>NC_140768.1:162357293-163601793 GCF_044657685.1 Stegodyphus dumicola | reverse complement strand
AAGTTCTAAGGAAATTCGTGTTTTTATTCTCAGAAAAAAAATATATTACCTTAAATATCTAAAAGGTGTTATTGTGGCTAATGCTCACTTAACTATAGTTAGCACAAGCCCACGAAATTCCTCCTGGCAAGGAGCGCAAGTTTACGCCTGCCGTTGGAAACAGCCTTGAGCTCTTTACAGTGACAGTGCTATTTAGCTCAGTTCCGTTTCCAGTTTTGATGGAGAGCACCCCTTGGAGATGGGTCCGAGGTTCTCCCACCCCTCTTCCCCCCACCGCCAACCTCTCGAGGGGACGTTCGGCCCGCCGCATATCTTATTTTATTATCGATTTCATATTTTGTAAAACTTTAACGAATTTTTGATTAGCAAACTCAAGGATTTCAAAGCGAGCCATGGCAACGCTGTACAGAAAAAAACGTTTTTACCTCCTGCGCGCGCGAGACTGTGTTCGACTGACGGAAATTCAAAAGATACCCTTATTTTAAAATTATTTTGCGATATTGCTGTCGAATTGAGTTTTATGGTTTCAGTACGTAGAACAGGATATTTAATAAATAAAGGTAACGCACAAAACGTTAAAAATATGCCCTTTTGGACGTAATTTAAAATCTGTAACCCTTCAGTTTTTCTTTTTTTCTTTTTTTTTATCGATTTATTTTGACGAATTCGTTACATTGGTATATAGTTTCTCTTCTTCTCTTATTTGATATGCCAATGTAAGACACGTATCTCATTTTATACGAAACTCGGTGCCAACCCACCATTTTCCCCCAACTGAGTTAAAGTAACTAGTTTACCGGAAGGGAAGAAGTACTATATCCCGGAGTCATTTGTTAATCCATTTGGATCACTCTCAATAGAAAAGCGTAGCTGTCTTTTCGGATACTTCCTCATAACTCGAGTTTGACGTACTGTCAGGAAAGCATTTGGGATTAGATTAAAATCTCATTAGAGGTTTGCGTCGGAATCTTATTTACGGACATTATTCGCTTGTTCTTTTTTTTGGTTTAGGATGCATAAACAATGCTTTGATTTATAATTTTAAGAGAGATTAAAAAAAAAGAAAATCTGAAAAATTCGTATACTCAGAAGGGTTTTTTTAACGTTTTCTGTGTTACTTTTATTGATTAAATATAATGTTCTTCGCCCTTAAACCATAAAATTCAGTTCAATAGCAACATCTCAAAGTAATTTAAGAAGAGCGTATATATAGAATTTCCAATAAACAGTCTCACGCGCTGGAGATAAAAACAGTGTTGCCATTGCTCACTTTGAGATTGTCGATTTTGCTAATCAAAAATTCGTTAAAGTTTTACAAAATATGAAATAGAAAAATACAAATTCAAAATTTTCGCTTCCGAGTGCCCATTCTTCGTTAGAAAACTACGTTGTTCAAAATTGGATGAGTCTTGGTATCGTTATTTTTTCACAATCCCAGAAACATTCATGCTGATTCTTCATTATGTAGTTTCTTTATATATAATACAGGGCGATAATATTTGGTGGCAACTGTTTGAAAAGTGAATCGAGGCAAAATGATGTTTTGAAATTAATATCTCTTCAGCACTAAAGCCTTTTGGTCTAATGAAACAAAATGTTGATGACGTGTAACACTTGTTATAAGAATTTCAGTGAACTGCATTTTAAAAACACTTTATTTTAATTTTGTAAACAATCACAAAAATTCTCAACTCTATTCTTTGAAACTGTTAGAATCAAAAATCTAGAAATATATATATATATATATATATATATATATATATATATAAAATCTGAAAGCTTTAGAAACATCCAAAGGGGCGTTTTTTTAACATTTTGTTTGTTAGTATTATTTATGAAATTTCATGTTCTTTGCTCTTAAAGCATTAAATTCAATTCAAGAGCAATATCGCAAATAACTTAAAAGAGCATATCTTTAGATTTTCCGATATACAGTTTCGTGCGCTGGAGATATTTTTTTCCTCGTGCAGTGTTGCTATTGCTGGCTTTGAAATCGTTTAGTTTCTTAATCAAAAATTCGTTAACGTTTGGTTTGGTTTTATTATATTACGACAAAGCACTCGAGGTCTATCTGCCTCAAGGGAGGGACGTCTTCGTGGAGGACTTTCTAAGGGAAATTGGCTCGTATACACGTTACACATGGGGAAAACCACGAAAACGCCCATGCAGCCAGCCCGTTCGCGGGATTTGAACCTCGGATCGAACTACCAGTGTTCAGCGACTTTACCGCTCGGCCGCTTGTGGGCCCGAATTCGTTACATTTTTACAAAATATGAAATTAATAATAAAACAAATTTTAAATTTGGTCTTTGGATGCCCATATTCTATGGAAGATTATGTTGTTCAAATTTTGATGGCTCTAAATAGCGTTGTTTTATTACAATGCAAGAAACATACTATTTTTTGCAGATTCTTCGTTGTTTAATTTCCTTCAATATAATGTAGGGCTCTCGCATTTGGTGGGAATAATTTGAAAAATGATTCGCCGTTTATAGTGAATCGAAGCAAAATACCCAAACTAAATTAATAGACCTTCTGGGCAAATTTCCTCTTTGCTCTAAAAATAAAATGTCATCTGAGAATTCCATTGGGAACTTAAATCGTTTCTTTTTCTTGATCGCGCTGCCACAAATAACGCTAATAATTATGTACGGAACTGAAATAATACTGTTTCCTCTGTAAAGAAATGCAAATTTAGTACAGTATCTTGGAATAATCTCTACATATAATAAAAGAAAGAGTGTGCGTGTCTTTCGTTCATGCTGCGAGTAAGCTAATAGACCCAAGGCTACGAAATGTGATATATAGGTGCATCTAGACAACAGCCAGTGCGCCTCGAAGCGATTTTTTTTCAAAATTCGGATCAGTTTTTTTTAATTTTATCTTTTCGATTTTTGAATAATTTCGTTCTCTTACAAATGTGGTTTTGGCTACAGTTTTTCATTCAATTGTATACTGGACTGCTGACTGTTGAAAATCAGCACTGTTGCCACTTGAAGAAATGAGGGCGATCATTCTGTGCAGTTTTTAAATTTAATGTTTCTCTTGATGCTGGACGTTTGTGGAGAGAAGGCAACGGAAAGTTGGTTAATTTATTTATTAGGATAATTTATATTTATATTAAGGGGTATTGCTTACTTCATTTCAATTTTGTTACATGTAATACATTTTTTTTTTTTTTTTTTTTTTTGAAATTTGTGTTTTTTTTTATGAAGTTGTTCTGCAGAGTAAAATTCTGCTCTACATTTAAAAGGCCAGGTAGCTGCTATGTAATCCTATTATATAAATATTATTAAATTTTATTTCAGGCAATAAATATGGGCGCAGATTATTGTTTTATTACTTAAAATTCTTATATTGCTTTTAACTGCAGCTTGGTTTGAACTGCAAATATCTGCGCGTCTGAAAGAGCAAGTTTTATTAAAACCGCAATCGTTTTCACTGTAAACACCTCATTTGCATTCAATAATTCTTCGCATTAATCTTGGGAGTCCGTATGACATTTTCTCTCCTGGCATAGGAAACCAATTAGCGAAAGCTTCATTACGCCTTCTGAATCCACTGACAGATTCTGCCAAATAAAATTTTAATGAATTGCACTGAGTGAAATTTACATTTAGTTTCGCATCAGTTCTCAGTTTATTTGAAACATACTAAAAGTGTCTGAAGATGGTATTAATCAATTGAATGAAATTACCATTCTCCGTTTAGTAATTAAAACAAGTAATAAGTTTCTTAATTTTTATGAATTAAAAGCATCGTCTCCTTAGAAGATGGTTGTCTATTCGTAATAGAAAGTATTCACGTGACATAAAAAACAAACCCTTTAGATAGAATTTTTTTTATTGCCTTCAAACTCCATCTATTTTTCCTCTATATTATATTTCTCTATATTATTTCTCTCTTTTTCTTCTATATCTCTCTATATTAGTATGTCATTTCCATCAAACTTCCTCTATTTTTCCTCTATAATATATTTCTCTACATTATTTCTCTATTTTTTCTCTATATTAGCTTAAGATCACTTGAATATAAACACAGAAAGATAAAAGAAACTAGACGACCTTAATTAATTTGAACAAAATCTTTGCTTCAAACGAATATTTTAAAATATTCTTGAAGCACACACTAAAAATATAATTTAGCGGGATAAACATAAAAACTCTGATGTGTACACTATGACTTTTTTGTACGGGATATTAAACCATACGCATTTTTTCCTGCATTTCATTTAAACTTATTTCCTCGAATTTCATTAGATAAATTTCGCATTCAATTAATTCAGTTCTCACTTCGCGGCAAGGCGTAAAGCCTTAAAATAACTACATTAAAAATTGAAAGATATAGAAAAACATAAAACACCTAATGCCGTTAGAAAAATTCAAAACTATTTTTAGGAAAAAATTAGTTTCTACGCAAAAACAAGCAATTCGGCCAACATGCAAGAAGACTGATTTTTCGGTGCACAAAACTAAAAGTTTTGTGCACCGATAAAAACTTTGGGTCCCACTCTGCAAAAAGACCCTGAAGGTGCAGAAACTGACTTAATTTACTACTCTACTGAGCTTCAAATGTAAACCAATATGGCTGCTATGGTAAACAGTTAGGTTTAGCCGCACTCAAACAACTTTTAAATTGTTGATAATTCTACAACTATTGCATGCAGAGTAATTAAAATCATAAAAATATTAAAAGGAAGATAAGAGCAACATGATTCATTCATTTTGAATACAACAAATGCACAATTTACACACACAAAAACTGAGCTCACTGAGCCGAGTAACAGAGTGGGTGTGGGTATGTATATATATTTTCGGTGCTGCGGTTTGAAACTAAAAAGAGAGGTGCAAAGCTGCATGTTCTAAAAGTCCTATATACAAAATTTCAATGTTCTGAAGCTACTCGTTTTTGAGTTAAGCGATATATATACGTACCTACAGACGCCACGGAAAAAATCTCTTCTGAATTCATTTTTAAATCAATTTTACAATTCGTTTCGGAAATAGAGTCCTTTATTCTTTCCTTACGTGTAGATATCACGCAAAAACATCGTTAAATTGCATTCGAAAGAGGTCAAAATGGATATTTTCGTTGAAATATGGAACCCGGAATTTTTCGTAATTACAATGCTTCTTTTACGTCGTATAAGAAATAAAAATTAGCTAAACTCTCATGCCATGATTTGAACTTGTGTCAAACTGCTAGTGCTCAGTGGCTTTTTTCTTATACACAAGAGAAGCAGCTAAAATTAGCTCAAGAAAAATATAGAAAGAAACTAAAATGTTCTTTAACCCTCTGAGCGTTATGGCCGGCTTTATCCAGTCATGAGATTTTTTGTGAGTTATTATATATTAGCTTATAATTTACGATATTTTGCTTTCTAACTTCCTTTAATAATATAAATATCTTAATTAATGTAAGTTTATGAAAATAGACCCTAAAGTAAGTAAATATACAAATTTAGCTAATAACCCTGCTAAAAATACCTCGTAGAAACGCATACAAATTTTTTACGGGGAATTGGCCTACGGGTACCCATACAGCTCTGCGGGTACCCGTAGGCCAAATCCCCGTAAAAACCCACAGACAGAAACCCGTACAACTGTACGGGTACCCGTAGGCCAAATCCCCGTAAAAGCATATAGAAAGAAACCCGTACGCCAAATCCCCGTAAAAACCCATAAAATCAAATCCGTACGGCTGTACGGGTACCCCCGTAGGCCAAATACCCGTAAAAACCCATAGAAAGAAACCTGCACAGCTGTATGGGTACCCGTAGGCCAAATACCTGTATAAAACATGTAAACAGAAACCCGTACGACTGTACGGATACGAGTAGGCCAAATCTCTGTACAACTGTAGGCACTATAAACGAAATCCCAGTAAAAACCCATGGATATTCCGTAGGTCTATGCCTCGTAAAAACCAGTAGACAAAAGCACGTAAACCTATACAGGCACCCATAGGCCAAATCCTGTAAAAACAACTACACAAAAATCCACAGACCAATAAAGGTACCTCTTGGAAAAATCGCTGCACAAAACAGTACACAAAAACTCATAAAAAAATCTATAGAATTATATCACAGTGGAGTAACCATACATAGTATGGGTATCCATATACAGAATCCCTATAAAAACAATAAAAAAAATAGAACTGTATATCAAATTTCCATAAAAACATAAACCAGCAGAAATACATAATTAGCACTGATGAAATGTACAGAATTAAATGGCAGAGAAAGCATGTAGAGTAATTTTAAATAAAATTCATTGTGAATAAATAAAATTTTTAAAATATCTAGAAGACTGCAAGCCCCTGTCCTTCTCAATGCACGTCAATATACATAAACATATTACAAAATATTTGTATAAATTCTCTTTACAAAATTTTAAACTAACTCCCTTTACATAATTTTGAAAATAAAATGAATAGAAAGATAATAATCAAAGTCATGATTCACAACCATCGAATGATATATGTACGCTACTTAAAAAAAAGGGACAGTGCTATATCTCCCGTTTTACTGGGCCGATTGACAAAATTCAAACTGCGTTTTTCAGCGCGACTTAGGATATGTATTAGATTTATATATAGCACTATTCTAACACAGGTATTTTGACACAAAATCGGACTTTTTCTGAAATAACATATCAATATTTTTCCATATTTCTATTCTAAGACTCAAATTATGCCAGAATACCAAGTTTTTGTAAAAATCGTACGAGTAGATTTTAAAATATTAGCTCTCAAAATTTTAGCTCCTCAATGTTAATTGAATTTGGCAAATATTTATTAATATTTCTTTTTTCATTAAACTTTTATTATTTTTCCTTTCCCATTTCGAAATTTAGGTTCATTCCAAATAAAATTTACTCATTTTTAAGTTTTATTTTTTAATTTCTATTTTTAAATAAATTTTATAAATTTTCGAAAAAAATTTTGGATTATAAACTATAAAATTTTTACCCTCATCTTAAAGTAGGTGTATTTTTAAGCATATCTGAAAAAAAAAATTAGACTTTTTTATTCAAAATTTTCTAAGATATACACGAATTTACATATTTTCGCATTTTGAAATTTGGCATCTTTTTTTTTGAGCGATAATAACGCCAAATGTGGTCTATGGATTTTTGTTAGAGTGAATTGTAACAGCTATTTTTAACCTTAAATTTCAAGTAAAATTTTACGGAGAATTAATTATATGAAATTTTGTCCCTCAATGATGCGTAATAAATATTGATTAACTATATGAAAAGCTATTTTTTTAAATTATAGATATTATTCAAATTTTTAACTATTTTTTTAAATTTCTCTCTATCTTCCTTTTTTAAAAAAAATAAGAGTAAATTTTTACCTTCGGCGTTTTATCGTCTGCTACTTTACTTCGTTTAAATCGAATTGTCTAAAACTGAGAATTTTAGTTTATTTGTAGTTTATGACATTAACTGCATAATTTATTTCTAAACAAACTGTTGCTTTTGAAGTGGCTGAAAGAGCGGCTGATACTATCATCCATATTTTTAAAGCACATTATATTTTGACAGAAACATAAGATTTAGAATAATCATTTTTCTATAAAAGTCAAATTATGATATAAATATACAACCCTTTAGAGACTGAATTAATGGAAGTTCAATGGTTATGTAGAAATGATCTTCAGCTGCTTAATGGCTGAATAAGTCAGCAGGTTCTGTGGACAAGTAAGAATAATTATATATACGACACCCAACATTCTGGATTCAATTAACAACGAGGATACGATGTTTATTAAATGAATTTAAGAAGTTTTAAAACATAAAAAATCAACTCATTCTTTATCCTAAAATGTATTTTTTAGCGTAGCGTATTTTCATTATACCCTTAAAATTCTAATTTAGAATGTAATTGTTAAGAACTGAATCCTAATCATCAGTAATATAATAAGTAATTATTACGGTTATTAATAAATCCTTCTTATAAAGTAATTGCAAATATTTCAAAAAACTTTCTGTCTGAATGCAAATATTTTTCTATGCAAATATTTTTTATTTTATATTAATCAAGATTGCACACGATATTATTTATTTGCACATCAATTCTTATCGTCAGCTCTAGTAGAAGTTAAAAATCAATTATATTTAATTAAGGATTGTATTGGATTATTTAATTATGGTAAAGCACACGAGGGCTATCTGCCTTTAAGGGAGGGATGCCTTCGTGGAGGACTTTCAAAGGGAAACTGGCTCGCATACACGTTACACATGGGAAAACCACGAAAACGCCCATGCGGCAAGCCCGTTCGCGGGATTCGAACCTCGGACCGAACTACCAGTGTTCAGCATCTTTACCGCTCGGCCGCTGGTGTGCTATTTAATTAAGGAATGACTATCTAAGATTAGAAACAGCGTACCGTAACAGCAATTCAGTTATTGGCGCCGTAACTTTGTTACTCCCGATTGGCAAGCTACATGATTTCTTAATGAGTATTCGGGTTTTGCTAGTAACTTCACTTGGAAATCGTGCTTAAACTAGGTTAGTTGGTTATTTAAACATAGAAAGAAAAATATTTGATTAAGATGCTTTCATAGAGAACCTTTGTAAAGAGAACCTAGAAAACTACGAAAACCAACTATGCAGCCTGGGTTAGACTTCGCAACAAACAATTAGTATTTAACAATCTCCAAATGCTAGGCAACTGGTGAGGCTCCAATTAAATCTCCAATTTAATACTTTATTTGTAAATATTTAAAATATTGTTGTATTCTTAGACACAAAAAGCAGAATTTAAGTTTTGTTAACTCCTTAGTAAATTACCAAGCCGTAGTACAAATGAATATTCAATTTCTTTGGCAATAATTGTATTCACTTAATATTCTTGGAATATGAGCTAAAGAAGGAACGTTCTCGGAAGATTAAAGAAGTGTTTAAATCCAGTGATATTAGGTTTGTCTTAGAAGCTCAGGATCAAAACGATTCTGCAATTGTCCGAGTAGTTGACTTGTAAATGGCTGTGAATTAAGCAGATGACTTTTAATCTTACGTTTTTAGTCAGAAAACGTATTCCAAATTTTTTTATTGCATAACAATGCATCTTTTCATTATTCAATAACCAGTCGGAGAACCGCTTGTGTTTCGAAAATAAGTATGTGTACTCAGTCGTCCTGCGTGTTCTTCAAATTTGTCTTCTTGTGATTTTTTTTTTCTTTCCCAAAAAACTTAAGTTGCCTCTCAAAGGAATGTTTTCTGACAATGAAGAGAGAAAAGGAGTATAGCATCTACTTTTAGCGGCATGTCAAAAACAGATCTCTTCAAGCCTTCCCTTCAATTACATGTTGTCCAGTCAGACAAAAAGTTGCATCAGAGTAAATTCTATAATCTATTTCTATTACACTCTGATTACTTTATTAACATACAGTGAATATATACTAAATCTTTTACTTCAGCTTAAGTAATTCGGAATTTTTGACGGAATTGTTGTCGAAACTAGGACTTAGAAGATAAGTCAAATTAAATATTTCGATAACCCAATAAATTCAAGGTCGAAATTTCAATATTTTATTTTTGGAGGGAGGAGAAATTTATTCAGTTTTGGTCCATTATCCTAAGTATATTTGCTTCGAATCTTTATTTTTCCATAAAAGCGAAAAATTGACGCATGTTATACATATAACGCATAGCTTCAAATTAAAATTTAATAATATACAGAGTGGTTATAATTAAAATTCCACACTGAAACGGTCATAAAAGGAAAACTACTGGATCAAATGTTATCAAACTTGGTAATCGTGTAAAGGAGGTCATGGGAATTTATTTTCCGCGAAAAAAAGGAAGTTCGAAACCTCACCACCAGGGGGGAAATGTAGCTGTATGCAAAATTGTTAAACTAAATATGGGTCGGAATTTAACTTAACCTTTTGTTACACGGGTTTAATATGTTGTATACCCTTAAGAAACTTCGAAGTAGGCAAATTACCATTTAAAGGCGTTATATTCGATAAAGTCGAGTGCGTCATCCGTGTAAGTGAGAAATTCGTCCGTGAAAACCGCGAATTAGCGATTAGAAAATGTGAGATCGTAAATCACTCGCACAAGTGCGTACAATCTGGAAATCGTTTTCTTACAGATCGCTAATTTGTAATTTTTGAAGCCAGAATTCGGCCCTAAAACATGAAGATACTGATTAAAAACGCTTTTAATCGATTTGGGCCGAAGAAATCCCTCATGTTATCTATCTAGTTCCTTTGCATTCTCCTACTGCATTCGATTGCATAGCAGTCATTCCACACCGTTTAGTGTTGAATGACAGCTAGTTTTATAACTGAACCATTTTTCTCTTAAGAGCAGTCGACAGATGGACCACTGTGTTGCAGCTCACTTAAGAGTCAATGTTAAAATGTTTCGTGATATATGAACTGCAGTAACGTGGCATCTTAGATACTACAATTTTTATGCAGGGTTGGGCCCCACCTCACGTGTGTCGCACAGTTACTTAGGCAACATTTCACGAATGAACGTCTTATAGGCCGAAACTTCCCCTCTTCCCACCAGGACCTCAACCTCTGTGACTTTTGCTTATGGGGTTATCTCAAAAGCGCTGTTTATGGTGATAATCTAAACAATTTGGCAGAAATGAAAAATGTGATACACTGACATGTCCGTAACATTCCTCCTGATATGCTGAGAGCTGCTGTTGAGAATGCAGTAACAGGATTTAACTTGCTTTCGGAAAACGCTGGACGCTACATGTAACGTGCTTTGTAATACGTTTCGGAAACTATTAAACACATTTTAAACAGATGATTTCATGTCTTATTTCATTTAACAATATTGTATACAGCTCCATTTTCTCCCTGGTGGTGAGTTTTTAAACTCTTTTTTTTTCCCGCGGAAAATAAATTTCCATAACCTCCTTTACACGATTCCCAAGTTTGATAACATTTGGTCCGGTAGTTTTCCTTTTATGACCATTTCAAATTGGAACTTTAATTATAACCACCATGTAAGTTACACTTTAAAATTCTGACAGTTTGGCTCAAGTCCCAGCCTTAAAAATATATATATGTCATAATAAAAGCACAGGAAAAGGAAAGCCGGAACACTGTAGATGCGTGCTTAGATCCATATTGAAGAAGAATTTTGATTGCGTAGTATTTAAAGAACTTGGCAGTCGAGGCAGTTTTAATTCCATTTTTATTTTCAATTGATATTTGTGGCCACAATCACTTGGCACTCTAGTCGTGCCTTTCCACAGAAGATTTACATTTTTGATATTGTTGAGATAGAAAGCAAGCCAGCGAAATTACATCTTAGCACAGCACAGAGCAAAAGCTGAAGTGCGTAGTTATGAAAGATGGAAGCACGCGAAGAGAAAAGTTTTTGTTTACAATTCGGTGATTGGTCGTCAAGAGGCATCTGGTATTAACGGTTACGTAAGATCGCATGATTAATTTGAATGACGCAATGCAGATAAGTTATTACGATTTTAGAATAGAGAGGAAGAACTAATCTTTATAGTTATATTATAATTCTGATTCATACATTTTTATCTTACATATTTCCCCCCTTCAAAAAGAAAAAGGCGTAGCGACAGAGAAACCTTTTTAAAGAGAAAGAGTTAAAGCACTAGCAAATAAAAAAGAAAAACATAAATCATAAAATTTTGATTTAATAATAAATAATTTATAAATATCAATTTTTTTTAAATAAATTTTTAATTTTTAGAGTCCTATTGACTTTTTCAGCATTTCAGTCCAAAAGTATTTTTGTTTGAGAGTTCACATAATCATAATTCTTTAGGGAAGGTTCTTGTTAACACAGAATATCACAAAATATACTTTTACATAACCTTTACTTATAATTAAATGTAATGCACATAAATATTTATGATACTTATTCCTATACTGATAAATTATAATTTAACATCAGATTTTCAGAATTTATGGTTTCACCGTTATCATCTTTCATTTACAATTCCTTTATTTTACCATACTGGAAGGCCTCGCAATACTTCTAAACAAACATATCCATCAATAGGGCTGTCCTCTTGAGCTAACCAGTGTGTTCTCTGCACTGGTGGCCCAGGGTGCCTAGACAGTTACTTGAAAAGGCCTCCGTTCCTTGCATTAAGGTAACTGGCCTTTGAGAACTGCACTAATACATTCCATAATAAAAAAAATATAATAATAATAATAATAATAATAAATTTACATCCATTCATAAAACGAGAGCCTCCAACATTATCTTGCATGAAGAGGGTAAAAGGAACAACTGTACAGAGGTAATTACAGGCCTCTGTTGGAGGAACCAGTATACCCTCATCATACTATACTTAACACACAATAACCCATAAATTTTAACATGCATTTACCATAATTTCATATTACGTATCTGTAATAATTTCACTTATTTTTTACACCTACTTCATTTTTAGAATAATTATAAAATTCGTATTCAAAATTCTCAACAAAATTTCAAAAACATAAAAACTTATCTTAATATCCTTCCCTATGAATAATTAAAATAGCTTAAAATTCGTTACTTAATTTGCTCATACATAATTATGAAAAATTAGAAAAATTAATGAACAAGAATTTCAGATTTTCTCAAAACAAATTGCAGAAATTTTAGATAAAGTTGAAATGAAAACTATTGAATCCGCAGCACATTAAATAATTTAGTTCCTGAGCTAGATTCACACGAATGTAATAATTTTTGAGCTGTTGAAAAAGCGGAAGTGCAAATAATTTTCTGTCGCACATACTTGCAAACACTAACTCAGATCGACCTTGAACCCGCTGTAATGCTTAATTCCTAAACGGTAATTCACTGATGATTTCCTTTTCACTAGGCATTCGAACTTCTCAATTTATCGAGAGATCACTTTCAATCTGTAAACACTACGCTTGATTATTTTTTTTTGAAGCACTTGCACCACAGCAGAAGAATGATCTGTTATTTTTTAAACACTGAAAAACAAATTTGATGATTCACTTCTTTCACATTATCTTGGATTTATCACAAAACGATGATTTGAAGAGCTGAATTAAATTTTCCATTGAGGTTTCAGGCTGCAGGAAACTATCCTGTCGACTTAATTGTCATAATAAAAGCACAGGAAAAGGAAAGCCAGAACACTGTAGATGCGTGCTTAGATCCATATTGAAGAAGAATTTTGATTGCGTAGTATTTAAAGAACTTGGCAGTCGAGGCAGTTTTAATTCCATTTTTATTTCCAATTGATATTTGTGGCCACAATCACTTGGCACTCTAGTCGTGCCTTTCCACAGAAGATTTACATTTTTGATATTGTTGAGATAGAAAGCAAGCCAGCGAAATTACATTTTAACACAGAAGAGAGCAAAAGCTGAAGTGCGTAGTATTTAAAGATGGAAGCACGCGAAGAGAAAAGTTTTGGTTTACAATTCGGTGATTGGTCGTCAAGAGGCATCTGGTATTAACGGTTACGTAAGATCGCATGATTAATTTGAATGACGCAATGCAGATAAGTTATTACGATTTTAGAATAGAGAGGAAGAATTAGTCTTTATAGTTATATTATAATTCTGATTTATACATTTTTATCTTACATATATATAAATATAATCTTTTACATTAATCCTCTTAGAAAGAATGTTTTAAGAAGCTAATTTTTCTCTCATGTTATAGATTGTATAAAAACATGATCTTTAATATGAATTAGATTGTTTCAGCCGATATAAGAATCGGGTGACTCGGTGGTATAGAATAAACCCTGCTGGACTGTTTTATTTCTTTGTCATTTAGCAAAAATCTTTTAATTAAAATATTTATCCTTTGGACTTCGCTTTAAACTTTATTTATAGTTAAAATGACTGGAAAATGAAAAGCTGTCTTCAGCTGAAACGCAGTTCATGTTGTAGAGTCATTAGGTTAATTGGAAGCAGACAAGATGAAAAATATGCAACCGCCTTCGCCGGGAATCGAACCACGGACCACTAGGATACCGGCCCTGCGTGCTACCGTTATATTACGAAGGCACGCTAGGGAAGTGGGAGAAATACCTTATAATGTAATTGATATTTTAAAAAATTGACAAGAATGCAAATTTTATGGAAGTCTAGCAATCGAAAAATCTTAATTTTCTTGTCTGAGCACTGAAAATAACTGTAGAAGGAAAGAAGAAAATTAGGCAGAAAAGTAAACCAAAATTTGCAGGGAAATTTGGCTGTCAGACATACCAAGATGTTTCAAAATGTTGGACGCTTTTGAATATACTTTCAGGATACTTCAAAGAATTTAGGTGTTCAAAGAGAAAACACTTGGACGTGTACACCAGCAAATACCATCAATTGAGCTTGTGTTAACAGAAAAGACAAAATGATATCATTGCAGATTAAAGTGAAGAGCGACTGGTTTTAAACTATATGGTTGTGTAAATTACGTTATAGAACATCATATCGTATCATAAATGGTGAATCCCATGATTTCCTCAGTCGAATTATTTGAAGATTTAGGAGTTTATTCAGTGATGTATGTGGATGTCACCTAAAGATGTTTTTTTCCCCCTCCTGATGAAGTAGCGGCCGAGCGGTAAAGTCGCTGAACACTAGTAGTTCGGTCCGAGGTTCGAATCCCGCGAACGGACTGGCTGCATGGTCGTTTTCGTGGTTTTCCCAATGTGTAACCTGTATGTGAGCCAGTTTCCCTTAGAAAGTCCTCCACGAAGACCTCTCTCCCCTTAGGCAGACAGCCCTAGTGTGCTTTATCATAATTAAATAAACCAAAACCTCTTGATGAAACCAGTCTTTCCTTTCAGATCATACCTTCAAAATGTTTAGCCTCTAAAGACTGATAAAGGCTCTGACCAAATACTTCGTGAAGAACTTTCTAAGGGAAACCAGCTGGCATACACGGTACACATGAGAAAATCCATGAAAACGCCCATGCAACCAGGCCGTTTACCGGGATTCGAACCCCGGAGTGAACTACAGTGTTCAGCGACTTTACCGCACCGCCGTTTGTGGGCCTTTATGAAATGGAAGGCGATAACTTTATTTAAAATGATTGTCAGAAATATCAAGAAATTTCGAAAAGTTGGATGCTTTTTAATATACTTACAGAATGCATAAAGAAAAAGAACAAGAATAAAGTAGAAAGCCTGAAGAAAAAGAGAAGAAAAAATAAATTTTTGCGTAAAATTTAGTATTTGTATTTTTTTTTAATTTAAAACCTTTTAATCTTATGATATTTGATTCTTGCGATTTCAAAAATAAAATATTTCACTAAAATTTGAATAACATTTTAAGAAACCAAATGTAGGATAAAATTGTGTAAAGCAATGGGCACAATGATAAAACTGTTTAAAGCAGTTATGTTATGCAAGTCATCCTAAGTTAAAATATCAGTTATACATCTCTCTTATTTATATATATTTTTTCTGAACGGAACATTGAAAGGCGTGTTAACTGTGCTTTACTGTATTTTCTCTTTTAATATATGCAGTTTCCAAACGCATCATAGTCTGGGTTACAAAGTAGTCTTTCGAAAGAAACGCAATTCAAATAAATAAAATCAAATTCTGGAAAATTTATATTAATAAATATATTTAAAATGCTCAGTTCGAAGTAATAAATAGAAAATTTTAAAACAATTATCTGAAGAGACAATGCAACACAAACAATTATAATAAAAGTATAAAAATTAAAAAATTACCTAAAAAAGAAAACTATTTGAAAAAAAAAATAAATAAAATAAACGCTGCACCTTTATTTACGCAGTTCGAATAGGTAAATAGAAATTTTTAAAACAGTTATTCGAAAAAAACCATGCAACTTAAACAATTAAAATGAAATTCCAAAAAGAAAAAATTACTTAAAATAATAAGTTATAATTAAAAATATAAAGAATATTATTTGGAAAAAAGGGAACGATGGTGACTTTTTTTCCTCTGACAAGAAAGGAACCTAGGTTGTCATATATTAAGAAGTTCGCCAAGTGAACTATTCTTGGCGTAAACTGAAAAAAAAGGTGCCAACATAAATTTGTGAATTTCTCCGTAAATTTCGCTCCAAATTTTACAAAATTTCATATTTAGGCGTAATTTGAGTTGTAGAATCGAAATATGTAAAAAAATTGGTATGTTATTTCAGAAAAAGTCCGATTTTGTGTCAAAATACCTAGTTTAGAATAGTGTTATATATAAATCTAATATATATCCTAAGTCGCGCGTTCGAGACATGAAGAACGCAATTTGAATTTTGTCAATCGGCCCAGTAGAACAGGAGATATCGAACTGTCCCATTTTTTTAGCAGTGTACATATATATATGTAAGAAAAATAAAGAATATGCAAAAGATTAAATTAGCAGCGTAAAATTAATTTTCCTTCTCCATTCTAAAAATAGTAATCTCTCTGCACTGCATCATTTCGAGATTATTTCATGTCGTATGACTCTTACATAATTTGATGCTGTAAAAGGAACTAAAACTCAAAGAGCCAATAGTAATTTTACAGCAGTATTAATTATCAAATAAAAATGCATCGAGAACCAAAATTAACTCAGTCTGAATTAAGATTTCACCCTTAACATAACGCATTTGCTTTCTACGCTTTGGCCTAGCTGGACTATAGTCTGTCAGCTCCTTGTTTCTTACTACAAATTTATCAAAAATGTAAATTTTCGGAATAGGCATAAATAATGTGCCAACTTGTTTGTGGCTCCAACATATTTGCTGAAAGAAAAGTTGAATTAAAACTACCTCGACTGCCAAATTTCTTATTCATTGCGGATTGGAGTTTCAACATCTCTAAGCCATCAAAATTCTTGCGGTTCATTATGGATTCAGCTGCTTGTATTCAACGACAGAATCTATTACATGTTATATACATATCATTTGATGGTTGCGAATCATGACTTTGACTGTATATATATTATTGATTTGATTATAAATATATACATATAGAACTGTATCTCACTGCATATATTTGTATTTCAGTTCTTTAATTGGGAAATTAAACAATGGTATTTAATCACATCAGCTTGTTTAACAATTTGATACCTAATGAGAAATGTATTGCCAAGGGATGGTACTTTCTAGCATCTGCTTTAATTTTAAGTTACCTACAATGCACTAAACCAAATTTAAAAACAAAACTAGAAGAAACCCTAATTTTCAGGAAGAGAAACACTATAACCAGCAAGCAAAAAGAATAAGGGATTTGCAAATTAGAAACTTAATATAGAGTTCAAATTTAGCATACTTGCTATCCCCTTAAAGCTCACTTACCACTGATAGTAACACCCGGCAGCTTATTACGACACGCATACACATAGATGTTTTGCGTGGAAGAAAGGATGAATCCTAGAATATAATGTAGTGAAGAAATAATAATATACAAACACTGTGTCGACCCCCTATTACAATACTTTGAATGTTACCTGTATCTTTCAGAAGATAAATGAAACATGAAGATAAAATATAATAAACTTAATAATACCCAAAATAAAATAAATTATATTGTAACAAAACGAACTTTAAAAAATTTACAAGTCTCAACAGATACAAATTCTAAACGCACAGTTCGAACATTTTATTCAGTATCTCCCTTTTAGTGCTATATAATCTTCCACAGATTTTTTATAAATAAAATCTATAACATAATGGGTATTTATACTATATGTAGTTCTTGATGTAAAAAAGATTAACCTTCGTACTGTAAAAATTCCATCTGTGTAAATAAGTATGAATATACTCATATACACATAATTATACGTATATGTTTATTAAATAACTATTTTAATGAAACTAAATTCCTATAGAAAAACGGGGAAAGTGTAGAATCGCCCACTGCTTGGCGCGTTGTTAAGAATTGCACGTACTCGGTATCCATGTACTTATCGACCTATTTTCACTTAAAAAAAATCCCAGAATTGCACAAAAATGGCACTGCGCACTCCTTTCACTTTATCCATGCACACATATCCTATTTTCACTTAAAAGGTCAAAAGAAAATTGACAAAAATCCAAATCTTTTTACTCTTGTAAAAAGCACCAAACAAACGCCAAATAAATAAGTGGGCGATTCTGCACCTTACCCAAAAATATATATATAAAAATACCATTTACCTATATATATTAATAATTTATTATTAGAAAAGGCTTTTCATATATCATCCCAAAGGAACATAAATTTAATTAAAACGATGCAGTATTGAAATAAATTTACCTTAATATCTATACAAGCAAATAATTTTAGTTCAGAAAATTGTAACTACCATCTCCGCAGTATAACTAATGAAAGAAAATTATGTTTAAACATTACTCCAACTATATTTGAAAGCAATGCTAAAACAGTTCCCTTACAAGATTCATGATCCGAAAAGCTTTGGTTTTAAATGTCTCGTAAAAACTTTCAATTACTTCTGCAAAATTCATACCACAAAAAAAAATTACTACACCTAAATCAATTTATTATACAGTGAAACGTTCCTAAAACAATCAACTCCACAATTCCAGATAATACCAGTTTCCTGTAGCCTAACAAAACTATGAGTGATTTCAAGTACTGCTATTTAATTATGTTTCTTATAAATGTGTCACTGCCATTTAATAAAATAACCACTATATGTGGTTTCACTTAATGTTATTTTTTAACATTATTATTTTGTAATTCACTTTTTATACTCTCAAAAAAAAAAAAAAAAAAAAAAAAAGACTGGTACATTTAATATTACATAAATCTTATTCACAAATCTATTTTTATTTCAAAAGCAATTTATGAAAAACACATTTGAAATTTTCTTCATCAAACTAATAATAATGAAAATTAAAGTATGCATAAAAATCATTATATGTGTTTTAACAAAATAGCACGAAATATTTAATGTAAAAATGTGGTTCTAGTAGATGCCTTCGTGGAGGACTTTCTAAGGAAAACTGGCTTGTATACACGTTACACATGGGGAAAACAACGAAAACACCCATGCAGCCAGCCCGTTCGCGGGATTCGAACCTCGGACCGAACTACCAGTGTTCCGCGACTTTACCGCTCGGCCGCTGGTGGGCCAATAGACCAAAAAGAAAAAACAATGTAAGCTACTATGATCATCTAAATTTTCACATAATTTCAGTAGTCGGAAAAAGATTCCTGAAGCTTGTATGTCTTGTCTACCCTATTCGATAAGTAATAAACACATTAAATATTTCAATGTTTACTTCAATAATAAAACTTACCATTTTTGCTCGCGAGATATGATTAGTACATTTTTTGACATCAAAAAACATTCTTTTTGCTCGGCCACATCACATTAGTCGAAAAATTGATTTATTCAAGATCATTTTTAAGTAAGGCATGCTCAAATTTATTAGTACATAATATTCAAATGATAAAGCATCTACATAAACAAGCTTTACAAAGTATTTCTAAACTGTAATAAAAAAAAAAAAAAATTTCTAAACTACAGTTTCAGTAGAATGCAAAAACTATATTTCTGCATCTGATCTAAACACACTGAACCAAATCATCAACTCTGAAATTATCACTTTTCAATCTTTAAGCACATTGCTTTTCAGGATAAAAGCAAAGATGTAAAATCAATTTCACGCACAGAAACTCCATCTCACAACTAGTCAGCTATCAGCAAAGTTCTCTCAAACATTAGACACGATTACACGTGCATGGCTTTAGTGGTATTTGCTATCATAGTCAGTGCTGGTATTTTATTATTTATTACTAATTTCTAAACAGTAAAACATAGTAAAATTTGTAATACAGTAAATCATAATAAATTATATATCGCATTACTACATTATACGAAGAAAATAACACCACTATCGCACAACAATAACTAGAACGGCGCCATATTGCTTGTTTGGGAAACTTCTGAGAGTGGGGGAGGGAGCATGGGAGGGAGAGGGAATTTTTTTCTTCACGTTAGCGTTAACACGGAGAAAAGTTTTGCGATTGTGAATGAACTTGGTCGCGTTAAAGAGATGTTGTTTGATACCGGTGTTTACGTGTAATCTCAGATATGTGTGTGTATTCAGAGAACCAACTCGTAGCAAAAACCACCTCCCTAAGACGACCGCCTCTGAAAGAGATCAGTATTTCTGAAAACATAAGTATATTTTTGTATTGAACATTCCTTCGGTAAGGCGACCATTCACAAAAAAAAAATTATGCATGTGCGGCTGGTCGCCTTAGAGAGATTCATTTCGTAGATGCAACCTCCCTAAAACGACCGCCTCTAAAATATAAACTTATTTCTGAGAACGTGAGTATATATTGGTATTGAGAATCACCTCTCTAAGGCGACCACTTGCAAAGATGAATTTCTATTTGCGGTTGGTCGCCTTAAAGAAACCTCGTTGTGTGTGGTGTATACGATTACTGTTATTGTTTCCTAAAAAGAAATTTAAATCAAATAAATAAGCATATTTAATAAAAACCCTTTCTAAAACGACCACCTGCTTTTCCAGATTACTCTGATGGTCTTAAAGAGATCATATTTTTATTTTGTTAATTTTATTGTTTACAAGAAGTCAGATAGAAAAATAGCATAAACCCATATAAACCAACAGAAGATTTATTATTATATTAATACCAGTAATAAAACCAGTAAAAGTCAATATAAACCAATACAAACCAGTAGAAAGTTCTGACATTGATGTTGGTTGTATGGGTGCCAATTGATACCAGTAACAAAAAACCCACAGAGATCAATAGAAACCAGTAAAAGTCAGTAGAGACCATCAAAAATTCTATACGTACCAGTAGAAAGTTTTACTGGTTTCTATGGGTCATTTTGATACCAGTAAGAAAAACCCAGAGAGACCAACAGAAACCAGTAAACGTCAATGGAAACCCATAAAAAGTTTTACTGGTTTCTAAGGGCATTTTTAGCAGGGAAATTGGTCTTTGAATACAGGTCTTCATGACAGATCCCAAAACCCGTGACGCTCAGAGGGTTAACAGGCACGGAATAATCATCGAAATCCTTCACAAAGTTTAGAGCAGTAAACATGAAGGCGAGAGTTAATTAATGTGAAATACATTAATTAACTGAAAAGCTGAAAAATCTGAAAGCCTTCAGATTTTTTTATTTAGATTCTTTAAATATAATAATAGATTATATTATAAGGTATTTCTCCCACCTTCTTGGCATGTCTTCGTAGTGTGGTAGTCTGCACGCTGGGAGCGTAATCCAGAGGTCCGTGGTTCGATTCCCGGCGAAGGCGTTTGCTAATTTTTCATCTTTCATGCTTCCCAAAAAACATAATCTCTGTACAGTGGCGCCCGGACTAAGAGGTGGTGTATGATGATTCTCCACCACCAGAATTTGGTGACCGGGTCCCTTAAAATCCCAGTCGCCTTTTGAAAGTGGAGTATATAAAGTATTTCTCCCACCTTCTGACATGCCTTCGTGGTGTAGGTGTTAGTGGTCTGCACGCTAGGCGCGTATTCCAGAGATCCGTGGTTCGATTCCCGACGAAGGCGTTGCATATTTTTCATCTTTCTTGCTTCCAAAATACCTAATGTGTCTACAGATAATAAATAGATAATAAAACAAATTCGAAATTCAAAATCCGGGCTTCCGAGTGCCCATGTTCGGTTGCAAGTCTCTTATTCAAAATTTTATGGCTCTAGGTTCCTTTGTTCATTCATGCAGATTCTTCACTATTTAATTTCTTTAAATATAATACGTGGCAATAATATTTGGTGGCAACAGTTTGAAAATTGAATGGACGCAAAATTACGTTTTGAAATGAATAGCCCTTCTGGGGTTGCGGCTTCTGGGCTAAAAATATTTCAGTAGCCTTTTTACATCTATCCTCATGCATTACAGAATAACTGAAATCTAGTTGCAGTATCAAAATTGACTAAAACTTCCGTATTTATCCTTCTTTATTAATATTTATCAAGTCTGATTCCTCATATGAAACATTATATGCGCTGCAATCTTTCTAGTTTGAATGCCAAACATTCGCCCTTTAGGAATTTCTAGAGTATGTTTTCATCAAACCATTTGACGAAAAACTTCATTAAGAGACGAATGTAAAATATTATGCATACATCCAAGACTTTTATGTCACATCTGAGAAATTTACTGAGATCTTTAATCTGAGACTTTTATGTCACATCTGAGAATTATCAATAGCTGAAATTTGTTATTTCCCTGTGTAATAACTTTTGCGTCCTGTCTTTGATCTTTTGTGAGATTTTTTTAAAGTTTTTATATGTCGAATATAACAACTTTCCCATTCACCTAGGACCTTTCGCTGTTTCAAATTTCATTCAAAACCTCTAGAATTTCTGTGATTAAAATAGCACACACGATTCCTTATCAGTAGTTTAATATAACATATTTAATACATTGCAGATATTTTATTATGGAATAACATTTTCCTTTCCATTCTAGGATATTCTTGTATATAAAATAAAATAAACGTGATTTTGTTGTAAAATAAAATTGATAGTGTTAAGAAAATATTGCTAAGGATTTGAAATATTCTGCATTTTTTAAAGATACAGAAGTTCATCACTGTAAAGCTATTAAAAATCTAACCTCAACAGGACGGATTTTTTCTACAGAATACATGAAAATTACATTTTTAGGTCCAGCATTCAATTTTATAAAATGATATAGGAGCCACAAAAGAGAGTTATACGAGTTCATTTCAAATTGAGAATTGTAGAGATATTTGGTTATTTGGGAAGCAGAAGCAGTTAAAATAAGCATAGCCCTCGCCAGGACTCGAACCTGGATCTCACCAATATGCAGCTAGTGTGCTACCGTTCCACCACAAAGGCATGCAGAAAGGAGGGAAAAAATGCCTTATATACTTCCCCATTTTAAGGGCGATTGGGGATTAGAGGACCCAGTCGCCGAATCCTGGGGGGGGGGAGTGAAAAATCATCATCCGTCAGCTTTTAGTTCGGGCGCCAATGTAAAATCCTTTTCGAAACACGGAAATGAGATATCTGCAATGTCTTCGCCGGAACTCGAACCTGGACCTCTCGAATACGCGCCGAGTGCGCTACCGTTACACCACGAAGCCATGCAGAAAAGAGGGAGAAAATCCCTTACAGAATTTTAAATAATATTATTCATCATTAAATGGATATTTTCACAAACAGTATCCGAAATTAACCGCTATTAGATTCATAAATTATAAAAAAATGCTTCGGGTGTTTCTGACTGGCAGAAATATGGCTTTATTAGGGATTGTGATGACATTTTAAACCATTTTAGGATATCGGATGTCCAAATGGTAATATTAGACGCATAACGTATAAACATATATCGCGTTCTACGTTGCTGACTGCCGTACCGAAGGGCAGGGGTTCCCATCCAGGAGAAGGTATGCATGCTTGTGTAAATGTATAGTGTCCGTGCGGCATGAGGCATTCTAAATGTGCGTCGAGGCGAAAGTCCTTTCTAGAGATTAGTGGTATGGAAAGAGACATGGAAAACCTTCGGACTCGTCCCCTTCCCTCGGGGTGCTCTTCGTGGAGGTAGGAAGTTAGATGGAGGGCCCTAAACCGGTTTTCCCATACCCTGCTTTGAAGCACTGGCGATTCCTTCTTTGGTGACCAAAACATTGGGTCATTTACCATTGAGTTCAATGGGTTTTGACACGATCGGATATAAATATTTTGTAATTACATCGTAAATATGCATATAAATGTATATATTTTCTTTTTCTACAATAACTTCAGAGGTCTAAGTATATGAAAAAATGCATTTTTAAACAACATTTCATTCTGAACGGAATTCAATGCTATACTTTTCACAGAACAGTTTTCTCAGAATGGTTTAATTTGAACTATTTTCACAAGTTTTCGTTAATTACATTAGAAAAAAAAATTAAGGTTATTTGATTCGGTTAAGGATTACTAAAATTAAGATCAAAGTTTATTGTATTATTAAAATCATGCATTATTTCTTTTCTATTTATAGAGCTTCTTTCTAAAATACTAGGGAATAAAATAAGGATTATTTTTTAAATATTATTTAAAACTTGTAACTGACTTATATAAGGGGAATAATTCTTTTAATTATACTTATCAGATTTTTTTACCCATAATTTCAACAATACGTATTCCAAAACTCTTCTTTAATACTTTCTCAAGTACGCATCTCATAGATTTTGCTTTACAATACCTTTTAACAGATTGCTTTCCAGTACGAACATTTCTTGCTTAACTACTTTTATAACGTATTTGTCAACAGGATGTCAATTTATGTTTACAGTTCAATGTTAAGGTTATTATATATTTAGATAATATTTATAATCATTATAAATTTAGATGCATTTAATAATTAGATTTCTTCACAGTAACTTTGACAGTTAACTATGAATGAATAAATCTTTCATTTCAAATACATTTATAAATAATTAAATGCATATTTACGTATTTTGTTAAAGGCAGATACACGCTTTTCGGAAGCACATGCATAAATACCCATACATATTTCGTATTTTTCATTTCCGGCATGGCATTCACTATATTTTTCTAGCAAAGTAATTTACCTTAATTTTAAAAAGCACATATTACAATAATATGGGGATGTTAAAAAAATTTATTTTATTTAAAACATTTTGGCGTTTCGAACATAAAGTAGCGAATACTGTTTTAAGGGTATCGAAAAATGTATACAATTTTAAAGGTACGGTGAGGTATTTTTCATTCTTTAAGCATAACTGTTGCCCCCTACGCGGCAATAAAAGTTATGTACAGTGCATTGTTTCTACGCAACTTCAAAGTTATGTACAGCGCATTGTTTCTGCGCAATTTCAGTTAGTTAAGATTCTAACTCCTAACGTAGCGTACATGTTTTTTGATCCCGTATGCTCGGGAATTCAGCATTTTCAATTTTGATTTTTAGTTGTGATACAGTCCAACGAAATAAAATTGGTTGTTGTTGTTGTAAAGTTGTCTTTAGTATAGAGTCTAACCAGCGACCTGAAAACAATAACTTTTTTGCTAAAATCTATATTTTTGTAGTTCAACAGCTTAGAATTTTATAAAACAAATTCATAATCAAAATCGCTGTTATTAGTTATCGAAAAATAAGCAAGATGGGATTTTTGCGTAAATGTCGCTAAACTGTACAAATTGCTATTATTCATCATACTAGGAATGCTTCTTTTCTGCGGAAATGTCCCGTTTTTCGATTTGTATAGAACTGTCGTGTGTCGAAATACTATCAGAGCGCTATCAAGCGAGCTTCTGAATGTAAACAAAAAACACCCCATCTGGTGACAGAAGCTTCGAAGCAGTGCTTCACTTCTAGCACCGGTTTGGCCACTTCTTCCTTTCTTACCTCCATGGTGCTCTTCATCAAAATTGAGGACATAACTGAGCTAAATCGTCCTGTCACCTGTGTGGTGCTCAAGGCTGTTGCCAACGGCAGGTGTATCTTGCGCTCCTTGCCACGAGGAATTTCGTGGGCATGGACTGATTATAGTCAGACAAGTGAACATTACTCAACAACAACATCGCCTTATCGAACTTAGTGGTTAGAAAATGCAACTAGCAATTGGAAGCAATTCGAATCCTGGCACAGAAATAGTTGATTCTTCGCATTTTTATGCACAAAATTCTTAATAGTTCCTAATAGTAGTGTCCGAACTGAATTATGATGCACGAAAATTCGTTGCCTCTTGAGTTTGGTCGACTGGGTCTCGGCTTCTCTCCAGTCACTATTTAAATCGAGGATAATACATTAGTGGTCATCAAAATAGCTACACTAGAAGGGAAAGCAATTAGCAGAATCTTGTATACTGGACATGTGTAGTATAGTGGGAGGAAGATGCGATTAAATTTGCAGCTGGTTTGAGGTAGAGACCATGCACAGTATATCACACAGATCTGACACTTCTGGTAGCAGCAGTATCTGTATCCGGATAGGTATTGAGTAGAACTGATATTGGATGACAGATAGAGGTACACTGCGGAAAAAAATAGGACAGTTCTACATCTTCCGTTCTACTGGGCCGACTGACGAAATTCAACTTGCGTCTTTCATGTCTCGAAAGTGCGACTTAGGGTATGTGTTAGATTTTTACATAGCATTGTTCTAATATAGGTATTCTGACACAAAATCGCAAATGTTTCTGAAATGACAGTGCAATTGTTTTCCCTATTTCGATTCTACGACTCAAATTATGCTAAACTGATTGAGTTTTGTAAAAATTGCACAGGTAGCTTTGAAACAATTAGCTCTCGAAATTATAATTGAATTTGGTTATATATTTATTAATATTTGTTTATTAAACTTACTTGATTCCATCTTCTAGAATTCGAAATTTAGGTTCATTCCAAATAAAATTCGCCCATTTTTTATGATATATTTTAAAAATTTGTATTTTAAGTCATTTTTATGAATTTTTCGCAATTTTTATTTGTTATACGGGGTAATAAGGCTAAATGTGGTTTACGCACTTTGTTAAAATTATTTGAAAACATGAACGTTGACCTTTTAATTTCTGCTTGTTGATAATGAAAAAAAAAAAAAAAAAAAAAAAAAAAAAAAAAAAAAAGAAAGGAAAATAGGTTGCTATACATTAAGAAATTCGCCAAGTGAATTATTCTTGGTGCATACTGAGAAGCGCGCCAAGATAAATTTTTAAATTTCTCCATGCAATTCTCACCATAAATTATAAAATTTAATATTTAGGCACGATTTGAAATCGAAATATGAAAAAATTGTATGTTATTCCAGAAAAAAATCCGATCTTGTGTCAAAATACCTACGTTTGAACCATGCTATATATAAATCTAATATATATCCTAAGTTGAGCTTTCGACACATGGAAAACTCACTTTGAATTTGTTAATCGGCCCAGTAGAACGGGAGATATAAAACTGCCCTTTTTTCTTCAGTCCAAAGGGTCAATTTGCCCTGAAGGTCTATTAATTTCGTTTTGGCATTTTGCGGCGAAAATTTTAAAGTGCTGTATCACTTTTCAAATCGTTGCCACCACATATTATCGCCTTCTATTATATTTGAAGAAATTAAATAATGAAGAATCTGCATCGATGTATGTATGTTTCTCGCATTGTGATCAGACAACGGTACTTGGAACCATAGAATTTTGAGTATGGTACGTTTCCACCGGAAAATGGGCATCTGAAAGCCCAAATTCGGAATTTGTTTTGTTATCTATTTCATATTTTGTGAAACTTTAACGAATTTTTGATTAACAAACTCAAAGATTTCAAAGCGAGCCATGACAACGCTCTACAGGAGGGAAAAAACTTTTTTATCTCCAGCGCGCGAGACTGCGTATCAAAAATTCTAAAGACATGCTCATTTTAAAATTATTTTACGATATTGCTGTTGAACTGAATTTTATGGTTTAATAAATAAAAGTAACACACAAAACGTTAAAAAGACCTTTTCGGACGTAATTCAAAATCTGAAAGCCTTTGAGATTTTTATTTATACAGTGTTCATTATTTACATGCGGCTTCAACTGTGTGGCAGAATTCATCATTCCTATTGGCTATCGAGTGGTGGCGTGACTATCTTTCAGCAACCCTCGACCAGATGATTTCAGTGGGAAGAGATCTGAAGAACGTGCTGGGTAGGGCAACAATTTTTTTTGGTGGGAGGGCTTAGTACTCGCTCCGCCCTTAGGCACTAACACGGAAAGGGAGGGATGCCTTTTAAAGGAAACTGGTTCGTATCTACGTTACACACGAGGAAGACCACGAAAACGCACATGCAGACAGCCCGTTCGCGGGGACTCGAAACCCGGACCGAACTACCAGTGTCTAGCGTCTTTAACCGTTCGGCCGCTGGTGGTCTAGGGAAAGAATTGAACATTCTCTGTATCGAGAATGACTACAGTTGTAATTAGAACTGCAAGGGCATTGTGTGGTCATGCATTATTTTGCTGAAAGACCGCGTCAAGCAAATAAAGACAGAGGCCTCACAGACAGAGGGCAGCCTCAGGTCTTGACACTTCAGAACTGTAAGAACGGCTGTCCATATTATTGACTACTAGAATTGAGTGAATTGCAAGTTCCGCCATGCTAGGTGCCGGCACTACGCAGCCAATCCATTCTCAGTACAAGGCCCAGGGGTTCAAGCCCTGCCCCCGCTCCTTGGAGAGAACTGACACCAGCCGCCCTACCGCGACACTGGTCGTCTATTTGTTATCTATCAGTCGTTTGGGCTGCCCATAGCAGAGAGACATTACCCAGTATACCCGGGTTGCCACCCCAGGGTACTAGAGCATTCAGCTCTAGAACCTGCCAGACCCACCGGCAGACCAATAAATGATCTTTCCGGCGCCTCCAGAACCACTGGGTTCATAATTTGTATACCCTCGTGGCCGAGACTGGCTAGGTACAGACCTAGCCTGTAGCTTCGCAAGGTTCTCAACTTCGACCCCCCCCGGTGGATATATTATTGACTAACAGAACAAGAGGTGATCGGAATGTGTACACAGTACATGTATATGCCGTACCAACACGCTAGGTCTGTATGACAACGGCTAATGCAAATTGACGATCTTCGTTCTTCTCGATACCTCAACGCGTGGATGCTTACAACACTTATGGAATTACCCGGTTAAAGAATTGGTGTAACGTCCTATCACCGGTTTGTGAAACTTACTCAGACCTGCCCGACAAGACCACCCCATTACGAGTGTCGCCGAGCTGAAGCAGCATACTCACTGCCACTCAGCAATATAAAAAGTTACTAATAAACATAATTAATACTCAACGAGTTATTACTAAACCACGATATATTTACATCCATTAAAAGTGATAAGAAAAGAATAATCGTCATTATATTACTATACACACAACATTATACGTCTGTGTTCATCATCACCAACTTCCTTGTCTGCACACTCATCTGGGTGGAGCGTTCCTTTCACATCATATCGTTAATTAATAGTTGCATGGCCATTTCCGACATAATTCGAACCCCTTACATCATCGTCTGTCCTCATAAAATAACAGTGAAACAGTGAAATTTAACATATAAAATGTACCAAAATTGAAAATTGTAATACTATTAAACAACAAACGAACAAAAAAAAAAAAAAAAAAAAAAAAAAAAAAAAAAAAAAAATTCTGAAAGATTTCAGATTTTATATTACGCCCAAAGGGGCACCCAGTACGTTTTGTGTGTTACCATTACAAATTAAATATCATGTTCTTCTAACTTAAACCATAATATTCAATTAAAGAGAAATATCATAATATATTTAAAACAGCATATCTTTAGAATTTCCAATACACAGTCTCACGTGCTAAATATAAAATGTTTTTTTTTTCCTTGGTAGTGTGTTCCCATTACTCAGTTTGAAATCGTTGAGCTTGTTAATAAAAATTCTTTTGACAAAATATGAAATAGATAATAAAACAAATTACGAATTCAGACTTTCAGATGCCCATATTCGGGGGAAGATTACATTATTCAAAACTTGATGTGTATAGGTATTGTTGTTTTTGCACAGTCCGAGAGACAGACATACATACATTCATGCAGATTCTTAGTTTTTAATTTCTTTAAATATAATGCGGGGCTCTAATATTCGGTGGCAACAATTTGAAAAGTGAACCGAAGCAAAATGTCAAAACGAAATGATTAGCCCTTTGTGCTAAGAATACTAAAATGGTACAGGTAAATGGAAACAGTATTGAATCTTCTAATAATAAATATAATATGTATATGTATCTTCTAATAATAAATATAAAAAGATAAACGTTAGTAGGCATTATCAAAGAAACCTATGATAGGGTTAAAGTCAAAATGTCTATAAAACACTTACGTTCAAAGAACATTTTCTGGTGACCCAAGTCCAGGGTTTCATAAATTTGGCACAAGTGCTTGCTTTCATAGATTCGTCGAGAAACCACATTTTTCAACATCATAAGGGTCATTTGGCTTCATTTTCGCGATCTGGTACAGAAATTTGGGTTTCAGTTTAAGACTAGGCGCATATTGTATACACTTGGTTGCCTCTACATTATAAAACTCGAAGTTACGGGACGGTTTACGTCGTAAATTAGTAGGTTTTACGATTTCGATCGTCGTTTTCAAAATCTGTTGTTTAGCTTCCTTTCGAAGATCATCTTGAACACTGACGAAAAACTGGATCTCTGCATTTAACAGCTCTGTAATTTGGTCATGATTAACAAAATTCATTTTAGTTCCAAATTTGAGTTCGAATGGATTTGTTTCGATACTCCTCGTGTATTAATCATTTGCTCAACTCCCTATCACGTGTATACTAATTTGTCGGCGTATGAATCGATAATTTGGAGAAAACAGAAATTATGACTAGATTTAATCTTTCCCTCCGTACCCTGGCGTTAGTCCTGTAGTAATTTGAATACACTGGATATTGTTGGTTGAACAATAATGTTGAAAGTGATTAGAGTTAAATGCTGAACATTTAAGGAATATTACACGAGAATGATGTATAAGCCTCATACAAAAACTCATACAAAAGAAAATTTTTGATTTCAGGATTTAGATATTACTTCATCAATGTCAACAGATTTTGTTGGTTAAAGTCTTAGAAACTTTCTGGATAAATCAATAACAGCAAATGTATCAATAAAATTAATATTAATAAATAATTATATATTTATAATTTTATGAGTATTTCCGAGTCATCTTTAATGACCAATGCACAGTCTGCGATATAGTTATCAATTTTATGTTAAAGCGTAAGAAATTTGTGTTTGATGAATCCTTCAGTTCGTTTGGAAATGAAATGTCCACGAAAATGTGCATGCTTAATTATACCTAGTTGCACTGATTCTGGAACAGCAAGTCATTCATTACTCTCTCTTTCATTGCCATTTTGAAGGCGTTATATTCAAGAACATTTCTGAAGTGTTTGTCTAAAAAATAAACCCTAATTATTTAAACGCTTGAATTACAACTAATACCTCAAGTTCATAACTAGTAAATATTTTTCGACATCAGATGTATTTCTGCTCATGCAGTAAACAGGATACATGCAATTTTCAATTATGTATTTTCGCATGACAATAGAATCATAACCATGGATACTGATCAGTGTATATATCAGTATCACTGTTCTTGTTATAAAATATATATAATTGGATATCGGTATCTTTGTATGAGAATAGAATCATAACCGTGGATTCTGAATCAATGCGTATCTCAGTATCGCTGTTCTTGTTCATAATCATGGATACTGATTATAACCATGGATACTGATTAGTGTACATTTCATTATCGCTGTTCTCGTTATAAAATGCAGTAAACAGGATATAGGTAGTTATCAATCATGAATCATTGCATGAGAATAAAATTACAATCATGTATACTAATAAATGTGTATTTCAGTATCGCTTGTTCTGGTTCGTAAACATGAATACCGATATAGCCATGGATCTTCTGAATCATAACCATGGATACTGATTAGTGTGTATTTCAGTATCGCTGTTCTTGATATAAAATGCAATAAACAGGATATAGGTAGTTATCGATTATGAATTTTTGCATAAGAATAAAATTATAATCATAGATACAGACTGAAAGCAAACAAAATAACTTCCATACTTTTAGCATATTGTTGTCCACAGATCCTATTCATATTACTCCCAGAATATCTAGTTACATGGATTAAAATGTACACATGAGGAAGGATTTTTTTTCAGCAATGGATGTGAAAAAATGAGAAACGCCCTCGCCGGGAATCGAACCACAAACTTCTCCAATACGCGCCGAGCGTGCTGACCATTACACCACGAAGGCATGCTAAGAATTCGTGAGAAATACTTTATAAAGCATATGCTTTCAATATATCGGATTAGATCCGAGATGTATGTTTGTGCTAGCGTTTGACCTTGTTGCAATGCATTGCGTCTGTATTATTTTAATTCCCTTTTGCTAAATAAAACTGTATTTATATAACTCGGAATAAATCCAAACTTCAAGTTAATTTCTTTCAAATTACAAACTTGATTAAAATGATATGCATTTTGAAATTTTCATTTCATAAACCTGGTCCGCATTCTGCTAAATATAGCTAAATTAATCTTAATTTAACGCGTCGTTTCGAAACTTCTTACTAAGAGAAAAGATTTTAAAGACACAAACTTTTTATTTTACATTGATAAAATTTGTATAAATATGAAGTCTTTTGTACCTGTTAATAGAACAGCTTTGACAGAGCTGCATTGTACCTGCAATTAGCAATGCATTTCATTCTTACTTCTGATAATATGTGTTGTGAATTTCATCATTGGTTTACTAATTACTTGTAAGCTAGGTGAAACTAGATTAATCTTGACCAATGCGGTTCTGTTTGACGATGTTAACAACAGCACTAGCAATAGGATTATTAATCCCAAGGGGCTATTGATTTCAAACCCGCATTTTGCGTCGATTTACTTTTCAAACTGCTGCCATCAAAAATTATCGCATTGTATTATATTTAAAGAAACTAAATAACGAAGAATCTGCATGAATGTATGTTATGTTTCTCGCACTGTGGAAAAACGACGCTACATAGAACCATTAAATTTCGAATAACGTAGCTCTCCGACCGAACACGGGCACTTGGAAGCTAAATTTGTTTTATTATTTATTTCAAATTTTGTAAAACTTTTTAACGAATTTCTGATTAATAAACTGGACAATTTCAAAGGGAGTAATGGCAACACTTATGATAGTAATGTTGAATTGAATTTATGTGCTTTAAGTGTGAAGAACATGATATTTAACCAATAAAGGTAACACACAGAACATTAAAAAAAAAACGCCTTTTCGGGCGTAATATAAAATGTGAAAGCTTTCAGTTTTTTTTTTTTTTTTTAATTGTTGTTATCATTCCCAAGCAGAAAATCGCGAATACGTTGCCCTTGGGAATGCAAAATGTGGAAAAATAACTGATTTTGAAGTTTTTTTACGTTTATATATATATATATATATATATATATATATATAGTAGATAGTTCCGATGAGAAAAAATTAGGTATTGATATTCTTCAGCTGGCATTACATTATCTCATGCGTGTTTTTAAAGAAACAGGTGTCAACTATCGGTTTTGCTTCTTAACTGTCAATGATAATTGCATAATTTAATTAATATTTATTTTTTTCTACTTTTGTTTTGCAAAGCTGTTTAATACATAACTTTCTGACCATACTGAGTTAAAATATTCACTAGCCTTTCGGCATTTTGAGACATTCTATGATATTTTTGGTGCACTTATAAGGTATTTCTCCCACCTTCCTAGCGTCCATTCGTGGTGTAATGGTCAGCACGCTCGGCGCCTATTCGAGAGGTCCGTGGTTCGAGTGCCGGCGTGGGAATTGTTCATTTCTCATATCTTCTGCTACGAAGTAATATAATGTCTCTACATTGGCGCCCAAACTAGAAATATGTGGTGATTGATGATGATTCTCCACCACCAGGATTTGGCGATTGCGCCAGTCGCCCTTTCAAATGAAGAGTATATCAGGTTGTTGCGTGTGTACGGGTTCGTAATAATTTGAATGCACATGTCCCATGAAAAGTGAATAAAATTTATTCTTATCACAACAAACAAAACAGAATGCTGAAATTTCGTCAGAGATATTCGTATAATATCGCAATATCTCACTCTAGTTATATTTTAAGCTACTAAAACGCTGAATAGAAAACAATTCAAAACACCGGGAAAACTAATCCGATCTCACCGCGAATTCGGGTACAAACAGTGACGGCTCTAAGTAAAGAAACTGAACTGAGATGTTTTTCTCCAGCTTTTATAAGCATTTTAATTATACGCGAAAACATTCTCGTATTTTTTCGATTTTTCTGGATAGCAAAAGAGCCCAATTACGAGATATATATTTATTAAAATGTTAAAAGCTCGTGCTCCTGTATTTTAATTTTTCCGCCCTAGCTTTCTGTTGAAATAAGTCTCGTGCTGCATTGCACGGGAATAAAAAACAATTCTAATTACAAACTCTACTTAAAATAGTTAAATAAATACAAAATCATTAACAAGGTATTTCTCCCGCCTTCTTAGCATGCCTTCGTGGTGTAATGGTCAGCACGCTAGGCGCGTATTCGAGAGGTCCGTGGTTCGAGTCCCGGCGAAGGCATTGCTCATACCTTCTCTTTTCTGCTTGGGAATAACATTAATGTCTTTGCACACTTAGCAAAGTGTAAATTACAATAATAAATTCACCAATTTTGCATCTATGTTTTCCAAAACGATAGAAAAATAAAGTTTTATAGCTCTCTCTGTCACTTATCTGCTTATTTATTTATAAATCCCCTGTGTAATATGTTGTAGTTTCACGCCACAAAAATTCTTCTGTCTCGAATAAAATAGTGTCCTATTTTATTTTTTCCTACTATAAAATATCAGGTACGAAATATTTCAATAAAATATTATGAAATGGTAGATGACATCACGTGAAGAAAATACTACTCAGAACTGTCGCTTCTTCTTGGAGAAAATTTAAGAACAAAAACTTTAAATATATTGCGTCACGTTTGCCTTCCAATCAGTTATTACCAAGGTGCTGTTGCCACGTTTTGAGATGAAATGAGAATTCCAACTGTTGAAACTTTTTTGTCGATCGTACCTTGGTGAGCGATTTAAAACGTTCGAAGGAGTAAAAAGTTACTCAGTTCTTTTTCCTCACTTTGTTCTTATTCGTAGTATAGTTTATTTTTTTTTATAGAGGTATTGTTTGTTTCCTCATCATTTCGAAATATTTTGCGAGGAGAAATAAATTTGGGAGTTTTGCTTTCTGAAGTTTCACTGACTTTAGAAGATTGTTCTATGGTTAATGGTTTTGGAGAAAACAGATAATTTATCTTAGTAATAGCCAAGTATTTTTTAGGAAATTTGTTTTACATGTACCATATTTATCGTCTGCTACTTCTGCCTGAAAATTATAATGCTGTATTTTCCAATAAGGGGAGAAAATTGCTTCTGCGGGGAAAAAAATGGAACAGTTCTATGTACTTCGCGTTCCACAGGGCCGATCGACGAAACTCAAATTGCGGTTTTCATGTCTTGAGAGTGCGACTTAGGAGATATAGCAGATTTATATATAGCACTGTTCTAAAATAGGTATTTTGACGCAAAATCGGACTTTTTCTAAAATAACATGCCAATATTTTTCCATAGTTCCATTCTGCGAATCAAATTATTCCTAAATACTAAATTTTGTAAAATTTGGTGCGAAATTAACGCAGAAATTTAATATTTTATCTCGGCGCATTTTTTTTCAATTTGCGCGAAGAATAATTCACTTGTCGAACTTTTTAACTTATAGCAACCTATTTTCCTTTCCTTCTTTTTATTGTAACCGAGCGGGAAAAAAGTCATCATTCTTTATTTCAAATAATTTTAACAAATTGCGTAAACCATATTTGGCGTTATTATCGCTTACAATAAACATGCCAAATTTCAAAACGTGCCAGTATGTAAATTCTCGTATATCCCAGGAAAATGTTAAATAAAAAACTAATTTTTTTCGGGTGTACTTAAAAATACATCTATTTTAAGATGATGGTAAAGAATTTGACGGTATATTTGTCCTCGCGTTGTGGATGGACGGTGTTACCTATAGCCATTTAAGTTTTGAACAAACGAAGATCAAATTTTGAATTTTGAATTTATGTATCTCATATTTTGAGCGACTTTTTATTTTTATGGCCTTTTACAATTAGACAAACTTTCATGAAAGTATTACGCTGCATTTTGAAGATATTAGATGCGCTGACTTGCTTAGCCTGAATAATAATTCAAATGAAAATCTTTACTATTTATTATGCTTAGCACGCCAAGTCGACAGATTTCGTTACATGGGTACAGAGAAAAACAGGAATTTTGATACAAAAATATACAGGATTGCTTCAGAATAACTTTTGCATCCCCTGTCATCTAATATTTTAATAAAAAATATAAATAAGGAAAAAATAAAATACTCGATATCTGAATAAACATAAATTGCCAATATATATATATATATAAAGAATGTCTGTTTGTCTGTTCACTAATAACTCAGTCACTACTATAGCTATCATCATCAAACTTTCTGTGATTCTTTTCTGGGTCCTGAAAAAGGTCGACGTCCACTTATTTTCAAACAAAAATAGTTGAAATCAAAGATATTAATTAAAAACGATTAAAACTCTGATTTTTTTCTTCATTTTTTCGAGTGGCAACAGTCTTGCCAAGCTTTAGATAAAAATCTGCTTTATTTCGAGAAGCTTTGCCACTGCTCGCTTTTAATTTGCAGAGTTGGTTTATAAAAAATTTCTAAGATTTACATCAAATAAATATAGCATTCCCAAATATAGTATTAAATAGATAATCCAGAATCCAAATTCCGTGGGAAGCCATTTCAACTATTCTCATCTTCGCACGACTTAAATAAGCCGAAATAGTAATTGAAAACTCTGAATACTGGCCAACGGGCAGAATCGCTGCACCACGAACGCACGCTGGGAAGGCGGGAGAAATACCTTATATACTCCCCCTTTCAAAGGGCGACTGGGGTTTTTAGGGGACCCAATCGCCAAATCCTTGGTGAGGAGAATCATCATCCTTTTAGTTCGGGCGCCACTGTAGAGACATTAGGTATTTTTTGGAAGCAGGCAAGATGAAAATTAGCAAACGTCGTCTCTGAGAGTCGAACCACGGACCTCTGGAATACTGGTCCAGCGTGCATACACCACGAAGGCACGCTAGGAAGGCAGGAGAAATACCTTATAAGGTTCAAAATTGTATCGTTTTAGTAAATATGTCATAGTCAATTCCACGCATACTCTTAACGCGCACGAACTTATGGACTGACCCGATATATGTATACCCACTCGTTTACTCTACTCCGTGAGCTCAGTTCATTCTATTCGTATATGTTGGTAAATTGTATATTTTTTGCTTTAAAAATGATTGAATTATATTGGTCTTATCTTCCGATAGAGGTTTTTGTTCCTTTAGGTAATCTGCATGCAATAGTTGTAGAATTATTAACAATTTTAAAGTTGTTTATGTGTGGCTAAGCCTATTCTTTTTTTACCTTAGCAGCCATATTTGTTTATATTTGGCGGTATAGAGAATTAAGTCAGTTTCTGCACTTTCAGTACTTTTTTGCCGAGTGGGGCTAAAAGTAAACTTTCAGTTTTGTACACCGAAAAAATCTACTCGCTGACCGAATTGCTTGTTTTTGCGTAGAAACTCTACTTTTAATCTAAAAATTCTCATAAAAATCCAAAGGGGCCTTGTCCCTGAAGGACTATTGTTTTCAATTTGCGATAAATCACTACAAATGTCCGCTTCACTTTTCAGACTGTTGCCACCACAAAATGAAAAATCTTCATAAATGTATGTATATTTCTCGCATTGTGATAAAACAACGGTACCTAGAGCCATCCAATTTTGAATGACGTAATCCTCCTACGAATATGGGCATGTGGAAGACCAAATTTGAAATTTGGAATTTGTTTTATTATCGATTTCATATTTTGTAAAACTTAACGAAATTTTGATTAACAAACTCAAGTTTTCAAAGCGAGCAATAACAATATTCTACGGGAAAAAAGCGCGGAACTGTGTATCGGAAATTCTAAAGATAGGCTCATTTTAAAATAATTTGCGACATTGCTGTTGAACTGAATTCTATGTTTTAAGTGCAAAGAACATGATATTTAATAAATAAAGGTAACACACAAAACGTTAAAATACGCCCCTTTGGACGTAATTTAAAATCTGAAACCTTTCAGATTAATTAATTTTTTTTTTTTTTTTAGTTTCATAATTGTATTTGGTGTTTTATGTTTTTCTATAGTTTTCAGGCTTTAATATACATATTTTGAGTTTTAATGTATTTATGCCTTGCCGCGAAGTGAGAACTGAATTAACAGAAGGAGAAATGTATCTTTAATGAAATTCGCTGAAATAAGTTTAAATGAAATGCAGAGAAAAAAATGCGTATAATTTAATATTCTTTACAAGGAAGTCATGTGGTGAAATCGAAATTTTTTTTTAGTGCTCGTACATGCTTGCACTTAAGCAAAACATGTTTTGTACAGAAGACCTCGTTAATGTAATTAAGAAACTATCTATCACTACTATTCTTATAAAATACAACCTTTAAGTTTAAAAATAATATTGAAACAAAAAGCGTTCTCATCTTCTTTCATCTTCTGCCTTTATAATGGAAATTAAATAAATAAATAAAACTTTGGAACGTTCAGCTTCGTACAATCAATACAAAAGGTTCTAAACGAAGAACAAGAGAAGGTAAACTAGCAGCTTATCTCTGTCAAGACACAAACATCTCCCCAGACGCATGAAAAACATCCTAATATCGATTTTTTATCATCGGACGTGAAATTTCGGGTATTATTGTCGTTAACTCGGAAGTCTCGTGAGATACACCGACGGAGAAAAGAAGTGAAGTCAATAATGGACTGAAAGCAGAAACGAAATGCTGCATTAATATAGCCAGGGCATCTATACTTGCTTGTCCCCTGGCAATAATAAATTCCAATGATAAGCGTGTGTGTATTTTTTAATATTTTCCTTTCTCATAATCTTGATTACGCTAAGTAATTTTCCTACCAGTGCATAAGTGCCTTCCATTGCAGGAGTTGTATTAAATGCATTTTTAAGTTGTCTGTCACTTAACAGATATTACTGCGTACATAATGAATGTAAACATATTAGCGTTCATTTGTGAATATAAAATGGCTTCATTTTCTTTCTTGCGTTATTTCAGGTGATGCATTCGTTTCCTTTGTAGAAAATAAGAACTATTAAAATCTTGTGACCTGTTTTATTATTTCGGTATTGTCTTATGCAGGTGTTATTATTTTATTACAGGTTATATTTAGGTTATTATTTTATTACAGGTTATATTTAAGTTATTAGCTTATTTTAGTTAGTAAGTGACGGAGCCTTCTTATTTAGGCTTTAATTTAAGCTTTGTACACTGCGAAAAAAAAGTGTCAGTTCTGCATCTCCTGTTCTATTGGGCTGATTGACGAAATCCAACTTGCGTTTTTTCTTGTCTCGAAAGCGTGACTTAGGATATGTATTACATTTACATATAGCATCGTTCTAACATAGGAATTTTGACTCAAAATCTTACATTTTCTGAAATGACATGGCCATGTTTTTTCCATATTTCCGTTCTACGACTCAAACTATGCCAGAGTCCCAAGATTTTTAAGAATCGCATGATCAGTTTTTAAAAAAATTAGCTCTCAAAATTTTAGCTTCTCAATATTAAATGACTTAGATATATATTTATTAATATCTCTTTTTGTGGTGTTAAAACTGTAAAAACCAATTTAAACTTACTTGATTCCTTCTTCCAGAATTCGAAATTTAGATTTAATCCAAATATAATTCGTATCTATTTTATGATTTTTTTTAAATTTTGATTTTTTAAATATTTTTTATAAGTTTTTCGAAAAACATTTTGTATGATCTATGAAATCTATGAAATTTTTAACATCGTTTTAAAGTAGATGTATTTATAGGCACGCTGCAAAAATTAGTTTTTTATTCAAAACTTTTAAGATATACATGAATTTATCAGGTTCAATGTTCCTTCTTACCTTCTTCGGGAACATGCAAGGACCTGACTCGGAACAGAGAGCTTACTAAAGCTATGTTCATTAACTGTGGGAAGTAGACAGGATACACAAGAAGGGTATACAAAACCCTTTATTTTTCTCTATTTACAAAAACTTCCGTACTTCGGAATACACAGACCCGCTACTCGGGGTCTAACGTAAAAATATAAAAAAATAGAACTAAACTCTAATTTAACTTTAAAATAATAAACGTGGAAGATTGGCCTTATATTAACAGGAAGCGTATGTAGTACAGAGAACTGTGAACACTACAATACGTTTAAAACTTATCAAGAGGATTAAAACCTCTGGCCTGGAAGGCAACCAGCAACTGCGTAACTTCTAAGGTAAGCGGCCTGCTTCGACTCACTGCTTCCTCTCTCTCGCTTGGCAAAAAGCCACAACTTAAATACTTGGCGTTCGCCAGACAAACTTTGCATAAAAACCTTAACGCTTATAATTCTGGCCGGAAGTAGAAAATAAGAAGTGATAGTAAAGATTTAAAATAAAATAAACGTTAGTAAAACTTAAGATCCTTACATACTTCCCGCCAGAGTTAATTAGTTTGAAACTGAGGTCTAAAACGACCTTGTTGAAAAATTTTAGATCTAGAATCTAACGCGAGGCCAATCTTTTACAAATATTTTTCACTAGAAACTAGAAATTTAAAAGAAAGAAATTTGTTTTTACAATAGCAGCTCCCAGGATACACAATTTTTTTCATCTGTACTGCATCTAAACAGGAGCTTTTATTCAATTCTGGTTCCTTCCAGAGATCTGGAAGGAAAACTAGTTTAATGAAATGTTACACAATGAAATGGCAAGTAACATGTATAATTATATTTCTCTTAACATTCTTATTTCATTCATGACTATTTTAATTATCTCTCCCCGTGCTCTCTGACATGTGTTGTAAAAGAACACCAAACACGAATGTGTTTCTGTCTACGTGTTCCACACTTCCTCCTACAATCAAAACACTAACGTGTTAAAATTCAACATGACAAGACCTCGTAACACACCCTAATTTCAACTCTAAACCCTGAGGTACTATTCTGAAAGTGTCTAACTCTGAAGTGTAGCGTCAGAGAGCCTAACTACATCATTCAACCTTTAACACATATTCACCATGATTTAGTCTTTTTACAGTCACACGAATAAAAAAAATTTTAATATTCACTTTTACCATATCACGGTATTTCTTAACATTTAAAATAATAGTTCACATGTATATAAGAACATATCAACATGCCGTTAATTTTACACATTTGAAAACATACATTAGTAGTACATTGTTAACTTCTATTCTTTTCAAAGCAAGTGCCAATTCTTTCTACATTGAAATAATACATTTCAAAAAGTCTTTCAGACTAAACTTCTTTCTTGCTAGAATGTTTTAAATAAAATTTATACAATAACTTTTTACAATATTTAAGTCTTTACACAACGCTATTATACATCAACTTTAGTTTTACGCGCGAGTAATTGAAAAACATAATACCAAAATCGGTAACAACTCATTTCTCGCCCTTTTGGCGATAAAGGTAGACCTCGCATGAAGTAAAACTTCTTGAAATCTGCCACTTGCAGTAAGAATGAAAGATTAACTTAAGTTTGCAAAGTAACATAAAATTTTACTTATCTTTGTGATATTCGGACATCCTTTTCTGGGCCCAGTCTTTAAAAGTATTGCAGATAGTTGTTTGATTTATCCTCCTTCTTGTACGGGCTCGCCCTTCAGTGCCTTCCTCTGGAAGCTTCCTTTTTTCACCAGTTCGGTCACCCTTGAATACCTTCTTTTTCTCCTCTGCTTGTGGTCTTGGCCGTTTGATGGCAGCTGGTCTTGGCGGAACCGGGAAACTTCTGTCGTGTTCCTGCTTGGACCTCGTTGCTGGCCGTTCAAATTTTCCTTGTAACTTTTCCTCCGCCGCTGATGGCCCTTCCGCAGTTCGGCGACATTTGCTGCGGAGAGTCCTGTCGGATGAGTAGATCTTCCGTTTTAGAGCCGGGTTATAGTTGCCGTCATTTCTCCTGGTTCTCTTCACATACGTCGTCCTTCTCCCTTCTTCATTCTGGGGGTGTTCGTGAACTCTCTTTTCTGGACGGTGGAACGGCTTCTTTGCCGTGTTTGGAGTCGGATACTTTTGTACAGCGATTATTTTTGATTCGTCTGTCTCTATTCCTTTCTGAGATATCTTGTACCCTAAATATTTTAATTCAGGGGCAGCAAATTTGCACTTTTCGGCATAAACATTTAGACCGGCCTCATTTAATAAAGAAAACACCTGTCTTAAATCCTGTACATGTTGGTCGAGATTATCACTAGTAATAATGATATCGTCTAAATAGATAAATGTGGACTTTCCAAGAACAGGTCTTAACACAATGTCCATGCATCGCTGAAATGTTGCCGGGGCCCCTGAAAGGCCAAACGGCATACGCAAAAATGCATAAGTGCCAGACTTGGTTATAAAAGCAGTCTTAGGCACGTCCTCAGGCCTAACCCCTATTTGAAAATAACCAGTCGTTAAGTCTGAAGTCGTCATAAATTTGGTTGATTTTATATTCCTTAGAATTTCTTCAATGATCGGTAACGGATATCCCGGATATTTAGTTATGGAATTTAATTTACGGTAATCAATAGCGAATCTCCAACTTTTTGGATGCGTCAAAGGATAGTCATTATTTTTCTTACATAAAACCACCGGGCTAGCATAACTACTTGAGATGGGCGTTATGATCTTTTTACGTAGCATATCGGTAATATGCCATTCTATAATTTTTTCCTTATTCTTATCATACCGGTATGGTTTTTGACGAACTGGCATTGAATCTCCGGTGTCAATACTATGGTTAGTAACCTGAGTAAATCCTGGAATATCACTAAATAACGAAGCAAATTCACTTACCACTTGTAGGATTCTTCCTTGCTCGTCATTAGTAGGTGGTCAAGATTTAACATCGGCGGTTCAGCCTTTTCTGCACGAACTGGTTTCATTGTCAGCTTAAGGGACGCTTCATTAAAATCCAGTGTTGCTTGTGCGTCTGAAAGAAAATCTATTCCTAAGATTATATGTGCTTGCAGATTCTTTACTATAAAAAACATCACCTTTACTTGTTCGTCCTTGATACGGATATACAACGGTACTTTACCTATGCACTTACATTTTCCTCCTTGCGCATCTAACACTGTCGTATTATCCGAATTATATATGCGGTATTTGCGAAAATACTTCCTAAAAAATCTTCTGCCACACAGGAATACTGCGCGCCTGTATCCAGGAGTGGCTGGGATATTATTCACCCACACTTCAATCTTCGGAAGAGTCAAATTTTTCACCATTACTGTATTTAACTTGTAGGGGTTTTCGTGGCCTTCGGATTTCCGCACCCTCCCGTCAGCAGAAATCCGTTTTAGTTTAAATCCTTTTTTGTTTCCATGCTTTCCTTCTTTTTCCACTGGCCTTGAGACTTTTTTCCTGGGTTGCTATTGAACTGTCGACGTTCGACGGCTGTTTTTGAATGCTCGGGTTTCCTTGCCCACTGATTCGCTTTGCCTCCGTAGCCGTGTGCTTGAGTTTGCTGTAGTCTTGGCGTACCAAATTGGTTTCGCTGTTGATATTGGCGTCTTCTTTCGACGTCCGCCGTTCTTCTACTTTCAAACTGGATTGCTAGCTCAAATAACTTTTCCAGTGTAGTCGGATTTCTTAATTCAATAAAGTCTTGCACTTGGGGCAGTAACCTCGGCAAAATCACTTGAATTATTTCAGGATCCGGACGGTTTCCATACAAGAGTTTAAAGACGTGAATTTTTCTTAAAATAAAGCTTGAGAGATTTTCGATTCTTTGCTGATATATACTGAAAAGTTCCGTTTCTAATTTCGCACGATCCCTTACAACAGGGAAGGCTTTTAGTAGGGCAGTCTTGAAATTCTCGTAAGTATAGGTGGGACTTCCTGCTTTACCCAAGAGACTTCTGCCTATACATTTGAACCAGTTAAGCGCTTGGCTCCTCAAAGCGCTGGTAGCTAAGGTAACTTTTTGAAACTCGTGCACGGGGTAGAGCATGAAGTGGTCATCCAATTTTTCCAAAAAACTGGTTACCGGTGAGTTTCCATTAAATGTTGCTTCTGGTTTCATCGAAGCGCGGATGGTCTGGACGATGTAACCAAATCCTTCCAGGGCGGCAGCTGGCATTTCTGGATTCCGAGCCGTTTCTGCAGGCAGCACAGGTTCTTCTTGAAACTCGGCCATGGTTATTCTTCTTCGTTGGGCGCCACTATCAGGTTCAATGTTCCTTCTTACCTTCTTCGGGAACATGCAAGGACCTGACTCGGAACAGAGAGCTTACTAAAGCTATCTTCACTAATTGTGGGAAGTAGACAGGATACACAAGAAGGGTATACAAAACCCTTTATTTTTCTCTATTTACAAAATCTTCCGTACTTCGGAATACACAGACCCGCTACTCGGGGTCTAACGTAAAAATATAAAAAAATAGAACTAAACTCTAATTTAACTTTAAAATAATAAACGTGGAAGATTGGCCTTATATCAACAGGAAGCGTATGTAGTACAGAGAACTGTGAACACTACAATACGTTTAAAACTTATCAAGAGGATTAAAACCTCTGGCCTGGAAGGCAACCAGCAACTGCGTAACTTCTAAGGTAAGCGGCCTGCTTCGACTCACTGCTTCCTCTCTCTCGCTTGGCAAAAAGCCACAACTTAAATACTTGGCGTTCGCAAGACAAACTTTGCATAAAAACCTTAACGCTTATAATTCTGGCCGGAAGTAGAAAATAAGAAGTGATAGTAAAGATTTAAAATAAAATAAACGTTAGTAAAACTTAAGATCCTTACAAATTTACATATTGGAGCGTTTTGGAACTTGGCATCTTTTTTGAGCGATAATAATGCCAAACGATAATACGCACTTTGTTAAAATTATTTGAAAGTACGATAGATGACTTTTTTCCATTCGTTTACAATGAAAAAAAGAAAAGGAAAATAGGTTGTTATAAGTTAAAAAGTTTGCCATGTAAATTATTCTTGGCGAAAAATACGCCAAGATAAATTTTTGAATTTGTTCGTAAATTTGGCACCAAATTTTAGAACATTAATATTTAGGCATAATATGAGACGTAGATTCGAAACATGGAAAAAAAATTGGCATATCATTTCAGAAAGGCCCGATTTTATGTCGAAATGCCTATATTAAAACAATGCTATATATAAATATAATAGATACCTCAAGTCGCACTTTCGAGACATAAAATACACAAGTTGAATTTCGTCAGTCTTCCCAGTAGAACGGGAGATATAGAAAAATTGCTTTGTTTTTACGCAGTATACATGACAAGATTTTTCATACGATATTCGTTAAACAAATTACATCATAACGCAGTTCACTGTCTAACTGAACTGGTGTCCGTCTTGATTTCAGATTGCTGAGAAGAGAAACTTAAAGCAGAAACATGTTAGAGGATTCAGAGTCATTGGAAGTTCTTTTGCACTATTTTATGGTGATCTTCGTCCTAAAACGTGCATAAAAGCACGTAATTTAGTTTTAGCAGGTATGAAAACTTTAAGCTCCTTCCATTTTATATTAGATAATAACGTTTGAAATATTCTCATAGATTTTAAAATTTTTATTCTTTAATATACAGGGTATTTCGAAATGAATATCCGGGTTTTAGTTCTTTGTGGTACTTATTACGTTAAACTTAAGTTTAAAATTAATACATGAAATGAATGAGTAACTCAAACAGTTATACCTACAAGCTTACAAGTGTTCAATGTGAGCTCCTTTCGTCACACTGCACACAATAAGTCGATAGCCGAGTTCTTCCCCAACGTTGATCAGTGTTTGTGGTGTAATTGTTGCAACAGCTGCCTCAATCCTGTTTCTTAGGTCAGGGAGGTTAGCCGCTAGTGGAGGCACATACACACGATCCTTTATGAACTAACTCACGCGATCCTTTGTGAAGTGAACACTTCCTTCACTAACCCTTGGCCGTCCCGTACTCTTCCCTTTGCAAAGACAGCCGGCAATTTCAAACTGATGATGCCATCTACGGATGTTATCATCACTTGAGAGATCACGTCTTAACTTAATCCGGAACGCACGTTGCACTGTAACTACAGATTATATCACTGCAAACTACAGAACACAAAAGGGTTTATATTCAATAGTCGCCATTTTTTTATACCATTTGCCATTTTTTATACCTTTTGCCATTTTTGATACTATCGTACGCGCATGCGCTATTTGTGGCGCATGCGTGTACCAACAAAGAGAACTGTTTGAGCTGCTCTTACATTTCACCCTGTACACCCTTTGCATTGAATAGGGTGCAAGCTAAAGTTACCTTTATCTGAATATTTGGTGACTTGGAATATTGTAAAGCTTTTAGCATTTTTGTATACCTCGATATTCATTTAGAAACCCCGATATTCATTTAGAAACACCCTGTACAGTGAATAACATGCAAGCTAAAGTTACCTTTATCTGAATATTTGGTGAATTGGAATATTGTAAAGCTTTTAGCTTTCTTGTATACCCAGATATTCATTTAGAAAACCTGATATTTATTTAGACCTCGATATTCATTTAGAAACACCCCTATATTCATTTAGAAATACCCTGCACATTGAATAGGATGCAAGCTTAAGCTATCTTTATCTGAATATTTGGTGACTGAGAATATTGTAAAGCTTTTAGCATTTTTGTGTACCCAGATATTCATTTAGAAAACCTAATATTTATTAAGTTCTCGATATTGATTTAGAAATACTCTGTACAGTGAATAGTATGCAAGGTAAAGTTACTTTATCTGAATATTTGGTGACTTGGAATATTTAAAAGCTTTTAGTTTTTTTGTGTACCCCAATATTGATTTAGATACCCCGATATTAATTCAGAAACACCCCGATATTAATTTAGAAACACCCCGATATTCATTTAGGAACACCCTGTACAGTGAATAGCATGCAAGCTAAAGTTACCTTTATCTGAATATTTTAAAGCTTTTAGTTTTTTGTATACCCCGATATTCATTTAGAAACACCCTGTACATTGAATAGGATGCAATCTAAAGCTACCTTTATGTGAATATTTGGTAACTTGGAATATTTTAAAGCTTTTAATTTTTTTTATACTCCGATATTCATTTAGAAACATCCTGTACATTGAATAGGATGCAAACTAAGTTTGCATCTTATTCAATGTACGATGTTACAAACTAAATTTGCAAGTTTGCATCTTATTCAATGTACGATGTTACAAACTAAATTTGCAAGTTTGCATCTTATTCAATGTACGATGCTGATAAAGGTAACTTTAGTTTGCCTCGTACATTTAATAGGATGCAAATTAAAGTTACCTTTATCTGAATATTTGGTGACTTGGAATATTATAAAGCTTTTAGCTTTTTGTATACCCCGATATTCATTTAGACTCCGATAAACATTTAGAAAAACCCCAATATTCATTTAGAAACACCCTGTACATTGAACAGCATGCAAGCTAAAGTTACCTTTAACTGAATGTTTGGTGACTTGGAATATTGTGAAGCTTTTAGTGTTTTTTTGTATGTCCCGATATTCATTTAGAAACACCCTGTACATTAAAAAGGATGTAAGCTAAAGTTACCTTTGTCTGAATATTTGGTGGCATGGGATATTGTAAAGCTTTTATCTTTTTTTGTGTGTGGTTAATTAAATCTACTAATATGAAATATGTGTCCCACTAAATTTACCGTATTTATGACATATTTTGTTCACTTGGGTAGAAAACGGGGTAATTTTTTAATTCATTGTCAAAGGGTTATATATTTATACATCCAATATTCGCAGAACTATAGGATCTAGCATTTTAGACTCTCTGCAATATATTTTGTGACTTTTATCAGACTTTCAGCAGCTCAAAATTAGATCAAATTAGATACCTGTTAGCCGGGATTTTGCGCAGTTCAAATAAAGGTAAATTAGCTGGGCGCATACTAATTTTTGTGGTTTTCGCAGTGTTTAAATGGTATAAATGTAATGATGGCTGTTTTGTAAGTGTTTCATCAAACAATTCTACCTAATAACCTATTTATTGAAAAAGATATTTCTCGGTCTGTAGCTCGACATTCACTCAAGTCTTCTAGTCGTCTCTAGCTCGACATTTGGCATTATTCTTAATGCGCAATGAATATTGATTTCGGGGGAGTCGAACCCTCTAGGGCTGAGTCGTACTGTTACTGAAAACTGGTATTTTCGACTCGGGGTTAAATCCTAGAGAAAAAACAGGATAGATGAAGTTTTAGTGCTTTTCTTCCCAGATGTGTGACATGAATAACAGCAAGTTTCTCTTAAAATGCCCCCCCCCACGAAGGCATTCCTCCCTTCATCGGTTATCTCTGAAGTACTTTCCCATAACCTAAATAATCTTGGAGGTGCTTCCGATTAACAGGAATAAATAAGTAGGAATTGACATTAATATGTGAACAAACCATATTAACATCAAGTGTCATCCGCTACAAGTTTAAAATTGTATGTGAACTTGAGTGGATGCATGAAAAGTATTTTATTAACGATTGAAAATTTGAACAAGATACAGGGAGAGTGTGAGCTAATAGTTGGAATTTAAAAAAAGAACTGATTAGTTAAACTACAACGCACACTACACACGTTTTTATGTGTGGGGATTTCTTAATAAGAATAATTTTACTGTAGAAATACCTGAAACTAAAAGGTCTAATATTTAATCAGCTTATTATTGGCATTTGTTTGGCCAACTAAATTGATTACAACTACGACGTTGCATCATTGGACTTTTCAGAGAAGTGCCTTTGTGAGTGATGTTTTAAGAACTTGGGGAATACTTTACATAAAAGAGAGAAACACCGATGCAACCACTTTACGTAATCACCAGCGGTGAACTCGGAAGGAATTTCAGAGTTCTGAAATTTTAGCAACTGAGCCGTTGATAGTGTGCAAAACAGCTAGACATAATTTTCTACAATAGTTTAATAGATGCTATACTATAATTATAGTTTCTACAGTAATATAGCAGTTTAATACTTAATACAGTAGTTTTCTACACTACTGTAGAAACTGTATATTTTTCTACAGTAGTTGAAGCGACAGATAGTTTGACGGTATTGCTGTAAGTAAGTGTATAAATTAAAAAGTAAAACATAAAGAACAGACAGCCTAGATGTAGACAACAATTGCGAAAATTAAAGTGCGGCTGAAGAATTCCGGTCGATGCGGTGCATATTTCTTATTTAAGAATTTTTTCGATTAAAAAAACTAAAATAAGCTATTTTCATATTCAGTATAATATAATAATGTTACTGTTCATATTCATGGACAGTGAAATTATTACATTTTTCCGGGCTGTGTTAAAGCAATTGTACAACGTAACTGCAGTCCGAAATATTACACAGTGAGCAAAAAGCCGAACTAACTAATTAGTCGCTATTGTGTTATCAAAAATAGGCTTTAAACTAACCTGATTAAAGTATATGGGTATTGATTTGGGTACGGGAACAAAACTGCAAGGATCAGCAATGGATTATCATCCACGTACAACTTGCACAAAAAAAAAAAAAAAAAAAAAAAAAAAAAAAAGAAAAAAAAAATCTGCTATGTACACCACATGACTTTCTTGCACGGAATATTAAATTATATGCATTTTTTCTTGCATTGCATTTAAACGTATTGGATTGAATTAAATCTACATAATCGATAACGCATAAACCACAATATAATAAATGCACCTTTTAAAATTCACTATATTTGTTTACAATAGCAACACTCTGGCGCTAGGTTCACTTAACAGCGTTACATTTTGTTCATATAATAATTCGGAATGCATATAAATTTATATCATTTGAAGAATTATCTAATCGTTGCCACATGTTCTATTCAAATACTAAATCTAAAACGATGCATAAAAGAAATTAAGCAAACAAAACAAAAAAGGAACAGTTTCTTACAGACAATTCAGTATTTCTCATCCAATTAATTCAGTTCTCACTTCCCGACAAGGCAAAAATACATAAAAACTCAAAATATCCCTATTACAAATTAGGAAGTAAATCTGAAACACTTATTTCCTCGAATAAATTCCAGAATGGATTAAGCATGATTTAATTCGCAATAATAAAATAAGGTGTTATCTTTGTTGTTGCGAAGCTTAGTTTCTCTAGATTCGCAACAAATCCGCTCTTTTGCCAAGTTTCAAATGTAAACAAACATGTCAGCCATTGTAAAATTCATTAGGCTAAGGTGCACTTAAACAACTTTTAAATTGTTGATAACTCCACAAATATTGCATGAAGGTTTACTAAAGGCATAAAACCCTTAACCGGAAGATAAAAACAACATAATGCAATCATTTGTAAAGCAAAAAATGCCCAACTTACAAACATATAAGTGTAATGAAACAGTGCTTACTGAGCCGATTAACAGAGTGTATATATATATACATATATATACGGCCACACGAAACGTATAAATATATACATACATACATATATATATATTTTTATACGTTTCGTGTGGCCGATTGCAATCAAAATACGAGGTGCACATCTGCATGTTATAGCAGTCCTATATACAAAATTTCAACGTTCTGAGGTTATTCGTTTTTGAGTTATGCGAGATACATACGTGCGTACGTATGTAGACACCATGAAAAATTCTCTTCAGAATTCATTTTAAAACAGTTTTATATTTTATTTGGAGGAAAGGAGTCTTACTCTGTCCTTACGTACAGATGTCACGCAGAAACATCGTTAAATTGCATTCGATAGCGGTCAAAATGGATATTTTCGTTGAAATATGATGTCTGAAAATTTTCGCGATTATAATACTTCATTTTTACTTCGTAAGAGGAAGTAAAAATGGGGCAGTTCTATATCTTACGTTTTACTGGGACGGATTGTCGAAATTTAATTTGCATTTTCCATGTCTCGAAAGTACGACTTAAGATATTTATAAATAGCATTGTTCTAACAGGTATTTTGACATAAAATCCGACTTTTTCTGAAATAACATACCAATTGTTTTCCATATTTCGTTTATATAACTCAAATTATGTCTTCATATTAAAGTTTGTACTTTCTGGTGGGAAATTTATGAAAAAATTAAAGAATTTAGTTTGGCCCATTTTTTTCAGTTTGGAAATTCACTTGGCGAACTTCTTTATTTATAGCACCCTATTTCGTTTCCTTTTTCTCATTGACCGCAAGAGGACAAAAGATCATCTTTCATATTTTCAAATAATTTTAACAAAGTGCGTTAACTACGTTTGGCGTTATTATTGCTTATAACGAATACGCCAAATTTCAAAACGCGGCAATGTGTAAATTCACGTATATCTTAGGAAATTTTAAATAAAAAACTCTAATTTTTGCAGGTATGCTTAGAAATACATCTAAGATGATCGTAAATATTTTATAGGTTATAATTCAAAAATGTTTTTCGAAAAAGTTATGAAGTTTATTTCAAAATACAAATTTTAAAAAATAAATCATAAAAATGGGCGAATGATATTCGGAATGAACCTAAATTTCGAAATGTAAAAGGAAGAATCAGATAATTTTAATAAAAAAAAGATATATAAATAAATATATACCAAATTCAATTAACATGGAGGAGCTAAAGTATTGAGAATAATTTTAAAAACCTCTCGTGATATTTTTACAAAACTTGGCACTTTGGTACAATTTGAGTCCTAGAATCGAAATATGGAAAAAAAATAGCAATGTCATTTCAGAAAAAATGCGATTTTGTATCAAAATGCCTATGTTAGAACAATGCTGTGTATAAATCTAATGTATGTCGTGCTTTGGTGACATGGGAAACGCGAGTTAAATTTCGACAATCAGTCCAGTAGAACGGGAGATACAGAACTGTCGCATTTACTTTTGTGTAATGTGTACAAGAAATCCTCCTCGAAGGGTCGTTCCGTAAATTACCGTTACGTTTTCTGGAGTATCCATTTGCAAACGCGTAAGGATTGCATGATCTCATAGGCTTAGGCTTAAATAAGTCACTTATGCTTTAGTAGCTGAATAAACATATAAGCCCTCAGCAAATATACCATCATCCATCCGTCTTCAATCGTTACAAAGCTTCTCGCTCTTTGCAGGTGCGGAACCGCCATTAAATTCCACTTAGTTTGCTTAGTGTGGAGCTCCTTTAATGTGAGCAACACTGGGTAATGTTAATCAGTAAATGTTTCCTCGAGGATCAAGTGACGAATGAACCGGAGACAACGAAAATTCTATGGCGTCTGCTACTATTCTTTTGTCTCCTATATTTCTCGCGACCGCTTCGTCTTGATTTCTACTTTCTGCTTGGCGACTTAATTTAATTTACTGATGATTGAACTTCATGAATAATTCACAATAAATGGGGCTTATTGTATTGAAATAAATCATATTTACTAGCGGACTTTTGGAAAAGAGTCGGATTAAATTTATAGATGATTCCTTTTTGATCGTGAACTGTTTAATTCTGGTGACAGTTAACAGGAACAGGCTATTAATTAACAGGCTATTAATGACAGGCTATTAATAACAGGCTATTAATAAAACTGCAATGAAATTAATCATATTTACGTGCGTACTCTTGCAAAAGAGTCGGATTAAACTTATAGATGATTTTTTTAAACTGTAAACTCTTTACCTTTGGTGACAGGTAATAGGAATAAGCTATTATTTAACAAGATATTAATTAACAGGCTATTTATAACCGGCTGTTAATTAAACTGCATTGAAATTTATCACATTTACGTGCGTACTTTTGGGGAAGATTCGGATTAAATTTATAGATGACTTCTTTTTGAACAGTAAACTGTTTAATTCTGATGACAGTTAACAGGAACAGGCTATTAATAAGAGGCTATTAATTAAACTGCAATGAAATTAATCATATTTACTTGCGTACTCTTGCTAAAGAGTCGGATTAAACTTATAGATGATTTTTTTAAAACTATAAACTATTTAACTCTGGTTAACAGTTGACAGGAACAAGCTATTAATAACAAGGTGTTAATTAAGCGGCATTGGAATTAATCATATTTACGTGCGTACTCTTGGGGTTTAAATTTGTAGATGAATTTTTTTTAAACGTAAACTGTTTAACCCTGGTGTCAGTTAACAGAAACAGGCTATTAATTAACAGACTATTATTAACAGTCTGTTAATTAAACTGCATTAAAATTAATCATATTTACGTGCGTACTTTTGGGATTTAATTATCGGATGAAATTTGTAGTTGATTTTGTTTTTAACCGTAAAATTTTTAACTCTGGTGACAGCTAACAAGGACAGGCTGTTAATTAACAGGCTATTAATTTGGCTGCATGGGCGTTTTTGTGGTTTTCCCCATGTGTAACGTGTATACGAGCCAGTTTCCCTTAAAAAATCCTCCACGAAGGCATCCCTTCCCTTAGGCAGATAGCCCTCGTGTGCTTTGCCATAATTAAATACACACACCTCCATAGAACACATGCGGGCCACCTGGTGATTGTGGCTATACTGACCCATGGGCACAGAACGCTGTGTATGAGTAGCGATTTTGTAATTGAAATAGTTAGGATCATATTTGAATACCCTTGTAAATACTGGTTGTTCTGCTTATTCTGTTTTGCATCAAAATAAATATATGGTTTTGTTAAAATTCCTTAAAAGTAAAGAAAGAAAGAATTTTAGTGATGCAAATTTTTAAAAAATTATACTTTATACTATGTGCTTTTTTTTCTGCAATTTATTTAACTGTGGTGATAACTGTTAAGGTGTGATTGTAATGAAATTAAGTTCGAATTATTTCAAATGCACCGAACACGATATTTAATTTTATTTCAGATAAATGCTTAGCTTATTCATGAATATATCCCGGTTAGCTAATTCAGTAATTTATAATTCGTAATAAAATCTGAGATGGTTCTGACACTGAGTAAAGCATAAGACACTAGAATATATAAGAGAAAAGTTTTATCTCTTAAAAAATTCTGATAATTTTTAACCTGTCAGCCAGTCATCAACGCTTATAATTTGTTGTCGAAGATTAACATCCGCGTCTGCTACATTTAATGTTCAAGGCTAGAAATACAAGAGACTCTTCAAAGCTGCATGCTAATATTTATTTGCAGCCATTCTAATGTTTCAGCAAATTAGCGTGTTCTTCCTTAATCACTATCGTATTTCTCTGCTGTCATTGCACAAAATAAATTCTAAAACATCATTACCTTTTTCCTATTCTGCTCTTAACATCTTAATAAGTTAATCCATTCTGTTCTTAACATTCTTAACATGAAATTAATTATAAAAACCTAATTACATTTTTCCAATTCTGTTCTTAACATCTTAATAAGATCACCACTTTGTACTTAATATTTTTAACATCAAAATAAGTTCATAATAAGTTCAGCATTCTGTTCTTAACATTCTTAACATCAAAATAAATTCTAAAACCACATTACGTTTATCCGATTCTGACCTTGACATCTTAATAAGTTTATTATTTTCTTAACATTCTTAACATCAAAATAAGTTCATTATTCTGTTCTTAACATTGTTAATCCCAAAATAAATTCTGAAACCACATTACGTTCATCCGATACTGTTCTTAACATCTTAATAAGTTTATTATTTTCTTAACATCAAAATAAGTTCCGCATTCTGTTCTTAACATTCTTACGTCTATCCGATTCTGCTCTTAACATCTTAATATGTTTATTATTTTATTAACATTCTTAACATCAAAATACGTTCAGCATTCTGTTCTTAACACCAAAATAAATCCTAAAACCACATTACGTTTATCCGATTCTGCTCTTAACATCTTAATAAATTTATTATTTTCTTAACATTTTTAACATCAAAATAAGTTCAGCATTCTGTTCTTAACATTCTTAACACCAAAATAAATTCTGAAACCTCATTACGTTTTTCCGATCCTGTTCTTAACATCTTGGTAAGTTCATCTATAAGTTCGTCATTCTGTTCTTAGCATTCAAACATCAAAATAAATCCGCTAAAATTATTTCGATGTTCTTAACATCAAAATAAATCCTAAAACCTTATTACGTTTTCCTGATTCTGTTCTTAACATCTTAATGACGTGTTATTGCGTTCAGTTTGCAATAAATTTAAGTCCATAATAAATAGACCTTCGTGCGAGTCTGCGGTCGAAAATGCTTTTTATTTATCCTCGATGTTATAAAAACATGTAGCATGTCAACGCGTTGCTTCCGTAGTGGCAAGACACTTCAAAGCAATTTTTCATTTAGAGCTAAGCCTGTCGATCATTTATAAAAGCGGCGTATATGACCGAGAATGTCGCATAGGTCGCATCGTGGGGGACAGACCGAAACTTCACTGAAGAGATGAAAGGGGAGCGAAAAGGTTCGAGAACCACTTATCTAGATTGTTAAACACTTTTGCGCGGCAATCTAATCACAGCATGTAAGATATGTGGAAGGTATCTTTCTTAACATCCTTATAATGGCTATATTGAAAATTGATTTTCTGAAAAGTGCTCGACACCTATCTGTCTTCAAATGGGAGGGGGGGTTCTCTGGATCTCGAATCTAATAATTGTGATGACATTTTTAAGTATTGTAATATACAGACCACAAGCCTTTATTGATATTTCTTTTTATTAAATTTGCTCGGACATAAATACATTGTTCAACCCTGTGAGCGGCCAAACGTTTCGCTAAGAAAGCACAAATTTCCCCAAACCGCTATAAGAACAAGTTATTTCTTTGATTTTAATGTAAAAACTGTCCTGGTATTTCTTACTTGGATTTGGGTACTTTTGACATATTGCCTTAATTTCTTTGACTTATTTTAATATTCACGTATATATACGTTCTTACAGATATCACAAAAAATAATCTAGGCCGTATATATGCGGCCTTGCCGCTTAGAGGGTTTCAACCCGCGAGCGCGCACTAGGTCCAAAGGACCCACGGGATTAAACAAACCTTTCTCAAAGCGCGGATATTATAAGTAAGTTGTTGAGGTCCAGTGCACTCGTGTCTTAGGTCGACCTCTTTATGTTTCCGAAGTTTTTTCGTTGGGACTTTATTTGAAGTCCTGATTTTGATGCGATCGGGTCTTTTAGACCCAGCGCGCATATTCGTGTTACTATTTTATAGTTGATTTGTGATAGTATAGAAAACGGCAAAAATGTTACGGTATTTGTTATACATCGAAGAAATGTTGCAAAAGTTATCAGAGTTATCAAATCAACTGGCGAAGAATGCATTGAAGAAAATGAGGATGGAAGTGATCATGAGTTTTTAATTTACATGATTCTGATTTAGACAGTGATATAGCTTCTGTAAACGAATGTGAGAAAGACATAAATTTTTTGGAGGGAAAAATTGTCGGAAGCAAAAAAAAAAAAAAAAAAAGAAAGCGCGTTTCGCCGAATATGAAAAATATTTGTATTTGGAACACACAAAACACTTTCTTCAATGTGTACTATTTTTTCCTGTGCTAATAAATAATAAGATTTTCTATTCCTTTAAGAAATTTTGCTTCATAAAAGCATTTGGAGAAATAAAAAATTTTAACTTGCATATTTTTTAAAATTTTACCATAAAATTTATTATTGACATAAATGTCACTTTTTTTCTGAATATTCACAACATTTTCTTCAAAAAACAAGAACTGGTTCTTTTGGACCCAGTGCGCGCGCTCGTGTAATTCATACGAGCGCGCGCACTCGCAAGTTAATATTTCAATAGTTTTTTTTTAATACATTGTAAGGTACCTACCTAAAATTTACACCTAAGTGTGCAGAACTTTTAGAAATGGTAAGCGAATAATCGCTTTAGTTCAGGAAACAGACACGTAAACTGGAGAAGGGCTAATAACTCTTTATTGCTCAAAATAAAGTTTTACGCCCTTACTCAGGACGTACATAAAAGCCTCCACTTGCGCTTGAACTCAAGAATACTAAAGATTAAAACTTAACTAATGTTTAACTAAAAATATATATAGGAAGGTGTCAAAATTCTCCAGGAGTTGACCCCCTTACCCCCTTAAACGCTAACGGAATGGCAAAGTTATCAAGGGCCTGAAATAGAGCCGAGAGTAGTGATAGCTTAGAGAGAGTGTAGCCAAAAGGCAGACGCGCGCTGGTCAGAATCTCTGGCTCTCTAACGAAGTCAGTAGAACTTCGGCTTAAATACCGCTCTTCCTTCATTTGCATTTAACCGCGATTCTAAAAACGCACTCTGGCAGGAAAATTGTAAGCTGAAATTAGAAGCGGCAGGAAAGTAGCTTTAACTAAAAAGATAACTGTTAACAACTTAGGATAAATCTTACAACATTCTTACATTCAGAGAATCATCTCAAAGCCCGAGAGATTTATTTTAATTCGAATATGATTTTTATGTCATTTCATCGCTTTGACTTCTGTGTATTCTCTCAGAATCCGCAGAATATAAATCGGGTGGGGTTTAGATGCTGAAAAGTTTGCCTGCTGCTCTGGAAACCGTATCTTTCTTGAACTGCTCCCTTTAATTATCACCAAATTTTAATGTGTTTTCTATAAATTCACGCCGCCCAACCTGTATAGTGATTAACGTCGTTGACTGCCGTGCCGAAGGCCCGGTTTCGAATCCCGGAGAAGGCATGGATGTTTGTAAATGTATAGTGTCCGGGCGGCATGACGGTACTCTAAATATGCGACGAGTCGAAAGTCCTCTCGAGAGGTTGGATATAGGGAAAGAAGGATGAGAAGATCCGCCCCTTCGGACCCGTCTTCCGGTGTGTTATCCAACAAAATTAAGGCGGAACTGAGCTAAATCGTACTCTCACCAGAATGATGATAAATGTTGTTGCCAACGACAGGCGTAAAATTTCTCTCCTTGCCACGAGACTGTTCGTGGGCTTAGGCTGACTATAGGTCAGACAAGTGAGCATTAGCAGCAGCAATAACAACAACAAAAAATTCACAGCGGTTATGGTTAAGTAGTAAAACGCTACCATTAAAACCGAAAGTTTATCGTCCTTACATGCGATAATGAACCCTAACCACGCCTCAAGAATTATACAGGATATCCAGGAAAGCCTGCGCCAAAGCAATAGGCACATTAAGCTGGAGTGGATAAAGGCACGTGTAGGCCATCTCGGCAACGAGATGGCGGATCAACTCGCTGAAGAAGCGGCACTAGGGCCGATAGACATAAAAATTGAAATACCACGGCCGGTCTCATTACCAAAGAATTCACTGCGACTCAAAGCAATCGGCCTATGGCAGCAGGAATGGGACAGCAGCACCACTAGCAGACGTGTACATTACCATATCAGCTATCTCGACACAGCACGGAATGTCGCCAACACACAGCTGATAAGGTATATCACGGGTCATGCACCCTTTCCGGCATATTTTCACAGATTTGGACTTTGGCACACAGACCAGTGTACATGTGGTCACCTCGGCTCTCGGGAGCACTATCTAACAACATGTCCATTAACAGAGGGATAACACGTCCGTATACCGACTGACAACAGGCAGGCCTTTTGCAAGTTTCTAATCAAACAGCGACACTTAGTCCTGAAAATCGAACGCATAATGGACAAACTAGCAGAATTGAACACGGACTTATGCCAAAACTAGCACACCGCGCAGACAAACTTGCATCAAAACCTTAGAAACTACACACTGCCGCAGAGGTGCATGTAGATAATCTAGCATACGAAATACTCCAGCCTCGGCGTATGTTTATGTTTTTTATAATGAATATCTGTTGTCACAGCGATAATGTGGCAATGTAATTTTTACAACCATAATTTATTTATTAAGTCAAATTCCCCTTTTTAATGTATATAATACGCATTTAATGTCAAACTGAATGCATCTTATAAATATCAATGTCAATGTTTGAACCGTGAATGCACCCTCTTTTTGCATAAATGTATATTATGCTTAGTGTATGTCAATATAATGTTTTTTTTTTTTTTTGCAGCACAACTATGCGACTGTGTCATAATGTTTTAAATAACCACTACTTGCTATCTCCCGTTAATTTGTACATTAAAAGCCTTGCATTTGTACGTGCTAAATATGATATATAATTGTCTTAGCATTCATACCTGTAAGTCTGATATGCGGTTTAAGCCGCATTGCATAGGTAATATCATATCTTAGTAGTCTATCATAATTAATCCTATTAATATTTGTCTGTATCTGTTTTATACTGTATATATTTATAATAATGAACTTCAGTTGTCACAGAGATGATGTGGCAATGTAATAGTAACAGCCTGTATCTGTTATTATACTGTATATGTTAATAATCATGAATTTCTGTGGTCACAGCTACAATGTAAACATTTAATGCCAAACTGCAAGCACCTTTTAAGTATTAATAACAATGTTTCTACTGTGGATGTCAATACTCCCTTTTTGCATAAATATATTGTGTTAACACAATATCTGAATGACACAATAGTCCTTCAGGGCAAATTGCCCTTTGGACTAATAATTTGCAAGCCGAAAACTTCAGCTTGTACTATTACACGTAAGCGAATATTAGTTTATCTTTTATATATAATTTCAATGCTAGGAATCTCCGCATTTTAACTTGAAGTACAGAACTTTACGAGCGCTAGGAAAGAGACAAATCGTAACTAAACGTTGCAGTGCGATTTTTCAAATACAATTAAATCAGCGATGGGCAAACTCCGTCCCGCCGGAAGATTCTATCCGTTCCGCGGATGGAATTTTAATTTGCCGGTGCGAGGCTAATTAAAAGAAATATTATATATTATATATCCATCGCCTTTTCTACTAAGTATAAAGTTTCACAAAATCATTATCGAAAGTACGTTTTGCAAATTTAATATATCACGCCCACAAAATCAGTGCTATGTTTGCTTCATCTTGAATATGTGAACAAGTGTTTCCAACTATAAATTGTCTATTTATATATTCCTTATATTCCTCAATATAAGAAATTTTCAAAAATTAAATTGCAATTTCATTCATCACATTAATATATTTAAATTGTAATACTTATATATTGCTTTTAAAATTTTAGAAAATTTATCTTGGCCAGCCAAATGTTTTTTTCGATTTTTGGCCCGCGACCGAAAACGTTTGCCCATCCCTGAACTAAATAAATCTTAACCACTCCTTCTTGCTTGTTCTTGGGAATGTAAACTGCTGATTGTTCACTACACAATGAATATATTTAATAACTTTACAAGCGTACTACAATTGTGCACACCTCTAAGGTCCCAATCCCATTATGTTTCGGCTACGCGGGCCTTGACGTCGAAAGGGACAGTTCTGAGCAAAGCTATATATATAATAAAGCGTCGTCAGCTCAATGGACGAACCTGCGCTTTGTCACGATCGCAGCGCTCCTGGTGGTTGCGCTGTGGAAACACAATTAATTGAACTGCGCATGCTCCCCATTTACAGTTGTTTTTGAACGTAATGCCCATGCTGGTTTCAAGAGCTCCTGCATTGATTTGACTCACGTACATTTTTCTTTGCAGTTTCCATCAAACGGATCTTTTCAGACCCAATTTCATTATTATTTTCATTTTTTTCTGACATAATGACTTATCGCTACTACTGCAGATTTAAAGGCTGTAATAGAAAGATTGAATCAAAAAGTGATGGAATACATTTCTACAGATTTCCCAAGGAAGAACAAAGGTTAGTACTAAATTATTTTATGATTTCTTTCCACTTTTGTCATAAAAAATTATTTCGTTAAATGTAATTTATTTGTATCTCATCCTGAACTTTTGCTAAAAAATTTATAAAGTACCTCAAACTCGGAAACAAAAATTGATATTTAAAAATTCGGCTAAAGTGCAGAATCGCCCATTTATTTGTTTGGCGTTTATTTGCCGCTTCAGAAACAAAAAAAGTGAAGCTTAGACCTTTTCTTCCCGCAATATTGCACATCCAGAGTTATTTATATTAGAGTTCCTTTAGGTTTGGCACATTATAGCCACTTAACCCTGTTAAAAGTAATGGTGTTATTTTTGAAGCAACTTAAAAGTTGTTAATGTATTGCTTTTGTGTGTGATGTGGATAATCAAAAAGTGTTAAGAGAGAAATGTTTGAAACAAAACAAATTACAGTACTTTTATATTAACTGCATGCTAGACTAAGCTACTTGGGTGAATTATGATAAAAAAAAATAAAATAAACAATGATCTTTGATTGTTAAGGTGAAATGATTGATAAAAGAACATGCTTTTAGTTTGTAAATCTATTTTTAGGAATAGTTTACCAATTAAAGGTGTAGGTAAAATGGACTGTTTTCAATAGTAAACAAAATATGGATGTCCAAATTACAGGTAAACGATTACGTAATTGGAGAATGGGTATCAATAGAATAATGAAGTTGTTTTATCCAAGTGAAGTGATAAAGAGTAAATGACTCTTAATGTGTGAACGTGATGATTTCCGTGGGCCATGAAATTTGCTGTTTTGGTCCCCTTAGATTGAAAAAAATATTGTCAAATTTATTTTTTCTATTCATTTTTGTTATTTGATATGAGAAAAAAAATCGTATTAGTCCGTATGACATTTTCATGGAGAGGGTTGGGGGCAAACCTATAATAAATTGTTCAATGAAGACACTAGTTTTGCTTTCATCTTTTCAGGAAATACAATCTTCAATTTAAATGTAGGGGAGAGGGATAATTCACATTAATCAATATTTCATTATCTGTTATTTAAAAGTATGGTGGTGTTTCATAGATGCTTAAAAAAGTAAAATTGTTTCATGGAGAGGAGGCAGTATTAGGGTTATCTCCAGAACACTAAATTAATGCAATTTATATTATACATTAAACTAATGCAGTTTATATGTATAGTTATTTATTTTCCATCTTTTTTTTGTTTTAGATGCCAAGCTTGGGTCAAGACTTCGCAGAATGAAAAGCTTGTGGGTGTTCCTGCCTCTGACCTACACAAAAGAGCTTATCTATGTATGGTACATTTTGAAGACAGGTGCTTCTTTAATATCACTACTAAACATCGGTTAGTACACAATGCAGTACCATGTTCTACAAAACTCCAGGTGACAAAGGGTTTGGTTCCAGATAAAGTGCCTGAGTTAAGTCACATGACAGTGCCAAATTCTGTGACAAATGGTTCAGTTCGAGATAAAATGCCCGAGATAAATCATATCACAGTGCCAAGTTCTGAACATCATCAGTCAGATTTTCAACAGGAATTAATATCCAATGTTCAAGGACCCAATAATCTTTATCAAAATGTCTGCTCCACTGAACTTTCAACTTGTAACGCATTTTTAATGTCTCTCACTCCACAGCAGTCATTTTCAACACCAGTGACCTGTAGCACACCGAAGTCACATTATTCTGGGAAAAAATACACACCCAGAAAATCACAATTGGCAAAAAAAAGTTTAAAAATATCGTGACATGGCAAGACAGCTGAAATTAAAATTTGTGTCATCTAAGAAGAAATTTTCTACAGCTCATTCTCTTGAAAAAACCCTTTCCAGTTAAGGAGTTAGTAAAAAGTTATCTTCTTTTATTCAACGCCAGGTAACATTGAATACCCAGAAAACAAAAAGAAGACGTTTTACACATTCAGATAAAATCGATGCCTACCGCATCTACAGCAAAAGTTGGGCAGCTTATCATGTTTTGAAAGAGTTCCTTGAACTTCCAGCTGAACGAACTCTTCAACATTCTGTCTCATCAAAATTGTCATGTACAGGAATCAGTGCAGATATCATATCAGCACTAAAACAAGTTTTACAAAATAAGGAAAATCACGAAAGAATGTTTGCATTGATCTTTGATGAGATGTCATTGAAACCCTGTCTAGTGCATGATAAACAAAATGATCGCATAGTTGGATTTGAGGACTTAGGTGGTTTTCCCAGTGATTCAATTGCAAATCATGTACTAGTATTAATGCTGAGAAGTTTAACCAGCAAGAAGAAACTTCCACTTGGATTTTACTTCTCCAACCATGCAATAAATGCAGAAAGACTGAGAGAAATACTCACAGAAGCTTTAACAAAATTATCGGATGCTAATGCCGTAGTTAAAGCTCTAGTTTGTGACCAGGAGGGAAACAATAGTAGGTTGTTTAGAATTTTAGTAGTGGATTCTCTTAAACCATTCTTTGATTTTAATGGACAGACTATTTATTGTTTGTTTGATCCACCACATGTTTTGAAAATTTTGAGGAGGAATCTTATGAAGTATGACCTGCAGACAAGTAAAGGATTCGTATCTTTCAAATACATTCGAGACTTCCATGAAGTAGATAAAACACTGCTTATCCACTGTGCACCGAAAATGACTGATGCACACTTAAATACAATGGGATTAAACTCCATGAAAGTTGCTCTTGCTGCACAAGTGTTCAGCCACACAGTAGCAGCAGGAATGAACCTGTGTATTTTGTCTGGACTGATAGAAGCAAGTGCTGCTCCAACAGTAGAGTTCATTCTAAAGATTGACAATTTGTTTGACTCCATGAATGGAACTCGAAAGAATCCTTTAAGAGGAAAACAGCTCCATTGTGCAGTGAAAGAAGGTTCTGCACATATTAATTTTTGGAAAGAGATGATAGCATATGTTGAATCATGGGTTTTTTTGCAACCGCTTGCACAAAACCAAGATGGTCCAAGAAAGCATGCTTCAGGACCACGTAGCAGAATAGGCTGGTTGCAAACTCTCAGAGCAATACTAAAACTTTCTGAAGAAATGTTACATGAACGGGAATATTTTATGACAAAGAGGTGCAATCAGGATTGTCTTGAAAATTTTTTCAGTCGTATCCGAGGGAGTGGGGACAATCGCACAAATCCATCTGCATATGAATTTTCTTCACTTTTCAAGATTGCATGTGTAAATTCTTTCCGTAACACAAATAAGTTTTCAAATTGTGAGCCAGATGGGGATAAATTTATGTTTTTCATTTTGTCTGCAGTACCATCAACTACAATTGAAAAAAAATGAAGTACAGAAGGAAGAGGTGAAAGAAGGACAAATTACAAGTAATGATGATTTTGATGACTCTTGTCATTGATTTTGATTCCCCTTGCCAGGATGCATGTTTTGAAAGACTTGATAATTTGTCACAAAATGTTGTTGCTCATCTGAGTGGATATTTATCCAGAAAGGTATTATATTCCTTGAATCTTAATGAGTGTGATATATGCAGTATTTCACTGACAGATATAACAAAGCCAATGCTGCAGCATATTCTATTTTTATACCTTAAAGAATATAAAAATCAGGATATAACAGAAGGAGGATTGACACATCCATCAGAAAGCATGACAAAATGCATTGCCGAACTTCTTCAGAAAGCAAATAATTTTTTCTCCCACCACTTGTCAATATGTAACATTTTGCAAAATCTGAAAAATGTGTTATCACAGTTACCAGTGTTTCAGTTTTTGTGCTGTGAACTTCATTCACATGATGTTAAAAAGAAGATTGTATCTTTTGCCTCTGCTTTTTTTTTAAAAAATTCATCTTCGGGAAAAAAAATAGAAAAATTAGTAAATATAACACAGATCTGAAAAAACTACAAAAGGGGAAACATTAATAGAAATGTAATTAACTAAATTAAAAGCAAAGGATGTATGTGCTACTTTGTGTGAATTGCTGAGGGTTTTTTTTTTTCATATTATTTTGTATTCATGGTTAGTATGCTACAATAATATGTGAAATATATATTCTTTCTGTTGTAAACATTGTGTGCATATTCCTCATGGATATTTCTTTTCATTTAACCTACTGCTTAAACCATTATACTATTTTATTATTCATATTGTAAAGCTGTCATTTTTTATGCTCTATATTGCAAACAACGTAATTTAATGTATTGATAAAAATAAAAAATAAATTGTTAACTTGTCAACAGCATTGGTTATTTCGTAAATGGAAATGAAAATATTGCTTTTTCCATTTTCACTTTGGATATTCTAAATTGCACTAATGTGTACAGCATTGAATTATGTCCATTTTAAGGTAAATTTGCAGAAGATAATTTCTTAGTTTCCAAACATCTTTTCAAAAATGGACTTTCTTATTTCCAAAGTGAAATGTGTGTCAATACAAATCATTTGAACCGATTATGGCATGACATCTAATTATCACTTTGGTATTCATGCTTGTTTCAGTATTTTATGGTGGCAATTATTTTGTTATTTATTTTTTAAGTGTTTTAATGCATTATTGAAAATATTTGTTACATATACATTTATAAAACTTTGAATTTTTAACAGAGATATAAAAGTGAAGCAGCTTATGTTTCCACTTCTCAACTTTGTTTACATAAGGGAATAATAATAATTATTGATTAAGATAAAAAATTGATACTTCTTAATTTATAAGCAATGTAAAGACAGGAAATCTGAGATCATTAATTTCTGAGACATAAATAGCTTTCCAAGATGCAAATAAAACAGCAATGATCGTAAATATTAATGCTCCTAAAATATATCCGCTTTTCCTAACTGATTTTTGCTTTTTGATCTACCGCGGATACAACAAACCTATTTTCATTAAATGAAGTTTTATGCATTTCTCTACGGAGTACCAAAACTTGTTTCATACAATTTTATTTTAACTAATTATGAAGAAACTTTATACTTGTTTCCTAAACAAGTATTTATGTGTTTGTTAAGTGAAAACAGGTTGATGTGTACATGGTTAAAGTGAAGGGAATGTGCAATGCCAAGTTTGTGCAATTCTCTGATTTTTTTTTAAGTGAAAATGGGTCATTGAGTACATGGATACCAAGTTAAAATTTAAAAAAAAAATGCCTTTACTTCGTTAAAACAAAATGGCGTCAAAAACAAACTCGTAGGATTGGTCGCCAAAAAATCGCCGAGTTACCATGAAGTAAAGATTCACTATGGTCATTTTCAATAATAAAAATATATTTAAGAAACACTATGACACAAGATTGGGTGTTAATAAATCTATCACTATTGAGCGTTGAAGCTGAAATGGATGTTCAGGTATTGATAAATAATTTTGCAGAAATGAAGGTTAGACACAAATTTTAATAAAGAATAATTTTTGTCTTTATGATGAATTTTGGCCACCAGCGTTATAATTACACTTATTGAGACGGGGAGGAATTAGAGATGAAGAGCAGTACAGGATGAAGAAAATTAAAAGGAAACGGAAAAAAACTTTAGCATTCATATTTTTTATAAAAATAATGTATTCAAGTAGTTGAGTGTACCGAAAGTTTTTTTAAAAGGACAGAAAAAAACTTTACCATACATATTTTCTACAAAAAGTATACATTCAAATAGTTTTATTTATGAAGTTTATGATAAATATGTTTTATATTTAACAAATGTATCATTTACATTATGAAAATTCTTATTTATTACTTGTATATTATTTCATAAAGCATGTTCGTAAGCTGAGTGAATCACAGAGTACTATATATTAATGTAATATCTTTTCTGTACATTTATCAATTATTTTGTTTGTTAGTTTATAATATAACTAATTATTTATAAGTTTGCTAAATAATTAAAATCATCTGGCGTCAAATACTGAGACCAAAGCAAATTTGCATTTCAACAGCTGGTCAAGGGAAAATATTTTCCTTTTTATTCTTTCTTCATGTACCTTTTTACTGGTTCCCTAAGAAGGTGCTTTTATTTTTTAACAATTAATCCAGGTGTGATAAAAATCATCATGAAAACATTGGCTTCTGGAATCCTTGATATTATTTTATTTTTAAGCACATTAAATTTATTGGGAGAGGGGGCCCAGGAAATGTTTTTGCATAGGAGCCCAAGAGTTATAGTTACGCCACTGTCTGGAACATCTAATCAAGAAGTTGCTGAAAAGTGTAGTAATGCTTCATAATTATTTTATACTAATTCCTCATTTGTTTTTTTAAAAATTAAAGGTCTTATGGCTACAATTTTGCGTGGTGATATAAAGAGTTAAGTAAGTTGGTTTTCAAGCCAGGTTATTATTATCTAGTAATAAAACCAAAAATAATATTTATTTGTATTAAAATCAACAGTTTTTCTGACTGTATGTATACATTAATATTTCATTTAAAAAAAAGACTGCAGTTTGGTGTAAAAGAATTTTAAGTACATTTTGTTAGTTTTATTTGTATTATTACTAGTAATAATAAAATTTTTAGTATTTTTTACTCATTGCCTGTTTCTTGAAATTACTTAATAAAATTACTCATATATAAAAACATTGGTTCTATAAATTTTTTGCTGTAAAATAAATTATATACATATGTAGTTGTTGCATCATTATTATAAAAAATCATCTCATGCAAAGTAAGAATATTTGAATATTTAGAAATTTATTTTATTCTTATTTTACCTTCTTTTTAAATTATATTATTTTCTTATTTTACCTTCTTTTTAAATTATATTATTTTTATAAATTTTTTATATTACTGGATTCTTTTCAACCAAAACGACGTAATTTGCAATTTAAATGTTTTACTTTAAAAAAAACTAAATTTTTAAACAAAACCAGAAGTTTCCTTATAATAGCGGTGCTGAAACGATGAAGTCGCAATTGCAGTTCTGTTTACGAGTGACGGGGGGGGGGAGGAAAAGACGTGGGAAGGGTTTCAACTCACAGCGCAACCGCTGCACTGAATTAGCGCTGCAGTCAACCTATCTGGCGGCAGCTAGTAATAGGGGAGTGACGACGCTTCTTTTGAAACAGCTTTGGTTCTGAGAACCCGCACAATTCCAAGAAACCCATGTAGCTAGGTTACCATTTTCACTTACTGCAAAGACTTGAACGCCAAACACTAATCGATTATTGCTCAGATTGGGATCACGTGAGGCTTCATAAGCAGATCTTTCGTTTGATTTGTTGTCTCTACCCGGACTGAGTCGGGAGGGTAGGAGCTATGATCTGTACATGGTTACTCTGGCACCATCATGGTGCCAGAGTAACCATGTACAGATCATAGCTCCTACCCTCCCGACTTACTACCCTGTAAGAGGGTCCCCTGCAGTACTTGATCTGGCTGCTTTCTATAATATTTTCTTCAGGCATGAAATTGAAGTGATACAAGACTTAGACTCTGATCACTATCCTATTTTGATAACCTTAGATGTTCAAAATCGTTACTCAAAATTACAGGAGCGAGTCTCAACAAATTGGGACGATTTTCGATTTATTTTGGAAAACACTGCACTCCCTCCCATACAAATTTCCAGCAATGCGGACTTTGACAGGTAGATTAAAAATCTGGAGTCTTTACTTAAAGAAGCGAGAGCTGCGGCTTCAAAACCTATTCAGCACCCTGGTGCTAGACTCCCACCTGAGACTAAATTCAAAATTAAGCAGCGGAACTACTTGCGAAGAATCTGGCAAAGGTCGCGCGATCCCAGTATCCGCGTCCAATTTCGCAAGATACAAAACGAGATAAGGACTGAAACCCGCTTATTAAAACAAGCGGAATGGAAAAATTATATTGAGTCCCTAACGACTGAAAACAAATCGATTTGGCGTGCAGCCGCCCGATTACGCAAACATTACAAGCTCATTCCGCCCCTTGAAACGGCCGATGGCGCACAGATGGCCTACACAGACTCAGAAAAGGCCGAAGCTATTGCTAACAGCCTTGCTACTCAATTCACACCAAACAACGACTCCTACTGTAACCGCCCGGTTACACAGGGGCGCATCCATTCACGGGTTGAAGACTTTCTATCACAACCTTTCACGCCTGACCTCAGGCCAACTGATCCAACTGAAGTCATGGTTTACATTGATAAAATTAAACCTGACAAGGCCCCCGGCATAGATTCAATTTCGAATCGCATGATCAAAAACTTCCCCGTAATGTTTATTGTCTGGATTACGGTCCTTATTAATTTAATGCTCAGGAGAAGCTATTTTCCCGACTGTTGGAAAACTGCAGCTGTCGTGCCCATTCCAAAACCGGGACAAAATTTAAACTTACCCGTCAATTACAGACCAATTAGTCTGCTCTCGTCTCTCTCAAAAATCTACGAGTATGTCTTGCTTAATCGCCTGAATGAATTCTGTAGAGATCAAAATTTGATCATCCCGGAACAATTCGGCTTCCGACCTAAACACTCCACTGTACACCAGTTATTACGTGTAGTGGAATTCATTCATGAAGGCTTTCGCAAGCGAGAGAAAACTGGTATCGTCTATCTTGACGTAGCCAAAGCCTTTGATAGGGTTTGGCATGACGGACTTATCTACAAGCTCATGCGGCTTGGTTTCTCGGCTCATTTCATTAAAATTATTAACTCGTACTTGACCGGACAAAGTTTCCGTGTGCGAGTTAACCACGAATTCTCCACTCCCCGCCCAATCTATGCCGGCTGTCCACAGGGCAGTCTCGTCGCGCCTTCAGTTTTCAACCTCTACGTAAATGACATTCCTAAGGCCCCTAGTATCGATCTTGCTTTATATGCGGACGATACAGCCATCATCGCACAACATTCCAACACCTTCACGGTAATCTCTACACTACAGAGTTACCTTTCAGCCTTAGAACTCTGGCTCGGTTTGTATAAAACCAAAATCAATGTCGCAAAATGTGCTGCTACTCTGTTCATCCGAAGAAATATCCCCCGTTTAGATAACTTAATTCTCTTCGGTGAACCTATTCCCTGGGTTTCTTCATATAAATATCTTGGTGTATTACTTGATTCAAAATTAACTTGGCAACCTCACATTCAAAAAATCATTGCGAATGCGACGGCTGTCAAATCCAATCTGCGCCCCTTCTTCGCTTTAAATAGCGACCTGTCAATTGACAACAAGATTTTGCTCTACAAGTCTATCATAAGGCCTGTTCTGACTTATGCATGCCCCATTTGGGGCCCATCAGCACTGACTAACAGAAAACATGTCCAAACTTTTCAATCTAAATTGCTTCGGCAAATACTCAAAGCTCCGTGGTATATAAGGAACGAAGAGATTCATAACGATCTCAAAATTATGCCCATTAATTGCTTTATACAGCGACTTTCGGAAAACTTTTTCAAAAATATTCAACATATTGCAAATCCTGTGCTGCATATGCTACCTGTATATGATCCTGCAGTCGCCTCATCTAGGAAGAGACCGAGATCGGTTCTCAACCCGGACTATGCTGCAAACCCATTTAAACGGGCAAGGTATGCTCACACTGACATGCATGTGAATAATTACTTCTCGTTCCTTCCCCTTCCCGCCTCTCGAGTCTTGAATGCTTAAGTCATTGACCGGAGGAACCCCTCCTGCTTCTTTAAGAAGAAGCTTTACAGTCGCAGGCGACTGAACCTAATTTTTAAATCTAAAGTCAATTGACTATTTCTCTACTTCAAAATAGCTCTTTCAGCCCTTCTAAAAGGGCTTTTACTTGCTTTTAGCACCCCTTAAGAGGTGTCAATCATTTGGCCTTAAAGACCGCACTGAATAGCGGGCGGAAACGAAACTGCTCCCTCCGTCAGCTGACCAACTGACACAGCAACTTTTTTCGACGCGTAAGAGCGTTCCCCCCCCCGTCCTTTCCCCTCCGCGAAGTTGACGTTCGCAAAGAAAGATCAAGTATCAAGGAAACACCTGCTTTTATTTTCTAGTCTTTAGCAAAAATTTTGTTTAAGATGACTGCCCCTATCTAATTTATTCTGGCTCTTATTTTGGCGCAAAATTAGACCTTCTGAGTTTTATATTTGTTTTCAGTGTGAAGGCACTTATTCTTAAAAGCTTTTTTCGGCTTAACAAAATTTTTACCTTATTAGAAAATTCTCTCTTTTGATGATGACATTTTATTCTTCAGATGATGTGGAGGTAAAGGCGTTTATGCCTAAGAACTCCGTAACACGAACTTCCTTGATCCTTGATCCTTGATCCATCCGAGACATTTTTGGTGAGGTTTGAAAAAATCTAGCTAGGCGGGACTTCGCTTCAGGCGGGGCTCTTTTTTTTTTTCTAGGAATTTTCCCGTTTAAACCAGTGCTACCAGAATCTCGTTTCTCAGAAAAGTCCCGTCTAGCAGGGACTGTAGCCAAGTGAGATATGCGATATGCGACGGGGGACGTGGGCACCATCCCTTTACCATTGGGTTAATTGGTACAGCGCCACGTCCACCTTTATCTAGAGTTTGTCTATTAGAACAATGGGAGATTACATACATATTTGACATTGGTATTAAGGATTGCACAGCCAAGAATTTTACAATACTCATTGATAATACATATAAATCATAGGTTAAGGTACAGTTGGCCATATACACCAAACACAATATATTTATTTAAAAAGGGAGTATTGACATCCACAGTAGAAACATTGTTATTAGTACTTAAAAGGTGCTTGCAGTTTGGCATTAAATGTTTACATTGTAGCTGTGACCACAGAAATTCATGATTATTAACATATACAGTATAACAACAGATACAGGCTATTACTATTACATTGCCACATAAAAAGTTCAAAATACAAAATAGTTCTTACCGAAACTCTTTGCAATTTTCAAGTTAGGTTTATGTTTTGTATATTTGGATATTGTGCTTTGCTTGTCTGATTTCATGCATTTTGCTTACAAACGTTTTGTTTTCTATTCATTTCAGTGAGGGATTTTTCTACTGTTCTGTGTGTGCTTTATTACCCCCATAACACAAGACATTCTCAGGATATCCTATTTAAGTCGCAATATCCCGGGAAGCAGTTAGGATATCCTGAGGATGTTGATTCTCAATTATCCTGAGGACTTATTAAGTCAACATCCTGAGGATATCCTATTCAAATCTTAGTGCCCCGGGATCTATGAAGATTTCCTCAGGATGTTGACTTTCAGATATCCTGAGGACTTCGTAAATCAACATCTTAAGGATGTCCTGTTCAAGTCGTAATATCCCGGGATATATGAAGATCTCCTGAGGATGTTGTTTCTCAGATATCTTCAGTACTTACTTTTTATGGAAGCTCATATCTGAAAATATTAAAGTAAAGTAACCTTGTACCACACGCAAGTCATGTTATAAGAATCGAAATCTTACTCTATGGGTTATATTCTGCATATGAAAATTTAATTGTTATGATTACACTGGTTTTTTGTCTTGTATATGTTGGCTGTAAGTAATAAGTAATAATATTTTCAAATTTTTGTTTTTGTTTCACAGTGTCTAGTGATCAGAGTACTTTCTTACAAATTATATGCACGTGTTTTGAGCCGTTTTGAGTTTCATATTGAAAGTGTGTTTACGACTGAATTCTAATTGCTACATAATATATTTTGTAAACATTATTTTACATACTTTTCTAATATCTTTGTACACAAATATTATTTACGTTACAGGTTAACTCGAAATCTTACTCTATGAATCTTTCACGAAGACATTTATCCTATGAACAGATGGGCACGATTATCCATGCTTTATCTGGCATTCGAACTTGAGCCCTTCTGTGCGGCAATCAGTCACTAATCACTTACCCGTGTCTGAGGCACTAATCAGAAATATCAAGTCATAAAAGTATTCTATTAAATTCATCGATAGTTCTTAGCATAGAAATAACTATATTTTGAAACTGCAAAAGAAAAAAAATACTTTTTGATCTGTTACACTATTATATTAGTAATGAATGATGTTTAGTGCTGTGCAGTAATAAGTATGTAGAGTTGCGCGCCTCCAACCTGCACGCAACCAAGAGGTGACTGTTGAAACTGGAAAATAGACAGAGTCTTGCTAAGGGTTTAAGTCCCTTTTTATTCAACTTAAGAAATTACAATTGCGTGCTCTTGACGCTCACAAACTACGCCGACCCGGCGGTAAAATAAAAATAAGAACCTAAAAAAAAATAATAATAAGACTCTAACTACGAGGCTCTCTAAAAGTAACTAATCTCACCGCGTTTTACAATACCGCTGCTAATTCAGCAAACTTGAAGATCACGTTGAACGATTAACAATTCTCCGAGGCAAGCACACAGGCCGAAACGCGGGGTTCTTCAATTTCTGGCTAACTACCCCCGCGCTCGTGAGGTAAGAACAGAATATATCGAACTCGTTTCCATTCTATTTAACTCAGAATACTTCCGCTGATAATTTGAATCCTTGCGCTTTCTACTAAAATTTACATACTCTGGCATTGGCAGTTCCAAAGGAAAGTAAGGCTTGACAGGAAAGATAGTTTAAACTTAAAATAAATGTTAGTTAAAATAAATATAAACCCTACAAGTAACAATAATTATTTTTTTTAAATAAACGAAATTTTAGTTTACAAACGCAGTTAAAAACTAGTCTGTACGAGGTTTAACTTGCTTTAATTTGAATTTATAAACAGAAGAATAATTTTATTGGGCTAAAAATTTCATTGCAGCTTCTTCGTTCATTTTCTGGTAAGTTCTTTAATAATGAAAATTAGTCTTTCAAAGCGACTGAGGTAAGAAGTAAGTTATTTTTTACCTCTCTGAAATAGGAAAATGAGGTTTAAGAATGGGAAGAACTAACATTAAGTTCTTACTTTCCTTAAACCTCACTTTGCTACCTCTTTAACCATACAAATAGTCGGTCTTTGCTAAACAAAGCGAGAAAAAATATATCCAGCGCTCTGCAGTCTTATACGTTATGTCGGCAATGTTACATGACTCCTCATAATTTAACAATAATTACTGCTTTATTAATTTATTTGTAACATCCAGAAAATGCAGTAAACACGTTCCTTCAAGGTATATAACACAAAGTTAAATGTTGTTATGAAAACTCAAAATTAGATAACGGATTAAATAGATGTTCAAACTTTAAATTAAAATGATTTAATTTTAAATTAAACGCGTTCTTTAAACTCAGCAGTTTTATTACTTTATTTTATACTATAAACAACAATTGAAGTTGAAAATCTTAAATGTTTGTTTCCATCACTATCATTGTTCGTAAAACTGGTTCTCAAATTTTCTTTGCTTTTGAGAAACCGAGCTCCGCTCAGAATGTAACACCTCTGAGCACTTTTTCTGTAGCCGATGCCCCAAGAAGATTTCTCTTTTGTTAACGTGGCAGATTTATGTGTCAGACCTTCCCTTGTTTGTATCCCCCAAAAGGGAAACATCCCTTCATAACAAAGGGCGCAGAATGCTCCCAACGGTTTTAATTGCTCCGTAATAGTGATATCCTTGAAGAACCCCACAAAGTGGAAAGTACACGCACTTACTTTCTGATTTCCAGAATTCAGCTATTCTGCTAAACGTTAATAGCCGTCGTTCCGAATTCTCTTTCAGTTACGAACTGACTTGCTGACGCTTGCAAGCGTTACATTGAGAGAGTGTGAAAAGTAAGTTTCTAAATGTTTCCTTTATTCTACAAAAATGATCAGAACTAAAAAAAAAATTATCTCAGATATCTAAAAGACGGATTTACAGAGGAATAAATCAACGTATATTATCGGATTCGTCAGAAGATGAAGTAGCATTTAATTATGAAAAATGCCTGTGCCGAATTTTCGCGCTAGCAAATATTCTTTAAGTTCCATTTCAAACTGTGATTCGGAATATGAACTTTTATGTCTCAAGAAGAACTGACTGATGACGATTACCGAAACGATTATCCCATTTTAAGGAATATTCCAAATATAGGACTTATAAATATTCTGTTAGACTTTATGCCTATTGTGTGCTTAGGTGTAGTACAAAAAATGATTATTATTAGGATAGGCGGAGGCACCTTACAAGCACGATTACCACATAAAAATGTTGAACTAATTTTTTTTAAATGACCAGTTTTTAATGCCTTATGTACCAATTGAATTTGCAAGAAAACCAAGGAACCAACTCTAAAAGAATTGAAACACTGAAAGCTACAGAATACCGTCAATTTTTACGGTACACTAGCCCACTTATTTTTATTTTAATTTAACAAAAAGCTATATACTAATTCAGAAGTCAAACAACAAAAATCAGCGTTAATTTACAAAATTTTCACAGGACTAGTTTCGATGGTTTTACCGAACCATCATCTTCAGCTGCAAAACCACAAATGAACAAGGTAGGAAATAATGTTTAGATACGATAAGAAAGCCTGGACAAGAATAAGCAAGTGGCGCATTCTGTTGGTGAAACCAAAACTAAAACATAATTTCTCTAAAAGCCGAAGGCAAATTTGGATTGGAATTAGGATCGTTAACTAGAACAGAAAGATTTTTATGAATGTGAAATGCCTCTAGAAAATCCAGTTCTCCAATGGAAGATGTTTTTTGAATAATTTTGGCAGCAGAAAAATTGAAACTGTGATTTTCGGACCAACAATGTTGAGCAACAGAAGACTTCTGTGTTTCCTTTTTTCTAACATATGCCTCATGTTCTTTGACGCGAAATTTTAAGGCTCTCTTAGTTTGGCCAATGTAAATTAAACCGCACTGGCAAGGAATCCTATAAATACCCCAGGAATTCATATCCGGAATGGGGTCCTTGAGTATAGAAGTTGGAATTTTATTGATGGGAGAGTAAACAACCCGAAAGTTAAATTTCTGCAAAATATGTGCAACTTTATAGCTAATTGATGGAAAGAAGGGAATGACAACACAATTTTTATAATCTCCTAAAATAAGAGTGTGGCTTTTAGTGTGTTGAGATGAGAATTTTTTAACTGCTTGATTAATAATGTTGGGTGAAAAGCCCCTGTCAATAGCTATTGCTTTTAAATAATTTAGTTCTTCATCAAGGGCTAGTTTGGAGGAGCAAACTTGAAGAGCACGGAAAACATAGGAATATCTTCCTTTTCTCGACATTCTGGTCACACGTAACACATCCAACTTCAGTACTACAGTTTACCGTAAACCTTTATCGGTTTGCCTTCCACCACACTTTAAATCATGTCATCCGACTAAACAAAAGTTAGCTTCATTTTATTCCTATGTTTTCCGTGCTCTTCAAGTTTGCTCCTCCAAACTAGCCCTTGATGAAGAACTAAATTATTTAAAAGCAATAGCTATTGACAGGGGCTTTTCACCCAACATTATTAATCAAGCAGTTAAAAATTCTCATCTCAACACACTAAAATCCACACTCTTATTTTAGGAGATTATAAAAATTCTGTTGTCATTCCCTTCTTTCCATCAATTAGCTATAAAGTTGCACATATTTTGCAGAAATTTAACTTTTGGGTTGTTTACTCTCCCATCAATAAAATTCCAACTTCTATACTCAAGGACCCCATTCCGGATATGAATTCCTGGGGTATTTATAGGATTCCTTGCCAGTGCGGTTTAATTTACATTGGCCAAACTAAGAGAGCCTTAAAATTTCGCGTCAAAGAACATGAGGCATATGTTAGAAAAAAGGAAACACAGAAGTCTTCTGTTGCTCAACATTGTTGGCCCGAAAATCACACTTTCAATTTTTCTGCTGCCAAAATTACTCAAAAGACATCTTCCATTGGAGAATTGGATTTTCTAGAGGCATTTCACATTCATAAAAATCTTTCTGTTCTAGTTAACGATCCTAATTCCAATCCAAATTTGCCTTCGGCTTTTAGAGACATTATGTTTTAGTTCTGGTTTTGCCAACAGATGGCGCCACTTGCTTATTCTTGTCCAGGCTTTCTTATCTTATCTAAACATTATTTCCTATCTTGTTCATTTGTGGTTTTGCAGCTGAAGATGATGGTTCGGTAAAACCATCGAAACTAGTCCTTGTGAAAATTTTGTAAATTAACGCTGATTTTTGTTGTTTGACTTCTGAATTAGTATTTGTTCGGCGTGTTATTGTGTCTTAAAAAGCTATATGATCATTTTTTACTACTTCATATTTCGATTAGACTCTTATGCAAAATACAGAATCAGACGGCAACTGATGAATACGCACAGTCTCTATTAAAACTCTTCGTAGTAAATTTTGGCTTTATTATGAAAAACAGTACATTTCTCATAATGTTCACGGCCTACTGCATATTTGCGAACATGTAAAAATGTTTGTTCCGTTAGATAATTACAGTGCACTTAAATTTGAAAGCTATGTATCTTCTATAAAAAAATTGATTAGAAAATCTTCCGCTTCATTACAGCCAATAGCAAGACGAACTCATTAACTGTTTAATCATATTGTAGACACGAATAATGATTCAATCAACATAACCGACTTAAGTTCAGAATTTCAAAATTTACACACATGTGGTCCACTACTTAAAAGTCATTAAATGCTTAATTTTATTATTGAATTTTAAATACAAATTAACTGAAGTCAGAACTGAATTTGCAGAATAATTTAATTATGAATATATCGAAGAATTCAGTTTTCGGCTATTGAATGGTTAAAAATGATCGAAAGATTTTTAATATTTTAAAGCAAAATTTTCTCTTATAATATTTTGTATTAATAATTCATTTCAAGTCTTTTGCTCAGTTTTAGATATATTTACAAATTATTAAATAAATTGAAATTCAAATTAGAAAAATAAATTGTATAAATATTCTTAACATTTCTTATTTTTCCATAGTAATCACAGATGGAGGACCTGAGACTGTCTGTGAAAAATAAGCAAGTTTCAGGTTATCACAACACCTTCACACACTTTCACTGGAATATAAAGAAGATTTCTAGGGATATACAGGGATGTAACATTAAGCAGTTGAGAGTATGTATTTAAGAGGTTAAAGGGATATTGTAACTAGTATTTCAAATCCTGATAACATCCCATACGCTGTCGGTGGGACCTAGATAGGATGTCCTAGAATATACTGGGATGGGACATTAAGCACTCGGGAGGATGAGTTTAGGAGGAAACTGGGATATTACGGGATGTCCTGAGGATGTAGTAAGTAGGACTTCAAATCCTAATAACATCCCATACACTGTCAATGGGACAGAGATAGGATGTTTTTAGGATATAATGGATGTGTTTAGGAGGTTAGTGGGAGATCCCGGGATGTCCTGAGGATGTAGTAAGTAGGAGTTTATAATCTAATAACATCCCGCACGCTGTTGATGGTACTTAGATAGGATGTCCTGAGGATATACCGGGATGTGACATTAAGCACTCAGGAGGAGGTGTTTAGGAGGTTCGCGGGATATTCCGGGATGTCCTGAGGATGTGCGCATATCCCGCGAGCAACATCCTCGGGATATCCCAAGGATGTTTTTGTGCTATGTGGGATATTGCTTAGTTAGTTAAGTTTGATTTTCTGCATTGTTTATCATGCCTTTATCCGTTAATCGTTTCACTAAATTACGCCTGAAACGGCAAAAATTCCTGAATCATCTTGACTTTTTACTTAAATGTAAATGTAAAAAATTGATCCCCAAATTTATTCAAATCAAATCTAATCAAAAACCTTCGAGTCGCGTTTCAAGAATTCTGTTAAATTGCAAGCTTGCCTTACTTCGGTCCGTCATAAGGGATACACGTCAACAATTGTCCAAAATTGAACACGAACTCTATAAGCTTCATCTGGAACTCGCTAAATCATATCCAAAATTCACTGCCCTTGAACAAAAGTCTTGGTTTAGAACGGAGATTGCAGTTAACCGTCATAAAAACACCCTTCCAGTTAAAATCGAAAAACTTCTTTTACAGTCTTCCAGTTCAAGTAGTTCAAAAAATCTTCAAATTGTAAACATCAAACCAATAGTTAATATTTCTAATGTTAGTCTTTCAGAAGAACAAGAGAGAAGTCTAAAATATAATTTTAACTTCTCACAAACCTGTAAAACCTCGATTCCAAAGATTTTGGCTCCTATCGAAAAAGCTTTCAAGTTCAGTAAAGTTTCAGATTCACAGAAAGAAATGATTAGGCATCTTATCGCTCATAATGTGAAATTCAATAATAAACCTTTGAAACCAAATCTAACTGCGAGAGAAAGAGCTACAATGCGCAAAATTCATTCTAACACGGATATTATCATTTCAAAAGCCGACAAAGGTGGCCAGATAGTCGTCATGGATAAGAACACTTACATCGATGGTGTCACTAAACTCTTAAACGAAAGACCATATAATCCGATCCCTAAAGATCCTTCATCTTCGGACTTGTCAAAAATAAAAACTGTGATCAAATCTTCGCAAATCATTTTAAGTAACTTAAAACATTCTCTTATCCCATCTGTTGCGAATTGTGCCAGGTTATATGCTCTTCCCCAAATTCATAAAAGTGGTATTCCTTTCCGCCCTATTGTATCAAATTTAGGTACTGCCTCGTATCCATTAGCTAAATATTTAGTTTCTAGATTTTCCACTCTGTTAGACAATAACATTCACACCATAAAAAATTCAATAGAGTTTGTAAAAAAGGTTAAAAACATTTCTCCTAGTAATTTACTCATGGTTTCTTTTGATGTAAAATCATTATTCACCAATGTCCCAGTGGAGGGTGCATTAAGATGTCTAGAAACCAGACTTCGCGAATGTCATTTCTCTTGCATCGAAATTGTTGAGCTAATTTCTCTCACTCAACTCTGTTTGAAACAAACACATTTTGTTTTCCAAAATAAATATTACAAGCAAACTGAGGGATTAGCCATTTGAAGCTCCCTCAGTCCCATCCTGGCTGATATATGCATGCATTATTACGAATCAAAATTGTTTGAAACTTTAAACTTCCCGGCATGGTTCCGCTACGTAGATGATACTTTTACCCTGTTTGAAAGTAATAAAGATGATTTAAATAAAGTTCTTTCAACAATGAATTCTATTGATCCTGCTAGTCAGTTCACTTTTGAACTTGTGACTTGCAATCCTCTTCCGTTTCTCGACATTCTGGTCACACGCTACACATCTAACTTCAGTACTACGGTTTACCGTAAACCTTCATCGGTTTGCCTTCCACCACACTTTAAATTATGTCATCCGACTAAGCAAAAGTTAGCTTCATTTTATTTCTATGTTTTCAGTGCTCTTCAAGTTTGCTCCTCCAATCTAGCCCTTGATGAAGAACTAAATTATTTAAAAGCAATAGCTACTCACAGGGGCTTCTCACCAACATTATTAATCAAGCAGTTAAAAAATTCTCATCTCAACACACTAAAAGGCACACTCTTGTTTTAGGAGATTATAGAAATTCTGTTGTCATTCCCTTCTTTCCATCAATTAGCTATAAAGTTGCACATATTTTGCAAAAATTTAACTTTTGGGTTGTTTATTCTCCCATCAATAAAATTCCGAGTTCCATACTCAAGGACCCCATTCCGGATATGAATTCCTGGGGTATTTATAGGATTCCTTGCCAGTGTGGTTTAATTTACATAGGACAAACTAAGAGAGCCTTAAAATTTCGCGTCAAGGAACATGAGGCATATGTTAGAAAAAAGGAAACACAGAAGTCTTCTGTTGCTCAACATTGTTGGCCCGAAAATCACACTTTCAATTTTTCTGCTGCCAAAATTACTCAAAAGACATCTTCCATTGGAGAACTGGATTTTCTAGAGGCATTTCACATTCATAAAAATCTTTCTGTTCTAGTTAACGATCCTAATTCCAATCCAAATTTACCTTCGGCCTTTAAAGAAATTATGTTTTAGTTTTGGTTTCACCAACAGAATGCGCCACTTGCTTATTCTTGTCCAGGCTTTCTTATCTTATCTAATCATTATTTCCTATCTTGTTCATTTGTGTTTTTGCAGCTGAGGATGGTGGTTCGGTAAAACCATCGAAACTAGTCCTGTGAAAATTTTGTAAATATAACGCTGATTTGTGTTGTTTGACTCTTGAATTAGTATTTATTCGGCGTGTTATTGTGTCTTAATTGTATTAATTGTGTTATGAATAATGTCCTGAATATAATGCATTACGCGTGGTTCAGATATGTAGTACTACTGACATTATATTGTAAGATATGAAAGTATGTACTGTATGAACATTTGTATAATTTGTATAATTGTAACATTAATTGTAAGAAATTTTATGTGGAAATATATTTTAATCGCAAAGAGGGCGTAGATCTTTCATGATGTATATATACTTCTTGTTCTTGGATCGGGCATCCGCCAGTTGAATGTGTGTTAGACTTGAATAAACTTGGCAGTTTATAAACCTGATTTGTAGTGTTCATGTATCTTGATGTTATTTGTGATTCGAATTAGTGTTTTTTGAACTAAGATATCTTGCAGTTCTTGACAGTTAATATAATATTTTATACTTTTGGCGCCCAATGTGGGGCACGAACAAATTTTTTTTTGATTTAGAGTGTGGTGTTTTCGTGTTAGTGAATTTATTCCTTTGCACTGAAAGTGGCGGGATTAACGTTCAGAATACTTTGAATGTGTTTCACCAGGAAAGTGAGTTAACAAATTTGGATTATACCATTTGAAGCCTGCAATAAGTACGAGAATAAAAATTACTGTTGTTGTTATTATGGCAAACGATATTATTAAATTGAAATCTGCTAGAAAAGTCCTGAGACAAGCTATTTCTAAAATAATAAATGTCGTAGAACCTGAAATTAAAAAAGACATTTGGGATAAGAATATGGTAGAAGAAAATGTGTTTTTACTTACTTCTAAACTATCTGCGTTGAAAGAAATTAATGAAAAAATATTCGATTGTTTTAAAGGGGATGAGTCTGAAATTGAGAAAGAATGTAATACTGTGTTAGAATATGATGAAAAAATAAGTTTATGTATTTTTAGGGCTAAAAAGAAACTTAATTTAAATTCTCAGATAGTGAGCATTGAAAGTGAATCGCCTGGTAACCATACTGCTGCCGTAAAGGTCGAAAACAAAACTAACATTCGATTACCTAAAATTTCAATTCCTAAATATTATGGGGCCCACCAGCGGCCAAGCGGTAAAGACGCTGAACACTGGTAGTTCGGTCAGAGGTTCGAATCCCGCGAACGGGCTGGCTGCATGGGCGTTTTCGTGGTTTTCCCCATGTGTAACGTGTATACGAGCCAGTTTCCCTTAGAAAATCCTCCACGAAGGCATCCCTCCCTTCAGGCAGATAGCCCTCGTGTGCTTTGCCGTAATTGAAAAATCCAAATCCGAATCCTAAATATTATGGTGATCCTAGTTTATTTTTGGAATTTTATAATTCCTTTGAAAATGGTATTGGTAATAATAATGAGTTAACAAAGGTCGAGAAATTTACCTATCTTAAATCCTTACTCGCAGGACCTGCTTTAAGTGCAGTATCCGGGTTTGCACTATCTAATGAAAATTATGACGCTTCTATAAGTTTAATTAAAGAAAGATTTGGACGAACAGATTTTGTAATATCTTCGCACATGAATAAACTCTTGAATCTTGAACCGGTTAGAAGTTCGTCCAATGTGAAAGCACTAAGAACACTATACGATTCCTGTGAAATCAATATAAGAAGCTTAAATTCATTGGGTATTGTGTCGGAAGCTTACGGAACCCTTTTAGGACCTGTTATTTTAAAACTTTTACCAGACGATATGAATCTGGAGTTTAATAGAAAAAGAAACTGTAAACAGCAATATAGCCTAACAGAACTTCTCGAATTCATTAGATTGGAAGTTGAGAGTCGGGAAGCTTCTAATTTAATAATAAACTCAAAGAAAAGAGACACAAATTACGGTGTTAAGCAGAATAAAAATAATTACTTAAAAGAGGCAAGCATTCTTACTGCTTCGGCGTTAGCCACAGTGACTAAGCCGTATTGTTTCTATTGTAATCAAAATACACATGATGTAGGAAAATGTGAGAAAACTAATGAGCAAAAAAGAGCGATATTAAAATACCATGGACATTGTTACAGATGTTTTAAGAGAGGTCATGTAGCTTCCAGATGTAAAATGAAACTTCAACCTTGTGAGTTGTGTAATGGTTTAAATCATAATAAGCTATTTTGTAAAAATATTCTTCCTAAAGTGGAAGCAGTTTCGGATGTTAAACAGAAAGTAGTTACAGTATCAGATTCTAAGCAGAATGTAGTTGCATCTCTGTCGTTTAACTCTCAGACTGTTTCTGAAACTGCTGATAAAGGTGTATATTTACAAACAGTGCAACTGTTTACGCAGATACAGATAATACTAGAAGCCAAATAGTAAAAATCTTAATTGATGGTGGATCACAGAGGTCATTTATTAGATCTGATTTGGCTAAAGAACTAAAATTAAGGACTTTAAGGAAAGAAAGGTTATATATTTATTCATTTGGGTATAGCCAAGGTAGACTAATAGAATATAATGTTCAAATTATCCTGAAAAGTATGCATTTCCCTAATGACTCATTCACTATTGAAGCTCTTGTTACAGATACAATTTCTGGAGCGATCATAAAAATTCCCTCCAAAAACATTTTAGAAATATTAAAATCAGAAAATCTAAAATTAGCCGATAGTGGTGAAGCAGCTGAAATAAAAATATTGTTAGGATCTGATTCATGTTGGGAAGTGCAAACAGGCGAAAAGAAAAGAGTAACTAATAAATTATTTGCGATGTCTTCTATATTTGGTTGGTCCTTAGTTGGATCTTTAGAAGGTGATCAGTCTAGTGCCTGTATTTTTACAACTAGTGCTTCTCATTGCTTGAAGGAAGATAATAATTCAGTTAATGACTGTTTACGAAGGTTTTGGAGTCTAGACCATTTGGGTTTAGAGGAGAACGAGAATCTTGACGATAAATCAGTCATTGAGAAATTTGAAAAAGAATTGCATTTTACTAATGGTAGATATGTAGCTCGTTTGTTATGGAAATCACATCATGCAAACTTATGTAATAATTTAGAAAATTCCAAGCGACGTCTAGTATCTTTGGTTAATAAACTAAAAAGTGATGAATGGCTTAGGGCGAATTATGATAGCATAATAAACGAACAGTTAAAAAATGAAATAATTGAAGAGTGCGAAATTGAAAGTTGTGATAGTTGTAAAATGTATTACATGCCACATTCTCCAGTTGTAAGAAAAAATGTATCAAAAATTAAAGTCCGTATCGTGTTTGACGCATCTTCGAAGTTTAATGGAGTATCTCTGAACAATTGTTTGATGCCTGGCCCAAATTTGAATCCTTCTGTTTTGGACTTGATTTTACGGTTCAGACAATACAAACATGCGTTCTCAGCGGACATTGAAAAGGCCTTTCTCCAGATTGGAATCTCTGAAATTGATAGAGATGTATTACGGTTTTTATACTTTGATAATAATTACAATTTGAAACATTATAGAACGACTCGCGTTCCTTTCGGTGTATCATGTAGCCCTTTCATTCTGGCGTGCACTATAAAAAAGCATATAAAGAAAACAGAGTTAGAAAATCCAGATATTTTTGAGATGTTGATCTGTTCGATCTACGTAGATGATGTTTTCTATAGTGAAGATTCTGTGGAACAGGCTTTCAAGTTAAGCACTGGAGCCTGTTGCGTGCTTAAAGATGCCGGAAGGAATTTGCGTCAGTTTAATACAAATTCCGAGAAACTAAAGAAACTTTGGGATGATTGTGGAATAATTAAATCAGAAAATGAACTAAATAGTTCTTTAAAAGTATTAGGGCTTAGCTGGTGTACGAGTAAAGATGTAATTTCCTTGAACATAGACAACTTGTGCGAAACATTAAATAGTTGTAGAAAAACCACAAAAAGAAATATATTAAAGGTGACTGCTACTATTTTCGATCCAGTAGGTTCTTGGCGCCATTTGTATTACGTGCAAAATTGATAATGCAAAACCTTTGGCAGTTGGGTTTAGAATTTGACGATGAAGTTCCAATTGAATGTAAGCAGTTGTGGTCGAGTGGAGCGGTGAAATTGAAAAGTTAAAAAAATTTGAAATTTCTCGAGAATATTTCCCCGGCAAATTGAATCAAAATAAGAATATCGAACTTCATTTATTTTGTGATACATCTATTAAAGCGTATGGTTCAGTTGCATATTTTAGGTCAGTTGAAGAAGGACAGGTAGCATTCATTATGGAAAAATCTAGAATTGCGCCAATAAAACAAAAACTCGCACTTCCAATGTTAGAGTTGCTAGGAGCATTAACATCAGCAAGACTTGCTAAACATTTAAGAGAGCTGTTTTCAATTCATGAAGAAAATATTTATCTGTGGACTGACAGTATGATAGTTAGTGGTTCACTGGATTCATAGTGCTCCTGAACGATGGAAAATGTTTGTAAAAAATCGAGTATCTGAAATACAATGATTAACTTGACCACATAACTGGAGACATTGTAATGGGAAGTCCAATACAGCGGACATTTTATCTCGAGGATGTTCAGCCGAATATTTGTTGTCTTCAAGATTATGGCAGTCTGGGCCAGACTGGCTAGTTGAATCGGTGAGTGCTTGGCCTAGTAAATTTATCTTGACAACGGAGTTTTCTGATGCTGAATTAGAGCGCGGAAAGTGTATAAATGATACGACAATACTACCATCTATTGCAGAAAAATCTAATTCTCTGTTTAATCTTAAAAATTATAGTAAATTAATTAGATCTATTAGAGTAACTGCATGGATATTTAGGTTTATTCACAATCTGAAAAGTAAAACTGACAAGAAAACCGGACCCTTGATAGCAGAAGAACTTTTTGCCGCAGAATTATATTTGATAAAAGAAGCTCAATGTGAACATTTTTCTGATGAAATTAATAGTTTAAAGTCGGGACAGTTGATTTCAAAACACTCAAACATTTATGAACTAAATCCTTTTCTAAGTGAGGAAAGAGTTTTGTTAGAAGGAGGAAGACTACAAAAATCAACTTTAAGTTTTCATAAAAAGCATCCTATAATTATTCCTTCAAAAACTCATTTTATAGATCTTCTAGTAAGTGATGCACATGAACGAGTTCTTCATACAGGTGTAGCTAGTACTCTCATGTTCCTCCGTGAAAAGTACTGGATAATTAGATCCAGACAAAATGTGAAACGTGTTATAAGAAACTGTGTACTGTGTCAGCGTTATAATTCCCAACCAATGCGACAAGTCATAGCACCATTACCTCTATCTAAATTTAGAGTGCTAAGAGTATTAAAATTGTATGATAGTATATTTCTTACTGAAAATGTTATCGTAATGCTACTAATGTTGTAACTATTTTATTTAATTGCTATTTAAAGTACTGTATATTTAATATTTAAAGAAATGTATATATTAGAAAATTTTAAGGTTGTAGAAATGTATAAGTGTATTTAAAATTTTAATTTAATTCTAAAAAAAAAGACAGGTTTCTTGTAATAATTCTAGTATTTTAGTTGAATTATGATAATCTTGATTTTGAAATCATTTGTTTATATTATCTTGAGTTATATAAATTCTTGATTTAAATCCTGATGCTTGAATAGGAATGTTGTGATAATAATTCTTGATGAAATTTACTTGAAAATTTACTTGATATTCTTGAAACATATGGTAAGTTTTAGATGTTCTTGATATTTATGTGACATTTCTTGATTACAAAAACTTGAATTTGTATTGAAATGCATAATGATTCTTGAAAATAATTCTTGAAAATGTTCATGTAACACTGATAATCTTGATTGTTCTGAACTACAGTTCAGCCGGGCCCAGTGTGTAAGAAATTTTATGTGGAAATATATTTTAATCGCAAAGAGGGCGTAAATCTTTCATGATGTATATATACTTCTTGTTCTTGGATCTGGCATCCGCCAGTTGAATGTGTGTTAGACTTGAATAAACTTGGCAGTTTAGAAACCTGATTTGTAGTGTTCATGTATCTTGATGTTATTTGTGATTCGAATTAGTGTTTTTTGAACTAAGATATCTTGCAGTTCTTGACAGTTAATATAATATTTTATATTAATGTCTGATAATGACTAATAATGACTCTTATATGATTATATAAACTATGACTATTACACCAATATTTAATCAATTTATGATTCTAAAGACTATGACATGATTATTGTTTAAAGACTTGCGACATGTCAAAAACTATACTTTGCTATTGCTCAAAGACTAGCGGTGTGTCAAGAACTATACATATGACTTTGCTATTGACTTTATTGAATGTGCTATTAATTAAACAATGACTATGTTAAACCTGTGACAGTGACTATTAATGTGTCTAAGCTAAATAAGCTATATACTAATTAAGATATGTACATGCAGCACTTTGTGCTAAATTGCAACGTACATCTTGTAAACATTTTTCTTATTGTAATTGTAAAAATTTTTGTTCAATAAATGATAATCCACTATGAGAGCATTATCCCGGTTGGTTAACTCCTTCCATCGGGAGCTCTCATAGTGGCGGTCAGGTCAGGGAAATGCCTGTTGTCTTCCCAAATGTGCGTCAGTAGGGTAAGAGGGGGGGACCACCAACCTCTCGAGAGGGCTTTCGGCTCGACCCATATTCAGAGTACCCCATGTAGCACGGATACTGGACCGGGGTTGCTTCTCATCAAAATTAAGGGCGTAATTTAGCTAAATCGCACTGTCACCTGTTTGATACTCAAGGCTGTTGCCAACGACAGGCGTAATGTTGCGCTCCTTGCCACGAGGAATATCGTTGGCTTGGGCTGACTATAGGTCAGACAAGTGAGCATTAGTCAACAACAACATTACCCCCTAAAGTTTTGGCCATTTGTTCAAATTCACCCTGTATATTTCAAACTTGATTTGCATAATTCAGTATTTGTACGTAATTCAGAAATTGTGTAAGACAGTGACTGTATGTATGGCAAGGAACAATTCAGTAGCAAGATTATGTGTGTCATGTATGCTTTTGTATTATGAATCAGTATCAGTAATCGTATTTAAGGCACGGAGAAATTTAGTGGTATGATTATGTATCATGTATGTTTTTCTATTATGAATCAGTATGTTTATCTAATATGTGTTTAAATTATCCGTCGTCTCATGTACAGGGTGGTTATAATAAAAGTGACCCTATTCAGACCCCTCTAGAACCCGTTCTGCTTATCCAATTTTGATCAAACTTGGTATATACGCTACATGAACTACTGGGAAAATATTTCTGTAATAAAATGTGTTCAAAATTTGACCGCCAGATGGTAGTTTTCAAAAATTCCTATTGCAAATGAGTCAAATCTATAAAGAGACTTGCAGCCAGAGCCAGAAAATCATTCTGCGTGCCTTTCTCATTGTTAATGTTGCTTTTACAGAAGAGCTATCGAACTCTACTGGTAAAACTCTTTCATCAGAACGGCAGCAATAGCTTAGCTGCATTGCTTGAATATCGTCGTTTAAAGGGATTGCGAAAAGCGCCCATGTCGAAGTATATTTTGTATTGCAGAGATCGTTTCCCCATGGTCCATATAACATATATATCAAATTTAATCAAAGTTCAATAAGCAGAAAAAGTTCTAAACGGGTCTAAATAGGGTCACTTTAATTATAACCACCCTGTATGTAAGCAAGTATCAACAAAAGATTTCATGTACGATGCAACCAGCCCTTGTATGGATATGTTCACTCTTTCTCTTTTAGGGCGTTGTTCTGGACAGTTGCTCGATTCAGACAGTATTCGAACACTCTGTGTAAGCCGTACGGGTGTCCGAATCCTGCTCTTAAATGTCAATTGTATATTTCAAAGACCAAATATTAATTACTATTCATGCATGAGGCAGTTATAACATACATATCTATGTAACTACAGTTGAACTCCAATTAACCGAATCAATTGGGACCGGACCCTCATTCGGATAACCAAAAATTCGGATAATTGGATTTTTTCCAAAGAAAGGGTCTATATATACTTTCATTAATTACTGTGCGTACTGTATGTTGAAAAATGGAAGAAAAACTGTTTTTAAGGAAGAGGTTTTAATTAATTAAAACTGAAACGGCAACACTTTTATGTCCATGTTATATAGCGTACTGCACAGTACTTACAAGTGCCGAAAGTCACTTGATTGCTTGCTGAATATCTCGGTCAAAGTAAGCTGTTTGGCTGTCTTCATCCGTTTTCGGGCAGTCAAGTCGCGCGTCCGCTCGACAGTGAGAATCCGCATGTAATCACACTCGGGTTGACGCTCCATCCATTTCCACGCACTTTCAAGACAGGCAAACGCTTCACTAGCCGATGGACCTGCATCTGCTTCAACTTCGGCATTAAAGTTGTCTTCTTCCTTGACACTTTCTTCTCTCACACTTTCAATAAGTTTATCATCAATAAGAATTTGAAACCCAGTGTCTGACGAATCCTCGGCACTAACTTCTGAACATCCAGGAATTTTCAAAAGAATATTTTGTAATTCGTCAAGTGACACATATTCTCAGCTTCTCTTGTCTCTTCCCTACCATTTTCTTGACCTTCTTTTCCATTTTTTCTCATTTCCTTCCCTTCTTCAGTTGATTCTGAAAAATTCTGAAAGCGATTCGGATAATTATAGTTGTACTGTAGTTTCATTGGAGATCTGGTAGAATTTTATGATTTTCAATTTATTTACTATACCACATCGATGCATGTTTGCTAAAACTCTGTACTATGTAAAATATATATAACTTAACTCAAAATACCTTAATTATTATCAAGAATTCATGGATCCCAGAGAAATAGTAAGAAACGTTTTATCCAACGTTTTCCTGTTGCTAAGAATGTGACAGCACACCAAAGGAGAAATAAAGTTTGTTGATTTGAGGCTCTCCCAGGGAGACTTAACCCTAATGGTTTTGAAGGCTCGAGGGATCACTGAATCAAATGGAAAAGGGATTAGTCATTATCTTGGTTGATGGGAACCTAAAGTGAATCATAGAATAAAAATGAACCAATTACTTGATCGTAATCTTGGGAAATTAATCGTCAGAAAACAACTAATCTAAAAGACAGTTTATGGTACATAAACTCCACTGTAGCTCTCATTTTCGCTTATCGAATCTTGGATTAAATGCTGTGAAACATATTAATTCTCGCATTCAAATGTTGATTATGTCTAATTCTTCCATATAACTACGAAATCATATTAATTCTTATATTCAAATCTTGATTATTTCTAATTCTTCCATTTAGCTGCGAAATCATATTAATTCTTACGTTCAGATGTTGATTATTTGTAATTATTCCCATATTCATCACAATTAACTTTTGTAATATTTTCATGAGAAGTTTTAAAGATATATTGTTGCGGGCGTACGGGTTCGTTACGAAATGAATGCACAAGTCCGATGAAAAAGGAACAAAAATTTATTATTATCACAACAAAAATGATTAAATGTCCTCAAATAATCGTGCAGTATCACAATATATCACAGTAGTTATCTTCTAACTACTCAAACGTTCAAAAGAACTTAATTCAAAACAGCTAAAGAAAGCTAATCCGCGAATTCGCTACAGTCAACAAAAGCAGTTTTCTAAACAACAAACTAAAGGCCAGTTTACATCTGTCAAAGCTGCTCGTAGCGAGCCGCTCGTCCGGGCGTTTCGAACCGAGTGAACGGACCTGTACTCTGATAGATTGTTTACACCAATCAGAGTGGATTGACAACTCGCCTCAGTTTGTTTACGAAATGGATACCGACGTCGCAGCTGCAGGAAAGAATATGCATTGAACATACATAGATGTTCTTAGGCTGCAGTGCTTGAAGTCTGCGAAGCAGTTTCAAACGAATTAATTTCTGCTCTTGGGAAGAAAAAAAAAAAAAAATGGGTACGAAATGGGTAGCTTGCCGCAATGAATTAGGAGTATCAAATGAACTATTAAATGAATTTCGGACCAGAATGTCCAAAGTTACAAAAACGTTATTGCATATCAGATACAAGAATTTAAAAGAAACTCAGTTTGAGAGAAGTTATTTAGTCAACTGTGGTTACTGAAAGTCAAATTAACAAAGTTTTTCTACTATATACAACTGTTTATTTACACCTAATTAATCATTTACAAAATAAAGTAAAAGTAATAATGTGTTTTATTATTTATTAATAGAAAGAATATATTTATTCATCCAGAATCCACAGAATCAGTAGCTCTCTGTGCATGAATTAATTATGCAGAGTTCTTACTGGAACTGTGTTATCTCTAGAGAAGAATGCAAAGTTAACACATGGAATATTTATTCAAAGCTACCATTAACACGACAGAAGTAAACTGTATAATATCTACCTAATTATTCAGAAAATCTTAAATAAATAAAGTAGCAAAAAACTTAGGAGCATTACGTATATTACCACAGGTAAAAGAATATATATTATGACATAGTTAAAAGAGGAAGATATTTATCGTAAATTGTTACTTTTGGATCCTACTGAAATTGTGTTTCTGGACAACACAGAAAGTGATATCAACAAAATTAATAATGGGTAAATATAATGATTATACTTTACTTTTAAAATGCTAAAACGGATAGTTTAAGAAGATTAGAATTCATCTCGCATAATTTGTATAAACCTTAATACACCTTGCTTGCACTCACACATCCAAGCTGAACATGTTTCACATCCAAGCTGAATTGTAACGAATTATAGCCCAGAATGTTTTTATACAAAGCAAGAAATTTAAATATCCCCAATAAAATACATCTATATATCTTTTTCATATTTTTTTTTTATTTTTATAGTTTATCATATATTTATTGCATATAGTGATTATACTTTACTTTAAAATGCTAAAACGGATAGTTTAAGGAGATTAGAATTCATCTAGCATAATTTGTATAAACCTTAATACACCTTCAGTACTTGCACTCACACATCCAAGCTGAACATGTTTCACATCCAAGCTGAATTGTAACGAATTATAGCCCAGAATATTTTTATACAAAGCCAAAAATTTAAATATCCCCAATAAAACAGATCTACATATCTTTTCCATAATTTTTTAAAATTTTTATAGTTTATCATATATTTATTGCATCCTCATGTAGGGATGCTTGTAGAAAAATGAATATAAGCTCACATAATTATAGAAGTAAAACACTTCATAAGATGCGTATGCATTAAAAAATGCCATGGTTTGGCTATCGCTTAATCTCGGATTATAGAACTCACTGTCACGACATCCCTGCGAACGCTGCGCGGAGTAACTGCCCGGAGAGATTTTTCAACAGGTTCAAAGTAGAAACGGAAGCGCTGACTCATCTCCCTTACGTTTGTACTCCGTCAGAGTGAGTGTTTACATTGTCAAAGTAAACGTAAGGAGCGACTCGCTCCGAGCCGCTCTGACAGGTGTAAACTGACCTTAAGTAACTACTACTCCGAACTGAGAGGTTTTCCTCCTTTTATAAGATTTTTAAATCGCGTGCGAGAATTTTCTAGTACTTTCTCGAAATCAAAAAGACATATTTATTTAATTTAATGTTAAATGCACGTGCTCTTGTATTTTTAATTTTCCGGCTTAGCTCTCTTTTAATATTCGTCACGCGCTGCACTGCGCGGGAAATAAAACCATTTAATTTATAATTGAACTATCATTAGCTTTTTAAATACCAAATTCGTAACACTGCCCCCTTCCCAAGGACTGCACATCCCGGGCACTACAATCCCTGGACAAGAAGCCAAACTTACAACTAAGGCATGAATACAATAATAATTGCTATAATAAACAACATGAACAATAAATGCAATAAATAAAACAAATCAAATGCTATCAAATACAAATCAAATACAAAATACAAATCAAATGCAAAATACAAATCAAATACTAAATACACATTTAGAAACAAAAAGGACCATGGCCTGACACTATTTACAATTATTTACATTACGTACTATGGCCATAGTAATGAGCTAACCTGTCATAATGAACGACTTTAGGTTTACACTTCGAAGACTTACGGATCCGAACCACGACATCATTCAGCCTGTTTAGGAGCGTGTACGGACCATCCAAAGGTGACTGTAATTTCGGACAAAGTCCTTTCCGTCGAGTCGGATTCCACAACCACACCTTGTCTCTATCGTGGAATTGATGTTCAGTAGCTCTTGTGCCGTATCGGGTCTTCATCTTCTCCGTCGCCAAGTTGACTCGCTGTCGTGCAATATTGTGCATCACTTCAAACCGGGCCTGGAGATCTTGAATATATTCCTCAGACGATGAAGGTGCATCCGGAGGGCGACCAAACAATAGATCACAAGGCAGATGAAGGTCACGACGGAAGAGCATCTGTGATGGGGAATAGCCGGTAGTCTCGTGAACAACACTGCGGTAAGCCAGTAAAAACAGCGATAATTTCTTGTCCTAGTCCTGCTGGTTTCTGGAAACCACTAATGAGAGATTATTAAGGATGGTTCGATTGAACCTCTCTACCATGCCGTCCGACTGGGGATGTAATGGCGTCGTTTGGGTTTTATCAATGCCGAGTAGTTTGCATAGTTCTTTGATTACTACCGAGGTAAAATTCCTTCCCTGATCGGAATGTAACTGAAGAGGCACTCCGAACCTGGAAATCCAGGGCTGTATCATCACCTCAGCTACTGTAACAGTCTCTTGATCAGGAATAGGATACGTTTCAGGCCACTTGGTGAAGTAATCAATGACAACGAAAATGTATTTGTTGCCATCAGCAGTTCGTGGCAAAGGTTCCAAGATTTCAAAGGCGATACGTTCAAACGGCGGATCTACGTTGTAACGTTGCAGCTTGTCTCTGCTGTGTTTCCTCGGTCCTTTCCGACCTGCACAGGCATCGCAAGATCGGCACCACTTCTGCACGTCATCCTTTGCATTATTCCAGTAAAAGCGCTCACGAACTCTTTGTAAGGTCTTCATAATTCCAAAGTGACCTCCTGTAGGGCTGTTATGTAGTTCTTTAAGGACGTCAGGAATCCGGGATCTTGGAAGTATCAGTTGCCATCGGAACGTCTTCCCATCATCCGATTCGAATTTCCGGTATAAGACGCCGTTTCGAATGTGAAGTGAATCCCAGAGTGCCCAAAATTGTTTTGTTGTAGGACTACAGATAGAAATGTCCTGCCAAGTAGGTTTTATGTTTGATGACTCCATTAAATCAATTATGGGTTTAATGTCGCGGTCTTCCAGCTGGTCTTTCCTGACTTCATCATCACTCCACGGGTCTCGATCAGCCGATGATGATGTTGTAATTTGTCTTGCGACCGGAGTCAGTAGCTCGTATTTCGCTTCCACCCTGGAACAATATCGGCAGCTTTCTGGGAAAGGTCGTCTAGACAGGGCGTCGGCGTTCCCGTGTAATGATCCCTTACGATGACGGATACTGATGTCATATTCTTCGAGTCTCTGTATCCACCTGGCTATTTGACCCTCAGGATTCTTGAAATTTAAAAGCCAGGCCAATAAAGCATGGTCCGTGCGGAGGAGGAAATTTCTGCCGTATAGATAATGATGGAAATGTTCTACAGCTTTGACTATGGCGAGCAATTCGTTCCTGGTGACACAGTAATTCCTCTCCGGTTTAGACAGGCACTTGCTCTAGTACGCCACTACACGTTCTTGGCCGTCTATTTCTTGGGACAAAACCGCACCGATACTTTCATTGCTCGCGTCCGTGTCGAGAATAAATGGTCTGTCGAGTTGAGGATACGTCAGGATTGGAGCCGATGTTAAAGCTTCCTTTAAGTTGTTAAATGCATCCTCGCATTCTTTTGTCCACAAGAACGTTTGCTTGCTCTCTGTCAGCTTGTGAAGGGGTCTTGCGATGGAAGAAAAGTCCTTCACGAATCTCCTATAGTAGGTGCAAAGCTCTAAGAAGCTTCTCAGCTGATGGATATTTTCGGGACATTTCCAATATTTAACCGCTGATACCTTTTCAGGATCTGTGCGTACACCTTCTGCAGAGATGACATGTCCCAGGTAAGTCACCTCCTTTCGGAACAATTTGCATTTAACGGGCTTCTTTCAGTTTCTGAAGCACCTTCCTAAGATTTTCTAAATGTTCTTCAAAACTCTTTCCGACGATGATGTCGTCCAGGTATATCAGGCAGGCTTCGTAGGAAAGACCTTTCAAAACAGTCTCCATAAGACGTTCGAATGTTGCCGGCGCATTACACAGTCCAAACGGCATCCCCTTGAATTGCCAAAGCCCTTGTCCCGTAGTAAATGCCGTCTTTTCTCGGTCTTCAGGCTGTATTTCTACCTGCCAATACCCACTCTTTAAATCATGTGTTGAGAACCACTTGCTTCCAGAAAGAGTGTCTAGAATGTCGTCAATTCTAGGAAGAGGGTAACTGTCTTTCTTCGTAACCTCATTCAACCGGCGATAGTCGACGAAAAATCTTGTTGAGCCGTCTTTCTTTCTGACTAGGACGATGGGAGATTTCCATGGACTTGCTGAAGGCTCGATGATATCGCCTTCTTCCATATCCTTTAAAATTGTTCGTACCTCTTCCTGTTTAGCAAACGGTAGACGTCTCGGATGTTGCTTGATCCTGGGATGATCGCCGGTGTCGATTCTATGTTGTGTCAAACTAGTTCGACCTACGTCAGAAGACGAGCGGGAGAAAACAGCTTGAAGATCTTTAATGACGCGATCGGCAGCATTCTTCTCTTCATCGTTTAATTGCGCATTCTGCAATAACTCCAATGTTATGCTTTCTGAAGACACGGATTCTTGGATGTTACTCTTTCTTTCAACGCTGGTTACTGGAGTACATGCAGCAACCACTTCACCTTTCTTAACAACTCTCGCCTTCTCAGTTACCTTTATGACTCTCACCGGAATAACCGTTTTGGATAGGTCGACGAGTGTTGAAGCTACTTGTACTCCTTTCGGGCTATTACAGCTATTGGGATATTCTATGATGCCGTAGCGGAAATTTCTACTTTCGGTTATGGATCCAGGAAGCAAAAACTCGGTTCTTGCGGGTATTGTTATATCGTCTTGAGCTATAACTTTGTGGATAGATTTAACTTCTTCATCATTAACTCCAAATAACGCTATGTCCTCAGATGTAGAATGCAATTCGTTATTTTTAAAATCCAAGGAAAAATTGTATTTCCTTAGAGAGTCTAATCCGAGTATGCAAGAATCAGTGATCTCTGCTACATATGCCGTGTGATGGTAAGCGGCACTTCCAAGCGTGATGTTAACATTTACTTTTCCGTTGATGTCGATCTTCTCACCGGACACAGTCTGGAGGGTAACGCAGGACGGCGTCCAGATAAGTTTGTTTCCCAGTTGTTGAGCCAAATCTTTTCGGATGATGGTAACGTTGGCTCCTGTATCCGTCGTCATATTGCAGGGAACTCCATTAATATGTCCTATTATGAAAATTCCATTACTGCCGCCTCTCACTGCAGAAATCTGAAGCGCTTTAAACTGGGGCTTTTCTTTATCTGGCAACCTCCACCCCGCAAGATGGCCACAAATTAGTTTCCCTGCTGTTTGTTAGAGCGGTCTTAACATCCGTACCTTGGGATATTCTGCAGTTTCGTCGTATGTGTCCTTCAGCGCCGCAGTTCCAGCACTTAACGGTTGGTTTCTTCTCACCAATATTTCGTCTCAAGGCGTTCAGTTGTATAGTTAAATCGTCTAGACAAGCTGTGACTTGATCCCCTGGCTCCTGGACTTGAGCAGCTCTGACTGGATGGCGGTCTCGAAGAGTGGCTTGCTGGGCTGCCTCGAATTTCATGGCGTACACTAAAGCGCTTTTTAAATCTTTAACATCCGCCATTCGTAGAGCCTTCTGTATTTCGGGTTCCCGGATGCCATCGATGAAATATTGCAGCGACAGGATTTCTCTTGTTTCTGTCGGGCACTCCGAAAAGGCGTGATGTGACAGCTTTTCAACATCCGTGGCGAGCTCCTGAAGTGTTTCGGTGGGCTTCTGCTGACGGGATTTTAGTTGAAGCCTGCTGTAGTCTTTTAAACATTTCTCTCCAAAGCGCAGCTCTAATGCGCCGGATAGAGCTTCAAAGTCTAATCTCTGGTTTTCGGGAAGAGTCTGCAGGATATCCGCTGCGTCTGCTCTCAAAGAAGCGGCAAGATGACAGGCCTTAGCTTGGGAATCCCATCCATTCGCTTCCGACACTATAGAAAATTGTGTCCTATACACTTGCCAGGAGGTCTTCTCATCATATGTAGATAGTTTCAGAGAGGAACGAGCAGGCATTGATAAAAATTTAAAACCATCCGAATTACTCCCTGCTATCGCTACGAATTTCTTTAAAGTATCCACTTCCTTGGCGACCGCAGAAACCCGATCATCAATTTGTTGTTCGATTTGTTTTTGAACGGAACAAACTCTTCTTTCTATTTCTTCTTTGACCGAATCTACTCTGTAATCTATTTGTTGTTCCACGGCCGAAACTCTGTCTTCCATTTGCTCTTTCACAGAAGAAACTCTATAAACTCTATAATCGATTTGTTGTTCTACGGGCGAAACTCTCTGTTCTATTTGTTGTTTGACGAAGAAATGTTTTCTTCAATTTGCCCAACTTTGTTTTCAACCGCGTCCATTCTGCCTTCCATAGCCTCAAATTTATTCTCTATTATGCAGGTAATTTCCCTTTTCATCTCTTTCTGTCCTGCTTCAATCTTCTCTTGACCTGCTTTCATCTCGCCTTTAATGGATTTCATCTCTTCCTTAACGGATTCTTGGCCCAATTTCATCTCTGCTTGGAATGCAGCAAATGCAGTCATCAACAGCTTCATCTTTTCTTCCATCGCTCTTGTAATTGGCATTCAAACCCCACGCCTGACACCAAAAATTGTTGCGTGCGTACGGGTTCGTTACGAAATGAATGCACAAGTCCGATGAAAAATGAACAAAAATTTATTATTATCACAGCAAATATGATTAAATGTCCTCAAATAATCGTGCAGTATCACAATATATCACAGTAGTTATCTTCTAACTACTCAAACGTTCAAAAGAACTTAATTCAAAACAGCTAAAGGAAGCTAACCCGCGAATTCGATACAGTCAACAAGAGCAGTTTTCTAAACAACAACAAACTAATAACTACTACTACAAACTGAGATGTTTTCCTCCTTTTATAAGATTTTTAAATTGCGTGCGAGAATTTTCTGGTACTTTCTCGAAATCAAAAAGACATATTTATTTATTTAATGTTAAATGCACGTGCTCTTGTATTTTTTAATTTTCCGGCTTAGCTTTCTTTTAATTTTCGTCACGCGCTGCACTGCGCGAGAAATAAAACCATTTAATTTATAATTGAACTAACATTAGCTTTTTAAATACCAAATTCGTAACAATATTTTAACTTGAGTTGTTTATGTTAATGCTTTCATTCCTTTTGCTTATTCTCTACGTTTGTAAAACATCAGAATTAGAAAATAAATTAATTCCATTTTTTGGGTTTATTTTTGATAAACGCTCTGTGTATTTTCAACTAAATTTTGTCATGTTCGAGGCGTAAAATATTAATTAACAGAAAGTTTATCTTATCCAATCTTGGGTTAAATGCTGCGAAACCATATTTATTCTTGCATTCAGATGTTGATTATTTCTAATTCTTCCATACAGCAGCGAAATCATATTAATTTTTATATTCAAATGTAGATTATTTCTAATTCTTCCATATATCTGTGAAAGCACATTAATTCGCATATTTAAATATTGATTATTATTAATTCTTCCACATATTAATGACACATTTAACTTCTCTAATCTTTTCGTGAGAAGTTTTAAAGATATATTTTGAGTTTTTTATGTTAATATGTTCTTTCCTTTTGCTTATTCTCTAAGTTTGTAAAACATCAGAATTAGAAAATAAATTAATTCAGTGTTTGGGTTAATTATAGATAAATGCGTATTTCAATTAACGCAGTTTTCTGTTCTTCGAGGCGAAAAATATTTTTACGGATTTTGTATTTAGTTAGCTAGTTTTGATAGAATTGTAATTAAAATTCTTTTATTTCCACTTGTGATGCAACGCGTGACGAGGTTTAAGAGAAAGCTAAGCGAAAAATGTAAAAATACAGGAGCACGCGCATTTAATAAATAGATATCTCGTAATTTATATTTAAATTTAAATAATGCAGTTGTGTGTTAGCTGTAACTGTAATTCTACTCGCTTTGCTTTCCAGAAACCTCGAGAAATTACGAGAATTTTGTCGTGACTGATTAAAAAACTTATAAAAGCAGGAGAAAACATCTCAGTTGAGTTGATTAGATAACTGTTGTTGTTTACTGCCGCTGTGAGATCCTATTAGCTTTCTGTGCCCTTTGAATTGTGTTCTATTTAACGTTTAAGTAGTTTAAAATATAATTGTTGTGTGATATTGTGATGTTGTACGAATATCTGTGAGTTGTGATAAGAAAAAAAAATTATCAACTTTTCATCAGACTTCTGAATTCAATCTATTCCGAACCGGTACGTATGCAATAATATTAATTAACACAAACTTTATCTTATCGAATCTTGGGTTAAATGCTGCGAACTCGTATTAATTCTTAACCTTTTCATGAGAAGTTTTAAAGATATGTTTGAACTTTAGTTCTTTATGTCAACGTGTCATTTGCTTATTCTCTAAGTTTGTAAAACATCAGAAGATTTATAGTTTTTATATGGATTATACGTTCCGCCAACCAGGTGTTGGCAATACGGGGCGAAACCAACCTTAGAACTAGGCTGAGAGGTTCAACCCCCATCGTCGCACCTTGGAGACGATTGACACCAGCCGCCATGCGGCGACGCAGATCGTCAATTTGCTTCCTGCCACTCGCTCAGGCTGCCCATCGCTCAAGGACATAACTCGGGACTCTACCCCCCTGGGCTACAAGAGCCTTAAAAGCTGTAGAACATGCCAAACCCGCGGGCTGACCAGTAAGTGATTTTTCCGGGGTGTCCAGAACTACTAGGTTAATAATTTGTATGCCCCCATGTCCGAGACTGCCTAGGTATCGTTCTTAACCAATAGCTTCGCAGAGTTCACTACGTCGACCAGCCGGGGGAAAGGGAAAATCAGAAAGAAGTAGAAAATAAATTTATCCTAAGATTTGGGTTAAATTTAGAGAAATGGTCTGGGTATTTTCAACTACGTAGCATATTTAATTAACAGAAGACAGAATATTAATTAACATAAAGTTTCCTTAATAAAATCCGAATTATCATTAGGTCGGAATTAAGCTCTAATTGTTTTGAAACCTTGTCTGTCCGCTTAAACAGGCAAAGCGAAGTTATTTACGCTCAGCGCGTATTCGAGAGGTCCGAGGTTCGAGTCCCGGCGAGAGCACTGCTCATTTTTCATCTCTCCTGCTTCAAATATCCTAATGTCTCTACAGTGGCTCCCGAAATAAAAAAGGTGGGGAGATGGTGATTCTCCACCACCAGAATTTGGCGATGGGGGTTCCCTAAAACCACAGTCGTCCTGTAATAATTATTTTAATTTTATTAACAGTTAAATTTTAAGTAAAAGTTCCTTTCCTGTCAAATTCTTAACTTCAACTTACTACTTCCGGCCACAACGTAGTTTTGGAATCATCCTGAATACTTAATGAGGAAGAGGGGTATTTAAACCGCGAAGTTCTACTTGCTGAGCTAGAGAGAATCAGAGTTTCTGATTTGCACGCGTCTGACTTTTGGCTACTCCCTTTCAAAGCTGTTATTATGCTCGGCCGTACTCAGATCCTTGATAAGCTTCGTATTCAAATAGAGTTAAGGGGCCAACTCGATTAGAATGTTGATAGCTTCGGCTATATTTCTTTAGTTAATCTTAGTTTTAGTTTATTTCTTAGTCTCTTAAGTTCAAGCCCAAGTGTCGGCTTTTATTGTACACTCCAAGCCAGAGTTTTGTTAAATCTTATTGGAATAATAAAAGGTTAGTTACCTTTCTTTTCTTGTTGTTTCTTGTCATATGAACTTAAGCGATTATTCGCTAACTAGTTCTAAAGATTCGTCACTTTCTACAGTAGCTGAGAAATACACTTTTGGGAATCTTACAGTTCTTTAAAAGGGGGAGTACGTAAGGTATTTCTCCTACCTATTTAGCATGCCTTCGTGCTGTATTTCATTTCTCCTGGTTTAAAAAATTTTTATGTTTCTACAGTGGCTCCCGAACAAAAAAAAAAAAAAAAAAAAAAGGCGGTTAATGATGATTCTTCATCACTAGGATTTGTCGATTGGGTCCCCTAATGCCCAGTCGCCCTTTAAAGGGGGATTACATAAGGTATTTCTCCCGCCTTCTTAGCATGCCTTCGTGTTGTAGTGGTTAGCACACTTGGCGCGTATTCGAGAAGTCCGTGGTTCGAGTTCCATCAAAGGCATTGCCCAATTTTTCATCTCTGGTAGTTTCAAACTATTCTTTCATACGTGGTGTAACGTATGAAATTCAAACTAGAATTTACAGGGACTTTCATGTTTCCTGAGCAGAAAAGAAAGAATCAACTGTGCGCTTGCCAGAATTCGATAGACATGCTAACCGTCTACGCCAGAATTCTACGCATGATGGAATGGAATAAAACTTTATAAACGTAATTTTTTATAGGTGATAATTTCGTATTTATACGAAGTGTACCAATGTAATGGCTATCACCAAATGTTAAATTTTAAATTCCAAAGCTGAATTCAGTAATGCGAATGAGAATCATTATTTCCATATCGAACTTCTTAACTAATATTAGAGGTTTACATAACATATTTAAAAATCATTTGCATGAGATACATTATTTAACATAAACGGAAGTGCATTTGCATTATTAAACTTTTAGAAACTTCCACCATATGCTATTTACGGTAGCATAACGGAGTAATGTTTCCGGACATAACGTAAATGACAACATAACATCCCCTATTTCGTGCCTGACGTCCGACCAGATCGGAAGTTATCAATAGTTTTACGACTAGAGCACTGTGAGTAACGATTGAAGCAATAAGATTGAGAATTTTAGGATGGCAATAAGAGGGAACTTTCATTCTTTGTCCTTAATTCTTCATAAGATTTAGTGCCTCGTATTCAAAGTACTTTCTCGGTGAAATACTAGACTGTATCCTTAGAAAGTCGAGGCGTTTGCATCGGTTTAAATACGATTTGTATACTAGAATTGTACATATTCTGGAATAGGTTTTATTTGATATTTTAAAAATTACATAAAAATGATTAAACAGATGTAGGTCTCAACATTTTTGTTTTACTTTTTACCTAAGGTATCGGTTACAACGTTACAACTTTTTACATAAGGATGTACGAAGGAAGTATTGTAATAACAAAAAATTCCGGATATCATATTTCAACAAAAATATCCATTTTGACCGCTATCGAATGCAATTTAACGATGTTTTTGTATGACATCTAAACGAGAAGACAGAATAAAGAACTCTTTTTCCCCCAACGGATTATAAAATTAATTTAAAAGGGATTCAGAGGAGATTTTTTTTGTCTGACTTACGTCTGTACTTACGTACGTCTTCAGTGAGAAGTCTGTACTTACGTTTGTACGTATGTATGTATGTAGCACGCATAACTCATAACCGAATATCCTCAGAACGTTGAAATTTTGTGTACAAGACTGCTATAACACGTAGTTATGCACCTCCTATTTTGCAATAGCTGCTCCTATTTTGCAATCGATTGCGTAGCAATCGGTCGCTCCAAATGCATATATACCGACTCTGTTACTCAGCTGCGTGAACGAAATCTTTTTATTCTTGTATGTTGGTAAATTCGGCATATTTTGCTTTAAAAAAATCTGATGTGTACACCACATGACTTCCTTGTACGGAATATTAAATTATACGCACTTTTTCTTGCATTTCGTTTAAACTTATTCGATTTAATTAAATCTACTTCGATGACAGCGCGTAAACCACAATATAATAAATGGACTCCTTAAAATTCACTCTATTTGTTTACCATAGCGAAACTCTGGCGCTAGGTTCACTTAACAGTATTATATTTCGTTCATATTATAACTCAGAATGCGCAAAATTTATATCATTTAAAGAATTATCAAATCGTTGCCGGGTAACAGAGTGGATATATTTATAAATATATTTATATACGTTTGGCGCGGCCTACTGCAACCAAAATACGAGCTGCACATCTACATGTTATAGTAGTCCTATATACGAAACTTCAACGTTCTGAAGCTACTTGTTTTTGAGTTATGTGAGATACGTACGTACGTACGTACGTACGTACATACGTTCGTACAGACGCCACGAAAAATTCTCTTCAGAATTCATTTTAAAGCAGTTTTATAATTTTTTGGAGGAAAGGAGTCTTATTCTGTCCTTACGTACAGATATCACGCAAAAACATCGTTAAATTGCATTCGAAAGCGGTGAAAATGGATATTTTCGTTGAAATATGCTGCCTGAAACTCTTCGCGATTACAATACTTCCTTTTTACTTCTTACAAGGAAGTAAAAAGGTTTCAGTTATGGTGTTCATATCTTCCGGTTAACATTTTTACGCCTTTAATTTATCTTCAAGAAGTAGTTTTAGAGTTATTACCAATTTAAAAGTTGTTTAGGTGCGGCTAAGCCTTATTTGTTACTTCCTTGTACTAAAAAGGAAGTATTTTAATCGCGAAAAGTTTCAGGCATCATTTCAACAGAAATATCCATTTTGACCGCTATCGAATGCAGTTTAACGATGTCTCGAGACATCTGTACGTAAGGACAGAATAAAAGACTTTTCCTACAAAAAAATTATAAAACTGGTTTAAAATGAATTCTGAAGAGAATTTTTCGTGGTGTCTGTTTTCTCGTGCAATTTCTCATGCATGTTTTAGTGAACACATCCAGTAAGGAATTGCAAAATCCATGGTATAATGCGTGCGAGGGATGACTTGATTTTTCTGTTTTACTGCTCCAAGAAACCTCTGTACATTTATTCAAAATTCTAATTCTGTTTAGTCAGAGGTAAGCTAAACTCCCTGACATGCCGAAGGGCCAGGATTCAAAGCTCGAAGAGGGTATGGGTGTTGACAAAAATAAAAACAATTTCAAAAAGGTTTAAATTTTATATTACGCCAAAAGGGGAGTTTTGAACGTTTTGTGTGTTAACTTTACTTATTAAATATCATTTTCTACGTACTCAAACTATAAAATATCGCCAAATAATTTTAAAATGAGCGTATCTTTAGAATTTCCGATACAATGTCTCTGGCGCTGGAGATGAAAATGTTTTTTTTTCCTCCTGTACAGTGTTGCTATTGAAATCGTCGAGTTTGTTAACCAAAAATTCTTGAATTGACAAAATATGAAATAGATCAGGGTTTCTGAAACGTTTTTCAGTCGCGACCCCTTTTTTATCACTGAGACTCTTTCGCGACCTCCAGGACCCCATAATATTTACAAAAATTTTGTGGGAGTCCATAAGTATTGCGCAAATCCAACACACGCGTGAGTGAAGCTGTCAATATTTTCAGTATTAGATCATTAACTTTAATTTCTAGTTTTAAGACATACAACAATGTGAAAACTTTAAATAAGTAACGGACGAAATGATAGCGTCACGTACAAAGCAGGAAAATGAACGTATTGCCTTATCTTTATCTATTTTCAGATACATTCTAAAAACAAAATTGTTATTGTAAAATTATTATAATAAGTTAAAGAAATATCAAAACTGCTAAAATTTTTGGCAACCCCTTGTTGCAGGTACCGCTACCCCCTTGGGGATCGCGACCAACAGTTTAAGAACTCCTAGTGTATACTATTCTATGTTCATATAAATTGGATTCTAAGTTAACTTTTGATAAATTCTAAGTACACTTTTGTAAAGTTCATTGTTCACGTAAACACTTGTCCACTTCGATACATCGTAACTTCGTGTCCTTAGCAGTTTGCACACCTCTTTATGTGTGTCCATAGCATTATGTGTGTCTTGCCTTTATCTATTTTCGGATACATTGTGTAAAAATATTTGGTAATTGTAAAATTATTGTAAGTTAAAGAAATATGGAAACAGCTAAATTTTTTTGCAACCCTGTGCTGCAGGTCCCACGACGACTTCCTTGGGGGTCGCGACCCACAGTATGAGAAACCCTGCTATACAATAAAACTTTAGATCAGACTCCATGTTGCAATTAAATTACAACATATTACATGTAATGGCATATTACAAATAAGGTACATAGCACATAATCGTACATATACAAAGGCATATACAACTAAATACGCATACTTAATAGTACATTTATAATAAAGTAATTTTGATTGCATTCATGCCTCTGAGGTGAAGAGGTGTTGGGCCGCCTAACCGATATAGTGATTAGCCTGCCTGACTGTCGTGCCTAAAGACCCGGGTTCGAATATCGGAGAAGACATGGATGTTTGTAAATGTATACTGTCAGTGCAGCACGGCGGCACTCTAAATATGTGGCGAGCCAAATGTCTCCTCGTGTGGTCTGGTGGAAGGAGAGAGGTGTGGGAGACCTTCGAACCCGTCCGCCCCCCCGGGATGCTCTCCATCAAAATTGGGGGTGGAACTGAGCAAAATCGCACTGTCACCTGAAAGGTGCTTAAGGCTGTTGCCAACGGCAGGCGTAATCTTGCGCTCCTTGCCGCGAGGAATTTCGTGGATTTGGGCTGATGTTACTTTCACACAAGTAAGTATAAGTAATAACAACAATAAACTAAATTCCTGAATTCTGGTCCTCAAATCTGGCAGAAGTACAACAGAATAAAATATTTTAAAAATCGTAATGCATGTTTTAGTCCGAAAGGGACCTTTAGTCTGGAAATGTATCACCATATACGTCGGATCACCATAAATGCGTCGTTTCACTTTTATTCGAGTCTGTTTCTGCCATTCGGAGAAATGTTTTTATTTCTTCGAATTTGTCTTTGAAATTTTTTAATTTCAAATCGAAAATAAATAAATTTAGTAAATTTTAATAAATTTAATTAAATCAGAAATTAATAAATTAATTGATTTAAATCGGAAATAAATAAGTTTAGTAAACTTTAATAAATTTAATTAAATCGGAAATTAATAAAATAATTAATTTCAAATCGGATTTAATCAAATTTATTGATTGTATCGAGTTATATCTCCTAAATTTATCTTTAAAATTAAATTCGTCGGTTGTGGTTTAAAAAACTAAGCTAGTGAAAGTAACAGATGCAGTTCTCAAGAGAATTCGTTTTTTTAAATTTTGAATCGGACTGTTTCAAATAATAAAAATGCGTTTAATTCGTGATCTACTGAATTACAAGAACCCAATATTTTCACAGAAGGACGTAATATATTTAAATGAATAATATTTATTTCATATTTTAAAAAATTTTTATTAACGAACTGTACGATTTGAAAGCGAGCATTGGCAACGCTTTTCAAAATAAAGCAGATTTTTATTTCCAGCTCGCGAGGCTTTTGCCACTCGGAAAAACGAGTGCTAAAATTAGCGTTTTCAGAGAATTTAATTAATATCTCGGCTGATTAAAGCTTATACAAATGTCTTTCCTGGAAATTTTGGAATCGGGAATAATACATTTAATATTTGGCAATGCTATTTTTATTTTATATTTTGTAAAATTAAAAAATTTTTTATTAAGAAACTCTACGTTTTGAATGCGAGAGGGCAACGCTTTTCGAAATAAAGCAGATTTTCATCTCCAGCGTGCGAGACTTTTGTCACTCGGAAAAATGAGTTCGAAGATTAGCGTTTTTAGAGTTTTTAATTAATATCTCGGCTAATTACAGTCTGAGGAGGTAATGTGACAAACAATAATAAAAACGCGAAAAAAAGATTAGTAAGCCATCTTATTAAGAAAGTTGAACATTGATATGATAACCTGAGAAAAGCCTGAAAAGGATAGAAAAATGTATGCTAACTTTTAACACTGCTTTGGAACTCTTAGCATACTCTGCTATTAAAAATTTTGTGATTTTGCTGCTGTAGCATAATTGCGAAGAAAAAAGATTTTCCCTTTCTAATAATTTTGTTCTTCTGATGAAGAGGGACCGTTAGCTGCCCTGGAAATCTATTGAGTGTTTTAATATATGTACGCTAAATACAAGGTTGTTATTACGATTTTGATTTTCACATTGGCGTGTTTCTCTTCTATTCTATCTCTTTTTTTTATTAAACTTATTTGATTCTTCCTTTCACGTTTCGAAATTTAGATTAATTCCAAATGAAATTCACCCGTTTTTAATGATTTATTTTTAAATTTGTATTTTTAAATTTTTCATAAAACATTTTGAATTATAATCTATAAAATGTTTACCATGATCATAAAGTAGACGTATTTCTAAGCATATCTGCAACAAATTACAGTTTCGTATTAAAATTTTCCGAAGATATACGCGGATTTATATATTGGCGCGTATTTGAAATTTGGCATATTTGTTGAAAGCGATAAAACATCAAATGTGGTTTAGACACTTTGCTAAAATTATTTGGAAGTAAAAACGCTGGGCTTTTTTTCCGCTCATGCTCAATGTAAAAAGATAGAAACGAGGTGCCTTTTTTTCCGCTCCTGAATAATGGAAGGGAAAGAAAAACTGGTTGCCATATATTATTAAGAAATTCGCCAAGTGAATTATTCTTGGCGGAAACTAAAAAAAATTGGGCCAAGATAAATTTTTGAATTTATCAGTAAATGCCGTACCAAATTTTACAAAATTTAATATCTAAGCATAATTTCAGTCGTAGAATCGAAATATGGAAAAAGAATGGTAAGTTATTTCAGAAAAAGACCGATTTTGTGTCAAAATACCTTTGTTAGAACAATGCTATATATAAATCTAATATATATCCTAAGTTCGAGACATGAAAAGGGCAATTTGAATTTTGTGAATCGACCCAGTAGAACGGGAGATATACAGCTGTCCCAGTGCAACTATATTAATTGTTATACGTTTCCCATGTTATCTGGTATCGTAATAGAACTTATAATTTATAATAAATCTGATTTGAGTTCAAATATGCAGTAGGTATTGATCTAACAATAACAAAACAAACAACAATAACTAATACTTGCATGGTGTCATGTTTAATAATAAAAGATTGAATTTTATCTTTCTAAATTCCATAACGGAAGAAAAGTCTATGACTAGTTTCTTTTTCGTAATGCTACTCATTTGGATCTACACCCAAGACAAGTCCATGCGTTTTATCATGGCCAAGATACAAAGATTTACTCCTTATGGTGTTTGGAATGTTTCAGATGACCCCTCCTTTCCCTCACAAATTTTGAAAAAGAATCTCCTGGAATCTTTCACCCCCGTTCTTCACCATACCCACAATCTCTTGACAGGACTTTCGGTTTGACAGTATTTTAAGTGTTCTTATGTATCAAAGACATTCTCACGTATCTTTCCAGTTTACGAACAAAAGTGCCTTCTCCGAGACTCGAACGCAGCCCCACGGCTACGGCAGCCAGTCCCCTGTCACCATGACAACAGGACGGCAATACGATGGGATCATTTACGTGTCGCAAAGTTTTAGGAACCGCAGTTTGTTAATAACTGTTCAGGAATATTTGGTTCGAACACCAAATATTACTTTTTCTAAAAAACCCCAAATATTATTTTATACGTAAATATACTTATATAATTTCACTTTATTACTTACTTTTATGTATAATATACTTTACGTATAATATTATTTTATACATATAATATATTCTAAAAATACCAAATATTACTATATATAATATAGACTAGCCGCTTACGTCTGGGTTTTATGTGTATCGGGAACTGCCTAAAGGGAACACCAAACATGAAATTTAAAAACTGCACAGAATTTTACCCTGGAAAACAACTTTATCAAAAAAAAAAAAAAAATTCAATAAAAATGTATTACATGTATAAAACAAATTACTACGAACTAAACAATATCCCTTAGCACAAATATTAATTAACCTAATAAATAAATTAACCAACTTCCCGTGGCAAAATCTTAAGAATTCAGATGGTAATAAGGATGAGAAAATTTACCTTTTCATCTGTAAAAAATTGCAAAACTGCTTCAAGGTAGTTGCGTTAATACTTAAGTACTGAGATTAGTGCTAAATTTTGCTATAGACATACGATAATTTTCGTACTTATCTTTGTCGTTTTAAATATTCCAAAATATTCATTATTAACAGTAATTGTGTGGCCTTTCAGATTTTCATGTTCAGTTACATTAGAATGTTAAATTGCCTTACTACGTCCCTAAGTGCATATCTTGAAATATTTTATAATTCCGCATGACATAACATTTAAAATTAATGTCTCGAAATATAAACAGTACATCGCTTGTAAAAAGTGCAAAGCAGTTAAAACATATGTCATTCTAAATAAAATTAATAATTACATAACTAATAAGAAAATGTTTCTGACAGCATAATTAAATTTTCTGCCTTACTTAAGAAAGTTGGCGTTAAAAGTTGATGTTTATATTTTATTTCATGTAAAAGTCCCAAAATATGCCATTTGAAGTAATTTTATGAGGTATTTTCTCTCTCCTTTCTGCATGCTTTCGTGATGTAACAGTAGCACCCTCGGCGCGTATTCGAGAGGTCCAGGTTCGAGTCCCGGCGAGGGCATTGCTTGTTTTTCACATCACCTGCTTAAAAAAATCCTAATCACTCTACAGTGGCGCCCGAACTAAAAAAAAATGGTGCATGATGATTCTTCACCACCAGGCGATTTGGTCCCCAAATTCTCAGTCGCCCTTTAAAAGGGAGAATATATAAGGTATTTTCTCCCGTTATCGCACGGGGATCTGATTTTTTATTAGGATTTCTATTTAGAATATGAAAATTACTTTGGTAAAGACCCTTATTAGGGCCGAAACCAAAAATCAAAAATAGGATACGATACGGATACGGTATTTTCTCCCTCTTTTCTGTGTGAATTCGTGGTGTAACGGTTAGCACAGTCGGCGAGTATTCGAGAGTTCCAGGGTTCGAGCGGGCCCTGCTCATTTATCACGTCTCTAGCATCAAAATAGCCTAATAACTACAATTTGAATTAATTTAAATATGAAAAACCACACGACAGCTACTTATATAAGAAAAGAACTGCACTTATGGAGGATATCCTAAAGAAACTAATTCATATATATATTACACGAGCTACTAAACTACTAAAACATCTACGTAACCAACTTGTGTGCTGAAATTAAAATCGGGTCGAACTACCCGCATTCAGCGGCTTTAGTTATTCTATCGCTGTACCCGTGAGAGAAAAGCAGTATTTCTAAAAAGAGTGTGTATCATAAGTGTGTAAAATATTCTCTTCATCACAAACCTATGTGGGAAGACAAACAAGTATTTTCTTTAATAAGAAGAACGACTTTTAACTAATGATATTAAATTTTTGGAATGCACTGCATTATATAACATAGTTCTATTTGAATTCGTAAAATGACAGAAAAATAAAAATAAGATATTCTTTTATTCTATTTATGATTTATCCTGGTAAAATGGAATTCTTGGCGAATTTCTTCGCCTCGGAGCTTTTTTCCTTCTTCCGTTCTTTTATTCTTAAAAGTTCAGCAAATGTCTTGGACATCTGCTGGGCACATCCAATTTGCTTACCTCTCTTCCCCACCTCGGTTGCAAGAGGTCACCTAGCGACGATCAGCAGTGTACGGACCAAAAAAAAAAGGAAAATACAGACGAAAATGAAATGGAAGGTGGATGGCAAAAGTGCAGATAAATTTGTTTGCAGATTCAATTGGATCTGTGTGCGTTTCTACTTCTTTGGCCGCCATGTCTTTCGGATTACGAACATCAGAGAAAAGTCATTTTCTGTTATGGGGCAGTTGTTCTGAGAGATAAAATAGGATGGTAATTGTAATTCAAATTTAATACTCTTAGGGGGAAAGTTGTTATTGTTTTATTTTGTGCTTACCTTTTTATATGGGCAATTCTAGACGAAAACTCAAAACGAAAATGGAAGTTATGACTAAAATTCCTTTTTTTACTTCCTTGTACGAAGTAAAAGAAGTATTGTGATTCCGAAAATTTTCCGGTGTCAAATTATAAGGTATTTCTGCAATCTTCTTGGCATGCCTTCGTGGTGTAGTGGTCTGCATGCTGGGCGCATATCCAGAGGTCCGTTGTTCGATTCCTGGCTAAGGCGTTTGCTCATTTTTCGTCTTTCCTGCTTCCAAAAAAATATCTTGTGTCTCTACAGTGGCCCCCGAACTAAAAGGGTGGTGGATGATGACTCTCCACAACCAGGATTTGGCGACTGGGTCTCCTAAAAACACCAGTAGCCGTTTAAGAGGGGGAGTATGTAATATATTTCTTCCGCTTTCTTACCGTGCCTTCGTGGTGCGGTGGTCTCCACGCTGGGCGCGAATTCCAAAGGTCCGAGGTTCGATTCCCGGTGAAAGCGTTGCTAATTTTTCATTTCTCTTGCTTCCAAAAAATGCCTAATGTCTCTACAATATCTCAACGAAAATATCCAATTTGAACGCTATCAAACGTAATTTAACGATGTGACATCTGTATGTAAGGGCAGAATAAAGAACACTTTTTTCCCAAACGAATTATAAAACTGATTTAAAATGGATTCAGAAGAGATATTTTTGTGGCGCCTCTACGTACATACGTACGTATGCATGTACGTATCTCGCATAACTCCAAAACGAGTAGCCTCAAAACGTTGAAACTTTGTATATAGGACCTGTGCAAGACTGTTGCTGTTTGTATTGTTGATCACAACATGTAGTTGTGGACCAGCCTATTTGGTTGCAATCAAAATTATATAAATATATGTATACTGACTGTGTTACTTGTCTCAGTGAGCTCAGTATTTTTCATTATTATATTTATATGTTGGTAAAATACCCATTTTTTTGCATTAAAATGGATTAAGTTGTTTTTACCTTCCGTTTAAGATTTTTATGCCTTTAATTAATATGCATGCAATAGTTGTAGAATTAGCCACAATTTAAATATTCTTTAAATGCGGATAAGCTTAATTTGTCTTACTATAGCAGCCATATTTGTGTACATTTGGAACTTGTTTACATTTGAGCAGAATAGTGAATTATTTCTGCGCCTTCAGTATCTTTTTGCCGAGTGAGACCAAAAGCAAACTTTCCGTTTCGTGCACCAAAAAATCTACCTTGTTGCTCGCAGGCCGAATTGTTTGTTTTTGCGTAGAAACTCTTCTTTGAATTGCAGAAATTTTATTTTTAATTGTTTTAACTGCATTTGGTTGTAAGGATTATGTTAATTTTAAGTTAAAGTTCCTTTCCTGTCAAATTCTTAACTTCAACTTAGTACTTCCGGCCAGAACGTAGTTTTGGAATTTGATGAATATTTAATGAGAAGGAGCGGTATTTAAACCACGAAGTTACTTACCGAGACAGAGAGAGAAACAGAGTTTCTGAACTACACGCGTCTGCCTTTTTGGCCGCTCTCTCTCTCTCAAAGCTCTTTTACGCTCGGCCGTACTCAGGCCCTTGCTAAGCTTAGTAGTAAAATAGGTTAAGGGGCCAACTCTCATTGAACCTTGATAGCTTTGGCTATACTCAGTTAATCTTAGTTTTAGTTTAATTCTTAGTCTTTTAAGTTCAAGTCCAAAGTGCGGACTTTATTTGTTCACTCCCAGGCGGAGTTTTGTTAAATCTTATAGAAATAATAAAGGGTTATTTACCCTTCTCTCCTGTTGTTTCCTGTCTTCGAACTCTAGCAATTATTCGCTTATCAATTAGAAGTGAGGAACCTAGGAACTTATAATAAGCTTAATTTTGTTTTCCTCACTTCTAACATTAACTTAGAATTTCAAGTGAGGGACCTTACAATTGGCGCTCGAAAAGAATTCTAAACGGATCATGTCGTTAGAGTCCGGGAAGTTTACGTTGACACCTCCGACCTTTCAGGTCCTTACAACATCCACGAATATAGTAGAAGGGTTTGGTTTCCTCGTGGAAACGCTGCATGCAGCCATGAAACCGACAGCTACTTTCGATGGCAAGGGCTCAGTCCTGACATTTTTGGAGCAACTAGACCTACATTTCACCTTACACCCTGTGAATCAGCTACAAAAAGTGATCATCGCTACGACAGCCTTAAAAGATCAAGCTCTTAGCTGGCAGAAGAGTATAGGAAAGTTCTTGTTGGGGAACCCTGGATCTGAATCATATAACTGGGAAAATTTTAAATCTGCATTAATAAAAGCATTTCCAGTTGTTAAAGATCGTGCGAAGCTTGAATCAGTATTGTATAGTAAATACCAAGGCGGTTTCGAGGATTTGTCAGAGTTCATTTTAAGAAAAATTCATATCTTTAATCTATTATACGGGAAAAAGCCCGATAAAGAAATTATTGAAATAATTCTGCCACGTCTTCTATCGTCAGCGCAAGATTTTCTAGAAGTGCGTAATCCGCAAACGTTGGAAATTCTGATCCAGCTTGCAATGAAATTTCAAAGTAGACGAAACGCAGAGAAAGCGCGTGCAAGTCCGTTTAGCCAGTACTCAAGATTTACTCCCCAAAAGAAACCACAAGTTCAGTACAAGGCATATCGGCAGACGGGAAAAAAGTGAAAAGTTTAATACCAACAGCGCAGATAAGTCTAAGGGCGGAGAATATAAAAATCAGAGAAAAGAGGGGGCAGGAAACCAGACTTTAAACGCAAACCGGTGATCGAGAAGGGGCAACGGTCACCGAGTGGGACAGAAGACCCCTCAGAAATTTGTTTAAATACAGTTGTAATTCAAAATCTTGCTATGCTGGAGATACAGAGTTTGGTAAATAATGTACCAACCACTGCACTTCTGGACACAGGGGCACAATGTTCATTCCTATCGGAAAATTTTTTCAAAAAACATTTTCGTCGTTAAAGACTGTTTAAAGCCACGGGACAGAAAGTAATTGCCGCCCAAGGCAAACAGTGCGTATGTTTGGGGAAAACCGCACTGCATGTTGAGATTAAAAACGAGGTCCTAAAAATTAATTTTTTAGTCGTGAAAAATTTACTCACATCAGTGATATTGGAGATCGATTTTTTACGCGCATCCGGCGCAAATCTTAATTTTCAGAATTCTACGTTTCAGGTGCACATGGACCCGGTACAGGAAGGTGAAGTTTCCATACCGGAATTGAATCTAGAACATTTGAATTTAGAAGAGAAAAAGAAGATTGAAGAATTGGTAAGAAAATGTAATTCTTTGTTTAACGAAAAACCTGGGTCTTGTCAGGTAGTTAGTTATTCCATAGACACTGGGAATGCCCCTCCAGTCCGGTCAAAACCTTAACGGTACGATAAAGTAAAAGAAGAAATTTTGGAAACCCATATAAAAACTATGTTAAAGAATAAAATAATTGTACCAAGCACGAGCCCTTACGCAAGTCCGGTGGTCCTTTGTAGAAAAAAAAACGGGCTACCGCCTGAACACCCGGACGCGTATAGGTTTGCAGTTGATTATCGTAAGTTAAACAGTATAACAAAATATCCCACATATCCCCTACCAATAATTGATGAAATCATCAGAAACATTCGCTCCACTAAATTCAAGACAACCCTAGACCTCACTTCGGGTTACTTCCAAATCGCCGTTAAGCCGGAGGATGACCAGAAGACCGCGTTCATTACAAAATCAGGCGTCTATGCCCTTTTAAGAATGCCCTTTGGTTTAAGTGGAGCGCCAGCTACGTTCTAAAAAGCTATGGACATAGTCTTGAAGCCAGTTTTAGGTACAAGTACAATTATTTATCTGGACGATATCATAGTTACCAGCGAAACATTAGAAGAACATTTGAAACATTTGGAAGAAGTTTTTGCCTTACTTAACGAGGCCGGTTTCAAAATAAATGTAAGAAAATGCAAGTTTGCGGCGAAGGAATTACGATACCTTGGGTACAAAATCTCGAATAAGGGAATATAGACTGATGATTCAAAAATTAATTAAAAGTTATCCTCCCCCAAATACGGCTAAGAAATTGTCTTCATTTTTGGGCTTATGTTCCTATAATAGAATGTTTATAAAAGACTTTTCGAAAATAGTTGAGCCTCTTCTAGTGCTAAAAAGAAAGAAAAGTAGATTTTCTTGGACAGCCGAAGCGAACACCGCGTTTGAACAATTAAAGAATGCCCTAATCAATGCCCGAGTCCTTAAATTCCCAGAAGGCGAGCAAGGTCAAGAAATTTCAGCGGATGCATCCGATTATGCAGTTGGAGCGGTGCTCTCCCAAAATGGGCAACCTATAGCTTTCTTTTCGAAAACTTTGAATGCTACGCAAAGGAACTATTCCGCTACTGAGCGAGAAACGCTCGCTGTATTATTAGCAGTTCAGAACTTTCGGGTCTACTTCGGAAGTTCACCGATAACGGTCTACTCAGATCATGCGGCAGTGGGTCGCTTGTATTCAGGAAAAAATTTATCGCCTCGCTTGATACGTTGGACTTTAAAATTACAAGAGTTCAACTTAATTATAAAACATACTCCGGGAAAGGAAAACTTGGTCGCCGATGCCCTTTCGCGAATAAAAATTGATGAAGAGGAAAACACAATCAAGTGTGCCATGCTCACCTCAAGAGTTATTGAGTCCCGTGAAACGATAATCGAAGAATTAAAAAAGGACCCAGAGTTTAAAGATATTTACGCATACTTGGAAGACCCTGAAAAATTTGAACATATAGATTTAACGGCTATTCGCAATAGGGCACAGCATTACGAAATAATCGACAAATTGTTATTTTACACAAAGGTAACTTACGAAAATCAGGAATACCGACCAGTAATCCCAGCGAGTCTACGTTTAAGTATCTTAGAGGAGTTGCACGATCTACCTTCTGCAGCACATTTCGGGATACGAAAAACACTAAAGAGGGTACGCGAAGCGGTTTATTTTCCGCAATTACAGAAAGTTGTTACGGCGTATGTTAAGTCGTGCCATATGTGCCAATTAATAAACGATGTTAATTACAGCCCGGCCGGGTATTTAAAAAACATAAAGACCACTTTTCCAAACAAAATAGTTGGAATAGATTTGCTAGGACCCTACCCTAGGACAAAAATAAATAAATACAGATATCTTTTAACAATCGTTGACCATTTTTCAAAATGGGTAGAAATAGTCCCTCTTAAACGAGCTTCAGCTAAAATAGTCGCAGATTCTTTCTTAAATAAATATATATTAAAATACGGGGCCCCACTAAAAGTAATATCAGATAATGGAAAACAGTTTGTTAGTAGTATATTTAAAAATTTGTGCACAGGACTTGGCATACGCCATCTAAAAATGGTACCATATAGACCGCAGTCGAATATAGCGGAACGCGTAAATAAGAATATCGTAAAAATTATCAGGGTATATATGAAAAACTTTCATGACCGCTGGAACAGCTTTGTCAATGAGTTAGGTTTTGCCTTGAGAACCGCAAAGCACGATACTACGCAGTAAACCCCCGCGGAGTTATTTTTAGGAAGAAAAATCATAACGCCGTTGGATAAGCTATTCTTTGTACAACAGCGACAAGAAGAATTTAAGTTAAAAGACGTTCAAAAAATTATTGACGAAGCAATTAAAAAATTCTGATATAGCAAGACAAAAACAAAAGATTTATTACGATAGAAATAGAAGGGAATTGGAATATAAAGTGAGACAAAAAGTGCTTAAGTTGAAATATTCGTTATTCTCGGCACCAGAAAACAGAGTGGCGAAGTTTGAGCCCAGGTTTGAAGGGCCGTACATGGTGGAAAGAATAAGAGAAGCCACGTTTTATTTAAAGGCCGAAAATGGCCAACAACTGGTGGCAAATATCGATCAGTTAAAACCTTATTACAGCCGCACTGACTTTAAAATATTGCAGGATTTATTACAGGATCCTGGAAGTAAGGAGAGAAGCCCACCAGCTCTGGAGTACAGCTCGAGTCCCCAAACGCAAAAAAGAAAGCAGAGCCAGCAAATGTCGACCAGGAAAACCCATACCAGTATGGCTACAAGCGCACAGGAAAGGAGAAAGTTAGCGCCGACAGATCAACGAGTCACAATCGACGAGGCGGCAAAAACTCAAGTGCCATCGACCACACGAGGGAGGCCTGCTGACAAGGTTCCAGGAAAGGAGAAAATTCAACGTCGAATTAAAACTAAAAGTATAGCACAGTTTCCAGCATCAACAACTACAAGGCAGACCCAAGGAGGACCAGCGTGGAGACGGAAAAGCCAGAAAAGACCTGTAGACACAACCGTGCCGGAGCAACATGTTAGAAGGGCCAAGAGAAGATTCAAAGACCATGAAGGACGGAGAGCCCCACCGGAGTCAAAAAGGAAATTGGCATTCCAGAATCCACAACCTGCCCGGAAGAGTCCCAGATTCCTACATAAAGTAAGAAAAGGAGAGCACTGGAACTGAATGGAACGGAACATCGAACATCGAGAAGAAGAGTGGAGGTTATCAGGTTTTCTACATTTGACCAGTTCTGTAAAGACAGGATGCAGGAGTACAGAAAAAGATAAATGAAAATTTCTTTGCTAATTTTTCTTTGAAGTTCAAATTATATCATATTGTTATAAGTTGCTAAATATGTTGAGAAAACTTAAATTGCAGATAGCGATAGTTTGATTGTAAATGTTCGTAAGCATAGATCTTTATGTTAGTAATTTGGCGAGAAGCTACTAGCGTTAAATACTTTTTGTTAAGAACTCGCAAGTTGCGAGAAGTAAATAAGTTTAGTCGGAAGACTATTGGAATACTATAATCTGTTAACGTAAAGTTAAAATTTCGTGTAAATTTTGGTAAAGTGTAATTAAGCAACTATGACTGTTGATGTAAAATGAATTCAAAAGTGATGTGTAAATATTTAAATGTTCATGTTCATGTAGAAATGTTTGATCTTTGTGTTGAAATATCATAAAGATAAAAAGGACATAGAAAATAAATTTTTATTTCTGTGTATGGGAGTTACGGAAGAATGGAATATTGATATATGTGTTTAATGTTAAGCTCTCCAGTTAACACGTTTAAAAGTAAAATATAAGATTTTGCTTACTACAGTAGGAAACAGTTTTCGTGTAGGGGGTCTTGGCAGGTCTAGTGTGTCAAATTTTAACAAAGTTTGGTGTTGTGTAGCGGTAGTTTGTTCGCGGTAACACAACGTAGAAGACTCTAAGTACATTTCAGTACATTTGCTGGAGAGCATGGGTGAAATAAATCTGTAGTATGAATGAAAGTGCATAAGGGCCAAATGATGAATTAAAAGCGTAAAGCTAGGATTTAAAGTAAAGTTTTGTAAAAATGCAATACTAATGACATTTCCTTCCAGATATGGAAGGATCAAGACCTGAAATAAGTCTAGCTGAATAAAGAATCTATGTAGGAAGAAGATGTATGTCAAGATATAATGTTCAGAAAGGATGCATTGTAAATTTTTATTTTTCCTAGCTTTAGTCTAGCTTTTAGAATTGTTGTAAAGTTGGCTCTAAAAACGAAACTTTAAAAGTCATTTAGTTATTGCAAAAGTTGGAAGAGTGTAGTTAATGTAAGTTTTTCAGACTTTAAAGTCTTAAACAAGGTCGTTTTGAGACCTTATTTTTCGAGTATTTAAAGTCTGGTCGGAAGCTATGTAAGGATTATGTTAATTTTATTAACAGTTAAATTTTAAGTTAAAGTTCCTTTCCTGTCAAATTCTTAACTTCAACTTACTACTTCCGGCCAGAACGTAGTTTTCGAATTTGGTGAATATTTAATGAGAAGGAGCGGTATTTAAACCACGAAGTTACTTACTGAGACAGAGAGAGAAACAGAGTTTCTGAACTACTCGCGTCTGCCTTTTTGGCCGCTCTCTCTCTCTCAAAGCTGTTTTACGCTCGGCCGTACTCAGGCCCTTGCTAAGCTTAGTAGTAAAATAGGTTAAGGGGCCAACTCTCATTGAACCTTGATAGCTTTGGCTATACTTAGTTAATCTTAGTTTTAGTTTAATTCTTAGTCTTTTAAGTTCAAGTCCAAAGTGCGGACTTTATTTGTTCACTCCCAGGCGGAGTTTTGTTAAATCTTATAGAAATAATAAAGGGTTATTTACCCTTCTCTCTTGTTGTTTCCTCTCTTCGAACTCTAGCGATTATTCGCTTATCAGTTCCTAGGTTCCTCACTTCCAACATTAACTTAGAATTTCAAGTGAAGGACCTTACATGGTGTTTTATGTTTTTCTATATTTTTCAATTTTTAATAAAGGTGAAGTTTTATGTATTTTTGCCTTGTCACGAATTGAGAACTGAATTTAATTGAATGAGAAATATATCTCTAATGAAACTGGAGGAACTAAGTTTAATGAAATGCAGGAAAATGCGTACAATTTAATATTACGAACAAAGAAGTCATGTGGTGTACACATCAGATTTTTTTAATGGTCTGTACGATAAAATTTTAATTTTAAATCTGAGTAATAATTTTTTAAAAGTTTCTCAGTTAATGATTTTCAAAACAAATTTGGGTACTTTCTTTTAAGAAGGACTAGATTTTAGAAATGTATGTATATATGCATGCATATAAGTGTTCATATGTTCATAAACATATGTGAGCATACGTACATACACACAAGCGTAAATATATACATTTCTGAAACCGGTCCCGATGAAAGAAGAGTATCTTATTTGAAATGCAATTTCGTGAGAAAATTAAACTTTATTCTAAATAATTTACTTTTACTTCGCATAAATATACCATATTATTTATCCATCACGCGCGTGGTAAGTTGTATGTGATCAACATTCGATACATGTATAATAAAAGAAAGAGTCTGTGTGTCTTTCGTTCGTGCTGCGCGTAAGCTAATAGACCCAAGGCTACAAAATTTGGTATATTGGTGCATCTAGACAAGAGCCAGTGCACCTCGAAGCGATTTTTTTCAAAATTCGTATCAGATTTATTTATTTTTTTAATTTTATCTTTTCGATTTTATCGCTTCATTTTGAATAGTTTCATTCTTTTATAGCAGTTTATGGCAGCCCTAAAACTGCTTTACGGGGAAGCCATCTTACCGCGCCTGTACATTTCGAAACAATATCATAAAAAAAAAACGCGTCGAAACGTTTTCGTTTTTTTCTTTGTCTCTATTCTCTTATCTTTATATATTTTCAGATGCACTGTATAAAAATATTTGGTAACTGTAAAATTATTTAGGTAAAGAAATATCAAAAATGCTAAACGTTTTGGCGACCCCTGCTGCAGGTCGCGACTCCAATTTTAAATTGAATGTTTGATTGCTGCGCAAGTGTTTTAGAGTCAGTCTTCTAAACCTAATACATTGTCACCGAACATGTACTTACTTACCACCAGCGAGGTAGCTGTACCGCCTGTTATACGACTGTGAGCATTTGTATTCAATTGGTGGAGCATTCTGTTCTCGCTAGGCCTAGTCACAAATCTGTATGGAATACTAAAATTTGTAGCAGAATTTATGAAGTTACTTCGCAAGATGGCTATTTGTGACTTATGGTTATTAAAGAGACCCTGTCAAGACTTTGACTGTGCCGAATGAGGATTTTAGCAATGTTGCATGAATTGTGATTCTGAGCTTACAGACAATGTTGACTGAGAAGTTGGTGGTAAATTGGATATAAGAAGTTACTCAGGTTCATTATACTGAATAATATCAACTGGGTATATTAATTTCACTGCGTAAAAAAAGGGGAGGACAGTTCTCCCGTTCTACTGGACCGATAGGCAAAATTCAAATCGCATTTTTCATGTCTCGAAACCTCGACTTAGGATATATATAAGATTTATATATAGCATTGTTCTAACGTGGGTATTTTGACACAAAATCGGACTTTTTCTGAAATAACATACCAATTGTTTCACATATTTCGATTTTATGACTCAAAGTATGCTTAGATATCAAAGTTTGTAAAATTTGGGGCGAAATTTAGGCAGAAATTTAAAAATTTATCTTCGCACAATTTTTTCAGTTTTCGCCGAGGGTAATTCACTTGGCAAACTTCTTAATATGTGGCAATCAATTTTCCTTTCCCTTCCATTATGTCGGAGACGAAAAAAATGGCACCTCGTTCTTACCTTTGAACATTGTGCATGACCGGGAAAAAATTCGCATCGTTTCTACTTCCAAGTAACTTTAGAAAAGTGTGTGAACCACATTTGATGTTTTATCGCTTTCAACAAATATGCCAAATTTCAAAACGGGCCAATGTGTAAATTCACGTATATCTTTGGAAATTTTGAATAAAAAACTAATTTTTTGCAAGTATGCTTAGAAATAGCCTACTTTAAGATAATGGTAAAACTTTTATAGATTATATTTCAAAAATGTTTTTGAAGAATTTAGAAAAATTATTTTAAAATACAAATTTTAAAAATAAATTATAAAAATGGGTGAATTTTATTTGGAACGAACCTGAATTTCGAAATGTAAAAGGAAGAATGAAAAAAGTTAAATAAAGAAGAAAGAGAGATTAATAAATATATGCCAAACTCAAATTTAATTGAACTAAAATATTAAGAGCTAATTTTTTACAAACTACTCGGGCGTTTATTTTTTAAACGTGGCAGGTTGGCGTAATTTGAGTTTCAGAACCGAAATATGGAAAAAAATGGTATGCTATTTCAGAAAAACTCCGATTCTCTGTCAAAATACCTATATTAGAACAATGCTATGTATAAATATAATACATATCCTAAACGCGCTTTCGAGACATGAAAAACGTAAGCTGAATTTTGTTAGTCGGCCCAGTAGAACGAGAGATATAGAACTGTCCTCTATAGTCCAAAGGGGCTTTGTCCCGAAGGACTATTGTTTTCCGTTTTGCGATTTTGGGTTGAATCACTATAAAAGTGCGTTTCACTTTTTAAACTGTTGCCACCCAATGTTAGAGTCTTGCATTATATTTGAAGAAATTAAATAATGAAAAACCTGCATAAATGTAGGTCTATTTCTAGCATTGTGATAAAACAACGGTACAGAGAGCCATCGAATTTTGAATGACGTAATATCCTGAGCATGAGTATGTGGAAGACAAATTTGACATTTGGAATTTTATTATCGATTTCATATTTTGTAAAACTTTAACGAATTTTGGATTAGCAAACTCAACGATTTCAAAGCGAGCAATGGCAACACGCTACGGGGAAGGAAAACCTTTTTATCTCCAGGGCGCGGAATTGTGTACCGGAAATATTAAAGATAGGCTCATTTTAAAATTATTTTGCGACATTCCTATTGAACTGAATTTTGTGGTTTAAGTGCAAAGAACATGATATTGAATAAATAAAGGTAACACACAAAACGTTAAATAACGCCCCTTTGGACGTAAATTAAAATCTGAAACCTTCCAGATTGTTTTTTTTTTTTTTTTTTTTTTTTTTCGGGGGGTGGGTGCAGTGTGCATCATATGTGCAGTTCATATATTTGACTTAGGATAAGAAATTGTTAAAATTATCCGCGGTAAGACATTGCTGTTTTCAACGGGTATTACTATTTGCAAAGTGCTCCATTTACTAGTATGTACCATTATCTCAAATCACCAGCTTCAGAACTGGCAACTGAAAATAACAGTATCGAGAATTATGATATTGTTAATTCTGTAATACTGTTAATTATTAACTAATTATAATATATATAATATTTTTAATTCTCTAGCTGAGAATCTCTGATTTTTTGCATTTTATTTCATGTATCTAATTTATTGTTTTTTCTCACTGTCTCTATATGTTCATAATTTTACCCTATAAAATTTCGCGCTGTTAAGATATTAAATTCCACATTTCCCAATCTGGGACGAATGTTACCTTGCAGAGCTATTGTAGATAAAATTTTCGAAATTACGAAAGAACGCGAATGTTGCAACTACAATGAACCAAGATTCCCCGTATCCCTTCACATTAGCCCTGTACGTATAGCATACTCTTAATATTCGGGAGAAAATTTAGCGTTTTTTGTTCAAAACGCCAGTTTTTTATCTTAAAATAATATCTCCCTCTGTGATTTAGAAAGAAAATGGAAAAAATATTTTAAAAATTTAACTTCTACCGTAAATATTTCTGTCAATTATGCAAGGAAAATGAACTTTATTTTAGAGATTTAATTATGTATTTCACTTGTAACATTTTAAAACACATGCATTTTTAAAAGCTAGGACCTCCATTCTATTTTCCATTAAAAACGAATTGCAAATTTCAAGACATTTTGCATTAAGTAAATTTTAAAAAAATCTGATTCAGATTTCAGATTTTATATTATTCCTAAAGGAACATTTTACATTACGCCCAAAGGAGAACCGAAAGGGATTCATGGCTTCGGCATGTAACCCACAAAACGTTAATACGTTTTGTGGGTTACTTTTATTTATTAAATATCATGTCCTTTCCACTTAAACATAAAATCCAATTCAGCAGGAGTATCGCAAAATAATTAAAAAAGACCAGTCTTTAGAATTTTTGATGCAGTCTCGTGCGCTTGAGATGAAATATGGTGTGTGTGTGTGTGTGTGTAAAGTGTTGCCTTTGCTCACTTTGAAGTCGTTAAGTTTCTTAATCAAAAACTCATAAATGCTGTTCAAAATACAAAATAGATAATAAAACAAATTCCGAATTTGGGTGGAGACGTACGTGATATAAAACTGGATGGCTCGAGGCAGCGCTGATTTATCGCATTGCGAGAAACGTACATATATATATATGCAGATTTTTTATTAAATAATTTTTTAATAGAATACAGGGGTGTAATATTTGGTGGCAACAGTTTGAAAAGTGAACCGACATTTAAAGTTTTCAACACAAAATGCGAAAAAAAATTAATAACTCCTCTGGGATTAAAAAAAAAAATTCTGAAGGCTTTCAGATTTTATATTACGCCTAAAAGGGCGTTTTTTCAACGTTTTGTGTGTTACCTTTATTTATTAAATATCACGTTCTTCGCACTTAAACCATAAAAATCAATTCAACGGCAATATCCCAAAATAATTTTAGAATGAGCATGTCTAAAATTTCCAATAGTCTCGCTTGCTATTGGTAACACTGTTGCCAAAGCTCGCTTTGAAATCGTTAAGTTTGTTAATAAAATATTCGTTAAAGTTTTGTAAAATATGGTATAGATAATGAAAAAATTTCAAATTCGGGCTTCCAGATGCCCATATTTTAGTGGAAACGTTTGCTATTCAACACTGGAATTTTCTAGGTACCGTTGTTTTATCACAATGCGAGAAACATGCATATTTTGATGCAGATTCATTATTTAATTCTTTTAAATATAATACAGGGCGATCATATTAGGTAGCAACAATCTAAAAAGTGATTCAGACTTTTAAAATTTTCGACGAAAAATGCCAAAACCAAATTAATAGCCCTTCTGGGGTAACGTCCTTTGGCCTAGTAAAAAGTTTACATTTTAAGTAAAGCATCTAATAAGAAGTTTATAATAATGATGATAAGAATTCGGAAGGTTCAAATTCCGAAAAATTTGAAAATCTTCACAGATTTAGATTTGGATTAATGAAAATTTCAAATTAATACTGTTTGTATTCAACCAAACCGTTGCCGTCAGTATCTAAAACAGACGCGTGCCAAGGAACTGTAGCCTTGGCTACTAATGTTTAAAATTAATTTATGACTAGTAACAGCATGAATTATAAACAAATAGCTAAGTTATTGCATTTTATTTTCCAGCTATCGAAATGCGACGCTACGAGCAACGTTTTGAAACCAAAACCTAGCAATCATGAATCAGAACTAGAACTAGTTGCCATTCAGCATAAAGAAATTTAAATATAAATATGAATATTAACAAAATATTAAAGTTAATTTTATAAAATAATTAAATATATGAACAAATATATGAAATAAAAAATAATTATTTCTCATGCACTAACTGGGCCACTACAGAACAACAAAAATTTGCCGTTGACGTTCTTGCGCCCACGTCAGCAACGGAAATGACTGGAGACGGACACTGACTTGCAGCATGGTAATGGTTTCACTTCCTTTTATTGATTACTTTAACCAATTACGAGGTAAAATATATGTTTCGAAGGTTAATCGAATGTATTATCTCTACAGATTTCGTCAAGCATGTTTGTGATCCTGTTTCTATTCATAGCATTTGCTGCTCCGTAATTTACGCAATCGCGTTTTGAAGAATAAGAGTATCGATTCACTAAGCGTTGTTTCACTTTTCAAATTGTTGTCACCAAGTATTATCGCCCTGTACAATATTTGAAGAAAATTGAATAATGAAGAAACTACATAAATGTATCTTTCTCGCATTGGGATAAAAACGGTACCTAGAGCCATCCAAATTGGAATAACGTAATCTTCCTTTGAATATGGGCAACTGGAAGCCGTAATTTGTAATTTAAAATTTGTTTCATTATCGATTTCATATTTTGTAACACTTCAACGAATTTTTATATAAAAACTCAACGATTTCAAAGCGAGCAATGGCTACAGTGTAAGAATAAAAAATAATTTTTATCTTCAGCGCGCGAGACTCTGTATCGGAAATTCCAAAGATAGGCTCATTTTAAAATTATTTTGTGATATTGCTGTTGAACTGAATTTTATGGTTTAAGTGCCGAGGAACATGTTATTTAATAAATAAAGGCAACGCGCAAAATGCTAAAAAGCGCCCCTTTAGACGTAATTTAAAATCTGAACCCTTTCAGACTTGTTTCAGTCCATAGGGGTTATGTCTTATGTCCCTATTGTTTCCGTTTTACGTTTTTGCATTGGTTCACTATAAATATCCGTTTCATTTTTTCAAACTGTTGCAACCCAATGTTAGAGTCTTGCATTATATTTGAAGAAAATTAAATAATGAAAAATCTGCATAAATATATGTAGATTTCTCGCATTGTAATAAAACAACGGTACATAGAGCCATGAATTTTGAATGACGTAATCCTACTGGGAATATGGGCATGTGGAAGCCAAATTTGGACTTTGTTTTGTTATCGATTTCATATTTTGTAAATCTAACGAATTTTTGATTAACAAACTCAAGGATTCCAAAGCGAGGAATGGCAACGTTGCACAGAAAAAAAAAAAAATTATCTTCAGCGAGCGAGACTGCGTTCTGGAAATTCTAAAAAATATGCTCAATTTGAAACTGTTTTGCGATGTTGCTCTTGAACTGAATTTTATGGTTTAAGTACGAAGAACGTGATATTTTAGAAATAAAAGTAACAGACAAAATGTTGAAAAAACGCCCCTTTAAACTTAATTTAGAATCTGAAACCTTTAAGATTTTTTTAAGTGTTTGGGAGGTAGTAATAAGTATTCAAAATATGACTCCATTAGTATGTAAATATTTATTTATTTATTTATTTCATTAGTTAGTTAGTTAAAAATATCTATGTACATGAAAGAAACTTATGCTGATACAAAGTCAAAAGTCAAAAATATAATAATTGTCGTTCCAAAGTTTATGAGTTTATCGTTACTATGGCAACTCGTTACTATGCGACGAATCTAATTGTTGCCTCAAGTGTTTGTTTAATTTAGTTAGGCTTTTGTTAGGCTGAAAATGTACACTACGGGAAAAAAAGGCGGTGCAGTGTTTATATCTCCCGTTCTACTGGGCCGATTGATGAAACTCAACTTGGGTTTTTTCATTTCTCGAAAGCGCCATTTAGGATAAGTATTGGATTTATATATAGTATCGTTCTAATATAGGTATTTTGACACAAAATCGGATTTTTTCTGAAATGACATGCCAATGTTTTCCCTATTTCGATTCGAGACTCAAATTATGCAAAATTGCCAGTTTTGTAAAAATTGCACGAGTAGTTTTTGAAAAATTAGCTCTCAAAATTTTAGCTCCTCAATGTTAATTGAATTTGTATATATTAATCGTTTTTCATTTGTGCGATTGTTTTTGTGCTGCATATGAAAATTTCAATCAAATTAGATCATAACTGACGAAGTTATTAATAAAAAGTTAGTAGTAACCATAAAGGATGATGACATTATAAATTATGTAACAGATGTTACTGATGGACAAGAAGAACCTGATTATATGACAACAGATAAAATCTATGCAGGACTGAAACTTTCCCATAAATCAGAATGTTATTTTCTTGCAATCGATGACAATTCTGAAAAAAACTTCAAATATCCTTGTATATCTGGCTACCAAGACGTATATAAGCATTTAGTGAAACAACAGTCGTCGCAAAAACGAATCAACGACTGCATGGTAAATGAAAAAAATTCATCTCTAAACGAGTTCGAGGTTAGTATCTTCAGGTAACGAAAGCGATTTTGAACCAGTTTTACCACAAGAAAGTTCGCGTATTATCAGACTACGAGGGATAACGGTTATAAGTTTTAAAAAGTTTTGTTATGTGTAAAACAAGTACATCTCTTCTCTACATATAATAAAAGAAAGAGTCTGTTTGTGTGTGTGTATCTTTCGTTCGTGCTGCGCGTAAGACCCATGTCTACAGAATTTGGTAAATAGGTGCATCCAGACAAGAGCCAGTGCACCTCCAAGCGATTTATTCAAAATTCGAATCAGATTTGTTTTTTATTTTATGTTTCTTGATGAAATCGCATCATTTTGAATAGTTTCATTCTTTTAGAAATGGGGTTTTGGCAACATGTTTTCCTTCAATGCTTTGTATATTGGACTGCTGACTGTTGAAAATATGAGATAAAATATTATTAATTATACACGCAAAATGTACATCGCAGTCTTCTTATTCTCACGCGCATGTATCACGCGATGCACAACAGAAAGAATTTCCTTTTTTTCTCCCGCTCTCTTTATTAGCTAGTGGCAAAGAGTTTTCTATATTTTGAATTATGGCATCTACAAAGCACAATTTAGATTGGTTATTGCTTTCTGATGATAGTTTCATTCCTTTAGAAATATAGTTAGGACAACAGTTTTTCATTTATTGCTTTGAATACTGGACTGCTGACTGTTTTTTCTTGAAAATATGAGATTTATTGCTTATTTAATTGTACTTTTTTATATTATGTTTTAACTATATATAATTCTAATTATATAAAACGTTTTGCATGATTTTGTTAGGAAACAAAGTTCTTAACTTCCTTTATACCATTTGAATTCTTAATATTTTGCAACGGAAAGTTGGTTAATTTATTTATTATGATAACTAATTTTTGTTGCAATTGTTTTAATATGTGTTACATTTTATTAAAATTTTCATTCTGTGTAGTTTTAAATTTAATGTTTGGTAGCCAGACGAAGGCTGGCCGCGTGGCAGCTAGTAGGTAAATAAAATATTTGAAAATGTTTGCATGTGTATTTTCTAAATCCGATTCTAAAACGTTTGGCGAGATTTCGAGTAGCTGCCGAACCTCGTGTCTTGATTCCTTTTAAAAAAAGCAATCCTAATTATTTCGTAAGGTTTTTTAGTTATTTTTTATGTGAGACTATTTTGATTTTGTCCCTATTAACCACATAAAAAAGTACACTTTAATTGAGTTGCGAAAACTCTTTTCTATAGCTACTCGTGAAGTTTTGTGCGATTATTTTTATGCGTTTTTTTAATGCGGTTCCTATCTACTGCACAAAAATAGGTTTGAGTGCATTCAGTTCCCTGATAAGAAAGATATTCTAAGTTTCTTTGCATTTCATTTAGTGCATTTGATGTGGCAAAAGCAAAACTTCGCTTCGAAATGCTTGAACATCATTTATGGCCAACGTTTTTAATACTGATTTATGCTGTGAACTAACTATCATACCCAACGATTACATCAGGAAATTGTAAAATCATTGATGATATAAAAATGTGAGCAAACTTTATAAGGTATTTCTCCCGCCTTCCTAGCGTGCCGTCGTGGTATAGTGTTCAGCACACTGACGCGGTATTTCAGAGGTCCGTGGTTCAATTCCCAGCGAAGGCGATTGCTGATTTTTGTCTCTTCTGCTTCCAAAAGTACCTAATGTCTCTAGAGTGACACCCGAACAAAAAAGGGGTGGTGTATGATGATTCTCCTCACCCAGGATTTGGCAATTGGGTCCTCTAAAAAAACCCAGCTGCCCTTTAAAAGCGGGAGTATATAAGGTATTTCTTTCGCCTTTCTAGCGTGCCTTCGTGGTGTAGTGATTCTGCACGCAGGCTGGTATCCAGAGGTCCGTGGTGCGATTTTCGGCGAAGACGATTGCTCATTATTTATCTTGCCTGTTTCCAAAAAATACCTAATATCTTTACAACTTTAAGGTAAATATATAGTGCTGCTAGCCACTCTAGGGCAGAAACTCTTATGTACTGAAATTCGAAAAATAATATTTTATTGGTAATTATTCTACAATATACGTTAGCCCCAAAGTGCGAGTGGATAAATCCGATACCATTGGTAGTTTGCTGGAGTTTCGAAGTCAAGGTAAAAGCCTTGACTTCGAATTTCATTCCTAAACACCCATACAGAACTTTCATGGGAGTTGGTGAATTCTCTAGCTCTCTGAGCGTTTCGTGTTTAGTCCCAAAATTTCAGAGTTCCTCAGAATGTCATCAATAATTGATATTTTTTGTTATAATTAAAAAATGACTCACTTTATATTTTAGAGATCGATAAATTTTATCTTGATTCCTTATCTTTCAATATACATCCAACTCGAAACTGGATACACTAAAAAATGGCAGAAATTTTCGTGTGTAATATGTACGAAAGTCACCCTTTTATATGGAATTTTCCGTCCTAAATGGTGATTCGGCTAAAACAGGGGTTCCCAAATCTACGCCCACGGGCACCATGGCACTCGCCTATCGTTTAAGGTGTGCCCTCCGCTGTGGGAGCATAATAAAAATGTTTTAATTTTCAATAAAATTATATGTGAAAGTTTGCTCATTGTTCATGAAATAGAAATTCCGCCCAACACACCAGCATAAGGCGAAACGCGACTGATCTCTTTTTTTATGTGCATGTGTTATTAACTCTATTTAACTATAAATCCACTTTCAAAGGTAAATGGTGCACGTCGTCCAACAGATATTCTAGAATGTGCTCTTTCTGACAAAAAGGATTAGAGGCTCCTGCCCTTGAGTGAAACCTAAATAAAACCAGTTTTACTTGACTTTGAGGACAGAATTCCGTCTAAGACATGTGCATGCTCTGACTACATTTTTATGCTTTAATGAACGCATTTTTATTAATTCTCATGCTTTTGATGAGGATAGTTTCATTTCACATGTAAAGGTTATGTTAATTTTATTAACAGTTAAATTTTGAGTTCCTTTCCTATCGCTTCTTAATTTCAACTTACAACTTTCGGCTAGAACGTAGTTTTAGAATCACGTTTGAATGTAAATTGACGAAGAGTGGTTTTTAACCGCGAAGTTCTACTGTCTTCGTCAGAGAGATACCAGATATTCTGGCTAGCACGCGTCCGCCTATTTAGGCTACTCTCTCTCTTAACCTATTACGCTCGGCCGTTCTTTAGGCCCTTGATAGCTTCGCAGTCAATTAGCGTTAAGGGGTTAACTCCGCTAGAATCTTGATAGCTTTGGCTATATCGGCTTCGGCTTAGTTTCCTAAATTCAAGCCCGAGTGTCGGTTTTTTTGTAAAACTCCAGAGACGGAGTTCTGTTAAACTTTAGTTGGAATAATAAAGGGTTTGTAAGGATTATGTTAATTTTATTAACAGTTAAATTTTAAGTTCCTTTCCTATCAAATTCTTAACTTCAACTTATTACTTCCGGCTTGAACGTAGTTTTGGAATCACTCTCCCTAATGAGAAGGAGCGGTATTTAAACCGCGAAGTCTACTTGCCGAGCTAGAGAGAATCAGAGTTTCTTATTTGCACGCGTCTGCCTTTTCGCTACTCCCTCTCAAAGCTGTTATTAAGCTCGGCTGTACTCGGGCCCTTGATAAGCTTCGTAGTCAAATAGAGTTAAGGGGCCAACTCGATTAGAATTTTGATAGCTTCGACTAGATCTCTTTAGTTAATCTTAGTTTTAGTTTATTTCTTAGTCTCTTAAGTTCAAGTGTCGGGTTTTATTGTAAACTCCAAGACGGAGTTCTGTTAAATCTTATTGGAATAATAAAGAGTTAGTTACCTTTCCATCTTGCTGTTTCTTGTTACACGAACTTAAGCGATTATTCGCTAACTAGTTCTTAAGATTCCTCAATTTCTACAGTAACTGAGAAATACACTAGTGAGAATCTTACAGGTTATTTCACCCCTGTTGTTTTCTACCCCACAATCCCAAGCGATTATTCGCTTACTATTTCTTAAGATTTTTCACATTCAACTGTAACTCAGAATTACACAGTAGAGAATCTTACACACAACGAAAATTTTATTTCTCGCACACTTTAATTGATTACTGCAAGTGATTGTTTTAGGAAAATCAAAAGAGAAACATTACAGTTAATAATATCTGTAGTGACTGTAGCAACAAAACACTAGTAATCGGTGCAAGAGTTTTCCGAAATTCGAAAGATCTGGCTGTATCCTGTTTTCTTAATGTGCAACAGATGCAAACACTGGCCAATGAATAAGAAACCTTTGAGATTTTCATTTGAACGCGTTCTAGGATAACGTATGCAATTTAACTTAACTGTCTGTTATTTGACTAATTTTACAATATCAGGTTGTTTGTAGATTTTGTAGAGTTCTAAATTAGATCTTCTTCATGATTCATTCAATTGTACCCCACCAAGAATAGAACGCCGCACAACCGGTATAGTGGTTAGCATCGCTGACTGACGTGCCGAAGGACTCGGGTTCGAATCCCGGAGAAGGTCTGGATGTTTGTAAATGTATAGTGTCGGTGCGGCATGGGGGCACTCTAAATGTTCGACGACTTGTGATTTGATAGAAGGAGGGAGAGGTGGAAGACCGGGGGCGGAACTGGGCTAAATCGCACTGCGACCTGAATGGTGCTCAAGGCGTATTCTAGCGTGCTCTAGGCGTATTATTCTTAGGCGTATTCTAGCGCTCCTTGCAATGAGGAATTTCGTGGTCTTGGGCTGACTACGTCAGACAAGTGAGCAGAAGAACAAAGAATGGAACGTAAGAGAGTTCAAAGATGGGAAATTTCTATCAATTGTTCTTTTTCTTCACGAGACGCATACCACAGGTTGCGAAACGCTGGTCTATAGCTTTTTACTTTAACGTCGCTTTTTTTGCATAGTCATATATAATACGAATTGTGAACATCCTTAATATAAAATTTTTATTCCAAACGAGCTTTGCCCGTGAGGAACTATTGTTTTAGTTTTGGCATTTTGCATTAAAATCTTTAAAAAGGCTGTATCGCTTTTGAAACTGTTGCCTCCCAATATTATCGCCCTGTGTTATATTTGGAAAAAAAATAAATAATGAAGAATCTACATGAATGTATGCATGTTTCTCGCATTGTGATAAAACAACGGTACCTGGAGCCATCCACTTTTGAATGACGTAATCCTTCTGCGAATATGGTCATCTGGAAGCCCAAATTTGGAATTTGTTTTTTATCGATTTCCTATTTTGTAAAACTTTAACGAATTTCTGATTAACAAACTCAAGGATTTCAAAGCGAGTGATGGCAACGTTGTACAGAAAAAAAAAATATCTCCAGCGCTTGAGACTGGGTGTCGGAAATTCTAAAGATAAGCTCAATTTAATATTAATTTGCAATATTGCTCTTGAACACTGAATTTTATGATTTAAATGCGAAGAATGTGATATTTAATAAATAAAGGTAACACATAAAATGTTAAAAAAAGCCATTTTGGACGTAATTCAAAATCTGAAACTTTCAGTTTTTCTTTTTCTTTTTTTTTAATATTAACTTTATGAAAGAAATCTAATAAATCTGTATTTATTTTCTGGAAACAAAATAACTGCAGCTTGTTATAGTTCGGACTTAATACGAAGATATACATTTCAGCCACATTTTGTGTTCGCGCGAAGCAAAAATTCTCGGTATTCCGATAGATGAACGATGATAACATACAATCTGAAATTCAATTTTTTTTTACTCCATCAAATGTTGAAAGACCGTATCTGCCAGGTGCCGGCGTGCACCACTTCATTATATTATTTTCATCTTTTCGGTCTCCTTTCAAGGAACTTCTTCGGCTTTGCGCCATTTTGCTAATTATGAGCCGAGCAGGTCGAAATCAGATCGTTAATTCGATATCATTATAATACAAAAGGAAGGAGAAATTAAGTAAAGGGACCCTTTTGGTTGACTTGGCAATTACCTTACAGGGAGAGATCGATAAATTCTAGCCACATTAAGCGATTCGCCGATATTTGCATTATTGGAGGTTCCGTGTTAACTTCTGTGGATAGGAGGCTTTCTCAGTACGCATCAAATGAGGTTCAAGTTGGTTGTTAACTCGAATTTCGGTTACAGAATGTGCTGCACATTGAAATGGCGCAGTAATTTGAGTTTGCTTCTGTTTCAAGTTTAACTCTCTAACATTTACCGTTATTCTGTTTAAAACTATTGGTCATCTTGTAAGATGTATTCTAATTTTATAGCAGTTATTTTGATTTCGATGTGTTTCCCTATCGATTCTTGTTTTCGCATACAACTCCCCACCAGAATGAGTTTTTAGAATCGCGTTGAATGCAAATGAGTTAGATGTACAGTAGAACTGCAGTTATCCGAATCAATTGGGACCGGACCCTATTCGGATAATCAAAAAATTCGGACAATTATACTTTTTCCGAAGAAAGGTCTACGTACACTTTAAATACCGTCTTTGCCGGCGTATAAGACACACCGGCCTATAAGACGCACCCCCTTTTTTATACATATTTTTGAAGGATAAAACTTTATTTTTTATCATTGTATCGAATTTACAGTATTTTAAATATAAAGTAATGCAAATACAAAGTAATACTTTCTGTAAAACACCCAATCTGTCTGAGAAGGCGCACCATTTAATCTTTTTCGTCAAAACCTCAGACACTCATCTCCACAGCTAAATGAAGCGTCACTTTATGAGGTATTTCTTCCGCCATCCTTGCATGCCTTCGTGGGGTGGTGGTCTGCACGCTGGGGGCGTATTAAAGAGGTCCGTGGTTCGATTCCCGCCCAAGGCGATTGCTAATTTTTCATCTTTCCTGCTTTCAAAAAATACCTAATATCTCTACAACTCTAAACATGTTCCACGCAGGTTTCCTAAATGCATAAAAACCTTAACCGGAACATAAGAACATCATAATTCAATCATTTTTAAAGGAAAAAATGCACAATTTAGAAACATATAAGAGTAAAGAAACTGAGATCACTGAGCCAGGTAACAGAGTGGATATATATATAATATATGTTTGGTGCAGCCGATTGCTAGGAAAATACGAGGTGCGCATCTAAGTATTATAGCAGGCCTATATACAAAATTTCAACGTTCTGAAGCTTCTCCTTTTTAAGTTATGCGAGATACGTACGTACGTACATAGAGACCCCACGAAACATTTTTTTCAGAATTCATTTTAAAGCAATTTTATAATTTTTTTGGAGGAAAAGAGTCTTTTATTCTGTCCTTACGTACAGATATCACGCAAAAACATCCTTAAATTGCATTCGATAGCGGTCAGAATGAATATTTCCGTTGAAATATGCTGCCTGAAACGTTTCGAGATTACAATTCTTCCGTTTTACTTCGTACAAGGAAGTGAAAAGGGAGTGCGTCTTATACGCCGGCCAATACGGTATTTCATAGTTTAGTGACCGCAGCTCCATTTTCAGAAACTCGAAGACATTTACCTATAATTGGGATAAAAATACCGATGTCTTTTAATCTTTCCAAAATCTGGATAAACCTGGAAATCTTAAGAAAAACATTCTTCGAGTGGGCTCTTGAATCTTCCTTTAAGTGGTTCTCTTGAGTCTCTTTGCTCTGAGTTCTCGAAGTTCTTTCCGCTCCGTCAAGAGCACTACCAGCGGAATTATATTCAGCTGCACACACATCTGAGAGTAAAAGCTGAAAGATACCAATGAGAAATCGGGATATCTTATTTCTCTAATTCTTCAAGGTGTTGTTTGGTTTCATATAATTTATTCCGAGAAAGCGTTCACCTGGTGTACAATAAAATTCGTTTTATATGCTGAGTGACAAAAATCATAATACGTATATCATAATACCCATACATTTTATGAAGGTAAGGGTCTAAGATTACTACATGATTCAAATCTATTAACATAAAATATTTGTCGGCAATTGTGTATTCTAAGCTAAAAGCTCAACGAACGGGCAATAATTATTTTAAAAAATCTTATGCGGACACCACATGACTTCCTTATACGATATATTAAAGTATACGTATTTTTCCTGCATTTCATTTAAACTTATATCCTCGAATTTCATTCGATGTGTTTCTCATTCAATTAATTATGTTCTCACTTGGCGATAAAGCAAAAATACATAAAACCTCAAAGTACCTTTATTGAAAATTCAAAAATGAAGGAAAAGATGGAAAACCAAATACAGTTAAAAAAAAAAAAAAAAAAACAGCTTTTACAATTAAAATTACAGTTTCAACGCAAAAACGAGCAGTTCGGCCAGCGGGCAAGAAGGCAGATTTTTCGCTGCACAAAACAGAAATTTTATTTTGGTCCTTCTCGGCAAAAAGACACTGAAAGTGCAGAAACTGAATTCACTATTTTGCTAAGTTCCAAATGTAAACAATTATGGTTGCTGTAATAATTGTATGGTTGCTGTTGTAAAAATATTAGGCTTAGCCGCACTTAAAAAACTTAAAAAGTGTTGATAATTCTAAAACTAACATAATTCAATCACTTTTAAAGCAAAAAACAGAGTGGGAATATATATATATATATATACTTTTGGTGCGACCGATTGCAACATAAAATGGTAGCTGCACAACTACATGTTATAGCAGTCCTATACAGAAAACTTCAATATTCTGTGGCCACTCGTTTTTGAGTCATGCGAGATACATACGTAACATACGTACGTACAGACGACACGAAAAAACTCTTCAGAATCCAATTTAAATTATTTTTGCAACTCGTTTTGCGTTAAAAAGACCTTTATTGTCCTTACGTACAGTTGTCACACCAAAAATATCGTTAAATTGCTTTCGAAAGTGGTCAAAATGCATATTTTCGTTGAAATATGATACTCAAACTTTCACGATTACATTACTTCCTTTGTAGAGACATTAGGTAATTTTTTGGAAGCAGCAGAAGTGAAAAATGAGCCACGCCCTCGCCGGGAATCCAACCACGGACCTTTGGAATACGAGCCCAGCGTGCAGACCACCACACCACGATGCCATACCAAAACGGCGGGAGATATACCTTACATACTCCTTCTTTTAAAGGGTGATTGGTGTTTTTAGGGGACCCAATCACCAACTCCTTTGTGTGGAGAATCATCATCCACCAACCTTTTACTTCAGGCGCCACTGTAAAGACATTAGGTAATTTTTTAAATGGAAGTGATGAAGAATGAGCAACGCCTTCGCCGGGAATCGAATCACGAACATCTGGTTTACGCGTTCAGACCAACATAGCCGGAATCTTTGCACCTTAATACATGCATCGGGAATCGTCAAACCGCATTGATGATTCAGTCGTCCATCCCCGAGAATGTAGCCGAGGATACACCTCAGGAGGCGACCAGATTACTCTGTCGAGAATGGGGAAGATCCATCCTAAAAATGTATGAAAGTTTGGAAATATTTTGAAACATTTTCAGCTGTCAGCCCAGAAGAAATTAGATGACATCTGTGTTTCGAATTTCCAAAGGTTCGCAATGAAGAACACAGTCCTGTTTGAAGCTGACGATAATAATAAAAATTTTTTGATAATATTTTTGATTAGCCTAATCCTTTTAATTCGAATAATTACATTAGAATCAACCTTACTTTATCACATGACATTAATGCGGAAAAATTAAACTCCAATACACCTAGACATGTACACTTTGCACCAAAAAAAGAGAGAGAGAGTTATATTTCTTACGTTCTACCAGACTGATTGTCGGAAATTTCACAGGATATAAATTAGATTGATATAAGTATTTGTCTAACATAGTTATATTGACACAAAATCGGACTTTTCGGAAATGGCATACCGATTTTCTTCCATATTTTGTTTCTAAGATTTAAGTGATGCCAAAGTTCCAAGTTTTGTAAAAATCGCACGAGTAGTTTTTAAATAATGAGCTCTCGAAATTTAGCTCCTTCATATTAATTGAATTTGGTATATATTGATTAATATCTCTTTTTCTTAAGCTTATTTGATTCTTCCTTTCCCATTTCGGAATTTAGGTTCATTCCGCACAAAATTCGCCCATTTTTTATGATTTGTTTTAAAAATTTGTATTATTAAATCATTTTTATAAATTTTTCGAAACATTTTGAATTATAGCCTATAAATGTTTTACCATCGTATAAAGATATGTTTCTAGGCATACCTGCAAAAAATTAGAGTTTTTTATTCAAAATTCTCTAATATATACGTTAATTCACATACTGTCACGTTCTAAAATATGACATATTTGTTATAAGCCATAATAACGCAAAATGTGGTTTACGCACTCTGGGAAATTTATTTGAAAGTATGAACGATGTCTGTTTTGCTGCTGGTGTACAATGAGAAAACGGAAAGGAAACTAGGTTGCTTTAAATTAAGAAGTTCGCCAAGTGAATTATTCTTGGCGCAACTGAAAAAATGGACTCAGATAAATTTTTTAATTTGTCCATAAATTTTCACCACTAATTACAAAATTTAATAACTAGACATAATTTGAGTGGTAAAATCGAATATGAAAAAAAAAAAAAAAATTCGCATGTCATTTTAGAAAAAGTCCAATTTTGTGTCAAAATATGTATGTTAGAACAATGCTATATATAAACCTAATGTCTATCCTAAGTCACGCTTTCGAGGCATAGAAAACGCAAGTTAAATTTCGGCAATCAGTCCAGTAGAACGGGAGATATAAATTTCTCCCCTTTTTTTGGCAAGGTTTATGTTTACAAAATAGCAACAGTAACTTAATAAATCGGACTGAGTAATCTTAGCGTCTCAGGACAATAAAAAAGCTTCCAACTCTAAATTTCAGTGCTAACCCCTGCTGCGAAGCTTCGTAGTAAGGTAAGGGTTTCGGAGAGTTTATTGCCAGTATAAAAGTCTGAGCAGAATTATCTCTTCAGACCAAATGGCTTACAAATGCTCTTGGAATGGTAGTTAATTTTATAAAGTGGATTTCTTGCAAAATCTAGTCATTTTCCGAAGAGAATCTGTGACGAATTTTATCGCAATTACTTTTTGAAAAAATTCGAGGCATCGTATATGAATTATTTAAGACGTATTTTTGCGACAGGTTTACAATTTAGACATAATAAAATACCAAGCGTTTCCTGATAAGATTTGTAACTGTTTAAAATCAGTTTCTATTCGATTTGAGTGACTCCATTCAATACATAGACGGAATTATTTTATTTTATCTTTTTATATTTTATCTTGTTAAATTCTATCTTGTTTGCTTTATCTTGTTAAATATTTTCTTGTTTATTTATGTTGTTAAATTCTATCTTGTTTATTTTATCTTGTGATCTGCGCAAATGTTATGCCTGAATCACGAAACAAGAATCTTAACTAAATACAAACTTCTTTCACTTTCGATAATATATGTAAAATTAAAAATGTTTTTAGCAAACATAAAACATAATTTAAATTTTAATTCAACTAACTTCAGTTTACTGTATTACATTAGAATTTTTAAAAGCTATAAATTGTAACAGTTTATAAGGTATTTCTCTCGCCTTCCTAGCATACCTTCGTGATGTAGCGGTCAACACATTCAGAGCGTAATTGAGAGGTCCGTGGTTCGATTCCTGGCGGAGGCGTTGTTAATTTTTCATCTCTCCGGCTTTTCCAAAATACCTAATGTCTCTACAGTGGCGCCCGAACTAAAAGGGTGTTGGATGATGATTCTCCTCACCCAGAATTTGGTGACTGGGTCCCCTGAAAACTGCAGTTGTGTTTTAAAAGGGGGAGTATATAAGGTATTTCTCCCGTCTTCCTAGTATGCCTTCGTGGTGTGGTGGTCTGCACGCTGGACCGGTATTCCAGTGGTTCGATTCTCGCGAAGGCGATTGCTGATTTTTCATCTCTCCGGCTTTTCCAATGAACCTGATGTCTCTACAAAGTAATATTCTAGCAAATTGTTTCTCTTGACTTTACGATTTCCAACAGCTTATTTAAAATACAAGACTTTATGTTACATAATTATAAAATTCGGGGTGCTTAAATTCTAAACTGAAGTCTTCATGTAAACACTGAACTGTGGTTTCCTTTAAATTTCATGATATTTATAATTTTGAGTTTTTTAAATATGTATTTAAAAATTTTTAAATGAAAAAAATTAAAACTTCTAGTTTTTTTACTATAATATAAAATTTTTAGATGCATTAGTCCAAAGGACTAATAATTTCGTTTTGGCATTTTGCGTCGATTCACGATAAGCTTTGATGCATTCGCTTTGTTGCCATCAATACTATCGATCTATATTATATTCAAAGAACTTAAATAATGAAGAATGTTGTGTAGCAAATTTAAAATAATTAGGTGAATCATAGAAATCAAAATTTTGATTTGTAAATATTCAAAATTTTAGTTACACAACAAGTTTGGATATATTCATTTATTTGGCTTATTAATTCTAGTGCAATCTATTTCGGTTATTTGGTTTTACGCGAACAGCGTCTTCAATCTTGTACACTCAGACAATGGATATAGGTGAATTTGCATGTAATAAACTCAATTTTTCATGATAAAAATTAAGTCAATCTCTTAGTATTTAATATCAATAGTTGCCGAAAAATTGGCTCTTTAATTTGATATAACTTTTGTTTTCCTAACTTCAGTTGTTTTTTAGTTATGAGCTTTAATTAATAGATTTTTTCCGTTGTCATTGTGATTTCTATTCTGGGGGAAGAAATCTCCCTCTTTCCGGTAAAATGGTCGTTTTTTCGAGTTTTCAGCGCTGTTTCGTTGGGACTGCGTACAGGGTTATTGGAATTCCAAGTTTCTCCCCTTCGCGAGGCGTGGCTGCTTGGCGACTTGAAATTTCCGTTGGGGTTTCAAAGTGGTGGTTTTGGCAAGATTGTTAGCATGAAGGAATACTGAAGTTGCAACTGGTTTCATTTTTGGCGGGGCGTGAGCACTGCCAAGTTGTATTCCCGCGCCTTCCCTTTTAACGGTCTGTTTTGAAGGACAAGGTCACTTTTTTGGACTTTTGACTTACCATCGGACGCTGTACACGCCGGCAGCTGATTTTTTCGAAAAAAATGCAATTTTCTACCTTTGGATCTACGGGCTTCTTGCCCTTGTGTTTTGAACGAGGGACTTAGTTTATGCATCATGTCCTCGTCCTAATTATCTTCTCATCAGTTTTTTTTGTGTTTGAATATTTAACGTTTAAGTTACTCAAAAGATAAATAATATAGAAAAATGCAACGAAAGGTGATGCCTGGTATTTGTGACGTTAAGAAGAAAATTTCAGTTCCTTCTCCACACCTTTAAGAGTTATTTTCCACTATGCAAGAAGTTCCTTCATTGCTAGCTCCAGGGTCGCTACAATAGTCTTCACCTGTCTCGATGTTTCTACCTTTAAGAATTATTTTCCACTATGCAAGAAATTCCTTCAGTGCTAGCTCCGGGGTCGCTACAATAGAATGCTTCATTTGGCTTGGGTCTACTCCTCCGTCTACGACCGGTGAGGACGGGTTCGTCGATTCCACTAACCGATTTCAGGATGTAACTTCAGAATTCTTCTCTTTGCTGAACGACCCGTAACTTCAATCTTGGATACTAATTCAACTAGCCTAAGGACTTGGAACCTCCATAGTGCATCCTAAATCAACTAGAAACTTCTCGGCTTCATTGAAAATTCATCTACATATGAACTTTCACCTCTTTCCACCACGCTTGGTGCCGTCCTCCTTGGCATAAATGTTAATTCTTTTCCATATGAAGGTTTCTCCTCCTCCTATTCACCTGCCTCCTGTGATTACTCAGATAAGTTTTTTTTTTTTTTTCTTTTTTTTTTACTTTTAGTTCTCCGTCTGATGTTAAAAAAATTCTGCAGTTAATAGTGATTGAAATAACTTAATTAGTTGAATTAAAATTTTGTAGTTGAGTAAATTAACCTAATTCTAATTAAATCATTTTGTCTGTCGATAAAGTAAATTAATGGAGTGGCTAAGGAAATATATCCTTATTTAAATTATTTAATTGAAACAGTGAATGTAACTTAGTTAGATTGGTTAAGGAAATATATTCTTCATTAAATTATTTAATTGAACTTGTGAATTTCCTTCATAGTGAGGATTGATTTGTAAAGGTGTCATTATTTGAGCTTCTTTGCTCCTCTTAGGGACTAAATTGCTTGTAGGATGTAATAGCCTAAATTCAATTAATTTTTTTTTTCCGGTTAATTTTTTTTTTTTTTTTTTTTTTTTTGAAAATGGAAAATTTCTATGTGCAATAACCTGAATTACATTGCTATTGATTATTCTGTGTGAAATGTTTCTTTCTTTTTTTTTTTTTTTTTTTTGGTAACTTGTTAATTATTCTCTTTTTTTTTTTTTTCTCCCCGGGGAGGGTATTGTTAATTTATCCAAAGTTTTATCTGATTATGTTTACCTGAATGTAATAGAAATAATAGTTGATATTATTGAGTCAACAGATAAAAATAATATTACTCTGTAGGGGTATGCATTTGTAGAAATCAATATTTTACTGTTCAGCCTGAATATAATTTGATTACTAAGTTAATTATACATTGTGTAATCATCAATATGTTATAGTTCTGATTGAATATAAATTGCTTTCAAATTAATGGATTAAGTAATTGTTGAAGAATTTAATAAATAGGCTCACTTTGACCAGTCTACTTCTCAAATTGATCTCAGGGTTAATCCGAAAACACAACGCAAATGTACAGGTTTTATTGATATTAGTATATTACTGTTGTTAGAAAATTTTAAGTGTTATTGTCAACTGAGTATTGTCAACTTTTAGGTACCTTACTTATCGAACCACATAACAAGAATCTCCATTAACGTAGGTGTGTTTATCGTATTGTGATAATACGATGGTAACTAGAGCCCTCAAAATTTGAATAAAGTAATCTTCCATAGAATATGGAAATGTGGAAGCCCTAATTTGAATTCAATTTTTTTTAAATTATCGATTTCATATTTAGTAACACTTCAACGAATTTTTGATTAACAAACTAAACGATTTCAAAGAGAGCTATGGCAATACTGTACGGGGAAAAAAAAAAAAACACTTATATCTGCAGAGTGTGACATTTGTGTATCGTAAATTCTAAAGAATAAAAATTATTTTGCCGTATTGCTGTTGAATCAAATTTTATGTTTGTATCCGTAGAACATGATATTTAATAAATAAAGTTAACACATAAAACGTTAAAAAAAGTCTCTTTGGACGTAATATAAAATCTGAAAACTTTCAGATATTTTATACGTTTGCTTGATTTCTATCTGGTAATTTTTACTTGGAAACTATGTACATAGATATATTTAGGAAAATAGCTCCTTGCAATGAAAGCTTTTCGCACAAGTATTGCCCAGTGTTTCGCTCTTCATAAGAGACATTTATGGTGTTACATTCCGCAAATAACAGACAAAATTTACGGCAAATTAACATATGATTTCTCAAACTTTGATGCATTCGCTTAATGAAATGAATGAATGCACAGTATTAGGTGGTGAATGCTGTTCAACTTCGTGATCAAATAATCAGGCAAATATGATTTTGTTTCATTTTTTAGCCCAAACAAGGAGAGTTTTGCCCAGAAGAACTGTTAATTTCGTTTTCGTATTTTGCGTTGAAAACTTACATGCGTTGAATCACTTTTCAAATTTTTGCCACCGACTATTATCGCCCTCTGTTATATTTAAAGAAATTAAGTAATGAAGAATCTGCATGAATGCATAAATGTTTCTCGCATTGGGATAAAACCACGGTATCTAGAGCCATCCAATTTAGAATAACGTAACCGTCCAACCGAATATGGGCATCTGGAAGCTCTAATATGAAATTTGTTTTATTATCAACTTCATATTTTGTCACAGTTTATCAAATCCATGTTTAATAAACTCAAAGATTTCAAAGCTAGCAATGCCAACACTGTGTGCAAAGAAAATCTGAAAGCTTCGAGATTTTACATTACGAGATACATTACATTACGAGATTACGTAACATTACGAGATGTTACATTACATTACGAGATTTACTTAATGCCCAAATGGACTTTTTCAACACATTGTGGGTGAGCTTTATTTATTAAATATCATATTCTTCGCCCTTAATCCATAAAATTCAATTCAACAGCAGTATCGCAAAATAATTTTAAAATAAGCATACGGAATAAAGAATAAGAAATAATAAGAAAATAAATTTCCGGTACACAGTCTCGTTCGCTAGAGACAAAGATGTTTTTTTTTTTTCGTACAGTGTTGGCACTGCTTACTGCAAAATTGTTGCGTTTTTTAATCAAAAATTCATAAAAGCTTCACAAAATATGAAATCGATTATAAAACAAATTCCAAATTTGGGTTTCCAAATGCCCATATTCGTGTGGAGACGTACGTTATCCAAAATTGAATGGCTATAGGTACCGTTGTTTTATCACAATGCGAGAAACATAACACATATTTATGCAGATTCTTCATTATTTAATTTCTTTAAATATAAGGCAGTGTCTTAATATTCGGTGACAACAATTTGAAAGACAAACGCCGTTTATAGCGAACCAACGGAAAATGCCAAAACGAAATTAATAGCCCTTCTGCGCAAATTGCCCCCTTTTGGATAATAAAATAAAAATTTTAATTTAAAAATTCACAAATAAAAGATAAAAAATTTATTAAATAAGATTTATTAAATATCATGTTCTTCGCATTTAAACCATAAAATTCAGTTCAACAGCAATATCACAAAATAATGTAAAAACAGCATATCTTTAGATTTTCTGATACACGGTCTCGCTGGAAGTATTTTTTTTCGGTACAGTATTACCATTGCTCGCTTTCAGTCGTTGAGGTTTTTAATCAAAACTCACAAATGCTTTACAAAGTATGAAATCGATAATAAAACAAATTCCAATTTTGATCATCCAGATGCCCATATTCGGGTGGAGAGGTACGTTATCCAAAACTGGATTTCTGTAGGTACCATTGCTTTATCGCAATGCGAGACACATACATACATTTGTGTAAATTCTTTATTATTCAGTTCCTTTATATATAATACAGGGCTCTAATATCTGGTGGCATTACTTTAAAAAGTGATCCGCCGTTTGTAGTGAATCAACGCAAAATGGCAAAACTAAAATAATAGCCCTAAATGTTAAAATACATATCTGAAATAAAATTTCAAATCATCTTTCTAAATTTCACATTTGATTTTTTCTAAATTTCATATTTCATTTTGATTGATATTTGTTCATCATGCTGCACGAACAATCATATTTTATTGTGTGTAAAAATTTACATATTAAAGAGTATCGGAAGGAAAAAAATTACCTTTTTCCCGTTTTTTGCTAATGAAAGTACATATACCCCTTTCCCTTTTCTTCCACGGATAACGATTAATCGATGCTATCGGTAAGTAACACTTGCTGGCTACTCACTAATTTCACTTTCCCTTAATATCTCAGAAATCTCTTCTCTTCGTTTCGTAAACCAAATACTGATAATCTTTGAATTCTTTAACACTTTATACCAGGAAAAGAGCAATTTAGATAGCATTTATTAAAATTCAGCAGAGGTTATTAATCATGAAAACGGAGCAAAGTTTACATAAAATGGAAATTAAAGCATTCTTAAGAATTATTTTATTTTGCTGAATGAATGTCTTGCATTTCGGCTTTTAATTTGAAATTCTGTTTCTGAAAGGAATAAAATTCACACTGGATCGTTTGAGAAGCATGAATAATTCTGTAGAGAAGTCTCTTTTGTTAAATATTTCGTGTTTTCTTTGTGAATGATGGAAGTATTATTTGTATTATGAGAATTTTTTTTTCTTGCTAAGGAACACAATGCTTCGGAAAGAAGATTGTATAAGCACATTTGCTACATAATCTGTATATCGATAGACATTTCTTTTTTAAAATTCCTTCAGATTATGAATACTCTATTTAATAGAGGTATGTGATGTCGGAGCATTTATAAATTGTATTTTTAGTCCAAAGGGGCAATTTGCCCGCAAGGGCTATGAATAACGTTTTGACATTTTACGCTGATTCACTTCAAATGTTGGCCCACATTTGAAATTTTTGTCATCGAATATTATCACCCTGTGTTATATATAAAGAAATTAAATAACGAAGAATCTGCATCAATGTATGTATGTTTCTCGCATTGTGATAAAACAACGGCACCTAGAGCCATCCAATTTGAAATAACGAAATCCTCTTGCGAATATGTGCATCTGGAAGTCCATATATTTGAAATTTGGAATTTGTTTTATTATCGCTTTCACATTTTATGAAACTTTAACGAATTTTTGATTAACAAACTCAAGGATTTCAAAGCGAGCCATGGCAACGTTGTACATAAGAACCATTTTTATATCCAGCGCGCGAGACTCTGTATCGGAAATTTTAAAGATAGGCTCGTTTTAAAATTATTTTGCGATATTGCTGTTGAGCTGAATTTTATGGTTTAACTAGCAGCTTCTCTGCCAGCCTTCGTCTGGCTTTTAAATGTACCAGAAAAATGGCTGAAGGGAACACCAAACGTTAAATTTAAAAACTGCGTAAAATTTTACTCTGCAGAACAACTTCATTAAAAAAAGTTATTATGTATAACAAATTTACAATGAAATAAGCAATATCCCTTAATACAAATATTAATTATCCCAATAAATAAATTAACCAACTTCTTTTTGCAAAATCTTAAGAACTCAAATGGTATAAAGGAGATTAAGAACTTTGTTTCCTTAAAAAATCACTCAAAACTTTTCAATATAATAAAAACAGTTAAATGAGCAATAGATAACATAAAAGAATAAAAAGAACAAAAAATTCTGAAAAGCAAAGTATAATTAATGATATTTTATCTTATATTTTCAAGAGAAAAAAGTACAATGAAATAAGCTATATCCCTTAATACAAATATTAATTATTTTAATAAAACATTAACCAACTTTCCGTTGAAGAAAACAAATCATGCAAAACTTTTCAATATTTTACAAACAGTGAAATAAACAAAAAATAACATGAAAGCAACTAAAAAGACATAAAATTTCACGCAGAATTTTACTCTGCAGAACAACGTTATAAAAAAATCAATAAAAATGTATTATATATAAATGACAATATATCACTGTTTTTAAGAAATATGCCAATCTCTTAAAAACAGTGATATAAGAAATACGATGAAAAATTGTTGCTAAACCCATAATTCTAAAAGAATGAAACTATTCAAAATGATGCGATTTCATCAAAAATCTATCAACAACAATAAGACAGGAAAACTGTTGCCAAAATCACATTTTTAAAGATGTGAGAAGTGTACTCGGAAGCTTCATTTAAAATTATTTTAAGAATACAAAATATTATCCTTTTTCCAAAATTCTTTTTGTAAAAGCAGTCGCAAGGAAGAAAGTTTAACGTGTCCAAAAATCAAAGCAAAATAAACTGTACATTTTTTAAAAATAAACTCTTTTAGAAAAATCCCGTTGAAAAGGTATTAAGCTCCCTTTGTTAAATAAATCCGTATTTAGTCGATATCTTGAAACACGAAATTTTATTTAAGTTCGTAAAATAGCTAAGTGCCTACGTTTCAGGACGATGTGAAAATGGGGTGTGTAGAGTAAAATCTCGCTTTTCTATAGCATATTTCTATATTTCTTTTTCCATTATGTCTCAAAATTACGCGATTTCGTCATAAAACATAATATAAAAAAATTCGAATTCGAATTTAGAAAAAATCGCTTCGAGGTGCATTGGCTCTTGTCTAGATGCACCTATGTACCAAATTTCGTAGCCGTGGGTCTATTAGCTTACGCGCAACGCGAACGAAACACACACACACCATACAGACTGTTTATTTTATTATATGTAGAGATTGCGGAAAAACATGATATTTTATAAATAAAGGTAACGCACAAAATGTTGAAAAAACGCCCCTTTGAACGTAATTTAAAATCTGAAACCTTTCAGACTTTTAAAGATGTATTTTTATCTTTTGCAGGGAAAAAGCATTAATTTATTTTTGAAAGTACTAACTAACTGAAAAGATTTCTGGAACCGTAAAATTTCCCTTCCAAGTTACAAATGGAAGATCTGGTATTGCATTAAATTAGATTTTGAGATTACAAGTGTTTAAAATAGTTAAAAAAAATGACAAAATTTGGGTATGTTTATTGTTTAAAGTACGATTTCCTTTAATGCAAAATTTAAATGTACCAGTCTGTTTTCAACGTGGCTCTAAATAGGGATGTCGCATTATTTTAGCTTCCCAACATTGGTAAAAAACACGTTCCTTTGAGAAACGGTTATAACAGAGAATCGGTAAATGAAGTCTTATTTTCAGACTACAGTCATGTTCATCTATATAAGGATGTACTGTTAGGCAAATGAAAATGTTTGGAACAAAATTTTAACAGTGTGTATCAGTACGAGCGACAAGTTACGGAAGACGTGGGCACTGACCCTTTATCATAACAGTTAATCATCACAACACCACGTCCATTATCTAGAGCGGTCCGGAGGAAAAAGTGTAGAACATAGTACAATGGACTTCGAATTTTCTAGTTTACAGTGCAGATGACATTGTTATGCATAATACACACATAGATATATGCACATTAGAATGTGCAAATGGCTTATTTATGCCTTGTGAATATGCTTATGACATGGTTTTGCACAGTACACACTCAACTCTTATCTTATAAACACATTAGGAATACACATACGTTACAATATACGCTATACAACAACGTATGCCATATTTAAGCGTAGTGATTATGCTGATGACCAGGGTATGCAGGATGGTTTACAGTACAGGTAACGTTACAATCACATGTTACGTAGTTACAATTGCACATACATTACAGTTACTTTGTAATTACCCATACAGTTCAGTTACTTTGTAATTACACATACATTACAGTTACTTTGTAATTACACTTACATTACGGTTACTTTGAAATTGCACATGCATTACAGTACTCTTACATTATAAATACATTATAGTTACACATACATTACTATATACGCTATATAATAGACGTATGTCATATTTAAGCATAGTGATTATACAGATGACCAGAGTATGCAGGAGGGTTTACAGTACAGGTAACGTTACAATCACATGTTACGTGGTTACAATTCACATACATTACAGTTACTTTGTGATTACACATACATTACAGTTACTTTGTAATTACATACATTACAGTTACTTTGTAATTACACATACAATACAATTACTTTTTAATTACATACATTACAGTTACTTTGTAATTACAGGTAATTACATTACAGGTGACAAACTTTCAGGAGAGACAGAATAAACCTAGGCGATGGGAAATCACATAGGAATGCATGGTCGGAAACGCTTTCCTGGCGCGGTAGTGACGACACAAAACGGAAAAAGGGAAGGGTACAGTGAGATAAAGGATGTGTTATAATGTTTAGTAGAGCGGAAACGTACAAATAAGAACAAAACGTACAAATAAGAACAAAATGAAACAACGATCGTTATTTGAAGGACGGTGGTTAGCTATAGTAACCACCTTTTCTATTGAATGTCTTACTCGTGTGAGTGATCGTTTCTGACGTTCCCTTGTAGCTCACTAGATGGCAATCAAGAAACATAAGCCAGTAGTTGATGCAGCAATTCTCCAAGAAAATAAGCATCAGCCACCGATGATAACACCAAGAAAGCCAAGTAGCACCAAGAAAAAGCCCGTAAGGACAGTTTGGGAATGCAGAACGAGCAAATAACTGTTTCCACGAGTACCATAGAGAGTGATTTGCAGGGATGTGTTCTGTGGGCGGTGGTCACTGTCACTAACCACCAGAAGTGGTCATTTTTGTCACGAGTCTTGGACAAAATATGTGTAATTATCGCACATAATTTCATTGTCGCAACTGATATAGTAAATAAAACAAAGGTTTGCTGAGAACTTTAATTGCTTTTTACTGCCGCTCAAAGAGTTAAAGAAGTTATAGAAAATTATGACTCCGGACAGTGATGTAGGCCTCACTTCTCCGCATGAAAGTTCTGCATCTCGAATGGAAGATGCATGATGCATGGTTCCTGCATTACGGTCCGGGTCGAAATTTTGAACACATTCTTTGATGATGATCGTTGTCTCTTTATTTTCTTTTTTCTTTGTTTTTGTTGTACTCCGAATAATAAACATGTTTTCTCATCCCGTTTGTGTCCTTTCTTTCTTGACTTTTGTGTCGTCACTACCGAGCCAGGTACGCGTTTCTGACCATGCATTCCTATGTGATTTCCCATCCTCTAGGTGCAAATTATCCTCAGAAATCTATTTCCAAACAACAAACAAGTTATTATCCCGCCTTCTTGGTATGCCTTCGTGGTGTGGTGGTCTGCACGCTGAGCGCGTATTGCAGAGTTTCTGGCGAAGGCGTTGCATATTTTTCATTTTGACTACTTCCAAAAAAATACCTAATGCCTTTACATCTTTAACGTTATCACATATACGTAATGATTCGATGGATTCGACTTGTTGATTCCCAAACTACGCAGACAAACTGAGAGCCGTGTCGGTGGAAATGATGAACTTGCTGATAGAAAGTGGTCGAATTCAACGTAACTTTATCGTTGAATAAAGCAATTCTGGAAACACAAAGCTTGCTTTATACATGATTATGGATGCAAATACGCACCGCAGAAATTTGCATACTCAGCTATTACAAGAACGTGGCTAAGCGAAGAAACGTAATCAAACGGCAAAAGAGATTCCGAAGTACAATTTTACCAACTGAAATGAAATTTAGGCTCTTCTGCGCTCGGTGGTGAATGTTACTTGATCGTACGTTCCGCAGAAACGAAAGATTGAATAGGTAAAATAAAAGCGTAACCTTTTGTCACTGTGCAAGAGTGCGTAGTTGGATTGCAGCTGTATTTATAGCAAAATTTTTCGTTTACCTGATTCGCTGAAAACTATACGGAATGCAGGATGCGGAATTAGTTTTCAGATGTGACGCGGTTTTGAAAAGGTTATTACTATTTTTAAAATAGAAAGGGGAAGTGCTTAAATTAAAAAGAGGAGTTATTGGCTATTGCTAATTAAAAGTATAATTCAGAGTTACGTGCTTTTTATCCTGCAATTTTGTATATGTATATATATATATCTAATTTCAAAAATAATACCTTCGCCGGAAATTCCCTTCCACTTCAACTAACTCAGTTCCATACACATGTTTCGCTGTTAAACTTTTCGACTGGCTCTGAATTTGAAAACTGTTCTTTTATGAAATAATTTTAAGTCTTTCTGATTTTATTTCAGTTCTGGTTATAAAGATTATAAACCCGTTTATTGTTTTTTTTTTTTTTTTTTTTTTTTTTTTTCAAGATTTCTTGCAATTATGTTTTGAAAGGCAATTAGAATTAATTTGCTCCAACAGAACATTTTAAAGTTATTGATAATGCCCAATTAAACATATTTCGACACATATGTATAGTGGTTGCAATGCATTTCGGTCCGTAGCTCGATTCTCGGCGAACGGGCTGGCTGCATGGCCGATTTCGTGGTTTTCCTCACGTGTAACGTGTACACGAGCCACCTTCTCTTAAGAAGTCCTTCACGAAGGCATCCATCCCCTTAGGCAGATAACCTTCTTGCGCTCTGCCGTAATAAAATAAACCGAACCAAGTGGTCGCAGTGGTGAAGGGGAAACTTAATGTTCGGCTTCCTTGTCTTTTTACGTTTTTTAGAAAATTAGTCGGTTGGAGATGTGCGCGACAGTGATGCAATAAAAGCAACATTTTTACAGTTTCATCATCTCTTCGCTTTGTCAGTCTTAATAAATAAGTGTATAGATTTTCGAAGTAATCCCAGCTTTTGTAGTTTCATGCCATCATGGCAGTGATTTGAACATATTTTAAACATTAGGTTTCTGCGATTTGGCTGGAGCAATATAGCTTCGTGCGTATTAGCATAGAATAAGGTAAAAATATATGTACGAGTACACCTTGGCGAAAATTGGCGATTTTTGGCGGTACATGGACAGCAAGTTTGTGCAAGGTTTGACTTGTTATTTTGGTTTTGTGTAGTGGTGAATTTTACGTTCAAAAATCGCCGCTATACTGTAGAGATAATAGGTATTTTCGAAGTAGGAAAGATGAAAAATATGCAGCGCCTTAGCCAGGAATCGAAACACGAACCTCTGGAATACGCGCCCAGCGGGCAGACCACCACACTACGAAGGCATGCCAGGAAGGTGGGAGAAATCCTTTATATACTCTTCCTTTTAAAGGGCGACTTGGCTTTTTAGGGAAACCAGTCGCCAAATCCTGGGTGGGGAGAAACACCATACACTACCTTTTTTAGTTCGGTCGTCTCTATAGAGACAGTAGTTCTTTTGGAAGCAGGAAAGATGAAAAATATGCAACGCCTTCGCCTGGAATCGAAACACGTACCTCTGGAATACGCGCCAGCATGCAGACCACTACACCACAAAGCGGCGGGAAATACCTTATAACACAAAGAAGAAGGCGGAAGAAATACCTTATAACACAAAGCTAAAATAACAAGACAAAGAATTGTTTAAACTCAGTATCCATGTGTATATCGACCTATTTTCACTTAAAAAAACGGAGAATTGCACAAACTCGCCATTGTGCCCTGATATGACTTCGTCCATGTACATATCGATCTATTTTCACTTAAATTCGAAGGAGCACCCAATTTTACACAGGACTCAAACAAGAAATATATAATCTCAATAAACTGCATTTTAAATCAAACAATGAAATAACATAAAAAAGCACTACGCACTAATATCGCATCTATGCACTACGCAAAGGAAATATCCATTTACCTTATTTAGAAATTTCTATGTCTTTAGTCTGTGGCACACAAAATCCCTTAACAGCATCGAAAACGTTTCTCAAACCACACTCCCTTTCTAATAGAATGTTTATATGGTGACCATTTGCACCTTTCTTGCGACAAACCCATTCAAAGCCACGGAACGATCTTCATTCGACCGCATGCATTTCTTTCGTACAAACAGGACACTTATAATGACTAAGTTATAAGGACTAAGTAAACCTTCGTTTACACACCAGTCAATTAATGGTTTTTTTTTTTTTTTTTTTTTTTTTTTTTTTTTTTGGGTTCCAAATCGTACAGAAACACAAAGTAAGCAACGTACTTCTTAACCAACGTCCAACGCACAAACAAGTTCTTAGAAATATTTTCCCATCAGTCAGACTCACCGCAATCACCTAACCAATTACGTCATAATAGGGTTCCTTAACATTCAATAACTCACGTTACCATAAATGAAATAACAACTTGGTTATAAGTGAAGCAACAGCTTGGCAATAATCAAAGCGGCACCCTTAAATATAGGCTAACCGAGAATAAATTACCACGTTCTTATATTATTTATTCTGCTGAAGTTTTTGGATATTCCTTCTTTATTAGCGCAAAGGCGCAATTTGCTCAGAAGGGCTATTAATATCGTTTGGGAAATTTGCGTTGGTTCACTTTTCAAATTGTTGCCACCAAATATTATCGCCTGTGTTATATTTCAAAAAATTAAATAATGAAGTATCTACATGAATGTCTATCTTTTTCGCCTTGTGGAAAAAAAAACTAACGGTAACTAGAGCCATCCAATTTTGAATAACGTTGTCCTCCACCCGAATATGGCCATTTGGAAGCCTAAATTTGGAATTGGTTTTATTATATGTTTCATATTTTGCAAAGCATTTATGAGTTTTTGATTAACAAATTCAGTGGTTTAAAAGCGAGACATGACAACACTGTACGGAGAAAAAAAAATGTCCACCGCGCAGAACTGTATATCGGAAATTCTAAAGATATGCTGTTTTTAAATATATTTTGTGATACTACTGTTGAATTGAATTTTATGATTTAAGTGCGAAGAATATCATATTTAGTAATTAAAGATAACATAAAAAACGTCAAAAAAAAGAGCCTTTTTTTGTATGTGTGTGTGTGTATTGGGAAGGGGCGTACTCTATATGCGCGCCTTTATAGGTTAAGCAGAATTAACAAACCAATTTTAGAAAAATCAGTTTCTTTTCAAAAACAAAAAGGAGAAAAAACAATTGAACTTCAATTTGTTTGCGATAAGTGTATTAAAATTTCATTAAAAATGAGTTCTTGTTTGCCTTTTCCTGATAATGAATTTTAGATGTTAATCGAAAACAATTCGGTAGTGTTCGCATTAGAAAAATAACCTCGAAGAAAACTCTTCAGTAAAGAAAAAATGTCTTTTGTGTTTACTTTTGATACAGCCAGGATTAAAATGAAAAAGTAAAAAATGAAGCATAAGAGAACATCTAACAAATGGTCAGTTTTAACGTCGCGGAATAGGGAATAATAACCTTAAAACATACAATGAAGAACACGTGAAAAAGTTATAAGATATCTTGGAGATTCAGGTAGAAATTTAAAGAAGAGGAGAATGTAAGTAAAATTAAAGTAACATAAGAGGAAAAAAAAAAAAAATTCTTTTAGTATGAGCACCTTGCAGTCTTAAAGAAAACGAACAGCACAAAAGCGGGGAAAAAAGGCCTGAAAACATAAATATCATTTAGTCTCTGGGTTTTCCCTCTTCGCTTTTTTCGAATCGATTTTTTGGGGGAACATAGATAACTTTGGGCCGTCTGAAAGCATGCGCAGTTGCTTGGAATCATGGCCTATTTTATCTGGGAGGTTTAGTCATCGGCCTTCTTGGCCACGGGGGCCCTTCGCGAAAAGAAGGCTGAAAGACCAGGAAGCTAAATGATGCAACACGGTTATGAGTTTAAATGCCATCGTTATACGCATAAATCGTGGGAAGTGCCAAATGCAGCTATTAATGTGTAGAAGAGAATTTGAATTTTCTTCATTCAACTATCGCCACCTCTATGAATTTATTTATCATTATTCGCTTTTCCCCCTTAGGGATAAAATTATTTTCTTAATAAAAACTGCTAAGAAAATGATGAATAACTTGTTAGCTTATTATATGATGTGCATTAAATTTTTGGATAAAAATTCGAGTCAGTAGAAAAGTTCTTAAATCAAAGTATAAGAGGAGTACGCCTCAAATAAATCGTAAAAGTGAAGCAAAAACCTATGTTAGGCGTAAATATTTAGCACAGAATCTATCGGTTTCGAGGGCGAACAAAGTACCTCTTCATCAGGAGCAAAGAAATCTGCAATTGAAAAACCAAGTTTATCTGTGGACTTCGAGGGCGACCAAAGTCACTCATCATCGGGAGTCAAGAAATCTTCAAATGAAAAACCAAGTTGCGAATCCTAAGGAAGTCGAGAAAGTACCGTCATCTTTTTTTGTTATTATCTCCTCTCTCTCGACTTCCTTGGTTTTTCAGTTGCAGGTTTCGTTGTTTCCGATGAAGAGGGACTTTGTTTGTCCTCGAAATCGATAGAGTTTCTATGATAAAATTCTATACCTCTAACACAGGTTATTGCTTTAATATTATGATTTTTTAAATGTGTATAAACCATTATTAAGCATTGATAGTTCGTTCCTATTTTGACAATTTCCCAATGACTGTTTGACCCCTCCCCCCACTATTTTCCCAATGACTGCGACTCACCTGAGGCCGAGCGGTAAAGTCACTGAACACTCGTAGTTCGGGTGAAGTTCAAATCCTGCGAACCGGCTGGCTGCATGGGCGTTTTCCTCGTTTTCTCCATGTGTAAAGTGTATGCGAGCCAGTTTCCCTTAGACAATCCTCCACAAAGGCAACTCTTCCCTTAAGCTTATAACCCTCGAGGCTTTGCCGTAATCACATAAACCAACCAAACCAATCCTTATGACTGCCAACGTTCATACTGTAAAAGCTTCAAGATTTTTTTAAATCAGGAAACATTAAAAATGAGCAATGCCATCGCCGGAACTCCAACCTGGACCTCTCGAATAAGCGCCTAGTGTGTTAGCCATCGCACCACGAAGACATACAGAAAGGAGGGATAAAATATCTTGTATACTCCATCCTTTTTGTAGAGCGACTGGGAGGTAGAGGACGCTATCGCCAAAACCTGGTGGTGAAGAATCGTCATCCACCACCCATTTAGTTCGGGCTCCACTGTAGTGTCATTATTTTAAAGCAGGAAAGATGAAAATTGAGCAATGCTCTCTCCGGGACTCTAACCTGGACCACTCGAATACACGCCAACTGTGCTAACCGTTACTCCACGAAGACATGCAGGAAGAAAGAAGAAAATAGCTTATAATATGTTGGAAAACTTATTTTAGTTCCGTTCCGCATTGAAGGCCACTTTGGATCATTTGCTGATATGGCGCTCCCTTAAAAGGCGGATCGTGTTCTGGCTCGAAGCTTCGGTCGCTTAATCTCTTTCTAAGCGGAGGACCATTGAGCCTCTAAAACCCTTGACACACAACGAGGGATGCGGAGCTGTGCATAGCAACGTCTATGGTTCCCTGCCCAGACGATAGAAAGTAGGAACCCAGTGCGTGCATCAAATAACCCCACAACCACTCCGTTAATTGCCTAAATGAGCTGAGTTTTTTCTTCTTATATGTTGGAAAACTGCTCATTTTTTGCTTTAAAAATGATTCAATTATGTTGTTCTTATCTTCGGTTAAGGTTTCATGCCCTTAGTTAATCTGCATGCAATATTTGTAAAATTATCGAAAATTAGAAGTTCTTTAAGTGCGGCTAACCTTAATTTTTAACCATAGCTGCCATGTTTGTTTACATTTTAAACTTAGCTGACTAGTGAATTAAATCAGCTTCTGCCCCTTCAGTGTCTTTTTGCCGAGTGGGACCGAAAGTAAACTTTCTCTTTGGTGCACCAAAAAATCTGCCTTCTTACCCTTGACCAAATTACTTGTTTTTGCGTAAAACTCTAATTTTAATTGTAAAAATTGCTTTAATTGCATTTGGTGCTTTATATTCGTCTATATTTTTCAATTTTTAATAAAGATGTTTTGATTTTTTATGTATTTTTGCTTCGTCGGGAAGTGAGAACTGGGTTAATTGAATGATAAATCTATCTCTAATGAAATTGCAGGGTATAAGTTTAAATGAAATGAAGCAAAAAATGCGTATAATTTGATATTCTGTACAAAGAAGTCATCTGATTCAGTCTTGGAAGTCATGTATTGTGTACGAGGAAGTCCGCATCTTTTTTAAAAGATATCAGTAATTTTTGTTGGAATTTCGTTCCTTATTATTCAGAATTATGTGCTGATGGAAAAGATAAAACTAAGGAAAATACAAATAAATATTTTCGTCCGTGTTCTTAAACCTTTCGCTTTCCAATCACGGATTGGGACGCCATTTACGAAAATGCCCTGATTTCCGAAACGTGTTCAAATACTTTCACAACTTCTCTGTAAGAAGAAGATTTTTCATCCATCTACTTATTTATTCTTTGCAAGGTTTGGAACAATTTCGTTTCCTCCTTCTTCAGCGTTTACAAATATTTTATCGAATTTTTTCTTTGCTTTCAATTGAGGTTACATTCGAGAATTTCTGATGCTCAAGTTGAGCTAGAGGATGTTTTTCCTGTTCTTCTTTTTTCTCAACTTTCTATATAAAAAATATATTTCCAAATATGTATGCTAATCAGAAATGTTGAAATCTGCAGAATTTCAGTGTTTAAAATAAGTATGTATCACAGCCAGCACTCCAAAAGAACATTCGTTAACTTTGAGTGGGAAATTTCTACTTTTAAAATCCATGCGAAATTTATAATAGAACTCAAAAAGAGAACGGGTCTATTCATAAATGTATAAAATTGGTTTCTTAGACTGAAGGTCACTCTACCGAGCTATCAATCTATTGTTGTAAATATATGTAAATATTTGCATTTATTTCACAATACCGTGGGTTTTGTGCGTTTTTATAGTATTATACGCATTTTTTTATTCAAAAAGAGCTTTGTCCCTGAGGAACTATTGTTTGGCGATTTTGCGTCGACTCACTCCAAATGTCCGTTTTACATTTCAAACTGTTACCACCCAAATATTATCGTCCTATATTATATTTAAAGAAATTAAATAATGAAAAATCTGTATTAATGTATGTACGTTTCTCGCACTGTGAAAAAACAACGGTACCTGAAGACTTCTAATTTTGAATAACGTAGTCCTCCATTTAAGTATGGGCATCTAGAAGCTCAAATTTTGTATTTGGAATTTGTTTTATTATCGATTTCATATTTTCTCAAACTTTAACGAATATTTAATTAAGAAAGTGAACGATCTCAAAGGAAGCAGGAGCAACAGTGTACGGAATAAAACGCTTTAATCACCAACGCGTTAAACTGTCTATAGAAAATCGTAAAGGTATGTTGTTTTTAAATATTTTGTGATCTAAAAGGTACCCAGAGCCATCCAATTTTGAATAATGGAATCCGGAATTTGAAATTTGTTATATTATCTGTTTCGTATTTTGTAAAACTTTAACGAATTTTTGATTAACATAACTCGACGATTTCAAAGTGAACAATGGCAACACTATACCGAAAAAAGGAAAACATTTTTTATCTCCAGTGTACGAAACTGCGTATCGTAAAAAATCAAAGCTATGCTCCTTTTAAAATATTTTGCGATATTCCTGTTGAAATGAATTTTATGGTTTAAGTGCGAAGAGTTTATATTTAATAAATAAAGATAGCACACAAAACGTCTAAAAAAATGCCGCTTTCAGCGTAAATGTGAAAGCTTTCAGATTTTATATTTTACTCTTTTATTCGTGTATTATGTTGTTAGATAGTATTATACCGAATTAATGAATATTTGAATTGTGAAGAAGCTGAGTTATTTTGTAGAGTCATTAGGATATTTTGAAGCGGGAGACCTGAAATATGATCACTGCCCTCCCCGGAACTCGAAACTAGACCTCTCGAATACGCGCCGAATGTGCTAACCGTTACACTAGGAAGATAAGAAGGAAGGAGGAAGAAAATACCTTATAGCTTTAAGTAGTGTCTTTAGGCAATTACTGTCGTTGCCACCCTGTCCGTTTTGCAATCGGAACCCGTATAGTTATCCAAGCATAGTATTTATTTTCTCCACCTCATTCGACAGCTTTCATGAAGCTAAAAACTGTAAACGGAAGCAGATTAGCGGGAAAGGGAATCAGACGATCTGGAACCATCTACTGCAGCTGTCGTTCCCATGGTTACGAGGCAATCTGGGCTGCAGAAATGGACCCTTAAGTTCCAATTTTAAAGTAAAAGACTGTAGTTTGTAGCTGTGGGTAGCTCATTGAAATTTTAAAACCACTTGTTTCCCAAGCGAATGTCTTATGCTCAGTCCCAAACGGATGACGAAATCTTCAAAGTAGCTCTCATTTAAAGTAGGGCACCATTTACTGCCAAATCTGTTTCTGGATTTGAAAGCGACATTTACGTCCCATAGAAACGCTCTATATACGTATATTCATTGTACCCAGCAACATTATAACCATAACACACTCCATAAGACAAGGTTTATTAATTTGAGTCTCATAATTAAATTATCCAAAGTTAACAAAAACTGCATTTTAATTCGTCTGGAAAAATCACTTCTAAAATCAGTGCCCGAGCCCTATGGCAGACCGTCATCAAAGATAAGCAAAGGTAAGTAAATAAATTAAAAAATCTGAAAGCTTTCAGCTTTTCCATTACGACCGTTTTTTTAACGTTCTGTGTGTTACCTTTGTTTATTAAATATCATATTCCTCGTAATTAAATCATTAAATTCGATTCAACAGCAATATCGCAAAATAATTTTAAAATAAGCTTTAGAACTTCCGATACACAGTCTCGCACGCTGGAGGTAATTTTTCTTCCGTTAAGTTTTGCCATGGCTCGCTTTGAAATCGTTGAGTTTGTTAATCAAAAATTAAAGTTTTACAAAATAGGAAATCAATAATAAAACAAATTCCAAATTTCAAATTGGGTCTTCCATATGCCCAAATTCGTAGGAGGATTACGTCATTAAAAATTCGATGGCTCTATCTACCATTGTTTTATCTCAATGCGAGAAATATACATACATTTAGGCAAATTTTTCATTATTTAATTTCTTCAAATATAATGCAGGGCTCTAATATTGGGTGGCAACAATTTGAAAAGTGAACGTACATTTAGAGTGAACTAACGGAAAATGGCCAAACGAAGTTAATAGCCATTCTGGGCTACCAAAATGAGTATTAAAATCATTAATAATTTAAAAATTAAATAGCTAATTATTATTAAAATAATTAATAAGTATTTAATATTTATCAATTAGTATTTAATTAAAAATTCTTATTTAATTGAACAAAAATTGATTAGTATTTATGAACTAATATTTGTAATTAAAGTAACTAATTAATTTGAATTAAATAAAATGTAAAGAGATAAACTAAAATGTTATAAGCGATTTTTAATATAATTTTATTTATTGCAAAAAGTAAAATTTTCAAGATCAAATTTCTGCTGAAATTGTTGTTCAGCTACATAAAAGAAATTCCGCAGTCTTCTTTTTTAGGGCTCCGGTGCGCCATATAGAATTGTGATTTATCTCCAAAACTAAGATATACATGAACCGAGTGCAATTTAAGCTGTGGGCATAGTGGAATGAATGTCCTGTATTTAATATCCAACTATAACGATATAGGAAATTTACAGTATAGGAACTGTAGAACTACTAGTTCTAACTATTTATTCTAATAGAATAACTATTAGAATCTAGATGTAGACACATTAGGATTTTTTTGGAAGCAGGAGATTTGAAAAATGAGCAACGCCTTTGCCAGGAATCGAACCACGGACCTCTGGAATACACGCCCAGCATGTATACCACTACACCCCGAAGGCACGCTAAAAAGGCGGGATAAATACTTTATAATTCTAATAATTCTACTAATTCTAAGTAGTTATTCTAATAGAATAAATTTAACTATTAGAAAACGTACTATCGTATAGGAAATTTCATTTGAAAATAAAAGTACTGATTAGAAAGCGAAATATTTCGAAGTTTATTTATAATCTTAGTTTCCGGATCTAATATGTCCAGAATTTATTTTTAGGAAAGAAATCAACTCGAACGTTCCTAGGAAACAGAAATAAAACGATGTCCACACAGGCCTGTGTTTCTTGAACAATGCAGCTCGTCTATCGTTTTATCAACTCTTACCGTTGAAACATTTTTCTCGACTATCGGGTTCCATGATAAATGGCACTAAACTTTCTTTTTCGGTCATTAGAGATGAAAAGAGAGATTAGAATTTCTCTCTCTCTCTCCCGTTACCCCTGTTGCTGCGGATGCTCTTTCCTTCGACCCAGTACCCTTCCGGGGAACACCCGAAAGAAAAGTAGCAGACGATCCGATAAGTCCTACGTTGTCAACTAGCCGCAGAAGCCGTGAAGGGAGGACGACGATCTTGCAACAGCGACTGCCTATCTAATCGACAGCAAATAATGGAGAAAAGGGGATTTTTGGAGGGAATATTTTCTAAAGTATATAACTGCGCTTCGCTTCGCTACACGAAAAATGCTGTCTTACATTTAGAAAAGAACCATAGTTAATGTTTCGAATCATGCATTTTTTAGTCACAGGTGACAGGTGAGGCAGGTCCGAACACCAGGACGGCTTATATAGACTCGCCCGGGTATCGTCCGGATCCCGCAACTATCTGAAGCTACATTCCAAAAACAATACAAGGGCAAAGTACATGGCCATACAAGGGCAAAATATAGATTTTTCTGCATGCGGAATGAAACATTTTGATGGGTACATCGCATGTTAACACATTGCTACACTATACATTTCATAATATGCATTACGTTGATCATTGCACTGTACTTAAGGCACATTTACAACTCAATGCTAAACTTAATGCGCTATATATTCTTAGCAACATATTACGCTGAACATTATTCTTGACAATTCAACATAGATTCTGAACAATGTAATTGATTAAATAAGACATAACTTAATTATATAGTGCATAACTTAGTTATATAAGGCAGACTTAAATAAATAACTTGATACAACTCATAAATCAATTAAGAGTTCTTAAATAAAAAGCAAAATTGCACATTACAAACAAATTACATATTTGCACACAGAAATACACGTTGTTTACTTTGTCTGTACGTATACAAAATACAGATTTAAGGACACAGTACAGCCCATATTACTTTTGATTAAAATAACATTAAGTTAAAAATTAACTGTGGCATAAATTTGGCTGTATTCTTTAAACATACCAAAAATAACTTTGTAATTAAACATTCTACTGCTTACATTACACGTTAACACACTGCTAGATATATAAAACTCTCAATACACTAAATTTTTTATAATACATTTCACATTGAACACTGCACTATATTCAGGACACCTTACAAAACTCACACTTAATGCTACACTTAATGCACTGTGTAACTCTACACTTAATGCACTGTGTGTATTGGCTACATATTACATTGAACATTACTCTTGATTAAATAACATAGGCACTGGTAGTAACTCTTTGTTATATACAACATAATTCTTAATACAAAAAGCTTAAAAAAACTGTTAGAAGTACTCATTGAGGAAAAAAAATTACACAATGCAAAAAAATGCAATCATTACTTACTGCTGTGAATATCGCATGCAAAGTACAGATGTCTTGTTTGGCAACCGAGAGCATTTTATACATGAAGCATAATACATTTCATACAGATGAATATTAATAATTGCTTTACTCAATATCTTTCATCACGTTAACTCTACATGTGCAGCGAGATAGGGGTTGCTAGTATATATTAAATATTTTTTTTAGTCACAGGATTTCATCTGAATTGATTAATAATTTGGAAATTATATAGTTAATCGATGGATTTATAACAAATTTAGTATGTTTTCCTGTCAGGCTTATTCATAAATAAGCAAGTATATGGGCATTCATTTTTACTTCCTTGTACGAAGTAAAGAAAGTATTGTAATCGCGGAAATCTTCGGGTAGCATATTTCAACGAAAATAAACATTTGGATCGATATTCGTTGCAGTTTAACGACGCTTCTGCCTGATACGTGTATGTAAGGACAGAATAAAAGACTCTTTTTCCCAAAACGAATTGTAAAAATGATTTAAAATGTGTTCAGAATAACTTTTTTTTGTGACGTCTGTATGTACGTACGTATATATCTCACATAACTCAAAAATGAGTCGCCTCATAATGTTTGACATTTCGCATACCTTATTAACTATACGAACGATATTCGTGCTAGAATGGATGGTCGAAACTCAAACGACGAGTCGTTAGGTGGCATACAAACCATAAAATTTCCGAGGCGATGAATTGGTCGAGGTGGTCCCTTAGCTTGGCCACCAAGATCACCGGATCTCTCGCGTTTTTGCTTTTCCTGTAGGCCATATGAAATGTGCCCCATTGAAACCAATATGGATCAAGTCACCAGAATCGCCGTTGTTGCTTCGGCAAATGCCTGGTACGTTCGCAAATGTGCGTCAACCCCTATCTCGCTCCTGTGAAGCTTGTATTATAGCTGGCGGAAGGTCCTTTGAGCAATTTTTTGAGAATGTACATCAATTACATTCCAGTTAAAAATATTTTCTGAAGTCTCTCCTCTCATTCTTGTGTTGATTCTTTAAATGTGACAGTGGTAAAAATTCTTTCCTTATTTCAATATAACGGATATTGAACCTTGTAGGAAGAACAAAGCTAAATTTTCAGAATGAACAAAATGCTTTTATTTGAATTTTAGAACAGAACCAAAAAAATAAAATGCTGCAGCTCTTAACTATTAAAATTTTAAACTCTTAACTACTACAGTTAAAACTCTTTTAACTATCAAAAAAAATCTTCCGAATTATCTTCTTGTTGCCACACCGTAAAATGCAAATTCTTGTCCTATTATTTATATTTCACGTTCTCTTTAAGTCACGATCTTTACAAGTCATGATCTTTACAAGTCACGATCTTTATAAGTCACGACCTTTACGAGTCATGATCTTTACAAGTCACAATCTTTACAAGTTCCCCACAAGAAGCACATTCGTCACCGTAGAGACAATGTTGCTCAGAGTTCATTGAGAGAGAAAGAGTTAACTGCTAACCTTGACAAAGTATCAGCATTCCCATGTGAACTTCCTTTGCGGTATGTCACAGTCATGTTATACCGTTGTAACGCTAAGGCCCAACGAGACAGTTTAGCACCATGAGGGGCGCTTTGGGTCAAGTAGGTGAGGGGATTGTGATCAGACACAATCTGCACTTTGGCACCGAAAATCCATGTGTCAAAATACGCGCCAAATGTACTAACAGATACACTACGACGGCATGCTTGTAAGTGGAAGAAAATACCTTATATATATATATTCTATATATAAGGTATATAGACAAAGTTGTTGAATTACTTGTTGCACAGAATTTAAGAAGTATTGAAGATAATTTTATACATTCGAAAACGGATGTTTTATTGGACATTAAACGGGGCATCGATGAGATTAAAAGTACTCTTCGGGAAAATCGACATAAACAAGAGAATAAAAAGAATAGATTTATGGATAATAAGAATTGGAAAGAAAATAAATTAGTTGTTAAACCAGCGATGCCTGGAATTGATGTCTATGATGAATTAATTGTGAATGTAAAACCTGATGATATGGATGCACAGATTATGAGTTCTTTTGTTAAAAGAAACGGTGATTTAGTTATGAGATTTAAAGAGAGTAAACAAGTTGATATGGTTCAAAATGTTATTGATTCTAAAGAAAATTTAAAAGATAAGTTGTATACACAGAAAAAAAGATTTATACAGCCAAAACTTATTGTATATAATGTGTGCAACTATGTAGAAGATGATGAAATTGCTGATAAAACGAGGAGTGAGTGTGGTTGTTCTGGCGACTGTGTGCGTCCATTATTTAGGATAAAATGTAAAGAATCAAGTGAAGTTACTCCTAGAGTTTTTCGTGTGGATCCCCAGTGTCAATCCTCAATTTTAGAGGATAACAGAGTTCGTGTTGGATGGAAGGCCTATGTAGTAAAACTTTATCTTAGGCCAAAGAGATGTTTACGTTGCTTCAAATTTGGACACACCACTAAACATTGTAAAAATGATGTTACTTGTATCAAGTGTTCAGAATCTCATGTAGTTAGAAATTGTATTAAAGAAAAGGAAATATGTGCTAACTGTAAGGATTCGAATTTGAAATATGGTACTCGTTTTGATGTGAATCATCATGTTTTGGCAAAGGATTGTGAACTTTATAAGCGTGAGATTAAATTTATTTCTGAACATTTGCGTATATTGGAATAGTATTGTTTTGGATTTTAATTAATTATAACTGCGATTGGGCTGTTTTTTTCTGTGCTTGTCATTATTTTAACTGCTTTATCTGTTTTTATGGCATGTAATTTTATATTTGTAATTCTTTTATTTTTTATTATTCCCTTGGATATGAAAATATTAAATATTAATCTGAATCACTGTGCGGTGGCAGCTTGCCAGTTGGCCGCGGTTGAAAATATTTTAGATAAAAATTTTGATTTGATTACAGTGCAAGAGCCTTATTTTATAAATGATAAGATGCCATATTTAAATAAAGGGTGGAGAGCGGTATATGATGAGAAAGGCAGATCAGCCATTATTGTCACAAATGATGAAAGTGAATTTATTGTCGATTGTAAAATGAATGAAATTATAGCCATTTCTTTAAGGATGGATCAATTTGTTTTAGGAATTGTGTCCGTTTATTTCTCCCCTGCAGAAAATTTACATTTACATTTAACAAGGTTGGAACAGGTTTTGGAAATGTATAAGTATTTTATTATTATTGGTGATTTTAATTCCAAAAATTTTAACTGGGGGGGCAAGAATAGTTGATAATCGGGGATCTTTAACTATGGATTTTATAATACAGAATGATATGATTTTATTTAATCAAATGGACTCTTTACCAACTTTTGTATCTGCTGTTGGGGAGGGTTGGACAGATTTAATCCTAGGTTCTTCCTCATTATCGACATTTAATACCGAACTGAAGATTTATAAAGAGGAAAGTTTAAGCGATCACCGGTATGTCTCTTTTGAAAGTGATGTCCAGCCAATATATTATAAAAATATTGTGTTCACAAAGAATATTTATAGACTGAATAAATTTTTCAGAAAACTAAAACCAAATATAGATCAGATGAGAAAAAGATTGGATGGAATTTATGATCCTGTTATCCTTGATGAATTTGTTGAGGAATTTGAAAACTTAATAGTAAATGAATTTCTTAATAGTAAGAAACATCTAATTTTACGTAAAAGGAAAGTAGAGATGACATATTGGTGGAACGCTGATTTACAGAGATATAAACGAAGATTAAGGGCTTTAAGAAAACATTATCAAATAGACAGACAAATTGATGAAGACACTCGAAGAGAAAGAAAAATATTATATAAAAAAGAAATGGCTCTCTATCGAAAAAAGATTAAAAAGACAAAATATGAATATAAGATGAAGCATTTTTTGGATAATAAAGACTACTATGATTGCTACTTTCGATCGGCAACACGTAAATCTAGACCTTCCCAAATGATTATAAGGAAAGATGAGCAGAGTACTGATGAATTTTTTGATGTTATTAGGGATTATTTTATGGAAAACTTTGATTGTGGAAATCCTGAGGATGGTATTGTTAAAGATGAATTTTAACATCTCCAAACTGTGGTGCTGATGATGCTTTATTTTCTATAGATGAGATTCGTTATGTTGTGGGAAAATTGAGAAATAAAAGTGCTCCTGGAATTGACTGTATACATGCTGTTATGGTTAAATGTTTATTTAAAAATTTTCAGAAATTTTTCGTTCTACTTTATAATAAATGTTTTAGTTTGTCGATTTTTCCGGGAGTGTGGAAGATCTCAAGAGTAATATTCATTCCAAAGGGTGACCAGGCAGTTAGACCTATTTGTTTATTGAAATTCTTTGGAAAAGTTCTGGACAAATTGCTTACCAATAGGTTATATCATTTTTTCTTGGAGACTAATTTTATTTCAAATAGACAGTTCGGTTTTGTTTCGGGAAGGTCAACAAATGATGCACTTTATGATTTAACAAACACTATAGTTCAAAAGAAGAAAGATTTTCATGTGATAATTGTTTCTTTCGACGTTTCAAAGGCTTTTGATTCTGTTATATGGAATTCATTGCTCTCCACCCTTGAGAATTTTAAAATACCTAAAAATATTTTTGCAATTTTGTGTAATTATTTTAATAACAGAAAGGTTGTATTTTCTTATGATGCTGATTTTAAAATTTTTAAAAATGTGTATAAAGGATGCCCTCAGGGCTCGCCTAGTGCTCCGCTGCTCTGGACCGCCGTTATTTTTAAGTTATTAAATGTTTCTCTTCCTGAATACGTAAATGTGATCTGCTATGCAGACGATATTTTATATGTAGTATATGATGTATCTTTAGAAAGATTAGAACAGCGTTTTCAACTGGTGAGTGATATTCTAAAGAAATAGGCCGAGGATGAGAAGTTGATTTTTTAATTTGCGAAAGACTTCATATATGTTTTTCCCTAGGGCCGGCAAAAATACTAGACCACCCAGGCTAAGATTTTATGGTACCCTGTTGAAAAGAGTAGATCACATGAAATATTTGGGTGTAATTATAGATGATAAATTAAATTTCGAACTTCATTTTAAAGAAATTCAGAAGAAATCTGATGCAATTTTATTATTTTATAAAAGACATTTTCCAAAAACAAATATTGATTACTAAAAGAAATATACTCAGAATGATTTATAATGCTGTTATCATACCTATAATAATGTATGGAATAGGTAGTTGGGGCTCTAGGGCGCGGAACTCCAAAGAATAAGGAATAAGTTAATAACAATTCAGCCGCCCTGGCTTCTGTCACTGACTAGGTGTTTCAAAACTACTCCATCCGAAATTCTCTGCATCTTGGCCGGCACACCGCCTCTTTCTATATTTTATAGGTATTATTACGATAAATTTTTATTATCTACTAATAAGATTGATTTTATTCATTATGAGGAATTTTTTGCTTGTTGTACTGCTTTTTATAACTTGGATCCTTATTGTATACACCCTGCTAAAAGAGTTATTATTGATTATGAATTTCATTTTGTTGAATTTGGTGAAATTGACATTTTTACAGATGGTTTTGGAATCGATGGTAAGATAGGTTTTTCTTATGTTGTATATTACTATGGTACTGAAATTTACAATGATAAAATTAAATTGGAAAATTTTAATTCAGTGTTCCAGGCAGAATTGACAGCTATTTTTTATACTTTGAGATGGATAAGGGATAACTTATTTATACATTATAAAATATCAATTTATAGTGATTGTCTGTCTGGTCTCCAGGCCTTAAAAAATTACGAATGTAAAAACTCATTAATTGTTGATATTAAATGTCTCTATGAAGAAATCACCAAAATTCATGTTGTGAAATTTAAATGGGTTAAGTCCCATGTTGGGATTTTGGGTAACGAAAGGGCCGATGTGTTGGCCAAGGAGGCAGTTTTGGGCGAATCCGGGGAGTGTTCCATTGTCCAACCATCCAGAAGAATTCTTGTAAATAAAATAAAACAATTTTATATTGATATGTGGAAAAAGGATTGGAATGAGTCTGATAGAAAAAAGGATTACAGTTATAATTTGATCCCTACATATAATAAATGTATTTCATGCTGCCTGTATCTTAATCAAATTATCACAGGACATGGACGCTTCCCGGAGTACCTAAAGAGAGAGATTCGGTCTACAAGAAAATGAGTTATGTTATAATTGTGGAGTTACGGGTTCAGTTAAACATTTTGTAAATGAATGTGATTTAACTTATGATATAAGACAAAAGTTTGGACATATTAATACATTTACTGGAAAAAACACTGAATTTGAATTTGCTAGGGAATTAATGAATTTTATTAATAATAATCGTGTTAATGTCGGAAATTTGATTTAACATGTGTTTAGTGTTTTTATGATAGAGCATGGTCTGTGTCTTGTGTTTTGTCCTTTTGTTTAGTTAGTTTCTAACCATTTTATTTATTTTAATTATTATTGTGCCGTTAAGGTCCATTAGGTTATATCCTAATGGGCGTATTTTATTATGTGTTTTTTAACTTGGCGCCCCCCTGGAAAAGTCATAAAATCAAATCGATTAGGTGGACGGGGGGCTGCGCCTCTTTCTGTACCTTATATATATATATAATTGTTTTTTGATTTTTGAATGTTTGGTGTTGTGCTTCGTTGTTTGTATTTCTCTTCCTTGTTTTTAGTTCGTTAATTAACTTCCAATTATTTTTAGTTAATTAGCTTCTTTTTCTCTCTTCTTTCTTTTTGTGGTCTTGAGGGGGTCGACCCTTTATAATCATATGGTCCAGTGGGACTAGCAGGATTGGGTCTTCCCTGTATTATGACCTTATATATATATATATATATATATATATATATAGTTAGTAATTTGTTTGTTAGTAATTTCAGTCGTTCTCCTACAGAGATACAAAATGAAAACAACTGTGGTTAATTGATTTTTAAATAGAATGGAAATTGACATGCGATTTTTAAATGGGGAGTATAATTAACAGTTATAGCTCAATATCAATAATCGAACAAAACTTAAGAATTTCTAGATTGTTCGTTATCTTGCAAGCACATCTGTTTCAAATCGATACCTTCCCTGAAATTAATGATTCTGGATTATTAAAAAATGAAGGATCAGAACTGAATCGAATTAAAAAAAAATACTGACTTGCATTAAGAAAAGTTTTCTTTTTTTCCCCTCTCTTTTACATTTATGGGATAAAATATTCCATCTGCTAATTCATCCGAGCTATGCTTTAAGAAAAAATGTATTGATGGAGTATTTAAAATATGTATATATCCGGAAAACATTTCAATTTATTATCTTTTTATTAAAAATAAAATAATTATAATGAAAAGGAGTACATTATATTAACGTAAATGAGAACAAATTTTTAATTCACGAAATTATGCAATATTTTCAAAATATGTTATTTAAATTGTAGCATACTCCTTCCGCCCAAGCTATGAATTTAGTTATAAATTGAAGGTTTCGTGTGTGATATGTATTGAGCATGTCAATGATTCATCCATTTAATTTTTTTTAATCTGCATTATAATGCTGGCTTTCAAGTTAAGATCGTGTTTTAAATTCATTCTTATAAGATTAATTATAAAGAAAACTAAACTGAAATGATTTAAATATTGAAGCGATTAAATGAATGTATTAATAAAAATATCTGAAAGTGTTTAGATTTCTGTTACATATCACTGTTCAGTTACATATTGCATATCAATTCAATATCATGTTCTTTGAGCTTAAAACACATAAAATTCAACTCAACAGCAATATCACAAAATATTTAAAACCAGCAAAACAGCATATTTTTAGAATTTCCGAAACAGTCTCCCGCACTAGAGATAAAAATGTTTTATTCTGTACAATGTTGCCATTGCTCATTTTGAAATCGTTGAGTTAGTTAATCAAAAATTCTTTAAAGTTTAACAAAACTGGAAACAGATGATATAACAAATTCGAAATTCAAAATTCGGGCTTCTGTTTGCCCATGTTCGTTTGGAGGATTACGTTATTTAAAATTGCATGGCTTTAAGTACCGCTGTTTTTTTGCATTGCGAAAAACATTCATGTAGATTCTTCATTTTTTAGTTTATTTAATAATAATACATGGCGATAATATTTGGTGGCAACGGTCTGAAAAGTGAATGCCATTTTGAAATTAATAGCCCTTTGAGCAAATAGATAAAACTGTTAATAGAATTTTATTACTATAGTGAACAAAAGACTTTGCTTTACGATAATGGAAATAAAATATGAAAATTGGGAAATACTTCCTCTGTATTATTCAACTGTCTTTCGACACCTACGAACTATAACCTGGAATAGAAAAGAGCTGGCATCATTTCTCTAAACATTCGTTCAAAATTCCAGCTAGAATTTGAATAAAAAGCTCAAGTATCTTCACATATGCACGCAAAACTCGTATAAAATGAGATGCGTTAAAATTGAAACTATTTCAAAGACGCAGTTAATGTAAGACATTATTTATTCACACTTGCCTATAAATTCCTTTTCAAGGTTTCCTAAACTATTTTACACAGATATTACCGAAAAATGAACGATAAATTCTTAGCTGCTTAAAGCTGCAACTAGAAGCATGAAACTTTTCAATATTCATATTTTCAGCGACATGTTCAGTTTCTTTAGCTACATATTTTATGTGAAGACACATAACACTAGTTTGCTCCAAAAGGGATATTCTTTATGCTCTATTGCATTTTTCTTTTCTAGAAATTCGTTATAATCACATCTAAGGCAGTCGAGAAAGAATAATGTAGACTTGAAAATGTTTTGTCTCTTTTTTTTTTTTTTCTTTGATAGCTCACATCTTCAAATACCTCAACCTAGCGGAAGTACCTCAACCTAGCGGAAGTACTAGATCCCAGAGACTGAGAGTAATGTATCTAACAACAGAGAGAGAGAAGGATACCTCTGTAATCCATCTCTAAGAACGATGAAAAGGTACAATTCATAGAAATGAATTTTTCAGTCGGATGTGAAATTGGAACCAACATAAAAAATTTCCATAGACAAACAAGCTAATTCTCCCTCATAATGAACAACAATCACGCAGCAACAATGGCACGCAGTTTTGAATTATTTTCGTCTTTCTAATCCAATGGTCGTAAAAGCTCAGGTGCCATCCAGTATTTCACCTATATTCAATTTTAGTCTAGTAAATGTGGCAAAAATTTGATCATAGTTGATCAGAAATCAATAACGTGAATAAACACGCAAATACAGAATCTTCTTTACATATAAAGATTTTGCAAAAGCTACAAATTTATAATTAGCAAACACTTCGATTCGAAAGCGTGCAGTCGCAGCACTTTTCGAAGTAAAGCATTATTATCTTCAATGCTCGAGACTGTTGCCACTCGGAAAAATGTGTGCGAAAATAAATGTTTCCTAAGTTTTTATTTTATATCTCGGCTAATTAAAATTTCACGAAGATGGGGAATAGTCAAAACGGCTTCTCTCGAATTTTTGCAATCGGGAATAATGTATTTAATGTTTGGCAATGCTATTTTTATTTCAACGTAAAATTAATTAAAATTAAAAATTTTTTTATTAACAAAATAACTTAAAATTTTTTTTATTAACAAAATCGACGAATAATATACAGTGGATGGACAAAATATGGAAACACCTTGTGAAATGCATGTTTGAAAAGAAAGATTGATTTTAATGAAATATGTAGGTGGCGCTGGCGTTTTTGACTACTGACGCCACCTATACAACTTCGTAAATGTGCTAAACAGTTCAGTTGTTGTCGGAGTACTGTTATGTGAGGTTGTCATTGCATTATGTCAGAGTTAACAGACTTCGAACGTGGGCAAATTGTTGGAGCACGTATGGTAGGTGCTTCCGTAAGAATGGTAGCCGAGGTGTTTAGTGTTTCAAGAGGTACTGTATCGAAGATTTATTCCGCATATTTGAAAAGCGGAAAAACATCATCTGCTAAATCACAGCGCGGACGAAAGTGTGTCCTGAGTGATCGTGACAGACGATCATTAAGGGCAATTGTGACGAAAAATAAGAAGACCACAGCTGCAAAAGTTACTGTTGAAATGAATGTTGTGTTACCGAACCCTGTGAGTACCAAAACAATTAGAAGGGAGCTTCATAAACAGGGAATTGCTGGCCGTGCTGCAATTGAGAAGCCACTCATCAGTGATGCTAATGCCCTAACAGGAAAAGGTGGTGTTTAAGTCATAAAGCCTGGACTATAGAGCAGTGGAAGCGAGTAATATGATCTGACGAGTCTTCTTCCGCATTGTTTCCCATTTCTGGCCGAGTTTACGTCTGGAGAACGCCATCTCAAGCCTATAATACAGACTGCTTATTGCCAAGAGTGAAACATGGCGGGGGTTATGTTATGGTTTGGGCAGCCATATCGTGGTTCTCTGCTAGCCCCATGATAACTGTGTCAGGGCACATGACTGCCAAGACTTATGTGAACATTTTGGCCGATCAAGTTCATCCCATGGTACAAACTTTGTTTTCCGATGGTGATGGTGTCTTCCAAGACGACAAAGCCCCTGTTCACACAGCTCACATTGTCCAGGACTGGTTTTCTGAGCACGAGGATGAGTTGTCCCATCTCCCCTGGCCACCACAGTCACCAGACCTGAATATTATCGAACCTTTGTGGTCTACATTGGAACGGAAAGTGCGTTCTCGTTATCCACCGCCAACATCGTTATCTGAACTTGCCACCGTTTTGCAGGAAGAATGGTATAATATTCCCTTGGCAAACATACAGGAACTGTATTTATCCATTCCGAGAAGACTGCAAGCTGTTTTGGATGCCAACGGGTTTCCTACACCATATTAAGCAAAGAAACATGTTTTTTTAAAGGTGTTTCCATATTTTTGTCCAACCCCCTGTATTTAATGTTTGGCAATGCTATTTTTATTTCAATGTAAAACTTAAATAGTTTTTATTAACAAAATCGACGAATAATATATTTAATGTTTGGTATTTAATGTTTGGCAATCGGAAATAATGTATTTAATATTTGGCAATCGGACATAATGTATTTAATGTTTGGCAATCGGAAATAATGTATTTAATGCTTGGCAATCGGAAATAATGTATTTAATGTTTGGCAATCGGAAATAATGTATTTAATGTTTGGCAATGCTATTTTTATTTCAATTTAAAATTAAAAATTTGAAAGCGAGCAGTGGCAACACTTTTCGAAATAAAGCAGATTTTTATCTTCAGCTTGCGAGACCTGCCGCTCGGAAAAATGAGGGCGAAAATGAGTGTTTTCGGAGTTTTAATTAATATCTCCGATTTTGGCTTTTTTTTTTTTTTTTTCTAAAAACATGCACGTCGACCTTTCGCAGGACCCCCAAAAGAATTGTAGGAAGTTTGGTGACGATTATCCCGAGGTGCGAAATCAGCTGTACGCTGTGAGAAAAAATCTGATGTGTACACCACATGACTTCCTTGTACGGAATATTAAATTATATGCATTTTTTCTTGCATTTCATTTAAACTTATTGGATTGAATTAAATCTACTTCGTCGACAGCGCATAAACCACAATAGAATAAATGCATTCTTTAAAATTCACCCTAGTATTTGTTTACCATAACGACACTCTGGCGCTAGATTCACTTAACAGTATTATATTTCGCTTATATTATACAACTCATAATGCACAAAATTTATATCATTTAAAGAATAGAATTATCTAATCGTTGCCACAGGTTCTATTCAAATACTATAATAAAGCTAGAATGATGTATAAAAGAAATTAAGAAAACAAAACAAAAAAGAAACAGTTTTTCACAGACGATTGAGTATTTCTCATTCAATTAATTCAGTTCTCACTTCGCGAGAAGGCAAAAATACATAAAAACTCAAAATATCTATATTAAAGATTACGAAGTAAATCTTAAACACTTATTTCCTCGAAAAAATTCGATAAAGGATTAAGCATGATTTAATTGGCAATAATAAACGAAGGCGTTATCCTTGTTGTTGCGAAGCTAAGTTTCTCTAGATTGGCAACAAATCCACTAGTCTGCTGTTTCAAATGTAAACAATCAATGGCCGCCATCAAAGAAAAGGCTTAGCGGCACTTAAACAACTTTAAAATTGTTGATAATTCTAAAACTATTGCATACAGATTTACTAAAGGCATAAAAACCTTAACCGGAAGATAAGAACAACATAATTCAATCATTTTTAAAGCAAAAAATGTACAATTTACAAATATATAAGAGTAAAGAAACTGAGATCACTGAGCCGGGTAACAGAGTGGATATATATATAAATATATTTATATACGTTTGGTGCGGCCGATTGCAACCAAAATACGAGGTGCATATCTACATATTATAGCAGTCCTATATACAAAATTTCAACGTTCTGAGGCTACTCGTTTTTGAGTTATGCGAGATACGTAGGCACGTACATATGTTCGTACGGACGCCACGAAAAATTCTCTTCAGAATTCATTTTAAAGCAGTTTTATATATACATATATATATATATATATATATATATATATTTTTTTTTTTTTGCAGGGAAAGGGTATTTTATTCTGTCCTTACGTACAGATATCATGCAAAAACATCGTTAAATTGCATTCGATATCGGTCAAAATGGATATTTTCGTTGAAATATGCTGCCTGAAACTTTTCGCAATTACAATACTTCCTTTTTACTTCGTACAAGGAAGTAAAAAGAGTAATTGTAACTCTTCGCATTTGTACTACTTCTTCTACACTCGCATGAACATAGTTTTGAGTAAACTCCCTGTTCCTACTCACTACTCCAGTGATGTAACAGTAGTCCTGAATGTTTAACTTCATGAGTCTGCAATTTTCTTTTTAAAGCTTTGACTAAAGTTACGAGACTAAAATAGTGTTACGAGATTATTTCAGACTTAGCAACGATTTGAAATTATGTCATATCGCCAAAGTTGAAATTTATAATTTATTTCCCTCATTTTGCTCCCAACATACGTGAAGTTTAAAAGGCCAATTTTAGTGATACTAGCCTTTGTAAAGTATTTGAGTTTAGCTCTTATTTAAAATTTAGTTAGTTTGTACCGCGTCAGTCCATAAATTCGTGCGCATTAAGAGTATGCGTGGAATTCACTATGACGCATTTATTAAAACAATACAATTTTGAACCTGTTGAAACTTGTCATCGTTTGACTAACATATTATTCAGTTCATCACCATTTTTTGAACATATCGAACGCATTTTAGTACCCACAAAAGATGAATATAGATAATCAGTACATACGTGCTGTGCTACATTTTTTATTTTTGTGCGGTTAATCTGCCAGGTTTGCAGCGATAAAAATTAATAGTGTACATGGTTAACACACTACTAGTGTAAGAACTGCCCAGAAATGAATTAAAATATTTAAACTTGGAAAAAGCAGCATTTATGATAAACTCCGTTTAGGGCGTTTTGAACTGTTAGAACCAAATCAAACGATTCATTCAGAAATTTAGAGTGAACCACTTTGCTGTTTAAACTCAGAATTGATAAAGAAATGGCCACGTTACAATATTACGTTAACAAAAGGTTACAAAAATGCCAATTTGTGTGCAATGCAAAATTTGTAAGCTTCCAGATCTGTTTACTTCCTTGTACGAAGTTAAAAGGAAGTATTGTAATCACGAAAAGTTTCAGGCAGCATATTTCAACGAAAATATCAATTTTGCTGCAATCAAATGCAATTTAAGGATGTTTTTGCGTGATATCTGTACGTAAGGATAGAATAAAATACTCTTTTCCTGCAAAAAAAAAAAAAAAAAAAAAAAAAAAAAAATTATAAAACTGCTTTAAAATGAATTCTGAAGAGAATTTTTCGTGGCGTCTGTACGAACATATGTACTTACGTGCGTACGTACCTATGTACGTATCTCGCATAACTCAAAAACGAGTAGCCTCAGAACGTTGAAATTTTGTATATAGGACTGCTATAATATGTAGATATGCACCTCGTATTTTGGTTGCAATCGGCCGCACCAAACGTATATAAATATATTTATATATATATCCACTCTGTTACCCGGCTCAGTGATCTCAGTTTCTTTACTCTTATATATTTGTAAATTGTACATTTTTTGCTTTAAAAATGATTGAATTATGTTGTTCTTATCTTCCGGTTAAGGTTTTTATGCCTTTAGTAAATCTGTATGCAATAGTTTTAGAATTATCAACAATTTTAAAGTTGTTTAAGTGCCGCTAAGCATAATACTTCTCTTGATGGCGGCCATTGTTTGTTTACATTTGAAACAGCAGGATAGTGGATTTGTTGCCAATCTATAGAAACTTATCTTCGCAACATTGCCAATTAAATCATGCTTAATCCTTTCTGGAATTTTTTCGAGGAAATAAGTGTTTAAGATTTACTTCGTAATTTTTAATATAGATATTTTGAGTTTTTATGTATTTTTGCCTTCTTTAACTGAAGTGAGAACTGAATTAATTGAGTGAGAAATACTCAATCGTCTGTGAAAAACTGTTTCTTTTTTGTTTTGTTTGCTTAATTTCTTTTAAAGATCATTCTAGTATTTGAATAGAACCTGTGGCAACGATTAGATAATTCTATTCGTTAAATGATATAAATTTTGTGCATTCTGAGTTATATAATATGAACGAAATATAATACTTTTAAGTGAACCCAGCGCCAGAGCGTCGCTATGGAAAACAAAGTGAATTTTAAAAAATGCATTTATTCTATTGTGGTTTATGCGCTGTCGGCGAAGTAGATTTAATTCATTCCAATAAGTTTAAATGAAATGAAGAAAAAATGCGTATAATTTAAAATCCCGTACAAGGAAGTCGTGTGGTGTACACATCAGATTTTTATTTTCAGTCCAAAGGGGCTTTTTCCCAGAAGGACTACAGTTTTCGTTTTGCGATTTTGCGTTGAATCAAAATAAATGTCCGTTTCACTTTTCAAACTGTTGCCACCCAATGTTAGAGTCCTGCATTGTTATTAAGAAATTAAATAATGAAAAATCTGTCTAAATGTATGTATATTTGTCGCATTGTGATAAAACAACGGTACATAGAGCCATCGGATTTTGAATGACGTTATCCTCCTACGAATATGGGCAAGTGAAAGACCAAATTTGAAATTTCGAATTCGTTTTATGATCGATTTCCTATTTTGTAAAACTTTAACGAGTTTTTGAGTAACAAACTCAACGATTTAAAAGCGAGCCATGGCAACACTCTACGGGAGAGAAAAAAACCTTTTTATCTCCAGCGCACAGAACCGTGTATCAGAAATTCTAAAGATATGCTCATTTTAAAATTAATTTGCGACATTGCTATTGAACTGAATTTTATGATTTAGGTGCAAACATGAGATTTAATAAATAATGGTAAAACAGAAAGCTTTAAAAAAACGCCCCTTCGGACTTCATTTAAAGTCTGAAACCTTTCAGATTTTATATTTAAAAATTTTTTTTGTTGCTGTTTTGATTAGCTTATCAGGACTACTATTTCCTCTAATTGCTTTGGCAAACATGCTGGAGTCCTGAGTGAGAACAGGAAGTTTTCTTTAAACTAACGAATAGAAATTCTGTTTGAACACCTAGCAAGCACCGAACCACAATTTAAACGATGTTCGTTCAAGTGTAGAAGATACGACACAGATGGGAAGGGTTTAATTACCCTTTATTCTTCACAGCTTACAAATGTTCCCGCACTCCGGGATACAGAGACCAGTACTTTACGGTCTGAAACGTAAAAATAAAAACTAAAACTAATTAAATTAAGTAAGAGTTAAACTCAAATACTTTTTTAAACTAGTAACATGAAGATTGCCCTTTCAGTCTTTACGTATGTTGTACGCAGAATGCGGGGAAACTGCAATACGTTTTTAGTATCAACAGGAGTGAATTCTGACACGAAAGGCGCAACTGACTGAAAAGCGCGCGCGATGTAAGTAGCAAAAATTCTTTCTCTCTCTCTCTCTAATTACACCTCCTTGCTAAAAAGCCACAACTCCTTCTTTGCTAAAAAGCCACAACTTAAACATTTAATAGTTTGCAAGTTCAATTTGCATAACTAAAAATCATCAATCGAATCAATCGAAAATCGGAGCTCATCAATCGAATTTAAAATCGAATTCATCAAACACAAGTATAGATAATAAAAAAGGAAAACACCTTGGTAGGAAAAAAAGTAAGTTTAGCATTAATTGCAAGGAAATTTACTTCTTACTGGTTACAAAAACGCACTTTAAACTAACTTTAATGTTTTTATTTATTTCTAAAAAATAGAATTAAAAGAAACTAAGGAATCGAAATCGCTATCGTTCTACCATCCAAAGGTTTCCTTGTGTTCCTTTTCTTTATCAGACAATTGTTGAAGAATCCGAGCAAAATCAGCCGGTTGCACATATTTTTTTGCCATGAAAACCGATATAAAATTTACAGAGCCAAATGTATTCAAATTAAATTAATACACGGCAATTAATAACACAAAATTACAAAATATTTGAGAAAAAAAAATATTTTCCGAAATTTAAAGCAAAATCACCCGCATGCCGTAAATTTTATGAAAAAGCTGCCACGTAGCACAAAAGCTCAGTTAAAAAAAAAACTCAAATGACTTCCTGATGGCACATTCCATGATGTGGGAAAGGGTAGAAAGGAGGAATAGAAATGACCTTCAGACGTCACGGCTTCGATTTGCGAAAAATGTGCGTTAAAAAACTGAATTTCTCGTAAGTTTTGCGCATGCGCGCGTGATGGAAGGTTAAATGGACCCAGTCGCGAAATCCTGGTGGTGAAGAATCATCATCCATCACTTTTCTTAGTTCGGGCGCCACTGTAGAGACAGGAATTTTTTGGAAGCAGGAGGGATGAAAAATGAGCAATGCCCTCGCCTGGACTCGAACTACGGACCTCTCGAATACGCACCGAATGTGCTGACCATTACACCACGAAGGCATACTAAGTAGGGAAGAGAAATACCTTATAAACCGATGCAAGTAATTTTCAATTTTTTCGCCAATCAGAGGAATAACCCTTCTCCAAGTCTTTATGTTTTATCTGTTAAAAAGTGCCAATATCTTTCAATTAGACTGCGTGAAGAATTTCCACCTTTTGAGACATTTACGTTTTATTACTGGTTCCCGAGCCGCTTTCATATTCGCTCTCTACTAAGCTGGGACCGATGGCTTCAAAATGATTGAAACCAATTTTGGAGAAAATCGTTTGTAATATGAGCGTCGATTTTAGGTTTTAAGTCTTGCCTTTCTTAGGAGATAAAATACCCCATTTATTGATTGATATCCACTGGAAGAAGCACTGGCTTTTATGAAGAAATTACAGCCCCAATAATCTTCTGGCGGACAGAGTAACAGTTGTAAGATCGATTAACCAGTTCGAGATCTTGCACCGCAGCGGGCTGCCCTGTGATTGGCCAGGGCTGCTGACCCATTCACCGATGGAAGGGGTGAAAGAAGTGTCGACGAAATAACGGGTTTAGAGAGAAAATTGCAATTTAATGTGTATAATCTAAGTGTAGAAAATAGTCGTAAGCATGGTGGGATGTGTCTATGGTTTGCGTGAAATAGAGTGCCAAAACTTTCTGCTAGATTAAGATATTTGCAATTGTTGATTGAAGTGGGAAAGAATTAATTGTATAATTTCGGAAAGCATTATTTTTGTTCCGAATGACTGCATTGAGGGCGGAGGAAGAAAATCTGCAAGCTTTCAGGTTTTATATTACGCTCAAAAGGGCGTTTTTTTGCGCCTTGTCTGTTACCTTTATTTATTAAATATCAAGTTCTTCGCTTTTAAAATACAGAAAATGTAATTCAATAAGCAATATAGCAAAATATTTAAAAACACCATATCTTGAGAATTTCCGATACACAGTCTCTTGCGCTGGAGATAATCATGTCTTTTCCGTGTACTGTTGCAATTGCTCGCTTTGAAATCGTCTAGTTTGTTAATCAAAAATTCGTTAAACTTTTACAAAATTTGAAATAGATAATAAAGTTAATTCTAAATTCCGCTCCGAGTGCCCACTTTCGGTTGGAAGACTATTTAAAACTGGATGGCTCTAGGTACCGTTATCTTTTCCCAGTGCGAGAAACATTCATGCAGATTTTTCATTATAAAGTTTCTTTAAATATTACACATGGCGATAATATTTTCTGCCAACAGTTTAAAAAGGGCTAAAAATGTGTTTATGGAACTGGCAAAATGTAATCTGAGATCACATCATGAGATGAGAGGCCATTAGATTTTTGAAAAGTCTAGAATTATTGGAATAAATATTAAAGCATATTTAATTCATGTAACATTCATTCAATGAAATATATTTAGAATTTGCAATTTTCATTGTAACTGCGTTTACTTATATTATTTTATATTCCTGTGGTTTTCTATTTACTACTGTGGGAAAATTACATTAATTCGTACATGTTCTGAGATTTGAAGATTTGTATAGTAATTAACGTAAATTTTAAAATGATTCCTGTATTAAATTGGTTATTTTGAGAACACCGACTTTCATGTAAGTTTATTAAATTAAGGACGAAATTTGGGTGATAATTTTCCAAATGTGCTTATGTTTTATTTTTTTTAACATTTTCCCAATGTAATGTTGTATATTTTACTCAAAAGTCCAATTTCAGTTTCGGCTTTAAAGCTATGGAATTTTGACTTTGTCTTCTAAGTTTTATGCTAAGTTTTTAACGATTAATTTTTAGTTAAAGCCATTTTTCTGTCGCTTCTAATTTCAGCTTACAAATTTCCTGCCAGAATGTGTTTTCAGAATCTCCGTTAAGGGCAAATGAAAAAAGAGCAAGTATTTAAAGTCGTAGTTCGACTTACTTTGTTAGAGAGCCAGAGATTCTGACCAGCGCGCGTTCGCTTTTTTGGCTATACTACTCTCGGCCGTATTTCAGGCCCTTGATAGCTTCGCCGTTTAGTTAGCGTTAAGGGGCCAACTCCTGTAGAATTTTGATAGCTTCGGCTGTATCGTTTTAGTTAAGTTTAGTTAAGATTAATTTTTTAGTAATCTTGAGTTCAAGCCCAAGTAGAGGCTTTTCTGGACGTCCTGAGAGAGGACCATCTATTAAACTTTATTTTGAACAATTAAGGGTAATTAACCCTTCGTGAGTTTATGTTTCTATCTTTCTAAACTAAGCGATTATTTGCTTACCAGTTCTCAAGGTTCCACTCACATTGCTGTAAATTTTAGGTTGGAACATGACAGCCTCTTATGGAATTTATTTTTCTGTTAACTACGAATAGATTATTTCCGATTTTATTATATATTAGGGAGCTATTGCTTTCAAAAGCTTTTCTTTATAATTAGTTTGATAAACTGAAAACAAAGCCAGGAACATTAAAACTTAATGCAATTCAAGGATGCACACTGCGGGGGGGGGATGGGATAGTTCTGTTCTACTGAGCCGATTCATGAAATTCGAATCTCCTTTTCCATGCCTCGAAAGCGCGACTTAGGATATATATTAGATTTATATGTAGCATTGTTCTAATATAGGGATTTTGACACAAAATCCGACATTTTCTGAAAAGGCATGCCACGTTTTTTCCATATTTCGATTCTATGACTCACATTATGCCAAACTGCCAAGTTTTTAAAAAGCCGCCCCAGTAGATTTTAAAAAAATAGCTCCTTAGTGTTAATTGCATTTAATATTTATTTATTAATATCTCCTTTTTTTAATAGGGAGACCGGAAAGTAATGTCGTTTCTGCGCATGTCGACAACAACATGCTAAGGGCAGAAGTGGAAGCAAATTGATGTCAAACACTCTTAACCAATCTTGGTCGACCATCCAAGAACATTTAAAGCAGAATGGAAAAATAAGCAAAGCAGGTGTTTGAGTCCCCCATAATCTGTCCGAAAAGAACAAAGCCAACCAAGCCATCACATGCAACGTATTGCTTCAACGACACCCTACAGAACGGTTTTTTGATCGTTTGATTAGTGGATACAAAAAGTAAGTCCTTTATGATAATCCAAAACTCAAAAGGCAGTTTTAATAGGGGTTACAAAGGGTTTACTTCCCGAAAAGGCGTATCTGGGTGTTTGGTAGAGTATTCGCGGAATTGTTCATTTTGAATTGCTGAAACCTGGAAAAACTGTTAATGTAGACCTTTATTGTGAACAACTGGATGGTGTGAACCAATCTTTAATCGAGAAATATCCGGAAATTTTCAACGGAAAAGGCGTCATTCTGCAACACGACAATGCAAGACCGCACTGTGCAAGACGAACACTGGAATAATATAATGAATTGGGGTGGGAGGTACTGCCTTACCCACCCTATTCGCCCTATATCTCACCCTCGGATTTCCATTTATTCCGATCCCTATAACATTTTCTTAGTGACAAAAAATTTGAAAATTTGAGTGATGTCCAAAATGCCATCTCGAGATATTTTACTCAAAAACCAAATGATTTTTATCGGTCTGGGATTGAAATATACATACTATATGGCAAAAGGTTGCTGATAATGAGAGTGATTAAATTATGGATTAAAAATAAAAACTTTTTACAAATTTATTTGTTTGAATTTAATGTAAAAAAGCGACATTACTTTCCGTTCCCCCTATTATTAAACTAACTTGATTCCTCCTGCCAGAATTCGAAATTTAGGTTCATTCCAAATAAAAGCCATCCTTTTTTATAATTTATTTTTAAAATTTGTATTTTTAAGTAATTTTTATAGGTTTTTCAAAAAAAATATGAATTATAATATATAACATTTTTAACATGATCTTAAAGTAGATGTATGTCTACCATACCTGCAGAAAATTAGAATTTTTTTATTCAAAATTTTATAAGATATACATGAATTTACATAATGGACGGTTTTCAAATTTGACATCTTGTTTTTGAGCGATAATAAAGCCAAATGTGGTGTACGCACTTTGTTAAAATTATTTGAAAGTATGAACGATGCCTTTTTTTCCTTTCGTTTACAATGAAAGAAAGGAAAAGAAAATAGGTTGCTATAAATTAAGAAGTCCGCCAAGTGAGTTATTCTTGGCGCAAACTGAAAAAAAATCCAAAATAAATTGTTGAATTTCTTCGTATACTTCGCATCAAATTTTACAAAATTTATTTAGGCATAATTTGAATCGAAATATGGTAAAAGAATTGCCATGTCATTTCAGAAAAATGTCCGATTTTGTGTCAAAATACCTATATTGGAACAATGCTAGATATAAATCTAATACATATCCTAAGTCGCACTTTCGAGATATGAAAACCGCAGTTTGAATTTCATGAATCGGCTCGGTAGAACGGGAGAAAGAGAACTGTCCCCTTTTTTGTATTTGCAAAGAGTACAATTAAGACATTCAAATTACTTTTTACATGATATCTTACAACAAATTTCAGGCTTTCAGTTGTCAAAACCGAAAATCATTAATGAAGCTTTGTTTTCAGTTATTAGCTTCTGATATTGGTTCTTTCATCGGCGAGAAGCCTACCAGCGGCCGAGTGGTAAATTCGCTGAATATCGGTAATTCAGTTCGAGGCTCGAGTTTCGGCAAACGGGCTGGCTGCATGGGCGTTTTTGTGGTTTTCTCCATGTACGATGTGTATACTAGACACTTTCCCTTAGAAAGTCCTCCACGAAAGCATCCCTTCCCTTGGGTAGATAACGTTCGAGTGCTGTGCCAAACCTTTATCGGCAGGAAATTTAGTAAAGTCATAAAATATAGTTGGAAAAATGGACAAACAAATACCATTTTCATTGCTGAGGTATAATTATACTTGTATACATTTGTATGTATGATTTTGTATGCTCCTCAATCGTTACTGAGCGAAAAAGTGAAAAAAAAAATGTATTTTCCGGCAAAAGATCTAAACGTATTTTTGCGCCATGTTCGATAAATGAATCGGTTAAGTTTCAGTTAGGATTTAGGCATTTTTAAATTAACACAAATAGTGTATATGAAATAATATGCTTAAATTGTATATTTCACGAATGGGGTTAGTATACTTTACACAGAATCGAAAATAGTTGACTATACAGAAAATCAACATTAGATTCAATATGGCACTTGATTGATCTTCGCTTAATACTTTTATATTACGTTTAAAGAAATTGTTAAGGAAGCTTAACAAACTTTTCTTGATATTTACGCAACTGAATAACTAACGATTTTACATTTTTTTTTTTTTTTTGCTTTGCGATTAATCTAAATATATTAGAAATATGCGACTTTTATTTACAACTACTATTGCAGTAGATTTTTAATTACAATGAAATAGTTCGAACCAAACAAAAAAACGAGAGGGCAGTTCTATATCTCCCGTACTACTGGACCGATTGTCGAAATTGAACATGCGTTTTCCATGTCTCAAAAGCGCGACTTAGGATATATATTAGATTTATATATAGCATTACTGTAACATTAGGTATTCTGACACAAAATTGGGCTTTTTCAGAAATAACGTACCAATTATTTTTCCATATTTTCATTCTATGACTCAATTTATGCCTAGATACTGAATATTATAATTTTGGTGAAAAATGTATGGAGAAATTTAAAAATTTATTTTGGCGCATCTTTTTCAATTTGCGCCATTTACTTTGCGATCTTCGTAATTTACTGTAATCTATTTTCCTTTCATGGTGCAGGAGCGGAGGTCATTTCTCATACTTTCAAATAATTTATAACAAAGTGCGTAAACCACATTGGGCTTTATTACCGCTTATAACAAATATACCAAATTTTAAAACGCTCCAATATGTAAATTCGCGTATATTCGGTGTTGGTGTATTTAATTATGGCAAAGCACACTAAGGCTATCTGCCTAAGGGGAGGGATGCCTTCGTGGAGGACTTTTTAAGGTTAACTGGCTCGTATACACGTTACACATGGGGAAAACCACGAAAACACCCATGCAGCCAGCCCGTTCGCGGGATTCGAACCTCGGACCGAACTACCAGTGTTCAGCAACTTTACCGCTCGGCCGCTGGTGGGCTTGCATATATTGGGAAATTCTAAAGAAAAAACTGTAATATTTTGCAAGCATACTTAGAAATATATCTACTTTAGCATGACGGTAAAAATTTTATAAAATGTAATTCAAAATTATTTTCAAAAAATGTATAAAAACTTTGCACTTTTAAATTGTAATTCAAAATTATTTTCAAAAAATGTATAGACTTTGCACTTTTAAAATGCAAATTTTAAAAATAAATCATAAAAAATTGACGAATTTTATTTGGAATGAAACGAAATTTCGAAATGTGAAAGGAAGAAACAAATAAGTTTAATGAAAAAGAGATATTAATAAAAATACACCAAATACAATTAACATGGAGGAGTTAAATTTTGAGAGTTACGTTTTTAAAAACTGCTCGTGCGATTTTTACGAAGCTTGGCAGTATGGCGTAACTGGAGTCGTAGAATTGAAATATGGAAAAAATAGGTATGTTATTTCAGGAAAGTCCGATTTTGTGTCAAAATGTTTATGTTAGAACAATGCTACGTAGAAATCTAATATATATTCGCTTTTGAGACATGAAAACCGCGAGTTAAATTTCGTGCAAGGTGTAACTACGTAATTGAAAGTCACGGAAATATTTACAGTGTTTGAATATTTAGCCGAAAGGGCATTAGACCTGAAGGGCTATCAAGTTCGTTTTGGCATTTTGCGTCGATTCACTTTTCAAATTGATGCCACAAAATATTAGAGCCCTGTGTTATAGTTAAAGAAATTCAATAATGAGGAAAGCTGCATAAATATATGTATATTTCTCGTATTCTACCTAGCGGTACCTAGAACCATCCAATTTTGAATAACGTACGTCTTCACCCGAATATGGGCATCTGGAATCCCGAATTTGGAATTTTCTTTTTATCTATTTCAAATTTTAAAGCATTTATGAGTTTCTGATTAAGAAACTCAACTATTTCAAAGCGAGCAAAGGCAACACTGTACGGAAAAAGAAATTGTTTACAGCGCGTGAGTGAATTCTAAAGATATCCTATATTTAAATTATATCGTGATATTGCTGTTGAATTGAATTTCAAAGAACATGATGTTTAATAAATAAAGGAAACGCACAAAACGTTAAATAAAAGCGTTTGGGGGCGTAATAATAAATCTGAAAATCTTCAGGATTTTTCCGTATATTTTTTATTTTAAATATTACTTTCATTTAAGTGGTTAAAGTTTAACTAATTATTTTCAAAGTTTATAGCCAAAATTTATTGGATTTATAAATATGTTACTCTCTCTGAAAGCAGTTATACAAGTCTAAAAAATATGCTGTATGTGGATAACAGAGAAAGAATACGCATTAACAGTGCATTAGGCAATATATTCCGAACGTAAGATCTAAACGGTTGGCTGGTCTGTCGCATAAATTAGTCTCATAACAAGGACTGTTCGTGCAATAATTAAGAGTAGTCATTGCAAGTAACTGAAATCTGGTTGTAATTTCTTTTGTTATTTTCTCCCTCCTTCCAGCATGCTTGCTTGGTATAATGGTTAGCCTACTCGGCGTGTATTCCAGAGGTCTAGGTTCGAGTCTCAGTGAGAGAATTGCTAAATTTTCATGTACTACTGCTTCAAAATAATTTAATGACTCTATAATGGCGCTCGAACTGAAAGTTGGTGGATGATGATTCTTTGGCAATTGGTCCCCTCATCCCCGGTCGCATATTTCACAAATACACATCTGTGTAGCCACCGAGGGAGTGGCTTCTATTATGGACCAACGAGCATCCACTAATATTTCATGTCACATGACCTTTCGCACGCTTTAAGATTTAAGCAAGATGGTTGAAAATATTTTGCCACGCAAATTTCTGTACATCGTCTATTTCTTCTGAAAATTTTCATTGCGAAGTTAGATCAAATATAAGCATTGGAAGATTTCACTACCTGGTTGAAAGAATTTGAAATAAATACAAACACATGTTGGATACTCCGCAAAAATATTCATACGAAATATTACTTAATAAGTGATAAATAAGACGAAAGGAATATGTGATACACATCTGGGCCCAAATGCTATCTTTACATAAAACTATGCATTTGAGAATAATATTTACACCAGTTAGATATGTAAATAGAAGTCAGAACTTTTTATTGCAGTCTATATGAAAAAGATGTTCTACAATAATAGCCAATGCAGAATTTTATTCATTCATTCACTTCCCTAACTTGCATTCGTAATTCACTAATTTGCATTTAGTGTGTTAAATTTCACATTTATTAACTGCTCACTCTCTGTTACGAAGCGAATAACGATACTAATGCGTAGTTCGAAAGGCTAGTAATAACTTGACGATTCTTGTTCGAACGCTAATTTTGTTTCGACGAATATGCATCAGTGGTAAATTTGATCTTGATTTGGATACAAAATATTCATGACGATATCTTTCATTTATATTTAATGAAAACACCAAAATATATCACAGCAATACACATACATCGCAATGGCGAACCACAGTTACATAATGTAAAAAACACAGAATTCTTTTGGCACAACAGCGCCCTCTATCCTATGAAAAGTTCCAACACACCCCACCTGTGCTCTTTTAAGAGCACATTAAATTTACATATCAATAATATATGTTAGATATAATCAAAATCAATATGCACGAATTAATACTGAAAACTACATTGCAAATTAAATACAATACATGAAAGAAACATATATATATAACTTTAAATTTCAAAAGGATAGATTAATTGGACGGGTCTTCGATAAAGTCCTTGAGAAGTACGAATCAAACATGAACGCACATACCCATCCCTACCTTTATAAACTTCTTCTATAATTCCAATAGGCCAAAAAAATTTTGATTTCGTCGACCCCTCCAGCAATACAACCTCACCCTTTTTAAGATTCCTTTCAGGAGATGGATTTAGAAAAGTATGCGCAGACCGTAATTCGAGGAGATAATTCTCCTTCCACTTTTTCCAAATTTGTTTCAAAAGATTAGTTTGATACAGTTTTCTCCTAGTCAAAGTCTGCCTGTTCAATGGTTCATTCCTGAAAAGGTCGGCAAAATGTACAGGATAAGAAATATTTTCTTGCCCTGGAAACAAGAAATGGGCAGGTGTAAGAGCTTCTGGCTCTTTTATTTCATTATGGACATAAGTAAGAGGTCTATGATTTAAAGCTAACTCAATTTCTGATAGAATAGTCATCATTTCCTCAAAGTTAAGAAGAGCCCTTCCGAGAATTTTTCTCAAAGGATCTTTGATACTTTTCATAAGCCTTTCATAAAAACCACCCCACCAAGGCGCGTGAGGCGCAATATATTGCCAAGTTATGCCGTTTATTGATATGAAATCTTTCAATTTTGAATCTATTATAATTTTTGCTAATTCTTTAAGAATTTCATTAGTGGCTCTAAAGCTCTTAGCATTGTCGGAAATGATAACTTTACAATTTCCTCTCCTAGCTAAAAATCTCCTTAATGACAAAATAAAATTTTTTGTTGACATATTTGTGATTAATTCTATGTGCACAGCTCTAGTAACACTGCATGTAAATAATGTTATGTAAGCCTTTTGAGGCGTATCCTTTCCTGATTTTATTAAAACTGGGCCAGTGAAATCTATGCCAGTTACAGTAAAAGGAGGGTTTTCAGTAATTCTACATTTAGGTAGTTGACTAGTTATTTGTTTAGCTGGTTTCAACTTATACTTTCGACAAATTAGGCAGTTACCTAATACTCTTTTTATAATTTGTCTACCTCGTGGAATCCAAAATCTAGACCTAATTTTGGCTAGCGTAAATGTAACTCCACCATGAAAAATTTTATTATGTTCTCGAATAATAATTAACTCTGTAAATTTAGACTGCTTAGGAAGAAGTATAGGATGAGCTTCATCCTTTGTAAACGCTCCTTGTTCTAACCTTCCTTTTATGCGCAAAACACCGCAACTGTCGAGAAATGGGGCTAAATTTGAAAGTGGAGAGTTTTTAGGAATCGATGTACCATTTTTAAGGTTCTGCAATTCTAAGTTGAACTCTATGTTTTGCTCATGTTTTATCCAGTCTATTTCAGCATTTTGAAGTTCTTCTGCTGTGAGGGGACCTGCAATCGTTTGTCGTTTTTGAAGTTTATTAACAAACCGTTTAACTAGTGCAGTTACTCTTAGTACCTTTAACAAACAACTATATTTCCCTAAATCTAAAATAAATTTCGAATTTTCTACCAAACAGTTATTTTGCACTGTACCTTCAAATTCTTTTTTTAGCTCTAAGTCTACGTCTGTAGATTTTAAGTTCTCTCTTTCAGTAGGCCAGTATTCAGGTGATTGGCTTAGCCACGGTGGACCGTTCCACCAAAGATGGTTTGTAGCTAAATTTGCTGCAGAAATTCCTCTGGACAAGATATCTGCAGGGTTATCCTTACCAGGGCAATGAGCCCAATTATTGGTATCTGATAAAGATTGAATTTCTTCTATTCTATTTTTTACGAAAGTTTTGTATTTACTAGCTTGTCCCTTAATCCAACATAATGTAATCATCGAGTCGGTCCAAAAATAACTAGAAGTATTAAATTTAAGACATTTACTTACTTGATGGACTAATCTTGCGGACAATAAAGCTCCCATTAATTCCAGTCTTGATAATGTAAGACCTTTCAGAGGAGCTACACGACTTTTAGAACAAATAAAACTGATACTTATTCTCCCATATTCAGATATAGCTCTTAAATACAATACAGTTCCATAGGCTAAAAGAGATGAATCTGAAAAAGAATGAATTTCAAATGAAATAAATTTACAGTTCAAATTTGAAAAATAACATCGAGGAATCTGAAGATCTTCTAAGTGTTCGATTTCACTGCACCACAACTGCCACTTGTGATCCAGTGACGATGGAAGTTTATCATCCCAGTCTATGTCATGACTCCACAGTTCCTGTAGAATGCACTTCAGCTTTATGATGAAAGGCCCAAGAAATCCGACAGGATCATAAATACGACCCACTACTCGAAGAATAAACCTTTTCGAAGCAGTTCCGTTCTTGACCAATTTTGATAATTCTTTTACGTTAAAAGATATACTGTCCGCATCTGGATCCCAAACTAGACCCAACACCTTGGATGGTGAGTCAAGTCCTGTACTTGAGCTCTTTTCCTCATCGATTTTGAACTCAGCATCTTTCCACAGCTTACGCAGTTCCATGGAATTGGTTTTCCATTTTCGTAATATCATGCCACATCTTTTGAGAATTTCTACACTTTCAGTCGTAATTTCCAAAGCCGCTTGCAAGACTTCTTCACCTCCAATCAAATCGTCGACATAAAACCATTCTGACAGTAATTTGCAAGTATCAGGAAATTCTTGTTTACATTTATCAAAATGATATTTCAGAGCTGCAGCTAATAAATATGGACTTGGTTTTAGTCCAAATAAAACTCGACTAAAGTTCATTTCTTGATATGAATTAGAACCGATATCATCAGTCTAGAAGAATCTACTAAATTTTCTATTACTAGGATCGATCAAAATTTGTAGATACGCTTGCTTTATATCCGCTGTGAAGGCGATTGTATTTTGTCGAAACTTTAATATCATTTCAAATAGATTCGGATACAAGTTTAGTCCTTTAAATAAACAGTCATTAATTGAAAGTTGTCCTCCTTCATGAGAAGAACCATCAAACACGATTCGAAGTCGACTAGTAGATTTGTCCTCGCGAATGACAGCGTGGTGGGGTAAGTAGAATGACTGCTCAGAATATGACACTTCAGTATCTGACGACGAATTCTCAATGATACCTTCCCTACGATAATCATCAATTACCTTTTTATAATCCTCATAAAAAGCTGTATCATTTCTAAATCTCCTAACCAGACCATCGAAAGTTTCCGAGACACTTCTCTATTATTTGCTAATTTCTCCTGCATACCTGGTTTCCACGGAAACTTTACACAATATCTTCCATCTACGAACCCAACAGAATTATTAAATTCATCAAGTATCTCCTGTTCCACTAAAGTCAAACACTCCGCTTCCTTGTTTTCAATACCTAAACTTTCCAGTTCCCAGAAACGCCTGAGTTCAGCTGATACAGTGCTTTGATCACCTAAAACTAAGTTCACAGCAGCCGTTTTACTCATATCACCACAATTTCCCTGCAAGGACCATCCAAGTTCTGTGTTTACAGCTACCAAAGACGTATTTAACCTTTCAAAACCTTTTGTCAACTTCCAATAAAAATCTATACCTATTAACAAGGAAATTTCATTATCATCTGACGCTTGATTATAACCCCACGTTAAAGTTAATCCCTTGGCTTCCATTTCAGCTCTTGTACGCTCATTCGGCAAATTAATCGCCGCCCTCGAAATTTCATCTGTTTCCAACGCCTGTATTACGACTTCATTTCCATCTAAAATATTTCGTAATCTCACTTCAACTCTGCGACATGTTTGCAACCTAGGATCCTTTGCTCCAAATGAATAAATCTTTAATGTTTCTGACCCTAGACATTTTAATCCCAACTTCATAGATACATTTCTTTTAATAAAACTCTTCTCACTACCGTTATCAAACATTGCAATAACTGTACCTGACGATTTACGACCAACAATTTCTGTCCTAACACACTGCAATAAAATCACATTCCTATCATTTACAACTGAATTCGAAATAGTAGGCTGAATTTCCAATTCCTTTGGTTTTTCTTCTTCCGGTTTTGAATTAGATTTACACTTGCTAGAATTTTCAAATTTAAAACAAATAGCTTTGGCGTGTCTACCAAAGCAGAATGAACACTGTTTAGCATTACATTTTTTCACATAATAGTTTGTGTTACAACATAACAGACATCTCCTTTTCTTAATTAATTTATCCCTTTTTTGCTGTACAGTCATGTTCTCACATTCAGTCTTACAATGACCTTGACCACAGAATAAACAAACTTCGGAAGTTTTCGCCATAAATTCTGTTACTGACGCGTGTTGATTATTGCGACTCGGATGAAAGTTTCGTTTCTGATTTCGAAAATTGTTTTGTTTGTGTTGGTAAGAATGAAAATTATTATATGAAGATACATTATTAGAATTAATACGGAATGCCTTTTCTCTTGCACTAATAGCATTGTGTAAAAACTTCAGCAATTCCTGTAAATCATGACAATTATTTATATTTTGCTTCGAAAATTCAAGAGTCAATTCTCCTGGCAGATTTTTTAGTATTATGTTAGTCAGTATTGTTGTGTATGTTTCCGATTTGACATTTAATTCCTCTAAACATCTAATTTGAGTTTGGGCTTCAAAATAAAGGTTCCGAAGAGCCTGAATGTTAGAAGCATTTTTTACAGGTGCCAGATTTAATAAATTTGACAAGTGAGCATTTATTAAAATGTCTCTTTGGCCAAATGTTTCAGAAATTAATTTAACAGCCTGTTTATAATTCTCTGGAGTAATTGAGAATCCTTTGATGCTAGCTAGGGCTTTACCACCTAATAACGACTTTAAATAGCAAAATTTGTCAACCTCAGTTAAATTAGAATTATTATGTACAGCATTCTCAAACTGATTCCAAAAATCTAAATATTCTGAAGGCTCACCATAGAATCGAGGAAGCGAAAGTTTAGGAAGTTTAGTTCTGTTTCCTAAAGTTTTATTTTCTACGTGAACATTTTCTGGATTTACTGTTTGTTCACCTGACTGATATGGAACTTTTCCAATTGATTTAATTTTGTTTTGCAACTTTACTTTAACTGGTATTATTTTTCCGTTATATTCATCTACTGTGTTAGTTTCATCCTTAATTTCTTGTTCTTCTTTCAACAATTCATCAATGTCACTATTTAGTATGTTAATAATTTCAATTTTACTATTCAACTGTTCTAAATATGAATCACATACATCTCTGTCAATATCTGATTCATTCAAATATTTGTTTATTTTTTCTACTAACTTTAATGTTTGTTCACGATGTGTGTCACGCTTAGTTCGAAGCTTTAACAATTTAGCCATTTTCACAGTTTCTAGCAACAAATTTTACCCCTCAAATACTTTAACAATAAATTCTAATTCTAGAATTCTAAGAAAACAAACTGTAATTTTCAACAACAAATCACACTTCAAGCATTAACAACAAATTCTAATTCTAAGAAAGCACAACATTTTCTTACTTGCAAATACCAATGCAAATATTCAGTAAATGCGAAACCTAAAGTTGTAAATTTTTACCAAACAAGATCAACAACATCAAACAACCCTACTACTTCAACAATTACAAAATATTCTATTCAACCAAATTTTCAACAAAACTATTTACTCACCCCACCATTACGATAATTCCCGGCGACAGCACCACATGTTACGAAGCGAATAACGATACTAATGCGTAGTTCGAAAGGCTAGTAATAACTTGACGATTCTTGTTCGAACGCTAATTTTGTTTCGACGAATATGCATCAGTGGTAAATTTGATCTTGATTTGGATACAAAATATTCATGACGATATCTTTCATTTATATTTAATGAAAACACCAAAATATATCACAGCAATACACATACATCGCAATGGCGAACCACAGTTACATAATGTAAAAAACACAGAATTCTTTTGGCACAACAGCGCCCTCTATCCTATGAAAAGTTCCAACACTCTTAAATACACCAGAAACACTCATCAAACAGAATGAATTTGTCTATTCAAAACAAATATATTCAATTTATTCACATATAACTTTGAATGTTAATAATGGATATAATCAGATCATACACAATATATATTCTGAAACTTACACTTTCAAAATCAAAAGAATGCAAACACTGAAATAAGAAAACACTAGATTCATTGTAACACTTCCAGTCCTTCTCAGCTTAATAAAATAATAATAATAATAATAAACTATACACATGAATTCTCTTAATCCACATTTGTTAGTAAATGCATAATATTCGAGGCTAATTGTAGCCTGAGTTTTTTTCTCAATGCAGAGAGCGATAATATGCCGTGAACATCAATCCAAATACCAATGAGTGATAAAAATAGCGAAAGTGAAATGTCAGCTATTAATTAAACTCATAAAACGAAAGCACTATGAGATTTCCTCTTATTACGCAATACATTTATAACTGCGAAAAAAATGCAAATTAAAAAGTAAACAACATACGTTCACATGCACGAAGATTCAGCTTCACAAGAACAATAGAAGCTCATTGGTCGATTTTCGAAACCCCTCCCTCAGTCGCTACGCTAATGTGCACTTGTGAAATATGCTGCCCGGTCACCCTTATTTGGCAATTGCTCCCCTCATGCCCAGTCGCTCTTTCAGATGGGTATTTTCTCCCTGTTTCCAGCAAAGCTTTGTTGTGAAACGGTTAGAACATTAGGCGTATATGGGAGAGGTCTAGGTTCGAGTCCCAGTGAAGCCATAACTGATTTTTCATGTCCTCCTGTTTCAAAATTACCTACCGACTCTACAACTTAACAGCGCATCTTCTTTTATACTCAAGTAACTTAAGTAACTGATTTTGTTTAGAAAATGAGAATAGAAATAGCAAAGCAATACGTAAGGGTTTCATTCGTTAGGTAAACTCAAAATGAAAAAATAGTAGGCCTATATAACACCAGATTTTGAGCAATAATTACGTAGATTAATAACGACGGATGTAAATTTCTAAGCTGAAAAAGAACCGTTAATTTATTTTTTATCAACAAAGTTTGAAATCCGGCGTTCTATAGAATGCCTAGGCATTCTATATAATGCCTAAAACTAGCCGGCCATTGGTAAGAAATGATTCACATTTCACACATTTCCTACAAACCGGCAAAAGTGTGAAATGCATTTCCGATTCGTTTCGAAGAACCGAAAATACTTGCCAGAAGTTATTAAATGATGTGAAAAAGTCCAAATGACTACTAAGAAGGAAGCACAGACTAGCTGAAATGCTAGGATCTGATGTCTGTGGAAAACAAAAGTGCAATGAAACCGTCAGTACTATTGAGTATTACGTCACGGACGCTGAGTTTTTTCCCGTACCTCATAAAAACTCATTTCAATACTGCACACGGACGACGTGACGGAATGTTAAAAAGAACTTTCAACGAAATACAAAAACGTTACACAACAATATTGAATTCTACAACCACCTTTCGTTTTTACCAGTAAAAACGAAAAGGTATAAAAAAGGGCATTATTGTGAAACCTAAAATGTTTGTTTCCTAATTTAATTTCCGTTGTCAGATAGATCTTACCGATTCTTACTCTTAACCAGATGGAAAATACTAATTTATTATGTTGTATCAAGATCACCTGACAATTTTGTTTCACGTATTTAGAATAACAGTTTTTTAATGGCACTGTCTGAATAATGTTTTAAAAAATAACATTTATGTTTTTGAGGAATAAACGTCATTTAAATAATAGTCTTATCATAATTTTTTTCATGCCTAAAGAATCTTTGTTGTTATCGCTTATGCTCCCTTGTCAGACGAAGTCAGCCCAAGCCCACGAAATTCCTCGAGGCAAGGAGCGCTAGATAACGCGCGCCGTTGGCAACAGCATTCAGGTGACTTCAACACCATTCAGGTGACAGTGCGATTTAGCTCAGTTCCGCACCCCCCAATTTTAATGGAGATCATTCGGGGAACGGGTCCGAGGGTCTCCAACCCCTCTCCCCTTCCACCAAACCACACGAGAGGACTTTAGGCTCGCCGCATATTTAGAGTGCCGCCATGCCGCACCGACTCTACACATTTACAAAACATCCATGCCGCCTCCGGGATTTGAACCCGGGCCCTTCATGAAGGCAGTCCGCGACGCTAACCACTATTCCGTTTGGGCGGCAAAGAACATTTGTCACTGTATGCAATAGGCCCACCAGCGGCCGATCAGTAACGTCCCTGAGCACTGACAGTTCGGTCCGAGGTTAGTATCCCGCGAACGGAGTGGCTGAATGGGCGTTTTCGTGGTTTTGCCCATGTGTTACGTGCTAATACGAAACAGATTCCCTTAGAAAGTCTTCCACCAAGGCTTCCCTCCTTTCCTTGTAGTGCCTTAGGGCAGAAAACGTAAATAATAATAATAATAATTCTGTAGAATGCTTAGGTATTATATACAATGCCTAGGAAAAGTATGTAATTGATTTCATATTTCATAAAACGTTCGGCATTATATAATAGGCCTAGGTATTCTATAAGTGACGGGGGACGTGGGCACTGTCCCTTCACCATAGCGGTTAATCAGTACAACACCATGCCTACCTTTATCTAGAGAACAGCATTAACATTTGTAACTAGTATTACAAATAAAGCATTGTACAATGTACATAGCAGGAGTAATTACATTTAGAAGAATAGGATACAAACTAAATAATATACATAATATTTACAGAATGTTGTGCACCATACTACATTCGCAAGTGATGCTATACCAGAGGTGCAAAATGCATACACATAGTAAAAATGCATGCACATGTCATCTGACATATAAGATACTAGTTCAATACAGAAATGCGAATGCAATACATAGAGCAAAACGCAGTAATGGATTATGGATTATACAGCCATGCGATAAAGTCAACTACTAAATACTATATGAGCTATATATATATATATATATTATTTTATGATACTATATATATTTTATATATATACTATACTATGCGACTACTATAAGAGAAGACATAGCAATGTTACAGTTGAAAAATTAATACAACATGTACATATTTATGTAGTGTTACTATTAAGGCATGAAGCGATAGACATAGTATGAGTAATTACATCTAGAAAAACAAGATATAAACAATATAACATATACAAATTTCCATGCAACCAGACTACATTTGCAACAGTGATGACTGGTTGAACTTCCTGTACCGCCATTAGAGTCTCAACAGGGTTTAGTGGAGCTATTTAATTAAAGAAACATTGAGGGCTAAAACAAGGCCTAAATTAGGCCCATTAAGCAGTAGAACTACCACCTTACTACCTGAAATACTTTAAATAGAATAAACAACTAAATTATGAACTTAAAGTCTAGGAGATGGTGAGATTTATCAGCTGGACCAACAAAAGTACATTATTACATACTCTGCAAAATATGACACATGTTACTTGCATGCATACAAATACGTTACTTACATATGCAAAAAAATAAAATAACAGAATATCATAAACATTCTAGTTTTCCTTCCAACAGACAGGGAAATTTTAAACACAATCAATATTTAAATTCATTTCATTTACAGATACATATTTTATGAAATTTGATAATTTCAATTTAGTCACTGTATTTTTACTTAGATCCTTTAGAGTATTAAATTTAGCAATATCTGGAATAAGTCTTAGAACAATATTTTTCATAGAAGAGCATCTAAACAGCAGGTGCTCAATATTGACATCACTCATGCCACATGGAGAGGCACAATTTTAATCGAAAACCTATTATAATAAAAGGGAAAGTGTCCATGATTAGTTAAAGCTTGGTTTAGATACTTGTCACTTAGGCATCTTCTCTCACTTACAATTGAGATAAAATTATAAGTGAATCTTCCTTTAGAATCTGGGTCATTCCACTTTGCGTGCCATGGAGTCAAACTTTTTCTTTTCAACGAGGATTTCAAACTGTCAAAGAAAGACTTTACTTCAAAACAGAGCAACAGTGATACACTTGCAGATATATTGGACAGTTTGTACGACCTATATGACACATGAAGAATACCGGATAAATGATACAATACAAAGCAATATATAGAATGCCGGCGTTTCCATACTTACGGTAATATATCCACTAAATAATCCTTCCATCCATTTTTAATTAAAGCCGGGAATATCACATAACGCAATGAGTCGTTTTACCGTGAGTTAAAAAGATTCTAAGATCTTCTTCCATTTTATTCAATCGTGGAATTCGAATAATGTTACCTGACCAAGAATAATCCCCTCCCTTCGATGCGCAATTCCTTGAAATATTAACTTCCCGTGATGTCCTCCGGGTGCCCCCAGCCCGTTATCGGAGAGGATTTGTCCTCCCTACTTGTAAATGATTCATTAATCTTGAACATCCTCAAGGATAATATCCTTGGGAGAGCAATATATTATGAAACTTGGTATTTGGCTGTCAGTTTTTGCGTCATGTGTCGCGCAACGCGTGGCTGCTTCCGATTTGTTATCTTTGCTTTCCTGGTGCAAATGCGTTGATACTCGCGCACTGAAGTAGATTTCGGATGTGCACAGGATGTAGCCGGGATGTATAAAGACGATTTATATCACAGTAATACGTAAGTAAATAAGACTCAAATAAAGCGTATCGAATTAAAATAAGCTAAAATTATTTTAGCCCTAAGGGCGTTAGCCGATAATGGCTATTAATTTCGTTTTGGCATTTTGTGTTGAAAACTTTTAACGTCTGTTTCACTTTTCAAACTGTTGCCACCAAATATTACAGCTCTGTATTATATTTAAAGAAATTAAATAATGAAGAATCTGCATCAATTTATGTCTGTTTCTCGCATTGTGATAAAACAACGTTACCTAGAGCCATCCAATTTTGAATAACGTACGTCTCCATCTAATATGGGTATACCAATATGGTACGAATATGGGTATACCAATATGGGTATACCAATATGGGTATCTGGAAGCCCTAATTTAGAACTTGTAATTTGTTTTATTATAATAATTGTAGAGACATTAGGTATTTCGTAGCAGGAGATGTGAAAAAAGAGCAACGTCCTCGCCGAACCTCGGACCTCTCGAATACGCGCCGAGCATGACCACTACACCACGAAGGGATGCTAAGAAGGCGGGAGAAATGCCTTACAGCACTTATTACGTTTAACAATAGAGGAGGTAGACTTAATCATAAATGGTTTGACAAGGAAAAAGGCACCGGGGCCGGATGGCCTAGACAATATAATACTCAAGGCATTACATAACGAGTTTCCAGAGCTGATCCACTCAGTCTGCAAAGCATGCTGGAAAGTAGGACACTTTCCGAAAGATATGAAGCTGGCAGAGATTGCTCTGTTTCACAAAAAGGGGAAAGATCCCTCGTATCCGACCTCCTACCGGCAGGTAAGTCTCCTTCCCACAATAAGCTAGGTAAGTCTCCTTCCCACAACTAGAATGTTTATGATAAGTTCTAGAAAAAATCACTCTAATGAGGCTAAATTATTTCCTGAATAAAAGTTCAGTAATTAATAAAAAACAGTATGGCTTCCGTGAAGGAATATCTACGGAACAGGCAGTTGCAGATCTCCTGAAAGTGCTGAAAAAGAACAGAGAGGAAGACAATCACTCAATAGTAATATCTATTGACATAAAGGGAGCATTCAATAATGTCTGGTGGCCTGATGTAACAAAAGAATTAGATTCAATCAACTGCCCAATTGAGATCTTAAAGTTGATAAGGAGATACCTTGAAGACAGACAAGTTCAAGTAACTACAAACGATGGAATAATCCAGCATAAACTGGAGAGAGGCTGTCCACAGGGTTCCTGTCTAGGGCCAACCCTGTGGAACCTAGTAGCTAATTCAGCGTTCCAAATTTTTGAGATGGAGAGCGAAATACATCTGCAAGCTTTTGCGGATGATTTCCTTCTAGTAACTTCGGGAAGAAAGAATATCGAGAAAATTACACAAAATGCACTAAATAGGTCCTTAGAGTGGGCAAAAACACATAAACTTACGATCTCAGCAGAAAAATCTACCATGCTATTTATAGGGCGTAAAAGAGTAATGAAAAGAAATCCTACCATTAGACTCAACGGTAGCTCAGTAAAATGCTCTCCAAACATAAAATACCTAGGATTTATCCTCAACAATAATCTCTCTTGGATTCCCCACTTAAAAGAACTCAGGAAAAGATGTATCGCACTCACAAACACAATGCTACGCACAACAGGACTGCAGTGGGGAGCACCACCATGGGTGCTTAAGAGGTGGTACCAAGCAATAGCAGAAAGAATTGTTCTCTGTGGCGTAGCGATCTGGGGAAATACACTCAACGTAAGCATGCGTAGATTACTCCTGTCCATGCAAAGGCTGCAACTCTTGCTCATCTGCAAGGGCTACAGAACTACTTCAACGACAGCTCTGCAGGTTCTAGCAGGAATTTCTCCGCTAGACCTGCAAGCGGAAAGGGAGTCGGTTAATTGCAAGAGTGTTAAGGCTAGGTGAGGATGGAGTTCTATAGGAACAATACCACTTTGCTGAAGACTTTGAAAAACACAAGCCAGTGACGCAAAGACATCCGGCTGAAACACATCTAAAAAAGTGTATTCTAGGCCACTATGTGACACCAAAAGATAATCACACAGCTATATTTACAGATGGCTCAAAAACCAAGACGGGTACTGGCAGTGCCTTCTGCGTTCTAAAAGGTAATACAGTTGTGTATAAATGGAAAAGAAGACTTGGCAGTAGGGAACTCAGTATTCCAAGCTGAGCTGGCAGCACTTAAAGCAGCAATTAATTTATGTGAAGAGGAACAGACTTACCCACATTACTATTTACAGTGATTCTGCCTATAGCCTTGACGCAATCAAAGGTTACAAAAGCAGAAGTCAGTATGTCCAAGAACTTAGAAAAATCCTTCTCAGTCTTCTACCATCAGAAAGGCCATGCCTCACGTGGGTTCCGGCTTATGTGGGCATTAAAGGCAATGAGGAAGCAGACACCCTGGCAAAAAAAACGGCAAAGGAGGTCTCAAGAACAGAACTGCCAGATAAATTACCTAGGTCTCATCTCAAAAAGATCACTCTCAAACAACTGATAGACAGATGGCAAGCCAGATGGGATACAGCAGATACAGGAAGGAGAACATATATGTTCTTCCCAAAAACAACGCTAGAGTTAAATTGCAATAGTGGTAGTCAGACACAGTTTTATACAGGTCATGGCCCATTCCTGACCTATGTGCATAGATTCAGCCTGAATGACACAGAAAGATGTCAATGTGGAGAGGTGGGGAATCCAGACAACTTCGTCTTCCACTGCACAAACACGGCACAGTACCATATAAGAAAGCCAAGTCAAGCTTGCTGGTCACAATGGGCGGCAAATATGAGAACAAACAAAACAGCAAATAAAAAGCTACAAGCGGTAATCAGCCATTGTCAGAGAAAGTATTCTCTAATACGACGATAAGTGTCCCCAAATAGAAATAATCAAGTGCTTAGCGCTCTGAATCATAAATTGTATAAATCACACTACCTCGAACCTCTCAACCCAAGACTAACTTAGATAATTAGGACTATGGCAACAACCTGCCTATATTCTTTAAAATGTTTACTTTTGCAATTAATGTACAGGTCTATGACTCGCAAGACCTGATCGTGCCAGTAAAATTTTCAACAGCAATCAGTTTTTCCTACACTTACTAATCGTGTATTTAAATTACAAGTTTGTGATAAATAGGTTCAAGAAGGGCAAGGTCAACTTATGTTATCACCTCAACTTAAGTTTATAAATGATATTATTATTGGTATGGCATTTTTGCCTTCTTAATTTTAATAAATATTTAACTTTCTATGTAAATTTTAGAGAAGAAATATCTGTATTTATGTGATCAATTGCATGTTTGAATCTCTTCCCTAGCGATCAGCATTACATGCTTAATTATGTTTTGTATAAATTATGTGCATGTTCTAAGGTGATAAAACTAACTATGGAATTAATGTAGGTAAGTTTCTCTTTGTAATTATGTATCAGCATTACGTATTCAAGTGTTTGGAATCAGATATCAGTTTTACTGAGTATGGTGCTGTACTTTTCTGTTTATGTTCACTTTAAAGTACTCAAGTCTGTATTTATTCCTTCTCTGCATGTACTATGAAGGTCAGTTCGTACTTGGCTAGGATTTAGACTACATAGCATTACTTAATGATCAGTTTTATGTATTATGCTTATCAGTTTTGTTTTTAGTTTTCATGTATTATGTATGCATTTTTAAGTGTTATGTATGCAGGCATTAGGGATCAGCTTTCTGTATTTCTGTACTCAGTATCATGTTAGTTTTTCACTTTAATATTCAGTTTTGTACTTATTAGTCCAAAGGGATTTGAATCCCGAAGGACTATTAGTTTCGTTTTGGCATTTTGCGTCGGACTCATAAATGTCGGTTCACTTTTCAAACTGTTGCCACAAAATGTTAGAGTCCTGCATTATATTTGAAGAAATTAAATAATGAAAAATCTGCATAAATGTATGTATATTTCTCGCATTGTGATAAAACAACGGTACATAGAGCCATCGAATTTTGAATGACGTAATCCTACTGGGAATATGGGCATGTGGAAGCCAAATTTGGACTTTGTTTTGTTATCGATTTCATATTTTGTAAATCTAACGAATTTTTGATTAACAAACTCAAGGATTCCAAAGCGAGGAATGGCAACGTTGCACAGAAAAAAAAAAATTATCTTCACACAAATTTTCCCCCCCTCTCTGGTGGGAGCAGTTCTCTTTTCTGTCCATACAGAAACATTCCTGGTACTTCATTCTTAAATTTGATGGCTGTGCAATACATTATAAGGCATCCATATTTCCAACGACCACACTTGGATGAAAACTGGAATCATAATAAGCATCGTAAAGGAATGCCCCAAGATTTATTTCAGCGGTGCAGTGTTCGTCTAGATCGAGCAGTGCATACTCTAATAGTTTCCAGTCTTGCTTCCCGTTGCCAGTTTGTTTTTGAAGCTCGTGAAGCTTTTTTTTTAATGAGCAAACGATTTTCGCTCTAGTGGCATAGTTGATGTCACGGCAAAAGTAAAGCTTTGTGTCCACGATTACAAACTCACTTTCAAAAGCAAAGAAAATGCGTGGGATTCAGTAACACCCATGCTGATGCGTGCGCGTTATTGCGTGAAAATTGAAATATTTTACTCTTTGCTGAACGATAACACGATTTGAAATATTTTAATTCGGGCAGTGCAACACATTTCTCTTAAACAGCGGAGCTTTTAATTAGATTCTAGATAAATTAATATAATTGCGTTTTCCCGAGTGGCAACACAAGTTTTTTTATATCACCGAGTATTCTGATTAAATCTGAAACGTATCTTACGCTTTTGTAGAGTGCTAATGCAAAGCTTTTAGATCCCCGAGGTTTTAATCAGTAGTTGGTTAAATTTGCGTAAACTGTACGTATATTAATATTTTTTGGTAAAAAGTGGACGTCGACCTGTGGATTCCAGAAAAGAACTGGACGAAGTGGATTCCAGAAAAGAACCGTAGAAAGTTTGGTGACGATAGTTATAGTAGGGACTGAGGGTATCTGAGGACCAAACCAACAAACACACACAGACATTTTTCTTGATAGGTATAGATAAGTAAAAGAACAGACATATTTTTTTCTCATTTATAATTAGTTCAGAAACACAATTTGAGCATATATTTCTTATGATGATATCGGTTGATTTTACGGTCAAAATATGGGCTTCAACTGTGAAATGAAAGAAAACTGTGATGAAATAAAATGCGTTTTAATTGGAATAGATATGGAACCCATACTAAAACAGCATAATATAAAGAAATTCCTGCCAGGTTCGTATCGATTAATCTTTTTTTTTTCGTGAGAAGAAACTCTGCAACGAATCGATACAAGAGCAATTAATTGATTTGAGGTTTTATTGGTAGAATTCCTATCGATTATTGCTTACAACTAAATGGAAATCTTTTCGGGAAATAAGCAGTGATTTGAACTAATTCGCAATCTTTTGTTTTGCAAATCTATTTAAGTGTAAAGCCATTCTAGATATCTGATTTTTAGGTTAATTTTCTTTATGTATTTATTAGCCAAAGGGACAATTTGACCACATGGATTATTTATTTCCTTTTGCGATTTTGCGTTGAAAACTTTAAAAGGCTGTATCACTTATCAAATCGTGGCCACCAAATACCACGGCCCTGTATTATATTTAAAGAAATCAAATAATGAAGAATCTGCAGGAATGTATGTATGTTTCTCGCATTGTGATGAAACAACGGTACCTAGAGCCATCCAATTTTGAATGACGTAATCCTCCTGCGAATATGGGCATCTGGGATGACCAAATTTGAAATTTGGAATTTGTTTTATTATAGATTTCATATTTTGTAAAACGTTAACGAATTTTTGATTAACAAACTCAAGGATTTCAAAGCGAATAATGGCGACGTCTTTCAGAAAAAAATCGGAAATTTTAACTCGGAAATTCTAAGAATTATTTTGCGATATTGCTGTTGAACTAAATTTCATGGTTTAGGTGCGAAGAACGTGATATTTAATAAAATGAGGTAACACACAAAACGTTATGGCCGTAATATAAAATCTGAAGCTTTTCAGATTTCATTTTTCGTTTTTTTATTTGACAAAAATAATTGCATACAATATTACAAAGTTCTGATACGGTCATGCCTTTATGAATGTGTGAAAGAAATTCATAACATCGTACTTCAGATTTTTAATTTGATCTTTTTCTGAATTAAAAATAAATTATGGATTATTGGATGTGTAAAATCTCTAATCTACATATGCGATATTTCTCCTTAGCAATCTCTTCACTCAAAACTTAATATCATCCGGCTTGTCAATCGATTTTTCAACGCTTTCTTTGGGTTTTATAAGATTCTGGTTCTAAAGAGAACCAACGCGATGACAGTTTTATTAGCATCTATAGAGGGTGTATCAGTACAGCTGAGACAAGCTTTCAGGAGAGATAAGAGCGCAATTAGACAGTGGGAAATGACGTAGCAATGCATGGGCGGAAACGTTTTCCTGACGCTTTAATGACGACACAAAAGTCAAGAAAGAAAGGACACGAACCGGATGAGAAAACATATTTATTATTCGAAATAGAACAGAAACAAAGAAAAACATCATTAAGAGACAACTATCATCATCAAAGGTGTTCGAAATTACGACCCGGACCATGATGCAGGAACTGTGCGTCATGCATCTTCCATGCGACCTTCCATTCGTGATGCAGATCTTCCATGCGCCGGAGAAGTGAAGTCTGCATCACGGTCCGGGGTTGTAATTTCGAACACATTTTTAACGACGATCGTTGTTTATTTTTGTGTTTATTTGCAGATTTTTGCTGTAATAAAACGTGTTTTTTCTCACTGTTTGGGTCCTTCCTTTTTTTTTTTTTTTTTTTTTTTTTTTTGCATTTTGTGTCGTCACTACCGCGCCGGGAAAGCGTTTCCGAACATGCATTGCTATGTGATTTCCCGTCGTCTAGGTGTACTCTATCTCTCCTGAACATGCGTGACCCTGTACTGATACGCCTTGTATATTAAATTTGTGTCTAGGTGAACATGTTGTACTTAGTGTTTCGAGTAAAACTATAAAGATAAATGAGATTAACTAAACTGATCTTTAGAAAACCAAAGTAATTTAGAAACTCTTGTGTACAAGAAACTTCCCCGATACGTTCTTTAACCACAGATTATCCATTTATCATGTTTTAATTTAAACAAATTTATTGTTCGTCACTGTCAATTTTTTTTCCATCTAGTATTTGTAATTTACAACAGAAAACTGAAATATAATTGCGAGTTATTATGTTTACACCGAAGCGTTTTTCTGGATTTTTGTTTTAATTAAATAGCGACTATTACAATATATTTCTTATTAATTTTTCAAAATTAAAAACCCTTTTCGATTTCTTACAATCGTAAATGATTTACAATCCTTAATAATTGGAATCCTTTTTTCAACATTATGTTACAGTTAGCATTTTTACAATTTTTGACACATTTTTACAGTGCTTCACAGTTAGCAAAAAAAAAAAAAAAAAAAAAAAAAAAACACATTTAGACACATTTTACATTACTATAAGTTTACAGAATAGGGTTTTTTAAATAAGTCTAACAGATAGCAGCTTAACATTCAACTTTACCTTATATTGACCACCTCTATTTATATCATTAGAAGAAACGCACTACTTAACATCAGTTAGTTCGGCATGCTGCTCCACTCTCCAAATACAAATATAGTTGGTAAATTAAATTAAAACTTACATTTTACTTGCCTTTTTAGTATTATTTTAGTATTATTTATTTATTTTTTTATAAATAGTATCTAGTTTTTTTTTTTAGATTTATTTGCATAATTCGTATCGGGGAAGTTTCTTGTACAGAAGAGTTTCTAAATTATTTTGGTTTTCTAAAACATTTGGTTTTCTACACTTAATTGACTTTAATTGTTCTAGTCTTTACTTGCTAATTTCTCTAAATTCCACTTGTTTAAATTTCTTTTTAGTATTCATAACATCTGGTTTTACTTTTGGTTTTGAATTTTCCTTTTACCCTTGCCTACATGGATGACGAAACACGAATTGAATAATTGAAGAGTTAGGTTTGGAGGCAACTTCCTCTTGATAAATCTGCCTGCTCAACAATTATTCACTTATGTCTTTTTTGCAAATTTTTAGGATTAAAACACGTTACGCATTTATTATATTCATAGATTTTGATACTTGTACTTGATTTACATATGCTTTCAGAATTTAAATGATATTGTAGATTAGTTCGCAGCAATAATTAATCATTTTTTGTAATTCAATTTCATTTAAAATTTAATTAACTTTAAATTTGCTTTTTACGAATAGAGTATGTTTGTTAAATTCAAATTTCATTACTTGCAGCAATGGCGCAAGAGAATTATTTAAAATTCAATTTAACTTTACTATATTCTTTTGAAACAATTAAATAGCTAAGGTATTTTCTTCCTCCTTTGTGCATGCCTTCGTGGTGTAATGTTCAGCACACTTGGCGCTTATTCTAGAGTTCCAGGGTCGAGACCCGGCAAAAGCTTTGCACATTTTTCACGTCTCCTACTTCAGAATATTCTTAATAAATCTACAGTGTCACCCGAACTAAATGTTGATGGATGATTCTTCACCTCCAGGATTTGGCGATCGGGTTTTCTAAACCCCAGACGCCCTTTAAAAGGGGGATATTCTCCCCCCTGTCTGCATGCCTTCGGCGCGTATTCGAAAGGTCCAGGTTAGAGTCCCGGCGAGGGCATTGCTCAATTTTCATGTCTTCTGCTTCAAAAATAACCTAATGTCTTTACACAGCTTTCTTATCTGTATAACTGAGGTTTAAATTAGAGTTTAGAATAAGGCAATTATAGCTTAGACTGTGTACTTAACTGAGAGAGTAATGGGTAGCTTTGACTGACTTTTAGTTGCCCAGTCATTTATTACTGTTATTTGTAGTTTTCCTGTGAAGATTTGTTTGTCTGATTTTTCGCGTGTATTATTCGGAGAAAACCAAACGAGGGAAATCATTGCTGATCAAACTGAGGCTGTTGTTGACGATGTATGAAAATTCGTGTATGACGGTTTAAAGATAATGCATTGATAATGCTTGAAATAATGCATCGATGTACGAAGGTTGATATTTTTATTTCTGGTCTTTCACAAAATGAATGGCTTTCCATCTGAAACCAGCGCTGTGTTTGTTTCTTTTCGCGGGAGCCATATTTAGTACTAAAAGGAGCACTGGACCAACTGTATTTCATTTAAAGCAAATGCGATTTACCAAAACCTTCCATTTTCATTCAAAATCTCGGTTTCAAATTATAAGGTATTTCTCCCGCCTTCTTGGCGTGAGTTCGTGGTGTGGTGGTTTGCACGCTGGGCGCGTATTCCAGATGTCCGCGGTTCGATTCCCGGCGAAGGCGCTGCTAATTTTTCATGTCTCCTGCTTTCAGTTAACTTAATGTCTCTATAGGTGTAGGTAGACGATTCCAATCGAAAGTTTGTTATTTTTAACCATAACGTCTTAAGTTTGTTTTGCCATTCTAGTATGATTTGTGTTGTTTACAGCAAATTGAAAAATTCATCTCTGGCAGAAAATGGAATTGATTCGTGAACATTTTCGAGCGATTATATTTCAGAAATTTTGATGTAGAGACAAGAATGCTTCGATGGACTTAATTCTTTAAAATGCGAAAAAGTATCATCCTACAACATTGTAAGAACTTGGTATAAGGAATTCAATCGTAGCTGACGTTCGCTCCAGGATGAATTTCATGTTGGTCGTCTAAAATCGATTGTTGTGCCAGAAAATATCGATGCTGTGCGTGAACTGATAAACCAAGATAGTCATGTGACGTACCGTGAGATTGAAGCATCTTTGGCCATTAGTTTGACAACCATCAAATAAGATGAACATGACATGAACATTTGGCCGTAAGAAAAATTCGTTCACTTTGGATCTCGCATGATCTGACAAGTGCTCATAAGAAGGCTCGTGTCGATTGGTGCAAGGAAATGTTGGTAAAATACGTTCAAAGGCTCATCAAGGGCTGTGTATAACATCTGCACAGGTGACGAATCATGGATCTATGCATATGAACCCCCAACAAAACAGCAATCGACTGTATGAGTCTTCCAAAACTACTAAATCCAACAAAAGTTGTTCACGGAAGAAGCACATTCGAAACAAATGGTTCGAAACATGATTGTTTCCATTACAAATCAAATATTGCAATGGAAACAATGATGTTTCTTCGGCATTACAAATCACGTGACGACAGAGCGTTAGAGCAATGCAGGACGGTCCATTTCGAATGGTACACCACCATTTGTTTGCCAGAAGTCATTGCAGAAATTCGGAAAAAGCAGAAGAGGCGAACCATCATGACAAATGAGAGCTCTCGTACATCGGCTCAAACAAAGGAATTTTTGACGGGCCAAAAACATCGAACTGATGGGCCATTCGCCGTACAGCCCTGATTCGGCACCTAATAACCTTTTTTTTTATTCCCACACATCAAAAATAAATTAAGTGGTTATCAGTTTGCGATAACAGAAGAAGTTGTTGATGCATTCAAAACGCATGTTTTGGAATTACCTCAACTGGAGTGGAGAAAGAGCTTCGAAAGGTGGTTCAAACACATGCTAAAGTGTACTGATCTTAACGGAGAATAGTTTGAGAAACAAAACCAATTTCGATCATAAGCATTTGTTTTTTCATTATTAAGCCATAAATATAAATAGCAACCCTCGTAACAGAAGGGCATTGGCTGTTTGAAGTACCACAAAATCATCTCTAAATCAGTAGGTAGTAAGTAGTATGATTAAGTTCTTCTTACACTTTCGCTTAATTGTTTTACCTATGCTTATTCAAAATGTGTCACCCAGCTTCCCGCAATCTTTTACTTTGCATTAAAAGATTGCTTAGAAATTTTGAACTCAATGCTTGTTGCTTAGATTAATGGTTTTACGCTTAGATTAATGGTTGTTAGACAATTTAATCACCCTTCACTTATACCACTTTCGGCATATCAAGGGGAAGTGTATAAAACTACCTTATATCCCTTTTGTCCTTTGTAAAACATTCAGAAATACTAAATAGTCTTATATTTAGGCCAATATGTTTTTGCTACGAGAGTCAGCACTCAAATGGGGATTTGAATAGAATTACATATGTAATGAAATGCGTATTGTTACGAATTTTCCATTTAGATAGCTAATTTTAGTAGTAAAATCTAATTCAAATTGCTGTATTTTTTTCTGTAATGCAGCGTGAGACAAATTTTAAGACAAAGCTATGCCGGAAAAGTAAGAATACAGAGGTACGTGCATTTAACATTGAGTCGATCCTTTCCACCAACATGTTATAACCGGAGATCTTAATATCATTGAAGACTTAGAATTGCGAGCCCATTTACAACTTGGAACCAAATTTCGTCCTACTTTCAGTATCAATAAACATTTTTACCTCAAACAATTCAATCAAGATCTTGATAAATTTATCATCTTAGTTAGTAATAAATCCAATTTACCTACTACTACTTTTCTTGAATGGAAAGCTGCACTGATTAAAGAATTTCAACATTTACTTTTCAAGACACCTTCTTTCAACTCTTTACACAATAAGAAACAACTCTATAATCTAATTAAAAAACAACAAGATAATTTTATCATTACAAAAATTGACAAAGCTAGCAACAATTTTAGTGTTATTTGAAAAAAGTTTTACTTCGACCTTCTACACAAAGAACTAAATAGTAATTGCACTTACCAAAAAATTACTACCAACACCAAAATTCTTATCAATAAATTTAAAGCACTACATAAAAGACTTAAGATACATCCCCGGAACTATAATAACAGATTTGCAAATCTCTATGCGCTTCCAAAATTTCATAAGTCTCCTATTAAATTCAGGTTTATTGCCAATAGTACCAAAAGTTATCTTAAAGAAATAGATTATCCTTTTGCAAAAAAACTTCGTTTAATACGTGACTTGATTAATAACTATGATTTTAAGGATCTGCATTGCAATTGGGTGATTTCAAGTAACAAGCTCGTGATTAAGACATTTAATTCACTTCAAATAGACCATATACAATGCTACGACTTCGAGAACCTTTATAGATATTATTCCACAGATTTCGACAATAATTGATTACGAAAAATGGCAACTTTTTCTTTCAAGCATGCTTTTCAATAATTTTATTCTCTTTAACAATAGCATCTTCAAACAAATTCAAGGGATCCCAATGGGTGGTAATTTTTCAAGCGCTGTCTGTGAATTATTATTTTCACAAAAGAATTGGCCTTTGTCAGTTCACTAAATAAAGAAGAACATAAATTTTACCAACACATATATCGTTACATTGATGATATCATAGCCTTTAACAACCATAACAAAATATAAGCTACTAATATCTACACGACTTGCTTAAAACTAAATAATAAAAATACGGTGCAAAATAATGTAGTATACCTTGACCTAAATATTATTGATTACAATTTTATTAAAGTCTACGACAAGAGGAGAGAATTCACTTTTTCTACACTAAAGTTAACCAACTGGAATTCTAATATTACCAAAAGAATCATCATTAACACAATTTTTTCACCGCTACTTAGAATAAAAAGAATATGTAATACTACAGAACACTTACAAGAAGAAATACTTTACTTCGTCACAATTTTGAAAAATAACCAAATTCCTCATAAAATTAAAAATACCTTAAAAAAAGCTGGCATTAGCCTTACCAATTTTTAGATAATTTGTTTTGGATAATGAAATTTTATGCTCAAAGCCCAATGGGACGATATAAAGTGGATGGCTGATTCAGATAATCTAATGTAAAAATTGTATAAATGTACAGATTATTCTCGTAAATACATTTTCTTTCCTCCAAAGATTTTGGCACTATACTTTAATACTATTGTTTTAATAGTTTTAAATTACTAAGATGGCCAAATTCTACTATTATTAACAAATAGGGCCTTTTCATTTTTCATAGTAGCTTGACCGCCCTCTAGCTTGAAGAATGACGACTTTTATTAACAAATGACTTTTTTCCAATTTACTCTTTCTTTTGTGGCCAAAAATAAGTCATTTTAGCTGAATTAGGCATTTTTACTTATTTGTAGCAGTTTTGTTCTTCTAACAACTTTACTGAAGCCATTTTGAGTTCTTTCCGTGTCTTTTCACGTCTGTCACACCCTCTATATAAAAAAGGGGGGAACAGGAGTTCCTGCCAAAACTACAATCTCAGCCCATTGGCCTATGCAGTTTTAATTGTTTCTCCCACCTACGTCACACGACGAGAAGGAAGGTTGGTAGGACACCGAGGGGATTTGCACCCTTTTCAAAAATGTTTTCGCGATGCTAAGGACGGCACCTTACAGGTCAGTTTTTTCGTTTCTTTTGTCTGTGTTTTTTGGTCCTAATAAGACCCAACGACGTTTGTTTTCTTGCAAATTTAATTGCATATTAATTTGACTACAGCACCATTCTCTTTATAAAAGTTCTATCTTCTGTAAGCTGTGCAGGACCAGCCCGTACGTTGTTGTAATTTTTTGACTAATAGCAGACCGCTATTTATTATTATTTTTTTTTTTTTTAAATTTTAATTTTACATTGCTCGGAGTTGCAATTACATTCTTAACACACTAATGTGTTTTTCAGCGGACGCGTCGGGAAAAAGGAACAGAGCAGTGAAGCTTTAAAAAGATTTATTCGGGACTATTCATGCTTTATAAAAAATTTTTTTGCGCATCAAACAAGAGCTTCAATGGTCTGTTACGGCGAATCGCGTAATGGTATTTAACCTAGTTCGCACATTCAGTCATTTTTCCCTTGAAAAGCCTGGCAGAGGGTACGAGTGGGTTAATTTACCATTTTCCGCTTTGTAATTACACAAAATTAATTTTTGTATTTTAGCAATTTATGTTTTCATTATAATTTTTGCATTTTATGTTTTGGTATATTTTTTCCGTCAATCTATTATTTTTTATGTGTATTAATTTTTCATATATATTTTTTCCGTCAATCTACTTTTTATGTGTATTAACTTTTCACATATCACAACGGTCAGATATTTTTTCGTGCATTCGCATGTCTTCCAACATTAATTTGAACGGTTTTTTCCGCGTGTTTACAGTTTTTTTCCCGTTTTTCTAGATAAATTTTTTTAAAAAATTCTTCTTAGTTCATATTTTAGTAATGCAGCGTTGAACTATTTCGTGGAGCTACAGCTCCTGGTAACTTTTTAGCAAGATCGCTGCAATGTTCTACCTACTATTATAACATTGAGTAAATATGTATCTCAGCAATTTGCATTGAAGTTGAACAAATGTAATTAGCCACTATGTTAGCTGTAACCGTAATTCCTCACTCGTATTGCTTTCTAATATTTTCGAGAAGCAGAAAGTACTAGAAATATCTCGCGACCGGTTGAAAACTATAAAAGCCCCGAAGCAGAGTGTCTGAGTGCCAATTGTTGACTTAGCTGCTGTTGTTATTGTTGCGAAATCATCGTGAAATCGGATTAGCTTGCTCTTTAGATGCGCTTTGCATTGCGTTGTGTTTAACGATCATAGTAGTTTGAAGTGTAACTACTGTTTGTACTGCGTGATACTGTGGACCCTTGTACGAATATTTCTGCGGAAAATTAAGCTGTTGTCGGACTTGTTCATTCAATCTATTACGAACCCTTACGGTATGTATAGTAAGTTTGAAATGTTTGATTGATTGCATAGAAAAGTTATAAATTTCAAACAATTTTGTTGTTGTTGTTGCTTATGCTCACTTGTCTGACGTAGTCAGCCCAAGCCCACGAAATTCCTCGTGACAAGGAGCGCTACGTTACACCTCTCGATAGCAACAGCCTTAAGGACCTTTGATGTGAGCGTGTGATTTGGTTCAGTTTCAGGCACAATTTTGATGGAGAGCACCCCGGGAGGAAGAAGGTTCTAGGATCTCCCACCCCTTTCCCTTTCCACTAAACCAGGGTTTCTTAAACTGCAGCAGAGGCATTATTGCATTATATACTAACTGTGGTAGAGGCTTGCAGCAGGGGGTCGTCAAACACTTTAGCAGTTTTGATATTTCTTTACCTTATTATAATAATTTTACAATGACCAAATATTTTTGCACAATGTATCTGAAAATAGATAAAGGCAGCGCAATGCAGATAAAGAAAAAAACGAAAACGTTTCGACGCATTCTTTTCATAATATAAACGTTCAGTTTCCTTGCTTTGCACGTGACTCTGTCATTTCGTCTGTTACTTATTTTAAAATTTTCACATTCTTCTATGTCTTAAAATTAGAAACTAAAGTTAATGACCTAAAACTGCAACTGTATATTACAGTACAAGAGAAAAAATTGATAGTTTCACTCACGCATGTGTCAGATTTGCTCAATACTTATAGGGTCCAACACAATTTTTGTAAATATTATGGTGTTCTGGGGGTCGCGAAAAACCTCGGAGATAAAAAGGGGTCGCGACTAAAAAGATTTTAAGAAACCCTGCACTAAACCACACTAGAGGACTTTCGGCTCGCCGCATATTTAGAGTGCCGCCATGCCGCACCGACACTATACATTTACAAACATCTATGCCTTTTCCGGGACTCGAACCCGGGTCCTGCGGTACGGCAGTCAGCGACACTAACCACTCTACGCATTGGGCAGCGAAGCAGTTTTAAATAATGAGAAATATAATAAATGGAAGGAAGGATTTTTTGAAAGGCGTGTCTTGTTCGTCATTTGTGGCTAGTCCCCAGCAAGTTTTATCTTTCAATTTCCGTATCACAAACGCCGAGATCGTGCATGAAATCCTGTATTTTAGGCGAAAACCTGGCATCTTCGGAAATACTTTTCTTTTCCTCAACAATTCTTCGTCACCGCCTTCTGCTCGAGCGAAGATCAGGTTTCAGTTCTTTCAGGAATCCGCGATTTTTCTACCGTCACGACATGTTATAAACTTGCGCACGCAGCGGCAGCCATTTTTCATTTTGGAATTTTTTACGTGACGCGCTCTGGTAATTTCGTGGTTTTATAGAGTCACGTGACACTCTGTGAATTTGGGAAAATTCTTTCTATAATGTTTTCATCCTATGGGCATTAATAAAAAGAAAATTTTTTGAAAGGGTGTTTTTTTTCTTCTACTTTATTTACTATAATATGGAAAGTTTTCTAACTCTGTATTGCCATAATGACTTAATAAAGAAAACGTTAGTAAATCTGCGACAAAAATTGCGGAAGTTGCAGTGGGAGCTGGTGGAAAAAAGTCACAGGTATGATTAGATGAGGTTCCCAGCATTCTTTTTTCCAAGACATAAATAAGCAACTGTTATTTTCTTTTCACGTGTACGAACAGTTATGTGGATTAGACTAGCGTACTTGTAAAAGAAACTGAAGACAAATTCCTCGAAGGAACTACAATTTAATTAAGAACTTAGCTCCACATGTCGTATTTCGTGCTTTTTTAAGTAAGCGTATAGATAACTAAAATTCAGTCCTCGATTAACTGATATGGTGTTCACGGTTAAATCAAAATCATAGGTAATCCAAGTAAAATACTCAAAAAAGGTAAATAAATAAAAAAATAGTTATAATAAAAATATCATTTTTCTTATAACTATTACTTGGCTAATTAAATTATTACTTAGCTTATGTTTCATAAAATATAAGCCGAATAATATTTTAATAAGCTGTTAAATTATTAATAATCTTATGACTATTTTTTGGCTTTTTAAATTATTAGTTGGTTTATTAAATTGTCGATATGTTTTGTAATTATTATTTGGCATTTTAAATTATTTGGCTTATTAAATTATTATTTGGGTTGTTATTATCATTAAAAATTATAAGCCAAATAATAATTTAATAAGTTGTTAAATTGTTAATATGCCGTATATCTATTATTTGGTTTTTAAAATCATCTGGCTTATTAAATTATTGTTTTGATTATTATAAAAAATATAACGCAAATAATAATTTAATAAGCTGTTAAATTGTTAAACTTCTCCCGCCTTCTTAGCACGCCTTCGTAGTGTAGTGGTCTGCACGCTGGGCGCGTATTCCAGAGGTCCGTGTTTCCATTCTCGGCGAAGGCGTTGCTCATTTTTAATCTTTCCTGCTTCCAAAATACCTAATGTCTCTATAGTGGCGCCTGAACTAAAAAGGTCATGGAAGAAGGTTCTCCACACACAGAATTTGGCGATTGGGTCCCCTAAAAACCCCAGTCATCATTTCAAATCGGGAGTACATAAGGTATTTCTGCCGCTTTCCTAGCGTGCCTTCGTGGTGTAGTGGTTCTGCACGCTGGGCAGGTATTCCAGAGGTCTGTGGTTCGATTCCCGGCGAAGGCGGTTTGCTATTTTTCATCTTTCCTGCTTCCAAAATACTTAATGTCTGCTCTACAAGCTCTTAGATTGTTAATGACTTACAATTATTATTTGGCTTTTAAATTATTATTATTTGGCTTATTAAATTATTATTTGGCTTATTATTATTTAGTATTATTAGCCCAGAACGAACATTAATTTCGTTTTGGTATTTTGCATTGATTCACTATAAATGTCGGTTCACATTTGAAATTATTACCATGAAATATTACAACCCTGTTTTATTTTTAAAGAAATTAAATAATGAAGAATCTGCATAAATAAATGTATTTCTCGCATTGGCATAAAACAAAGGTACCTAGACAAAGGTATCTAATTTTGAATAACGTACATTTCCACTCGAATGTATCTATCTGTAAGCCCAAATTTGGAATTTGTTTTATTATCTATTTCATAATTTGTAAAACATTAACGAATTTTTTATTAACGAACTCGACGATTTCAAAGCAAGCAATGGTACTGTACGAAAAAACAAGTAATATAAAAAAATATTTTTAAACTGAATTCCTACTTAGGTCAACAAAGAAAAATGTTAAAAGTGAAAAAATAAATAAAAATAATAAAATAAAATAAAATAAAACCCAGAATTTTTTTTTTAAATTAGAAATTTAAAAAAAAATTTAATATTTGAAAAAAACTGTATTAACATCATGTGTCATCCACTAACTGAACAAAGTGCGCGAAAATAAATTTTTAAATTTCTCACCAAAAATTATAAAATTTAATATCCAGCCATAATTTGTGTCGTAGAATCAAAATACGAAAGAAAGCTGATATGTTATTTCAGAAAAAGTCCGATTTTGTGTCAAAATACCTGTTTTAGAGTAATACTATATATAAATCTAATATATATACTAAGTACCGCTTTCGAGATATGAAAAACGCAATTTGAATTTCGTCAATCGGCCCAGTAGAACGGGAGATACAGAATTTTACCCCCCTTTTTTTTTTGCGCAGTCTTCCATAAGACGTTCAGCTAAAAAGAATCAGCCATTTGTCACTTTATTGCAATAAATAACTATTGTATTTATTATTATTACGCGCTCGGCCTTTAGCCAGTGCGCAGAAAGGGAGGAATGTTTTGTGGAGGACTTTTTAAGGAAAACTGGCTCATATCCACATAACACATTGCGAAGACGACGAAAACGCCTATTTTCGCAGGCACTCGAATTCCGAACCGACATGCTAGGGCTCAGACGCTTGCCATATTCCGCATGGTACAGCTTCAAGAACTTATTTGATCAAAAATATATTTAACTTCTCTCTCTCATTATTAACCCAGAAAGGCTATTAATTTCGCTTTGGCATTTTGTAGCGTTTCCCTATAACGGCGTTTCACTTTTTAAATTGTTGCCACCAAATATTATCACCCTGTATTACAATTAAATAAATTAAATAATGAAGGAATTGCATCAATGTATGTATATGTTTCTCGCACTGTGATAAAATACACGGTACCTAGAGCTATCCAATTTTGAATAACCTACGTCTCCAGCCGAACATGGGTATCTGGAAGCCCGAATTTGGAATTAATTTTATTATCTATTTCATATTTTGTAAAGATTTTATGAGTTTTTGATCAAGAGAATCTACGATTTTAAAGCGAGCAATGGCAACATTGTACGGAAAATAATAATAAAAAACATTTTTTATCTCCAGCGTACGAGACTGAAAATTCTAAAGGTGTGCTCTTTTTAAATTATTTTGCGATATTGCTGTCCAATTGAATTTTAGAATTTAAGTGCGAAGAACATGGTGTTTAGGAAATAAAGGTATAAGGTATTTCTCTCGCTTTCTTAGCGTGCCTTCGCGATGTAGTGGCCAGCACACTCGGCGCGTATTCGAGAGGTCCGTGTTTCAAGTCCAGGCAAGGGCTTTGTTGATTTTTCATATTTCCTGTTCCGAAATAACCTAATGTCAATACAAAGGTAACTTACTAAACGTTAAAAAAAGCTTCTTTGGGCGTAATATAAAATCTGAAAACTTTCAGATATTTTTTATGTAATTCTCTTCTCTTATTAATATATAAAATATATATGTTTTAAATTTATTATAAAAAATCTTTAAGAGATTCTTTAAGAAATTAAAGAAATCTTTAAGAAAACATTTCTTTTCAAATAATTTAGTTTTACAGATTTAATAAAATCTCTTACTCTCAGTGGTTATTGACTTTTATGTTCCGCTGTGAAACTGCTTTTAAATTTACGCCGATGATTTTTAGCCATTTTTTGAATGCCATTTGGCTATAAAAATTTGAAACAGATCATATGACTTTGTAATGGACGTACGATAGTTGATTGAAGAAAGAAATGAGTTCATAAATAGTGTAGTTGGAAGAGTTTACATCAGCTCTTTAATATTCGTAAATATATAATTATGAATGCTTAAAACAGAGATTACTAGAATAGCTAAAAATCACAACCATTTGTCGTCTGCGTTGAATCTCTTTCATTAAAGCTTACAAATATTGGCTACTATGTTTGTAGTGCACTTAGCATTTGTTTGCATTCCATTCTGTTTTTAATTTGTTCAATAAAATGTCTTAATAAGTAAAATTTTGATGAAATTATAGCGCTTGCGTAGAAATTGTTTTATTTGAAGCTTTCTACAATATTTAAGATTTTAGAAATCGCAAACTTCAACAATATTCATATGCAGCAAGTTGTTGCTGTATGATAAAAATTTTTTTGAATATTATAGTTCCAGCATTTTGTAAATTATTTTATTATATTTCTCAGGGAAAAGCTAAAATATAATAAAAAGAAAGAGGAGAATAATAATAAGGAAAATTATGTTCATTTAATTTAATTTTATAACAAATAAGGCTTCAGATTTTAAATTACGACCAAAGGAGCTTTTTTTAACATTTTGTGAGTTACCTTTATTTATCAAATATTACGTTCTTCGCACTTAAACCATGAAATTCAGTTCAAGAGCAATATCGCAAAATAGTTTTAAATTGAGCATATCTTTAGAGTTTCTGATACAGAGTCTCGCGCGCTGGAGATAACAATGTTTTTTCTGTACAACGTTGCCATTGCTCGCTTTGAAATCCTGGAGTTTGTTAATGAAAAATTAGTTAAAGTTTTACAAAATATGAAATTGATCATAAAACAAATTCCAAATTTCAAATTTAGGCTTCCACATGCCCATATTCGCAGTAGGATTACGTCATTCAAAATTCGATGGGTCTATGTACCGTTGTTTTATCACAATGCGAGAAAGATACATACATTGATGCAGATTTTTCATTATTTTATTTTTAAAATATAATACAGGACTTTAAAATTTGGTATCAACAGTTTGAAAAGCGAAACGGACATTTATAGTGAACCAACGCAAAATCGCAAAAAACGAAAACAATAGTCCTTCAGGGAAAAAACACCTTTGGAGTAAAAAAAAAAAAAAAAAAAAAAAAAAAAAAAAAATATATATATATATATATATATATATATATATATATATATATATATTAAAGTTTTCAAATATTTTATATTACGCCTGAAGGGGCGTTCTAAACGTTTTGTATGTTACCTTTATTTATTAAATATCATGTTTTTTCACACTTAAACAATAAAATTCAATTCAGCAGCACTATCATAAAATATTTAAAAGAGCATATCTTTAGAATTTCCAAATACACAGTCTCGGCTGCTGGAGATAAAAATATTTTTTTTTCCGTACAGTGTTGCCGTTGCTCGCTTTGAAATCGTTGAGTTTGTTAGTGAAAAATTCTTTAATGTTTGATAAAACATGATTTACACAATTAAACAAATTCTAAATTCCAAATTTGTGCTTCCAGATGACCCTATTCGAATGGGAGATTACATTATTCAAAATTGGATGTCTCTAGGCGCCGTTGTTCTTTCACAGCGAGAGAAACATACATACATTCATGCAGGTTCTTCATTATTTAATTTCTTTAAATATAATACGGGCCTCTAAAATTTGGTAGTAACAATTCGAAAAGTGAATCAACAATTAAAGTGAACCGACGCAAAATGTCAAAACGAAATTAATAGTCCTTCTGGATTATTTCCCTTTTGGGTTAAAAATATATTTAATGTGTCGGTTACTAAGATGAAGATATTTGACGAAAATATTGTATGAAATCACTTCGACTTAACGAACGTCGAGTAATACTAATAAGTAAGAAGAAACCGTTAACGTACATTCCAAAGCACTAACTATTAAAACACAAGTTTCATTTTATAATGCCAGTGTTTGTGTAACATGGAGGATATATGAAAAAATGAGTAAACAATGTTTGTAATTTCAAATTTGTAAAACAAATAAGGCATAATTTCATATTTTATACATAATTTACACATTCTGATGTATTATTGAAAAAGTAAGTTCTTAAAATATTTTTAAGAATCATATTTATTTCTTTTGCATTATTCAAAGTTTTAATCAATACGGTTATGATTTGAAAAATTTAATCTGATGTAAAGTCGAGCCGCAGAGCTGTGAGATAGAGCTATGTGACAGGACACGTAGAATACAAATTAAAGACAGTTTATCCAGTGGCAACATTTTCGAAATTATAGGATTCATAAATTATACAGTAATATGTCACGACTGTCCACAAAATTGTGAAAAATATGTCTAAAGTCGTATCTAATCTTAAACAGAAGTCTTTGGGCATATGGAATATATGTTTTCTCAGAAAACGTTATAAGCATAAAACACATAAAACACCTACTGCGGATTGTTTGGTACAGAAGCTTTTCGCCTACTTTTTAAACCATTTTGCTTTGCTATAAAAAATCGTCTTCTTGCAATTTTTTTACTACAACTACATTTCTAAAAGTATAAATAATCGCCTGCTACTTGACTAAAGTGACCACACGTCCCGAGTTTTGGAGTTTTGGAGTTAAAGTGACCACACGTTTTGGAGGACTGTCCCACGTCCCGCCGATTTTTAAAACTGTCCCGCTTTTTAGAAAGCATTTGCATTTCTTATTTTAGATGTACTGTAAAAATATATTACCTATTAATTATTAATTATTATAGTAAATATGAGGAAATAAAAATACATAAATAAAAAAACACATAAAACTGATGCAGAGTAAACTAAATTAGGCGATGTAACGAGTTAGATTTACTCGGTGGTGTTCGATCATTTTCGTTGCGTCTCGTGAAGGAATATGTATTTTTAACGGAGGAACAGTTAGCATTAGCTGAAGGGCTATTTATTTTCCACACCATAAACCACAATCAAAGTTTCAGATCAATTGATTGTACGTCACAAATAATCAAAACATTGTACGAGAAAAATTTGTATGTGCGAGGACAAAAGTCGCAGCAATTATTTCTAATGTTTTTTTCACTATATTCGTTTTCACAATAGCAGAAAAAATTAGATAAATGCACATTTATATCCATATATTATGATAGCTCCAAGCACAAAGATTTAAAATTATTTCGCACACTTTTTGATCCAAAAACAGGAATTAAAATAAGAACATTAGATTTTGTTTCATTGCTGGGAGAAACTTCAGAAATAATTTTTGATTCAATAAGTACTATTTTAAAAAAGAGTAAGTTGAACAATAAAATTATTGCCTATTATGAGAATAACACTAACACAAATGTTGGTGGAAAATCTAGAAGAGGCCTCAATAACGTCTTTACATAGGGTGAGACCAAAATGAAACTTTTTTTTTTTCTTTTGCGCACCGAAATGCGCACCTTGTTGCCTGCAGGCTGAATAGCTTTTTTTGAATAGAATCTCTAATTTAAAATTGTTTCTTTAATTGTTTTTACTGTATTTAGCGTTACTGTATTTTACTGTTTTTCTATATCTTTCAATTTTTAATGAAGATACTTTGAATTTGTATGTATTTTTGCCTTGCCGCGAAGTGAGAACTCAATTAACTAAATGATAAATATATCTCTTGTGAATTTCGAGGTAAGAAGTTTAAATGAAATGCAGCGAAAAATGCGTATATTTAATATTCCGTACAAAGAAGTCGTGGTGTCCATCAGATTTTTCTTTCCATGATAGTTGCTCTTTCTTTATGAACAAAAATCGTTCATGGTACTTTTTGTTAATTGTGGATTTTTTTCATATTCTAGGATTTATATTTTCAAGTTTAGCTTGATATTATTATGGGTCTTCTATATTTAAGTTCATGACTATCATAGGATTTTTAAGGAGGGGAACACGATTTCTAGTTCCTTCTTAAGAAGGGGAACATGATACCTAGTACCATTTTAAGGAGGGGAACATAATTCGCTGGAAGTTTACTTTATTAGTTTATACTTAAGACTAGGTTGGATACAAATACGTTTGCTTTCGTAATTTATTAGTCCAAAGGGGAAATTTTCCCTGAAGGACCATTAATTTCATTTCGGTATTTTGCGTCGAAAATTTCAAACGGCTGTATCACTTTTCCGACTGTTGCTACTATATATTATCACGCTGTCTTATATTTAAAGGAATTAAATAATAAAGAATCTGCATAAATGTATGTATGTTTCTCGCATTGTGACAACGGTATCGTACCTAGAGCCATCAAAAATTGAATAACGTAATCTTCCTTAGAATATGGGCACGTCGAAGCCCTAATTTGAATTTGAAATTTGTTTTATTATCCATTTCAGATTTTGTATCACTTCAACGAATTCTTAATTAAAAAACTGAACAATTTCAAAGCGAGCAATGGCAAAACTGTAGAAAAAAAAACTTTTTTTATCTCCAGCGCGCAAGACTCTGTAACGGAAATTCTAAAGATATACTCATTTTAAAATTAATTTGCGAAATTTCTGTTAAACTGAATTTTATACTTTGAGTACGTAGAACATGATATTTAATAAAAAAAACCTTAAAAAAACGCCCCTTTAAAAGAAATATAAAATCTAAAACCTTTCAGACTTTTATTATTATTAATAAATAAATTTTGTCTTAACTATCTCTTAAGGATAAAACAAAATTTCAATCAAAAAAGCCAAATAGTACTGATGTCAAAATAGCTTTTGTAACTAAGCTACTTCTGGACGTTTTTCTTCATTTTGTGAGTTCTCTTTGAGTGAAATGGGGTTTGTTAATATGTGGAGCTTAAGAATGTTTTCTGAGTAAGTTCTCTGCTTATGAATACAATTTTTTAATTTCTAAACTTGAGCACTTTTTTACCACTCCTATTCAATTTTTTTGGTGTGGGGGGTAAATATATGGCATATTATATTTTAAGATTTCCTTTTTGAAGATTTCTTTCTTTCTCGAGTTGACATTTTGCCTTTCTTCAATGATGGATTGCATTTCTGATTTTCTTGTACATAAAAACAAATTTCCATCTACAATTCAGCATAATCCACTTTCCTCGGAATAACTTAAAGTAACAAAATCCGGAGTTAAAGAGTTTGTATATCTTTTAGATTATTCTACATTTCAAATGAGGTTTTTAAAAATTTACTTGTTTTGTCATTAATGGTTCTTAATCTGGTTAAGTCCAGTAGAACACATTAACTGTTTGATTAGAGATTTAAATGAGCTTATTGAATTCTATTCCTTTTGCATCATTATTCATAAGAAAAGAATATATATTGTTCAGAAACCTAATTACAGTTATTGTAAATGGTACTAAAATAATTTTATGAAAATTAATCAGATTCAGCTGAGTTACCCCGCATATCTAAAACTGACTGGCCTTCAATTAGAACGGACGGTTTTTAGATGTTCTAATGTTATGACTTAAAATTGACACTTATGTTTAATTTGTATTTATCAAGGATATAATTCATTAAAATATTTTCAATAGGGAAAAAAGAGAATAGAAATTGCAACTTGGTATTTCATTCTGCATGATTCATTTAATTTCTTTTCAAAATGTTCCATTCGAAAATGTTATTCTAAAATGAAAATAAAAACATAACGTCGACGTTAAATTTCGGATAGTGTTCTTTTCATTTTATATACCATATTTAATTTTATATATCATGTTTAAGTGTTAATAAACCTTACAACAAATGTCAAGTTGTGATATTTGTTCTAAGGTCTTCTAACACTTACATATAGCGTGTGGGTGCATGCTATTTTATATGAAGGCGTACAACTTGCACAAAGGAAAAAAAAAAAAAGATCGCTGTTCTGTATCTCCCGTTCTACTGGATCGATAGCCGAAATTTAACTTGCATTTTCCATATATGCAAAGCGCCACTTAGAATATATATATTGTGTATTTATATGTAGCATTGTTCTAATATAGGTGTTTTGTCACAAAACAGGCTTTTCCTGAAATAGCATCCCGATTTTTTTCTATATTTCGACACTGCGACTCGAATTATGTAAAAGTGCCAAGTTTTGTAAAAATCGCACGAATAGTTTTTTAAAAAAAAAGCTCTCAAAATTTTATCTACTCCATGTTAATTGAATTTTGTATATGTTTATTAATATCTTTTTTTATTAAACTTACTTGATTTTTCCTTTCACATTTCGAAATTTAGGTTCATTCCAAGTAAAATTCGCCCATTTTTTACCATTTTTTTTTAAAAATTTTCTTTTTAAAATAATTTTGCCCAGACACTATAGTGGTTAAAGGAGCTGACTGCGATACCAAAGGGTCCGGATTCGAATCTCAAAGAAGGAAGGGTTGTAACTGTCCGTCCCTTCGTAGAGGCAAATATGACAAACCTATTAGGTGCCTTCATAATAAAATGACCACCACTTCTGGCTGGCCTTAGTATTGGCCAAGCTGAAGTCGGCTAAAGGCTCGCCATTAAGAAAAATAAATAAACAATTTTTATAAATTTTTCAAAAACGTTTTGAATTATAACCTATCAAAGTTTTACCATCATCTTAAAGTAGATATATTTCTAAGCACACCCGCAAAAAATTTGGTTTTTTTAATTCGAAATTTCCTAAAATATCCTAAATTTATATATTGGCTCGTTTTGAAATTCGGCATATTTATTATAAGCGATAATAACGCCAAATGTGGTTTACGCACTTTGTTAAAATTATTTGAAAGTACGAGCGATGACATTATCCGCTCTTACAATGAAAAAAAGAGGAAAGGAAAATGAATTGCTATGAATTAAGAAATTCTATATGTGAATTTTCTCCTTTTAGTTTCTTGGCGCAAACTGAAAAAAAAAATGCGCCAAGATAAATGTTTAAATTTCTGCATAACTTTCTCACTCATAAATACAAAATTTAATATCTAGTATAATGTGAGTCGTAGAATCGAAATATGGGAAACAAACGTGCTATTTTACTTCAGAAAAAGTCCGATTTTGTGCCAGAATACCTGTGTTAGAAAAATGCTATATATATATGTTATATATCCTAATTCGCGCTTTTGAGATATAATAAACGCAAGTTAAATTTCCACAATTGGTCCAGTAGAACGAAAGCCGTAGAAAGTTTTTGGGGGGTACAAGCTGTACATGCTATTTTATATGAAGAACTTGTTTATAGTTGGGAACTCTTTCGGCTGATGCAATGAGTTTAGGAAAGAAAGTCGATGTAGTCGAGGAGTCCCTTGTTATGCTGGCTCTTAGGTAATTCCCTTCTATAATTGGCTGCATCAAGATTCTGTCTTTCAGATGATAGCTTTTGATAGGGTTACAACTAGCAAGGCCAGTTGTCTGATTGTTATATATTTAATGTCAACAAACATTAGACATTTATTTTATCTTTAGGTTTAACCGGACATGAAGAAACGTTTTTATGTAATATTTTAATGTATGTTCGTAAGGTATTTCTCCCGTCTTTTTAGCATGCCTTCGTGAGGTAGTAGTCAGCACGCTCGACGCGTAATCGAGAGGTCCATGATTCAACTCCCGGCGAGGGCATTGCTCACTTTTCACATCTCCTGCTTCAAAATAGAGCCTACCAGCGGCCGAGCGGTAACGTTGCTGAACACTGGTAGTTCGGTCCGAGGTTGGAATCCCGCGAACGGGCTGGCTGCATGGGTGTTTTCGTGTTTTTCCTCATGTGCAACGTGTATACGAGCCAGTTTCCCTTAAAAAGTCCTCCACGAAGGCATCCTTCCCTTAAGGTAGATAGCCTTCGTGTCCTTTGCCATAATTAAATACACACACCTCCATAGAACACATGCGAGCCACCTGGTGATTGTGGCTATACTCACCCATGGGCACAGAACGCTGTGTATGAGTAGCGATTTTGTAAGTGCTTTGCTGTAATCTAATAAACCAAACCAATCCTGCTTCGAAATAACATAGTGTCTCTACAGTGGCGCCCGAAATGAAAAAGCTGGTGGATGATGTTTTCTACCACCAGGATTTGGCGAATGTGTCCCCTAATCCTCAGTTGTCCTTAGAAAGAGGGAGTATATAAGGTATTTCTGGCACCTTTTTAGCATGCTTTCAGCACGCTCGGCGCGCATTCGAGAGGTCTGTGGTTCGAGTCCCAGCGACGGCATTGCTCATTTTTTACATCTCTAGCTTCCAACTAACCTAATATCTCTACATGTTTTCTTTATGTTAAAATAACACTCGGAACAAATATTAATTTAGAAGTCAAACAACAAAAATCAGCGTAATATTTGCAAATTTTCACAGGACTAGTTTCGATGGTTTTGCGGAACTATCAGCCTTAGCTTCCAAAGTACAAATGAATGAGATACGATATAGCGATAAGTAAGATATGACTTTACAATAAGTTAAAGGTAACAATAAGGATAACATTTGGCAGCTGAGAATGCTAGTTCAGTAAAACCATCCAAACTAGTCCTGGGAAAATTTGCCAAATATAGCGTTAATTTTTGTTGTTTATTTGTCTCCTAAATTAATATATGCTTTCTTATTTAATCAGGACAATAACTGACTAATGTTCTGAAGTAAAATGTTTAGGTGAAAACGTTATTAAAATGTTAGCCGTAAATTCAAAAAATGTAGTTTTTGACACCTGAAACATTAAAAAATAGTATCTTTTCATTAAGAGATATATGAATCCATAAAAACTACAAACCGGTTATTTAAATGAAAAATATTCGAAGCAATTAAAAAAATTCTGACTTTTTGGTAATAAAGAATAACGAAACAATGAAAGATGATTCACTATTTCTTTTTTTTTTTTAATACATATATCGAGCTATTACTCCTCACGTTTACTATACTACAAGGTTCGCTATTGCATCATTGACGTCATCGACTCGAAAGCCATTTCTTCCGTACTCCTTTTGTGTATTACTCTTTTCCACTTTTCTAAGTAAGTGACGTCAACTTTGGGAAAAGCCCAACCTTGCTTATCTACTCAACTTATTACTCTCCACAAATACTCGTGATACTAGGGCACTTATTATAGCAGAAAAATTTTTCCCCCCTGATCATGTACACTGCCCCCAAAAAAGGGACACTTCTACATCTCCCATTCTACTGGGCCGGTTGACGAAGTTCAACTTCCCTTTTTCATGTTTCGAAAGCGCGACTTGTATGTATTAGATTTATATATAGCATTGTTCTACTATTGGTATTTTGACACAAAATCGGACTTTTCCTGACATTTCATGCCAATTTCATCCATATTTCGATTTTAAGACTGAAATCATGCCAAAGTGCCAAGTTTTGTAAAATTGGCACGAGTAGGTTTTAAAAAATTAGCTCTGAAAATTTTAGCTCTTCCATGTTAATTCAATTTGGTATGTAATCATTAATATATCTTTTTTAGCTTAGCTTGATTCCTTCTTCCAAAATTCAAAATTTAGGTTCATTCCCAATAAAATTCACTCATATTTTATGATTTATTTTTAAAACTTGTGTATTCTATTAATTTTTTGAAATGTTTCAAAAAAATTGAATTATAAACTATAAAAGTTTTACCATCATCTTAAAGTATTTCTAAGTATATCTACAAAATGTTAGAGTTCTTTATTCAAAATTTCCTACGATATACGTGAATCTACATAGCATCGCGTTTCGAAATTTGGCATATTTTTTATAAGCGGTAATAACGCCAAATGTGTTTTACCCACTTTGTTAAAATTATTTGAAATAATGCACACTGATTTTTTTCCGCTCGTTTACAATGAATGAAAGGAAAGGAAAACAGGTTGGTATAAATTAAGAAATTCACAATGTGGCGCGCACTAAAAAAAATGCGGCAAGGTAAATTTTTAAATTTCTCAATAAAGTTCGCACCACATTTTACAAAATTTAATATTTAGGCATAGTTTGAGTCGTAGTATGAAAATAATGGAAGAACAGTGGCATGTCATTACAGAAAAAGTCAGATTTTATGTCAAAACTCCTATATTAAAATAGTGCTATATATTAATCTAATATAGATCCTAAGTCGCGTTTTCAAGACATGAAAAACTCAATTTGAATTTCGTCAGTCGTCCCAGTAGAACGGGAGATAGAGAACTGTCCCCCCCTTTTTTTTTAGTCCAAAAGGCCTTTGCTCCTGAAGGACTATCGTTTTCGTTTTGCGGTTTTGCATCGATTCACTACAAACGGCGAATCACTTTTGAAACTGTTACCACAAAGTATTATCGCCTTGTGTTATATTTAAAGAAATTAAATAATGAAAAATCTGCACAAATGTTTGTATATTTCTCGCATTGTAATAAAACAACGGTACCTAGAGCCATCGAATTTTGAATAACGTAATCATCCTACGAATATGGGCATGAAATTTGAAATTTGGAATTTTTTTTTTTTTTTTATGTTAAATTTATTTTGATTAACAAACTCAAGGATTTGAAAGCGAGCAATGGCAACGTTGTAGAGAAAAAACATTTTTATCTCCAGAGCGTGAGTCTCTGTATCGAAAATTCTAAAGATATGCTTCATTTTAAAACTATTTTGCGATATTGCTGTTGAACTTAATTTTATGGTTTAAGTTCTAAGAACGCGATTTTTAAAAGGTAACACACAAGATGTTAAAAAAACGCCCCTTTGGACATATTTTAAAACGTGAAACCTTTCAAATTTTTTTTTCAGTGTACATACCTTTTATTGCTGGAAATCTTCGTCAACAAAGCGTTTTCTACCAGATAAATCTTTTTTAATAAAATATTTTCCACCAAAACGTCTTTCATGGCAGCTCATGTCTCCGCACCCACGTATATATTCAAAAAATGTTTTCCAAACTTAGTTAAAAATGCATCTACAAAACCTATCTCACAGATTCCGAAATGCGTTTTAAAATAAATTCTTGTATGCAGTTCCAATACTAAATAATCTTTTTTAATAAAATATTTTCCACCAAAACGTCTTTCATGGCAGCTCATGTCTCCGCACCCACGTATATATTCAAAAAATGTTTTCCAAACTTAGTTAAAAATGCATCTACAAAACCTATCTCACAGATTCCGAAATGCGTTTTAAAATAAATTCTTGTATGCAGTTCCAATACTAAATAATGAATTGCTTTTCATTAATGTTCACATTCGTCCGAGTTTTGCATTTGCCGGCCGAGAGAAGCAAATTGGATTTTTTAATACCGTTAATTGGATTGCTAATTAAATTCACTTTCTAGCATTTTTTACAGTAATAATTTTATTCCGTGCATTAAACCTTAAATTTAATTTGAGTGTACCTGTTTTCTCCCTCTTTATTTAAAAAGGATTCACGCCGTAGGGAAAAGTGTTTTTATTTCTAATGAACTCGTTTTAAAATAAAATACACAATAATAATTTCATGTTGGTGAAATTTTAAGATTCTAAAAGAGTGGCGAATCTGCGATAAGTTGGGTTTAAGTTTAGAAAATCATTTACTTAATTAGTTCAATAACATTAAATAGCATAAAACGATGTTTTTGATAACTGATGGGCCGCCTGGGATGACTACTGGCCAGACTTTGTTTTAAAAGTCTTATAGTGTCAATATTCATCCTGGCAGAAGTGTCTTCCGTATATAAGTATTACATGCTTCTGTATGCCTGTCTCTAAGCATAGATATTACAAACATTACAAACATATTACAAACATTGTCTTGTATGAGACTTCAGTTTCACAATACTTAGATATGATTATACATAATACTTAGATATAATTATATTTAAGTATAATTATACTTAGATATACATAATATTTAGATATACATAATACTTAGCTATACATAATACTTAAATATAACCATGACAAAAAATGTCTTCTATACATAACTTACAAAAATCTTTCTGCATAAGTTACATAATACTTAGATAAAGTATACATAATACTTAGATATTATTTGGATATAACTATGATAAGAAGGGTCTTCAGATATGATTACACAAAATACTTAGATGTAATAATACTTAGGTATACATAATATTTAGATATAACCATGACAAGAAGGGTCTTCCATGTATAAATTTAGATATTGCATGGGTATACAAGGCCTGTGTAAAACACAGTTATTACAAATACTGTTTTGTATAAGTTACATGAGACTTATAATACTTAGAGATATAATATACATAATACTTCGATAGAATATACATAATACTTGGATAGAATATACATAATACTTGAATAGAATATACATACTCGAATAGAATAATTCTTAGATATACATAATACTTAGATATTATCATGGCAAGAAGGATCTCTCGTACATAAATTGCATACATTACAAACATATTATAAACATTGTCTTGTATAAAGTATTTCTCCCGCCTTCCTAACATGCCTTCGTGGTGTGGTGGTCTGCACGCTGGGCGCGTATTCCAGTGGTCCGTGGTTCGGTTCCTGTCGAAGACGTTGCTCATTTTTTAACTTTCCGACATCAAAATAGTCTAATGTCTATACAGTGGTGCCCGAACTAAAAGGGGTGGTGGATAACAATTCTCCACACCAAGGATTTGGCGATTGGGTCCCCTAATAAACGCAGTTGCGTTTTAAAAGGGAGAGCATATAAGGTATTTCTCCCGCCTTCCTAGTATGCCTTCGTGGTGTGGTGGTCTACAAGCTGGGCGCGTATTCCAGTCGTCTTCGGTTCGATTCCCGGCGAAGGCGTTACTCATTTTTCATCTCTCCTGCCTCAAATTAACTTGATGTCTCAACAAAGTCACATGAGGCTTAGAATACTTAGATATAATATACATAGTTCTTTGATATAATAATACTTAGATATGATATAAATAAAGTTACAGTGGTTCAAAAAGTGTTTGTACGCTAACGTGTTTCAGTGAAATATTCCTTTAATGATAAATAAAAATTAAAATTTTAGAACGAAACATTTTTTAATATCTATAAATTTCGCTTAGCAAAACTGCATTAGTTATTTTATGAATATATTAAAACGTCTTTTTGGAAAATAAATTAAAAAGAATAATAGAAAAGTTACGTCACAAAAATCTTCGTACGCTATAAAGAAAAAAAATCTGTCGTGTACACCACACGACTTCCTAGCACGGAATATTAAATTATACGCATTTTTTCTTGCATTTCATTTAAACTTATTGGACTGAATTAAATCTACTTCGCCGACAGCGCATAAACCACAATAGAATAAATGCATTCTTATAAAATTCGCTCTAGTATTTGTTTACCATAGCGACACTCTGGCGCTAGATTCACTTAACAGTTATATATTTCGTTCATATTATAACTCATAATGCACGAAATTTATATCATTTAAAGAAGAGAATTATCTAATCGTTGCCACATATTCTATTCAAATATTATAATAAAGCAAGAATGATATTTAAAAGAAATTAAGCAAACAAAACCAAAAAGAAACAGTTTTCACAGACGCTTGAGTATTTCTAATTCAATTAATTCAGTTCTCACTTCGCGACAAGGCAAAAATACATAAAAACTCAAAATATTTATATTAAAAATTACGAAGTAAATCTTAAACACTTATTTCCTCGAAAAAATTCCAGAAAGGATAAAACATGATTTAATTGGCAATAATAAATGAAGACGTTATCTTTGTTGTTGCGAAGCTAAGTTTCTCTAGATTGGCAACAAATCCACTACTCTGCTGTTTCAAATGTAAACAAGCAATGGCCGCCATCAAAAAAAATTATTAGGCTTAGCGGCACTTAAACAACTTTAAAATTGTTGATAATTCTAAAAATATTGCATACAGATTTACTAAAGGCATAAAAGCCTTAACCGGAAGATAAGAGCAACATAATTCAATCATTTTTAAAGCAAAAAATGTACAATTTACAAACATATAAGAGTAAAGAAACTGAGATCACTGAGCCGGGTAACAAAGTGGATATGTATATACATATAGTATTTATATACGTTTGGTGCGGCCGATTGCAACGAAAATACGATGTGCACATTTACATGTTGTAGCAGACCTATATACAAAATTTCACCGTTCTGAGGCTACTTGTTTTTGAGTTATGGGAGATACGTACGTACGTACGTACGTACATAGGTTCGTACAGACGCCACGAAAATTTCTCTTCAGAATTCATTTTAAAGGAGTTTTATAATTTTTTTGGAGGAAAAGAATCTTTTATTCTGTCCTTACGTACAGATGTCACGCAAAAACATCGTTAAATTGCATTCGATAGCTGTCAAAATGGATATTTTCGTTGAAATATGCTGCCTGAAACTTTCCGCGATTACAATACTTCCTTTTTAACCTTTCAAACGTCCGGGTTTAATGTTAATAATTTTTTTTTGTAATATCTGCATCAATGTTCCTCCATTCTTCCAGCATTACTATTTTTAGGTCGGTTTTTGTTTTAATGTTGCGTCTTCATACTCTAAACTTTAATTCTCTCCAAATGTGTTCTGTTGGGTTAAATCTGGTTACTGAGGTGGTATTTTCAGAACTTGTGGACAATTATATAGGCCCAAAAGGCAAGCGTTGAGGGCCGTGTGCTTAGGATTGTTACCCTGATAAAAAAATAACGTTGTTAAGATTTGGATGTTGTAAAATAACATCCAAATCTTAGGCGGATAAATTTAAATTATCTTATAAAATATTTAACTAAAGAGCCTGGTTCATTGTGCCATCAATAAGTACTTGATGCTGACATGAAACGTCACACTACGATAGCTCCACCACTTACTGTTTCAACCAAGACCTTGGGATTAAGCTCCTCATTTTTTACTTCCTTGTACGAAGTAAAAAGGAAGTATGGTAAACGCGAAAAGTTTCAGGCATCATATTTCAACGCAAATATCCATTTTCACCTCTATCGAATACAATTTAACGATGTTTATGTTTGACATCTATACGTAAGCACAGAATAAAGGTATCTTTTCCCCCCCAAAAAAAATTGTAAAACTGATTTAAAATGACTTCTAAAGATAATTCTTTGTGGCTTCTGTGCGTACGTACGTACGTATGGATCTCGCTTAACTCAAAAACGAGTAGCTTCAGAACATTCCAATTTTGTACATAGTGCTGCTATAACATGTAGATAGATGTGCACCTCGTATTTTGGCTGCAATCGGTTTCACGAAAAGTATATAAATATATTTATATATATATCCCCTCTGTTACCCGGCTCAGTGATCTCAGTTTCTTTACTCTTATATATTTGTAAATTGTACATTTTTTGCTTTAAAAATGATTGAATTATGTTGTTCTTATCTTCCGGTTAAGGTTTTTATGCCTTTAGTAAATCTGTATGCAATAGTTTTAGAATTATCAACAATTTTAAAGTTGTTTAAGTGCCGCTAAGCCTTTTCTTTGATGACGGCCATTGATTGTTTACATTTGAAACAGCAAAATAGTAGATTTGTTGCCAAATCTGGAGAAATTAAGCTTCGCAATAACAAATATTACGCCTTTTTTTATTATTGCGAATTAAATCATGCTTAATCCATTCTGGAATTTATTCGAGGAAATAAGTGTTTAAAATTTACTTCGTAATTTTCAATACAGATATCTAGAGTTTTAATGTATTTTTGCCTTGTCGCGAAGCGAGAATTGAATTAATTGAATGAGAAATACTGAATCGTCTGTGAAAAACTGTTTCTTCTTTTGCTGTTGTTGTTGTTCTTTGCTTAATTTCTTTTATTCATCGTTTTAGATTCATTAAAGTGTTTGAATAGAACATATGGTATAATAATATGTGCATCTCCAAATCAGATAATGGTGGTTCAGTGAGTTCACTAATTTTAACACTTTTACATTTTTAACGATATTTTAATTACTATATACAGAGCGTATTCTTAGGCCGCCTCCTTCGACATGAACAAACTTTATTCTCTTCCCACTAAGCGAGCAACAGCGCCCTCTAGCCTTTTTCTTCAAATTACACAACACTCCCCACCTGAACTCGGTGGAGAGTTCATTTTTCAATAATATATTCTAGAATATTCAATTAATATTTCGACAATAAATCCTGGTGAAATGGTTAAATATAACAAACATGCATACATAATTATAAGCAGAAAAAATTTTACAAAACATTAAATGATACCTATCAGCAAGGTCAGGAGAATCAAACCTAAAAATACAAAATACAAACATTAGTTAAGTTCCATATTATATAACAATTGTATAGGCCTTTTTAAGGTACCAGTAGGTGTTTTAATTATGCAAGATCTTATTTTACCATCTCTGCCTGGCATTAATTCCAAAATTTTACCTATTGTCCAGAGATTTCTGGGATGTTTGTCGTCATGAATCAAGACAATATCGTTGATTTTAAGCTGAGATGCGTTAGAGTGTGGAGGACAAATATTGGCAAATCTCAGATTAAAAAGATACTCTGATCTCCAAGGCTTCCAAAAATGATTTAAAATATCTTGATGGTATTTATATCGTTTAATAATTTAATTTCTTGATCCAATCAAATTATTTGATGTTATTTTATTAGCAGGCAGAGATGGCAATCGTCTACCAACCAGAAAATGAGAGGGTGTTAGTGGAGAAGGTTCATTGGGATCGGTAAACACGTAGGTAATTGGTCTACAATTAATCATTGCCTCGATTTCAATGAGCACTGTTTCAAGCTCTTTCACAGTAAGGGATGATCGACCAATAATTTTTCGCAAGCTGGATTTTATGGTTCGTACCATACGCTCCCAAAACCCTCCCCACCATGGACCCCTCTCAATAATAAATTTCCAATTTATGCCTCTAGCAGAAAATAATTCTTTGACAGATGAGTCACTCAAAGTTTTAAAAATATGTTTTAGTTCTTTATCAGCTCTTTTAAAAGTCTTGGCATTATCGGAGTACACGGTGGTACACAGTCCTCGGCGAGCTAAAAATCTTCGGAAAGCTAGCAAAAAACTTTCAGTGCTGAGATCAGTTACTATCTCTAAATGTAAGGCACGAGTGACCGCACACGTTAACAACAGCATGTAAACTTTACCTTGCCTGTCTTTCGTAAAAAATGGACCGGCGAAGTCCAACCCGGTCACAGCAAATGGAGGCGACTCTTGGATTCTGTCTGGAGGAAGTGGAGCGATATCCTGTACCCCAGGACGAGCACTATATCGTTTGCATATCACACATTTGCTGATGATAGTCTTAACACGCTGTCTTCCCTTAATGACCCAATATTTGTCTCTGATCTGAGTTAGTGTCGAATTAACTCCAGCATGGAATACCCTTTCATGCGAGTCCGTGATGATCAACTCGGTAAACTTGCATTTTGAGGGTAATAGAATAGGATGTTTTAAATTCTCGTGACAGTCTGCAAATTGAATGCGACCTTTCAACCGAAGAATTCCCTCCTCATCAAGCCTTTGATTAAGGGAGTAGATGGAAGAATCGAGAATTGATTTTTTATTTGATAACTTAATTATTTCCGCTTGATACGATTCTCGTTGCGTAATTTTTACCCAATAATGTTCAGCTGCTTTAATCTCAAAAGCACTTAAAGGTCCATTCCCTGTAGACATTTTCCGAAGCCTCCCAATAAATCTAAGTACATTGGCAGTAATTCGAAGTAATTTTCCTAAAGAACTGAATTTTTCTATATGCAAAATTGGGGATTCATTGCTAATTACAGGTGCAGTCAAAATAATACTTTTTCTTAACTCCAACGATTCTGAATTTGGTTTTAATTTCTTTTGTTTTGGAAAGTTTTCAGTAGCAAAACGTAACCAGTGTGGCCCATGCCACCACAGATCATTCTTAATTAGTGACTGAGCACTAATTTCTCGAGTTAGTAAATCGGAAGGATTTTGTTTTCCTTCGCAGTGGTTCCACAATTTTGTGTTGCATATACTCTGTATTTCTGTAACACGATTGGCGATAAATAGTTTCCAATTATTTGGCGAACCTTTAATCCAAGTAACGGCGATTTCGGAATCACTCCAAAAATAAACATCCTCAATTAAATCACCAAACAATTTTTTCAAATATTTATACATTCGAGCAGCCACGAGTGCTGCCATTAACTCTAAACGAGGAAGAGTGATTGCTCTTAAAGGTGCAACCCTGCATTTTGACATGATAAAGGAAGTTTTAATTTTAGAATCACTCGTACGATATCTGAAATATGCGATGGCCCTATATGCTTTAGGACTAGCGTCCGAAAATAGGTGAAGGCTTATATTCATTGGATCGTCATCAAAGAAATTTCGCTGTATCGATATTTCAGTTAAATCATTAAGTTCCTCTCGCCAAATGTTGAATTTGTCCTTAATCTTTGAAGGAAGGACCTCATCCCAGTCAGAACCGGAACACCAGATTTCTTGCATAATAATTTTCGCCCGAATAACAAAGGGTGCAATAAATCCAAATGGATCGTATATTTGGGCGATGCTTTGCAAAAGTTTCCTTTTTGTAGCAAAATCGTTTCCAGTAGAAAAGTCAATTAAATTTTTTAAATTTAACTTCAATGGAATTCCAAATCATACCTAAGAAATTCGATTCACTAGTTAATTTGTTGTCTGATTCCTTAATCCCATCTGAGACTCATCAATCGTTTAATGCTTTAGAATTAGTTCTTAATTTTCTGAAATTCATCCCAGCATCCTTAAATATGTTAACCGCATCTACATATAACCGATATGCATCTTCAACCGTTCCTACTCCAAAATATAGGTCGTCGACATAGACAGAAGAATTTAACATTTGGAAACTGTCCTGCATTTTATCTTTATATTTTCGAATGTGATATTTTATAGTGGCGGCCAAAATGAAAGGAGATATAGTCAAACCGAAAGCTACGCGACACATTTGCATAATCTTAAAGGAGTCATTATTTTCATTAAACCAAAGAAATTTTAGAAATTTTCTATCACCTTCAGCAATTCCTATCATCAAAAAGGCTTTCTCAACGTCTCCACAAAACGCTATCTTAAACTTACGAAAATTTAACATAATGTCTAGTATATTTGGATTTAGATTAGGTCCCGATTCAAGGCAGTCATTTAACGAATTTGTGTCCTCTGTCCTTGAGCTAGCATCGTACACAATTCTTAATTTCTTCTAATATCTGGTTCTCAATTATATTTTTATATTCCTGAAAAATCTCCGGAGTTTTACTTAGTTTATTGTGAAGGTTTGCGAATCGTTTCTTAGCTACCTCAAAATTATTTCCTAGATTATTCGGACTGTATTTCCAGATTAAATTTGCCTCATATCTTCCGTTTTTAAACTGCAAATTTCTTTCAAACTGGTCTACTATTTCGCAGTCAATATCGGAATAATCATCAGAATCATTAATTCCCATATGTTCTAATTCCCCAAAACCTCTTAAATCTTTCAACAGTGTTTGTCATTTCCGCTAAATTTTCAGAACAATTTTTGTTTTATTTTTCTCGATTCCTGCAGCAACCCAACCAAACACTGCGTACAACCCTTCAGATATTTTAATTCTTTCTGAATAAACTACATTCCAGAATTCATCCCCCCCCAATTAATATCTCAACATCTATATTATTTTTTCTTGCGCAATCGGCGATCTGCAACCCTATATGCTCCATGAAGTCTGCAATTTGTTTACTAGGCACACTGATGGGCGCCGAGGAAATAACATCCGAGATCAAACATTAAATTTTTATTTTATTATTTTGTTTCCAATTCTGAATTTCGATTTCAACGACCGGATAGGAATGATTCATTGCCTTCGTCGCACCAAATGAATAAACAGAAAGTCTTTCATAACGGATTGGAGTAAGTTTTAAATGGTCGGCCAATGTTTTCGTTATAAAGGATCTGTGACTGCCTTGATCAAGAATTAATCTAGTTAATTTTGATTTATACTTAGAACAAGCATAAACTGTACAAGTTTGTAATAATATTTCCCTGGCATTACAGTCATTATTATTATCACCTTGAGGAACAGAAGCAATCAATTTTAAGTTTTGAACTTTATTTCTTTCCTCAGAATTCAGAGATTCAGTTTCATTTTTGGAATAACCTTGTTCCGACTTTTTGTTTACAAGGGATTTATGAGTACAAATCGATTCATTGTGATACATACCGCCACATTTATTACATTTAGTTTTATTTCTGCACCTTTTTGATGTATGGAATTTTTTAAAAAAGAATAGCAGAGGTTTTCGGATCTTAGTTTCTTTAATTTATCAGAAACATTCACTTCGCATTTAAATGACTCGTGCAAATTATCACAAAAGATGCATTTTCGGTTAACTGCAGTATGAAATGCAGCCGTGGGTGTATTTTTTACATATTGTCTAGTTTCATATTTTGATTGATCGAATCGCGGAGGCCCAGGATTTTTCCTTTCGCTTAATACTAGATTTGAAACTTCTATTTCATTCTATTTCCGTTTTAATAAATTGTGTTAATTCCGAAACTTCAACTTTATCTTTCGATCTTCTTTGCCGATTAAATTCCAAAACTAAATCGTCCGTAATTAATTTTAATAATATAGGAATTAATAAATGTCCATATGAGCCAGAAGTTACTTCTAAAGTTTCCAAATTACGAATCGAAACTTCTAATTCGTCATATAATTTACGTAAAGCCTTTACGTTAGCAGAAATTTTAACAGCTTCTAAATTGAGAATTTTATTCATGAATAAATTAATGATCAGGTCTTTTCGACCATATCTGTCCTTTAGTAATGCTACACAACTATCCTAATTACTTTCTGTTAACTCAAAGCCTGACACAACATTCGAAGCTTGTCCCGTTAAGAATGTTTTTAAGTATGCAAATTTTTGTATTTTTGAAAGCGTTTCGTTTTTATGTATCGAATTTTCGAAACTATTCCAAAATTCATTCCATTGTTTGGGGTCTCCCCAAAATTTATCAGTCATTAATTTTGGTAATTTCAGCGTACTACTCCCACTAGAACTGGAACTTACATGCAAAATTCCATTACCACTAGACTGGTTTAAATCAGAACTTTGGGGATTCCTCACCTAGAAACTGCTTAATTTGACTACAAGAAATTATACATTTGTCATTGTATTCTTCGCTTAAACTACAATCTTCTTCAATTAAGTTAACATCGATTAACTCTTGTATTTCATCATCAAGCGTTCTGAAATTATTTTTCTTTTCGGTTAATAATTCAAACAATTCTCGTAATTCTTTAATCGAATTTTCCTCCCCTTCAATTTTTCATTTATCTTCAATCACTTTAATTAACCTAGTAACAGACGATCTCAATGTGGAACGTTTACGTTTCAATCTATCTAACTTCTCTTCCATTTTATTTAATTTAAATACACCCATGACAGCAATAATAAATACTTACTAATGTACTACAAATAATCACTAAATAATTAATTTAAGATTTCCCTAACTTTATTTGGAATTCCATTGTCCCTTGAATATGAAATATCCATTGAAATCGAAACACTTGGATCGAACACCTAAAATCTTCACAAAGCCTTAATTCCTTACTCCGATGCACCATCTAATAATATTGTGCTTCTCCAAGTCAGATAATGGTGGTTCAGTGAGTTCACTAATTTTAACACTTTTACATTTTTAACAATATTTTAATTACTATATACAGAGCGTATTCTTAGGCCGCCGCATTCGACATGAACAAACTTTATTCTCTTCCCACTAAGCGAGCAACAGCGTCCTCTAGCCTTTTTCTTCAAATTACACGACATGTGTATACACGACATGGCAACGATTAGATAATTCTTGAGATGATATGAATTTTTTGCATTCTGCGTTAAAAAATGATTGAAATGTAGCGCTGTTAAGTGAACCAGAGTGTCGCTATGGTAAACAAATATAGTGAATTTTAAAGAGCGCGTGTAATCTATTATGTTTTATGCGCTATCGACGAAGTAGATTTAAATGGTAAACAAATATAGTGAATTTTAAAGAGTGCATTTATTCTATTGTGGTTCATGCGGTATCGACGAATTAGATTCATTTCAATCCAATAAGTTTAAATGAAATGAGAAAAAAAATGCGTGTAATTTAATATTCCGTACAAGGAAGTCACATGAGATTTTTTTTTTCGTACAGTTATTTTCCCGCAAGAACCAAAAATGTTGAATTTGCTTTCATTTAAGATACATGAAATTATTTGCTTTCATTTGCAAATAAAACATGGTTCCAGTACGCTTCTGGCTTATTTAATGTTGATTTTGTGGAGGAAAGAATAAGTTTTCTATTTTTTTCCCTTCCAAAAACCTTTTTTGGAACTGAGCGCCCATGTAATCCAGCTGATCAGAGCACTCTTCAAAGAGTTTTAAGTTAAATTGAAGCAGAACATTTTTCAGTAAATTCTGTCGAAATCTTTTCAACACTCAAACGTGGATTTTTCACAGATTTTCTAACTGTAAATCTCTGATCACTTTGAGTCACGTCAAATCTTCTTTGCCGGACAACCTCTTCTTTAATTTGGATCCAATTTTCTTTTTTAGAGCATTTTATCGCATACTGCACCGTATAATGGGATAAATTTATTAATTTAGCGATATTCCGAATCGAATTTCCACGCTGATGAGAAAAAGTAATCAATTTTCGAATGCTGTTTGTTGCTTCGTTAGGACTACGAAACATTTTTAAACATTTAATAAATTATAACGAAGTAAGAAATAAAGCCAAACAATTGTTTTAAACGCCAGCAAAATGAAAAAATAAAACAAAGTGGCAGACGATAATTTTATTTATGAAATTTGACGTAAATGTTTCGGTGCACGATCACTTTTGTGACGTGTTTTATCTATATCGTTTTACTTTTTCAATTTTAGAAAAAGAAAATAACTCAGTATTAAAAATTTTAAAGTTTGGTTTTATTGAAAATCACATGGAGATGATATGAAAATATATTGAGCTTTATATTCGAATTCCTTCCTCTTTTCCAAAAAATGTACATGGCTTTTAAAATTTAGCTGCTGCTTCAATTAATTGCTGCACACGAGTGTTATTGATACATCAAAGATTTTTATCTTAGAGCATATGGCTGAAACATTTTGTAATTGGATGCGGTTCACAATTTAACAGCCAAATCCCCCGCACACGACTAAATTAAAACCCGCGAGGTAATGTAGCAAAATATGTACTACTAATATATGACAAGTATAGAAAGCCAGTATCCGTTTTATGGTCAGAGTTGGTCAGAGTTCGGATATGTTATATGGTCAGAGTTCGGATCGTCGATGGTGTTGGCCGTTAAACTTCGTGCTCCGATTTTAGTTGATTTTAAAGGTGGAAATAGCTACAGTCGGTATTTTTCATGTTTTAAAATGTGTGCATAAAGTGTTCCAGATCAAGTAGATACCAATTTTGTGAAATTCGACCTGCAAATTTCAAAGTTATGGTGATTTTGGATAATTAGTTGTGGTTTAGTGTTGCGAGATTCCAGCAATGGGGTCTTTGTTTTGTGAAGTTTTGGATCGTGTTTTGTGCCAAACAGGTGTAGAAATTATGTTCTACAGCTTCCGTGGATTGCATCGATTTGCGTCATATGTATTTTAGATAAGTATTTACTGATTTATCTTCACTTTTGTATTTGTTTACATTGTACTTTGTGTTCATAGACTGATATTAAGCTAGAGACTGTTTTCGAATTAATTAATGGTCCTTTTGGTGAAATTAATTGCAATTTTCTTTTAAATATTAATGTTTTTTATGATTTTATGACTTACAAAAACTTTTTGGACAGTTTTATCACAATTAGGATAATTAATTAAGATTTTTATACTATGGTACAAAAAGGACGCTATCTTACACCACTGTTCTTCGAAATTCTTAAGAGTCTGTAACCGGAAGTTGCCATACGCATAGAAAATATGTTCTAAATTTATATGTTGTTACTGATTATAATCTCTAGAGAAGTAATGTTTTTGAACTTGTCAAACTAACGTTCTGAGACTGTGGTTCTTTCCTGGAAAACTCCATAGATTATATGTTAAATTCATGCTTATATTACTACTTGAAGTAAGTACGATTTAATAATTCAAATCGTACTTACTTTTAATTAGTCTTTTGTTAATTAATGATTTTTGTTTAATTGGTTCTTTTTCGCTTACCGATTTGTTTTTCATAGTGTTTTTATTTCTGTTTCACTTTTAAGTCATATGTTTAAGGGTTTTATGATTATATAGTAACTCCCTCTGCAGAAAAGCCCATTTTATAGAATTATAATAAAATGTCTCATTCTAATGTTACGCTTTCTCCGGCACATTGAGTTTCTTCAGTCTTTGAATCTTCTCCTGGCTCTGTACAAGATTTGGCTCCAGAAAAGCTAACTGGGAACCATCTATCATTTATTAATGAATCCTATGACGGTATCTTAGCATTTTTAGTTGATGCCAATGCAAAACATAAATTAAATAATAAAGATGCAGCGAAACTTAAAAAGTTTGTAAGCAATATCAGATCACATTCAAACAAACGTGAATTATACATAGCTCACCTGGAAGGTTTTAACGCCTGCTTGAAGGAAAGAGTCTCTTCATTGGAGGAAAGGAATTCTTTGTTGGAAAAAAGACTTTTGGAACTTGAGTTAAAATTTAATCAGTTAACACAGCTTGACCAAGCCACTGTCTTACCACATTCGGAAATAGCGTCTGATTTAGAGGCTTGTCATTCACATAGTTAAGACGGTAAATTTGATAAAGTGAATTCGGAGTTATCTTCTGCAGAAATTGTTAGGCTCACTTCGAAGCCTTCACAGGTAAGGAAGATTCCAGCTCAACAGGATCACGTTTTGATTATCAAGGCTAAAGATACAAGTAGATCGTCAAACAGTATTAAGACGCAATTAGTTCAGAATATTAAACCGCAAAGGCTCGGAGTAAATATTTTACAAGTTCGTCCAACAAGAGCCAAAGAGTTACTTGTTCGTTGTAAAGGGGAAGAGCAATTGGTGACATTGAAAAAAGCCATTTTGGAAAACTCGGATTTGAAGGAACATTTGGACCTGAGAATTCCAAGACTACCAAGAGTGTCTTTCATAGTTTTTGGGGTTCCTCAGGATACTACTTCTGAGGAACTACAAATTGCTTTTCAAGAACTCTTATCATCAGGTGAGAAGAATTTTGTTTTTCCAAGGGAACCCAGATCCAGAGCAGACGGTACGTGCAACTGGCTTGTTGAGGTGTCTAGAGAACAGGCACAATTGTTGAAGGACCTGAAAAGAGTCTATATTGGTTTCGCATCGTGCTTCTTTCGAGAATTTCATAAAGTGACGCGTTGTTATCACTGTCAAGCCTTTGGTCATTTAAGTCTAATTTGCAAAAATCCACCGGCCTGTGCAAAGTGCGGGAAGGGCCACCTTACTCAGGAGTGCTCCGAAAGCATTGCAAATTGCGTCAATTGTACGCACTCCAACGCCTCTGCAGGAACGAAGTACGAGACATCACATCAGGCTAGCTCATCACAATGTCCGCTATACAGGCAGGAGATTCTTCACCTCAGCAACACTCAGAAGTGACAGGCTCAATGAACATACCTGTTACTCAGAGCATCTCGGGTCTGACTTGTGCACAAGTAAATTTACAGAGATCAAGGGCAGCTACTTTAAATTTTATTGATTTTATGATTAGAAATGAAATACAGCTTGCTCTCTTACAAGAACCTTATGTCAAAGATGGCAAGATCATTGGATTACCAAACTGTAGTAAGATATTCTTTTCTGGTTCTTTTAATGCGTTGATAATATATAACGGCCCTCTAAATCCATTTTTTTGTGGCGAGAACTTTAGATGCAGTGACAATTCGCTTGCAATTTATCAATAGAAGTATTAATATTACTAACGTTTATTTTCCATCGACGGCCGATTAAGATAGCAATTTAACCGAACTTTGTTCACATATTATTCATAATGATCATTTGCTTATTGCGGGTGATTTTAATGCTATGAGTCCTCTTTGGGGTGGAAATCAAGAAGATCATAGGGCTGCTAAAGTTCTTGATTTTATCCACGAAAACAGACTGTGTGTTCTTAATTCCCCCGATTCAGAGCCAACATTCTTGACTGTCAGAGCCAAGGGTTGGCCTGATATTACATTAGCTTCATCTCCTTTTGCAATTTCTATTACAAATTGGAGGGTGTTGACAGGTTTGTCTATTAGTGATCATCAAATTATTTTGTTTGAAATTGGAATCTCGGAAGACATAATTTTGAAACGTAGATTTAAAACTTCATATGGTGGACATGAAAAATTTATTGAGAAACTTCGTCCGCGAATTTCTCAATTTATAAATTTATTTGAATCTAATACTTCTCGAGAGGATTTAGAAAATAACTACCACTTTTTTATTGGTTCATTGATGGATGCAGCAACAGCGTCCTATAAGTCGAAAAGAGTACGGATTAAAACCTCTACATCATGGTGGTCTGACTCGCTCACAATAAAAAGGAACAAAGTTCGTGCTTTAAGGAGACGTATGCAAAAAGAAAGGGATGACAATATAAGGCATTCATTTAAAATTTCTTATAAGAAGGAACTAGCAATTTTTAAAAGATTGATTATAAAGACAAAAAGTGAATCTTGGAAGGCATTTTGTGCTGCTATTGAAAATCCTTATGGCATCACTCAAAAGATTGCAGTGGACAGAGTATTTCGACCTCTTCAGCTGCCAGTAGAGGTAGCTCCGGACTGTACTTCTCTGGGAGAGAAATATAAAAAAAAATTTAGATGAGTTATTTCCATTGGATTTGGAGATTGACGATATGGATTTACATAAAGTAATGCGAGAAAAATTTAAAAATCAAACTTGGAAATCTACTTTAAGTGACTCTGCCCTCCTGGAGCTTGAGGAGTTAGAAAATACAATTCGTTCTCTACCGTCTAAGAAGGCCCCCGGACCAGACGGTCTTGATAATATTATCATAAAGATACTTTTCAAAGAATTCCCTCAATTGTTGTTATCTTTATATCGAGCATGTTGGAAATTGGCTTTATTTCCACGACAGATGAAAATTGCCGAAATAGTTTTATTTGGCAAAAAAAGTAAAGATCCTGCTATTTTGTCTTCTTATAGACCAGTGAGTCTTCTTTCTTCTTTAAATAAACTCTTTGAAAAATTAATATTGAACAGACTAAATTATTTTCTAACTGAAAATAAAGTGATCAGCGACTTTCAATTTGGATTTAAAAAGGGGGTTTCAACTGAAATGGCTGTTTTTAATCTGCTAAACACAGTAAAACGCAACAGGGATGGTAACAGGCACACGTTAATCATCTCCATTGATATACGTGCTGCATTTGACACGGTCTGGTGGCCTGACATAATTGATGCATTGGATAGCGCAAACTGCCCTGTAGAAATTTTGAATTTAATTCGAAATTATTTGGAACAACGCAAAATTCAATTAACCCTGGATAATGAAATTTTAATAAAAGATTTGCAAAGAGGCTGTACACAGGGTTCCTGTTTAGGACCAACCCTGTGGAACTTAGTCGCTAATTCGGCCTTTGGTATGTTTGAAAATACTGAACAAGTAACTTTGCAAGCTTATGCCGACGATTTTCTGTTAATTATCTCAGGCGTAAAGGACATTGAAGTAAGAGCTCAACAAGCGATTAATAAGTTTGTAGAGTGGGCAGACATGCATAAATTAAGAATTTCCGAAGAAAAAACTACTATGTTGTTTATCGGTAGGAAAAGAAAAATGCGTCGAAATCCGTCTATAAAAATCCATGGAAGACCAATAAAATGTGCAAACACCTTGCAATATTTAGGTTTTATTATCAGCAATACGCTGTCTTGGTTTCCACATGTGAAACATCTTAAACAGAGATGTGCCGTTCTTACGAATGGCATGACAAAGACTATGGGCCTTAATTGGGGTACTTCCCCAAAAATCTTGCGGCTGTGGTATAAAACAATCACTGAAAGAGTTCTTTTGTACGGAGTCTCCATTTGGGGTTTTGATATGAATAAAACTATGAGTGGCTTACTGAATTCAATACAGAGGCATCAGCTATTACTTATTTCCAAAGGTTATAGAACAACCTCGACAGCCTCACTGCAGATTTTGGCGGGTATACCTCCATTAGATCTGCAGGCTCAAAGAGACTCTTTCTTAGGACGGATCCTACGATTACGATTGAATGGGGATTTATGGAACCAACATCACCTAGTAAATGATTATGAACTACGGGTTCCATCTAATCTTGGCCATCCTGCCTCTTTAAAACTCAAATCTGCAGTCAATTTATACTATACGGCTCCAGTAGCCAATGACATTGCTCTATTTACAGATGGTTCTAAAACTGAACGTTTACTGAAACAGGTTGTGCATTTTATGTATTTAACAATACTCAAAAGGTATATACATGGGCTCGAAGGCTTGATAACAGAAATACTGTTTTTCAGGCAGAACTTTTAGCTATAAACGCTGCTCTCACTTATGTTAAAAGAAATCTATCGGGCAAGACTAAGATCTTCAGTGATTCATTATCTAGTCTGCAGGCTATCTCAGACATCCGATTGTACAAGTTATTCAAGAGAAATTGCTAAGATTTAATTCATCTGAAAGACCACTTCTTACCTGGGTGCCAGCTCATGTTGGCATACTGGGCAACGAAGGAGCAGATACTTTAGCTAAATGGGCTGCTAATGATATCAACGGAATTGAAAATCCAACGAAATTGCCTTTTTCACACTTGAAGAGCGAGACTTTAAATACACTGCTTGTGAAATGGCAGGAAAGATGGACTAATGACTCCACAGGAAGACGAGTCTTCTCTTTCTTTCCAAAAGTTTCACTCAGTCAAAGAAGCACATCGAATTTTTATACTCAATTTTTCACTGGTCATGGACCTTTTAATACACATCTCTTTCGATTTGGACTACGTACGACTGAGCTTTGTTCTTGCGGGGAGTTGGGAGACCCTGAACACTTTATCTTTCACTGTCCATTTACTAAAAACCTTCACTTGAATAAACCTTTAGATCAATCAACACAGGCCAAAATGGGCTGAAATGATATTAAAAAACTCTAGTGAGAGTAAGAAATTTAAGGAAATTATGCTTTTCTGTCAGGAATTAAATTTTTCTGTAAATAATTCTCTCAGATCATCTCTATTGGGAGTGAGTAATTGACTTTGTTAGATTTTTACTGTATAATGGTAATTGTTTAACTTTGTGTGTTTGATGCTTATTATTGTTCAGTTTTGTTGTTTCCACTACTTATGTTACTGATTTAAAATTAGAAGTGGTTTTACGTAGAACAGATGCTCTTATAAATTGTAACGGTTACTTGTAGCCTATTAGTTTTGTAATTGTTAATTAAATTTAACAAAAAAATTTTGTGACAATTTTATTATTTTGCATATTTTAATGCGTTCTTTTGTAATTGAATTGATTCACTTTGGTGAATTTGATAGGCATTAATTGTGCATTATATTATAAAAATTTGCATTCATGATAGTTATTTTATATTAATTTTCTTTACTTTAATCTTGAATGCATTTTGTTTTTATTTTGAAATTCTGTAAAATTTTGTGTCGGCATTTTTCTAGTATTGCATTTGTCTTAGCGATGCCAGCAAACCTAATCTAGAATAATTATTTTGTATACCTTTTTGCAGTTTTCTGAATTGAATAGTTGACCTGTTTTTGTGAATTTTATTGGTTTTACTTGAGTTCTCTATTGTAAAATGTGCATTTAAGGCAGTATTTTATAATAATTTTCTTTGATTTATTTTTGAATGTTTGACTTATTTTTGAATGTATGTGGTTTTTGGAATCGGAATTTTTCATATATTTATGTTGGCATTATTCTTGTACTGTATTTCTATCGCGTTGCCAGCAAACCTGATGTAGAGTTTTTATATTACTTGGAGTGGTTTTGTTTTTAAACCAAATTTATGTTTTGCATTGTAATAATATCTCAGGTTCAGTGTATTTTATGATAATATTGTTCAGGTATCAAAGTTATTGGTTCTTAATTCTGAATTCATATGAAAAAATTTTATTTGGCAGTTTATTATTGTCTTAGTTTATCTTTATGAATTTTTTTTCTAAATTGAATAGTTCTTCTTGAATTTGTGAATCTAATTGATATTAATTGTGTATAATGCAGTAATGGATGTATTATATTTTGTTTGTACTATAGTTTTTATTTAAATTAGTTGGACTCAGTTTTGAAAGTATTTCGTATTTTCAGTATAAATTATGAAAGTATACTCGGTTTATTGTTTGAATGCTATAGGTACTACTTGTAACATGTTTTCTTTAGGGTATTTTATGACTATATTACTTATGTTCTTGTGTTCTTGAAGGCCTTGTATGCCACTGTAAACTTATTCTGCTTAGTGATAATAAATAGCTTCTGGAGGCAGGGGCTTTAATCCGTGTAAGGCAGACATCATGTCAGCTAGGTAATGGAGCCCCTGTTCTCTGGTTAACAGTATCCGTTTTATATATTCAAAAGCCGTGACGTTTTGGTAACTCTTTTAACAAAAGCAGCGGAAGATATTCAAATATCATATCGGAATAATTAAATATCGGTTTTCAGTTTTATCGTCGACTAGTCACTACGTGGCCATCCTTCTTCTGTCTCTTAAATGTACCGAAAAAACGCCTAAAGGCAACACTAAACATTCAATTTAAAATCTGCCCAGAATTTTACCCTGCAGAACAACTTCATCAAAACAACAACTACTTACCCCCCCCCCCCCGAAAAAAAAAGTTCTGAAAGGTTTCAGATTTTAAATTACGTCCAAAGGGAGGTTTTTGAACATTTTGAATGTTAACCTTTATTCATTAAATATCATGTTCTTCGTACTTAAACCATAAAATTCAGTCAGCATCAATATCACAAAAAATTTTAAAATAAGCATATCTTTAAAATTTCCGATGCACAGTCTCGCGAGCTGCAGATAATTTTTTTTTTGTACAGTGTTGCCATTCCTCGCTTTGAAATCGTTCAGTTGTTTTAATCAAAAATTCCTTAAAGTGTTACAAAATCTGAAATTGATAATAAAACAAATTTCAAATTCAAATTAGGACTTAAGCCATAAAATTCTTTTAAGCCATAAAATTAAGTTCAACAGCAATGTGGCAAAATAATTTTAAAATGAGCATATGGAGATAAAAAAAAAGTTTTTTTTCTCCCGTACAGTGTTGCCATTGCTCGCTTTGAAATTGTAGTGTTTGTTAATCAAAAATTCGTTTTAAATAAAGGTTTACAAAATATGAAATCGATAATAAAAACAAATTCCAAATTTCAAATTTGAGCTTCCAGATGCCCATATTCCTGAAAGGATGACGTCATTCAAAGTTGGATGACTCTAGGTGCTGTCGCTTTATTACAATAATTCTAATTTTATGCAGATTCTTCATTATTTAATTTCTTTAAATATAATACAGGGAGATAGTATATGTTGGCAGCAGTTTGAAAAGTGATACGGCCTTTTAAAAATTGTAACTCAAAATGTCCAAAACGAATACTCCCTCAGGGACGAAGTCCCTGGACTAAAAAAAAAAAAAAAAAAAAAAAAAAAAAAAAAAAACACCAATTTCAATAAAAATGTATTACATATGAGACAAATTACAATTAAATAAGCAATATTCCTTAATACAAATATTAATTATCGTAATGAATAAATTTACAAATTTCCCTGTGCATTCTCTCCACAAACGTCTAGTATCCAAGAGAAAAATTAAATTTAAGAACTGCACGAAACTATGGCCCTCATTTTTCCCAGTGGCAACAGTGCTGATATCAGCAACAATGTTAACAGTGATATATCAGCAACAATGGCACGGAAAGAGAATTATCGATTTAAAGAGATTTCATCAGAACATCGCTTCAAGGTCAAATGGCTCTTATGTAGATATACCTATGCACCAAATTTCGTAGCTCTGGGTCTATTAGCTTAATTCCAACTCGGACGAAAGAAACACACACAATTAAACACACAATCAGTTAAACCTTTCAATTCTAATTTCACAAATTATGCTTTTAGAAAGATTATTATGAACAATAAAAAAATTAAAAAACTAATATTGCTTAAAGAAAGAGTAAACAATTTAAAGCTTGCATTGAAATTTGTAATCCTAATTTTGACTTTCTGGACCTGATTATTTAATTAGAACTGCACATGAAAGTATGCAACATTAAAATTGTAGCATGTGTTTCAGTTTAATACAATGCCAAAACTTTAACATGAATTCTTTCCGAGAAACTTTGGGAGACTGGAACATAGATCAGGCGTTTACTGTAATGCATATGGTGTCTAATGAACTTGAATACAATATTGGTGTAAAATATAGTATAATTATTCATAAACACTTTATTGGGTATTTTCTTCATTCTTTCTGCATGCCTTCGTGGTGCAACGGTAGCACACTCGGCGCCTACTCGAGAGTTACAGGTTAGATTCCCGGGGAGGGCATTGCATATTTTTCATATATCCTCCTTAAAAATAACCTAACGACTCTATAGTGGCGTCCGAACTAAAAGGTGGTAGATGATGATTCTTCACAACCAGGATTTGGCGAATGGGCTTCCATGATTTCCAGTCGCCCTTTAAAAGGGGGAATATATTTTCCCCCTCTTTTCTACTCGCCTTCGTGGTGTAACGGTAGCACACTCGGCGTGTACTCGAGTGTATTTTACGGGCTTTTATATCGAAAGATTTCGAATACCGTTGACATAGGAATTATATGAATACTCGGTTCAAAACTCAAATGAGTTGTGCCCTTTTAAAGTGAACAATTCGTGTGCTTTCATAATATTCCTCTCTTCGCTTGCTTGCTGAGACATGCACCTTTCTCTTTTAAGCTATAACGTATTTTCTCCCTCCTTCTCCTTCGTGTAACGGTAGCACACTCGGCGCTTATTCGAGGGGTCCAAGTTTGCGTCCCGACGAGTGTATTGCTCATTTTTCATATTTCCTGCTTTAAAAAATTCTATTAACTTCTCAGTGGCGCCCGAACTGAAATGGTGCGGATGTTGATTTTTCATCACCAGGATTAGGCGATTCGGTATCCCAAGCCCCATTCGCCCTTTAAAAAGGGATGTATTTTCTCCCTCCTTTCTGCCTACCTTCTTGGTGTAGCGGTAGCCCACTCGGCGCGTATCGGAGAGGTCCAGGTTCGAGTCCGGGTGGAGGATTCCAGTGGTGCCCGAACTAAAAAGTAGAGGATGAAGATTCTTCACCACCAGGATTTAGCGAATGGGTTCCCTAATCCCCAGTTACCCTTTAAAAGGGGAATTTTCTTCCTTCTTTCGGCATGCGTTCGTGGTGTACCGATTAGCACATTCGGCGCGCATTCGAGAGGTCCAGGTTCGGGTCCCGGCGAGGGCATTGCTCATTATTCACTTCTCTTGCATCAAAAAACCCTAATGATTCTACACAGCTATAGAATTTAATGTGAGATATCCGGAAACCACATACTAAAATGGATGCAATGGATTTTAGAATTATCTAATGTTTACGGAGTCTGGTTCTTCAGATAGGCAGATTTGTTTTTAACAATTCAGTTTCTTATCTCTTGCTATTCGACAAAACTACTTCGACTACGTTTCCTTTTCGATTTGTATTATTCTTCTGTTGTTTTTACTTTCACTCTGAAAACAGTATCACGTCCTGCCTTTATACCCTGCGCCCCTTCCAAAATCCATATACATTTTGGGTTATGTAAGCGCGGTGAAAACACCTTGTATCCCCCCTTATTTATCCCCCCTTCACTTCGCGCGACTTCTCCAATAGACAGTTAGTACCTTTACATGTTGCTGCTCGCTTTCGATCAATACGTCATATTTTATGGAGGAGGACTATAAAAACACTTTGGATTCGTCTTAAATTCGAGCTCTTTTTCTTTCTTTTGCATTCGCTGGTGGATTTGGGGTTATTTTTTTTTTCTTTTTTACCGGTACGAGCAAAACTATACTACTTTTGAATGAGAAATATAGAAACGGTTGCTACACTTCGGTGTATTTTCTAGAGTTTAATCTTACGAAATAACAAGAGGATGTTTATTGTATCACATACACTTCTGATCGCTTATTACTTTTTAATTTGGGCTGGATGTTGGTTGTTCTTGGCAGTTTAATATCCTCTCAAAAATTTTCGTGAGGGAATCTGAATCTTAAAAATAGTGTCGTTGTGAGAGAGGTAGTGTTGGTTTTTCCTAGTTCATAAATGAGTGAAAAGCTAAATGAAGAAAGTTTTAGGAACGTAAGGTATTTATCCCGCTTTCTTAGCGTGCCTTCGTGTTGTAGTGGTCCGCACGCTCAGCGTGTATTCCAGAGGTCCGTGGTTCGATTCTCGTTGAAGGTGTTGCTCCTTTTTCAAGTGTGTGGTTTCCAAAAAATACCTAATGTTTCTACAGTGGCGCCCGAACTAAAAGGGTGGTGGATGATGATTCTTCACACCCAGAATTTGGCGATAGGGTCCTCTAAAAACACTAGTCACACTTTAAAAGGGGGAGTATATAAGGTATTTCTCCCGCCTTCTAGCGTGCCTTTGTGGTGTAGTAGTCTGCAAGCTGGGCGTGTATTCCAGAAGTCCGTGGTTCGAATTTCGGCGAAGTTGTTGTTCCTTTTTTAAGTCTCCGGCTTCCGAAGAATACCTAATGTCTCTACAAACTATCTGAAGAACTTCACTCTTCAAATAAGGTTAGATTGTCTGTTCTATGATAAGTGAATCAAAGATACAATTTTACAGAGACGCACCGCCCAGCCGGTAAAGCGGTTAGTGTCGCCGACTGCTGTGCCGACGGGCCCACGTTCTAATCCCGGACAAGGCATGTATATTTGTAAATGTATAGCGTGCGTGCGTGCGGCATGGGGACACTCGAAATATGTGGCGAGCCGAAAGTCCTCTCGAAATGTTGGTGGAAGGGGAAGAGGAGTAAGAGACCCTCGCACCCGTCTCCCCGGGGTGCTTTTCATCATGATTGGGGGCGAAACTGAGCTAGGTAGCACTGTCATTGGAAAGATGCTCAAGGTTGTTCTCAACGACAGGGGTAATCTTGCGCTCCTTGCCACGAGGAATTTCAAGGGATAGGGCTAAATATAATAAATAAGACAAGTGGGCATCATCAACAACAGCATAGAAAGATGCATTTACGGTGTATAAAATGTTTTTCGTAATTTCGATTTATTTAAACAGAACATTTCCTGTACGAAGAGAAATACATAAGTAAGAAATCTTATCAGGTTCTTCATGTATGCATTTGTAGAAGAAAAATGCATAAGTAAGAAATGAAATCAAGTTCTCCATGTACGTGTATACATTTGTGGTATATAAAATTTCTTTTGTAAATTCGATTTATTTAAACAGAACATTTTCTATATGAAGAGAAATATTGAAGTGAGAAACCTGTAGAGGTATTACGTAATTTCTGGGAATAGGCAAGATGAAAAATATGTAACGCCTTCGCCGGGATTCGAACCACGGGCCTCACAATACGCGCTGAGCGTGCAGACTACCGCTCCACAAAGACATGTCAAGAAGGCGGGAGATATACTTTATAAATCAAATAAGTTTCTCAATGTGCGTGTATGCATTTGTTGTGTATAGAATTTCTTTCATAAATTCGATGTATTTAAGCAGAACATTTTCTAGATTAAGAGAAATATGTAAGTAAGAAATCTAATCAGTTACTCCATGTGCGTGTATGCATTTGTGGTGTATAAAATTTCTTTCGTATATTCGATTTATTTAAGGGAGCTGATACACCTTAAACCCCTTATGGTCTTCGAATATGTGACTGCTGCAAGAATTGGGATATTTTATTCATTTTAAAAGCAATTACTTGCAACTTTTTACAGCTGACTACAAAATATAGCTGCTTTGGGAGCTAGTAACCAGAAAGCTTATGTTGCCACAAATATTTTTGTAATTTAATAAGCTTTGTGAGAAAATGTTTCGTCATGTTTCCACTTTGCGCGCATGATAATTTAAAAATGGCTAATGGTACATATTTGAAATTTTATGGAATTCTTTATATGGGCACTATCTTCTAATTGAACCCAAAATCTGGTGAATATTTTAATATTAAATTTTATGCACGAAAACATAACAGATTTTTTTTAACAAAATGCATTTTATAAACTCAACTCCAAAAATAAAATAAAATAAAATAAAATAAAATAAAAATTTAACATGAAATTCTTAGAATTTTTTGTTCACAGTAGTTTCCAAATGTTATAAAAGTTATATATTAAATATGGAATTAAATTATGCAACAGAATGTTTTAAACTGTGCGCGCAACGTGGAAAAATCTCGAAAACTTTTGTCACAAAGCCGATTAAATTATAAAAATATTTGTGGCAACACAAGCTGTCTGGTTACTATTTCCGAAAGCAGCTATATTCTGTAGTCAGCTGTAAAAAATGGAAGTAATTGCTTTTAAAATAAATAAGTTATCCCAACTCATGCAATAGTCACGTATTCAAAGATCTTATGGGTTTTAATGTGTACAAGTCCTCTTAAGCAGAACATTTTCTGTATGAAGAGATATTGCTTCGAATTACCCTTGTTATTAATTGAATATATTGCAAATTAAGTACATTTTAAACTAGATTGGCATGTTGTAGAAATCATTTATTTATTTATTTTCGTAGAACGTGCTTCCTGTTACACCACGAAAGCATGCGGCGAGGACGGAAATAATACCTTATAACGTAATTTAAATTCAAATTGGGACTGAAATTATTAACAAATGTCTATCAATTTTAAATCCCTGATTTGATAAATAATTGAATTATAAAATAAAAATATTAAATACTTTGAGTGGCCCACATTTTGAAATTAAAATTTGAATGTTAAACTGAACATATAACATTATTAACTGAACATTTCATGTCATTTACACTGACATGAATTTGCACTATTCACGTGTCATTTTCACTGTTTTCCCCATGTGTAACGTGTATACGAGCCAGTTCCCCGTAAAAAGTCCTCCACGAAGGCATCCCTCCCTTAAGGCAGGTTACAGGTTACAGGTTACGGAGGACGGGGACGCCTGGTGTTTAACATAGGTAAACAGGCGTATGTCCCGCGCCCTCCACTATCTAGAAACATCAACTCCCTGGAGCCCCAGGAGGCTGCACCGGGAGTTCATTTGGATCTTAAATAAATTTGTTACATGGCCATACAGGGGCTATAACTGATGTAAGACATTGTGTGGGAACGTAGTACATATGTTATATATAAAAATTACAAACAGCCGTTACATAAAACACATTAATATACACATTAAAATTAATTAAAAATATGACATGGAACACATAATGCACAAATTACACACACAAATAAATAAATAAACAAATAAACACAAAGAGGGGGGAAACATATCACATATAAACAAAGACTATTAAAAATTCAATATATATAATGCGCTGTGCATAATGCAATACGGGAATGCGTTTAAGTGATATGTAACAAAATGATATGCATATAGTACGGGTTACTTATGTTAAAGGTTGTGCAGTATGCAAGTACGTAGTTTATGCGAAATGCATAGTACAAAAGAGAAAATTAAATACATGCAGATTACATGGTGTACATAATACAGATTGCAAGTACATAATGCAGATAATACAGATAAACAACATACATACAGAATACATAGTACTTTGTGCGTAGGACAATAGTGTTACATGATACGTGGGCTTACTTAAAACTAATTAATATACTATACATGATACATATCTTTTGGAGGTGCATAAATGCGCAATACAAATAAACTACATACATACAAGATACATAGTGCACTGTGAGTAGGACAATACTGGTACATAATACTTAGGATTATTTAATACTGATTAATATACCATACACAATACTGATTGTTATGGAGATATTACGCTTAATTTGATATGCAGATAGTGATTGACATAGATTATGCACAAGTACATAATGCAGATTGTTAAACATAATACAGATCTTACATAATACATGATACAAGTCGCAGATACATTATAGTCACCTACACTGTGTGTGATACAGGTGCATACTTCATAATACAATTTGCGGGTTATGCGCGTTACATAATACAGATTGTTATAGAATTAATATGCTTAATTTGAAATGCAGATATTGATTGACTTATATGGTATGTATACCGGATCAATTGCATGTACTACAAATTGGATATACGTTTGGGTCGCATATGTTGCAGTTGCAACTTGATATGCAATTGGTGCATTATACATAATACAGATTGCAAGTACATAATACAGGTACATAATGCATACAAGTATGTAGTACAGATTATACATAGAACAGAGTACAGATTATACACAATATATTACAGGCACCTGAATCACACACAGTACAGGTACATATTACATAATATAGATTGCAGATTGTACATAAAATACAGATTGCAAGTACATAATACTGGTACATAATGCATACAGGTACATAGTACAGATTATACATAAAACAATACAAATTGCAGATTATACACAATACATTACGGGCATTTGAATTACACACAATGCAGTAGATATTACATAATATAGATTGCAGATTATACATAAAATATAGTATATAAAATACAGATTGCAGTACATAATACAGGTACTTACTGGTACATAGTACAGATACATAATACATAATGCAGGTTGCAGATTATACACTGTACATAATGCAGATTGTCGTACATATTACAGTTTAGACATAATACTTAATATAGTTTGCAGATTATACACAATACATTATAGGCAATTGAATTACATATAGTACAGGTACATAATACAAATTGGAGCTTATACATAATACTTAATACAGATTGTGGTGGAATTAATTTGCTTAATTTGACATGTAGATAGTAGTTGACACATATGATACGTGTATTTCATCTAATGCATGTACTTCAGATAGTACATTTGAGTCACATATGTTGCAGTTGCAAAGAGATTTGCAATATGAGACGCGATTGGTACAAAATACATAATACGGATTTCAAGTACATAATGCATGTATATAAGGCGTACTGGTACATCATACATGTACGTAATACGTAGTGCAGGTTGCTTATTATACACGACACGTAATGCAGATTGTTGTACATAATACAGATTATACATAATACAGTTCGCAGATTATACATAATACATTACAGGCACTTGAATTACGCATAGTTCTGGTACGTAATACATATTACTGATTGGAGATTATATATATAATACTTAATACAGATTGTTATAGAAGTAATATGCTCACTTTGTAGTGCAGATAGTGATTGGCATATAGGATATGTATATTTGTACTATTGCATGTATTACAAATTCGATATACATTTGAGTCACATATGTTGCAGATGCATAGAGATTTGCAATTTGGTACACAGCTGATCCATAGATTGCTAATGTGAAGAAATACTTTTAGTTGAGTACGTAAGATTTGGTACGGAAGGAGATAAGTAAGTACTTATCTATTAAGTGGCCTGACATATGTCTTGACCCAATGCCGTTATTTGATCTATAACTTTGCAGATCTTATTGATGGAAGGCTTGTGTTGTATTATGAACCGATGATATGGCTCGGAATTGCTTACAGTTATGGGCAGATGGTGATTGACTGTAAGCGGGCAAGTAAAAATGTAGTGATCCGGTGTCCCGTCTTCACCACAGACACATATATCCGTGTTTGTGATACGGTGACGGTGGAAATATGACGGGAAAGGTCCATGCCCTGTGATAAAATTAACTAGTGGTGGGATGGCTATAAGCCGATTTGTGGTTACTTTAGGAAGATATTTGTATGTTCTTCTTCCAGTATCTGCAGCATCCCATTCTGTCTGCCATTTACGGTTTGCCATACGGGTAAGTTGGCCTTTAAGATAGGAGGGAGGTGCTGGTATGCTCAGAGGTTGGGCATTAATGTTACTGGCTGCCTCTTTAGCTAAGGAGTCTGCTGCTTCATTGCCGCTGTTGCCGGCGTGAGCTTTTACCCAGCCAAGTTGGATGTAGATGTCTGTGTATTGCTGAAGCAGCGACTGAAGTTTGATTACATTTGGAGACGTATGGCTTCTCCAAATGTAATCAAACTTCAGTCGCTGCTTCAGCAATACACAGACACCTGTGTATTGTTGAGCCCTCGAGGATTTGCCGTAATTAAATAACCTAACCTTCCTTTCTGCCTGTCTTCGTGGTGTATCGATTAGCGCACTCATCGCGTATCGAGAGGTCAAGGCTTCGAGTCCCAGTAAGAGCATTGCACATTTTTCACGTCTTCTGCTTTAAAAAAACCTAATTTCTCTACAGTATATAGTAACCTAAATTGATGTAAAATTTTAAAAAAATTGCGGAGACCTTAATAAAGGCCTGAATATTAAAAGCAGTGCTAGGCAACATAATTAAAAAATGATTTTAAACGTTCTTATATATAAAACATTTGTCGATTTTGGAAGTAAAATGAGAAAAAGTAAAAATAGAAGGTATCTTTGATACTTTTCCACAGGAATATGACATAGAAAATGTAACATAATCTAAGGGACAGAAAAATGCTAATATCCGGAAATAAATTAGGACCACATTCAGTCAAAAATATACTTCAGTTTAGAATGTTAATGCTCCTTTTTTTGCGTAGAAAATGTAATTTTAACTTTAATTTTTCTAACTGTAATTGGTGTTTTATGTTTTTCTATATTTTAAAATTTTTATTGAAGATATTTTGTGTTTTTATTATTTTTACTTTGCCGCGAAGTGAGAACTGATGTAATTGAATGAGAGATACATTTCTAATGAAATTCCAGTAAATACGTGTTTCATATTAGCAGAATATACAGTCGCCAGTCTGTTTCGGACAGAGTAGAATATTTAGAAGCAGCGCATGCGCATTAGGTAGGCGTCGCTGAATCGTATGTAGAAAAACTGCTTATTTTTTATCTGTTTAGTTACATTTAAACGTAATTTTAGATTAATTATACTATTTGAATATAACGTAAGGCTATGATTAGATAATTCTTCACATGATATAATTTTTGTGCATTCTGAGTTATAAAATGAATGAGATGTAACGCTGTTAAGTGAACCTAGCGCCAGAGTGCCGCTATGGTAAACAAATATAGTGCATTTTAAAGACAACATTTATTCTATTGTAATTTATGCCCTATCTATCGACGTAGATTTAATTCAGTTCAGTAAGTTGTAGAGTTGCGCGCCTCCAACTTGCACGCTACCAAGAGGTGACTGGAAAAATGACAGAGTCTTGCTAAGGGTTTAAGTCCCTTTTTATTCAAATTAAGAAGTTACAATTGCGTGCTCTTGATGCTCACATACTACGCCAACTCGGCGGTAAAATAAAAATAAGAACCTGAAAAGAAAATAATAACAAGACTCTAATTACGAGGCTCTCTAAAAGTAACTACTCTCAGCGCCTTTTACAATACCGCTGCTAATTCAGCAAACTTTGAATATCACTATGAACGATTAACAATTCTCCCAGGCAAGCACACAGGCCGAAACGCGGGGTTCTTCAATTTCTGGCTAACTACCTCCGCGCTCGTGAAGTAAGAACAGCACACTTCGAACTCGTTTCCTTTCTATTTAACTCAGAATACTTCCGCTGATAATTTGAATCCTTGCGCGTTCTACTAAAATTTACATACTCTGGCATTGGCAGTTCCAGGGGAAAGTAAGGCTTGACAGGAAAGATAGTTTAAACTTAAAATAAATGTTAGTTAAAATAAATATAAACCCTACATTTGCCGCTGCCAGAATTTGGAAAACTTGGAAGCAGGTCCTACAAACGACCTGTTGTAAGTTTCTATAATTCCGAACTAACTCTCAAGAGTCTCGTGTACACAAAAAAATCTTATGTAACAAATTGTATACTAAATTTCTGTCGATACTTATAAATCTCTCTTCTTACAGCAACTTTTCCTGGACTTCATCAATCAGTCTTGTTCTTTTCATCAGTATCTTTCTAAATACATTATAATTTACACTTTCTAGACACTGAATAAATTTTTGTTTTTAAACGATTCGTTTTCCTTAGTTATTGCTTAATTCACATTCATTCAATTTTTCAAGCATTAATTTAACTTTACCCTGGCTCTCCACCATGTGTTGTGTCAAACGGGAATATTCGTGTTTTAGTCTTACAACACTTCCCCTAACCACCATGATTTGTTAGAATTCAACGACCAAATAGACACACCTTACTCGACATTCTACAACTCGATGAGCTACTTTAACATTCTTAAAAATTCAAGTGTAGGTGGAGAACCCTACAAAACACATTCATTCTAACTTCCCCCTCATTCATCTTTAGACATGCAGGCTTTCGCTCTAAAGCATGACTTTATCTACAGTTTAATACTTAAATTTTGAATTCATTGCTTTTGAGCATTTTAATTTTAGTATCTAAAATTTTATGCTTCTAGACTAAATTCTACTTTTACATAACATTCAAGTATTTCCGTACATTTACAAAATTTTAATACATATGATTTTTACAATTTACCATAAAATGAATAAGAGAAAATAAATTTTTACTTTACTCATTCTTCGCCAAGCTGGCGGCACTGAAACTAAAATTCTTATTAATACAAGAATACGAAGTTATTTTTATCTTCTGCCAAATTTTGGCTTTAACATAACAGAATTAGTCTTTCGACCAACAGAAAATGCTTGTTCTAACTTTTATATTTAATATAATACTTTTGCCTTAGCTAAATAAAGTAAAACAAAACTAAGTCTCAACCGAGACATATTGACTTTCGTCAAAACATAGAACTTCGTACTTATGCATAACATTTCGGAACAAAAGAGAAAAAAAAATTATAGAAGATTTTAACTTATCTTTGAGTTTTCGATGATTGAAACTCCGTCATTCTATTCTGGCAATATTGTTCCCATGCTATAGGTTTCATGGACGTCAATCTTCTCCTTACTGACCTCCGAGTGTCGTCCACATTAGTTTTTCTTTTGCGTCCTCTGCATGCTGGCCTCTTGGCGGAGTAATCGTCGGGTTGTTGTCGTTTTCGTTTTTCCATTGGATGGCTGGTCTTGACGTCCTCCGGTCTGGAGTCCTTCTTGAATTTCTTCTGTTGTTCCTGGTATTTTCGTTCCTCCTGCTGCCGTTTCAGTTTCCGGAACGGCGGCCTTGCTTGCACCTGACTCTTTGGCCCTGGGAGCGTTCTCCTTGATGTATAATTTCTCCTGCGATACGTTGTAGGTGGTGTTTTCCTCTTTACCAAGGTTTCTTTCGCGGTGCATCTGCATTCTTGTTTTTCTTAAATGCTGGAGTTTGAAAGTTTTCATTTTTTCTTTTTGGTACCGTCGTCCGGGTTGTAGAAGGGCTAGGGCTCTCTTCAGTTCTCTGCTTCTTGGGTGGTGGAACAGTTGTTGTTATTTCTGGACCTTCTACTTCGTTTAGGCTTGAGTCGTGCAAGAAACTTTTAAGGATTTCAAAATCATTTGGATTATAGTATTTTTTCACCTGGTCGGGACTTGCTTTACAGATTTCCCCTCTCTCGTTCTTAAGGTATAATACGACTCCTTTGATTTCCTGAATTACATAGGGGCCTTCAAATTTTGGAGCTAGCTTTGCAGTAAAATTGTCTGGGGCACTTGATAAAGAAAATTTCCGCTTCAATACTTTATCCCCAACTTTAAAATCTGCTTCACGGCGTTTTCAATCATAATACACTTTTTGCTTATTTCTTGCCGTATCCGAGCTTTTAAGCGCCTGATCAATAAGTTTTTGCACATCTTTCTGTTTAAACTCTTGCTCCCTTTGTTGCACAAAGAATAATTTATCTAAAGTCGTAATTAACTTTCGGCCTAAAAATAATTCTGCTGGGTTTTTTCCCGTAGTATCGTGATTTGCCGTTCTTAAAGCATAAGCTAATTCATTTATGTAGCCATCCAGCGCTTGTGATGTGTGCTAATGTAACTGCGAATTATTTTTACTATATTTTTATTCACTCTTTCTGCTATGTTTGCCTGTGGTCTATACGGAACCATTTTGATATGGCGTATGCCAAGTCCATTGCATATGTTTTCAAATATTTGACTAATGAATTGTTTTCCGTTATCGCTAATGACTTTTATTGGTGCACCGTATTTTAAAATGTATCTGTGTAAGAATGCATCTGCGACTGTTTTGGCTGACGCGCGTTTAAGTGGAACAATTTCTGTCCATTTTGAAAAATGATCTACTATTACTAAAAGAAAACAATTTTTATTTAACTCGCTCTGGGGGAAGGGACTAAGAAGATCTATGCCTAAAATTTCATTCGGAAATGTAGCGCGAATGCTATTTAAGTACCCGGCCGGGCTGTAATTAATGTCATTTATTAACTGACATTGATTGCAGGACCTGACATACGCAGTTACTATTTTGTATAATTGCGGGAAATATACCGCCTCGCGTACCCTTTTTAAAGTCTTTCTGACCCCTAAATGACCCGCTGTTTTCGCATCGTGTAAATCCTTCAAAATGCTTAATCGAAGCGAGGCTGGGATGACTGGTTTGTACTCAAGATTTTCGTTTGTTGTTTTCGTATAAAATAATAAATTATCTATTATTTCATAGTTTTCTGCTCTATTTCTTATCGCATCGATATCTGTGTGCTCAAAGCTTTCGGGGTCTTTCAAATATGCATAGATATTTCCAAATTCAAGATCAGCTTTCAGTTCAGTGATAATCGTATCTGTAGAATCTAAAATTTTTGAAGTCAACACAGCGCATTTAAGTTCATTTCCTTCATCGTCCAGTTTTATACGAGAAAGTGCGTCAGCTACATTGTTTTCCTTACCCGGTTTATATTTTATTCTGAGATTATATTCTTGGAGTTTTAAAGCCCATCTTATTAACCTGGGCGTTAGGTTTTTTCCCGAGTAAAGTCTACCAACAGCCGCATGATCCGAAAAGACTGTTACTGGCGCTTTGCCGAAATAAACTCGAAATTTGTGTACAGCCATTAATACGGCTAATGTTTCTCTCTCTGTAGCTGTATAATTCCTTTGTGTCTGATTCAACGTTTTACTAAAAAATGCCAGAGGATGGCTATTTTGCATAAGAACCGCACCCACCGCATAGTCTGACGCATCTGCTGCAATTTCCAGGTTTTCGTCCCCCTCCGGGAATTTTAAAACGGGCACTGATGAGCGCTTCTTTTAATCTTTCAAATGCTGTATTTGCTTCCGCTGTCCACGTAAATTTACCTCTCTTTCTTTTGATTACTAAGAGTGGTTGAACAATATTAGCGAAATCTTTTATGAAAGACCGATAGTAAGAACATAACCCAAGGAAAGAAGAAAGTTTCTTGGCGGTGTTGGGCGGTGGAAAATTCTTGATTGCTTTTGTTTTTGAATCTTGCGTTTCTATACCCTTTTGCGAAATTTTATAACCGAGATATTTAAGTTCTTTAGTTGCGAACTTGCATTTTGAGGCGTTAATTGTAAGACCGGCCTCTTTTAATAATTTAAAAACATCTTCTAGATCATTAATGTGTTGTTCCAACGTACTACTCGTTATAATTATATCATCTAGATAGATTAAAGTTGATTTTCCTAGGACAGGCTTTCGAACAATGTCCATAGCTCTCTGGAATGTTGATGGGGCCCCACACAACCCAAAGGGCATGCGTAAAAATGCATAAGTGCCCGATTTTGTTATAAACGCGGTTTTATGTATGTCTTCGGGTCTCATAGCTATTTGATAGTAGCCAGACGTTAAGTCCAAAGTAGACATGTAACTTGTCGATTTGATCTGTCTAATAATTTCCTCTATAACCGGCAAAGGGTAAACTGGGAATTTAGTAATACTATTTAGTTTTCTGTAATCGATAGGAAACCTCCAAGCCCTTTTATCCGAAGGAGGAAACTCGTTCTTTTTCCTACATAGTAGGACTGGACTCGCGTACTCACTATTTATGGGCGTTATTATTTTATTCTTTAACATCTGCTGAATATGTTCTTCGATGATTACGTCTTTTTGTTTGTCGTAACGATAAGGTTTAGTCCTACAAGGTTTTTCGGCAGTTAATTGTATCTTATGCGTAACTATTTGACAACTACCAGGCTTTTCTGAAAACAAGTTAGAAAAATTACTCACCACTTGCTAGATGGTTTGACGTTCATGGTCATTCAGATGGCTAAGGTCCACTTGCGGTTTCTCCACAGGTTCCACCACCCTCTGGTCCATCTCCAGCACCACGGAACTGTCTTGAAAATTCAGCTTGGCCCTCGCGGCCCTTAAAATGTCCATACCTAAAATAAGAGGATTTTGCAGATTCTTCACTACAAAAATTAATACTTTGAGGCTTTCCTCTTTTACCTGTATGTTTAATGATAATTTTCCGATGCAGTGACAGGTTTTTCCTTGCGCAGCTATAATTTCCGTATTTTTGGTTTTAAATAATCGTACCCTATAAAAATTCTTTTTGAAGAATGTTTCGCTCATAAAATTTCCTTCTGCTCCTGTATCGATGAGGGCTTCTACTGGTACATCGCCAACCAGGACTTGTATAATTAGTAGATGTGAGTTTTTTACGATGACCGTATTTAAATGTCTTTTTGAGGGTTTTTTTAAAACTTCCGGGGCCTGGACCCTCCCTTTCACAGGCCCCTCTACTCGTTTAAAGCTTTCCTTTCAATTTGTGCCTTCTGGGTACGCGGATGTTTATTTTCGAATTTTCTTTTTGGGCCTTGACCTTCGAGGTTCGATGAGTTAGCTTGATAGCTCTTTCCCCCATAAGAGCGATTTGTATTTCTGGTTTCCTCATTTGAAGATTTCCTTCGGGTACTTTGAGAATACGTTGCCCCTCTAGCTTTTTCCGCTATTCTGCGATTTTGAAACTTCACCGCCAATTCGAAGAGCTCCTGCAATGTGCTTGGGTTTCTAATTTCGAAGTAGTCTTGAACAGCGGGTAACAATCTTGGTAAGATTATTTCAATAATCTCCGCGTCGGGTTTCTTCCCATACAGCATATCCGTCAGCTTAATGTTTCGTAGAATAAAGTCCGTCAACTCTTCTATATCCCGTTGATAGAAACTATATAGTTCGGCTTCCAGCCTTGCTCGATCTTTCACTATGGGGAAGGCCTTTACTAACGATTTTTTGAAGTTTTCAAAGGTATATGTCTGGCTTCCAAATTCCCCTAATAAAATTTTGCCTATATTCTTCCACCATAGCGCGGCCTGTCCTCTTAGTGCAGATGTGGCGATGGCAACCTTTTGTCTTTTAGGCACAGGGTAGAACTGAAAGTGATTTTCTAGGCCTTCTAGAAATATCGCCACCGAATTTTTTCCGTCGAAATTGACGTTTGGCTTGATTGACGCTCTCAAAGTCTGGACCAGGTATCCAAATCCTTCCAATTGGCTTGCCATTTCTTGGTGTTTTCCAGCGGCTTCCATCCGATTTTCGGCCATTTCAGTTCGATAAGTGTTCGGGCGCCAATGTAGAGTTGCGCGCCTCCAACTTGCACGCAACCAAGAGGTGACTGGAAAAATGACAGAGTCTTGCTAAGGGTTTAAGTCCCTTTTTATTCAACTTAAGAAGTTACAATTGCGTGCTCTTGACGCTCACAAACTACGCCGACTCGGCGGTAAAATAAAAATAAGAACCTGAAAAGAAAATAATAACAAGACTCTAATTACGAGGCTCTCTAAAAGTAACTACCCTCAGCGCGTTTTACAATACCGCTGCTAATTCAGCAAACTTTGAATATCACTATGAACGATTAACAATTCTCCAAGGCAAGCACACCGGCCGAAACGCGGGGTTCTTCAATTTCTGGCTAACTACCTCCGCGCTCGTGAAGTAAGAACAGCACACTTCGAACTCGTTTCCTTTCTATTTAACTCAGAATACTTCCGCTGATAATTTGAATCCTTGCGCGTTCTACTAAAATTTACATACTCTGGCATTGGCAGTTCCAGGGGAAAGTAAGGCTTGACAGGAAAGATAGTTTAAACTTAAAATAAATGTTAGTTAAAATAAATATAAACCCTACAAAGTTTGAATGAAATGCAGGGGGAAAAAGTGTATAATTTAATATTCCGTACAAGGAAGTCATGAGGTGTACACATCAGGCTTTTTAAACGCACAGAAATATTTTTTGAAGAAAAATGGGCTGAAGATTAATTACAGAATTATGAAGTAGCGTGATCTTATCTCAAAATCCTATTTCTCAATAGCTAAATATCGAAGTAATAGCCGAAAGAGTTTCAAATCTTACGGACCTTTCCCTCCATTGGCAACAGCTGAGGTATTCTCCCTTATAATAAGATGTCACTTGTCAGCAAATAGGTCATGACAATAGCGTAGATATTAAGCATCGATTCACTCTAGCGGTTTTCAGACATGTCGGCTCACGGAAAACTTAGAACTATAATGTTTTTTCGAACCTGTCTTTAAAAAATGTCTTAAACAAACATTTAAAGTAGATCAATATGTTTTAGTTCTTTTAAGTAAAGAAGAGCTGCTGTCTGTTTCTCGAAATTACTGGAAAGCAATAAGAGTCTGTAACTGCGGTTATAGGTGACAGGTGACAGCAGGGCCGGACACCCGGACGGCTTTCAAAGACTAATCGGGTATAGTCCGGGACCCGCTCCATCTAGGGCATGACATGTTTACAACATAAAATACCTAGCGTTGCATTACCTACACGACAGGAGAGCATTGCATGGCGACATAACATAGCTCAGCACAGACATAACATGGCACAGCATTCGACGGGACATAGTAGAGAATACGGTCATTGCATAGTGACATAACATATTTACAACATTAAATACACAACGTAATGTAACTTACACGACAGCTGGACATAGTATAGCAACATAACATAGTTAAGTATAGATAAGACATAGCGACATAACATATTGTGGTTACATATTTACAACATACAATTCGCAGTGTGGCGTGACCTATGCGACAGGTTGGCATTGTATGATGACATATCATAGCTTAGCGTAGACATAATATGACACAGCATTAACATTGCAACATCATGTGACATAGCATAGAATAAGGATTACATATTTACAGCATTAAATACACAACGTAACTTAACTACATGAAAGATGGGTATAGCGTAGCGACATACCATAGCATCTCATAGACATAATATACATAGTAAAGCGACATAATATATTGACATCACAGATTTACACACACTATACAATAAATACACAGCGTCATATAGCCTGCACGGCATACAGAACATAGCCTTGCATATGAACATAGCTTAGAGGCATATATATTGACAAAATATTTTTATAACAGACAAACAAACAAGATATATATATATATATATAAACAGCATAACATTACCTGTACAGCAGGTGGGCATAGCATAGCATAGACAAATGTGATTGAACATAGCATAGCATATTGTCATAGCATAACATGGCCTACACAACATTGCATACAGAAACATGGCTTTTTGTGAATTAGTACAAAAAGACAAAAACAGGACGTCAAGCAGTATATATGTAGTGTTAACAGGCATATAAATATAGATATAGCATATAAATATAGCATATTCGCTTAGTAAGTCTATATTTATATGCCTGCGGTTACAGCTAACATAGCGCTCAATTACATTTATTCAATTTCAATACATATTACGGAAATACAGGGACCGGACCAAAATGTCCTCAGACTTGGCGACAAAACCGTTGTCAGCTTTTGATACCTCGCCAAATTACCGAGATACGCATTTACTCGATGTTAAATGCACGTAGCACCCTGTAATGTTACTTTTCCAACATGGCTTTCTCTTAAAATTTGTCTCGCGCTAAGTTACACGGAAAAATACAACAATTTTACTTATAATTCTACTAAAATTAACTATCTTAATTACAAAATTTGTAACAATGTTATTCCACATCGTTAGAAAGATTTTTCACTTAAATACTTTGTTCTGAATTGCATTAAAATGTTTACAGTTTTATGAGAAACTTCTCGATATTCTAAATTGGGTCTACAACCAAACATTTAGGAGCTTCTATTGTTTAAATTTACATTTTAGTGTCCAGCCAAGTGCTATGTCGATAAGTTGTTTACTTTTCTACATGGGCAAGCGTTTTGATTTACCGTAGTACTGGGACTTCCTTGTGAGAAATAAAGGCAGTATTAGAATCGCAAAAATATTCGAGTATCATATTTCAACGAAAATATCCATTTCGACGGCTATGAAATGCAATTTAACGACATTTTTGGGTGACATATGCAAGTACAAACAGAATAAAGGACTCTTTTTCCCCAAACGAATTATAAAACTGATTTAAAATGAATTCAGAAGAAATTTTTCGTGGCATCTACACATACATACGTACGTAGGTATGTATCTCGCATACCTCTAAAACGAGCAACCTGAGAACGTTGAAAGTTTGAACATAGGACTGATATAACATGTAGTTGTGCTCCTCCCGTTTTGGTTGCAATCGGCCGCACCAAAAGTATATAAACATACATATACCCACTCTGTTACTCCGCTTGGTGAGCTCATTTTATTCTTATATGTTGGTAAATTATGCATATTTGATTTATAAATGACTGAATTATATTTTTATTGGTTAAGGTTTTTGTCTTTAGTTGATCTGCATGCAGTAGTTGTAGAATTATAAACAATTTAAAAGTTGCTGAATTGCGATTAAGCCTAATTTTTGTTTGCAATAGCAGCTATATTTGAATACATTTGAAACTTAGCAGAAAGTGAATTAAGACAGTTTCTGCACCTTCGATGTTTTTTTGCCGAGTGGGAGCAAAAGTAAACTTTCAGTTTTGTGCCCTGAAAAATCCGCCTCGTTGCCTGCTAGCCGAATTGCTTGTTTTTACTAGAAAGTCTAATGTTTTAATTGCAAAATTGTTTTTTTATTGGTTTAGCTATATTTAATGTTTTGTATATTTTTCAATTTTTGATGAAGATATTTTGAAGTTTTATGAATTTTAGCGAAGTGAGAACTGAATTAATTAAATAAGAAATCTATCTCTGATGAAATTCGAGGAAAGAAATTTAAAGGAAATGCAGCAGAAATATATATAATTTAATATTCCGTACGAGGGAGTCATGTGGTGTCAGCATCACATTTTTTTCCTTTGTGCTGAATAGAATTGAAAAGTGTTTTCGAAACTGGCAATATTTTATTCCAGAGATTTAGACCATAATTGCAGTATTTATGAGAACCTTCATCAAATTTTATGACCGTCTTTGAGCACAAGAGGTTAAATATTTTATTTTAACCAGACCAAAATTGTTTATTAAACAGAACCTTTTTCGAAAGTTTATACCTAAAGGAAAGCTTTTAAAAGAATTTTCAATGAAAGGAGAGGAGTAGAGTTTTATTGCACTTAAGTTTGCTGAAAGCTACGAAAAACAACATCGTAAAATTTGTGGGATGTCGGTAATAATATATGCGTTTTATCTTTTGCGGCTGCAACTAGATATTTATCTTATGAAAAGCTAATACTTCCTGTTTTAATGTTAAATTTGTATATCGACGTGTTGATAAAAAGCACTTTTTACTGTTAAAAGTTAATACTGTTAATTTTTACTGTTAAAAGTTGATAAAAAGCACTTTTTACTGTTTAATTTATACTGTTATGTTTGCATACGTGTTATTATTTTTCATTAATAGTTTTTTAAGCACTTATTTTAGACCTTGCAAGTATTCAAAACGGGTTTTTAATGTGATTTTTTCTTGGATATTTGAAAGTTAATGCGTAGTTTATGAAAACTTTAAGTTTGAAACATAATGGCACTAAGTTCTTAAGATCTTCCACTAAGTTCTCTTGTTTTTGAAACACTTCGCCTTCTATTTTGAAATCAAACTTACTAGAAAGCTGTAAAAGAACTTATTAGTCCAAAGGAGCAATTTGCCCAGAAGGACTATCAATTTCGATTTGGCATTTCGCGTTGAAATGTCCGTTCACTTTTCAAATTGTTGACGAATTATTAGAGCCCTGTATTATATTTAAAGAAATTAAATAATGAAGAATCTGCATAAATGTGTATACGTTTCTCGCATTGTGATAAAACAACGGTACCTAGAGCCATCCAAGTTTTAATAACGTACGTTTCCACCCGAATATGGGCATCTGGAAACCCAAATTTGGAATTTAGTTTATTATCAATTTCATATTTTGTACAAGTTTGACGAATTTTTGATTGACAAACTCTACGATTTCAAAGCAAGGATTGGCAACACTGTACGGGAAAAAAATTATCTGCAGTGCACGAGACTGTGTATCGGAAATTATGAAGGTATGGCCTTTTAAATATTTTGTGATATTACTGTTGAACAGAATTTTATGGTTTAAACTGTCAAGAACATGATTTTTAATAAATAAAAGTAACACGCGAAACGTTAATAAAACGTCCTTTTGGGCGTTATGCAAAATCTGAAGGATTTCAGAACTTTGTTTTAACTTTAATTCAAAATGTTAATAAAAAACGTGATGGAAGTTTCCATGTTTGAATGGGAGTCATTTGAAAGATAAGTATCCTCATTCCTTATTTCTGGGTTCGCGTGACAAGATTTTGTGCTTTGTCATAGATTTATTTAAGTTAATAAAAGTAGCAGCTAAACTACTTACTAAAAGTGTTTATTTATTCATAATTGATGTAGTACATAGAGAGGGTTAGCCCATATTTTTGTAACGATTTTGAAAAATTTTATTTATAAACAAACCTTAGAATTTTATTTTCTAATATGTTCAGTCCGATAACCTTTCGTTGAGCTATCACACTACGTCTTTTATTTCTAAAATAAATGTCCTTTCCTTAAAACATCAAGGTTGAGTTTATTCCACTCCTCCTTCACAATCTTCCAGAGTCCATCCAATGTTTTTCGATGGCGCTCATAAAGAGCTTCTTCTAAAAGACCAAATCCATATCAGGGCACTTGGGTGAGATGCATTTAAAAGGAAAAGCTTCCATTTCGGTTTCATTTCTCACTTTTTCAAAAAAAAAAAAAAAAAAAAAAAAAAAAAAAAAAAAAAGGAGCACTAGATTTAGAGGTATGTCTTGGAGCCTTATCCTGATGGAACTTAACATATTTAAGATTGTTTGGATAAAGAGATGGAATTTATTCTTTAAAACTAGGTGTTAAAACATATTTCTGATAGTAATCCGAACTAATTTTGACTTTTTTCCAACTTTCCTTATTTTAAATTTTCTGTTGTAAGAGAGTCCAGTAAAAGCCATAAAACCTTTTAGAAAAACTTTCTTTGTTTTTTATGAACCAACGTATTAAGTCTTTTTTTCCCCTTTTTCGTTGGTAAATTGATCTTTTTCTATTGCAGTCGGATAAGTATATCCACGCCTCATCAACTGTAACTACATATTTCCATTTTTTACTTTCCAGGTAATTTTCATACAGTAATTGTTTTCCAGATAATTTTCATGCTTATGGTTTTACGCTTAGAAACATGTTTCGGGTTTTTTTTTAATTAGTTAAGTTTTTTCTCCCGTCTTTTTCGCATGCCTTCGTGGTGTGGTGGTCTGCACGCTAGGCGTATATTCCAGACGTCCGTGGTTCGAATCCCGCCCAAGAATTTGCTAATTTTTCAAGTCTCCTATTTCCAAAAATTCCTGATGTCTCAACAAGTTTTAAATCAGATTTTATAATTTTGTTCACAGCTGCTTCAGATATATTTAAAGATTTTGCGATAGCTCTTTGGGGGCCTGGAGTTTCCTTTAAAACATGAGATGCGACTATAGATTTAATAAGAGCTGTTCGTACCGTTGTCGGGTATGCATTTTTTGCCTTTTTCCTAGTCAAATGTAAACTGTGGTTTTTCTTTCCTTTCATATTAATTATGTCCCATATATATTGAAAAGTAGAAATATTAAAACCACGCCTTTCACTTCTTTTTTCGTATAATTGTATGAAACTATTTCTCTTCGGACAGCATAAAAATATAGCCTTCGATCCATTGTTTATTTTTCAGAGACATTTTAAAGAAAAGAATATTTTTAACGCTGCAGACGATAATTAAACCTTATTTCAATTGAAAAATTAAAACATGTTCATATATTTTTATTTCTTTTTCGAGATATTCGTTGAGGAAGAGTTTATAAATATTTAAGACATATGTCTGCTTATCGTAATTCATATTCATATGGTCGAGAATTTATGAAAATTAAACAGTACATTCTCTACCATCCATGCATAATATTTCAATAACTTGACTTACGGAGTTCAATTACTCTAACGTCGTCTCTGTCAAATTATCTAATTAAGCAGTACTTAAACAAAGTAAGACGTTTGAAGAGTTAAGAGATAAAACCATATTTAGTAATTTCATAAAGATATGTACCTATTTATAAGCCCTACAATGTGTAGTTACTGAGAATATCTGTTATATTTGTATATGTGTTATCATGCAACATAGCTTTGTCACTATCTTCGTTGTAAATAATGGGCCATTAACAACGAATTCAAATAATCTATATCGCTAAAATACATTTGCATTGATTCGATTCCAACTATAAATCTTAAAATCTGACCAGAGCTTTCATTTACCATAAAAGAACTTGATAAACGCTCCATTAATTTACACAGCACATCTTGAAAGTTTATTTTACTGCTTCAGCTTCGTTGGATTATGGGTTTATAATTTTGAAGGCTGTTGCAATACTTTGTAATTTTCAATGAAGATGAGAATAATACAATTCAGTTAATCATTTCGTTTTGTAAAAAATGTGTTTCCTTAGATGAATGTGTGTATTTAGTATCTAATTTAAAGAATTATAAAAAATGCATGGAAAAAATTAAGTTTTCAATTAATTAAAAAAAAATAAAAGTTTAAATATTTTTTTCAAGGTAAATAATAAGCATGTAAGGTACAGTTGAATTTTATAACACTTATGTTAATTTCGAAACCCTTTTCTTTCAATTCTTGTTTCCACGTTCCGCAAACTTCCTACCAGAATGTGTTTTTAGAATCACGTTGAATGCATATGAGTTAGAAAACGTATTTAAGGAAGCTTGAGTTTACTTCGATACAGAGTGCTTTATTTAGTGGCGTGTGTTTGCCTTCTGGCTAACTATTCTATAAATAAATATTCTTCTATTCTTAAAGCTGTTACGCTAGGCCGTTTTATACGTGCTTGTTGATATTCGCCGGCTAGTTTAAGCTACGGGCTAGCGATGTTAGATAATTGTGTCTATCTCCGGCTAAGTCTAGTTTAGTTAATAGTAACCGAGTAAAGGCCTTTCTGTAAGCCCTTCTGCAGACTGTTATTCTTATAAGAGTGCACAGAGATCCTCCCTTTTACCTATTAACTAAGTTTTATCTATTAACCTAGTGAACTACTAAGCGAATAATTGCTTATGTACAGAAACAGAAACATAAAACTGAAGAAGGGTGGATAACCCTTTATTTCTCACAATAAAGATGTGCAGACGGTCCTTATCTCAGGACATACAACAAAGCTACCACTTGGGCTTAAACTAAAAAATCTGATGTGTACATCACATGACTTCCTTGTACGGAATATTAAATTATATGCATTTTTTATTTCATTTCATTGAAACTTATTGGATTGAATTAAATCTACTTCTGCGCTACTACCGACTATAAACCACAATAAAATAACTGCACTCTTTAAAATCCACTATATTTGTTTATCATAGCAACATTCTGGCGCTAGGTTCACTTAACATCGCTATAATTCGTTCAAATTATAACTCATTATGCACAAAATCTACGTCATTTGAAAATTTATCTAATCTTTGCCACATGTTTTACTCAAATACTGTAATAAGTATAGAACAATGTATAAAAGAAATCAAGCAAACAAAACAACAAAAAAAAAAAAAAAAAAAAAAAAAAAAAAAAAAAGAAACAGTTTTCCACAGACCTTTATTATTTCTCATTCAATTAATTCAGTTCTCACTTCGCGACAAGGCAAAAATACATTAAAATTCAAGATGTCTGTATTGAAAATTACGAAGTAAATATTAAACATTTATTTCGTTGAATAAATTCCCCAACGGATTAAGCATAATTTAATTCGCAATAATAAAAGAAGGCGTTGTCTGTGTTATTGCGAAGCTTACTTTCTCTAGATTGGCAATAAATCCACTATTCTGCAGTTTCAAATGTAAACAAGCAATGGCCGCCATGAAAAAAATTACTAGGCTTACCGCGGCACTTAAATAACTTTTAAATTGTTGATAATTCTAAACATATTGCATATAGATTCACTAAAAGCATAAAACCTTAACTGGGAAATAAGGACAACATAATTCATTCATTTTTAAAGCAAAAAATGCACAATTTACAAACATATAAGAATAAAGAAATTGAGATCACTGAGCCGAGTTACAGAGTGGATATATATATACACTCTGTTACTCGGTTACTATGTATATATATATAATTTTGGTACTGCCGATTGCAACCAAAATACGAGGTGCACATCTACATGTTAAAGCAGTCCTATATACAAAATGCAACGTTCTGAGACTACTCGTTTTTGAGTTATGCGAGATACATAGGTACGTACGTACGTAAATGTTTAATGTATATTTAATGTGCCACGAAAAATTCTTTTCAGAAATCATTTTAAATTAGTTTCACAATTTATTTTTGGGGAAAAGAGTCCTTTATGCTGTCCTTACGTAGAGATGTCACGCAAAACGAACGTTTAATTGCATTCGATTGCGGTGAAAATGGATATTTGCGTTGAAATATGATGCCAACTTTTCGCGATTACAGTACTTCCTTTTTCTTCGTATAAGGAAGTAATAAGAAATAAAACTAATATAACTAAATAAGGCTAAACTTAGATTCTCTGCAGATAGTAGTAACGCGAAGATTGGTAAGGCGGCAAATCTCTCTCTCTCTCTTGGCTAAAAGCCACTACGTAAATACTCAACAGTTTGCAGACGCATTTGCATAAACAAAAACTATCCACGCTTATTGAACTAGAAATGGAAAATATGGGAGGATAGCAAAGTTTTAAAATAAAATAAACGTTAGTAAAGCTTAAGATCCTTACAAGGTTATCCTGATTCAGTTTGTTCCCAGCCTTAAGTTATTTCCAAACTCAATTTTAGACCATGGAATAAGATTCAGTATGTGAACTATTATGAGTTCTTTGACAGTACTTGAATCTCGAGTAATTTAGGCCTTAGTGTCTTTTTCTAAGTAGCTTCATAATTCCTCTGGTTTATTACGAGTGTTTTTATTTTAATATGTGGCTTACCATCCTTAGTAATCACAATTTCTATCGTGAAATCATCTGCAACTTAACCTCCTATTTCGATACAGACGCTTCGAAATCCGCTTCTTGCTTCTTTTAATTATGTAAAACTTTCTAGCAGATTTTCAGTGTGTTCATCAGTCGTGTGACTACTTACAAATATATCTTTAAGTAAAAAAAAAATTGATTGCCCTAGCATGGACTGCAAAATTATATCTCTTGTCCACTTAAACGGAGAGTTCGATCTATATATATAAAGAAGATAGTTTGTGTGCTTGTCCTCTAAAACCACAGTTACTACTATCGCTACCGTCACCAAAACTTTCTAGAATCCTTTTCTGGGCTCTGGAAAAGGTCGACGTTACCTTTTTTCAAAAGAAAAGTAGCTAAAATTATATATATTAACTAAAAACTCGAAAAAACGTGTAGGATTCCGCACTGTGTAATTCTAATTAACAGTTGAAAGTGAAGAATCGTAAGAACTAGTCAGCGAATAATCGCTTGAGTTCATGTACAGGAAACAAGATAGAAGGATAAACTACCCTTTTATTATTCCAACTAAAATTTAACACAACTCTGTCTTGGAGTGTACAATAAAGCCTACCTTTCGGCTTGAATTTAAGATACTAAGAATTAACAGAAACTAATCTAAACTAAAAAGGTATAGCCGAAGCTATGAAAGTTCTAACAGTGTTGGCCTTTTAACGTTAGTTGACTGCGAAGCTATCAATAGCCTAAAGTACGTCCGAGCGTAACAATAGCTTACGAGAAAGTAGCCTAAAAGAGCGGACACGTGCAGCCAGAATATCTTTTTCACTAAGACTGTACAACTTTGCGGTTAACGCTTTGCGGCATAGTTTGTCCAGTCTGGAACCACCTAAAAATTTCCTTCTGTACGCACAGTATAATTAAATGTAAAAGGATTTATAGGTTACTATAGGTTACTCTGAAACTTCTTTATTTATAGTAGATAACAGCTCAACACAAACCAATCCATATATTTTAGCCATGTTTAGTTTTTTTAAGATCCTCATTTTTCAAAGAAATCTTCCAGATTATTTTGGGGTATAAAAGGAATTGTTTGAAAAGAACTTTCTATGCTATTTTTTGGATGTATGCTAATCTCCTTATTCTATATTAGTTTTAAATTTTTACCTCGAAATCTTGCCTAAAATCAAACGGCGAACCCTGGGTGTGCCCCGACCGGGCTCACCGATCATCTAGGACAACTGAGAGTCTGTATTCTTTGTTTCTCCGAATCTCATCGGTCAGTTCATTGACAACAATGCTCGCTTCAGCGCTCTTTTCGAAGCTCTATTCCATCAGTATGCCCATTTTGGCCACACCCACAGAATTAAAACGATAAGTGCTATCTTCACAAAATATTACTTGTGTACTCCTCTAGGCCTTATTAGACTGCCTACCTTTTTATTTTTTTTTTATCAAAACTCCAACTTTAAAAGGTAGTGTGCCGGAAAGGGTTAAATACCGCTCTTCCTCAGTAGCATTCAGACGTGATTCTAAAACTAAGTTCTGAACGGAAATGTTAAATAGCTACTGCACCAATGTACTGTTTCTATACTTTGCCGTATTACAACTTCCTCTTAGGGAGGAAACTAATGCAGAAACAGACAGGTGAAACCGCAACTAACTAAATATCAACTGAGAAACTAAACTCTTAAGAGTTTGCTAATTACCAAACTTTTAGTGATCGTATAAGTGAATTTTTAATGCATTGCGTTGTGAAAATGCATCCGGGACCGCGCCGTGTGAGGATCGAATAAATAACATGTAGAATCAATATATATATAAGAAAAACACATAACAGATATAAAGAACACATAAGTAATAGGTTTCCTGATTAAATATCAGTTTATTCAAATTCCTCACAATAAAAATTAAATCTTATCCTCATCAGAGAGTCTAATTTCTTATTTGTGTTACCTTTTAATTTACTTATTTTAGACACAGGGGAATTCTTTAATTTGTCATTTACTTTTTGTTACATTTAAATTCATGATTTGCAAATCTATTACATGACTCTTTTAATTTAACGGGTACCCGATCTATAATTTCTAAGAGGTTAAGGAAAACATATTATTTGCAATTCACATCTGTTCTAAGGAAGATTACACAAACAACTTAAATTATTACATCCTAATTCATATAAAAACCTTAAGGTTTGTCTTGGTAATTTAGAAGGGGAAAGGGAAACAATTGAAAGCCTGAGAATTAATTTAAGATTCGACGTTGTTATTTTACATTCCAAGGAAGTCGTTGAAACCTTACTTAAAATTCAAACACAAAAAAATAGACTTATCTTGTAAGGACGTCTTGAAGTGGAGGACTCGTATCCTAATAAGCGTAGACGTCGGCGGGACTCATTTTTACGGTCACAAATGGAAGTTTCAGAAGACATCGTCCTGTCCTGGCACTATTGGCGAAACACACACGCAGGTAACTGGTTTTCATAACGACGAAGCTATTTTTTTACTCTGGAAAACAGAAACAGGAGCACTGCTGCCCAGCATGGCTGTCCGCCTGGTCTTGAAAGTCTTAAGTCACTCGCCCGGTTCAATTTCGCCTTTTAACCAGAACGCTGCAGGGGAGCATGTTTGCAGCTCCCGGCCAGAAACGTCTCTCTAGGCAATTACGGCTCGCCTGTTCTTGCTCATTCCAAGAGCAAGCTCCAAGAGTTACGTCCAAAGTAAGTTCCGCAAGCAAGTCTTCTTGCCAAGTCTCGCTCGAGAAGTGATTCAAACTCGAGAACGCTGCAGGGGAGCATCTCTCTTCGTAAATTACATCGTTTACAACACTCAATCCCAGAGCAAGTTTCAAGAGTAACGTCCAAAGTTAGTTCCGCAAGCAAGTCTTGCCAAGTCTCGCACGAAAAGTGTCACACGAAAAAGTGGTTCAAACTCGAATTTTCTTCCTCTCCTTCACAAACGCGGGCTCCCACTATGGCTTCAATTATCGCCCCCTTAATTTTGGCAAAATTTGCGTTTTCAACCCCTGAATGCGGAAATAAGGGTGATCGCGCATGCGCGCCCTTCTTCACTTAGCCAACAACCGGACCCTCAATCGCAAAAAACCTCAATGACTTACATCGAAAGTCAAGTGGCAACCTCTGACCCTTCTGTCACGTACTTCCTGTCCTAAGGTCAACTGCACAATGAAATTCCTTCTAGAACATTCTAAAGGACAAAGCGCACGAAATAGCAAAATTGCCTCCCTTTCCCTGTTTCTTTTCACAATGAATAGAAAAAATAAAAGAAAAAATAAATAATATTCTTTTAAACTAAATAATATTCCCAGAAGCATCTGTTTTTCCCCAAAATTAAAGCATTAAAATAAATAATTCAGAATCAAATAAAATTAAGATTTCCATAAATCAGAAAATCATTCACCTGGTTTTTATAACGCTATCAGACAAATTCTCTACACAACAGAAATGGTAAGTTGAAATTCAGAATAGATAGGAAAGGAAGTTTAACTTAAAATTTGACTGTTAATAAAATTAACATAATTCTTATAAAGGATCATTTTCGCCTGAATTTTCCGAGTGGCAGCAGTCTCACAAGCTGGAGGTGAAAATCTGCATTATTTGGAAAGTTGTTTCCACTGCTCGCTTTCAAATACTAGAATTTGTTAATAAAAAATTTCTAAGTTTGACGATGAAATACAAATAGCGCTGCCAAACATTAAATACATTATTCTCGACTCCAAAAATTCGTGGAAAGGCATCTCGCCTTTGTACAACTTTAATCAGCCGAAATATTGATTAAAAACTCTGAAATCGCTCATTTTCGCACTCATTTTTCCGAGTGGCAACAGTCTCGCGTGTTGGAGATAAAAATGCTTTATTTCGAAAGGTATTGCTACTGCTCGCTTTCAAATCGTAGAGTTTTTTAATCAAAAATTTGTAATTTTTACAAAATCTATACATATAAGAAGATTCTCTTTGTGTGTTTGTTCGGGTTATTGATTTCTGATCAATTATGATAACATTTTTGCCACATTTATTCAACTAAAATTGAATCCAGGTGAAATATTGTGTCGAACTTGAACATTACGACGATTTGATTAGAAAGAGGAAAATGATTAAAAACTACGTGCCATTGTTGCTGATATGATGAGGGAGAATGAGTTTGCTTTCCTATCGAACATTTTGATGTGGGTTCTATATCGCATCCGACTGAATTTATGACTCTCAATCGTATTTTTTGCATCATAATTAGAGAAGAATTACAGCGGTATCGTTCTCTGTGTTGTTAGATACATTACTCTCAATCTAACTTAACTGGCACCGGATACCTTCTCTAGTGGTAGTATAAACATCAGTTTAAAGCTCACATGAAAAAATACTGAAGTTCGCTTAACATAATACTGCATTTTCACTTAATAAAACCCAATTTTAACTAAAATTAGGTTTAAAAGTACATTAAATCAAAGATTAAATCAAATCAAAGATATTAAATCAAGGATTTTTTGTCTCATTGCGCAGAAGTACATCCCTTTTTATAATATTAACAGATGTTCTTACGGGATTTATTTGACTAACATATGGTTTATATGTTTATTCTTTTCTGTACGTCTATTTCTTTCGCCGGTCTTCACCAGAATGCACATTACATTGAGTCTAAAGAGAGAACGATTATATATAGCTTGAGACCCAGAAAACCGGTTTAGAGTTCCCATTATTTGAAGCCTAATTATATAGGATTTCAAAATTAACTTGCGTATTGTAACTATGAAAATATTTATGTTTACTGAAATTTAGTTAGGTACCTATTTATTTGTGAAGATTATAGTTCGTCGGATCAAAGAAGTTATAATGTATTTCTCCCGCTTTCTTAGCGTACCTTCGTAGAGTAGATGTCTGCATGTTAGGCGCGTATTTCAGAGGCCCGTGGTTCGATTCTCGGCGAAGGCCTTGCTCATTTTTCAAGTCTCCGGCATCGAAATAACCGAATGTTTCTACAGTGGCGCCCAAACTGAAAGGGTGGTGAATGATGAATCTTCACCACCAGTATTTGGCGATTGGGTCCCCTAAAAACTCCAGTCTCCCTTTAAAAGGGGGAGTATATAAGGTATTTCTCCGCCCTTCTTAGCGTACCTTCGTGGTATAGTGGTCTGCACGCTGGGCTCGTATTCCAGATCTCTGTGGTTCGATTCTAGGCGAAGGCTTTGGTCACTTTTCATGACTCCTGCTTCCAAAAAATACCTAATGTCTCTACAACGTTTAAGCAAGTACAATTAGAAAATGAATTTAGTTTAATCTGTCAGTTTCAATATATTGAATGCAAGAAGATCGTAAATTCTCCTGTCCGAAGATAAAATTTGTGTATCTAACGTCGTGGATGCATTGTGCTAATTAAAATTTAAATTTTGCTTAAATTATATTTATCGAATATGAATAAATTACCCACAAAGGAATTATTAATATTTCAATAAATTTTGTAAACACTATCTGCATTACATCCCAAGTAAATGCTTGGACTTCTATGAAAATATTTTCTAGGAGAAAGATGTTGATAATGCTCCAGGAGAGGAACTCTTTTTAGAAGACCACAGGATTTTTAGGATACTGAAATGGCCCTCTTCGAAAGTTGCATATTATTTATTATTTCTGTGTGTGTATATATATGCAATACAAGTAAACTAGTTTACAAAGCGTGAAATTCCTTAATATTTGCGCTAAAGCTGTAATGTAATAAAATAATAATTTATTTCCTAATAGATTATTTAGTATGTTATCTCCTTTCACAAAAGTAGTTAGAATTCTATTGAAATGAGGTATTTCATAAGCATATTTAAAATGGAATCTTGAACATACTTAAAATGGAAATATTAAAAAGGTATAGTTAAAAAATGTTTTTAGAAAATAAGTTCAATTTATTCAAATTCCTAATTAGAATTCTGTAAGCAATTGGCTGTACTGTCAAATTTTAAGATGAGTCTTAAAATCGGCATATAAGAGTGAGTTTAATTATTATTATAGTGAGTTTTATAAATTTAAAGGAATGACAAAATATTTATGTTTACTGAAATTAATTTAAAATCAAATTAGCTTCCATGAAACAGTGTGTTACTGTAGGCCAGCAATTCTCAAACCGTAATACGCAAGATAAAAAATAGGTGATAGACAAAGAAACAATGTATTTTTAACTATTTAAGTTACAAAATCTCGTGAAGAAAAAGAAAAATTGATTGCAATTTCCCCGTGATCGAATTCTAACTGAAGATTTCAAAAAATAACGCGCTTGTTAAATTTTGGCTGATCCGAAAAAAGAATTCAAAGGCATTTCAAATGAAGCTATGAAATTTTTATTGCCTTTTTGAACGAGTTATTTGTGTGAACAAGGATTCTACTTGTAAAACAAATGCAGAATAAAATTTAAAATAGATCCTAATTTACTGTTAAAGCTAAGTGAAAAAGTCCAGACATAAAGAAATTGAGGTTTCTTGAACAGGCCCAACTTTCAGACTAAATTTTAGAAATAAAGTATTATAACTTGAATTTTGATAATTAAAATGGTAACTAATTTTTAATCTAATATTTTTATGTGTGCATATTTAATACAAATAACCAATGAGTTGTTCAAACGGCCAAATATTTTGTTTTTAATATTGGTGTTGAAAAATTGAAAAATAATCATTGTAAAATGTAGTGGTGGTGCTAAATGTTTTCAATTTTTGTTTAGATGGTACACGTTAGTGAAAAGGTTGAGAACAGCTGCTGGAGATAGATTTAAGAAATAATTTACTTTTGTTCAACGATTACTTTTACAAACAAAATTTTATACTAAAATCTTTATAATGCTGAATAAAACTGAAATTAATTTCTAATCATTCAAATTTTTTTTGTTCTCTTTTGGATAAAATTCAAATTCTAAACTAAGTGAAATAAGGCCAGACATAAAGAAATTGATTTCTCTTAAACAGGCCCGAATTTCACAGTAAAGTTTAGAATTAAGGTATTGTAACATAATTTTGGTAGTTAAAAGGGTAACCAATTTCTAATCTAATATTTTTATGTGTGCGTAGTTAATACCACTAGCCAATAGGTTGTGCAAATGGCAAAATATATTTTTTTAATATTTCTATTGAGAAACTGAAAAATAATCGTTGTAAAATGTAGTTGTATTACTAAAGTTTCTCAATTTTTATTTGGATGGTACGTGTTAGTCAAAAGAACCGCTGCTATAGATAGATTTAAGTAATATGTAACTTTTGTTCAATGAATACTTTTATAATAAATTCTTTATAATGCTGAATGAAACTGAAAAATTCAAATCATTCAAATGACATTTTTTTGTTCTCTTTTGGATGAAACTCGCATTTTATATTTTTCAACTGCAGCATAAATGGAAACTAGACTTTTTCCGTTATCGACTCCTTGTAAACCATCTTTCGACATGTATATAATTTAAACTTTGTGTTGGAATTTTGACTACTCTGGGCTATCAGTTTATGATGTTATTATGTGTTTATTGTGTTAAAATTATATATTATGTGCTTTCGTAATTGTCTGCGCTCTTATATTTCTCTTGTTCATCACGTGTTTAGCTGCTGCTCAATATACACGATTAACGATTACCTCATAGACCTTGTGACTTTTATGAAATTTTCCTATTTTTATGGATTTTTGTTTAAACCTTAGCAAATGTAATCTTGTATTTATGTTGATACTAGGCGTTACGCGGGCAGCCTTCGTCTGGCTTTTAAATGTACGGTAAAAATGCCTAAAGGGTACACCAAGCATTACGTTTAAATTTACAGAAACAGAAATTTACAACAGAACCTGCAACAGAAATTTACTCTGCAGAACAACTTGATAAAAAAAAATTCAATAAAAATGTGTCACACATTAAAAACTTACAATGAAATAAGCAATCTCCCTTAATACACATATTGATTATCTTAATAAATAGATTTCTTCTAAAGAATGAAACTATCATCAGAAAGCAATAACCAATCGAAATTGTGCTTTATGGATGACATAATTCAAAATATACAAATCTCTTTCCCATTAGCTAATAAAGAGAGAGAGAAAAAAGGAAATTCTTTCTGTTGTGCCTCGCGACACACATGCGCGTCAGAATAAGAAGTTTGCGATGTGCATGTTGCGTGTCCAAAAATAAAAAGAAAATAAGCAGCATGAAATAAGCAATATCCCTTACTGCAAATATTAAGTATCCTAATAAATAAATTAACCAACTTCTCGTTGCAAAAAAAAAAAAAAAAAATCATGCTTAACTTTTCAGTATCTTAAAAAGAGTAAAATAAGCAATAAATATTTTATCTCATATTTTCAACAGTCAGCAGTCCAGTATACAAAACATTGAATGAACAACTGTTGCCAAAAACACATTTCTAAAAAAATGAAGCGATTCAAAATGATGTGATTTCATCAAAAAGATAAAATAAAAAAATTCTAATTCGAATTTTGAACAAAATCGCTTCGAGGTGCACTTGCTCTTGTCTAGATGCACCTATGTACCAAATTTCGTAGGGTCTATTAAAACCTGTTAATAGAGCCCACCAGCGGCCGAGCGGTAAAGTCGCTGAACACTGGTAGTTCGGTCCGAGGTTCGAATCCCGCGAACGGGCTGGCTGCATGGGCGTTTTCGTGGTTTTCCCCATGTGTAACGTGTATACGAGCCAGTTTCCCTTAGAAAGTCCTCCACGAAGGCATCCCTCCTCTTAGGCAGATAGCCCTCGAGGCTTTGCCATAATCACACACACACACACAAAACCTGTTAATACCTGGATCTATTAGCTCATGCGCAGCACGAACGAAAGCCCCTCCCCCCATAGATAGACTCTTCTTTTCACTATAACTAGATATATTAGAAATAATTTATTTTTTGCTGGAGGTAAGGTTATTGCACCTAGGTACCTTGGTGATGCACCATTCTAATCAGGAATGTCAATACCACGTTCATTAAACAATGCATTGTTAAGTTTTTCTTTGGATGCCCTTTCTACATGTTGAATGTAAGTATTATGGTCATCACCAAATGAAAACAAACGTTTCTCAGAAAGATCAGATTTGATATTCTTATCGTGGTTGCCGGGGGAGAGATGTATTTTTAGCTTCATTTTCAGAAGCCCTTTTATTATTTGCCATCCGAAATATAATACATAAATATGTTTATTATTGCATCAGAAATACTAATGAAAAATCAAAAAGTCAATATTTTTGATTTTGCATTCAATGACGTTTCAATTTCATTCAATGACGTTTGCAAATAAATACTGCAAACGTCAATGTAATTTTGCAGAATCAAACAACGTCGTACTAGCTTACGGAAACACCATATAGTAAACATTCAGAATAAGTATTAAGCTGAGGAGAAACATTGCTATAGCTTGCTGACGAAATACAAATGAGATCTGCAGGCTGGAACACAGCAACATTCAGTTATATAACGGCTAGGGCAGCTGTGAACAGATAACGTGTCAATTTAAATGTTTGTTTACATACGTCGTGAAAGATTATCGTGTTAGTGACCTTTGTGGGTTTAATGATATAACCTAAACCAGCGGTTTTCAACCTTTTGACTAACGCTTACCATCTAAACAAAAATTGAAAACATTTAATACCAACACTACATTTTGTAATGAATACTTTTCAATTTCTCAATAGAAATACCAGAAAAAAAAGTTATACTTTGCCATTTGCACAACTTACTGGCTATTTGTGTTAAATATGCACGCATTAAAAATATTAGATTAAAAATTGGTAACTATTTTAATTATCAAAATTTAAGTTATGATACTTTAATTCCAAAATTTAGTGCGAAATTTGAGCCTGTTTAAGAGAGAGCAATTTCTTTATGTCTGGGTCTTATTTCACTTAGTTAACCTGTAGAGACTTTAGGTATTTTTTTGCAGCAGGAGAGATGAGAAATGAGCAACGCCTTCGCCGGGAATCGAACCACGAGCCTCTGGTATACGCGCCCAGCGTGCAGACCACCACACCACGACGGCATGCCAAGAAGGCGGGAGAAATGCCTTACATACTCTCCCCCTTTGAAGGGCGACTGGGGTTTTTAGGGGACCCAGTCGCCAAATTATGGGCGGAGAGAATCATCATCCAACGCCCTTTTAGTTCGGGCGCCACTTTTAGAGACATTAGATTTTTTTTGAAAAAGTAGAGATGAAAAATGAGCAACGCCTTCGCCGGGAATCGAACAACGGAACTCTGAAATGCGAACCCAGCGCGCAGACCAACACACCACGAAGAAGTGCCAAGAAGGAGGAGTATAAATCTTTATAAATCGTAAATCAGGATTCACTTTTAATTTTGTGCTGCAGTTATTTTTAAATATAGCATGGAAAAAATTCTTTGTTCACACAAATAGTTCTGCAAAAAGGGAATAAAAAATATTGGGCTTTATTTGAAACGCCATTAAATTCTTGTTTTAGGTTTATTTAAAAGTTAACAGCTGGGTTATTTTTGAAATCTTTATGTCTGGTCTTAGTTCACACACAGGAGTTCGATCACAGGAGGTTTCCATCAATTGTCCTTTTCCTTAACGAGATTTATGAATTTAATAGTTTAAAATACTTTATTTTTTGAGCAATACCTATTTTTGTCTCGCTTGCCACTAGTTGAGAATCGCTGTTCAAAACTATACAGAATATTTTAACATGTTCTTTTAGAGTGCGCAGACATTTTCAAACTAAAACATATATGGTTTAAAAAAATCTATATTTTTGAAGTTTTAAAAGTCGTGAGGCCCTTTATGATAGGATGAGGACTTGCAAACCTGCTTACTCAGAAAGAACAATATTTTGTACGATATCCGATATGAAAGCGCTGAAGTAATTTAATTTTACGGCTAATAAATCAAGCTTTGTGGCTTGGAAAATTCAATTTTGGTGCTGAAAAGCTACTCCGGAGTATTCCTTTACACCGTCCGATCGTTTGGTCGAACCGAATGCCATCAGAAGTCTGGACCATGACAAAACAAGCTCTCCTCACCAACTGCCAACAACTAAACTAACATGAAAGAGGTTTTTTCTTGGAGAAAAAGATCTGTAGTTGGCTAGCCACTCTTTCTGACCAAGCGGTCGGAGGAGCGATTTGCCAGGGGTCGCCACTATCGGGGGTGGTATGGAGGGGTTTGAAGCATCCAACGGCGGGTTGCGCAGTGAGCGTTGTGCGGAGGCAAGCTCTGGTAAGATCCCGGATGTACTGTGTCTGTTTTGGCCGACAAGTCCACCCCTTAGCGATTGGATAAAGGGATTGCGCCTATGGAATAAAAGCTGTAAGTAGTATTTCTCACACGGAAAATTAAGAAATGCAAAAGAAAAGATTTTAATTATTTTTTTTTTTAAATTACATTCGGGTTTCCACTGTGACTCTTAATATAAAATATTGGATTTTTTATTTTACTTGTTTAAATATTATCTGCATGTGTGACAAACTTCAAACAGGCAATTTTTGTACACAAGTTTGTGCTCCGACTGCGCATTTGAATGGACATTAATTTTTTTTTTTTTTTTTTTTTTAAATTATAAAAGACGGGGATATTTCTTTCTTTATTTTGCCATCTCATAATCGCTTTCATTCCACGAATTTATCATAATTAATTAGCTGTTTGGAATAACATTGAATACATAATTTTCTTTAAATAAAAAGTACTATAGTAAACGAACTGTTTAAGTGTTTCTTATCTTTAAATTTACCTCCTGTTGTAACGTGTGTAATTAAAAATGAAATACGGAGAAACACGAAAAATTTGCAATATAAATTTTAATAGCTTACGTGAAATTTGATTACTTTAAAATTGCTTGTATTGTAGACTTTTAAAAATATTTTTTATATATTTATTAATTTTCGCCTCAACTTAATTTAATTTATAAATTTAATTTTATATTACTATTTTAAAATAAAGCAGTTTCTTATGATAATTCAGTTTTTTTTTTGGGAACTGTGTATTATACCTTTTCATGAATTATATTACTTTAAAAAATTATATCCCTTTAAAAAATAAAAAATTATTATTAAAATTTTTTAAAGGGAAGTGCGTCAGAAATTTCGAGACTGCATGATAGAAAAAATAAAATTTAAAAAAAAATCGAATGCAATTTTATAACATAAATTGGGATTTCATGATCATACTTGAAAATATAATTGTCTTAAAATATGTGTTAAATGACATTTATCATTCCAAATTAATGAAATTATTATGCTTACCCTTCGCACGTCTGTATTGAAAAATCTGTCCCCTGCTGAGGTATGTATGTTTATAAAATTTTAAATGAAATTTTCTGAATATTTTACTTTACCAGCAATATTATATAAGATGATTAACAAATGATTAAAACAGCGTTATTGATTATATATGATGATTAACCAAAGATTAAAACATTTTGATTATATCAGTAACATTATATAATTTTCAAGTGTATTTTCAAAGTTTTCGAACATCAGATTCCCCCCCCCCCATTTGGAAGATCTTTTTCCTTTCAACGATATTACTGGCGTTTATTTATTATATTAGATCTCATAATTAACTGTTTTGAGGAAAGCAAATTAAAACAAAATGCTATGTAATAAGACATATATATATATATATATATATATAAAATCCAATAATATTATTTCATAAAATATTTCCCATTATTTCAATTCTATAAGCCTTCTATCCGTTTGTATACTTTTTCGTTTTTCCTCAATTACATAACTCCTTTGTACATAAATCATCTTTAAAGTTTCTTGTTTATTTTACTAATAAATTAATTTATACAAATAAATCATATAGTAAGATATATATATGTAATCCAAGAAAAAATTACGCAAAACATTTCCCATTTCAAGCTATAACTCTTCCATTCGTTTGTATATTTTTCATTTTTCCTCAAACTGGAAACACCTTTAACTCATCTTTAAACCTTCTTATTTATATAACTAAAAATGAGTTTAGTTACTAATAAATTAGTTTACTAATAAACTAGTTTAGTTATGTAGTAAGATATGTATCATAATATTTCTCATTTCAAGCTATTATCCCTCCATTCGTTTGTATGTTTTTTCGTTTTTCCTCAATTTAGAAACACGTTTTGTGCATAAATTATCTTTAAAGTTTCTTATTTATTTTACTAATAAATTAGTTTACTACAAATAAATAAGTAATAAATCAGTTTATTTACTAGTCTTTGAGCTTACTAATAAATTAGTTTAGCCATATAGTAAGTTACATGTATATATTCTAACAAAAATACTTCCCATTTCAAGCTAAAAGCTTTCCATTCGTTTGTACACTTTTCCATTTTTCCTTAATTTGGAATCAGGTTTTATGCATATCTTTAAAGCTTCTTATTTATTTTACTACCAAATTAGTTTCGTTTCTCAAAATTTTGTATTTAAAATTTCCTTACGTTTGATCTGCAACTGTTCCTTTTGATTTACAGTAATTGTTAGCAGTATGGAATTTTCTGTGGTTCAAAATTTATTTAAAATTACAGTAGGTATCAGATAAATAAAAATACATATTACATAAACAAATAATTATTTAAAATATTAGTGGGTATCATGTGAATAAAAATATTAGGTAAATAAAAATTTATTTAAACTGTATATTTAGATATAAAAATAATTTATGTTTTAATTTATCCAAGGGTACTTTCATTTCTAATTTCGATAATTGTTATTTTATATTGTCTATTTTTGCAGTGTCATTTGTTTCAGGGTCATGTCGGAGTAGATTTTTTCTTTATAATTAAATAAAATAAATAATTTTTATTTTATACTTTAATGCATTACTTCTCAGGGAAACAATTAATGGCCTTAAATTATTATTTTAAGTTAATTTCATTTTAAATTTTTATTTTGTCTTTCTTTCGAATTATTTCAAGAATTCGGATACAATTCTGAAAGGTGATTGCAAATGTGATTCGGATTTAAAAGATAAAAGTCCTTTTCTTAAAACATCAAAGTTGATTTTATTTCACTCGTCCTTGCAGAGTCCATCTAATGTTTTGAGATGCCGCTTATAAAGAGCTTGTATTAAAAGTCCAAATCTACACTATCCATGGGAGACACTCCAGGGAACGAGTGTGGATCCCACCCATTTAATTTAAAGGCAAAGACATTTCAGCTTCAATTCCGGTTTCATTTCTCATTTTTTCAAAAAATAGAGCAGTAGGTTTAGAGGTATGGTTTGGAGCCTTATCCTGATGGAACTTAATGCAGTAAAGATTTTTTGAATAAAGAAATGGAATTTATTTGTTAAAAATAGGTGTTAAAACATATTTCTGATAGTAATCCGAATTAATTTTGCCTTTTTTTCTAATTTCCTTATTTTAAGTTTTCCATTATAAGAGAATCCGGTAATAACCATACAATATTTAGAAAAAATTTGCCTATTTTCTCTGAACTAACATGTTAAGTCTTTTCTTTCGGTAGTAAATCGATCTTTTTCAATTGTAGTTGGATAAGTATATCGAAGCCTAATCAATTGTAACAATATATTTACATTTTTTACCTGCTAGATAATTTTCATGCAGCAATCTGCACATAATCTTACGCCGAAAAACATGTTTCAACGTTAGGCAATGAAATTGTTTTTATATTGGTTTTAAACAGTTTTAATCAGATTTTCTAATTTTGTTCACAGTTCCTACATATATATTTAAAGATTTTTCAATAGCTCTTTGGGGGGGGGCTGGATATTCCTTTAACGCATAAGATCCAACTTTGAATTTAATAAGAAGTACCTTTGTTGAGTATGCATTTTTTGCCTTTTTCCAGTGAGAAGTAAACTTTGACGTTTCTTTCCTTTCATATTATTTATGTCACTTATTTTACGTATAGAAATATTAAAACCATGCTTGTCACATCTTTTTTTACAATAATTTAATAAGAGTATTTTTCTTCGGACAGCAGAAAACTGTAGCCTTTGATTCATTGTTTATTTTTCAGCGATATGTTAAAAAAATGAGTATTTTTCATACTGTAAACGATAACGAAGTCTCATTTTAGTTTGATGCCAGTCACGTTTGTATTTTAAAATTAATATTTAAATTCGCGGAGAGAATCAAAATCGTTACAAAAATGTATAAACACCCTATGTAATTTTTATTTTATACTTTAATGCATTCCTTTTCATTTCAAAAAGCATTTTAAAAACAAAAAACATTTTCAAAAAACGTTTAATGACCTTAAATTATTATATTAATTTAGTTTTTAATTTTTATTTGGTCTTTCTTTCGAATTATTTCAAGAATTAATTCTGAAACGTGGTTTTCTGTTGAAAACAAACTGACTGCAACTTGAAAAAAACCAAAGAGTTTTCAAAAGTTTCTTACATTATTTTTAGTACGTTATTCTTGTTTTTTAGTTATGATGTATGTAGTGTCTGTTAAAGCTGTTATTTGATTTCGTTATAAGCCCAAAGCGCTATTACTTTCGTTTTATTTTTGGCATTTTATGTCGAATTACTTTCTGGGTTTATTCACTTTCCAAACTGTTGCACCAGTATTACAGCCCTATATTATATTTGAAGAAATTAAATAATGAAGAATCTGCATGAATGTATGCATGTTTCTCGCATTGTGATAAAATAACGATACCTAGAGTCATCCAGTTTTGAATAACGTACTCCTCCAGCGAATATGGACATTTGGAAGCTCTAATTTGGAATTTTTTATTATCTATCTCATATTTTGTCAGACAGGTGACAGGTGACGGAGGACGAGGACGCCTGATGTTTGACAGAGGTAAACAGGCATATGTCCCGCGCCCTCCCCTATCTAGTGGCAGCAACTCCCTGGAGCCTCATGAGGCCATCTCGGGAATTTATTGAAGAATTTTACGTAATTGTACATAGCCATATAGGATCGTCTTAAGAATACATTAGTTTTGATCGATAGGCGAATGATTTGTTACACCTTGGTTTGTTAGACACGAATTACAGCATATACATACACATACACTTATACTTACACATATAAAGATACATACAAAACACTTGTAAAACACATATATAAGACATATAAAACATGTAAGCACAATATAGAATAATAGAAATTAGATACTAGTTTGCACACACTTAAGAATTTTTGATTAAGAAACTCGGCGATTTCAAAGCGAGGAATGGCAACACTGTACAAAAAAAGAAATCATTTTAATCTCCGGCTCGCGACACTGTGCATCGGAAATTCTAAAGACATACTCATTTTAAAATTATTTTGCGATATTGCTGTTGAGTCGAATTTTATGTTAAGTGCGAAAAATATGATATTTAATAAATAAAGGTAGCACACAAAATGTTTAAAAAAACGCGCCTTTGGGCGTGATCTAAAATATGAAAGCTTTCATAAATTTTTAATTACTTTATTGCCTTAATTTCATATATATATTTCTGGTATGTATTACTTTTGGCAAGACAATGTTCATAGAGTGTTCATTTTGGTGTAATTAAAGAACAGTTTTTCCTTGATTACACCGAAATTATATAAATACATGTATATATATATCCACTCTGTTACTCGATTCAGTGATCTCAGTTTCTTTATTCTTATATGTTTCTAAATTGTGCAATTTTTGTCTTAAAATTGATTGAATTATGCTGTTATCCTTTACTTTCGGTTAAGGTGTCCTTATCAACCTTATCTTCCGGTTAAGGTTTTTATGTCTTTAGTAAATCTGTATGCAATATTTTTAGAATTATCAACAATTTTAAATTAAAAGTGCCGCTAAGCCTAATAATTTTTTCCATGGCGGCCATTGCTTGTTTACATTTGAAACAGCAGAACAGTAGATTTGTTGCCAATCTGGAGAAAGTAAGCTTCCCAATAACGGCTTCTTTTATTATTGCAAATTAAATCATGCTTAATACATTCTGGAATTTATTCGAGGAAGTAAGTGTTTAAGATTGACTTCATAATTTTCAATACAGACATCTTGAGTTTTAATGTATATTTGCTTTGTCGCAAATATACATTAAAACTCAAGATGTCTGTGAAAGTGAGAACTGAATTAATTGAATGAGAAGTACTGAATCGTCTGTGAAAACCTGTTTCTTTTTTGTTGTTCTTTGCTTAATTTCTTTTATACATCGTTTTAGATTTATTATAGTATTTGAACAGAACATGTGACAACGATTAGACAAGTCGTAAGATGATATACATTTTGTGCATTCTGAGTTAAAAAATGAACGAAATATAACGCTGTTAAGTGAACCTAGGGCCACAGTGTCGCTATGGTAAACAAATATGGTGACTTTTAAAGCGTGTATTTATTCTATTGTGGTTTATGCGCTATCGACGAAGTATATTTAATCCAATCCAATAAGTTTAAATAAAATGCAAGAAAAAATGGGTATAATTTAATATTCCGTACAAGGAAGTCATGTGGTGCACAGATCAGATTTTGTTTCACATGAAACAAGTGCTGTAGTAAAGGAAATTAAGCTAGAAGCTCTTTCCAATCTAAACAATGCAATGGTTTGCTTTTATCATCCTATTGGTTTAGCAAAGTGAACTGCACTTAGCTCCCTTTAAGATGACTTAAGGTTAATTTGTAAATAATTTGGAAAGTCCAGTACTCTTGTTTATTAACGTACTCAGAAGTATGATCAGATAGATAATTTCGGAGAAGTGGTCTTCACTAGAGATTTCACCGTATTTAAAAATTATATATATTTGTAAATAACATTCTGGTGCTTCTGACTGGCATAGAGGGTACTGCACTCTTCGTATTCGTGTAACTTCAAGTTCAGATTCATTCGCTTTGACTTTCAAATCACGTTCTATTTGAGTGTCTAAATCACTCAAGAGTTTTGACCTTTCAATTAAGAGGTTTAAAACTTCTTCTAGTACATTTTATTTATACCTCATGTGATCTTTATTTATATACTAATGCCATCATCAAATAATGTTATTGATATGATTTATAAGCAGGTTAGAGTCTCCTATATTTGCTATGCTTCTAGAGTATGGGAAAAGCTTTCAAATAGATGGTTAATTCGCAGAATTCAAAGATGAATTGGGCTTTGCTACATAACAATTAACTATGAAGCCTGTTTCGCAATTTCGGGGTTTCCTCCGTTTGATCCTCGCGCTTAAAATGATAAAAAGTTTAAAGATACCATCAAAAAATTTATGTTCGATACCAAGGTGCGGTTTGAATATCTTTCGCACCCTTCCGATCATTTGCCAATTCAAACTTTCATTTATGACAATTCCGTTGATGATAATTTCCCAGTTGTGTTATACAGATGGCAGAAAAATTACTAATCGGGTTAGTTAGTGTATGTCGTTTTTCATTATGGTTTTGAATTCGAATACAAACTCTTTAGAACTCCCAATGAATGCAGTGTTTTCCAAGCCAAATTGCTGAGCCAAATTAGTAAGTCAAATAAGTTGATATCTAGCAACTGTTCGTTAAGTGTTAAATTTCTTATTTGCACTGATTAATTATTAAGGATCTTAATAATAAAAGTTTTTATATTATCTTTTCTTCTGCACCTGGCCACACTGGCAATCTAAGAAATGAAAGGGCTGATGGGTTGGCAAAACAAGATACAAATCATAAAGCTAATTTTCCAGTAATACTGCTTAAGCCATTCTTCAAGAAAAAAGTAGGGGCCATGCAATACCCCAGGGGAACGAATTATACAGAAATTCTACTATTGCCTCTTTGACTAAATTATGTTTTCCTTCCATTCCTTACAGACTGAAACATTTTTTCTGCAATTTTAAAATTACTAAATTTCTAACTGGACATAGTAATTTAAAGTCTTATCTGAAGCAACTTCGTTTATCTAATACTGACTTGTGTTCCGGCAACTTCGGCGAAGAGCAAAATGTCGAACATTTGCTGTTCTATTTTTCAAAGCTTACGGAATGACGAAAAGAACTCATTTCTAGGTTAAACTTTGCGAATGTTACATTTCCTACCCCTCTTCATGTATTTGTTCGAGACAAAATGGCATTCTCTTTCTTCTGTATATTTTATCTCTTACGTGTCATTTGTGAATTTGTAAGTTTATTTTATTTTGTATTGTATTTGTTTTTGTTTTACTTACTTACTTGTTTAATACTATGTTGTTCACAGGGATGACATTATTGAATATTTCAATACTATGTGGTATTTAAATATTCAATAATGTCATCTTTCCCTAATTCTGTCTCAGATTTCTTTAGTATCTTGGACACTAATACATTTCGTTTCGATTTTAATTTAGCGATAGGATCTTCCATAGTTGTTCTACGATAAAAATAGAAAACTTTACTTTGGCTGTCTCCGCTACTTGTTATGTTCTAATCTAAAATCCAGAGGCACTAATTTTGCAATACTACACGCGGATGCTCCAAATGTACGCTAGAAAATGGACAAATGGTGCTGCATACCTTCGAACTTCTACAGTAATTCCATTCAAGAGAATCAGCATCTGAAATTCTACAAATAGAGTTTTAGTGATAATTCTATATTCAAAGTACCCAATCTAGTCTAGAAAAGGAATTCAATTCTATTTAAGACAAGCATCATCTAAAATTCTACAAGTAGTGTTTCAGTGATAATTCTATATTCAAAATACCTAGTATAATCTAAAAAAGGAATTTAATTCTATTTAAGACAAGTAGCATCTAAAATACTACAAGTAGAGGTTCAGTGGCAATTCTATATTCAAAATGCCCAATCTAGTCTAAAAAAGGAATTCAATTCTATTTGAGACAAGCATCATCTAAAGTAGTTCTACAAGTAGAGTTTCAGTGATAATTCTATATTCAAAATATCCAGTCTAATCTAAAAAAGGAATTTAATTCTATTTAAGACAAGTAGCGTCTAAAATTCTACAAGTAGAGGTTCAGTGGCAATTCTATATTCAAAATGCCCAATCTAGTCTAAAAAAGGAATTCAATTCTATTTGAGACAAGCATCATCTAAAGTAGTTCTACAAGTAGAGTTTCAGTGATAATTCTATATTCAAAATATCCAGTCTAATCTAAAAAAGGAATTTAATTCTATTTAAGACAAGCATCATCTAAAATTCTACAAGTAGTGGAATTCGACAAGTAGTGGTTCAGTGAAAATTCTATATTCAAAATACCCAATCTAGTCTAGAAAAGGAATTCGATTCTGTTTAAGATAAGCATCATCTAAATTTAGACAAGTAGTGGTTCAGTGATAATTCTATATTCAGAATACCCAATCTAGTCTAAGAAGGAATTTAATTCTATTTAAGACAAGCAGCATATAAAATTCTACAAGTAGTGGTTCAGTGATCCAAAGTACCCAATCCAGTTTAAAACAGGAATTTAATTGAATATCACAAATTCTATAATCTAATCTAATATCTCATCAGCAGCATTTAAGCTGCGTCAAAACAAATCTAAAATCAAGTTCAGACAGTTGCCATTCCGAGGTAGAGAAAAGTTTCCATTCAAACAGGAACTTTTACTAATCCGTTTTTCTAGTAACTTGGTAATAAAGACATTTTAATGTTATTTATATTTCATCTTTGCTACAGAAATTCTAACTCACTCACCCGTGATTCACAAGTGCATATCAGTATCACCACCGAGGGAAGGGTTTTAAAAATGGACCAGCGAGCTTCTATTGCTCTTATGACGCTAAATCTTTGACATTAAGCATATTTATTTTATCGTCAACATTTCGCTTTCGCGAAACTTATCACGCACATATATTTAGATTAATATTCGTGGCATGCTATTCATACCTAGAAAATAACTCAAGCTACAATTAGCCTGTGGATTAAGAGAATTCAAGTGTATATTTTTTATTGAGCTGAGAATAACTGAAAATGTTGCAATTAATCTAGTATTTTCTTATCTCAATGCTTGCATTCCTTTGATTTTGAACGTGCAAGATTCAAAGCATATATTGTGAATGATCTGATTATAGCTATAGTTAACTTTAAAAGTTATGTATTAATAAATTAAATATATTAGTTGTGAACGAGATAACTTCATTCTGTTTGAAGAGTATTTCTTATGCAGGCAATACAATTAAGAGTGAACAGTAATTAATTTGAAATTTAACACATGTAAATTTGTGTAGGAATGCAAATTAGGAAAGTTCACTTTCCATAAAACTGTGCTTTGGTTATTATTATAGATCATATCTTCATATAGACTGCAATAAAAATGTTAAGACGTCTACTGTTTAGATATGTAATTATGCTTATACTTGCTTTAACTTCGCACTGAAAATGTGCACGAAAAATCCACGATGCTTTAATTATTTTGTACAGAAAATTGTGTGGCAAAGCACTTTCAACCATCTTGCTTAACGAACGGCAGAGGTCGTGTGAAATGACAGAATTATTACTTGAAGCCCATTGGTCCGTTCTAGAAGCCACTCCCTTGGTGGCGACAGAGATGTGCATTTACGAAATATACCACCCTTGCATAAAGCTCTGATTCAGAAACAAATAATAATAATGGTAGCAAATTTCTGTTCAAAAATGTCGATTGCGATAAATTAATTACATGTTCTCTTTTTTGTTGATTTTAGTTGAGCATTAAGGGTTTTGCTTTAATAAAATCTGACGTATTTATTTGCAAAAGAGAAATATTTTTAGATAAGGGATTATATTGATTTTGTTGATTTCGAAACAGCTTGGAAACAAAAGTGGTGATGAAAGTAAAACTTTTGAATATGTAGAAATGTTAATACTCATTTATATTACACTATCTATCGGGTCAGTCCGTAAGGTCATGCACTGCGTGGAATTCACTATGGCGCATTTACTAAAACGATACAATTTTGAACCTGTTGAAGCTTGTCATCGTTTGATTAACATATTATTCAGTTCATCACAATTTTCGTAAATATTTTAGTATCCCTAGAAGATGAATACAGATAGTTAGTACAAACGTGCTGTGCTACATTTTTTTTTTCGTGTGGTGAATCTACCAGGTTTGCAATGATAAAAATTAATAGTGTACATGGTGAACACACTATTAGTGTAAGGACTGCCCAAAAATGGTTTAAAAAATTTAAAGTTGGGAAAAGCATCATTGATGATGAACCCCGTTCAGGACTTTTGAACTGTTAGGACCAAATCAAACGATTCATTCGGAAGTTTATAGTGAACAACTTTGCCGTCTGATCTCAGAATTGATCAAAAAACGCCCACGATGGGTGAATATCAAGAAAGTGTTGTTTCATCGTGATAACGCTAGGTCGCATACGGCTCGAATAACGCTGCAAAAAATGAGTGAATTTAATTGGGAGCTTTTGCCACATCCTGCTTACTCCCCAGTTATTGCCCCCAGCGATTTTTTCTCATTTCGTGCCTTACAAAATTTTTACTGGGAACAAAATAAATTCCAAACAGGATGTACACAGTGAACTTTCAAGTCTTTTTGCATCAAAACCAGAGTCTTTCTACAGCAATGGCAAGCTGGATGTAAGTTGGCGAGACATTGTAGATAATGGAGGAAAATATATACTTGATTAAGATGTTAAATTGTATTTTTTATATTATTTAAAAATTTACCAAAAAATGCGCATGAATTTATGAAATGAGCCAATATATTTTCTTGAATAGCCAATATATTGAAATTCTTCATTCCGCCAATACCTGTTTGAATAGCTTGTGTGTAAAGATGGAATAGATAAACCCATTAAGTGCGAGATATTCTCTATTACTATATTTCTTTAATTTGAAAAACAAAATAAGCTGAAATTCCTCAAAAAGTGTGTAAAAAAGGCCTGAATGAATGATATATCCATTCGTAAACTGGACTATAACTTTTAAAGAAGGTCGAATTAATATCATGCGGAGAAAAGTCGGTAAAGAAAATCGGTAGTGACTGATGATTTCACTCAAATCATGGAATTAATTGCTCTGATGCCCAAACGGTGAACTTCTACAAGAAGGGCGTACGATAATGGGTGATGCGTTATGATACATGTCAAGCAGAAAACGGAAAGGAAGGATGCCCTTAGATTACAACAATTCAATGTACACTGCGGGAAAAAAATGGGACAGTTCTATATCTCCCGTTCTACGGGGCCGATTGACGAAATTCAACTTTTTTCATGCCTCGAAAGCGCGACTTAGGATATATATTTTATTTATTATATAGCTCTATTCTAACATAGGTATTTTGACACAAAATCGGACTTTTTCTGAAGTAACATACCAATGTTTTTCCGTATTTCGTTTCTACGACTCAAATTATGCCTAACTGCCAAATTTAGTAAAAATCGCTCGAGCAGTTTTTCAAAACTTAGCTCTCAAAATTTTAGCTCCTCAATTTTAATTAAATTTGGTATATATTTATTCATCTCCCTTTTTTTATTATTAAACTTACTTGATTCTTCCTTCCACGTTTCCAAATTTAGGTTCATTCCAAACAAAATTCGCCCATTTTATATGATTTATTTTAAAATTTGTATTTTAAAATAATTTTTATACATTTTTCGAAAAAACATTTTCAATTATAACCAACAAAATGTTTACCATCATCTTAAAGTAGATGTATTTCTAAGCATACCTACCAAAAAATAGAGTTTTTATTCAAAATTTCCTAAGATATAAAGTGAACTTACATTTTGGCGCACTTTAAAATTTGGCGTATTTATTATAAGTGATAATAACGAAAATGTGGTTTACGCACTTTGTTAAAATTATTTGAATGTAGGAATGACGTGAGCCTTTTTACTTCATATACAATGTAAAAACGGAAAGGAAAATAGGCTGCCATGTATTAACAAGTTCGTCAAAGGAATTATTCTTTGCGCAAACTGAAAAAAATGCACCAAGATAAATTTTTGAGATTTCTGTGTAAATTTCGCACTAATTTACAAAATTTAATATTTAGGCATAATGTGTGTCCTAGAGTCGAAATATGAAAAAACGTTGGCATGTCAGTTCAGAAAAAGTCCAATTTTGTGTCAAAATACCTATATTAGAGCAACGCTATATATATATACATATCAAATATATACCCTATGTCACGCTTTCGATACATGAAAAACGCAATTTCAATTTCGTCAATCGGCCAAGTGGAACGGGAGATATAGAACTGTGCCTTTTTTCTCCCCGTAGTGTGTAGTGTATCTCTCTGATATAACATTATTTTCCCTGTGTATTTCTACATAGCGCCTTTCCCTGTTGATATCTCTTAACACTGCGTTCGATACCTTATATATTTTCTTCCTCCTTTCTGCATGTCTTCGTGGTGTAATAGTAGCACACTCGGCGCGTATTCAAGAGGTCCAGGTTTAAGTCCCGGCGAGGGCATTGCTCATTTTTCACAATCCCAGCTTTAAAAAAAAAAAAAAAAAAAAAAAAAAAAAAAAACTGATGAGTCTACAGCCTTTTACGCCAAATTAGTTTCATTATAAAAGGAGACGCATTCATATCGTAGTTTTTCATGCTATATAATTTGATGGAAGCATCGTTGTGAGGATTTAAGCTTGAAAAATTTTTGTTAGAATTTTCTTCTCTGAAACACTCTCAAAGCCAGTTATGGAAATTCTTTATAGGATACTGAATTTATTATAGTGATATGAAGACCGACAACTCATTGTTTTGATTTTAACCGGATTTTTGAAAGTCATTTTTAAGTTTCCAGAAAGTATATGAGCCAACAGGACTAGCAGTCCATCTAAATGACGCAAATTTACTTGAGTGTGAAATATTTACGCAAAGGTATTAGTTTAAATCCACTTGAGTCAATTGAACAAACCTGCTTTGTAATCTATAGATTTTTATAGATTTCAGCATTGCGGGGGCTCCTTTGTCTCCTATAAGGGCCGAGCGGTAAAGTCGCTGAACACTGGTAGTTCGGTCCGAAGTTCGAATCCCGCGAACGGGCTGGCTGCAGAGGCGTTTTCATGGTTTTCCCCATGTATAACGTCTATAAGAACCAGTTCCCCTTATAAAGACTTTCACGAAGGCATCCCTCTCCTTAGGCAGATAGCCCTCGTGTGCTTTGCCATAATTAAATACACACCAATACCATTGTCTCTCATCTGAAATCTCAGGATTCAGAATTGTTTTTGAATTGAAAATAAATTTTTTAAGTATAAAATACGATTGTATTATAAACTGTGACATCACAATTCGATTAATTTAATGATGTAAAATAGTATTTTACTGTCATCTTCCGATTACTTTAAGCATTATTACTTCCTTGTACGAAGTAAAGGCAGTATTGTAATCACGAAAAATTCCGGGTACCATATTTCGAGAAAAAAATTCCATTTTGACCGTTATCCAATGCAATTTAGCGATTGTTTTTGCGTGACATCTGTATGTAAAGACAAAATAAAGAACTCTTTTCTCCCAAATGAACTATAAAAGTGATATAAATAGGATTCAGAAGAAATTTGTCCGTACGTAGGTATATTTCTTGCATAACTCAAAAATAGTCAGAACATTGAAATTTTGCATGTGGGGCCGTTATAATATGTAGTTGTGCACCTCTTTTCTTGGGTGCAACCTACCGCACCAAAAGTATATAAATATATGTATAATTTATTTACTAAATAATATTGATTATATTATCTTCTAAGAGTAATTATAGTAAATTATCTGAAAAGAGTGAATTTGGCTCAGTGAGCTCAGTTTCTTTATTCTTATATGTGTGTAAATTCACTTTTTTTTTGCTTTAAAATGATTGAATTATGTTGTTCTTATCTTCCGGTTAAGGTTTTTATCCTTCAGTTATCCTGCATGCTGTATTTTAAAATTATCAACAATTTAAAAGTTGTTTAAGTGCGGCTAGGCCTATTTTTGTACCCTAGCAGCTATATTTATTTACATTTTAAACTTAGCAGAATATATTATTTGTTGCTGACCTAGAGAAACTAAACTGTAACGCCTTCTTTTATTATTGCGAATTAAATTATGCTTAATCCATTCGTAATTATCATTTAAGTTATCCCATGTATTGACTCAGCACAGCGTCTGCCAAAAATTAAGTCAATTTCTTCGCCTTTCGTGACTTTTTCCCCAATGATACTAAAAGTAAACTTTCAATTTGTGCACCTAAAAAAAACTTTCTTCTTTCCCGCTGGCCGAATTTCTTGTTTTTGTGTAGAAACTGTAATTTTAGTTGTGTAAAAAAAAAAAAAAAAAAAAAAAAAAAAAAATTCTATATTTTTCAATTTTTAATATAGATATTTTGAGTTTTTATGTATTTTTTGCCCTGGCGCGAAGTGAGAACTGAATTAACTGAATGAGAAATCCATCTCAAATAAAATTCGAGGAAATAAGTTTAAATGAAATGCAGAAAAAAATGCGTATAATTTAATATTCCGTAAAAGGAAGTCATGTGTTGTACATATCAGATTTTTTTATCATCATTTAATGATTACAGATGTTATTAGTATTAAGTTGCCATTTAGCGATTTGATGAATTGTTGTTAACATTATAATTACCATTAGTAATTTAATTAGAATTCTAGAATTGATGAATGATTTTCTTACTGGTATAAAATATTACTTAAATGATTACCCACATAGCACAAAACATCCTCAGGATATCCTATTTAAGTCACAATATCCCGGGACATACTTAGGTTGTCCTCAGTATGTTGATTCTCAGATGTCCTGAGGATGTCTTATTTAAGTCGCTATGTCCCAGGATATGAGAGTATGTCCTGAAGATGTTGATTCTCAGATGTCCTGAAGACTTTACCAATTTAACATCTTGAGGATATTCATACTGCATTGTCCGGAGGATATTTGTTCTCAAATTTACCAGTTATTTTTTTGACATTGCACACCTGAAACTTGCACATTATTTAATTTTCATATGTATTTTACTAAATTGTTTCTAAATACCATACATTAAAAATATTGATATGATTGATGATTTATTCTTGTTATTTTGTTATTATTTTTCTGACGTTTTTAAAATTTATTTAGTCATGGAAAAGATTTTTTTTCAATGGATTAGCATTTTCTAGAATATTTGCAAAATTCTAAATAACACATATTTTTTATAAAAAAAATTTAAATTACATGTGTAATTAATTATCTTATGCAGATTGCTCTTATGCAGATTACAAACCATTCTATAAATATAGGCAAAATTAGAATTTTTTTCTCTTTTTTTTTAAATTACGGAAACAATTTTTTTTTAATTATGGTGAAACATTTTTTCCCTAATCCCATAACGCTGTCGATGGGACGCAGATAGGATGTTTTTAGGATATAATGGGATGTGTTTAGGAGGTTAGTGGGATATCCCGGGATGCCCTGCGGATGTAGTAAGTAGGAGTTCATATCCTAATTAAGATCCCGTACGCTGTCGATGGGACTTAGTTAGAATGTCCTGAGGATATACTGGGATATGACATTAAGCACTCGGGAGGAGGTGTTTAGGACGTTCGAGGGATATTCCGGGATGTCCTGAGGATGGGCGCATATCCCGCGAGCAACATCCTCAGGATATCCCAAGGCTGTTTTTGTGCTATGTAGGTAATCATATGCTTAAATACAATGTATAAAATTTAAATACTTCAGAATTTATAACCAAAAAAATTGAGTTAAATTCGTAATATACACTTTGGTAAATAAAATAAATATGTCTGTAAATATAATAAATTCTTTCTTATATCGATTTATTACATCTGTAATTCGAAAATTCTCTCAGAATTGTCATGGGCAGTTCGTGCAAAATTTGCATCTACATTTTTATCTCCCTGACTGCTGGGTTATTGCAAATGTGCCTTAAAGTATATGTAAAAATGAATTTGCCATAAAGTGGATAAACATTTCAATTAGAAGACAGAAGAGAAATGCGCCACATTAAAACATAACATTAAACAAAGTAAAAACCATGTCTTTGAGCTGCTATGGTTGCTACATTTTTCAATTTTGTTTTTTCAAAGTCAAGACTGTTTATTTTTAGGGCAACAGGTTCAGGTACCTGTTGCCCTAAAAAGTTAGGATCAAAGAAATCTGCATCTTCTTCGCTCCTGATGAAGAGGGACCTGTACCTGTTTGCATTCGAAATCGATAGTGTCTAGATTAAAATCTACGTGACACATATGGCAGTTGCTTTGCCTAATTATATGCTTTGATAAGTTGACAAACTTATCCTGCGTATATTGTGTATAATTAACATTTTATGTTTTACACTGAAGACTACGCATATCCATACTGTTAATTTGTAGATCAGTAAAATTATTTCTCTCTTATGCAAAAAATTTATTTATTTTTGGTTTTTTACCTATTACGATAAAATTATTTGAAGAATTAACTAATAATTTAAAGTAAACGTAAATATTCTGATTATTATACAAATTTTAATAATTTTAATTGGATTATTAAGGCCCGTTTCCACTGCTGCGTATGCGTTGCGGTGTCTATGCGTTTCTCCAATCAGCGAGCGACTTCACTTTGATTGACATCTGCAATCCGGTCGATGTGCGGTGACGGATGACATACGGATGGAGTTCAACAATGTTCAACTTCTATCCGTATGTCTGCGGATGCGTTGGAGTCACGTGGTAAAAAAGGAGCAATCAAGTGTAGTCACCAAAAAATTAATGGCGGCAGAAGTAGCGATGAACGCTCGCTTAGTTAAAGAATTGCTAAAAAATACTTATTTCTGAATTAACATTATAGCGAGAAATCTGCGTGCTGAAAAAGACAGCAATCAGCTGAATTTAGTTAAAAAAAGATAAGAAAAATAAAATAACTGCAACTACAGTACTTGTTCGCAGATAAAATCAGGCGTTCAAGAAATTCAATTCAAGAAAATCAACGGCAAAAATTATAATTCCAAGTCCATGAAATAGCAAAATTTGTCCTGACAATTATTTCCTAGTTCTGCATATTCATTTACCTTTAATGAAAATGAATGTCTGGCTATATCAAACTGCTATAGCAAATTAGATATGATTAAAGGATTTGTTATTTTTTTCGTTTGAAACAGGTAAAAACTAAAAACGTTAATTATAAATTAAATTTGATAGCCTTTTAAATATTCCACTGCATTAAAGAGTATGTTAAATTTGTATTTCCCTTTATAAATATATCTTTTTCGCTAACCTATATTTGTAAGCACATGAAATATATTTTTAACAGCCCGTTTAACTTCAATCGGAACGCCACTTTAAAAGATGATGTTTTTTGTAAAAAATGTACTAGAAGCTGTAGAACAAACTCTGGTGAATTTTTCAGACGATAGCACACTGAAATAGAACCCAAAAAATTAGTTTTAAGAATTGATTGACTTGATGATGTATATAAGCCAAAATATGCATGCAACTCTTGTGTGATGCTAGCTTAGTGGTAAAGAGCTGACGGTAATAATGTTTACTTTTGGGGGGTCGTGAGTTCGAATCCCATACGCTTTTTGCACCCTGTCTGCAACTTTCTCAGCTTTTTGTTCCAATTTGATCTATATTCGTGTTTTATAATTTATTTCTATTATTATATGCATTAAATATACTGTTTTATTTATGCTCTTATTTATTTAAATTTTCCCCCTGCAAAAAAGTTTGAAAATTATATAGCATACCCTGCACATACTATATATTTGAATTTAACAAACATTCTTTATTCGTAAAAAGCACATTTAAAGTTAATTAAATATAGATGAAATAAATTATTAATTATTCCTGCGAACTAATCTACAATATTATTTAAATTCTGAGAGCATATGTAAATCAAGTGCAAGTATCAAAATCCATGAATAAATATATAATTCCAAAAATTTATTAATCCTAAAAATTTATAAAAATGCGTAAGTGAATAATGGGATAGCTTATTAATCCTAAAAAAATATATATAAAAATGCATAAATGAATAATAAGAGAGATTTAATCCTAAAAAACTTATGAAAATGCATAAGTGAATAATAGGATAAATAAATTTTTAGAATTATTACTTAAAATCGGAAATTTTTTCTTTCAAAGAAGGAATTATTTAAAGCAATTTTATACTAATTTAATTTACTCTTCACTATATCAGTCTTCATAGGTTAACATTTAAATGTTTAAATGTTATAATATTTTCTCAAATTCATGCTACTAAGAAAATATTTAAAATATTCCTAAGTCGCAAAGGATGAGAATCAGATTACCATAATGCAAGCAGCTTAATGAACGTCTTCAGCAAACTGGAACAATAAATTTGATTTTTTTAACAAGTCTTCCCTCCCTGCAGAAGCTTTTAAATTTCCATATCTGGTAAGATAAAATAAGATTTCAAATATTATTTTATGAATTCGGTTTGCTTAAAATAACTTTAAAATGCTGAGAATTTTGTATTAATAAAATAGCACATTTAAATGAATTTTACGGTTAATATTACTAGCAACGCTTTTTCTGTTGCAAAATTGTATTTTACATAAGTTTATGTTTTATATAAGTGAAACTCTTTTTCATTCTTAACTTTGAAATAATGGCACCTTCAGCATCATTTTGGGACATTGTATAGTTATTATTATTATTGTAGAGTTGTTATTTGATTTTTTTTAAACATGACGTGAGAAATGTGGAATGCCCTCTCTGAGACTCGAACCAGGACCTCTCGAATATGCCCCGAGTGTTACCGTTACACGACGAAAGCATGCAGTGAGGAGAAAGGAGGGACCTTACATACTCCTCCCTTTTAAAGGGCGACTGGGGATTAGGGGACCCAGTCGCCAAATCCTGATGTTGAAGAATCGTCATCCGCCACCTTTTAGTTCGGGCGCCATTGCAGAGACATTAGGCTATTTTGATGCTGGAGACTTGAAAAATTAGCATTGCCCTCACGGGGACTACTTGAACCTGGACTTTCTCGAATACGTTTCGAGTCAAAACCTCTTAACAGAACTTCTGTTGGGAGGGGTTGACCAAGTGTGCTTCCCGTTACCCAACGAATGCATGTTGGAAAGGGGGAAGAAAACAAACACTGCAACTTTCAGACATGCTTGGAATAAGCAAAGTAACCTGTAAGTTAATTTTGAATGAAATCTGTAAAACCTGTAAAGATTGTACTCGATTTGTGCCTCGAATTATGACAGAACAGCAAAAAGAAGACGGGAAATCTTGCTGTGTAGGTTTGCTGACTATTGGGTGGCCCCCAACAATTTTTTAAACGTCTTTCATAGCGGGAGATGAAACCTGGTGTCTGCAACATGACTTAGAAATCTTATACAACTCCTTTTAGAGGGCAACTGGAAACTAGGCGACGCAGTCGCCAAACCCTGATGATGAACAATCATCAGCCACCATCTTTTTAGTTCGGGAGCCACTACAGAGATGTTAGGCTATTTTATTATTGAATATTATTATTGATGTTAGATTATTTTATTAATTATTTTAGTATTGTTATTATTGAATGCTGGAGAAGTAAAAAATAAGCAGTGCCTTCGCCGGGACTCGAACCTGGACCTCTCGCATACGCGCCGAAGTGCTAACCTTTACTCCACGAAGGCATGCAGAAAGGAAGAACAAATACACCCTTTTAACTGTACTCGCTTTGGCAGTACATATACTAAAATTAGAACGGTACAGAGAAGATTAGCATGGCCCCTGCGCAAGGATCACACCCTTTTAACTTCAGCGAAGTTTGTCTCTGCTTCAGTCTCTCTCTCTCCCGCCCAGAAAACGCCACTCTCAACTTCTTCAAAATCAAAAACTGTTTACAAACTTTGAACGGGTATTTAGATGTAAAACTGCATTGGCTCATGTGGGGCATATTGGAAACGAGAGGGCCGAGTATCTGGCCAAGGAGGCAGCCTTCGATACGTATATCCACCTTTATTGAAATTTCAGGATCTAAACAGATGGCCATCCCACACGTGAAGAAATTTTACATTGGCAAATTTAAAATCCTATGGGAAAATTCACCAAAAAGTAAAGAATACATGAAAATTATCAGAGTTTCTAACAAAATGGCTATTTTTAACAGTATTGATTTAAACGAAAATCCTTACTGGCACGGGAGATTTTCCTATTATTTTAAGAGATTCAACTTACAAAATAATGAACATTGTGCTTTTTGTAATGCCTTTGGAGACGCGAAACATTTTGTGGAGGACTGTCCTATTTTCTCCGATCAGAGGAAGCTTTACAAAATTGATAATGCTATATACTATAATGATAATTTTGATATCAAGGCTTTTATATCTTTTGCGCAAGATGTCCTTAAATTTATTAATGCAAATCGACGTGTAATTGAAATTCTGATCTGATGTTGTCCTTTGTCTTAGTTTTTGTTTGCATGTTCGTGAGTGCTTGTTATATGTTTTTCCCTATTTTTATTTTACATTGAGTATTATTTGTATCTTATTTATATTTGTATTATGAATTATTTATTTTGTATCTGATGTTCTTTTGGGATCACTCTTTTTTTTGACTATGAGGCCACTTCTTGGCCAGGGGATTCTGAGTGTACCCCCAATGTATTACAATGTATTACCCTTTTAAATTACGATTAGTGATTAGGGGATCCAATCGCCAAATTATGGTGGTGAAGAATCATCATCAACCATCTTTTTAGTTCGGGCACCACTACAGAGATGTTAGGTTATTTTGAATGCTTGAGAAGAGAAAAATGAGCAGTGCCCTTGCGGGATTTGAACCGGGACTTTCGAATACACGCCGACCGTGCTAACCGCATGCTGGAAAGAGGGAGAAAATACCTTATCATATAATTGAAAGAATAAATGATCATTCGCGATTTCGGAAGATTTAGGTCATTAGCAGATCTTTCAGATGCGACGTTCGATGTTGATGTGTATGATACATTCCTAAAAAATACTGGTCATTTCTAGAGATGATCCGTATAGACAGATGGTCAACACAAGACTATTCATTGCATTTTAAAGGAAAGAAATTTTAGTACTTCGTGTTCATTACATCTTCTTTTAAAATAAAAATGAAGTATAATGAATTAAAAATTTTCAGGTTTCCTACATAGTCATATTTGCAATTTTTAACCAAAGTGTTCTGTAGTATGATTTAACCCATAAACCGCTGGTGTTGCGTTGACGCAACGGTCAAAATAAATGCGTATATAAATATAACTATCTAAGATATTTTTTACCAGCAAATAATTTTGTGTAGAGAATATTATGAAGATTGTTTCTATAAAAAAATATTTGCCTTCAACAATCATTTTGTTTATAATAATTAATCTCATACTTTAAGCAAAATTTAAGCCAAATTTTCGACCGGGTCTTTTTGCTGAAAATATTTAACGAAAGAATCGCCGTCTTTATGAGTGATCTATTTTTAGTCAAGGTCACCGTTTATCAGAACATTACATCAGTCAGATGTTTATATTTGTGTTGGGAAGGAGCTGAAAACAGGTGTTGCGTTGACGCAACGTCAGCGGGAAACGGGTAGTCAATCTCCATTTTCACTCATTCCTTTCGATGTTCTGGTTCATGTTCTGGTTGTTTAAAAATGCCTAGAAGGAGGTATCTTACATTAGAAAAAGCCCTTCAAAGTTTTTTTGATGAAGAAACAGATGATGATAATGTTAATAATGACCAGAATGAAACTGATATTGTTGTTTTTCCCCAGAAATTGCAGAGGCTAGTGACGAAGAAGAAAGGAATGGCAATGTTTTAAATAATGATAATTATATTTTACCAAATGATACTGCTGGAGAAGTTTAAATTCACGTAAGAAGTAAGTTTCAGCCTTCTAAAAGCAGTTATAGTCATACTAAAATGTTTAAAAAGCAGAAGACTGAAATCTAGAAGTGGATAAAAAAGAAACTGTTAGTTATGTCTCAGGAAGAACATGAAGAAAGAGATAGAAGATAAATTCTAAAAGACAAAACACAAGATAAAACTAGTGCACAGATTTTAGATTTTCTTTTTGGTTTAGAAATTTACTCTCTTTTCGTCGAACAGACAAATATATACGCTCAGAAAAAAAAAAAAAAAAAAAAAAAAAACAGAATTTATTGCATCTAAAGCCTATATGAGAAGATTTATTGGAATATTATTGCTTACAGGATATTATTCTTTACCTGAAGAAAAAAATGTGTTTCTTCTTTTGATAGGGACATTTCTGTTCCTGTTGCACGAGAATTGGTATCACGTTTGCACTACAGGAATACGAAGCAGAATTTATATTTGACAACAGTCAAATTGAGAGTACTGATAAATTATATGAGGTGAGACTGTATCTAAACTTACTAAATATCACCACTTTTTACTATTGGAAATATAAAGTCTCTTTTAGATTTCAGACGCGAGAATGCATTATTCCTTTTGCAAACTTCTATTGAGAGTGTAGAATTAGCTAGAAATAGATCACCAACAGGAATACCTAGTAAATTCAGCATTCAAAAACCATTGCATGGAGATGGTAGACATTTTATCGTAAAGTCATTTGATAACAAAAGACTCTGTTGTAAAGAGTACCGTGGCCAGACTGTTCATTGATGCAAAGTATGTAATGTAGCTTTACATCATGATTGTAATCAAAATTTTCATGCTTGAATCTTTAAAATGAAATATTCTGTATTTGTAAAAGAAATACAATGTATCTTTTAATATTAAATTAATTACAAGTAAAATGATTTGTAGATTTACAAAACGTTATACAGCTAAAAAGTAATCCTGCGCTCCACTCGAAAGAAACATCACACGAGTGCAATCCTACTCACTAAAGATCCGTAGTCTTATTCCGCTGTCGTTGCGCGAACGCAACACTGGCTTTTTTCACAGGTAAGAGCATTTTTTTTTTATTTTCAAAGTAAATTTATGTTATAAATGCTTAATTTAATATTTGTTATTATTTTAATGAGAAAAAAAAAACATTCCTTGTAGTTTTGGCGGTGAATGGGTTAATTAGCTGTTATTGTTATTGTAATCTTCATTCATTAGTGTAATTGCTAAGCATGCAGTTTTTGAAAATGTTTATTCTATTACGATTCATGACAAGACAATTTTAAACTATAAGTTATTTCCCTTTCGTATGTCTGTCAGGCAAAATCCAACGACTCAGTTTTATATTTAATTTTCTCCTGTGTTCTGACAAGAGCAGCTTACTTCATACTGTAATCTCCAATCATACTTCATACTAGTTCTAATCCTGCAGAACCTGTGTGTTGTCATCTGCATTCTAAATTAATTTGTATCAATTTCAACACGATTCTCAGTCAAAAAATACTTACTAGATAAGAATCTAAACAGAGGTCCGTAACTAATGAACGAAATCTTCTGTACTTCGATGTTGATTATTTTATAAATAATCTTTATAATCTTATGCATATTAAGCTTTTAACTGATGTCGGTGAAATTAAGTAATGCGTATGAGAACTCCATTCATAAAATGTGTAAAGTTGTTGTTAATATTTAAAAAGGGTTATTCATTCAGATTTTAAATAAACTTCATTACTCCCTTGTGCGAAGTAACGGAAGAATTGTAATGGCGAAAATGTCGAATACAATTTAACGAGGTTTTTGCCTGTCATTTGTACGTAAGACAGAAAAAAAGGACTCTTTTATCGAAGCGGGTTTAAAAAAAGATTTAAAATGGATTCAGAAGACATTTTTTCGTGACGTCAGAACGTACGTTATAAGGTATTTCTCCCGCCTTCTTAACATGCCTTCGTAGAGTAGTGGTCAGTACGGTCTGCGCGTATTCGAGACGTCCGTGGTTCGAGTCCTGGCGAAAGCGTTGCTCATTTTTCATCTCTCCGTCTAAGAAATAAATAATGTCTTTACACCGGTGCCTGAACTAAGAGGGCGGTGGATGATGATTCTCCACCTCCAGGGTTAGGCGACTGTATCCCTTAATCCACAATCGCCCTTTTAAAGAGGGAGTATATAAGGTATTTCTCCCGCCTTCGTAGTTTAGTGGTCAGCACGCACGGCGCGTATTTGTATTCTCGAACGCCGGAATACACTCGACGCATATTCCATCGTTCGAATCCCGGCGGAGGCTTTGCTCATTTTTCATATCTCGGGCAACGAAATAACCTAATGTCTCTACAACGTGTGTGTGTGCATCTCGCATAACGAGTAGGCTCGGAACGTTGAAATCATTGATCACTGAAAGAATCAAAAACGAGCGGCCTCAGAACGTTAAAATTTTATGTATAGGACTGCTATAGGTTACAGGTTACGGGGATCACGGGCACTGTCCCTTTACCATAGTGGTTAATCGGTTTAGCACCGTACCCACCACAGTCTAGAGCCAAATGATAGGAACTCACGGGCGCCCCGCACCCGGAACCGAAGCCCAACGCCCGGACCACCCAGAGGGCAGTCCAACAGACCAAAAGCGCCCTCCAGACAAAACTCAACCAACCGTCGGGGCATTTATTGAGAAAATTCACAAGCTTGCATGGCCATATAAGGGCTCATAACTGCACAGCAGTAAAACAATTGGTATGACCTGATGACAAAAATAATACAGACACATAAGACAAAATTAACTAATCCAAACATATAAAAGAAATAAAAATTTAAAAGATATAGAAAAACATATTAAGTAATGTTATGTAATTACTTAAACAAAATACCATAATGAAATGCAAAAGATGTACATAAATATTGCAATGTAATATTCAAACATGTCACATTAATAAATGTCCAAGAAGTAAGCAATGCCTACATATGGAGAGAACCGAGAATACTTAAATACATAAAGTAATAAATGGGCAGATATAATTAGCAGATATAATAAATAATATTAAAGTATTTCAAGTGTGACAAATAATTACTGAAAATCTATAATAAATTCAAGAAACTATAAGTTAACATGCAGAATTAAATAATAGAATACATCAATGGATCTATGAATTTACCCGTAAATAAAATATTTAAACATGAAGGATAAAAATTTTAACATGAAGGATAAAAATAGTTAGTACCTTACAGGACAAAATTGCAGATATAAATTATAATTAAGATAAAATTCTAATAAACAGCATGAAAAATTTAAAAGGTACTAATTATATCAACAATGTATTTGTATTCAAGGTATAAAAATTGCTTCCAGAAGAACAAAATATTAAAAAGAACGTTAACTTAGTCATTTACAATGCACGCTGTATACTTAAAGACCAATTACAGTGTTTCAGTATCATATGCATTGTACCTGCGGCCAAAATTCTTCAAACGCAGACATTTTAACGAATACTATAGTATATGATGCAAATACTGACAAAAATTAGGTATATCAATAACAAAACTAATATTTCTAAGTTTAATCAAGTATATAATATACATAAATATACATAAATATCAACATCAGTATTTAATGAATATATAATACTTTACAGTACTTGGAACAAAAATATATATTAAATAATTCAATTGCAATCAGTAAACGTCTTATGAAATATATGAAAACTCAATTAATAGTCCCAGTACTTGTAATAATTCTCATACAAAATATACTGAAAGACTTAAAGATAGACCTAAAGGATAGAACTGCTATAACATGTAGCTGTGAAACTCCCTTTTTGGTTGCAGTCGGCTGCAGGAAACGTCTATAAATAAACATATAACAACCCTGTCTTGCTCGGATCTGTGAGTTCACTTATTGTTATATATTGGTAAATTGGACATTTTGTTCCTTTCAAAAATGATTGAATTACGTTGTTCCTATATTCCGCTTAAGGTTTTTATGCCTTTAGTTAATGTACACGCTAAGGTTACAGAATTTAAGTGCAGATAAGCCTAATGATTTTACCACAGCAGCCGTATTTGTTTACTTTTGCAACTTAGCAGAACAGTGAAGAGTTTCTGCACTTTGTGTGTTACTTTGCCGAATTGGGCCAAACGTAAACTTTCAATTTTGTGCAGCGAAAAATCAGACTTCTGGCCTGCTGGCCGAATTGCTTGTTTTTGCGGGCAAACTCTTAATTTTAATTGTAACATTTTTAATTGTTTTAACTCTATTCGGTGTTTTATATTTTTCAATTTTTAATGAAGGCATTTTGAAGTTTTATGTATTTTTGCCATGTCGCCAAGTGAGAACTGAATTAATTGAATGGGAAATCTATTTGTAATGAAATTCGAGGAAATAAGTTTAAATGAAATGCAGAAAAATTGCGTATAATTTAATATTCCGTACAAGGAGGTCATGTTGTGACAACATCAGAATTTGTTTTCAGAAATGTGCGCTTGAATAAATTAGAAATTTATATTAAAAATGTCATATATATTATTCTATATGAGAAAGCTGCATTAATCTGAAAGAAACGAAAATTGGCAACATAAACTTCTTAAACTAGAAAGGTCAGTGTCAATGATAAACAAAAATTATTCGCCATGCATTTTACTGTTTCTCTTTATCATAATAATAGCCTTTTCTGAAACTTAAAAGCTTCTTAAAAATACTTCAATTTCCAAATCAAAATTTGAAAACTATTTTATTAATTGTGTTATAACTTCGGATATATGTAATACAGCAATTTATCAATTGCGCATGAAGTTGCATTTTGAAGTTAGGGAATTCAATGAATGACGATCCATCATTTAAGCTAATTGACTTCTGATTTAATTTTGCGCTGTCAGTGTATAGAATCCACTAGAATCAGAAATTAACGTTCTTTGTTCTATTATGTTTCTAAGAAATAAAGTTGCATCTTATGTAGCTTATGTATCTCTTATGTTAGAAGTTTTTTTTTTTCTTTTCATCTTACATTACAGGCATTTATTTACATACATTTCTGCTGATTTTATTTAGAATTTAATATTCAGCTATTAGTTTAGAATATCATATACAACTGCATAAGAATGATATTTTACGAGTACTTTATCTCATTCACAAGGTATAATTAACAGTTACATGCGCCATCTAATTTTAAGTATTCGCGCATATCACAGCTATATAGATCTATAGTGGTAGATTTTAAAATTGTATAAGGTATTTCCTTCCTCCTTCCAGCAAGCTTTCGTGGTGTAACCGTTAGCATACTCGGCACGTAATAAAGAGATCCCGGTTCGAGTCCTGGCGAGGATTTTCGATTCCCGGCCCTTTGTCTCTCCTGCTTTAAAAAAAAAAAAAAAAAAAAAAAAAAAAAAAAAAAAAAAAAAACTTATAATTCTACAGTGGCGCCCAAACTGAAAGGAGGTGAATAATGATTCTTCACCACCAGGATTTGACGATTAGGTTCCCTAATCCCCAGGCGTCCATTAAAAGGAAGAATATATAAAATATTTTGTCCCTCCTTTCTGCATGCCTTCGTGGTGTAACGTTTAGCACACTCGGTGCGTATTCGAGAAGTCCAGATTCGAGTCCTGGCATAAGCACTGCCCATATCTCGTACTTTAAAAAATACTAATGATTCTACATTGGTGTCGAAACTAAAAGGTGATGGACAATAATTCGTAACCACCAGGATTTGGCGATTGGCCCCCCTAATCCACAGTCACCCTTTAACAGGGGGTATGTAAGACATCAGAAGAGGCAACGCCCATTTCAACGGAGGAAATCAACTGAAACAGAAAATAACTAACAAGTTGGTCTCATAGTCATAACAGGCCACGCCCGTTTGAACAAAGCAAAATAATTGAAACAGAAAAAAAGATCTGAAAGGTTTCAGATTTTTAATTACGTCCAAAGGGGCGTTTTTTTTATCATTTTGTGTGTTACATTTATTTATTAAATATCACATTCTTCGCACTTAAGCCATAAAATTCAGTTCAACAGCAATATCGCAAAACAGTTTTAAAATGAGCCTATCTTTAGAATTTCCCATACATAGACTCACGCGCTGGAGACAAAATGATTTCCTGTACAATGTTGCCATGGCTCGCCTTGAAATTCTTGAGTTCGTAAATTTTTAACGAATTTTTTATTAACAAAATATGAAATGGATAATAAAACAAATTTCAAATTTGGGCTTCCACATGCCCATATTCGAAGGAGGATGACGTCATTCAAAATTCGATGGCTCTATGTACCGTTGTTTTATCACAATGCGAGAAATATACATACATTTATGCAGATTTTTCATTATTTAATTTCTTTAAATATAATGCAGGACTCTAACATGGTGGCAACAGTTTGAAAAGTGAAGCGGTCATTCAGAGTGATTCAACGCAAAATCGCAAAACGAAAACAATAGTCCTTCAGAGACAAAGCCCCTTTGGAGTAATAACTAACAAATTGGTCTCATAGTCATAACAGGTGACACCCATTTCAACAAAGGAAAACAATTGAAACATCAGAAGAGGTATTTTCTCCCTTTTTCGAGCATTCCTTTGTGGTTTGCACACTCGAGTCCAGGTTCGAGACCTGGCGACGACTTTGCTCATGTTTCCCGTCTCCATCATCAAAATAACCTAATGACTCTTCAACCGTAAACAATTATTTTTAAGTATTTTAATATTTATTATAATTTAATAACAGTTTTTCGGGATATTCACCACTTGGACGAATCCACATTTTTAAGTTCACAGACTAGGCAGGTAGTCTTTCTGTGCAAATGTTTGAGGAAGTGAACACAAAATGTTCACATTCCTGAAACCTAAAATAACCATAGAACACACAGAATTCATACTAGTTGCGAACATGTTTTAATTTGTTTTGACTATATTTTAAATGGAATGTCAGAGCTATTCAATCTCACTTTACCATTTTAAAATCACGGTGTTTCATTTGTGAATGATTTCTTAATTTATTAAATCTTTCTGAAATGTTTAACGTTCCCAGAAAGAATTTTTGGCATTTTCAAAAGTTTTGTCACTTCGGGGAATTATTTCTTGAAAGACTTGGCCGCAAATTATCCATTGAAATAAAAACTTGGCTATGTCTTGAATAATTAAACTCTTTCTGTTGTTGTTGATACTAATCCTCCTGATCTGAACATAATCCACATGAAGTTAATGAATTCGTAATGGTGAGAAGGAAACAGAGAACTTTCGGAAGTAAGCAAAGCCATAAAAAGCATTATATTGTAAGGCTGCCCGTCCACAGCTAAAGATGTCCCATTGCTTTGCTCAGGTTGTTGGTGACAGTACGAGTTTGCCTAATGTTGTAGGAATATTGATAAAGAAACAGGTAGCAAGTTTCCATAACTTTCCTGCTCCTACCATCATCCTCTGCAAAACAACCCTTTGGCTGGGCAGTATTTTAATTTCCATGCTGCAAAGATATTTTTCAAGGTATCACACTGTAATTTAAATTTTTAAACTAACGTTTATATCCAATTTTATTACTTTGGGAGCACATTGTGAAACAATTTCAGGGGAAACGAAAACAGGAGACTAAACGTTTTTAAACACTCTCTTGATCCAATTTGCGGTAATTTGAATATATTATTGTGTTTCTAAGCAACTTACATTTTGAAAGCAGCAAAGTAGAGTTTAATTTCTCATTATCGTAAATTCGTTTTATTGAATGGCCTAGATGGTCTATTAATTTCGTTTTGGCATTTTGTGACGTTTCACTATAAACGGCGCTTCACTTTTCAAATTTTTGCCACCTAATATTAGAGCCCTGCATTACATTTAAAGAAAGTAAATAATGAAAAATCTGCATGAATGTATGTATATTTCTTGCACTGTGGAACTGTTGCACTGTGTGTATATTTCTTGCACTGTACCTAGGAACATTAAATTTTAAATAAAGTAGCTCTCCATTCAGATATGGGCATCTGGACGCACGAATTCGGAATTAGTTTTAATACCTATTAAAGAAATTTTGATTAACAAGCGCAAAGATTTCAAAGTGAGCAATGGCAACACTATACGATTTTTTTTTTAATCTCCAGTGCGCGAGACTGTGTATTGGAAATTCTAAAAGTATGTTCGATTTATAATTATTTTGTGATACTGCTGTTGACTTGAATTTTATGGTTTAAGCGCAAATAACATGATATTGATATTTAATAAATAAAGGTAACACACAAAACGTTAAAAAACGCCCCGCTGGGCGTAATATAAAATCTGAAACCTTGTCTGCACACAGCCTATAGCGCTGGAGATAAAATGTTTTTTTCCGTGCAGTATTGCCATTGCTCGCTTTGAAATCTTTGAGGTTGTTAATGAAAAATTAGTTAAAGTTTTACGAAAGAGGAAATCGATCATAACCAAATTCCAAATATCAAATATGGGCTTCCAGATGCCCATATTCGCAAGAGGAATACTTTATTCAAAATTATATGGCTCCAGGTACCGTTGTTTTTTCATAATGCAAGAAGCATACATACATTCATGCACATTCTGCATTATTTAATTTCTTTAAATATAATGCAGGGCTCTAATAATTAGTGGCAACAATTTAAAGACTGAAACGGTGTTTATTGGGAAACTCCCCAAAATGACACTAACACCTTTGGGCTGATAATAATTATTTTTGAACTCCATTGGAAGTATTAAACACTTATCATGTTCTCACGTTCGATCAGTAGTTTGGCATGCATATTGTTTTTAAGCTTTAAAGTGAACTTACTTAAAGTTAACTTTTAAACAATACGTTGTGTCCAAACTTTTGTCTGCTCTACAGTACAAGGAAAGCATTCAAGGTTGTGAGAAACTTCTAAGATAAAATTATGATAAGAACATTTAAAAATTCTAAAAGTATCTTGAATTCCGATTAGCTCAGCTAATTAAAGCAAGATTGGTGAAAAAAACACGTGTAATATAAAAATAGCCTTATTTACAGTAATAAATAATTCTTGAGAAGTTTTATATAAACTACTTATATACTCTAATATTTTAAGGAGTAATAATAAATTCCACATACTATTCCATTTCTTTTCTGTAAAATCATCTGCTGTGTTATTTCTTTTAAAATTTTCCCCCGGCGTGTAATTATTTTCTCATATAATATGGAAAATATTAAAATTCTCCTCCCTTTTTCCTCCTTCCATTCTCTGCACGCCTTCGTGCTGTGACGGTTAGCGCACTCGACGCGTTATTTCAAGAGGTCAAGGTTCTAGTTCCAGTGCTGCTCATTTTTCAGATTTCCTATTTCAAAAAATTCTAATGATTCTACAGTGGCGCCCGAACTAAAAGGTGGTGGATGATGATTCTTCATAACCAAAATTTGGCGATTGGGTCCTCTAATCACCAGCTAAAAGGGGAAATATATAAGATACCTGAAGTGGGCGCAGCCCCACCCACTTAACGAAACAGGTTGGTTTCATAGTCAAAAGAGGCCACGCCGGAGTATATAAGGTATTTCTATAGAGTATAGATTCGAATTGCGAATTATTTTATTTATTAAGTATTAAGAATTTATAGAGATTCAAATTACAAGAATGTTCCTGAATTCTATTTACCTTCTGTCTCTTGTTTTATTTTCCCTTTATATACGTAGTCTGTTTTACTGCGTTGTACAAGTTCAAATCTTTGAGCATCAGTGCTATTTGAAATGAGCCTAATTCTGTTCCATCCCCCCACCTTCCGAACTTCTTTACATTGAGGTGTAAAGACATTAGGTATTTTGGCAGCAGGCGAAATGAAAAATGAGCAATGCCAAACCCCAATTGCCAAATCCTGGTGGTGAAGAATCACCACTTTTTAGTTCGGGCGTCACTGTAAAGTCATTAGTTCATTTCGAAGCAGGAGAGATGGAAAATGTGAAATACCCTCGTGCGGACTCGAACCACGGACCTCAACGCAAAATGCCAAAACGAAAGTTATATTTCTTTTGGACAAATCGCCTCTTTGGACTAAAAGCTTGCGAATTTGATTTGGAATGAACCTAAATTTCGAAATGTGAAAGGAAGAATCAAATAAGTTTAATAAAAGAAGAGATATTAATAAATATACTATATACCAAATTCAATTAACATGGAGGCGCTAAAATTTTGAGAGCTAATTTTTTAAAAACGACTCGTGCGATTTTTACAAAACTTTGCATTTTGGATAAATTGAATCGTAGAATCGAAATATGGAAAACATTAGCATTTCATTTCAGAAAAAGTCCGATTTTTTATCAAAATATCTATATTAGAACAGTGATTAGTTCCAAACAATATTAGTAACAAAAAGGAAATTAATAGCCGTTTTGGTCAAATTCTAATTTTGGGCTTTGAAAATTCTCACATAAATCGAAGCACTGTTGTGATATGTCCAGCTGCGGTAAGATAGCTTCCCCGCAAAGCGAGTTTAGGGTTGCCAGATTTGCCGCGAAATTGCGCATTTGGCGACAAAACTGGCGATATGCCTTAGAGGGAGCGAGAACATTCTAGAATAAATTCTTACCGGTTTGCCCCAGAATATTCTCGAAGGCAGGTCGAAAGCTATATAAACACTGCATGTAGTGGAGTAGCAGTCAGTATATCGTGGGTGTATCGTGAAGAGTATCTTGAGTCTTCTGTACTTGAGTGTTTTGCCCTGGAGCTGCCTTCACCGTTATAGCCTAATAACCCGAATCCTGTCTTGCTGCTTGTTTCAGCATATTTGTCGTAGTTTTGCGACGATTGTGAAGCGTCTTTGGAGCTGTCCTATGAAATACTGACGAATAAGTTTGTTCTGATTCTTCACCAAGTGTTGTCATCTGTAACTCTATATCCATGAACCCGTAGAACGCAACAGTATGATTTGTCATTCTTCTAATTGCTACAGACGTTAAATTAGTTATTCATTTTTAATTCCTTGTACGACGTAAAGGAAGTATTATAATTGAGAAAAATTCCGGGTACCATATTTCAACGAAAATATCCATTTTAACCGCTATACAATGCAATTTAACGATATTTTGCGTGACATCTGTAGGTAAAGACAGAATAAAGGAACTCCTTTTCCCCAAACGAATTATAAAACTGATTTAAAATGGATTCAGAAGAGATTTTTTCTTTGGCGTCTGTACGTACGTATTTATGTGTGTATCACGCATAAATGAAAAACGAATAGCCTCAGAACGTTGCCCTTTTGTATGTGGGACTGCTATAACATGTAGTTGTGTACCTCCCGCTTTGGTGGCAATAGGTCGCACCAAAAGTAAGTAAATATATGTATACATATACTCAGTCTATTCCTCGGCTCCTGAGCTCAGTTTTTATTCTTATATGTTGGTATATTGCGCATTTTTTTGCTTTAAAAGGATTGAATTATGGTGTACGTATCTTCTGGTTAAAGTTTTTATGCCTTTTATTAACCTGCATGCAATATTTTTAGAATTATCAACAATTTAATAGCTGTTTAAGTGCGGCATAGCCTATTTTTTAAGCATAGCAGCCATATTCGTTAACGTTTCAAACTTAGCAGAATAGTAGATTGGTTACCAATCTAAAGAAAGTAAGCTTCGCAGCAAGAACTATTTCTTTTTTTGTTTTTGTTTTTTGTCGTTGTTTGTTTAATTTCTTTTATACATCTTTTTTATTATAGTATTTGAATAGAACATGTGGCAACGATAAGGTAATCCTGCATATAATATAATTTTTGTGCATTCTGAGTTATAAAAGGAATGAGATGTAATGATGTTAAGTGAACCTAGCGACAGACTGTCTCTACGGTATAGAATTATAGTGAATTTTAAAGAGTGCATTTATTCTGTTGTGGTTTATGCGCTATTGACGAAGCATATTTAATTTAATTGAATAAGTTTACATGAAATGCAGGAAAACATGCGTATAATTTAATATTCCGTGCAAGGAAGTCATGTGGTGTACACATCAGATTTTTAGCTTTATAATCCTTTTGTCTGATTGCAGTATAGTACACCAAGAGTAAGGAATGCTCCTGGTTGAACAAATTAAATTTTACTCTATCGCATACAAGGAAAGAAACTAATGATAATTTATGGATTAAGATTTTCCAGCATAAAATGATAGTGTTTCGAGTGTTAGCTATATTCATACGTGACGACAAACTTTGTAGAAATTATGAAACACTAGACAGGCTAAATGTTTAATTTCCACCAATTGTACAAAGTTATTCTAAATTAAACAAAGAAATAACTTAAAAATAGGTATCCTTTTTCTGAAGTTAATAATTAACCTCACGGGTCCAAAATATACACGTCTTCGGTAAAAATATAAAAAACTGTTTTACTGAAATTTACTTCTAACAAGTGTACATTTTCAGAGAAGGTCAAAATATTCTGGAAGGGTTCTGTGTTCTCTTAGAAAGAGTCCGCCGTATGGATATTTTTTTCAAAATTTCCCGATATTACATTTGCGAGAGACATTTATATATTTGTTTTAAATCGTTCCGGTATTTGATTTTAATATTTAATTAGTGGAAGTACACGATGCCAGTTAAGTTAGATTAAGAGCAGTGTATCTAATAAACAGAGAGAACGATACCGATAACGATGCAGAAAGTACGATTCATAGTCATACATTTTTCAGTCGGATGCGATATGGAACTCGTATAAAAATGTAAGTAGCAAAATAAACTAATTCTCTCGCATTATATCAGCAACAATGGCACGAAGTTTCGAATGATTTTAATCTTTCTAATCAAATAATCATACAAACTCACGTTCCATCCAATATTTCACCTATATTCAGTTTTACTCGATTAAATGTGGCAAACAATTTCTCATAACGGATCAGAACTGAATAACGCGAACAAACACACAAATATACGTTCTTCTTTATATATAAAGAATTTGTAAAGCTTACAAATTTTTGATTAACAAACTTTAGGATTTGAAAGAGAGCAGAAGCAGCGCTTTTCGAAATAAAGCAGATTTCTATTTCCAGCTGCGAGACTGTTGCCACTCGGAAAAAATGTGGGCAAAGTGATCTTCTTTCTGAGGTATTAATGAATATCTGTGATTTTAACTATTTGTGTTTGGAAAACGTGGACGTCGACCTTTTCCAGGACCCAGAAAAAATATTGTAGAAAATTTGGTGACGATAGTTATAGTAGTGACTGAGTTATTAGAGGACAACCAAACACACAGACTTTCTTCTATATTAAACAAAGTGTAACATTCTATTATTTAAGAAATAATTACATTTATTATCCTTTGATATTGTAGTGGCAATGCCATATTTGTATCATTTAACCATTGCTCAGCCACTTCAGAAATTGTTTAAAGTTATTATTCTTAAAGTTTTACCGGCTAGTAGTTGTATGAAAAATATATTTAGAAGAAAACTATAATAGTAAGTTAGAGTGTGAGGCTATAACGGATAGGATTGAATTTAAATTATCTATATTTGTGAATTGGGAATGAAATTTTATGTTTTACAAAGAAGCTCATCTGTTATTTCGATGAAAATTGTAAAATACGTTACAAGAGAAATAACCTAAAAATTAGGTATCATTCTTCTGAAGTTAATAAATAACCCACTGGTCCAAAATAGATACATCTTCGGTGAAAAAGTGTTTTTAGATACCGCTTACTGTTTCTTTAAGGTTCGAATACAAGTCAGCTCCCCTTTTCTTCTGTTCATTAATCATTGGCCGTATTCTGTTTAATGAAACGGTCTAACGTAAATGAACGGGATCCTGTCTCATCTTCATTAGTATGCGTTTCGAAGATTAAAATAAAGTGCTGTCTGCAATTGTTTCGATGGAATAAATGAGACATTTCTCTTAACCCGAGGAAGGTCTCGAAGCTACTACAATAAAAGTTTTTGCTGTTCCCCCGAAATGAAACAGATTTATTATTGGATTTAGTTAGGAGTTGAGTTTTTGTTTCTCCTTTCTGCACCGAAAGTGAAATGTAAATTCATTATATGATTAGTATTTTCGCTAAGCAATGCTAAGAGGGATACCTATGCTTTTTGGATATTTAGGCATAAGACTTATGTCCAAATGCTTATTGTTGTTGTTGACTAATGCTAACTTGTCTGACCTGTAAATCAGCCCATGCCAACGAAATTTATCGTGGCAAGGAGAGCAAGATACACCTGTCGTTGGCAACAGCCTTGAGCATCTCACAGGTGACAGTGCGATTTAACTCATTTCCGCCGCAAGTTTGATGGAGAGCACCCCCTGGAACGGGTCAGAACGAACCCCTCTTTCCCTAATAACAACCTCTCGAGAGCACTTTTGACTCGCCGCATAATCAGAGCCCCCCTGGGGAAACGGGTCCGCACGGACACTATACATTTACAGACATCCACGCCTTCTCCGGGATTCGAATCCAGGCCTTTCTGCACGGCAGTCAGCCACGCTAACCACTATACCGGTTAGGTGGCCCAAATATATACTTGGAGGTGACCATGAAATTTTTAGTTTATTGACAATTTCCAGCGAGCTGTTTCATACTAATTTAGAGTAAAAAATAAGTTTTCGAAAACCTATATATATATATGTATACATCGGAAAGGCTTATACAGTCATTTCTCCCCTCCTTCCAGCATGCCTTCGTCGTGTAACGGTAGCACATTCGGCGAGTATTCGAGAGATCCAGATTCGAATCCCGGCTAGGGCATTACCCATTTTTTAATCCCTCTAAAACCGGCAAGGCCATACATATACAGCCTATACTACTTTTTATGGTATCTCCAAGAACGTATATATACGTGCATATTAAAATATTTCAAAGAAACTAAGGCAATATATTAAAAGTACACAAAAGTAGAATTCTTACATTAAAATCAAGCAAAGAAATTTTTCTCATAATAGTTTTGGAAAATTTGCGCTTTCTTAGCGAAACCCCGGCTCGTCAGAGCGTTTAGGTGTTCTCCTTCAAAATAACCTAAGTGACGTCCGAACTAAAAGGTTGCGGACAGTAATTCGTCAATCAACCACGATTTGGGGAGTGGTTCCCCTAATCCGTAGTTGCTCTTTAAAAGGGGAAATATATAAGGTATTTTCTTCCTTCTTCCAACATGCATTTCTGGTGTAACGGTAGCACATACTGCGAGTGTTTTAGATATCCAGATTCGAGTCCCGGAGAGTGCACTGCCCATTTTTTATGTCTTCTACTTCAAGATTGCCTAATATCTGTAGTGGCGCCCGAACTTATGTTGTGAACAATTATTCGTCACCACCAGGATTTGGGGATTGGCTTCCCTAACTCCCAGTTGCCCTTTAAAAGCGTAGTTTCTCCTTCTTCCGGCGTGTCTTTGTAGTGTAAACGTAGCCCACTCGGCGCGTATACGGGAGGTCCAGGTTCAATTCCCGGCGAGGACATTGCCCATTTATCATATCTCCTGCTTCAAAAAACCTAATGACTCTATAAAGTTAAAAAGCAAATATCTGTGTTATGTAGCCGAAAATGAAATAGGTAGGTCACAAAAGGTCTGCGAGCGGTCGGACGATAAGTCACTGGACTATTTGTAGAAACTAATTTACATGATGGGATGGGTAAGAAGGTAAATGTTCTTCTTCCAATGACTTATTGTGACCACAAAAATTAACGTTTAAACCTATTAATCGACTTGGAGATGAGATCGTTTTATAAACGAGATTTTAATTAAGAAATTGGGCTAAGGAAATAAATAGTGTGAGATCAATTAAGAAATTGGGGTAAGGAAATAATTGGTGTTAAAGTTGTGTTTACAGCCTCTCGTGCTAGCTGATCAGCGATCTCATTGCCGGGGCACGTGTCCAATATAATTTTGGTTTTGTACACTGCGGAAAAAAAAAAGGGGGGCATAATTCTCTATCTCCCGTTCTATTGGGCCGACTAACAAAATTCAAATTCCGTTTTTCATGTCTCGAAAGCTCGACTTAGGATATATATTAGATTTGTATATATACAATTGTTCTAACATACGTATTTTGACACAAAATCGGACTTTTTCGTAATAGTTTTGGAAAATTGGCGCTTTCTTAGCGAAACCCCGGCTGGTCAGAGCGATTAGGTCTTCTAAAGGTTAGGTCTGAAAAAACACACCAATTTTTGTTTTCCATATTTCGATTCTACGACTCAAATTATACCTAGATATTAAATTTTGTAAATTTCGTGCGAAATTTCCGCAGAAATTCAAAAATTTATCTTGGCGAAATTTTTTTAGTTTGCGCCATGAATAATTCACTTGGCGAACTTCTTAATATATGGCAACCCAATTTTCTTTTCCCTTCCATTATGCCGGAGTGGGAAAAAAAGGCACCTTTTTCTTAACTTGTTAAATTGTGTAGGAGCGGAAAAAAAGTCACATCGTTCCTACTTACAAATAATTTTAGCAAATCCAAAATGTCAAATCCACATTTGATGTTTTATCGCTTTCAACAAATATGCCAAATTTCAAAACGCGCCAATATATAAATTCGCGTATATCTTCGGAAATTTTGACACACTACGGAGGGGGGGGGGACTTTATTATCTCCTGCGCGTGAGTCTCTGTATCGGAAATTCTAAAGATATGCTCATTTAAAAATTACTTTGCGACATTGCTACTAAACTGAACTTTATGGTTTGAGTACGTAGAACATGATATTTAATAAATAAAAATAACACACAAAACGTTAAAAAAAAACGCCTCTCTGGACGTAATTTAAAATCTGAAACCTTTGAATTTTTTTTTTTTTTTTTTTTTGGGTGGGGGGCTTTTTTTTTTTTTTTTTTTTTTTTTTTTCGAAATGTACCTGTTGGAAAGTGCGTTAACAGATTGATAGATATTGAATGTGGAGAGCGTGGACAGCGACATTGCCCTACTATAGCTTGCAGACACGAAGCAAAGTCAGATATTATTATAACTATTTGTAGAGAGCATTTCTGCCAATTTACTTGCTTCTCAGTTGCTAATAGTTCTGCCTGGAAGATGAATTTGATTTGTTTAATTTTGCTTTCCAGTTTTTTATTTGCATTCCATTGTAAAACGCGCGAAAGGCACAACCTACGAACTCTGTTTGGATCCATCTATGAATATCTGTTATTGAAATAGAGTAATTAAAAGTAAATTAAAAAGCCTATGACTTGAGGTAAAGATGCAAAGTAATAAACCAATAATTAATAATAGTTTATAATGTGAAAACGTTCCATATACCATCTATAAGGAAGACAAATTAAATTTAATATCATGAAGAAAAAAAATTCTTTGTACAATTTAAGTTAGTACTTTAGATAGTAATGTCAATCTCCTTGTTTAAAAAATCTATTAAGAAAAATCTTTAATCTCAAAAATACCAAAATCAAAAGTAAATTTTAAGTATTGAAAAAGTAGCTATTGTCATTGATCGCAGATTAATCGACTTAACAAGGGGATAAACCAATCTACCATCAATTAGCAACAAGTAAATGAGTAGAGAGTGCTTCATCTTACTTCCAAGTAAGCATCAATTTATTTGTTAGATCCAAATTGTAAGTCACAATTAATACTTAATATAAATAAAGACATTAATTCATTTAAGCCAAAAGAATATTGTTAAAAAAAATAGCAAATAATCTTAAAAATAAAGTTTCTCATTTAAGAACACAATTAATCTGAACGAGATGCTTACTTTAGAAGACATGTTCCCTACACTCTCATTTCAAACTCAAAATCAGAAGTAAACATATTAGAATATTAAAAGTTAATTCAGAATCATGAGAAGATCAAAAATGATATAATTTAAAATTGAAGTTTAAAACAAGTAGTTAATCAGAATTTTAAAGATGAAACTAAGTAAGTTAAATTTAACAAACTTGCCTTCAACATTTTAATACCAAATGGTTGGAAATTCAAGTATTAAGTGATTGAGTTATTCAGTAAGTTTGTATGCAACGTTTATGGGAATAAATATGCTGGACTGAACATCTTGATTTTGTCCCAGTTCCTCACAATAGATAGTAGAATTGAAGCTTCAAATTCTAATGAATTATCTTATTAACAGCCAACATCCCAAAGGATTCTCATTTTTATTTATAATTTATTATCTATTAACGTTATTAACGTAAGTAGCAGTCATAAAAGTGGCTTATAATCTTAATGATAATAGTTTTTTTTTTTTTTTTTTTGTGATATTATTAGCAGAAAGGGTATTAGCTCAGAAAGACTATTAATTTCGTTTTGGCATTTTGCGTTGAAAATATCGGTTTACTTTTCGAATTGTTGCCACCAAATATTAGAGCCCTGAATTATATTTCATGAAATTAAATAATGAAGAATCTGCATGAACGTATGTATGTTTCTCGCTCTGCGAAAAATCAACGGTAACTAGAGACGTCAAATTTTCAAGAAGTTGTCCTCCACTACAATTTTGGCATTTGGAAACCCGAACATGGAATCTGTTCTATTATCTATTTCATATTTTGTAAAATTTATTAATTAACGAACTCAACGATTGCAAAGCGAAGAATGGCAACACCGAATAAAAACATAACATTTTTAAATATTTTATTTATTTTATTACATAAAATAAAAACATTTTTATCACCAACGCGCGAGACTGCGTATCGGAAATTCTAAAGATATGCTTCTTTTAAAATTGATTTGCGATATTGCTTTTGAATTGACTTTTATGGTTTAAGTGCGAAGAACATGATATTTAATAAATAAAAGTAGCACACAAAAAGTTAGAAAAGTGCCCCTTTGGACGTAATTTAAAATCTGAAACCTTTCAGATTTTTATCTTTTTTTTTTTATTTATTATATTTTATAATTCTCTTTGCTTTTATTTATTAAGAGTGCGTAAATTTAATTTTATTCCATACTTTTAGTTTCCATTACATGTTAAAGCGGATGGTAGTCGCAAATCTGAGCGCTAAATTACTTGTAAGCAACTTGAAAAATTGCAAACTTCAGCTTGTGTAATTGAATTTGTGGGAAATTGCATTAAATATATACAGAGGATTTTCACACATTTATAACGATTTTGCAAAGATTTATATATGAGCAAACTTTAGAAATTTACTTTTTAATATGTTCAGTCTGATAGCCCTTTTGTTGAACTATCACATTTATGTCTATTTATGAACTATTTATGTCTTTAGTTAACTTGCATATTATAGCTGTAGATTTATCAACAATTTAAAAGTTGTTTATGTGCGGCTAAGCCTAATTTTTGTTTACCATGGCAGCCATATTTGAACGTTGAAATTTTGCATGTAGGACTGCTAGAACATAAAGTTGTGCACCTACCTTTTTGGTTGCACACGGCCCCATAAAAATGTAAATAAATATATGTATAACCACCCTGTTTCTCGGATTCGTGAGCTTATTTTTTTATTCTTAAATGTTAGTAAATTGTGCATTTTTGTGCACAAAGTGATTGAAATATATTTCAATATTGAATTCAATGATTAAAATATATTTCAATCATTGAATATATCCCCAAAAAGTGATTGAAATATATTTCTTTTATCTTCCGCTTAAGGTTTTTATACCTTTAATTAATCTGCATGTAACAGTTGTAAATTTATCAGCAATTTAAATGTTCTTTATGTGCGGCTAAGCCAAATTTTTTATCATAGCAGCCATATTTGTTTCCGTTTGAAACTTCGCAGAATAGTGAATTAAGTCGCTTTTTGCACCTTAAGAGTCTTTTTGCCGAATTTGACCAAAAGTAAGCTCTCAGTTTTGCGCTCTGAAAAATCTGCCTTCTTGCACGCTGGCCAAATTGCTTGTTTTTGCGTAGAAAGTCTGTGTAGGGAATGTGTAGAGAACAAGAGAGAAATTAAGTACAAGCGAGAAATTAAATACAGAATACTTTTTAACGGTATTCTGTATTTAATTTCTCTCTTGTAAAGCATTGCGTTATCTTCAATGAGCGTTCAGTATTACGCTCTGATTCTTCCCCAAAATGTTTAAATTTGCAGTATATTATCGGTATTAAGGTAATCGATTGCGGAGTGGCGACAGAGCAATGTATTATTTATGACTTGCAAATCAGTTAGAATAAGCGAGGAATAAATGTAAAATTTCTGTTAAATTTGTGAAATTTTAGTGGCAGTTCCCAGGTAGAATAATGCGGCGGTTGAAATGCAATCCTATGTCTCACTGGACATGAAATCCCGTCGTCGGCATGAGGGCAAATTTTCGCATTTCAATACGGTATTGCTTATTCTCGTCGAAGATCCCATTTGAGTCTAGAAACGGTCTTTTTGTCTAAAGAATCTCTTTTTGAAGTTTAATTTAAGAAATCTTCAAAATTCTCTAGTCTATTATTGTTTATGATGTTATCTCTATCATACAATAAAATAGAGTCTGTCTGCCTATGTGTGTGTGCGGTTCGTTCTTGCTGCGCGTAAACCTACCCAGTGCTACGAAATTTGGTACATAGGGAGTGCATCTAGACAAGAGCCAGTGCACCTAGATGCGATTTTTTCAAAACTCGAATGAGATTATTTTTTATTTTATCTTTTTGATAAAATCGCATCAAATCGATAAACGGCCTGCATCCATTGTTGCTGATATATCACTGTTCTCTTGTAGCTGATATCAGCACTGTTGCCACTCGGATAAATGAGGGCGATCATTTTGTGCAGTTTTTAAATTTAATTTTTCTCTTGGATACTCGAAAGAAGGCAAAGGGAAGTTGGTTAATTTATGTATTAGGATAATTAACATTTGTATTAAGGGATATTGCTTATTTCATTGTATTTTTTGCTTTTATATATAATACATTTTTATTGAATTTTTACTCCAAAACGGCTTTGTCCCTGAGGGACTAGTGTTTTTTTTTTTTTTTTTTTTTTTTAAATTTTATTTTGATTCGAATCACTGTGACATTCCGTTTCATTTTTCATACTGTTACCACCAAATATTATCGCCCTGTATTATATTTGAAGAAATTAAATAAAGACAAATGTGCATAAATATATGTATGTTTCCTGCATTGTGATAAAACAGCGGTACCTAGAACCATCCAAGTTTGAATAACGTAATCCTAATGCGAATATGGGCATCTGGAAGCCCAGTGACTGGTATCACTGTTTATCCTTGTATTACTTCCAGTAATGGCCCCAACTCATCTTACGATCCACGTATTAAAACATAAGTATTAGTTATTTCATCAGTTTTATCTTTCACGAAATTAACCGTATTACTTTCGATTTCAGTTTCTTGATAAGCTTTCAGTTTAATTCGCGGAGTGTTGATGTCATTTTGCAACTGTGAAAATGGGCAATCATTAGCGTGGCGTATGTAAAAGGTATTACCTATCTTGGCGTATGCAATATGTGGGAAATCAATCCATGTTCGACCAACTAATAAGTCGCATGGTTGCGTTTCATATCCTACAATTAGAACTGTAATGTCCTTTCCCTTCCACATTATCAATCTCTAAATTAATAGTTACTTTTCCTAATCTTCTAGCGGCTGGTTTACTCTGGTTTACAAAGCCAAATAATTCCTCCACATCAGATTTTATAGTAAGATTCAGTTTCCTACCCACAGACTGTTTCAATAGACACGAACTAGGACCTGTATCTGTGATTGCAGTAATTTCTTCACGATTATTGATGCGAGGATACTTTAAATGTACAGTTGGTGAAACAACAGAATTCTGGTTCATGGATAAATTATTTTTAACATTTGTTAAGTCTGAACTCTTAGACGTACACGTTTTAAATGGTTGCTACTTTCGTAGACGTTTGCACGGATTTTGTCCATTTACATTGGCGCAATTGTTGGTGCGGTTTTTACATCATCAGCCATCTTGAAAAACGCTATTTTTACGTATTTTACGCATAATAAAGTATTCGAAACTTAAAAAAAAATATCTTTAAAAATAATGGATTATTTTTTTGTTGAAAACGTTGTTTTTTAAGATGGCTGGGAAATGTAAATAAATACATTTACTAAGAGTATAAAATACTAAAGTAAGGTTAAATTATTACTTTCATATAGCAAAGAAATAGAATAAAAACACCGCTATAAAAACAGTGCGCCAACGTTTAATTGGATTAAAATATTACTTAAATTGAATATCGAATTAAAAACATCATACCAACGTTTAAAAGAATTAAAATATTACTTAAATTCAAATATTTTAAAACACGTTTTATAGGACAGAATTAATTATTTAACATTAAAATATATGCGGCAATGAATATCTCAGTAATTTTTAAAAGAGTGTATTATATTAATACACTTTTAAAAATATATATATAAAGTATACAATTATAAAGTAAAAGAAAAATATGTACTTAAATTATTTTAAGTGTTTTACCTGTCGTATATTCATAGGTACCACCAAAAAAATCAAAATCATAATTTAGATATCAATGAAAAAAATTTGTCCGTAAAAACGGACGAATGTTTAATACATTTTTTTATCCTTACAGCGGTTATTTCTTCCACTATGACCACAATACCATATACGGCTGTCTTCAGAATCGGCTTTTTAAACGATCTTCATCTGTGATCCACATCTCTCGCACTTCATTGAAGAAGAAATTAGCGAGGTTTCCTCCAAAAATTTAAAATAAATTTCCTCTAACTCTTGTAACAATTTATAAATAAATCTTTGATTAGGAAAGCCAGTTTGGCCAAAATAAGGTCTCAAAGGACATTTTTTTATTCCAATACTAATAATTCTTGGTAATTACCAATAACAATATTCATGTTCGAAAAGGACATATCTATTCGCTTTGAAATCTAAGGAATTCGAAAAGATGAAGAATAAATATTTAATATGGCGCGGTAATGCACAACTATTCAGTAACCAATCAGGGAGCTGATTACATCACGCATAGAATTAAAATTATTTAAATAATAATTCATAATAAAATCATTTTTAAAAAAATGCAAAATTAAATTGTATTTTAATATTTAACAGCCATAAATAATGTTAAAAACATTATATTAAATTTATAGATATTAAAACCAATTACTTTTAAAGTAAGGTGACGTCATTTTTACATCATCCACAACATAAAATTATGTAAAATATCATAAACAATAAAACTTTTATTTAAAAAAAAGATTTTCCATATTTATATATAAATTGATTTTCCATATTTAAAAGCCATAAATAATATTTAAAACACGGAATTTATGCATAATAAAACGCATTATTTTTTAAATAAAATGACAACAAAGTATCGGTTACCATAAATAACTTGTCAAGCAATGGGTTTACCATAAATCGTATAGCTCGCCAGAAAAAATCGTAAAAATCCGTGCAACCGTCTACCAAAGTAGCACCTTTAAAAGTATGACCCTCTTCATTGCATTTCTTGCAAATAATTACTTTTTAGGTTGAGCACAATCCATCGCTATATGTCCATAATCATAACAATTGAAGCATTGCGGCTCATCCATTTCATTGGAGATACCAGAATTATATTCCCTTTTCCTGTCGTCTATTTTATGAAATTTATCTCTCAAATTGTATTTATTATCAAAACTGTTTTTAAAACCCACTTTGAAATTACCAACTGTCTGCATAGATTCGTTAACATTTCTGGGTCTTGGTGGATACTGATTATAGGATCCTTCCTAAAATTTAGAACCAAATTTAGGCTTAGAATTATGCCTGAAGGTTTTATTTTCTACTTGAAGTACTTTTATTCCTGGCCGAATATTTTCATGTTCATCTAGTTTTTCAGCCAACACTTCAGGATTAATGAATTTAGAACATTCATCAATGAAATGGTCTCGGACAGCAGCGGCGACCCTTTTCTTTAATCCTATCCGGCACGTTACGCTTTAAAGTCGAAGTTTTGGTTTAAAAAAAAAAGTAGGCAGTCTAATTACGCCTAGAGGAGTACATAAGTAAAATGTTGTGAAGATAGCACTTATCGTTTTAATTCTGTGGGTGTGCCAAAAGTGGCCCACTTATTGAATAGAGCTTCGAAACGAGAGCTGAAACGATCATTGTTGTCAATGAACTGACCGATGAGATGCGGAGAAACAAATAATACAGATTCTTAGTTATCCTAGATGATCGGTGAGCCCTGTCTTGGCACACCTAGGGTTCGCCGTTTGATTTTAGGTAAGATTTCAAGGTAAAAATTTAAAACTAATACAGAATAAGGAGATTAGCATGCAGCCAAAAAATAACATGGAAATTACTTTTCAAACAATTCCTTTTATACCCTAAAAAGGTCTGGAAGATTTCTTTGAAAAATGAGGGTCTTAAAAAACTAAACATGGCTAAAATATATGGACCGGTTTGTGTTGAGCTGCCAACTACTATAAATAAAGAAGGTTCAGAGTAACCTATAAATCCTTTTTCATTCAATTTTTCTGTGCATACAGAAGGAAATTTTTAGGTTTATCCAGACCGGACACACTGTGCCGCAAAGGGTTAATTTATCCGTAATAATAAGCTATTTTAAAGAGTCAAAATCTGTTGCATTTAATCCACCAAGCCACTCTTCAAATAATTAATTCAAACGTGAAGTGCCTCCAAGTATTGCTTAACGTTTTAATGTGATCAAAGAGTTTTTGCCGAAGCTGTTCAGGGCTTAACTTAAATTGGCTCTTCCTGATTTTATTTAAATGAAAATAGATTGATGGGAAAATTTAAGACAGTGCGCAATGCCTAGTTTGTGCAATTCTAGAATGTTTTTTGAACAGATCGATGTGTACATGGACACAGAGTTTGTGCAATTCTTTGACTTTTTCTTGACTTCTTATTTTGGTTTTGTGTGGCGGCCATCTTGAAATTTTGCCTTCCTGGCGCCGATCTTGGCGTCAAAAAAGAATTGCCAAAAAACAATGTGCATCCAATTGTAAATTTTTACCTTTAAATTTTCGTAATAGCAGTTGCTTAACGAGCTTATAGTCGTTTGCTTTTTCTTCTGATTCACAGGCAATTAATTGAGTTATTTCATAAGGCAATAGACCCAACAGCTCAGAACCCAATTGTTTTCTTCTAACTCAATACGTCGTGCCTTTCTCTTAAATAAGACTAAATAAAAACTTATATCACCTTCATTCAAATCATACTTATGCACTAATTTACTCATATCACAAAAATTGGTTTTACTAACATTAGAAGGAACAGAATCATTTACATTACTACTTCGAATTTCCGCTTCCATTTTCAATTTTTTGAGTTCAAATGTTCTTTGCTTATCTTTTTCTTCTAAAATTTCCATTTCAAGTGCTCTTCAGATTTCTTGCCCCTAGCCAAATAAGCCGTCTTAAACTTTAGTTTTCAAATAATTATACTTAAGTTCTTCCCGTTTAATACTTAAACATAACGTAAACAGTTTATAAATGCACGTACCTTTCTACCTTCAGTTTTGGCGAGGTTCCGCATTCAGTTTAATCTTAACGTACATTAAGACAATGCGTTGTTAAATCCTATGTAATAATTATAGTTAATCCCACTTCTGAAATGTTAGCTTAACTTACATTCTTTAAGAAATATTCTTCACTTATGTTAATAAATATTTATTCTCGCTTTACTTGCATATCATTGAGACGATACAACTGAAAATACAAAATTACTATACGCACTTCAGAAAAACTACCGTTCAAAAAAACTCTGTTGTTGTCACTCGGGAAAATATATTTAAAAAAAAAACGTTTACACACATAAAATTCCATTCAGCAGCAATATCACAAAATATTTAAAATGAGCATATCTTTAGAATTTTCGATAGAGTTTCGCGAGGTGGAGGTAAAAACGATTTTCCCGTACAGTACAGTGTTGACATTACTCGCTTTGAAATCGCCGAATTTGTTAATCAAAAATTCGTTAAAGTTTAACAAAATTTTAAATAGATAATAAAACAACTTCGGGCTTCCAAGTGCCCAAGTTCGGTTGAAGGACTACGTTATTCAAAATTTGATAGCTCAAGTGCCGCTGTTTCTTCACAATGCGAGAAACATTCAAGCATGTATGCAGATTCTTCATTATTTAGTTTCTTTAAATATAATCCATTGCGATAGTATTTGGTGGCAACAGTTTGAAAAGATAATCGACAAAACATTCTGTTTTGAAATTGACAGCCCTTCTGGGCTAAGAAGATTCAAAGATACAGAAAATATCTGTCTTAAATGTTAGGAAACCATCAAGCAGCTTTCATTTGCACTGGCCATCAAAAAAAAAAAAAAAAAAAAAAAAAAAAAAGGGGGGGGGGGAAGCGAAAGAAAAAACGTTAGCTCATAAAATCCCTAGAGATCTGAAGCGAATCTAATTCCCTGCAGCTACAGTATCCGGGAAATTCTCCCTATTTTTGCTCCCAGATATGATCTTTGCCGAGAGCGAATTCCCCATCCATCGACTAATATCCCTCCGAAGCGGAACATGGTCTCTGCCCAGTCCGTGTGGTCAGCTGACAAGCGAGATCTACATCTGCTTCTCATGTTTGGACAACAAAGTGGATGTTGTATCTCCTTCCAAATCTACGGGCGGGGGTCAATATTTTTCGGGGTAAATAGAAGTCAAGAGCTCATCCAAGTCTGTGTGCCGCCACCAAAGCTCAGCTCTCCGTATTAGATGGCTTTATGTTTGCTTTCGAGTTTTGACGCATGATACAAATTAAGTGGTGTACTTAAGTGAAATTATTTCAGGTAAATAGGCAAAGAAAAGGAATGAAAAGGGCAAGTCTTTCTCGATATAGGTTTGCTCAGTTATTGAGAGGTTGTTTAATATACAGCGCAATGAATTGAGATACGGATTTTGGTGTTTCTCATGCAGAAAGATTTAGCTTTTTAACCCTCAAATGGATGATTTTTTTTTTTTAATTTACATCAAAAATACGTTAGAATTGATATAAAATAAAATAGAAAAAAATACTAAAAGAATTTAAACTAAGGTTTTAATTAAAGTTTTTGAAAAAATATTATTGTTGCAAATACTTACATTATGAAAAAATATGATCGGCACAATATAATAATAATAAAAATTTGAGGGGTTTCAGATTTAAAATGAAGTCCAAAGGGGCCTTTTTTAACGTTTTGTGTATTAGCTTTATTTATTAAATATCATGTTCTACATACTCAAACCGTAAATTCAGTTCAACAGCAATATCATAAAATCTTATATATATGCGGCTTAAGTGTTTGTCGCCGATAGTTTATTGATTGCTTGCGTAACTGCACTAGCCAATGGTTTCTCATACATTTGTAGCAATCTGTAGCAATCTTGCTTTTGAGCAAGAAGAAGGGAGGTGAGGACTTTGGCGAACGCCGTTTCCTCCAGTCCGTGAGGTCATCACACCTCACGGACTTTCACATTTGATTTTCAAATACAAGTTCAGAATTTTCTTTTATTGTTGCCAAAACTATATATGAAATACAATGTTTCCAATAAATGCATAAATGCATTTTACTTTAAAATTATTAAATCTGTTCTGAATTTTCAGCTGAACGCAAATTGGGCTTGTCAGGGGGAACATGAACATTTGTTTGCATTGGCAATCATCTGTTTTTGAAATGGTTTACAACTGTAATTATACCTTTATTCCACGGAATCTGTTCACGAGGATATTTGTTATTTAGTATTATTGCCAGAGTGGGATCAAGCATTTACACTTTGCATTTTAAATAAAAATTCATTTTGTGCAGTAAATAAACTAATTCAGATGAATTCAGTTTGAATTAGCAGACACCTTTGCACATATAATTTTAATTACAATTTATAATATCTAGAACAGCGGTCATTTCGTATGACCGCCGGGCTTTCTAGTAATTTTAATATGAGCATATCTTTAGAATTTCTGATACACAGTCTCGCGATCTGGAGATAATTTTTTTTTCTGTACAACGTTGCCACTGCTGGCTTTGAAATCCTTGAGTTTGTTATCAAGATATCGTTAAAGGTTTACAAAATATGAAATCGATAATAAAACACATTTTAAATTCCAAATTTGGGCTTCCAGATGCCTATATTCGGTGGAGGATTACGCTATTTAAAACTGGATGGCTCTAGGTACCGTTGTTTTATCTCAACGCGAAAAACATACATTTTAGCAGATTCTGAATTCTTTTATTTCTTTAAATATAACAAAGGGGATAATATTTGGTGGCAGAAATTGGGAAAGTGAAACGGACATTTAAACTTTTGCGTACAAAATCCCTAAACGAAATTAGTAGCCTTTCTGTGCTAAGGCGTTTTGGGCTAAAATTTCATAAACACAAATGATTCGTAAATGCATAAATTCGTGAACTCAAATGATGTCCAGACCCTCCACATCAACTCAAAATAACGACCGATACACCGTTACAGCACACTGAAACTTTCAAAACTATATACGTAAACAGTATGTATCCAGTTTGTTACACTATACAGTTGTAAGATTCTAGTCTATGTACTTTTAAGTTACAGTTGAAGAAATCTTAAGAACTGGTAAGCGAATAATCGCTTGAGCTCCTGAGACAGAAAATAAAATTTGGGAAGGGTTAAATACTCTTTATTATTCCAAATTAATTTCACAGAACTCCATGTTGGAGTTTTCCAATAAAACCTCTACTCGGACTTGAAGTCAGAAAACTAAAAACTAAAAATTAATTAATATTAACTAAAACGATATAGTCGAAGCTATCAAGATTCTAACAGAGTTGGCCCCTTAACGCTAAATAACGACGAAGCTATGTATCAAGGGCGTAAAGTACGGTCGAGCGTAATAACAGCTTAACCCTTTGCGGTACAGTGTGTCCGGTCTGGACACACCTAAAAGTTTCTTTCTGTACGCACAGAAAAATTGAATGAAAAAGGATTTATAGGTTACTATAGGTTACTCGGAACCTTCTTTATTTATAGTAGATGGCAGCTCAACACAAACCAGTCCATATATTTTAGCCATGTTGAGTTTATTAAGACCCTCATTTTTCAATGAAATCTTCCAGATTTTTTTAGGATATAAAAGGAATTGCTTGAAAAGACATTTCTATGTTATTTCTTTTGGCTGTATGCTAATCTCCTTATTCTATATTAGTTTTAAATTTTTACCTAGAAATCTTACCTAAAATCAAACGGCGAACCCTAGGTGTGCCCAGACAGGGCTCACCGATCATCTAGGATAACTGAGAGTCTGTATTCTTTGTTTCTCCGCATCTCATCGGTCAGTTCGTTGACAACAATGCTCGTTTCAGCACTCTTTTGAAGCTCTATTCAATTAGAGTGCCCATTTTGGTCACACCCATAGAATTAAAACGATAAGTGCTATCTTCACAAAATTTTACTTGTGTACTCCTCTGGGCTTATTAGACTGCCTACCTTTTATTTTTTTTATCAAAACTCCAACTTTAAAAGGTAGTGTGCCGGAAGGGGTTAAGAGAGAGTAGCCTAAAAAGGTGGGCACACGCTAATCAGAATCACCGGTTTTTCTCTAACGAAGCTGTAGAATTTCACAGTTAAATACTTCTCTTCATTTGCATTCAAACGCGATTCTAAAAATACGTTCTAGCCGGAAGTTGTAAGTTTGAAATTAAGAAACGATAGGACAGTTACTTTAACTCAAAATTTAACTCTTAGATAAGTTAAGATAATCCTTACACAGTAACATAAAATTTGTGTTCGGATTTGCTTTATGTCACTAAATATGAATATTTTGCGAAATGGCAACTACATGCATTTAAGGGGTAATTCATATGTGCCTTTCGCCAGTCGTTTTGCTTTCTCGAGATCAGGTGTAACCGAAGGCTACTGAAGTTGTTTTGAGGTGTTTAGGCATTTTATCTATCTGAACTCGAAATCAAAATTAAAAAGCATGAACATTTATCTGGATTATAGTAAGAAATTTCGTAAAATACTTCAAAGTATTCAAACCAGTATTTTTGCACCGTGCCTGGTGGCATTGTGATAATGAAGCCGGCGACCATGGCTTTGGGCTAATATTTTTAGGTGTATAGTATCCTTGTAGCATGATGGTAGTTAAAATAATGTCGAGACAGAAGTTCTCTCTTCAAGTTGTTGGTAGGGATTGAAAATTCCCAGATTCTTTCTCTGGAAGATTCTTCTTCAAAACTGGGCAGATTCGAACTATCAAATTGCTAAAGATTTTAGTTGCAAAATACTGCTGTAAAACCTTTCTTAGACTACCACACATGTTCTAAAAGATTTTGATCTTCTATGAAGACAGATGCGATATACAATGCATATGTTTTGTTACTTATTTCTCAAAAATGCTGGTCATTTCCAGAGGTGGTGGCTGGGAAGGGATCTGTTGTACTTTTAAGGAAATCAAAATACTTTCTTTCTATATTTTCTATACAAAATGTTGAAAGAAAGTCCTAGGTAGCTTTATATACTTTTAATTATATTGAAGAAACAACAATATTTGATAATTCCTGACTGTCCCTTTTTGTTAAATTCCTACTATTAGCTCATCCTCTTCCTATATCTAGTTCAAATTTTCAATCATTAATAGAATACTTTTTATTCATACACTCAAGTTGAAATACATTTTTTTAACTTGTAGTAGATGACACTTGATGTTAATACAGTTTTTTGACATATAAATTTTTTTTTAATTTTAGTATTTTATTTTATATTTAAAATTTTTTTGTACTTTTTAAATTTTTTCTTTGTTGACCTAGGTAGGAATTGACATTAATTTTTTATTTAATTAATTATTAATTAAATAATTTTAAAGCTTTAATGAAATATTTTTTATTCATCCACTCAAGTTCAAATACATGTTTTTAAACTTGTATTGGATGTTAAACTAGTTAATACAGTTGTACATATAGGATGCTAATACAGGTTTTTCACATATTAGAATGTATTTAAATTTTTAATTTTAAAATTTGTTTTTGTATTTTTTAAATTTTTTGGTCGGTCTAAGTAGGAATTGACTTAATTTTTTTATTTAATTAATTATTAATTAATCAATTTTGAGTCGTAAATAAAATACTTTTTCTTCATCCACTCAAGTTGAAATACATTTTTAAACTAGTAGTGGATGACACTTGATGTTAATACAGCTTTTACACATAATAAAAATTAAAAGAAAAATTTTCTTGTATTTATAGTTTTTTTTTCTTTTGTATTTTTTAAATTTCTTTATTGACCTATGTAGGAATTGACTTGAATTTTTTTATTTAATTAATTAATAATTAATTTTCAATCGTTAATAAAATATTTTTTATTCATACTTCAAATACATTTTTTAAACTTGTACTTTATCGTGTTATTGATTTCTGATCACTTTTTTCCACATTTAATCTACTAAAATTGGATATAGGTGAAAAATTGTAAGTTGAGCTATGAAGACCATTCGATTAGAAAGACGAAATTGCGTGCCATTGTTGCCGATATAATAAGAGCGAATTAGCTTATTTTTCTGTCAAAATTTGTTATGTGGGTTCTATATCACATCACACTGAATTTGAATCGTATTTTTTGCATCGTTATTAGAGAAGGATTACAGCGGTATCGTTCTCTCTGTTCTTAGATTCATTACCCTCAATCTAACTTAACTTGCTTCGGGTACTTCCGCTAGTTAAATATTAAAATCAATTACCGGAAACATTTCTAATCCCAAAACTTTCAGGTCCCCGTTAGTTTAAAATATTTAAATCTTTAAATGTTCAATGAACAAGCACATTTTACTTGCAGGGGAATAGAATATGAAAGCCAATAATAATTCAAAATAGAATTTATTTTGAATTAATGTAATAATTCAAAGTAGAATTTCTTTTTCGAATTAAATTCTGTACTTGCCTAATTAAATAGGATGCGTAAAGACAAAATGAGAGAAAACTTATTGCGATTGTAAATACATACAGAATTAATATAGCTTTAAGTATTAATTCTGTATGCATTTACAATCGCAATAAGCTTAAGTATAAAAAATACATGTCTTACGTAATAACAGGGACAGTTGAAAGGAACTGGTACTACATATTTCCTCTTTTATTTTCAGGAACTGTTTATGACCTCCAGAACGTTAAATTTATTTTTATATGAGTATTTTTGGTATTTCCGTTAGTTTTATGTATTTTACACCAGAGATAAAATTGGTTTCATTCTATTTCATTACTATTTCGCAATTTTTATGACGTCAATCTTTATTACATATAAAAGCTGATAAAAGTTTTGAGGTTTACAATAAAAAGTAGAAATGCTTAGCAGTGTTTGGTAAATGTCTTTAAAGGGCAGCAAACGCAACATGGATATAAAACATAATCAGAAATGTATAATTATTGTACGTTATTTAATATTTTAATGAAAAACGAATTTTACAATGATGCTTAGGAATTTTATTTCTGAAAGAATTAATATGTTGTTAGATTAATAGCAAAATGTGTTTAAGATTAGCCCATTACATAATACAAACGCAGAAATATTTTCTGTTTATTCAAAAATGTGTATTTTTATTTACTACTTAACCTGTAAAGTCTATGTCTCTTTGGGAACACAGATACATAGATTTTAAAAGGACTATTGAAGGACTATTATCTTGTAGCCTTGTAAAACAAAACAGAAAAATCAGAAAAAGTGTGTATTCCCCTTTTATTCGAGCACAAAGTTAACAAATGGCCTTCTGTGGCCGACCGTTAAATACTAGTAGTTCGACCTGGCTTGGGTTCGATCTCAGGCTAACGGGCTGGCAGCATGGTCGGCTTTTATGGTTTCCCCATGTGTAACGTGAATATGAGCCAGTTTCCCTTAGAAAGTCCTTCATGAAGGCATCCCTCCTCTTCCGCAGATATCCCTTGTGATTTTGTGATATTCAAATAATCTGATACAGCTTGGCTTACGATAAGCCAAGCACTCTTGGCTTAGCAGAAATACGTAACAAATAATAATTTCAAGGAGTGGTAGTTTAGCCTAACGATTCACAGAATACTTTAAAGCGCAGGAAGGGCTCTGGTTTGTTGTAAATCGGGAAGACAAAGCAGACTGGCTAGAACACTCAACGTCAGTAACGCAAGTCGCTGCTAATCGCAGCACAACGCGGCCTGGAATAAGTATACCACGCATTCAAACAAACTTCCGAAACTCGTGCTTAAATACCATTTCTTTCTACCTTAACCTAAAAGACCTCTCACTGTCTCGTTTACATTCTGGCATGAAAAGCGTGGGAGGAAAGAGAGTGGTAGGAAAGTCTTTCAAGCTAAAATGAACTTTTAATTAAAAATAAATCGATAACCCTTACATCTCATTTATACTTCTGTATGTAAAGAGGTATCAGTTCTTTTATTTTAATTAGTTGCTCTAAATTTTTATTTAAATAAACAAAACGTCTTTCTGATTCACACCGTTCAGCTGAATTAATAGAAAGTTTACCATTTTCCCACAAAATATGCTTCTTGGCTTACTTAAAGCTTTTAGTGCTTAATTGTACAGAGGTTAGCACGTATTTTTGGCAGCCAGAAGTCAGTTGTTCTCTCCCCATTTGGCTTCTCTGGCTTTTATTCGAACGCAAATGGGGATTGCTTCTGAATTACCTGTACTTGATTATCCCCTAAATCAGCAAAATTTTATTTAACTTTCTGCGTCAAATTGAGGTTTTTATTTTATTTAAATTCGCATTCAGGTTATTAGGAATATAGTTCAACTCGTTTAGTTGGGACACAGTTTGTAGAGTCATTACGTTATTTTGAAGCAGGAGATATAAAAAAAATTAGTAATGCCTTCGCCGGAACTCGAACCTGGTCCTCTCGAATACGAGCCAAGTGTGCTACCGTTACACCACGAAGGCATGCACAAAGGAGGGAGAAAATACCTTATATACTCCCTCTTTTAAAGGGCGACTGGGGGATGAAGGGACCCAGGCGCCAAATCCTGGTGGTGAAGAATCATCATTCACCACCTTTTTTAGTTCGGGCGCCACTGTAGAGTCACTAGGCTCAAGCAGAAGACATGAAAAATCAGCAATGACCTCTCCGGTACTCGAACGTGGACTTCCCGAGTTCCGAGTACGTTCCGAGTGTGCTACCACGAAGGCCTGAAGAAAGTACCTTATAAATTAAAAAGACCTGCAGAGCGTGTTTTAATAGCTAGCAAATTAATGTTCTCGCTGGGATCTGAACCACTCATCTTTAAGCTGATAGTTGGTAGAGCGGACCACTAATACCAAGATATCCGACACCGGAAAAAGCGATAATTTCTTAAAACTCTAACAAATTGTTCTGTACTTTTTTCATTTTCGGCTTTGTCTGTAATTACATAATAGCCAACGAAGGCCAATTAATAGATTACAATTAATAGATTCTAGAAGATTTTTACGATCTTAAATTTGACAAATTACTTGAATTTATTTTTTGAAGATTTTGATTAAGCTGTTTTCAACATTCAAAATTATTATTGCTTGCTCGACGATATTAAGTAAATAGCCAGCCGTGACCTTGAAGATTATGCAAAGTATTATTATTCTTAATCTTTTGTTAAGAGATGCATAACTCTAATCACTTTGATGCTATGCATCAAAGTGATCATACCATTAATTATTTTCAGTTCAACATTTACTAATATTGCAGTTACCGTAAACGAAATCTGATGCGGGGACCACATGGCTTCCAAGTACGGAAAATAAAACTATACACACGTTTTTACTGCATTTTATTTGAACTTGTTTCCTTGAATTTCATTAGAAATAGATTCCTCTTTCAATTAAGTCAGCTCTCAATTCGCGGCATGGCAAAAATAAATGAAACCTCAAACAAGTTTATTAAAAATTCAAAAATATAGAAAACTATAAATCACGAAAAACAGTCAAATCAATTTAAAATAATTCTGAAAGGTTTCAGATTTTAAATTACGTCCAAAGAAGCATTTTTTAACGTTTTGTGTGTAATCTTTATTTATTAAATATCATGTTCTTCGCACTAAAACCATAAAATTCAGTTCGACAACAATATCACAAAATATTTTTAAAACATGCATATCTTTAGAATTTCCGATTGAGTCTCGCGTGCTGGAGATAAATTTTCTTTTCTGCACAGTGTTGCCATGGCTCGCTTTGAAATCCCTGAGCTTGTTAATCAAGAACTCGTTAATGTTTTACAAAATATGAAATCGATAATGAAACAGATTTCAAATTCAAATTAAGGCTTCCACATGCCCATATTCTATGGAAGATTACGTTATTCAATTTTCGATGGCTCTAGGTACCCTTGTTTTATCACAATGCGAGAAACATGCAGAAACATTTATGCAGATTTTTAATTATTTAATTTCTTCAAATGTAATGCAGGACTCTAACATTTGGTGGCAACAATTTGAAAAGTCAAACATTGTTTATCGTGAATCGACGCAAAATGCCAAAACGAAATTAATATTTCTTCTCAGAAAATTGCCCCTTTTGATTAAAAACACTTTTACAATTAAAATTAGAGTTTCTACGCAAAAAACAGAAATCCACACATTGGGCAAAAAGGCAGATTTTTCGTTGCACAAAATCCAAAGTTTGCTTTTATTTCCACTCGGCAAAAAGACACTGAAAGTGCAGAAAGTAAGTTAATTCACTATTCTGCTAAGTTACCAGTGTGACTGCTGTGGTAAGGAAAATTAGGTTTAGCCGCACTTAAAACTTTTAAATGGTTGATAATTCTGCAACTATTGCATGTAGATTAACTAAAGGCGTAAAACCTTAACCGGAAGTTAAGAACAACATAATTCAATTATTTTTAAAGCAAAAATTGCACAATTTACCAACGATATTCCAACATTATTTTATAAATATAATAAACATTATTTTATACTCTCTAATTAAAAAAAAAATAAACGGGACGAAAAAATCTCTTCTGAATCTATTTTAAATCAATTTTATAGTCAGTTTGGAAAGAAAAAGAGTACTATATTTTCTTCTTACGTACAGATGTCTCGCGGAACTGTCGTTAAATTGCATTTGATAGTGGTTAAAATGGATGTTTTTGTCGAAATATGATACCCGTAATTTTTCGCGATTACAATGCTTCCTTTACTTCTTACAGCATCACTTTGTATCTATTTTGCTACTTTCATGCAGCCTCTAAATGTTCATTACACGTTGAGTTCGCGATGCGTTTCTAAACTTCTCTGATTAAACTTAATGGTCATTAAATAAAAGTAAGATCCTTTCGAAAAGCAAACAAATTAAAATCAACGTGTTCTTAAAGTGCTGTCGCATGTAACAGAGAGGGACTGCTTTAAAGATTTTTTAATTTAAAAATCATGCGTGATGTATCTAAAACAGGATGGCAGATTTAATCCATTCCTTCATCGGAACACTGGCTATCCGGGAAAGGCAGACAGCCATCTTGATACCATAATCTGCAGGTCCTTGTTAATTACCAACAGTCTGGCTCTTATTTTCGTTCAACCTGCCCGTAAAGTTTATTGAACAAAGCTCCAATTAGCTACGCGTGAAACAAAGTTTTAAAGATTAAAGTATAATGATAGCACTGTTTCACGTACACATAGAGTGTGGATTTCTTATTTATGTTAAGGAACTCGGGCGTATTTTAATTGATGTAAATAATTAATTTTTTAAGGAATGAATTCGTTTTACAGAATGTTTAAAATTTGCTTTCCAAGTCCAGTTTGTGGATATATTGGTGATTCGTTCCGAAATGCAATTTAAATTACAGCATTAAAAAGTTTACTATTTTTATTTTTTGGATAAAAATATCGTATTTCAGAATACCTAAGTATCATATTTATCGTAGATACACAAACAATAGGATTTTAACATATGTAGAACTTATATATTGTAGTTTTTTGTGGAAGCAGACAAGATAAAAATGAGCAACGCCTTCGGGAATCGAACCACACACCTCTGGAATACCCGCCCAGCGTGCAGACCACCACACCACGAAGGCACGCTATGAAGGCGGGAGAAATACCTTATAATATATATGTGTGTGTTATATGTATGTTAATATGTGCTTTATATGTGTTATATCTATTATGTGTGCTGTATGTCTTATATTTGTTACATCGTTTACTTTATAAAATATTTTATAAAAGGTTTTCGAACATTTATTTTAAGAAATTTAACTGAAAGTGCACTTTTTCCAATTTTTACTTCCTTGTATTATAATCACGAAGAAATCCGGGTACTATATTTTAACAAAAATATCCATTTTGCTTGCTATCAAATGCAATTTAACGATGCTTTTGCGTCACATTTTTACGTAAGGACAGAATAAAGAACTCTGTTTCCCCAACAGTTTTAAATTTTTTCATGATGTCTGTAGGTATGTACGTATGTATCTCGCATAACTCAAAAACGAGTAGACTCAGAACGTTAAAATTTTGTATATAGGACTGCTATAACATGTAAATGTGCACCTATTATATTTTGGTTGCAATTGGCCGCACCAAATATATATATATATATATATACTATATCCTTTCTGTTCTCGACTCATTCAGTTTCTTTATTCTTATATGTTGGTAAATTACGCATTTTTTTGCTTCAAAAGTGATTGAATTATGTCGTAAAAGGTGTTGCCGGAGTAAAGAACTGAAACAAAAATACTTTGTATAAATTATTAATTAAACTAAACTTCAGAAAACAAAACATTTGTAGTTTGTTCTGTTTTTATTCCTGGTGTATGAATGTGCTTGTTGCATGGGTTTTTTATAGTTTTTTAACGATAAGGAAAAGCCATTTTTTTAGAAACTCGCGCCTAAAATATTCCTTCTGAGACCGAGAAACGTTATTCGCATTTTTCTATAGTTATTTATTCTGTCGATCACTTATGTATAGTGTAACAAACTTTATACTTAGACAGGTAATTTTAGTAGAATTATGAGTAATTTTTTTTTTTCTGTGTAATGCAGCGCGAGATAAATTTTAACAGAAAGCTATGCCAGAAAAATAAGAGTACAGGAACAATTAACGTTCAGTAAATGGATATATTGGTAAATTGGCGAGATATCGCCCGGCTAACAACGGTTTAGGCAACTTATCTTGTCACCAAATTTGGCGAGAAATCGCTAAAAAAGTCGCCAAGTATGACGACATTTTGCTCTGGTACCTGTATCACCTAAGTAAGTACTGTAACTGAATAAATATAATTAACCACTATGTTAGTTGTAACCGTAATTCCACGGTCGTATTGTAGAGTCATTAAGATTTTTTTTGAAGCATTAGTCATGAAAAATAAGCAATGCCCTCTCCGGAACTCGAACCATGGACCTCTCGAATATGCGCCGAGCTTGATGACCACTACACCAACAATGCATGCTAAGAAGGCGGGAGAAGTGCCTTATATACTCCCCCTTTTAAAGGGCGACTGGGGATTAGCTGAACTAATCGCCAAATCGTGGTGGTGGAGATTCGTCTCCACCACTCTTTTAGTTCGGGAGCCACTGTATAGTAATTAGGTTATTTTGAAGCAGGATATGTGGAAAATGTAGAGTGCCTTCGCCGACACTCGAACCTCTCGAATACGAATATTCAGTTGTAGGCACCACGAAGGCATGCTAAGAAGGCGGGAGCTATACCTTATAGTATTGCTTTCCAGTAATTTCGAGAAGCAGAAAGTGCTAGAAATATCTCGCGGACGGTTGAAAACTATTTAAGTTCGAAGAGAGAGTATTTGCTGTATTATTTATTATTTTTTATATTTTCTCTATATGGACTTTAGTATGTCAGTTGTTTTCTTACTCATTTTGTTAGGTTACACTGTGTCATGACTGGTCGTTTTTAGATATGCACAACAAAGTAATGCACCTCTTAAGTTTTCCTCACTGCTCCTTTGTGTTTTTCTTGCTTTTCAGATTTTTGCCTCCTTAGAATTTTCGACTCCTGCTGATCCCCTTTTTAATCATCTTCTACCTTCCCTTACCTTCCTTCAGCATTTGTTAACGTCATGTGCCCATTGGGCTTTGCATCAAGAGCCTGACACGTCGCCCTTTCACAATATTTCGGTTATATTCGTGCGGATGCGGATCTGCTCTCCAGTTGTTTAGTTAGCTCTCCAGTTGTTTAGTTTAGTCTCCAGTTGTTAGTTGCGAGTTCAGCGTGAGATCGGATTAGCTTTCTTTTTAGATGCGCTTTGCAATGCATTGTATTTAGCGATCTTAATAGTTTGAAGTGTAACTACTGACTGTACTGTGTGATACTGTGAACCTTCGTACAAATATTTCTGTGGAAAACTAGAGAGTTCTGAAATATTTAATTAAAATAAATCTTATCTACATGTTATCCGATTCGCGCATTCAATCTTCAATGCAATTCGGTATTTCTCATTCAATTAATTCAGTTCTTACTTCAATATATATATTAAGAATCATGAAGTAAATCTTAAACACTTATTTCCTCGAATAAATTTCAGAATGGATTAAGCACGATTTAGTTCGCAATAATAAATGATGGCGGTATATTTGTTGTTGCGAAGCTTAGTTTCTCTAGATTGGCAACAAATCCACTATTCAGCTAAGTTTCAAATGTAAAGAAACATGGCCGCCAGCGTATTTATAAAGTAGGCTTAGTCGCACTTAAAAAACTTTTCTATTTTTGACAATTCTGCAATTATTGCATGCAGGTTTACTAAAGGCATAAAAATCTTAACCATAACAACATAATTCAATAATTTAAAGCAAAAAATGCACAATTTACAATCATATAAAAATCAAGAAACTGAGTTCACTGAGCCGAGTAATAGAGTGGATATATATATACATATATTTATATCCTTTTGTGCGGCCTAGTCAATCCAAAATACGAGGTGCACATATACATGTTATAGCAGTCCTACATACAAAATTTCAACGTTCTGAGGCTACTCATTTTTGAGTTATAGGACATACGTATGTACGCACAGAAGCCACGATAAATTCTTTTTAGAATTAATTTTAAATCAATTTTATAACTTTTTTGGGGGAAAAGGGTCCTTTACTCTGTCCTTACGTGCAGAGTCACGCAAAAACATCGTTAAATTGTATTCGATAGCCGTCAAAATGGATATTTTTGGTGAAATATGATACCCGAAATTTTTCGTGATTACAATACTGTCATTTTACCTCGTAGGAGGATGTAAAAAACATGCTCGGTCGTTTTAAAAATTATAAATGGTTTCAAACTGACTCCTTGCGAGTCTCCCTGTTTTATCTTTCTGCACGACATCTTTTATTTAATGCCAAGATTCTTAAAAATAGGAAGCATTTCAACTTCATCAGTTCTCTCCAAGAACTCAAAAATATCTCTCCTACGGTAATAAAATTCCTAAATGTTTCGATTAAAAAAGTAAAGCGACCAAAATTTTCACCATCCGGGATACAGGGTTTCCTCCTCATATACCTGTGTCTCCATGCTAAATGCATCCTTCTTCCGGTTTGTGGCTTTCGGTTCGAAGTTCTCGCTGAAAATGCGGATGCATCAAAGATGACTAAATGGGGTGTCTTCAATTGTGGGCGTGAATTTTTAACGCCCCCCCCCATTTTCTGAGGTGAGTGAATACAGACAAAGATTTTCTTTTTATTGCTCGGTAATGCCGGAAATATCGGGAGATGTCACGTGGGAGGATTTTTGTAAAAGACTGCAGATGTCAGCTTGGTATTTTACAGAATAAGAATAGGATGATATTAAAAAGTATTCATGCTTTCCCATTTGTGGTTTTACCAAGTTGTATTTACTAAATAAATAGCAGAAGAATAACTGTATGTTATTTGAAAGTCATTAATATCGATTACACAAAATTAATATATTAATTATAATAATGATAAAATAACCGTATAATAATTATTAGTTTATTATATTAATTATAATAATGTGTGATAGATCTTAAAATAATTATCGATAATTTATTAAACTGGACTTTAAAATAGCTAAAAATCAACTTAAACGTTCAATTTGTATTTTTTACTCTTATAATATTCCATATAAGTAACTACATCGTATGCAAAAAACCGAGTTCAAATATTCTAATTTTTAAAGAAGTTATAAGCGTTTAAAATGTGTAAACAACGTAAACTTTGCCCTTTAAATTTTGGAGAAAATTTTAAAAAATATATTTCAACAGTTATTTAATGATGTCATAATTTATATATTTACCAAAAGAAGTGCTTATATCTAAAAAAAAAAAAAAAAAAAAAAAAAAAAAAAAAAAAAAGGCTAGAAATGTCAGTATTGACAACTATTAATTGAATTTAACTTTGGTTATGTTAATGCTATACGCGGAGACATGAATATAATCGTTGCAAAAAAGCGTGATCAACGTCCCTTGAACCAAAGCAATAAGATAAGTTTACCTGCTTGGTAAAAAACAAAAATAGTATAAAATATTGTAAAGCATTAAAAGATAATGCAAATGCAACAAATGAAGGTAACACATATGAAGAAAGTGAATTTAAAAAGTTTCATTGGGTATAATGTGTCAATTGTTTCCACCTCTAACATCGAATGACAAGCCAATTTGCGATATGTTTTTGTCATATTTAATATTATGAGATTAAAAATAGTTAAACGATACGAAAATGTTATCTATTGTCTACATATTCATATTTAAAGTTAATTTGCTGTTTCTCATGACCCTATATTAAAGGTAAGTTTGAAGAAGACCTTTGAATTCGGTTTTCTCAAAACAAAAGTTTCACAGTTCGTATGTCTTGAAAATGCTCCATGCGTCTCATTTTTAGTTAATAATGAATGATATTTGCAAGAAACTATCTTGTTATATGTTACAGTAGATATGTATATGCATTTTTGGATATGAGGATATTAAGAAGTTTAAACTTGTGATAATGTTTAACAAAAGGTGACATTTTTTAAAAACTGGGTTTGCGTTTACAAAAATCATTTTTAAAAATTTATGACCCATCATATTTAATAACACAAGCCTTTTATCAAGTCTTTATAACTAAATGGAAAAATTAGGAAAAATATTGAAAATTAGTGCGCAAGGAGCATTTTAAATATTTAATTTAAATAATTAATTATTTGTTTCCAAAATTTTTAATTTAAAATAAATTTAAATTTCGAACATATTTTTTATAAACTGATGTTATAATACGTATATGCATAAAAAGTCTTGTCGAAAACACAAAAACTAATTTTTAAACTCCACCGTCCCCTTAATAAATTAATCGATATACACTGACTGTATTATCAATTACTATTTGATATTATTTGATCTATTTGATATTATTTAATCGATAACTAAGTATGTATTTCTTGAAGTATGATCCTCTTGAGTTAAAGTACACCCTGCCCCCACAAAAAAATAATAATATAATGGGAGACTTCTATTTTATTCTATTGGATTATTCTATATTACTCTACTGGAGTAATATAGATATTACTCCAGTACGGTATATTCATTCTACTGAACCGATTGTCGGAATTTAATTTACGTTTTCCATATCTCGAAAGCTCGTATTAGGATATATGTTAGATTTATGCATAGAATTGTTCTAACATAGGTATTTTGACACAAAATCGGACTTTTTCTGAAATATCATGTCGATTTTTTCCATATTTCGATTCTACGATTCAATTTACGCAAATTTACGTGTCGTTTTTAAAAAATTAGCTTTCAAAATTTTAGCTCCTCCATGTTAATTGAATTTGGTATGTATTTATTAATATCTCTTCTTTTATTAAACGTATGTGATTCTTCCTTTCACATTTCGAAATTTAAATTCATTTCAAATAAAATTCGCACATTTTTAGTCCGAAGGGGCGATTTCTCCAAAAGGAGTATTAATTTCGTTTTGGCATTTTGCGTTGATTCATTATAAATTTAAAAACTTTTCAAATTCTTGCCAACAAATATTAGAGTCTTGTATTATATTTAAAGAGATTGAGTAATGAAAAATCTCTATAAATATATGTGTTCGATAAAACAACGGTACCTAGAGCCTTTCAATTTTGACTAACATAATATGGGGGGGATGGATGGGGAAAAAACAGTTTTGAAATGAATGAAGTATAACGCAACATTGAAATCCGTTTGCTTAAATTTTATTGTTAAAGTTCCTATGCTGTACTAGCTACTAACTGAAGTTTCTGTTAGGCGATAATTGAAAAACCGATCATAATAAATTTGCTATGTCGTGCTGCAGAATTGTGTTTGGTACAACGGTATAATTTGAAACACAGTATTAAAATTTTGCACAGTCGATTATGGCACTGCATAATCGACTGTGCAAAATTCAATGTATATGTCTCATTATTTAATTGCTGTGTACGGTGTATATTTACTCTTCGGAGGCTAAAATTATTTTCTATGACAAATTTCGAATTTAGTATTCAAATTTTATACATAGATTATAAGGTATTTTCTCCCTCCTCCCAGCATGCCTTCGTGGTGTAGTGGTTAACACACTCGGCGCGTATTCGAGAGGTCCAGGTTCGCGTCCCGGCGAGGGCATTGCAGATTTTTCAAATCTCCTACTTCAAAAAAAAATAACCTAATGACTCTACAATATCTGGATGCAACAGAAACAATATTGTTTCTAAATTATGTCATTCCGTTTGTTATAGGTATTAACGTCGGTGACTGCCGTGCCAGAGTTCGAATCCCGGAGAAAGCATGGAAATATGTCAATTTATAGTGTCCTTGAGGAGTGGTGGCACTCATAATATGCGGCGAGCCTATAGTTCTCTGGAGAGATGGGTAGCCACTAACCTCTTCCAGAGGACATTAGAGAGTTCTCCATCAAAATTGGGGGCGAGAATGAGCTAAATCGCACTGTTACCTGTAAGGTGTTCGAGCCTGTTGCCAACGACAGGCGTAATCTTGCGCTCCTTGCCACGAGAAATTTCCTGGGCATGGGCTGAATATACGTAACACAATTGAGCCTTACAACAACTAATACAGCTTTAGATACTGACAGATGTAAATAACGTCTTTGAGGAGCAAAAAAAGTAAACGATATTTGTAAAAAAAGATGGTTGCAGGAATGAGAAACAGAGATTTTATTACATTTACTGAATTTTACATGCATAAGTTGTTAAAATTCCGAAAATTTGTTCGTGTTCTTAGTGATTAAGATTTTTTAAATTAAATGACCTTTCGAAACCAAAACAGACTGTTTTGTGCGTACGGTTTCGTAATAGATTGAATGCGGAAGTCCGATAAGAGGTTAATAAAATTTATTCTTATCAAAAGAAATATAACAGAACTGTGTAATTTTCCTCGGAGATATTCGTACAAGTGTGCACATTATCACGCAGTATAATCAGTAGTTACACTTCAAACTATTGAGATCGTTAAACACAACGCAATGCAAAGTGCATCTGAAGAGAAAGCTAATCCAATATCAGGTTGAACTCGCAACATTAACTACAACAAATGATTAAAGAGGCCTTTTATAGATTTCAACCGCTCGCGAGCTATTTCTCGTCTCAATGCGTCTGGAAATGCAATAAGAGTGCGGAATGACGGTTACAGCTAACATATTGTTCAATTATGTTTATTCAATGTCAATACAAATAACCGAGATACCCATTTACTCAAGGTTAAATGCACATGCTTCTGTATTTTTACTTTTCCGACATAGCAACAACAATAACTAAGCAACTCCGAGCAGATGCTCTCTCTTCGACCTTAAATAGTTTTCAACCGACCGCGAGATACTTCTAGTACTTTCTGCTTCTCGAAATTCCTGGACAGCAATACGACGGTGGAATAACGGTTACAGTTAACAAAATAGTCAAGTACATTTATTTAATTTCAATATATTTTACGGTGATACAGGGAGCGGACCAAATGTCGCCAAATACTCGTCAAATTTGGCATCTTTCGGGAATATGTCGTCCTACTTGGCGACAAATTAAGTCGCTAAAGCCGTTGTCAGCTTGATGATATCTCGCTAATTTATCAAGACTCAATGATAAATTAACTTATCCGTGTATGCTTACTTTTCCAATATAGCTTATAAGGTATTTCCTCGCCTTCCTAGCATGCCTTCGTGGTGTTGTGGTGTGCACGCTAGGCGCGTTTTGAAGAGGTCCGTGGTTTGATTCCCGGCGAAGGCGTTGCTCATTTTTCAAGTCTCCTGCTTCCAAAAAGTACCTAATGTCTCTACAGCGGCGCCCGAACTAAAAGGGTGGTGGATGATAATTCTCCCCACGCAGGATGCGGCATCTGGGTCCCCTAAACACCCCAGTCGCCCATTAAAGGGGGGGCATATATAAGGTATTTCTCGCATACCTTCGTGGTGTGGTGGTATGCACGCTGGGCGCGTATTCCAGAGGTCCGTGTTTCAATTCACCACGAAGGCGTTGCTTATTTTTTATGATTCTTGCTTCAAAATAAAAAATCCTAATATCTCTATAAGCTTTCTCATAAAATTTGTCTCGCGCTGCATTACACGGGGAAATGCAACATTATTAATTATAACTTCTCTAAAATTAACAATCTAAATACAAAATTGGCAACAATACTTTTAAATAGGATCCATAGATCCACCAAAAATATACATTTTCGCCCATTCTTCCCTAAAGGGCGTAAATCATGAAGTAAAACCCTTCCTGTCGTTTACCTAGAAAACTCTCCTAATCGCTCAGTATATATATATTCCAGACATCTTGCTATCAGCCTAATGCAAAATATAACCTCTAAATGTGGGGCAAATGCTTGTCATTGAAGTGCTAGACAAGAAAGGAGACATAATATACGACTTGTTTGCCTCAAAATCTTCCACAACTTTGCGGTGCCTGGAAACATTTTATGCGTCCTAAAAAATTGCCTTAAATCCGAGAGCCTTGTTCTGTATAAAACCTCTATCAGGCTACGTTCCATAAATATTAAGTAAGGCTTTGTACACGTGCAGAGGGTGTGAAGCATGGCTTGTTGTTTAGCCGTAAAGAATGACGATATGAGGAAAGAAACCCTGACAGGATGTTATTTTTCAGACACATCGGCTACAATCGATAGACGCATTCGTCAGTTTTATCACTTTTCCTGCCTCCTAACGTTCCTGGCTGGTTAACGGTATGTGAAAGCGATACGATACGATTTTAATCCTTTAGCGTTTCTGTATATAGCAATCGATGCAGCAGTTTTAGCGGCTATGGAGAAGGCCTTCACTGCTTTTTCGGGTGGCAAAGACTGTCCTTAAACATCGATAAATAAACTTGTGTCATCGATAAGAAACACGCAGTTGTTTATCGAGTACGAAGGTTTCAAATAAATAAAATTGAAAGATTCTTTTCCTCGTGTACTCTATCGTGCGTATTTAATATATTAAATCGTACGTATTCAATCACTAGATTCTAATATCCGTTTTATTAATTATGCATTTTTTTCTGCTTAGACAACAAAACAGACATACATTAATTTTCATTATTTTTTAGATTCGCTTCATGCACAATTGCTGTTTTTTATTAACCAAACTCAGCATATCAATACTTTTGAGCATTATATCAGCAACATGAACCAGTTTTTGTTTATTAAGACTTCTATAAAGGTCTTATAATGAATTAATTCCAATAATTGAAACGATTGACTGTATTATAGAGTTTTACTCGCATTGCTTCCAGTCTCATATATAAAGAAAAAAATAAAAAATAAAAATCTTATTACAGTAAAAAAGAATGTCTGAATGGTTTCAGATTTTAAATTACATCCAAACAGGCTTTTTTTAACGTTTTGTGTAATACCTTTATGTATTAAATATCATGTGCTTCGCCTTTACTCGAACCATAAAATTCAGTTCAACAGCAATATCGTAAAATAATTTTAAAATCAGCAATTCTTTAGAATTTCCGACACACAGTCTCGCGCGCTGGAGATAAAAATGTTTTTTCTCGTACAGTGTAGCATTGCTCGCTTTGAAATCTTTGAGTTTGTTAATCCAAAAGTATGAAATAGGCAATAAAAAACAATTAAAATATGAAATATGGGCTTCCCAATGACCATATTTGGGTTGAGAAGTATGTTATTCAAAATTGGTTTGCTCCAAGAGGGTCAATAATACAGGGTGAAAATATTGGGTGGCAACAATTTGAAAAGTGAAACACCAGAAAATACCTAAACGAAATTGAATAACCTTTCTGGCCCAGCGCACTTTAGGCTAATAAAATATAAAGGTAGGACCTTTGAAAGATGGTTATATTTTTCCTAAAATAACTAAAAACATTTTACTAACATCAGCAGTAATTTTACTAGATTTTATAACCGGATTTCAGACAAATGTGCAGCTTTAAAAAGCAGCTGTCACAGTTGGCTCCTGTTATCTGCTAAAAACTCAAATATATGTTAAGAATATTTATTAAATGCATTTGTTAATTTCCTATTAAACAAAATTTCGAATCTCGCAAGTAGCTTTGAATATAACAGAAAAATATCAAGTAACAATTTCATACATTTTTCCCTTTTAGCTACAACATCAGGTACTGTGTCTATAATTTATTAGAAAATACACTGTAGATTGTTTAATGCCTGCGAAAAACTGTTTTTGCATTGTTGGAATCATTGATGAACTTTCTTGGTCAAACCCAGGGTTTATTGCTGGAAGCGATAGTCCTTTTTACTTCCTTGTACGAAGTAAAAAGGAAGTATTGTAATCGCGAAAATTTTCAGGCATCATATTTCAACGAAAATGTCCATTTTGACCGCTATCGAATGCAGTTTAACGATGTTTTAGCGTGACATCTGTACGGATGGACAGAATAAAAGACTCTTCCCCCCCCAAAAAAAAATTATGAAACTAATTTAAAATGAATTCTAAGAAAAACTTTTCGTGGCGTCTTTACGTACCGTATCACGCATTAACTCAAAAACGAGTAGCGTCAGAACGTTGAAATTTTGTATATAGGACTTCTATAACATCTAGATGTGCACCTCGTATTTTGGTTGCAGTCGGCCTCATCAAACGTGTATAAATATATGTAAATATATATATATATCCGCTCAGTTAACCGGCTCAGTGATCTCAGTTTCTTTACTCTTATATGTTTGTAAATTGTGCATTTTTTGCTTTAAAAATGATTGAATTATGTTCTTATCTTCCGGTTAAGGTTTTTATGTCTTTAGTAAATCTGCATGCACATGGAGTTAACAACAATTTAAAAGTTGTTTAAGTGCAGCTAAGCCTAATGAATTTTGCGATGGCGGCCATGTTTGTTTACATTTTTAATTTGGCAAACCAACTTGTCGGTGTTGTTTTGCCTAATGAGGCTAAGAACTTTCTCAATTTTGTGCACATAAAAATTTGTCTTCCTGTTTGCCGGTTGAATTCCTTGTTTTTGCACAGAAATTCTAATTTAATTGTAAATTTTTTTAGGGTATTTTAATGGTTTTCTGTACTTTATAGTTTTTAATGCAGATATTTTGAATATTTATGTATGTTGGCCTGTCTGCGAAGTGAGAACAGAATTAATTGAATGCGAAATATATCTCCAGTTAAATTCCAGGAAATAAATGTAATGCAGCAAAAAATGTGTATAATTTAATAAGCAGTTCAAGAAATTTATGTGGTTTCCCCAACAGATATTTTCTTTAGAATATCCTAAGCGCCTTTCTTTTTCACACTGCCTCTGTTCACTACGATTTGTGATAGAATACATTTGACTGTCAACAACAAATAAACTGAAAACCCTTTTAGTTTCATATTGGTAAACTGAGAAAATTCTTTAAGAAATTTTTATTTCTATGTATTATATGACATAAATGTATTATTCCATGTTCGCAATGTAACATGAAAATATTTCTATTTTTATATTTATCTAGAAGGAAAATATTTCTATTTTTATATTTATCTAGAAGAGCCTGAATTTTTATTCTAGTACATACACTTCTACTAAAACCTCCTCTTTTTTTGTCTTTTTAGCTTTTTTTAGCTTTATTGTGAAGCATCGTTTTCTTCCCACTTATGGCATACACAGTTCAAGAGCAAAATTACAAAAATTTTAAAAAGCAGCATAGCAGTATACGCTAAGAATTCCTAATGCAGCGTTAACTGATGGCATACAACTGTTTGTTGTTTACAGTTTATTTAACCAATGTTTAGTTTTTCATGCAAATATGGCTTCACAAAAATGTTTGTAGCCTTATTATTGACTTTTTTGTGTGTGTGATTATGTGTGTGTTTTATTAAGAATGACGGTTTTAGAGCTTGCGCCACCAAAACTTCGATTCAATATTTTATAAAGCAATAAAAAAATCAAAGCAATCAAATTCAATCAAAAAATATTTTAAAACAGCATATCTTTAGAATTTCAGATACTCAATTTCGCGCGCTGCATATAAAAATGTGTTTTTCGTACAGTGTTGCCACTATTCCTTTGATATCGTTGAGTTTGTTTATTGAAAATGCATTAAAGTTTTACTAAGTATCAAATAGGTAATAAAACAAATTCGAAATTGAAAATTTGGGCTTCAGGTCCAAATTTTGGGTGGTGGGCTATGTTATTCAAAACTGGATAGCTCTAGGTACCATTATTGTTTTCAAAGTGCGAGAAACAGGCATACATTCATGCAGATTCTTCATTAGTTAATCAGCGGGAAAGCTCGTGGGGTGTATTATACCTCAACCCTACATAAAAGTGTGTTATTCCTAACTTGTCAAACTGAAATTCTGTGCTGCTTTCAGTAGCTGAGTTTCTCGTTGTGGTTGACTTTCAGAACCGCGTTTTCTTTGCCTGTGTGTTTCAGGAAAAGATTTATCTGTATTTTGTTGGAACTGGGGTATGACACACCCCACGCGCCTGTCCGCGTAAGTGTTTTTCTGACTGAATATTTAGTTAAGAAATTTATTTCTAGAGTGTAACAGTAAATATTTTTACTCGCAAGTGATTTTAAAGTACGTAACATTAAATTCTTAAAAATTTCTAGCTGCATTATGATAAAAAGAATCACTCCCTATGAACTGGAGATCCAACGCCTGTGAGATTTATTAGAAATATTTGAAAGCGATCACGATTGCATTTCGGAAACTAAAGATGAAACTAGGAATATTTTCTACACTGTTTTGGTTTCGAAAAAGATAAAACATTAATTTCTGATGTTCGTAAAAATAGGGAAAACTGTTCTTATACTTTCAACATTATATAGCGATCATACTATAGATGATGCTATTGGAGAAAATAAAACATCAGGAATTATATGTTTTTATAATATGACTAAAGAAACAGTGGATATGGGGGATGAAATGCCAGCCAATTATTTAATTGCCAGAATAACAAGGAGGTGGCTAATGGTAATTTTCTTTCCTGCACTGAATGTTGCTGTAATAAATACTTTAATTATATTACATTCAACTGCTAATCCGCCAACCATGAAACAGAAGTCTGTTTTTGAAGGACTTAGCATTACAATTAATGAAAAAAAGTATTGAACAAAGATCTGAGATTAATACTTTACCACGAAACTGATGTACTGCATGCAAAACAAAAGCAGAAGTTCCGACGAAGAATTAAAACGAATACATGAAATTTGAAACAACTAAGTATGAAAGAAGTGATAAATATTTTGCCCTCGCGCCAAGGACAGAAGAACGTGAATGCAATGTTTAAAATGTGAAAACATTCTGTGGCAAGAACACGTGACTGTATTTCGTTCAAAGTGAGAAGAAATAAAATAAGCATTGAGTATTAGAGATGCAATGAAACTTAGAGGCATGATGTTTATTTTTTTTATTTTCATTTCTCCTAACTCTAAGATTATTTTGGAAATTAATTTTTTGAAACCCAGTAATTATTCACCTATTTATAATACACGAAAACAAGAAAAACTGCTTTAAAACTAAATAAAACTATTTTTATCCTAGTTTAAATATTGGGGTATGTGATACCCCACGCGCCCATTCTAGTAACTTTTCTTGGTGCGACTTCCGCCGGGTAAATTTCTTTAAATATAATACAGAATAAGGATATTTGGTGGCAATAATTTAGATTAATACGCAGTTTATAGTGATTCAACGCAAAATGCCCGTTTGAGTTATTCGAGATAAATGTCTCTTTTGAGCTAACGTTATTTCTTAACATGCGCAATGTATCGCAGACATTTTTGCGGACTTCAAGTTTTGAGAATGATAGTAAGATCTGAAAGACGCATTAGAAAACTGTAGTTCAAATTTTGAAAAAGTGAATTAGTAATACCTGGATGCGCCCATTACCTTATACTCCGATTAGACATCCATTTACCTAAAATTCCATAATAAAAAATTTTATATTACATTTTGAAGAATTGCGGTTGTTTTTGTAGAGTGAGACCAAAGTAAGCTTTCAGTTTTGTGCACCAACAAATCTGCTTTCTTGCTCGCTGTTCAATTTTTTTTTTCATAGATACTTTAATTTTAATTGTAAAATTTTTTTTTAATTGTTTTAACTGCATTTGGTATTTTATGTTTTTTTTTATATTTCAATTTTTAATGATGATATTTTAAGTTATGTTTTTTCTTTGCCGCAAGCTGAGAACAGGATTAACTGAATGCAAAATTTGTGTCTAATGAAATTCGAGGAAATAAGTTTAAATGAAATGCAGCAAAAAATACGTATAATTTAATATTCCATACAAGGACGTCATGTGGTGTCCGCAAAAGATTTTTTAATAGAGAGTGATAAAACAAGCAAGGACATTTCCTTTTTTCTTTACTCTGTAAAGATTGATACAGCAATGAAAAACATTTTCGAGTCATTAGGTTTATTTCGGAAGCAGGGAAGATGAAAAATGTGTAATCACCTTCGCCGGGAATCGAACCAAGGATTTCTGGAGTACGCTCCCGGCGTACAGACCACCACACTACGAAGGTTTGCCAAGAAGGCGGGAGATATGCTTTATATACTCCCCCTTTTAAAGGGCGACTGGGTTTTTAGGGGACCCAATCGCCAAATCCTGAGTGTGGAGAATCATCATTCACGAAACTTTTATTTCGGGAGCCACTTCTACAGTTATTAGGTTTATATCGGAAGCAGGAAAAATGAAAAATGAGCAATCGCCTTCGCCGAGAATCGAACCGCGGATCTCTTGAATACGCGCCCATCGTGCAAACCACCACATCACACCACACCATGCCAAGGAAGCGGAAGAAATACCTTATAAGGTTTTCGTTTGCTTTTCGTTCTTTTCTTAAATCTTTTACAATCCAAATATCAGAAAATAATAAACAAATTATTTTATATCTCATTTGTGTGACTATAAGTACTATCATTTTATGTTACTGCATATATTAGATTAAAGAAATAAAAGTTATCAAAACATTCTTAAATTATTTACGCAATGTCGTGTAAGTATGCATTTACTTGCATTTTGCTGTGTGAAAAATTTTATTTAATTCGAAAATCTGCAGTTTGGAAACGTGTATCTCTTTCTCAGAAGTTTCATTAATGAAATCTGGCGGTAATTATTAAAACTGTTTGTTGCTGATTATAAATATTTCTTATAAGAATTTCAGTGGATTGTATTTTAAAACACTTTATTTAATTTCATTTTGAACACACTCACCACACGTTTTAACTGTCTTATTTTCTTAAACTGTTAGAATCCAAAATCGAAAAAATAAAAAGTCGTCTGTGATTTCAATGGCAAGTCGTTTTCATTTTATTGATCGCGCTGCCACAATAGCGCTCATAATTAGGTACGGAACAACAACATGCCATACCTCTTGTCAAAATTTCATTTCTTATTAGTCCAAAGTAGCAATTTTCCCTGAAGCACTATTAATTTTGTTTTGGCATTTTGCTTCGGTTCTCTATAAATGTCGGTTCACTTTTCAAATTGTTACCACCAAATGTTAGAACCTTGTGTTATATTTAAAGAAATTAAATAATGAAGAATCTGCATAAATGTAAGTATATTTCTCGCATTGCGATAAAACAACGGTACCTAGAGCTTTCCAGTTTTGAATAATGTAATCTTCCACCGAATATGGGCATCTGGAAGCCCTAATTTAAAATTTGGAATTTGTTTTATTACCGATTTCAGATTTTGTAACACTTTAACGAATTTTTGACTAAACTCAAGGATTTCAAAGCAAGCAATAACAACACTACCAAATAAAAAAGATAAATCTCCAGCGAGCGACACTGTGTGTTGGAAATTCTAAAGAAATGCTCTAAAGAAATGCTCATTTGCGGAATTGCTGTAGAACTAAATTTTATGGTTTAACTGCAAAGAACTTGATATTTAATAAATGAAGGTAATACAACGCACAAAACGTTAAAAAACGCCTCATTGGGTATATTGTAAAATCTGAAAGGTTTCATATTTCTGTTTATTAAATATTATTTTTTTCTTCTACAGTACATTCCCGATTATCCGCTGAATTGGGTGGTACGGCCGCCACGGATAATCCGAAAAAAGCTGAAATCAGGTATAGCAAAAGAGAAAACAGTCATTCCAACTTTGAAAAATCTTTTTATGTACAATAAAACGTAAAATAAAAAGCAGGAAATGTTTAACTAACGCTTAATATTTTAGTATATCACTCAAAACTAACCTAAAATGCATTTTGTTAATGAAAACAGAAAAGTGCTTAAGAGAGGCGTCAAGGATACACAGAAAAATTAATACGTATGTACTGTTTTAATACTGTAATAGATTATGTAATTACAAAAGCATAACTGTAAAACAACACCTTTTTTAACAAATCAGTCATTTGTGTTTGCTTCTTGCTTTGGAAGCATGTTCTCTTGATCCGAGATTGCATTTTTCGTAGCATAAGTTTTCTCGGTCAACTCCGCGTCGTCTTGTTCTTCCAAATAGCTCAGTAGTCCGTCGACTTGTTGCAAAGCCCCTTCGTGAGTCTTCCGCATCTGCACAGTGGGCTCTTCTTCGCATTCATTTCGCTGTCCTTCATTCTCGGTCTCTCCCCTTGCTTTCTTCACAATTTCGTCATCTGTCAAGCGTTCGAAGCCAGGTTCGTTGACGTCACACTCCAACAACTCCTTAATGTTTTCAGCATCGACGTTCTCACCATCCGGAATTGTTTTCACCATATCGGCAAGAGTTGCCGTGCGCGTGTCTACATCTTCATTAACTTCTTCACAACTCAAAGGGGTTAGGTTGTTGTTGGCTTCAACAACATGTATTAGGCATGAGTTTTCTCCATGATTTTATGAGGGTTGACAATTTCACTGAGTTCCATACAGATGCAATATCGTAGATGCTGCCAAGATTGTGCAATGTTTCCAAAACTTTTTCAGATCATAACCTTCTTCAATTTTGGTCATTAGCAGCTTGGTTCGGTATGTTCTCTTCATTGTTGCAATGACTCCTTGGTCCATGGGTTGGATTAGCGCAGTAACGTTTGGAGGGAGAAACTTTGCAAACATTTGTCCATCAGAAAACTTTAGCACACTTGTTTCTGGGTGAGAAGATGCGTTTTCGATCAATAGCACGCTTTTTCAAGCAGGTTTTTCGATTTAAGATGTTTACGCACTTGAAGAACAAAGATTTTTTTTGAACCATTCTTGAAAAATGTTTCGGTACATCCATCCTTTTTTTTTTTTTTTTTTCCCCTAAAGTAATCAACGGGCAAATTTTCTATCCTTGTGCCTTTGAAAGATCTTTTTTTTTTCTTTTTCTTTTCTTTTTTTTTTTTTTTGACTTTATAATGACAACAAGTCTAAGTTTATGTCCACCGGTAACGTTACTGTAAGACATGATAGTGATCCTTTCCTTGCTGCTTTTGTGACCCGCCGCTTTACTTCCACTTTCAAATGCTAAAGTGCGAGTGGTAAGACATTTCCACAAAAGTCCCGATTCGTGGGCAATGTAAATTTGTTCAAAATATAGCTCTTCTTTTAAAACAAATTCTTCAAATTCATGGTGGAAATCGTCGGCTGCTTGTTGGTCACCACTACGTTTCGCCCCGTGAAGTCCAATTTCTCGAATTCCATGTCACTGCTTAAAATGAGTCAACCAGCCAGCAAACGCATCAAAATTTCCTTTCAGGCATAACAAGGTTTTTTTCTTCGCCGAAATGATAGGACCATTTACAGGAGTACCCTCTTTTCGAACTTGAGCTAACTACTCTGTCAATGCTGTGTCTAGCTCATCAAAGGTAGAACCCTTCATAGTTTTTCTCGTTTTCATTGCGGAAGCACTGTCCGACATTGCTCACCAGTTTGTCTTTTTGCTTTAGAATGTCACGCACTGTGGTTTCCGATATTCCGTAATCCAATTCTATCTGCTGCCTTGTAGCGTTGTTTGCTACTTTGGAAATTAATTCTAGTTTTTGCGCAATCGCAAACACAACCTTCTTTCGTTTTCCTGATATTTTAAATCGGTAACGAAAAACACAAAACGAAAAAGCACAAGCACTGAACACAATAAAAGATAAGAAATTAAATTCGACCGGTTCGCAAACACTATTAGGCTTAAACTAACAATGGCGAGTGGGAGGAAGTGGACGTGTCAGTAAGACGAAAGAGGGCGGTGGAGCGGGCACTGCAAGGGTGAGTAAGAAATGACTTACTCATCAGAGGGGAAGGTTCCGAGAAGACCTGGGATATTTTTGCTATAAATAAGCACGATGTTAGCAAATTGAACGTTTCGCTCAGTTTTGTGAACATTTTTATTTTGCTTTACGCTTGTAAAAAAAAAAAAAAAAAACACTTTGTGCTTCAGGCGCGGATAATCGGGAGTCTACTGTACTTTGCTTTATTTATATTCCATTTTTAATGCATTCTTTTAAACTTTCCAGTTGTAATATCAGAAACTGAAAATGACAGTGACTTTTTTACTGTATTTATCATACTGTAATCGTTTTCAACGTTATTGTAATCTTAAAATTAAGATCAGTATTATCTTAACTTTAATCGTTATCTTAATTATTGTAATCTTAAAATTAAGATCAGTATTATCTTAACTTTAATCGTTATCTTAATTATTGTAATCTTAAAATTAAGATCAGCATTATCTTAACTTTAATCGTTATCTTAATTATTGTATTTTTTATACACGAGAGTATTCTTTTCAGGTCTGGGAATAATGCAAGTACATATTAGTACTTGCATTATTCCCAGACCTGAAAATAGTGTATTTCTTTTACATAAATAGTCATAGCAGCTTCTTTATTTTGCCGTATTTGTTTCTTAGAAAATATTACTTAGTTTGTTATTAGGTTTCTCAGAAATGTTGTAATTTCGTAGAGCGCGGAAAATTTACATCGCATCCGAAATGCTCATCCCTCGCATTGCTAGTTTTCCTGCCTAGACAGTGCTGTTGCGAAGCAAATATTATTAAAGGGGCACTTTATTATCAGTACAATTTTATTAATTACGTTGTGTTACAGGATGTGAACATGGAAACCATACATTTTAACAGCGGAGCATGTAAAGCTATATTCTCCATCACTAAAAGTGACGTTTTTCATACGCCATGATGGAAGAATACACATACATATTTAATTATAGAAAAAAATTCAGCTAGTTCTGCTGTTGCAGAGAAGCAGGTCGTAATCATGTAGGCAATTGATGGGAAACAGACCCAATCAGAACAGCTTATAGATGAACATACTAATAGTACTTTTCGACTGGTACACAGCGAGAAAAAAATAAACAGTTCTATATCTCCCGTTCTACTGGGCCGATTGACGAAATTCAACTTGTGTTTTCCATGTTTCGTAAGCGCGGCTTAGGATATGTATTAGATTTAATACAGGTATTTTGCATTGATTTAATACAGGTATTTTGACCTAAAATCGGAATTTTTCTGAAATGGCATACCATATTTATTCCATTTTTATTCTACGACTCAAATTATGCCAAGTTTTGAAAATTGGTGCGATTAGTTTTTAAAAAAATTAGCTCACAGAATTTTAGCTACACCACGTTAATTGAATTTCGTATGCATTTATTAATATCTCTTTTTTATTAAACTTATTTCACTCTTCTTTTCCCATTTCGAAATCTAGACTCATTCTAAATAACATTTGATCATTTTTTATGATTTATTTTTAAAATATGTATTTTAAATAATTTTTATAAACTTTTCGAAAAAGAATTAAATTATAATCTATAACATTTTTAGCATCATCTTAAAGCAGATGTATTTCTAAGAATACCTGCAAAAAATTACAGTTTTTTTAATTCAAAACTTCTCTATATAAGTGAATTTATATATTGGCGCGTTTTGAAATTTGGCATATTTGTTGAAATCGATAACATTAAGTAGGTTTAATGTGACTTTTTTCTCGATCTTGCGCAATGTAAAAAGGGAAACGAAAATAGGTTGTCTGTCATATGTTAAGAAGTTCTATAAGGTATTTCTCCCGCCTTCTTAGCATGCATTCGTGGCATAGTGGTCAGCAGGCTCGACGCGATTTCGAGAGGTCCGTGGCTCCAGTCACGGCGAGAGCATTGCTCATATTTCATCTCTCCTGCTTCATGGTCATCACGATGGCAGAAAGAAGAGACAGGAAGATTTACTTACAACATCTTCCCAATACCTTCTCTCAAGAGGCTCAAATGCTACCGACTCTTCCTCCAGGCCTGTACCAACCACAAGAAATTCCCAGCGTATTATAGACGATTCCTCAGACGGGACGTCATCTGTTCTTGCGGTTTTCGCGGGGAAGACGCGGATGCACTTCATTACCTGCTCTCCTGCCCTCTGACAGAGCACCTTCGACAGCAGTTCTTTCCTTCCGACTACATCACATATCCTGTGAATAGACTGTTCACGGACTATGACTGCAACAAGAGTATCTTAAGCTTCGTTCAGACGGGGGCGTAAAGGGTATAAGTGGTTAAAGCCGAGCTCCGTTGCCAAGGCAACTAGTCTGTGCAACGTCACAAAATCTGGTTTTAGTGCTCGTGGCATAGGGTTGAAAGTTTTCAACTTTACGCCGAGTTTGGGATAAGCGTCGACCAATCAGAGCGAAGCTAGAACGAAGCGGCGTTCTACAAAAGATTTCGCCGTTACAAAACAAGCAGAGCGAACGCGGGAAATCAATCGAGCAGTAGAACAGCGCGGGAAAGTTGTAGACGCATCCTCGCATGCGCAAATTTAGCTTCTTTCATTGGCCACGGCTTACAACCCGTTCTCGCAAATGTGAACGAAATTCCCATATTTTATGCCCTTATGACTACGCCTCTATGCCTTTTACTCCGCCGTCTGAACACAGCCTTAGAGGTAGTGAAGCAAGTGAATGAAAATAATTATATCCAAGAAACTAAAGATTAATGTAAAATGTAGAAAGGCGGCAAAACCGTCAGATTGCCAGCAATGACTAGGATGACTTCCTAACCCTGTAGTGTCATTAACTTAGTTTGACGGAACAGGTTAAGTAAAGTGACCATATCTCTCCTGCTTTGACATAACCTAATGTCGCTACAGTGGCGCCCAAACTGAAAATGGTGGTGGATGATGATTCTCCGGCGCCAGGATTTGGTGATTGGGTCCCATAATCCCCAGCAAATTAATAGCTAATATAATAGCAAAAATGTGCTTGAAAAGACTTGCTGAAGAATTTCCTACGTCAGAACTAATAAACGTTATTCCTGTCTATGTAGCGTGTAGAGCCATTAGGTTATTTTGAAATACGAGACCTAAAAAATAAGCAATGCCCTCGCCGGGACTTGAATATGCATCTCTCCAATACGCGCCGAGTGTGCTAACCATTACAACACGAAGGCGTGCAGAAAGGAGGGAGAAAATACCCCCTTTCAAAGCGCGAGTGGGGATTGGGTGATCCTATCGCCAAATCCTTATGGTAAAGAATCATCATTCACGAACATTTTAGTTCGGGCTCCACTGTACAGACAATAGATTATTTTGAAAAAGAGACGTCAGAAATGAGCAATGTCCTTTCCGGAACTCGAACCAGGACCTTGCCAATATACGCCGAGTGTGATAACCGTTACACTACGAAGGCATGCAAAAAGGAAGGGGAAAAAAGCGTAAAACTTTCGTTTTGTTTCATAAATAAAAAAGTAATTTTAAAATGTGCTAAACGTTATTGAATTCTAAACTCCGTTACGTAAAAATATTGTGTGCTAAATTGCGTTAAGCAAAAAGAACATTTGATGGCATGGAGTACTGGAATCATGTAGTATGATGGATTTCGAAATAATTTCTATGCTCGTTTTAACCGGAACGCCCAGATCTAAAATGTTTCAAAACTTCCTTACGTAAAATTCGAAATTGAGAACTATGCTTCTTCCTTCGCTTTCCAGTAAGATTTCAAAAATAATTTAATCCTTCCGAACCTGAATAAACAAAATATCAGCAAATAAAATGAAGGTATATTCCTTTTGAAAAAAAAAAATTCGAATATCTGAACGAAATGGAAAATATGAGATACCATTCCCTACTCCTTACCATAACCCCGATGCTCTTTCTAATACAATATATCCTAGTACGTTTTCCAAAAATGAAGTGGAGATAATCTTAAAGGAAAAAAATTAAATATTTTACTTATTTTTTTATATTTGAGCGCAAATTACTTTCTTTGCGCTCAATCGTGCAATGTGCATAACAGCGAGTTTTTTAATGCATAATAATTCTCGATACTCGACTACACGATTACGGATGCTATTGCCTTTGTTGGGCGAACCCTCTAGCTAAGAATTGCCAGTAAGAAATTTCTTTTTATATTTTTTGTCCTTTATAACTCTTTGAATTATTCATACAGGAATGCAGATGGGAGGCGATGTTGGCGAGAATTTTCATTGGATGATACTTTCTGTCATGCTCCCTGTCTCAAATGCCTCTGAAGATAAAGAAGGGTATGTCCCAGATATAAAATTCAAAGTTAGAAATTCAGTCACCCACGATCAGCATAGATTTTTATTCTGGACGCTAAAGCTATAGGAGCTCCGCATTCTACAAAGGGTGTGCTATTCTACTTTTAAAAAATACTATCCGGTATTTTCCCTTCAAAGATCTCATGCACCCATTGTGATCAGAAGCATCATCCATTTTAAAAGAATCTAAAATATTATATTATTCAACACACAATACGCGGTTTTTTGTTTTTGATGTGCAAAAGACAACCAACATTTTCAAAGTTATTTCTTCGAAAATCGTGAACTGGAACAGGCGCCAAATAAAATGTGTATAGAAAGGGGGCTTCTATCATTTTCTATGTTAGAGTTATAAGGTATTTCTCCCGCCTTCTTAGCATGCCTTCGTGGTGTGGTGGTCTGCACGCTGGGCACGTATACCAGACGTCCGTGGTTCGATTCCTGGCGGGGGCGTTTGTCATTTTTCATCACTTCTGCCTCCAAAAAATACCTAATGTCTCTACAAAGTTACGTTTGATTTGGAAACTCCGCTTTCCTAAACATTCGAATCTCCACTGGCGTTATAAAGAAGTACCGGGCAAGCCGACCAGATGAGCAGGCTGCAGCCAAAGCAAAATCTATGATTTCTATGTGCCGTTGAAAAGCAAATGTATAAAAACATATCGCTTCGAACGAAGTGAGTTCATTCTTTCCAAAGCAACGCCCAATTCGAGAATAATTTTATTTCCATGTTAAGAAACAAGCTCTTTTGACACTTTCTAGAGACTTTAGGTATTTTTTAAGCCAGGTAAGATGAAAAATATGCAATGCCTTCGCCAAGAAACGAAACACAGACATCCGGAATACGCGCCCAGCGTGCAGACCACCACACCACGAAGTCATGCCAAAAAGATGGGATAACCCTGTTAAATACCTGTTAAAACATAATATATATGTTATATACCTGTTAAATACCTGTTAAAACCCTGTTATATACCTGTTATATACCTGTTAAATACCTGTTAAATACGTGTTAAAACCCTGTTAAATACCCTTACATACCCCCTGTTAAAAGGCAACAGGGGTTTCTAGGGGACCTAATCGACAAATTTTGGGTGGGGAGAATCATCATCCACCATCCTTTTAGTTCGGGCGCCACTGTAGTTACATTAGGTATTTTGGAAGTAGGAAAGATGAAAAATGGGCAACACCTTCGACAGGAATCGAACCACGGACCCTTCGAATGCGCGCCCAGCGTGAAGACCACCACACTACGAAGACATGCCAAGAAGGCGGGAGAAATACCTTATATACTCCCCCTTTTGAAGACCGACCGTGTTTTTTAGGGGACCCCAATCACCAAATTCTGCGTGGGGCGAATAATCATCCACCACCATTTTAGTTCGTCACCATTTGTAGAGTCATTAGGTTGATTTCGGAAGCAGGCAGGATGAAAAATGAGCAAATGCCTTCGCCGGGAATCGAACCGAGGACCTCTGGAATACCAGCCCGGCTTGCAGACCACCACACCACGAAGACATGCCGAGAAGGTGAAAGAATTACCTTATAACTTCAAGTAATTACGTATGACGTCATGATTTAAATTTAATATAATATAACAGCATTTTATCAGTATCAATAAAAGAATGAATTAACTTGGCAATAACATATAGTGTCGGTTATAATGACCTGAAACTAAAAAGTTGCCAACGACAGATTTTTACTTAGAATGCTGACATTAAAGAAATGTTTTCTACATACAACGACGCCCCATGCAATCGCGCATGGACCTTATAAGAAATAGACCAACCGAAATGGGTTATGTGAGGCATTCCCCTCTGTCCCCTCCTTGGCCACATCCGAAGGAGGACTTACAGAACTTAACAATGGTTGGCTATTACAGCGCGTATAATTGTCAAAAGTTAATCGTAGCGCCTCTTTTCTAAAATTAGAATTTTTAGATATTTTCATTTTTAAAACTGAGATTATTTTTTTTTAAATTTAGCATATTTATCAAACATAATTAACGTTCCAAATAATTATATAGCTGTCTCATGCATTCAGGCCTGTATATTATTTAAATTTTCCTAAGCTGTAAGGAAATGTGTGACAACTACTTTGATTATATAATATTTTAAATCTGAACTAATAAAAAATTTCAAACAATTTTCTCTTACAATTTTTATGCTTTTTTATTTCTGCAAATAAGTAAAAAATACTAAAATGCTTAAAAAAAGAATTTTTGAAAGGTTTTGTTTAAACTTCTATATGGCGCCGCTTTTTTAAAATTATGGGTGAATATTATAGTAAAATTTTTATAAAGGGGTTTTACTTCAATTACATATCATAATACATCATACATAAATATAAATTTAGAAAAATATAAAATTTAGACTATGTATAAATATTACGGATGTGCTAAAATTAAATAATAAAAAAGAAAATCTGAAAGATTTTAGATATTAAATTACGTCCAAAGGGGCGTTTCTTTGATATTTTTTCTGTTACCTATAGTTATTAAATATCACGTTCTTCGCGCTTAAACCATAAAATTCGTTCAAGAGCAATTTTGCAAAATAGTTTCAAATTGAGAATATCTTTCCAATTTCCGATACACAGTCTCGCGCGCTGGAGATAAAAATGTTTTTTCTGTACTACGTTTCCATTACTCACTTTGAAATCCTTGAGTTTGTTAATAAAAAGTCGTTAAAGTTTTACATAATAGGAAATGGATAATGAAACAAATTTCAAATTTGTTCTTGCACATGTCCATATTCGTAGCAGGATTACGTCATTTAAAATTCGATGGCTCTTGTACCGTTGTTTTATCACAGAGCGAGAAATCTACATACATTGATGCCGATTTTTTATTATTTAATTTCTTCAAATATAATGCAGGACTCTAACATTTGTTGGCAACAGTTCGAAAAGTGAAACGGACATTTATAGTGAACCAACGTAAAATCGCAAAACGAAAACAATAGTCCTTCAGGGACAAAGCCCCTTTGGACTAATAAATTACTAGATATATATTTATTAAGTTTTAAATGCACGTGCTCCTGCATTTTTCCTTTTTCGGCGTAGCTTTCTCTTAAAACTCATCACGCGTTGCATTGCGCGGGGAAATAAAACAATTTTAATTACAATTCCTTTAAAAATAGCAAACTAAAGACAGAATCCGTAAGAATATAATTACACTGTCTGACAAGAAGATGAGTGAAAATTCCACATTTCTGCCGTGTTCGTGTTGAGAAAGTATGCGGAATAAAACATGTTATTCCGATCGGTTTGTTCAATTTATTCCGCTGCAGAAAATCATCACGGGCGCCAAGAAACCGTCACTGACGGAAAAGGCGGGGGGAGAAAATAAAACTCATCCGGACCATCTGTTACTGTAGTTTGCCTTGATTATCCTTTTGCCAGAAAGTAAGAAGAGATTTCGGAAAAAAGTTTCTGACAAGATAATATTGCGTCGCCTTCTGCTCTTAGGGTGATCTGTCTTGAACTCTATATTGAAAGGGTCAGATCTTTATAGTTTTATCTTCTATAACTATATTACCATAAATATGCAGCCAAAGTATCTCAATACAGTAAATATGTGTATAATTTTAAGGAATGTTTGTAGGGTAGTGATCTCAGAGAATTGATTAATTGTTAGTTTATTTGAAATTAAAATAGTATACTTGTTATGATTTGTTTTAAATTTTCTCACACATCAATATTAAAGATCTGCGTTTAGAATAATCAAAGCATTAACTTCATGTAAAATATGTCCTATTATTGTTTTGGAATGGTATTATTTTCTAAACTAACTATTAGTAGCAGCCTTATTTTGTAGAGACATAAGGATATTTTGGAAGCAGGAGAGATGAAAAATAAGCAGTGTCCTCGCCGGGGCTCGAACCACGGACCTCTCGAATACGCGCCGAGTGTGGTACTATTACACCACGAAAGCATGCAGAAAGGAAAATACCTTATATATACTTTGCATGTTTTACGTGGGCAAACGTTTTATTATTAGTTTTTAACCAGTTATATTTTATGTTTTTTTCTTTAAGTGTGAATTGTGTATTTAGATGTACATTATTTATTACTTACAACCGTTTAAATTTGTACTTTTCTTTTATGTTTCATTATTTACATTTTGTTCTCATTCAGGGTTTTAGATTCCCTCGGGACTCGAGGTTTCCTCGAAGCTCGAACTAAAGCTTTTAGTGGAAAGGAGCTTTGTCGCTGATGGACTATTGCTTTTGTATTGTGATTTTGAGTTGAATCACTACAAATGTTCGTTTCACTTTTCAAACCGTTGCCACCAAATGTTAGAGTCTTGTATTATGTATGTAAACGTTTGCCATATTGCTCTAGAACTGAATTTTTTGGTTTGGGAAGAAAACCATAAAATTCAGTTCAATAAATAAAGACGCAATTTAAAATCTGAAACCTTTCAGGTTTTTTTATTAATATAAGTATTATAAATAAAAATATTATAAATATTTTTATTTATAATAGTTATATTAAAAAGTTTCAGTCTTTGTCTTATTGTGTTTTGAATACACGACCGGCTGACTGGTTGCCTCGTGTGTTGTTAAAGCACTTGAATCCAGATACTATAGGCGATCTAGAAACCCCGAAACGCAGAAATTACTAGAAACTCCTCGCGGCGGTTGAAAGCTATAAATTTCTGAAAGCTAAAACGTATAAAATATGAAACTAAAAAAAGCTGAAATTTATAAAGTATGAAAGCTATAAATAAAGCTCTCAGCTCGGTTGTTTAGATAGTGGCTTAGTTGCTGTCTTTGAGAGTTGTAGTTCTGCGTGAACTCAGATAAATCGGATTAGTTTTCTCTTTAACCCTTTGCAGCACAGTGTGTCCGGTCTGGACACACCCAAAAGTTTCCTTCTGTACGCACAGAAAAATTGAATGAAAATATATTTATAGGATACCATAGGTTACTCTAAACCTTCTTTATTTTTAGTAGATGGCAGCTCAGCACAAACCAGTCCATATAGTTTAGCCATGTTTAGTTTTTTAAGACCCTTATTTTTCAAAGAAATCTTCCAGATATTTTTAGGGTATAAAAGGAATTGTTCGAAAAGAAATTTCTATGTTATTTTTTGGATGTATGTTAATATCCTTATTCTATATTAGTTTTACATTTTTACTTTGAAATCTTGCTTAAAATCAAACGGCGAACCCTAGGTGTGCCCGGACCGGGCTCACCGATGATCTAGGACAACTGAGAGTCTGTATTCTTTGTTTCTCCGCATCTCATCGTTCAGTTCATTGACAGCAATGCTCGTTTCAGCACTCGTTTCGAAGCTCTATTCAATCAGTGTGCCACTTTAGGCACACCCACAGAATTAAAACGGTAAGTGCTATCTTCAAAAAATTTTACTTGTGTACTTCTCTAGGCCTAATTAAACTGAATACCCTTTTCTTTTCATCAAAATTCCCACTTTAAAAGGTAGCGTACCGGAAAGGGATAAATGCGCTGTGCATTGTGTTCTATTTAAAGTTTTTAACAGTTTGAAGTGTAACTGCTGATCATATTGAATGATATTGTGAACACGGTCTGCTATAACATGCAGATGTGCACCTCGTATTTTAGTTGCATTCGGCCGCACCAAAGAATATATATATATGTCCACTCTGTTACTCGCTGTCCACTCAGTTATTTTATCCTTCTATGTTTGTAAATTGCGCATTTTTGGCTTTCAGAATGATTGAATTATGTTGTTCTTACCTTCCAGTTAAAGCTTTTATGTCTTTAGTAAATCTGCATCCAATATTTGTAAAATTAACAACAATTTAAAAGTTGTTTAAGTGCGGCTAAGTCTAATTTTTCTGGGTATGGCGGCCCGATTTTTTTACATTTGAAACTTAGTAGATTTGTTGCCAATCTAGAGAAACTAAGCTTTGCAACAACAAACGTAACGCCTTCTTCTATTATTGCGAACGAGCAGCTACGCTGCCAGCCTTCGTCTGGATTTTAAATGTACCGTAAAAATGCTGGAAGGGAACACCAAACGTTAAATTTAAAAACTGCGCAGAATTTTACACTGCAGAAAACTTCCGAAAAGAAAACACAAAGTTTAAAAAATATATATATTACATTTAAAAAATTAACCAACTTTCCGTTGAAGAAAAAAATCATGCAAAACTTTTCAATATCTTACAAACAGTGAAATAAGCAAAAAATAACATGAAAGAAACTCAAAAACAAAACATTCCGTGCAGAAGTTTACTCTGCAGAAATCTTTATCAAAAAAAGTCAGTACAAATGTATTATATATATAAAAAGTGACAATGAAATATGCCAATCTCTTAAAAACAGCGACATAAGAAATACGATGAAAAATTGTTGCCAAACCTATATTTCTAAAAGAATGAAACTATTCAAAATGATGCGATTTCATCACAAAGCCATCAAGAACAACAAGAAAGGAATATTGTTTCGAAAATCACATTTTTAAAGATGTGAGATGGGAGAAGTGTACTCGGAAGCTTCATTTAAAAAAAAATTAAAATACAAAATATTATCATTTTCCATAATTATTTTTGTAAAAGCAATCGGAAGGATGAAATTTTAACGTGTCCCAAAATCAAAGAAAAATAAACTGTACATTTTTTAAAATAAACTTTTTTAGAAAAATATCCCGTTGAAAAGGTGTTAAACTCACTTTGTTAAATATATTCGTATTTAATCGATTTATTGAAGCACGGAATTTATTTAAAGTTCGTAAAATAGCTAAGTGCCTACGTTTCATGACGATGTGAAAATGGAGTGTGTAGAGTAAAATCTCGCCTCCTATAGCCCATTATGTCTCACAATGACGCGATTTCGTCACAAAACATAAAATAAAAAAAAATTCGAATTCGAATTTCGAAAAACTCGCTTCGAGGTGCACTGGCTCTTGTCTAGATGCACCTATGTACCACATTTCGTAGCCGTGCCGTGGGTCTATTAGCTTACGCGCTGCGCGAACGAAAGACACACACACAGACAGATTTTCTCTTTTATTATATGTAGAGATTAAATAATGCCTAATCCATTTTGGAATTTATTCGAGGAAATAAGTCTTTAAGATACACTGCGTAATTTTTTATATAGATATTTTGAGGTTTTATGTATATTTTCATTGTCGCGAAGTTAGAACTGAAATAATTGAATGCGATATACTAATCGTCTGTGAAAAACTTTTTTTTTAACTAATTTCCTTTATACATTGTTTAGATTTATTAATTTATTATAGTATTTGAATAGAACATGTGACAAGGCTTAGATAATTCGTCAGATGATATACATTTTGTGCATTCTGAGTTATAAAATAAAGGAAATGTAATGCTGTTGAGGAAACTTAGCTCCAGAGTGTCACTATGGTAAAATCATATTGTGAATTTTAAAGAGTGCATTTATTCTATTGTAGTTTATGCAGTATCGACGAAGTAGATTTAATTCAATCCAATAAGTTTGAATGAAATGCAAGTAAAAATGTGTATAATTTGATATTACGTACAAGGAAGTCATGTGGTGCACACATCAGATTTTTTTACTTCTTTGTACGAGGTAAAAAGAAAGTATTGCAATCGCGAAAAATTTCGTGTATCGTATTTCAACGAAAATACAATTTAACGATGTTTTTCCGTGATATCCCTATGTAAGAACAGAATAAAGGACTCTCCCCTCCCCCCCCAAAAAAAACATTGTAAAACTGACTTAGATTAAATTCTGAAGATATTTTTTCGTACTTCTGTATGTATGTCTGTATCTCGCATAACACAAAAACGAGTAGCCTCAGAAAGTTGACATTTTGTATATAAGACTGCTGTAACATGCATATGTGCACCTCTTATTTTAGTTGCAATCTGCTGATCCAAAATATATAAATATATGTATATATATATCCACTCTGTTATTCGGCTGAGTGAGCTCAGGTTTTTATTCTTACATGTTCGTAAATTGTGCATTTTTGCTTTAAAAATAATTGAATTATGTTGCTCTTATCTTATGGTTAGGGAGCTTTACTTAACCTGCATGCAATAATTGTAGAATTGTCAACAATTTATACTAGGAAACTAAGCTTCGCAATAACAAAGTAAGGTCTTCTTTTATCATTGCGAATTATATTATGCTTAATTCATTTTGGAATTATCAATTAAGGTATTAGCCTGTTTTTTCGTAGAAACTGTAATTTTATTTGTAAAAATTCTTTTTTTAATTGTTTTAACTGTACTTGGTATATTTTATGTTATTCTATATTTTTCAATTTTTAATGAAAATATTTTGAATTTGTATGCATTTTTACATTTGCATGTATTCGCCTTGCCGCGAAGTGAGAACTGAATTAATTTGGAGCGCATGCGCATTAGGTAGGCGGCGCTGAATCTTCTGTGAAAAACTGTTTCTTTTTTATTTGTTTCATTTCTTTTATACTTCGTTTTAGATTTATTATAATATTTGAATAGAACATGTGGCAACGACTATATAATTCTTAAGATGATATAAATTTTGTGCACTCTGAGTTATAAAATGAATGAGATGTAATGCTGTTAATTGAACCAAGCGCCGAAGTGCCGCTATGGTAATTAAATATATTGAACTTGAAAGAGTGCATTGATTCTATTGTGATTTATGTGCTATCGATGAAGAAGATTTAATTCAAAATTCATTAACTGTTAATTCAATATGTTTAAATGAAATGCAGGAAAATTTCGTATAATTTAATATTCCGCACAAGGAAGTCGTGGTGTACACATCAGAATTTTTTTGATAAATTTGGTCTGTAGAGTAAAATTCTGTGCAGTTTTTAAATTTAATGTTTCATGTTCAGTTTAGTCATTTGTCTGGTACATTTAAAAGCCAGACGAAGGCTTGCCGCGTAGGGTTTAGTCGTAGTTAAAAGGATACTCTCTGAAAATTCGGATAGCGCTTTTAATTTCAGAGGTAATGCTGGAGATTTTTTTCTATCAGACAAGGAATATTCAATTATCTTTAGAGCTAACGCTTATATCTGAGTAGCGTTCATTATTAGGTATACCTAGAAGCAGCATAAAGTAATTATAACCCACATACATATTTAAGTGCCGTTTGTTAGATAAACATGTGTGTTTGCTGTTATTAGTTTTCTTTCATGTGATTCTATTGCTCTTAATTTCATTTCAATTGGGAAAGATAATTGCTTGTTTTTTGTAATTTATTTGAAGTATATGTGATAAATTATTGCTATGAAGTACGAATATATTCTTGCGTTTTATCATAATTGCCTTAAAAATATAATTTTATTAGCCTAAAGTAGCGTTAAAACTCAAAGGGCTATTACGTTTCAAAACGGCATCTTGCGTCGTTTTACTTTCTGCACTGGTTCACTTTTCAAAATTTTGTCACCCAGGATTATCCCCTTTGTTAATTTAAAGAAACTAACTAGGGAAAAATCTGCAGGAATGCATGAATGTTTCTCGCATTGTGAAAAAACGACGGTACCTACAGCCATCCAATTTTGAATGACCTAAATCCTCTCAACCAATCATGGGCACTCGGAAGCCGGAATTTTAAATTTGGAATTTGTTTTATTATCTATTTCAATTTTTATAAACCTTTAACGAATGATTGATTGACGAACTCAGCGACTTCAAAGCGAGCAATGGCAACATTGTACGAAAAAAAACATTTTTATCTCCAACGCGGGAGACAATATATCGGAAAATTCTAAAGATATGCTGTTTTGTAATATTTTGGGGTAGAGCTGTTGATTTGAATTTTATGTGTTTTAAGTGCGAAGAACATGATAATTAATAAATCAAGGTAGGACACGAAACGTTAAAAAAGTGCTCTTTTGGACGTAATATAAAATCTTAATTTCAGATTTTCCTTTTTTCTTTCATTCTTAAAATTTCGCGAAGTCCTCGTCAGGTATAGCTAAATATATGCTGCAACAATTAAATTCCATTTAATAAAATTATACTACACTTAGGTTAATTTCAACCAGTAAAACTTTTCCGGTGTGTTTAAGTTTCTTGACATAATGAATTAAATCAAGAATCGGAGCATAACTTATTAATGTAGAGTACGAATTCACCGTTACACTCAGTCACAAACACCAAATAGTAACCAAACAATAAAAATAATTTTATTCGTAAAACTAAATATCTGAGAAATAAAATTTACCTTGACTGAAAACTTTTCATTCCTTGGCGCAGACAACAAGTAAAATTTGTCTTACAAAAATATCAGATAAGAATATTAGTTCACATTCCGACGTACAGCTGTACGTGCTGAAGTAGCCGTAAACTTTTGAGGGGTTTTGAACTTCACTAATTTAGGTTCCCCGCACAAAAGACAGAACTATTAGCTCTGTCGTAAAAATTAAATCCAGGGCGTTCCTTTCTTCTCTATCTTGGAGTACTCAATCTGAAGGGCGGTGAGCACAAAAGAAAATTTAATACTCCGCCGAATATTAATTTAAGTCGGGGCTCTAGAAAGCCTGCTCTTAAATTTAATTTAGGCGCAGTAAGTGGACCCATTTTGCCTCGGGATATAATTCAGGTTTATTAACTCAGGTCTGAAATTTTTAATTGAAATAAGTTCTACAATTTTTTTTAAATATTCAAAAGAAACTAATTTTCTTACAATTCTTAGAAATAGTACGTAAGTATAGGAATTTACGCAGATACATTCTTTCCTAAATGCACATATTAGATTTATTAATTTGTTAATAAATCTTATTGGTTATTGCAGGTAACGTTATCGGTTATTGCAGATAACGTTAGCTCTGTTATTAAATGATAGCAGTTAAGTATTGTTGCGTGCGTACGGGTTCGAAATAGATTGAATGCATAAGTCCGAGAATTGGTTAATAAAGTTTATTTTTAACAAAAGAAATATTTAAGGACTCTGGAATTTTCGCAGAAATATTCGTACAAGTGTTCACAGAATCGCACAGTACAATCAATGGTTACACTTCAAAGTACTAAGATCGTTAAACACAGCGTAATGCAAAGCGCATCTAAAGAGAAAGCTAATCCGATATCACGCTGAACTCGCAACATTAACTTCAGCAACTGATTAAAGAGACCTTTTGTAGATTTTAACCGCTCGCGAGATATTTCTCGTACTTTCTGCTTCTGTAAATGACTGGAAAGCAGTAAGAGTGCGGAATTACGGTTACAGCTAACAAAGTGTTCAATTACGTTTATTCAATTTCAATACAATAAACAAAACAAAATTCAAGCTAATCCGATCTCACGCTGAACTCGCAACAGTAGGAAAACCATCTAACTAAACAATTTAGAGCAGGTGCATTCTCTTCGGAATTAAATAGATCTCAGCTGGCCGTGAGATATTTCTAGTACTTTCTTCTTCTCGAAATTACTGAAAAGCAATACGAGGGTGGAATTACGGCTACAGGTAAACATAATGGTCAATTACATTTATTCAATTTCAATACATATTACGGTGATACAAGGGCAGTACGCCACTGTGAGACTTCCCGATCTAAGGTAGAACCGAACAGTATTGGTAATCTCAAAGCAGAAAAAGATCCACTACGCTAGCTGCCACCAGATCCACAGCGTACCCTGCGGCATTTATTATTGAAAGCATTGTCAAAATTCAGATACAATGCAATTTTACATACACTTTGTACACTAGGCAAAAACAAAAAGGGACAGTTCTATATCTCCTGTTCTACTAGGCCGATTGACGAAATTCAAATTGCGTTTTCCATGCCTGGAAAGCTCGACGTAGGAAATACATTAAGTTTATATACAGCTTCGCTGTAATTAATAGGACACAAAATAGGACTTTTTTTTTAAATAAATACCATTTTCTTTCCATATTTCGATTCTACGACTCAAATCATGCCTAAATATTAAGTTTCTAAAATTTGGCGCGAAATTTACGGAGAAATTCAAGAATTCAACTTGGCGCAATTTTTCTGTTTGATCCAAGAATAATTCACTTGTCGAACTTTTTAATATATGGCAACCTATTTTCATTTCCCTTCCATTGTGCAGAAGCGGAAAAAATCACATCATTCCTACCTTTTTATATTTTGGTTGAGCGGAAAAAAAGGAACATCGTTCCTCAAATTTCGTAAACCACATTTTCGTTATTATCGCGTTCAACAAATATGCCAAATTGCAAACTGTGCCAATATATAAATTCACGTATATCTTTGATAATTTTAAATAAAAGGCTCTAATTTTTTTATAGCTTACTTAGAAATACATCTACTTTAAGATGATGGGAAAGTTTTATAGGTTATAATTGAAAATTTTCCGAAAAATGTATAAAATTATTTAAAAATAAATCATACAAAATGTGCTAAATGTATTTGGACTAAACCTAAATTTCGAATTCTGGAAGAAGGAATCAAGTAAGTTTAATAAAAAAAGAAATATTAATAAATATATATCAAATTCCATCATCATTGAGAGGTAAATTTTTAAAAGCTACTCGTGCGAATTTTACAAAACGTTTCAGCTTAGCAGACTATGAATCATACAATCGAAATATGAAAAATATAGAAAAAAATTGTCATGTCATTTCAGAAAAAGTCCAATTTTGTGTCAAATTCCTATATTAGAACAGTGATGTATATAAATCTAATACATATCCTAAGTAGCGCTTTCGAGACATGAAAAGCACAATTTGAATTCCGTCAATCGGCCCAGTAGAACGGGAGATATAGAACTGACCCATTTTCTTCCCGCAGTGTACATAAACAAAATTTTGTAGACACTGCCCTCTTGCACAATGAATTCAAAGTTTGTTTTTGTATATAAGTTACCGTGAAAGACCGAAATGGGAGAATGTCGACTTTCATCTGAGAATGTCAACATTTACCAAATACGTCGGTGAAAGATCGAATATTGCATTACATTCCTGTACATTCGGACGCTTATCGGTGTATGTCGACAATCACACATATGCTCTGGTGTAGGTCGAAAAGAGAGGAGTATATGTACACGCTGTCATTGCAAAAGCAAGTGTTCCACAAATAAATGCAGTTGTAAAAGCAAGCGCCTCTTGTGCAATTCAAAGTGTCATAATAGTTTAAGTTGTTGCAATAAGTAAGATTTGAATCACATAATTTAGTAAGTTTTTAACTTCTATTATTTTGCTTTCTCATTTTCAATCTACTGTGTATTTAAGTTCTTATTATGTTAAGTTCTTATTTTAAGTCTGAAGTGCGTTTTTTCGCGACTGAATTACGGAGAAGAAAGTATAATATTGTTATATGTTCAACATTCACCATTAGTACATGGTGAATGTCGACATTTAACGGTGTAAGTCAGAAATAAGAGTATTTGGAAAATATTTCGGACATACACCAAGCGACTATGTGAATGTTGACATTCACCGGTGAAAATCGATTTCTCCAGATTTTGGTGTTTCACCGTAACATATGTACTTGTAACAGTTCATAATTTAATGCCCATCTGATAATAATTTTGTTAAAAATGTTCAGTGTACAGTTGATTCAAGTTAAGTCACTACACTTATTCAGAATTAAGAAGTGGAACATGCTCATTTTCCGCAAGTCAAATTTAATAACATAATCAAAGTCTAAGTCTTTTGAATTGTTATAAATCAAAGAAAACGTGTCAGACCTTTGAAAATACTTTCGGTTCTTTGATAATAAATCAGTTTTCACTACAAATCTGACGATATGAGGTTATACGAGGAGTGACACACACACAAAAAAAAGATACTAAGTGTATAGCTTGAAAACAAAGTGAAGTTGGCAACAACTGTTTTGGTGACGTCTTGCCACGCACTTCCTCTATCCATGCGGCCAGTTTCGACTTAACCGACACGCCAATGGGGAGTACTGCGTCATTGAGTGAACACGTGCAACTGCATTCTGCCGGAAAAATGTCTAATGTAAAAAACGAACACCTAATCAATATTAAGTTTCACGTTCATCATGATTGAATGGGTTCCCAGTGGTCAGACTGTTAATAAACACTGCTACACTGAAGTACTTAAAAGTCTTCGTGAAGAAATTAGGAAAAAAATCCCATAGTTGCGGAGTGATGGATGGCTGTTGCACCAGGACAGTGCACCAGCTCACACGGCCCTATCTGACAAACAGTTTCTGACAAGCGAACACATTGCTGTCATGGAGCATCCTCCTTATTCACCTTATTTGGCACCATGCGACTTTTTTATTTCTTAAAGTTAAACCTTACTTATAGGAAACCCATTCTTCTCAGCAAAAGAGATTTAGGCAAAAACAGAAAATCTCCTGAAAGGCTTTTCAAAAACCTCGTTCCAGAACTGTTACCAGCAATAGCAGCACAAAATGCAGAAGTGTGCGAATGCTAGGTGGTAATGTCACGGAGAATTGATTGTGTAAGTAAAATCATTTATTGGATCAGTCTTTTGTGTCACACCTTGTATACTGTACAAAAGGATAATAATATTGGTACTCAGTCATTTCAATATACAGTCCACATTCATTATGCTCTGCACAGTTACTTGATATTTATATCAGTTTAGACACTGAGATGGTAATTGCCACCAATAAATTTAGTTCATATAATTATCCCTTTCAAGAAATTCACTCATTTACTATAAGGATATTCCAAAAGCTATTCAATTCAAATTCTGAGTAGTCGTGAAGTTAACAAATAAAAGTGAGCAAAATTATGCCCAACAATCTAACTTAAAAGCACGAAATTATCAACAATTTTAATTCACATTTTTAATTACAATCTGCTAATACAAAATTCCTCTAATTATCAACAATAATTTCAGTAATTTGTAACAATCACTGTTATACTTGTATACCAATCTATACATATCAATACAGACCCTAAAATGATAATTGCCACAATCCATACACTCTCTCTACATAGTGTTCATTAAAGGACAGATCGTTGCCACTTTTTGTTCACGAAATTGTATCACTTACAAAGCAGGAACATATCCTAAATTCCCCCAAATTAAATAGATATTCCAAAAGTATCCTGCCAAAACTAAGTACACTTCATTATGAATAACAATTCCGGTATACTTGTATTATAAAATTGTATCCAATACAAATACTGAGTACTGTGCATCTCTACATATAATAAAAGAAAGAGTCTGCGTGTCTTTCGTTCGTGTTGCGTATAAGCTAATAGACCCAGAGATAAGACATTTGGTGCATAGGTGCATCTAGACAAGTTCCAGTGCACCTCGAAGCGGTTTTTTCAAAATTCGAATCCCATTTTTTATTATTTTATCTTTTCGATTTTATCGCATCATTTTGAATAGTTTCATTCATTTAGAAATGTGGTTTTGGCAACAGTTTTTCATTCATTTGTATATTCGACTGCTGACTGTCGAAAATCAGCGCTGTTGCCACTTGGAAAAATGAGGGCGATCATTCTGTGCAGTTTTTAAATTTAATGTTTCTCTTGGGTACTGGACGTTTGTCGAGAGAAGGCAACGGGAAGTTGGTTAATTTATTTATTAGGATAATTAACATTTTTTGTATTAAGGGATATTGCTTATTTGATTGTAATTTTGTTATATGTAATTTTTTTTTGTTTGTGGGTTTATTTATTTCTTTTTATTATTTATTTATTTATTTACTTTTTTTATTAAGTTCTGCAGAGTAAAATTCTGCGCAATTTTTAAACTTAACGTTTGCTGTTCCCTTCAGGCATTTTTCCGATACATTTAAAAGCCAGTCGAAGGCTGGCCGATAGTAATATAATAAAGAAGGAATTTTAATATTCATGGATCATAGAAAGAACAATTGGAGTGTCAGTGTCTAAAATAAGAATAATCTCTTGACACATTAAAACAAAACATGAAATAAATTCTTATAATAGACTTTCCTGCAGTGAGGGTACTATTGAGGATAAACACATTTACAGGCAAAGATTATTCTAATTAAAACTCTTCAAAATATACTATTAGATACATAGATATGCAGATCGTAACCAATGCTATGAGCATTTAACATTAAATTTACTGAGGTTCTAAACAATTAAACGTGCCACAAAATTGAAAAACTGTCAGAAATCCCATAGCAGCAATCCAAATCCCTATATCAATATATATAAAGAAGAAATTATGCGTGTTTGGTTGTCCTCTAATAACTCAGTCACTACTAAAGCCTATCGTCACCAAACTTTCAACCATTCCTTTCTGGGCCCTGAAAAAGGTCGACGTCCACTTTTTAAAAAAAAAAAAAAAAAAAAAAAAATTGCTAAAATCAGAGATATTAGTTAAACTCTAGGAAAAACTATCATTTTCGCCCTCATTCCTCCGAGTGGGCAACAGTTTCTCACGCTGCAGATAAAAATTTTCGTTATATCGAAAAGTGTTGCCACTGCTCGCTTTCAAATAGTACAGTTTGTTTATAACAATTTCTATGTTTTACAAAAAATGGCATAAAAATATTTTAAAAAATCTGAAAGGTTTCAGACTTTAAATTCCGTCCAAAGGGCGTTTTTTTTAAATTTTTTTTTATGTTACCTTTATTCATTATATATCATGTTCTTCACGCTTAAACCATAAAATTCAGTTTAACAGCAATATCGCAAAATAATTTTAAAATGAGCACATCGTTAGAATTTCCGATACACAGTTCCCCGCGCAAGCGATAAAAATGTTTTTTTCTGTACAGCGTTGCCATCGCTCGCTTTGAAATCCTTGAGTTTGATAATCAAAAATTCGTTAAAGTTTTACAAATATGAAATTGGTAATAAAACAAACTTTAAATTTGGGATTCCAGATGCCCATATTCCGAAAAGAATTACGTTATTCGAAATTGGATGGCTCTCGGTACCGTTGTTTTATCACACATAAATATATTTATGATAATTCTTCTTTCTTTAACTGTATCAAATATAATACAGGACGATAATATTCGGTGGTAACAATTTGAAAAGTGAAACAACACTTGGAGTGAATCGATGGAAAATGCAAAACGAAATTAATAGTCCTTGTGGGCAAGTTGCCGCTTTGAACTAAATATAGCGTTACGAAACATTAAATATATTACTCCTGATTACAAAAATCCATGGAAAGCCACTTGATGGTCCCCATCTTCCTACAATTTTAATAAGCCGAGATATTCATTAGAAATTCTGAAAATACTAATTTTCGCGCTCATTTTTCCGAGCGGTAAGCCTTGCATGTTGGAGATAAAAATGCTTTATTTTAAAAAGTAGACTTAAATCCTAGAGTTTGTTAACAAAAAATTCGCAAATTTTACGAAATATGAAATTATCATTGCCAAACAAGAAGAAAGAACGCAATTAAATGCGACGTCACTTTATGTGTAAAATGTTTCGTTAATGTCAGCATTTTAAATAAATGTCTGGAATTTTTGTTTCGTTTGTCTCAGGTTAGTATAATTGACACGATATGTTATTAGTCCAAAGGAACATTTTGCCCTGGAGGACTATTATTTTCGTTTTGGCATTCTGCGTTGGTTCACTATGTCCGATTCGCTTTTCAAATTGTTGCCACCCAATATTATCGCCCTGTATTATATTTGAAGAAATTAAATAATGAAGAATCTGCATAAATGTGTGCATGTTTCTCGCATTGTGATAAAACAACGGTACCTAGAGCCATCCAATTTTGAATAACGTATGTTTCCTCCCGAATATGGGCATACGTAAGCCGAAATTTGGAATTTATTACCTAGTAACAGCTTCATCTGGCTTTTAAATGTACCGGAAAAATGCCTAAAGCGAACACCAAACGTTATATTCAAAACCTGCGCAGAATTTTACTCTGCAGAACAAATTCATTAAAAAAAAAGAAAGAAAACCACAGATTTCATAAAATATTTATTACATATAACAAAATTACAATGAAATAAGCAATATCCCTTAATACAAACATTAATTATCGTAATAAATAAATTAACCAACTTCTCGTTGCAAAATCTTAAGAATTCAAATAGTATAAAGGAAGTTAAGAACTTTGTTTCCTAACAAAATCATGCAAAACATTTTACATAATTAAAATTATATATAATTAAAACATAATATAAATAAGTACAAAGAAATAAGCATTAAATCCATATTTTCAAGAAAAAACCATCAGCAGTCCAGCATTCAAAGCAATAAATGAAAAACTGTTGCCAAAACTACGTTTCTAAAAGAATGCAAATATCATCAGAAAGCAATAACCAATCAAAATTGTGCTTTGTGGATGACATAATTCAAAATATACAAAGCTCTTTGCCATTAGGTAATAAAGAGAGAGAAGTTTAAAAAAAAGAAATTCTTACTGTTGTGCCTCGTGAGACACATGCGCGTCAGAATAAGGAGATTGCGATGTGCGTGTTGAGGTGTGTCAAAAATCAAAAGAAAAAAGCAGCATTTTATCTCATATTTTCAACAGTCAGCAGTCTGAATGAAAAAGTGTTACCAAAACCACCTTTCTAAAAGAATGAAACTATTCAAAATGATACTATAAAATTGTAAAGATAAAATTTAACAAAATATGTTTCGAATTTTGAAAAAAAAAATCGCTTCGAGGTGCACTGGCTCTTGTCTAGATGCATCCATATACAAATTTCGTAGCCCTGGGTTATGCGGTTACGCGCAGCACTAACGAAAGACATACAAACAGACGATTTCCTTTTATTATATGTAGAGATTCCATATTTTGTAGCCCACCAGCGGCCGAGCGGTAAAGTCGCTGAACACTGGTAGTTCAGTCCGAGGTTTGAATCCCGCGAACGGACTGGTTGCATGGGTGTTTTCGTGGTTTTCCCCATGTGTAACATGTATACGAGCCAGTTCCCCTTAGAACGTCCTCCACGAAAACATCCCTCCCCTTAGGCACATAGTCCTCGAGGCTTTGCCATAATTAAATAACCTAACCTAACCTAACCATATTTTGTAAACTTTTAACGAATGTTTGAGTAACAAACTCAGCGATTTCAAAGAGAGCCATGAAAATACTCTACGGGAAGGGACCAAAAAAAAAAAAAAAAAACTTTCTTTCTCCAGCGTGCGAATTTGTGTATCGGAAATTCTAAAGATAAGCTCATTTTAAAATTAATTTGTGATATTGCTGTTGAACTGAATGTTATGGTTTGCGTGCGAAGAACATGATATTTATTAAATAAAAGTAACGAACAGAACGTTAAGAAAAACGCCCCTTTGGACGTAATTTAAAATCTGAAGCCTTTCAGACTTTTTTTTTCATGTTAATTCTTTTATTATAATTGACAAAATGTTATGTTACATTAAATTTAAATTAGTCATACGTATTAACCTGATGTTTCAAAAGTTTTCGTTTCCTGGTTCGGAAATAAAAAATATATTTAGGAATTGGTTGTTGCTTGGAAAAAATGAACCAATTTCTTACATACTGAATTGTTTTCATACAATTGCTTTTCAGGGGGACAGAGAACTTATGAATTTTGATTTGGCTTTAGCCTGCTAGGTTTAATATATTACATTCTCTTCAGCCTGCTTATATCAGCGATGAATAAAATCCAAGATGAAATCGAAGCTTTATTAAATGTGACTACATTGTGTAGTCCTTTTCAGATGCTACGTTGTCTCATAAAAATCCTCTCCGTACATTCCAAAAATATTGGTTTTTGTTTGTTAAATGAAAGAAAATTATGGAAACCGTTATTCCCCAAATTCCCTCCTGCGCTAACTGCCATAAAAATTTGTGGGCTGAAGAATCCTTGATCGACTTGTTAGACCGCCCATAAAGGTAGCTAAGTGAAGAACTAAATGCAGCCTCATTTTCTGTATTTGCTGCCAAGTTCTCTCCTGGTAGCTTCCTTGTGATAAGACTGTATTCTTCATAAATATCGACCGAAAGGAAGATGATGAATTCACCTGTCAGGGTGCAATGGATAAAATGTTTTTCCGGCAAACAATTCTCCCTAAAGTTTGTTCAAAGATTTCATTTTGAGTGAAACTTGTGTGGACTCCTTGCGTGTTCCTACATACAGCAGTTATGGAAATTCCGCTTTGCATAAAATGTTTATTTTTATGTTTAATTGTTTAATGTTTGTTATGTACGTTTGTTAATGGTACACGTCACACGTCACAAAAGCACACGTCACAAAAATATAACTAGTTTTTACGTGTCAAAATAAATTATACATTCCTGTAACGATGCAAATAAATGTCTGATATTTATAACATTTATAGAGTTATTAGGTTTTTTTTGAAGCACGAGACGTGAAAAATGAGCAAAACAGGACACGAACCTGTACCTCTCGAAATACACGCCGAGTGTGTTAACCGTTACACCACGAAGGCATGCTGGAAGGAGAGAGAAACTACCTTATATAATATACAGACAGCCCCAATTATCTGAACTCTGACTATCCGAATCACTGATTATCCAAGTCGCTTTCAGAATTTAAGAACAAAAATTAAATAAAAAAACCTGAAAAGTTAAAAATTTTAAATTCCGTCCAAACGGGCGTTATTTAAACGTTTTTTGTGTTACCTTTATTTATTAAATTTCGTATTCTTTGCACTTAAACCATAAAAGGCAGTTCAACAGCAATGTCGCAAAAGAATTTTAAAATGAACGTATCTTTAGAATTTCTGATACACAGTTCCGCGCGCTGGAGATAAAAGGTCTTTTTTTTTTCGTTGAGTGTTGCCATAGCTCGCTTTGAAATCCTTGAGTGCGTTAATCAAAAATTCGCTAAACCTTTTCAGAATATGAAATCGATCGTAAACCTAATCGATCTCCTAACTACTCAAACGTTCAAGAGAACTTAATTCAAAACAGCTAGAGAAAGCTAATCCGCGAATTCGCTACAGTCAACAAGAGCAGTTTTCTAAACAACAACAAACTACGACTGAGACAACGAACTGAGAGGTTTTCCTCCTTTTATAAGATTTTCAAATCGCGCGCGAGAATTTTCTAGTACTTTCTCGAAATCAAAAAGAGAGATATTTATTAAATGTTACATGCACGCGCTCTTATATTTTCAATTTTCCGGCTTAGCTTTCTTTTAATATTCGTCACGCGCTGCACTGCGCGGGAAGTAAAACCATTTAATTTACAATTCAACTAGCGTTAATTATTTAAATGCCAAATTCGTAGCAGTATTATTGGAAAATGCTTGTAGAGGAAACGTCAAGGGGGAGGGACCCTTCGTGTGCTAAATCGCATGCAAATAGAGAAGAAAAAACGCGTGTGGAAATAAGGCAAATTTCAAGCGGAGATGTATTTTGTTTGGAACTGAATATTAAGAAATAAGATTACTTTGTATATGTGAAGCAAAAATATATTAGCGGTAACTGAAAAATATGCTATAGCTTTGTTACAGACACATATTGCTGCTATTTAAATATATTTGGTTACAAGGGACTTTTTTTTTCTTTTCAGATCTCAGATTAACTTGTCTTGCCTTTGCTTAATGTTGTCATACTATAATCTGGCATTTATTTTCAAAACAAATATTCTTTGTTACTTCAAGGAAGCGTGTTTTGCCTTGCCTCACAGACAAAGCAATACGTCTTTCTGAGAAAAAGTAATGGCAGTTACTATACAGGGTGAATCTGAACAAGAGAGATAAACCTTTAGGGGTGATAGAAGGCACTTTTCTACCGTGGATTGCTAAAGGATCGTTGGTTATATGAACCTTAGTGTTCTGACAATTACACTACAAGTGCGTACTGATTTAATCATACTATATTCGCCCACGTTAGACGATCTTTGGTGAAAAGGTATTGTTCATCCTTGTAGTTCAAGTACGCCTTATGTCAACAAGAGAGATTTCATACGAAGATACTTGCGTCTTTTCTCTAAACTGAAATTGTGACTTCTTATTGCATGTATGCACCGTCTATTACTCCATAGAAATACGTGGGCAAGTCTTTTCTAAACTCCTCAACTTCCCCTCACATTTCCTCGCCGGGATGCAAATTTAAAGCTTACTGAAGTGAGTATTTAAACGGGAGAATTTGTGAGAGCGGGTTTTCGCTAGCCAGCGCACGTTTCGTTGCTACATAGCCTTTACGCCAGTACGCCCCTTGGTCATTTCGGATAATTTTCATGCTTGTTAGGTTTTTGTTGAGTCAAACTAAGTTGGCCATGCTTTAGCGTGCTAATCCAGCACTATCCTAATTAAACTATTGATTTATATCCTACGATTAAATTTCACTGCAAGTTGACGGTGTTATCGTAAAGGACGAAGAATGTGCCTTTCTGTTATTAGTTGAAATAAATAAAGGGTTATTTTCATCCTTCCTCTGTGCTGGTATTATCATTGACGCCTGTGAGAGAATTCGACCAGTTCATTGTAGGATCTAGTTTAGTTCATGTGGAATAGAAGAGACAGATCCTGCAAGGCAAGGGAAAGGAAAAATAGGGTTAGGGTGATATGAAACGATCCGCAGAAGATTTTCTGTACTCAAAATCGCTTTGCTAGTGTTTCCTATGTCGTTGTACTTGCATTTATATTTATCGTTAGCAGTAGATATAGCATTTTACATATGAATTCCGCGCTATCAGTAAAGTAATAGCTCAAGGGCTACTTCGGAAAAAATAATTTGATAACTTTTCTCTGGGTAATTCAGTCTGTTTGTAGAGACATTAGATATTTTTTGGAAGCAGGTAAGATTAAAAATGAGCAACGCCCTCACCGGAAATCCAACTACGAACATCTGGAATACGCGCCCAGCTCGCAGATCACTACACTATGAAGGCATGCTAAGAAGATGGGAGGCATACCTTATATACTCTCCCTTTTAAAGGGCGACTAGGAATTTTAGGGGACCCAATCGCCAAATTCTGGGTCTGGAGAAGATCCACCACTCTTTTAGTTCGGGGACCACTGTAGCGACATTAAGTTGATTGGAAGCAGGAGATGTGAAAAATGAGAAACGACTACGCCGGGAATCGAACCACGGACCTTTGGAATACGCGCCCAGCATGCAGAACTCTACACCACGAAGGCACGCTAAGAAGGCGTGTGAAATACCTTATAAGTTGACAAAACAGACCTAATTATATTACTCTTGAAAAACTTAAAACACATGAATGATAATAAAAAATATAAATAAAAATCTTGAAGCTTTTAGATTTTAGATTACGCTCAAAGTAGCGTTTTTTTTAGCGTTCTATACGTTATCTATATTTATTAAATATCATGTTCTCCGCACTTAAACCATCAAATTCAATTCAACAGCAATATCGCAAAGTGATTTTAAAATGAGCCTCTCTTTAGAATTTCTGATACACAGTCTCGCGCGCTGGAGATAATTTTTTTTTCGGACAGTGTTGCCGTTGCTCGCTTTAAAATCGTTGAGTTTCGTTAAAGTGTTACAAAATATGAAATCGATAATTAAACGAATTCGAAATTCCAAATTAGAGCTTCCAGATGCTCATATTCGGAGGAGAATTTATTCAAAATTGGACGGTTGGAGGTACCGTTGTTTATCACAATGCGAGAAACATACTTACATTAATGCAGATTCTTCACTATTTAATTTATTTAAATATTAAAATTTTAATTATATTAATATTCTTTAAATATTTCGTGGCAACGGTTTGAAATGGGAACCAACGCAGAAAGTGATTCAACGGAAAATGCCAAAACGAAGTATCGCAGTTAGCCTTTCTGGGTAATGCCCTTTGGGCTAAATATTAAAATTCACGATTCAAAGGATAATCAGATAGGAGTACTAAGGTACGTCGCAATTGGCCATTTTAACATGATCGGTGTAAAAGATTCCGATTCCCCTTAAGCCGCAAAGTGTTGGTAACAGATGCGGACTTCGAATTCATCATCTTTCCACGTAACCCCCAACAAAAGACGACATCCACGAGTGAGCAGGACAATAGAGGGTGCACGAGGAAGGAAGCATTCGGCAGCCTATTGTACGGATTGTCGGCCGGACAGAACGGACTACGTCCGCTTTCGTGTCACGGATCGGTCAAGCTTACATCCATCAGATCCGTTCCGAGTATCTCCGAGGCCTTCACAACAATTGTTATAGGATCGATTGGACGAATCGAGAGACTTCATGAGATCTATGTTCATGATTAGTGTTTAGAGTGGGAGATGAGATGGGATGGTTGCGGGGAGGGGGAGGAGAAACGACACACAATCGATAGAGTAGTAGTGCGGAATCACCTTATCAGAAACCTTCATTGCAATTTAACGATGATCCACGCGTTTGGTTGGTGACAATTTTGTGTTTTCGGTTTGCTTATTGAAGCCTGTCGTTTACAGAGCTTCCTTTTAGTTATATTCGTTTTGGCATTTTGCATCGATTCACGTTAAGCGTTGTTTGACTTTTCAAATTGTTGCCACCAAATATCACCCCCTGTATTATATTTAAAGAAGTTAAATAATGAAGAATCTGCATAAATGTATGTATGATTCTCGCGTTGTGATAAAGCAACGGTGCATAGAGCCATCGAAGTTTGAATGACTTATTTCTCGTAAGAATATGGGCATGTAGAAGACCAAATTTGGAATTTGAAATTTGTTTTATTATCGATTACAGATTTTGTAACTCTTCAACGAATTTTTGATTAACAAACTAAACGATTTCAAAGCGAGCCATGGCAACACTGTACGAAAATAAAAATATTTTTATCTCCAATGCGCGAGACTCTGTATCGGAAATTCTAAAATTATGCTCATTTTAAAATTATTATGCGATATTACTCTTGACCTAAATTTTATGGTTTGAGTGCGTAGAACATGATACTCAATAAATGAAGATAGCACACAAAACGTTAAAAAGGCGTCTTTTTACGTAACTTAAATTCTGAAACTTTTAAGATTTTTTTTCTTTTTCTTTCTTTGTTCTCTTGTTTCATTAATAGATGGCTACAGAAGCTTAACTCCTGTACAGTCATTCTTATTTTGTCTTATCTTAGTTAATTTACACTTTAGATTATGTCGTTCATTTGCACTTTGACAAGTGAAGCTTATGGTTCGGTAAATCCATCGAAGGTAGTCCTGGGAAATTTGCTAATATAACGGTGATTTTTGTGGTTTGATTTCTAAATTAATCTCAGTCTTTTTGTTTCGTTTCATTTGTGAGTCTTGTTGTTTGCGTTTTGTGAAGTCTTGTTGTTTTCCTTCGTTTTGCGCTTTTAATTTTCTGTTTCTTCTGAACAGTTTAATTCGAAAACCACATTTACTTGTATACTGTTAGGATATCCAAAAATTTTACAGGGTATTTGGATAGACGTTACATATTGGTAGAAGCAGTTTTTCCTTATGTCACGTATAGCCCTCCATTTGCAATCTACGCATTGTAACCTAACATCAAAAAAGGAATTTTCAAATTATGTTGGCAAGGCGTTTTAGTTTTCCCTATTATTTTGATACTTTACTCTGCGTTAGAACCTAATGTTCTTCAGTCCTAGATATGTAAAATTCTGCTGATGTTTCTCATGGTTTCGTATAGAGACAGGAGATAACCAGTAGCACTAATCTTAATCACAGGATGTTACGGAATTTTTAACAAATTTAACTGAGCATCTGCTGTGACAGAGCAAGACGCTGTGTTTGTAGAGTCATTAGGTTCTGTTTAGAAAAATGAGTAACGCCTTCTCCGGGAATCGAACCACGGATCTCCGGAATATGCGTCTAGCTTGCAGACTACTACACTACGAAGGTATGCTAAGAAGGCGGGAGAAATACCTTATAGGTTAAAAATCAGAGTAATGAGAAATTTGAAACTATTAGCACGTCAGTCTCCGAGAACTTAATCTAAGCTACACTTTTCTTCGCAAATCTTATGACAGTATACCGTATGAATATGATTAATATGAAATCTTGATGCTTAAAATAATGCCTGTTATGCTGCGTTTATTAGTTTTCAGTGTTATATTGGGTCATATAAATCTCCGAAGTTTTCAGCCCCTAGACAGCGTTGATGCTTAACACTCACCCAATTGTCTCAAACGAGCATGCGCTTGAAGGGTGATAGGTGATATTCACCTTCCATTGTTTGTGAAGATAGTTTTCTAATTCGTTGCTCGTGTAAAATATTACATTGTTTTGAAAATGATTGAAACATCTGAAGAACGTTAAAAAAAGCCGCTTTGGTCATAAAAAATGTGAAAAACCTTTAGATTTTTTTAATCTCTTTTTTTTCATTCCTTTTATGAATGCTTCCCATTGTACGTAATTTACATTTTTGCCACTCAAACATTTTTATTCTCTTAAAATTTACTTGCTTTGGGAAGTATTAGTTTCTATTTAAAAAATATTTGTTTCAATCTCGCAATTAAGGTAGGTGCATTTTGAAAGAATACATCGATCTTTGTCAATCTATTTCACACATAGCACATTAAACTAAAGCACTTTTGAAAGAAAAACTTATGATGTTTTTATAAGAATCATCCATCTCTGTCAGTGAATCCTTATTTCTTTTTCAGATATTGATTATCAGAGAATCTATTAACTTCACAAACTCAAGAAAAACAATAAGAGTAATTCTAGCTCCACTCTGGAAGACTACAGTTTTCGGACGCAGATTTTTAGAAGTATGTTTAGTGAAAATACTCAAACTGAGTATTGGTGGATTTAAAGTATTATTTTATTTTTCCTAAGATCGAATAAATTACAATTCGTTCTGCAGAAACGTCAAGCACATCGTTTCTCATAATGATATTAAATCTTACTCTTTCATCATTGCGTGCACTACGGCCTGTCTTCATTTCCTTAAAATAAATACGAAAAAATACTTCTTGCATTTCATTATTTGATGATTCTAATTTTTTGTTATTCCACGAACTACAGTAAATGAATATATATGTAAAATTTTACGATATGGGATTTTATGAATCTTTATATATTTAACTAGCGGAAGTCCCCGATGGTAGTTACGTTGGATTAAGAGTAATACGTCTAACAACACAGAGAACGATACCGCTGTAATCCTTCTCTAATAAAGTTGCAAAATATAAGATTCAGAGTCATACATTTTTTAGTCGGATACGATATGAAAATCACACACAAAATGTCCATAGAAAAAAAAATAATTTTCTCTCCTTATATCAGTAACAATCACATGCAGTTTCTAATGATTTTTGTCTTTCTAATCTAATAGTCGTAAAAGCTCAAGTTTCTTCCAATATTTCGCCTATATTCAATTTAAGACGATTCAATGTGACAAAAAATGAATCATAATGGATAAGAAATCAATAACGCGAACAAGGAAACACACAAGTATTCTTTTTTATATGTGAAGATTTTGTAAAACTTAAAAATTGTTGATTAACAAACTCTACGATTTGAAAGCGAGCAGTGGCAATAACTTTCGAAATAAAGCAGATTTTCATCTCCAGCTTGTGAGACTGTTGCCACTCGGAAAAAATGACTAGGAAAATTAGCGTTAATTAATATCTCCGCTGATTAAAGTCGTACAAAGATAGGAATAGTCGAAATGGCCTCCCACGAATTTTAGGAATCGGAAATAATGTATTAATGTTTGGCAATGCTATTTTTATTTGATCGCAAAACTTAGAAATTTTTATTAACAAACTATGCGCTTTGAAAGCTAGCAGTGGCAACAACTTTCGAAGCAAAGCAGATTTTCTTGTCCATCTTGTGAGACTGTTGCCACTCGGAAAAATAAGGGCAAAAATGATCGGTTTTCCGACTTTTTAATTAATATCTCTGATTTTAGCTACTTTTTTTGTTTTGAAAAAAGAGGACGTCGAAGTTTTCCAGGACCCAGAAACGAATTGTAGAAAGTTTGGTGATGATAGCTGTAGTAGTGACTGAATATTAGTTATAGCTATAGTAGTGACTTATTAGCGAACAAACAAACACACAGACGTTTTTTCTTTATGTATATAGACATACCCGAGCAGAATATTGCTTAATAGAGTTTTCAGCTTGGCGTCTCAATTGAAGACAATGAAAGCATATTTAGTTTTTTAAATATCGAACCGATTAATGTTTTTTCGATGCCCTATTGTTTTTAATAAAACTCATTTTAAATATATCGCGCTTATTGCCTTCAGTCCGCACACAACACAACAGTTCATTTAATTTTCCTATTATTAATAGTGAATCTGTTCGTTACAGCCCAGATCAACCACTTAAATTTAAATGACACATCACGTGGAAATTTGTTTTTTAGTAAAGGTGACAAAAATTTTAATTTTCGCAGAATCACAAACTAAATTTAGCACTTATATTTTCGATCAGCAATGTAGTTTTGTCGCTGAAAATCTTAATAATAATTAAATTGAATAATTTGATTGATTGGATTGAGTAATTTGATTGACTGATTTGAATAATTTGAGTGATTGAACTGAATAATTTGATTGATTGAATTGAATAACTTAATAACTGAATTAAATAATTTGATTGAATTATTACTAAAACAGAATTTTTACTATAACTGAATAATTTCCTTATTCACTCTTGCTGTATATTTCTTTAATGTTTCAAGTTTAAGGTCTAACTAGCAGGCAAAGCAAAATTTCTATATACACCTGAGAAGCAAATGTATAGAAACATTTTAGTATGAATGAAATCAGTTCATTCTTTCCAAGCAGCAACCCATTCGTAAATAATTTTTTTGTTGCCGAACCAGGAAACAAAATCTTTGGATACTTCAGCCTAATACGTAAGACGTCATGATTTAAATTAATATAATGAATGCAACAACCTTTTCTCAATATCAATAAAAGAATTAACTTGGCGATAACATACCATGTCAGTTTTCCTAATCTGAAAAAAAAAATGTTGCCAACAGCAGCTATTTCTTTCAAATGCTGTCATTAATGAAACATTTTCGAAGTACAGTGTCGTCACATGTAATCGCATGCTTTCTTCAGCGCCAGAATAAAACATTACATAATAATAATACGTTTATGGGTTGGCAATGCTATTTTTATTTCATAATTTGTAAAAACAAAATTTTTACTGACAAATTCTATGATTTGAAAGCGAGCAGTGGCAACAGATTCCGAAAAAAATCATTTTTTATCTCCAGCGCGCGACACTGTTGCCACTCGAAAAAATGAGTGCAATAATTAGCGTTTTGAGAGTTTTTAATTAATATATCGGCTAATGAAAGTTGTTCGAAGATAACAGTGGTGGAAATGGCTTTCCACATATTTTTGGAATCGGGAATAATATATTTAATATTTGGCAATGTTAATTTTATTTCATATTTATTAAAACTTAGAAATGTTTTATTTAGAATTTCTAAGATTTGAAAAAGAGCAGTGGCACCACTTTTCGAAATAAAGCAGATTTTAATCTCCAGCGTGCGAGTCTGTTGCCATTCGGAAAAATGAGGGAGGAAATGAGCATTTTCAGAGTTTTTACTTAATACCTAGGCTGATTAAAATTATACGAAGATGAGAATTTTCGAACTAGCTTCTCGCGAATTTTCGGATTCCTGAGGTACCTCTCTGGAATCTCAACTCCTCCTCATTCCGGAGTAGATAATGCCACAAAGAAACTAACAAATAGATAGACGCGTACAAATTTTAAAGGTATTTAGATAAATAAATTTAATACTTGTTTCTTTTTATCTCTTTTCCTACTTCATTCAAAGCGTGTATATAATACTATATGGAACACTGACTTTAATAATAAATATGTAAGCCCTAATGAAATTAAATTTATTCATGGGAAGAAGTGGCAAAAATATCGCTTTGTACAAACCGACAATTCAACCGTTGCAATGCAAATGTTTCTTTCAGAACATTTTTGTTCTGATGGTCTTTTCTGCTTAACGAAGCTGTTTGGAAAGAGAGCTGAAAGCATTTGTCACCAATGAGTTAACGGCAAAACGTTTTCACAATTTTCATGGATTGGACATCTCACTGAATGGTTGATGCGCTTGTTAATGAAAATTATCGCATTTTTCTTCGTCAGTGGAACCTCACATTTGGGACTTTTTACTTATTCGCGGTGAGTAATAGAAATCGTTACTTGAAGCGTTTCAGTGCAAGGCTAAGTTTTATTTTCTGTTATAGGTTTTCGTAATTAAATTTCTCTTGTGAACTTCGAGCTTAGTTCATGAAAGTCCATTTTTAAAATAACTGAGTTGCTTTTATGACGTGTGACGTCTGAATCAATGTGACGTCAATCCAGATGGAAGACTTTGAAAATTTACTACAACCACGGCTATAGGCCTAGGCCTGTGGGGTCATCGGTTCTCAGGTTTCATTGTGACGGGGAACATGCACGTCCGAAGATGTGGCTGGTCGTTTAAAATGCTCTCGCCAGTATTACGTGGGCTCGGACGCTTAACCCTGAGCAGCCAACCACATCAAGCTGAGTACAGAGCACTTACCTCTCTCTTCAGCGAAGGGCCAGCCCCGACCCCCTCAGTTGGGTTAACCGCTTGACGGAACAGGGCCAATCTTTGCCAATCCCCATAAGTCCAAATGTATGAAACGATCTTCCTGCGGGATTCTGAAACCGGCAAGCTCGTGATTTTATATCCCCGTAGCCGGTTTTTCCTTTGTTGAAATGAACGTGGCCTGTTATGACCATGAGACCACTTTGTTTGGTTAGGCGGGTCGGGCTGCGCCCACTATTGATACTGATGCCCTTGTAGCCGAGACTCCCTAGATACAGCCATTATGTTCACAGAGTTCTCTGCATTGAGCCCTCCGCAGGGAAAATGTCAAGTCAGTCAAATATATAGCAGAAAATATAAGGTATTTTCTCCCACTATTCTACATGCCTTCGTGGTTTAACTGTAGCACACTTGTCGCCTATTCGAAAGGTTCGGGTTCGACTCCTGGCAACGGTATTGCTCATTTTCATTGTCTCTTCGAAAAATAAACTGTTTTTACAATGGCGCCCGAACTAAGAGGTGGTGGATGCTGATTCTTCATAACTAGAATTTGGCGATTGGGTCTCCTAACCCCAGTCGCTCTTTAGTTCAGGTTCGAGTCCAGGCGAGGGCATTGCACATTTTTCACGTCTGTGGCATTAAAAAATTAATGACTCTACAGTACAGTGTGCATCAAAGAAATTCTTTCATAATTCTTCTGCTTAAATAGAAGAATCAAAATGCATTTTCAATAAAATTTTGTAATTATATTGCTGCTGTGATATGTTATTATCAGTTTCGTTACTAAAACAAATTAATTGTTTTTGTTATCACAAGTGGTTCTAAATTTTACTATTTTCTCTCTCCCTTAGACTGAAGTAATTGACGAAAACCGTAACTGATAGAATGGCTTTTATCCTGCACATAATTAGTGACATCTTTGACAATCGCAGAGACTTTCAAGCCATTCTTCGTGCCCTCTATTTGTGAGTTCGAGCACAGCATTTTCTGCGGAATAGGACAATAATCAAAGCCTCCCGTGTTTTCGATTCTTCAGTGCATGAGTTGTGTGCCATGCGGGGAGCAGCCCTGTGAAGCCCTCAATGTCCTGGATTCCAAGGGCGGCTATTCGTACGGTGTTGCCCCCTTTAGCGGATGTCAGCTGTTTGGAACGCACTAGCGTCGCCTTGCTGCTGCCAATCGCCGCAGAAGGTAAGATGATACTTTAGTAATGTTTGAAAAAGCTTAAATGCTTACTGTTAAACATAGAAAATGCCGTGGTTCGCAAAGCAAATTTTTATCACTGAGATATGCAGAGATACACGCAGTTACATGCAAGCAGAATTAAGTAAGTACAAGCACTAGCAGCCATAAGCGGTTACAGAGGTCATATATATAACTTTATAATAGATCATGGTTTAACAAATCATAAACAAGACACAATAAATAACCAATCAAAAGAAACATACAGAATGGGATTAAATTTCAGAATAACTCGGACCTGGCAGAAAGCTAATGAATGTATCGGACTTGACAGAAAGCTATACTTCCTTTTAACCAGTAAGAATGCGATTACAAATATCTCAACACTCCCCCTTAATCGCACATTATACAAAACATAAAAGAATTACACAGTTTTTAAACAGCTCAATGATAACAGTTCATAGAATTTTGTATTGGACAAAGCCTTAGTTAACATATCTGCAATTTGTAAACCTGATTGTACATATTCAATTCTAATATTATTTTCCTTAACAGTCTTACGAGTGAACTTTAATTTTATATCTATATGTTTCAACCTACCTGAAAAGTTTTCATTAACAATACTTTTGATACATGACTGGTTATCCTCAAAAATATAAACATTTTTAACACTGGAAATTTCATTTACTACATTTTTTATCCATAAAACATCTTGAATACCTTTACATAAAGCAATTATTTCAGCTTCTGTTGATGAAAGTGCAATATACTTTTGTTTGTTACAGCACCACATAATAGGACAGTTTGAAAACATTATAAAGTAACCAGTAATTGATTTCCTATCTCGAGTATCTCCCCCCCCAATCTGCATCTACATACAAACACAAGTTTGCCCTTTGCAAATCACCCTTTTTGTATATCAATTTTAAATTTAAGGTGTTTTTCAAGTACCTAAGAATTCTTTTTAGAGCACACCAAAAACATCAGTAGGATGCTCCTGCAGTTGGCTCAAGCAATTTACTGCAAAAATAATATCTGGCCGTGTGATATATGCTAAGTAAAGATCCAATTAATTCTTTGTATGGGCCATGAAATGCATTTCCTTTCTGAAAATCAGCTGCTGTAGATTTTTGTTCAATGGGAGTTTGGGCTGTTTTACAATCAGACATTTTAAATTTATCAAGTAATTTTTCAATATATGGTTTCTGATCTAAATACAAACAACCAGACTCAAATTTAAGTCTAATACCCAAAATTTCCGAGACAATTTCAGATTTTGACATTTTAAATTCATTTGATAACAATGGATATTATAATATTTGTTTCTTTTACATCTGAATCTGCAATTAATAAGTCATCTACATAAAGAGCCATAATTACTTTCTTACAATTTAAATTTCTGATAAAAATACATGGTTCAGAGTTCAATTGCTTAAGATCTAATTTAATAACAAAATTAAGAAATTTCTGATACCATTGTCGAGGAGACTGTTTAAGACCATATAAACTCTTTTTAAGTTTACATTTCTTACCACTCATATCATCATATCCTTTTGGCTGGTCCATGTAGATGGTTTCATCTAACTTACCGTTCAAGAAAGCTGTCTTGACATCTAAAGTAAAGGTTTGCAGACCTTCATTATTGATAATTACCAGGATTAAACGTAAAGAGCACATACTAATCACTGGAGAAATCGTTTCTGTATAATCTACTCCTTCCTTTTGCATAAAGCCACGAGCAACAAGCCTCGCTTTGTAAGTTCCATCTCGTTTTTTAAGTAGAATCTATTTGTAGGAAATGGCTCTTTTATCAGGGGGTAAACTTTGTAGATCCCAGACGTCGTTATCTTCCATAGATTTCATTTCCTCATCCATAGCTCTTTTATATGGTTCTTGTTCTACTTGTGGTAGATTTACAATATCTTCAAATGTCAGACTGTCTTGTGCAAACATTACTTGGTAAATTTCAGGATCAGGATACCTAACTGCCTGTTTCTTTTCTCTTGAAGATTTTCTTTGTTCCTCCTTCTTATTTGCAGCATTTAATTCGCCGTTATCAGTGTCTGAAATTGATTTGTCTTCATTTTTAATGTCATCATTGTCATTTTCACTCAAATCAGAACTATCGGAAATATATTTTTGATTTTCTACTTTCTTCTTTTCTTCATTAAATTTAACATTTCTGGAAACAATGATGCGTCTTGTTTCTGGAATCATTAAACGATATCCCATTGTGGAATAACCTACAAATATCATTCTGATAGATTTTTCATCTAGTTTCTTTCTTTGCGATGGTGGCACTAGATTATAAGCATCACAGCCAAATACGCGCATGTTTGTTAAATCAGGATCTTCACCATACTTCAGAAAGTAAGGAACACGATTTTCAATTGAACCATTTGGGAGTCGATTATTTATGTAAGCAGCCGTAAGTACTGCTTCACCCCAAAGAAATTTTGGTAATTTTTGCCTTTTTTTTTTTTTTTGGTAATTTTGCCAAATTCAAATAGTAGTAAGTATGCATCCCCTGCAATATCTCTAAAAGTATCATTGTTCTAGCTTTTTCCAGTAGAGTTCTATTTGCTCGTACAGCAACACCATTTAGAAAAGGTGTATAGGGCGGTGCAGGATCTATTTTTACACCTGCTCTTTTAGCAACTTCATGCAATTATCCACTGACATATTCTTTAGCATTGTCACAGCGCAGTTTTGTAACAGTTGGATTCAATTTAAAGAATAGTTTGAGTTCATGAGCAATGTCACTTTTTCTTTTGAGCAGTCTGATTTCCATAAATCTCGAATAGTCATCAATTATAGTCATGAAATACCTTTCCCTATGGAGTGTTTGAGTTTCTATTGGACCACATATATCAGTGTGTATAGTTATAAGAGGTTTGGATTCTTTTATGCGAGGACCCTTTCCTATAGGCAAAGAACTTTGTTTGGCACGAACACATACTTCACACTTCCTTGTGAGAAGACATATGAGAAGTTGCACCAGAATCAATAATAAATTGATCATGCACAAGATTTCCAGCCATAAGAGATATTGCAGGGGATGCATACTTACTACTATTTGAATTTGCCTGCTTTTTAGAATTATTATTATTCACTTTTAAATATTATTACTTATTCACTTTTAAAATGACCAGTTTTCCCACAGTTATGACAGACGCAGTTCTTTTTCCTACAAAATTTAACAGAATGTCCTTTTCTTTTACAATAAGTACAAAAGAAATCTTTACGAGCACTAATAAAAACAGAGTTATCTGTATTTGGTTTAGAATGCTTATTTTCATTTTTATAATCAAACATAAGAGATTCACAATCAATAAGTCTACTTGTAACAAAATCTAAACTCAAATTATTGCTTGGCCGATTCTCTAGAGATGCCTTAATATTTTCATATTCCTTTGGCAAAGACATTAAAATGTAAATAATAATATCACAGTCACTTACTTCAGAGCCAGAGACGCGTAGACTACTCACCAGGTTCATTATGCTGTCAATATGCTGTCTCATTGACACATCCTTGGATTTCCTTATGGTAGCTAGACGCTTACGCGTTAAAAGTTGACTCACTGCACCTTTAGCGCTATACGTAGCTTGTAGTTTCTTCCATATTTTACATGTCTTCACGTTGAAGTGAAGCAATAACATTATCACTTAGAAGCGCAAGTATTAAGGCATAAGCCTTTTTTGATTTCAAAACATCTGCAACTCTGTCCGCAACTGCTTCTGTTTCCAAAAACGTATCCAATTCCCTTGCCGTAAATACTGCTCGAACTCTTCGACACCAAACAGTAAAGTTATTAGCACCGTCAAATAGTGCGACATCAAACGCTTCCCTTTCACTTCCGGAAAAAGCCATCATTCACGATACACCAAATCAAAATCACGCGAACGATAAATTATTACACTGAAGGTTCAATTAGAGAACTATCAGGGAATTCTAACTTTTGAAGGAACCACGCTCTGCTGTTAAACATAGAAAATGCCGTGGTTCGCAAAGCAAATATTTATTACCGAGATATGCAGAGACACACGCAGTTACATGCAAGCAGAAATAAGTAAGTACAAGCACTAGCAGCCATAAGCTTGTCTTTTGTCTTTTGAATGGTTAGAAGGCAATTAGCAGCCTCTGCTGCTTTAACCACCGCTTTTGAAAAAAATGCCCTTAGGCGTTGGTATATATAATTGAAAAAATGGGCGTGTAACGCCGCGCCTACTAGGCGAAGCTGAAGCAAATACAAAGGTATATAGAGTGAAAAAGCATCTGGGAGCTGTTCGAGCTGTGACAAAAGATATAACTAGCTGAAAAGTATGCTTAATAAAGTATTTGAAAAAATAAACATTAAGTAATTTAAATTAAGTATGCTTTTGAAACAGGTTCAGAATGAAATGGATCGTAATTATACTGGTGGGAGTGGCTCAAATGAGGAATAAGTCAACAGTAACATATTTCTGGTGAATTTCAAGAGTTCTCGTACGAGAAATGTTAAAGTCATATAAATTAACAGTATTCACAAACAGTTCACACTGTACAAAATTCTGGAATAAACACACTAGCAGCCATAAGCGGTTACAGAGGTCATATATATAACTTTATAACAGATCATGGTTTAACAAATCATAAACAAGACACAATAAATAACCAATAAAAAGAAACATACAGAATGGGATCAAGTTTCAGAATAACTCGGACCCGGCAGAAAGCTAATGAATGTATCTTGACAGAAAGCTATACTTCCTTTTAACCAGTAAGAATGCGATTACAAATATCTCAACACTTACATTTGTTTTCTCGAAAGCTTTTTGCGAAATATTTTTTACGAATATTTTACGAGTATTTACAACTTTTACGAAATATTTAGCCCTCTTAATGCTTTTAAGTGTTTTCCCAAAACCTTTTTACGAAATAATTTTTACGAATATTTACTATCAATTGTTTTCACGATAGCTTTTTAGGAAATATTTTACATGCATATTTTCCCAAAATTTACGACTTTTACGAAATGTTTAGGTTAATGCTTTCAATTATTTTCCCGAAAGCTTTTACGAAATATTTTTTACGAATATTTACGACTTTTACGAAATATATAGCTCCCTTAATGCTATCAATTGTTTTTCCGAACGCTTTTTAAGAAATATTTTTACGAGTATTTACAACTTTTACAAAATATTTACGTCTTTTTCCACGTAAATATTTCGTAAAGAAATGTACGAAATTACGTGTTTTTCCAAAAGCTTTTTACAAATATTTTTTATGATTATTTACTATCAATTGTTTTCCCGATAGCTTTTTAGAAAATATTTTATGTGCATATTTTAAGAATACTTACGACTTTTACGAAATATTTAGCTCTTTTAATTCCTTTACTTGTTTTCCGAAAGCTTTTAACGAAATATTTTTACGAATATTTACGAAATATTTAGTTCTCTTAATGCTTTAAAATGTTTTCTCAAAAGCTTTTTCACAAAATATCTTTTACGAATATTTTACGATTTTTATGGAATATTCACGAAACGTTTTTTGAAAACAGTGAAATTTAAAAATGATTCCTTCTAACAATTCTAATAAAATGCCGTGCGACGGTTTTAAATATAGGGTGGTTATAATTAAAGTGACCCTATTTAAACCCACTAGAACCTATTCTACTTATTGAATTTTGATAAAATTTGGTATACATGTTATATGGACTATGGGGAAACGATTTCACCAATAAAAAATAGTTCGCCATAAACCCATTTTGCAGTTCCTTTAAACGACGATATCCACGCAATACAGCTAAGCTATCACTGTCCTTCTGATAAAAGAGTTTTACCGGTAAAGCTCGATATTTCTTCTGTAAGGGCATGATTAACGACGAGAAAGACACGCAGAATGATTTTCTAACTCTGACTGCAAGTCTCTTTATAGGTTTGACGAATATATATAAAGAATATTGCCATCTGGGGGTCAAAATTTGAACAATTTTTTTATTTACAGAAATCTTTTCCCCGTAGTTCATATAACGTATATACCAAGTTTCATCCAAATCCGATAGGCAGAACGGGTCCTACAGGTCAGTAATGGGCACAGCCCCGGTCCCCCTAGCCGACGCAAGTCGGCCACATGACCATAAAAGGGGCTAGCCCGTCTAACACAAAAACGAGGAGCCATCGAGCCGGCCGTGCCCACACAAAATAAGAAATAAAACAATGACTAAATCAATAAGTTTTAACTAACATTCTTAAAAATCATCCGAGAAACAAGGCCCGAGCTCCGAGTAACATAAAAAGTTAAGAAGGAAACATAACAAACCAAAAAATACAAATACAAATGGTTGCAAGCAAATAAAAACTTTTTAACATTCATTCATACAATAAAAGGATCCTACAGGTGTCTGAATAGGGTCACTTTAATTATAACCACCCTGTATAATGTTGGTACACACTATTGTATCATATATAGTGAAGTTTTGGCAAGGGCGTTTAATATATTATATTGAAAAACACATGTCTGCCAATACTTACACAATTGTTCAAAATAATTTTTCGAACTTTTACTGGCGAGGTATCCCTGTCATATAACTATTAGTAAAATACCGTAGCAGAGTCACCAAAAAAGAATTCCATTTACAAGCTTAGGGAGAAATGTAAGAATGCAGAACTCTTTAATGTGGACTCCGTTAAAGGATTTTAACTTCACAGAATACGTGAACAGCAGTTTTGAACGTTACTGTGAACACGATTGACAGCAAGAATTAAATGTTTTGAACAGCTATACGAGATTTATCAGAAGTTATTGACTGTAAAAGGACAGTTAATGGAAAATGTTGTCCATGGTGTCATATGCTGCTGAAAGGAATAATTTCGAGAAATGCTTTGAAATATGGTGCAAGGATTGGTAGAAATACATGACAATAATAATATAGTAACATACTGGGCCTCTTACCGTATTTGAAAATAATACCGACTTTCAGCCTTAGCCTATTAACCGCCATGATCCCTATTTGGGGTTTTGTCCTATTTGGGTAGCGGAAATTGACAACTTTAATTAGTTTAGCAACAATGGTTACTTTTTTACATTGTTGCTTAAATCTTTCTCAAGCTTTTCACGAGTTTTTGAGTAGTAGTTATATGAGCGAGCTGGATATTATTATTTGGGAGAAGTAGCAGCATTTTGATGAGTTTCGAGATTTCAATATTTTCAAAACGCTGTACGTATTATTACGTACATATTGTTACGAAATGTACAGGCGCGGTAAGATGGCTTCCCCGCAAAGCAGTTTTAGGGTTGCCATAAAATGGCAAGGGACGGCAAAGTTGCCATATTTGGCGAGAAATCGAACATTTGGCGACAAAATTGGCGATATACCATGGACGGTAGAGGAACCTTCTGGAACGAATTCTTACCGGTTTAGCCCAGAATGTTCCCGAACACAAGCCGAAAGCTATATAAAACTCTACTGGTCCGCAGTCAGTGTGTGTGTGCCTTGTCTAGAGTCTAGTATATCTCCCGTTCTACTGGGCCAATTGACGAATTCAAATCGCGTTTTGCATTTGTCGAAAGCGCGACTTAGGCTATGTATTAGATTTATATATAGCACTGTTCTAATATAGATATTATGACTCAAAATCGGACTTTTCTTAAAATGACATGCCAATGTTTTTCCATATTTTGATTCTAAAACTCAAATTATGCCTAAATATTAAATTGTGTAAAATTTGGTGCTAAATTTAGGGAGAAATTTAAAAAAAATATCTTGGCGTACTTTTTTCAGTTTTCGCCAACAAAACTTTATTTGGCGAACTTCTTAATTTATAGCAACCTATTTTCTTTTCCCTTTTTTCCACTGTAAACGAGCGGTAAAAAAGTCATCTTTCATACTTTCAAATGATTTTAACAAAGTGCATAAACCGCATTTGGCTTTATTATCACTCAAAAACAAGATGCCCAATTTGGAAACCGTCTATTATGTAAATTCATGTATATCTTAGAAAATTTTGAATTAAAAAAACTCCAATGTTTTGCCGGTGTGCCTAGAAATATATCTACTTTAAGATGATGTTAAAAATTTTATAGGTTATAATACAAAATATTTTTCGAAAAATTTATAAAAAATATTTAAACCTACAAATTTTAAAAATAAATTATAAGAAATGTGCAAATTATATTTCGATTAAGCCTTCATTTCTTATTCGGGAAGAAGAAATAATGCAAGTTTAATTAAAAGAAAACAGAAATAAATAAATATATATCAAAGTCTATTAACTGTAACGAGCTAAATCGAAACCTTGGAAAACGTTGATATGCCATTTCAGAAAAAGTCCGATTTTGTGTCAAAATACCAGTATTAGGACAGTGTTATATATAAATGTAATACATAGCCAAAGTCGCGCTTTTAAGACATGAAAAACGCAGCATGAATTGTGTGAATCAGCGCAGTAGAACGGGAAATATAAAACTCCCTCCGCCCTCCCCCTCTTTTTTTTTTTTTTTTTTTTTTCGCAGTGTACTTCCTTTCCAATTCCTGAGTGCTGCCGTGTTCTCTAATGGTTTTAGAATATATTTACTACTATTTATAATCAATGTGGATTTTATTTTCCGGTGAGGGCTAACCCTTACCTCTGCTATGATCCCCGTTTGGGGCTCATGGCAGATTCTATTCATATATTCCAATTTTCAGTCTCTATGTCAATCTAGACACCCCAAAATTGATCTAAACTGAGAGAAAAAGGTTTGAAAGTTATTGGATTAGTAACGGGATATTATTAAGTTCCTACCCAGGTTTCAAAGAAAAGAGCAACAAAGAATATTCTGCCATCGCTTGCGGAATCCTCATTTTCAGGCATATTGGTTCAGTTTCCGTCAAGTCGACCTTGTTGTTACAGCAATGTCGATTCTGTCTCGTCATCTCAGGCAGTTTTGGTGTTTCTCGTAACATGGCTTAGCTGAACCATACATAGCGTTACTCTGTAGGCCGAATCCCAAGCTAAGAGATAAGTTCGATCCTCTAATGCAATCAACAACGCATCCGAGTGGTGCGTTGCAGAAGAAGCCAAATGTACTTGGGTACGAGGTGATCGGCCTGTCACTATTTTCCGCTGTGTCTTCAATTCTTATATGAATAATGTTTAAAATGTGACGTAAAATGGAAAATTAACATTTGCCAAATAATGCAAATATTCCCTATGCTCTTTCTTGTTTAACCTGGATTTCATTTAATCATATCAATTACGTCATTAATTTTCTTCTCCTGAATGAAAAATATGAACATTTCCTATTCGTATGCATTAATTGATCGTTAAAATTGTCTTATGTTTTAAGTTATTGTTTTATGTTCTAAAACCAATAGTTAACCCTTTGTTGCAACATGTCCACTCTAGTAGACAAATGTTTAAATTTGTTTATTCTACTGTAAATGCCTTAACATATTCCATTCCTGTGTTTATTCATTCTGTATTATTAGAACTTTCAACTGTCGATCCTAGATGGCTGTATAGAATCACTAAGTAAAACATTGCTATTTGGAAAATGGCTGCTACTTCTGTTTCTAAGTTAGCTCAATTTCTCATAGTAAACATTATATAATATTGCTTACATTTTCTTATAGTGCCATTTTTTATTCATAGTTAGTCATTTTAGACATTTTATTTTAAATGTCAGTTTCAGTAAAATGTGGAGTGAGTAGATAAAGATCTACCGAAAAGAATGAATTGAAACCCAAATATACTGCTTATCAAGAGAAGATGGTAATGATCACTGCAAAAAAGGCAAGTGCAATGACCGTAAATCATTGGGAAGAGGTTTGTATGCATGTACGTATATGCATGCTGTCCATTGTAGTGAGCAAACTGTAGTAATTATTTAAAACGAAATTTGAATAAAAAATTTCTTTAATTATTACTAAGGTTATTTTAAGTAGAAAAAATACAAACATTTTCGTTAGATTAGATAGTTTCTCTAGATTATTTGTATGCAGCAAAGGGTTAATCATTCAAAGAAATTTTAAATCTTTATTCTATAAATTTGTCTTATAAATTTCATTTCGAACTTTGCCTAGGAAGCATTCGCTTGTTAAAAGTTCTCGAAGACACAAACATTAAATAGCATTTATTACGAGTATTAGTTAATCTGAATATAAATGCAATACAAAGTGCTTGCTTGGTCATCTGCCCAAACCACAGCTTGAATCTGAGCCAGCACTGAAATTAAATTCTACACCTAGCATATTGCTAAGAAAGCTACAGGCGCGGTGAGATAGCTTCCCTGCAAAGTTGGGTTGCCAGTTTTGGCGAAAAATCGCCCATTTGGCGACATTTGGCTACAAATTTGGCGATATACCGTGGACGTTTGGAGAACCTTCTGGAACGAATTCTTACCGGTTTAGCCCAGAATGTTCCCGAAAACAAGCCGAAAGCCATATAAACCCTGCTGGTCCGCAGTCAGTCAGTGTGTGCTTCATCGAGAGTGTGTGTGCCTCGCATACAGTGCAAGAGAATCAGTAGCGAGTTAGTGTCTCATCTAGCGAGTCAAACCCTGCGGAGTCGATCGAGTTGATAGCCGGGCGGCGAGTGCCGAGTGGGTCTTCGAGTGCACCGAAGGAGTCTCTTAGTGTATCGCGGTTAGTGCGTCGTCGAGAGAGCGTGTTGAGCTTCGGGTACGGCTGAACCGAAGAGTCGGGAGCTGTGCTCGTGTGTCGTCGAGTGCATCGCGAGTTGTAGCGTGGAGAGTCTCGAGAGTACTTGTAGTTCCAAGAACGACCAAGCAGAATCGGGAACTGTACTCCGGAAAGCAGAGTCGGGTGCTTTCCAGGAAGCTGTCTCCATCGTTATAGCCTGATTACCAGAAGGCTGTGTCGCTGATCGTGTCAGCGTGTGTATAGTAGTTCATCGACACATATAAAGTGTGTTTTGGAGCTGTCCTGACAGTACTGGCTAATAAAGTGTGTTTCGATACTTCATCCAATGTCGTCGTTACTCACTCCAAATCCACACGAACACCGTGTGAATGTGAAGGAAGAAAATAACGTAACAACTAGTGTCAGAAGAATAGGAAAAACGTAACAATATTGAAGTTTGTGTTTTTTGATTCAAGATAACCTTGAAATTCAAGTTAAAGGCACATCGTAATTAAAATATTTTTTACATTAGCAATTGCTCTGTACTTAAATACCAAAAGAGAAAGAAGGTAAAACGGGTTTTAAAAATGTATTAGTTGGTTCAATAAACGCGTCGGGATTTAAAGTTTCAGATTTATTACTTTCTTATACGAAGTCAAGGAAGTATTGTAACCGCAAACCATATCGGGCATCATATTTAACGAAAATATCCATTTTGACCGCTATCGAAGGCAATTTTACGATATTTTTGCGTGACATCTGTCCCTAAGGGCAGAATGAAGGACTTTTTCCCCAAAATGGGTTGCGAAAAGGATTTAAAATGGATTCAGAAAAGATTTTTTTTTCCTGACGTCTCTACATACCTACATATGTATGTATCTCGCACAACTCAAAAACGAGTAGCCTCAGAAAGGTGAAATTTAGCATATAGAACTAGTATAACATGAAGTTGTGCACATTCCTTTTTAGTTCCAATCGGCCTTACCAAAAAGTATATAAATGTATATATCCTCTGTTATTCGACTCCGAGAGCTCAGTTTTTTTATTCGCATATATTGCTAAATTGTGAATTTCTTTAGTTAAAAATGATTGAATTATGTTGTTCTTATCTTTCAGTTTGGGTTTTGATGTTTAGTTAATCTGCATGCAAAATTTGTAGAATTATCAAAAATTTAATAGTTGTTTAATTGCCGCTAATCTTAATTTTTTATAGTAGCAGCTATATTTGTTTACATTTGAAACTTAGCAGAATAGCGAATTAATCCAGTTTCTGTACCTTCAGTGTCTTTTTGCAGAATGGTACCAAAAGTAAACTTTCAGTTTTATTAACCGAAAAATTTGCTTTCTTTCCTGCTGGCCGAAGTGCTTGTTTTTGCGTAGAAACTTTAATTTTAATGGAAAAAAAAATAAATGGTTTTAAATTGTATTTGGTCTTTTATAATTGTTTTTACGTTTTTCAGTTTTTAATGAAGATATTTTGAGGTTTTTATGCATTTTTGGCCTTGCCGCGAAGTGAGAACTGAACTAATTGAACGAGAAATCTATCTCTAATGAAGTTATAGGAAATAAATTTAAATGAAATGCAGCGAAAAATGAATATAATTTAATATTCCATCTAAGGAGGTCACGTGATACCCACATTAGAATTTATTTAAAGATACATAAAAGGATAATGTAGCCATAAAAAACTTATTTGCACCGTTTATCAGAAAGACACCGAATAAATATTTCCACGCATGTAAAGCGCAGCACGTGATGCTCTGTCTCTCCAAATATCTCCTCTAGTATTTAAAAGTAAAAAGAAGATTAACTAATAACAGAGATCAAAGCTTTAAGCCGACAACAATTTTCCCTAATTGAGTACGAGTTTAGTTGTTTGTGTGAGACCTTTCAATTTCTCTTTTATCTTTAACACCGTTCTTTTTTCCTCTCTTTATTTAAATCTTTTCTTACCCTAGGATAAATAATGATCGTGATTAATTACGTTCCCGGAGCAAGAAAATTAAAAATCTGTGTGTCGTATTCTGACTCCTCAGTAAGCTGGAACGTGTCACAGTAGCAGTAGAAAGATTAAGGACACGTCACTATCCGAAACCGTAACTTATCGCCTGATAAAAAAGGGGGGTTCAAATTTTGACCTTGTTGAGCTGGGTAAGGAAGTTCGAACGCGCTATTTACGACGTCAAGAAAAGAATAAAATTTAATGCCGCTCGCCTGCTTAAAAAGGAAGAAATTTTTATTACTCCTGAGAGAAGAAATATTGCTTACAATCTTTGAAGGAGCAGATCCTCGGAAGAGAGTAGTTCTTTGGATATTTAGAAGAAATTCTTGCATGCTGATGTTTTTGTGATGTATGTATATAACGAAGAACGTCTGTTTGTGTGTTTGTTTGTTCACGATAAACTATACACTACTACAGCTATCGTCAGCAAACTTCCTACCATTTTTTTCTGGATCCTGGGAAAGGACGAAGTCTACATTTTTCAAAAAACGAATAGCTAAAATCAGAGATATTAATTAAAAATTCTGAAAACGCTCGCTTTCGCCCTCATTTTTTCGTGTTGCAACAGTCTCGCGCCTGGAGATAAAATTCTGCTTTATTTCGAGAAGTGTTGCCACTGCTCACTTTCAAATCGTAGAGTTTGTTAATAAAAAATTTGTAAAGTTTACAAAATCTCTCTATATAAAGAAGAATGCCTGTTTGTGTGTTTGTTCGCGTTAGTTGATTTCTGATCCATTATGCTCCATTTTTTGCCACATTTAATCGACTAAAATTGAATATAGGTAAAATATTGGATGGAACTTGTGCTTTTACGAGTATTTAATTAGAAAGACGACCATAAATCAAAACTGTGTGCCATTGTTGCTGATATAATGAGAGAGAATTACTTAATTTTTCTATAAAACAATTGTATATGTGTTCTATAAAGCATCAGACTGAAAAAGGCTTCTGATGGTTCAGACTGAAAAAGGCTTTTTCAGTTTATATTTGTTATTTTCAGTTTCATATTTGATAAAATTCGGATCTATTTCCCATCACGCGATTGAGAAAACAGATTATTATTTTGTGTTCCTCCTAAGGCACTGCATGGAAGAGAGGGAATGGAGTACTTTCTTTTCTCGGTGGAGTACTTTCTAAGGGAATCTGGCTCGTATTAACACGCTACACATGAGGAAAAACACGAAAACCTCCATGCAGCGAGGCCATCCGCTGGATTCTAACCTCGGACCGATCGGTTCAGTCGTTCCTGGAGGTCAACACGCTCTCTCGACGATGCACTAACCGCGATACACTGCGAGATTTTTTCTGTGCACTCGACGACCCACTCGGCACTCGCTGCCCGGCTGTCAACGCGATCGACTCCGCAGGGATTGACTCGGTAGACGGAGACCCCAGCTCGATACTGACTAACTCTCTGCGTACCAGCAGGGTTTATATAGCTTTTGGCTGGTGTTCGCGAACATTCTGAGCTAAACCGGTAAGAATTCGTTCCAGAAGATTCTCCATCCGTCCGTGGCATATCGCCAATTATGTCGCCAAATGGACGATTTCTCGCCAAATGTGGCAACTCTGCCTTTACTTGCCATTTTATGGCAACTCTAAAACTGATTTGTAGGGAAGCTATCTTATCGCGCTTGGACATGTCGTAACAATATATGCATGTAAGATAAAAAATATGAAAGCGAACTTCTAAATTTAATTCACTATAACATTTTTTATTTTATTTCATTTGAGAACTTCATCTCTCTTTCCCAAAAGTAGCACTGTAAGTCTAACCTGCGTCATTCAAATTAATAATGCGATCCTACCATCCATCCAAAAATCTATCGCTGAATGCAGATATCTCTTGCACAATGAAAATTAATTGTAAACCAAAATCTTTGACTCTCTTCCGTTTCTTCCTTTGCATTACTACTGCGACACTTTTTTTCTTCCCGCTTATGCCATCATGCTATTCAGACGCTACGCTTTTATCGCAATAATATCAAAATTGTATATGTTCTTTAGTAGGCACGAGTAGAATGCCAAGTGATTGTGGCCAGAAAATGTGAATTTAAACAAAAAAGGAAGGGCTCATTTTAAATTTGTCATGCTATAATTTTGCAATTTCTTACACCAGTTTCGGTCTGTATTGATTGAACTGATTAAAGACATAGATTTCTTTGATTGTTTAAGTTTTAAACTTTAACATGTGTCTTTATTAGTTCAGAAATAAGCCGATTTACTTAAAACCTTTTTTCTATTTCTCATCTTTTACTCCTTTATATACATCCTAAAAAATAATCTACATAAATTTTGCATGGTTTAGAAATGTCTATGATATTTATGAAACCCGTACAATTCCTACATCTACATTCGCATCTAATCGCCCCTCTCAACAGTGGGAGGAATCCTAATTACAAATTTTAATCTTGGCCTATCAGTTTGGGAGCTGCAAGGGGAATTAGGAATATGCAAATTACACAGGATCTGGCGCAATTTCCTTCGCCGTAGGTTCTGACAATTAAGCGTGAAACCATGCGAATTATCATTTTCTTCTTTTTGTTTTTGTTTTTCTTTTTCCGAGGGTGAGAAATAATTTGTCGGAGGTCGGCAGATCAGCCAACTGCCGCGCACTGTAATTACAGCTTGAGACAGGACTTTATTTGTCATAGGTGAAGGAAGAGTTTATTTTTATTTTAAATTTCGCGGAATTCCAAATGAATTTTGGCAACGTATTAGCCACCGTCTTATAGTTTGTTAAGTACTGAAAATGTTGTTTAGAATTGTTATTCGTTTTTATATAATTATAAATATGTACATTAAAACTCAAACTATCCGAATTAATTGGGAGCGGAACCCTTTCGGATAATTAAAAATTCGGATAATTAGATTTTTTCTGAAGAAAGGGTCTACGTATATTTTAATTAATTACTGCATATACCGCATGTTGAAAATGGGAGAAAAAAATACTTATTTTTAAAGAAAAAGAGGTTTTAATTAATAAATATGAAAAGGTAACACTTTTATATACATGTTATATAGTATACTGTACAGTACTTACAAGTGCTGAAAGTCATGCTGAACATATCGGTCAAAGTTAAGCTGATTGACGAACACCTTGCGTGCTTAGAATTTCTTAGCCAGCCGTTAGCGTAATGGCAAACCGCACATTGAGTTGATCAATGTTAAACGAATTTCGCTTACTGCGCATGCCCAGAATAGAATTTGGCGCTATTTTAAAAGAAGATAAATACGGTATATGGTTGATATTGTGTTATCTGGGCGTAAACAGTTCGAGGTTTTAAAATTTCTTAGGTTGTAAGTTGCTTCATTTCTTAGAGTTTAAATATCGATTGTAAACTACGCAAAATTTCGTTTAAGAAGGATCACAAAAGAGGAAATGTTACAAGATATATTAGCTGAATGTTTATTGATTATACTTCTGAGGAATGAAAGCAACTGAATATTAACCAGACGTTCCCTTCGTATATACTTTCACAAATTAAGGAATAAATCTAGTTTAAATTACTGAATTAAAGTCAACTAATTTATATTAAATGTAATGTTTCTGAACAAAATAAACCAAAATAAAATGAAACAGAAGCACATGCAATAAGCACACAACAAATTTCCGTAGTATTGCAATTGTAAAAACAGTGAAACCAACATGACTAACAGGATGACTAACAGGCTTGTGTAGTGTTGTTTTATGCCCACTTAGTTCCCAGTATTGTTGTGTAGAGAATTTGTCTCATAGCGTTTTAAAAAATAGGTGAATGATTTTCTGATTTATGGAAATCTTAATTTTATTTGATTCTGAATTATTTATTTTAATGCTTTAATTTTGGGGAAAAACAGATGCTTCTGGGAATATTATTTAGTTTAAAAGAATATTATTTATTTTCTTTCATTTGCAATTTTTGTACAAGCTTTGATTTATTGTGAAAAGAAGCAGGGAAAGGGAAGCAAATTTTGCAGTCATGATTTCGCGCGCTTTGTCCTTTAGAATGTTCTAGAAGGAATTTCATTGTGTAGTTGACCTTAAGACAGGAAGTACGTGACAGAAGGGTCAGAGGTTGCTACTTGACTTTAAATGTAAATCATTCAGGTTTTTGGCGATTGAGGGTCCGGTTGTTGGCTAAGTGAAGAAGGGCGCGCATGCGCGATCACCCTTATTTCCGCATTCAGGGGTTGAAAACGCAAATTTTGCCCAAATTAAGGGGGCGATAATTGAAGCCTTAGTGGGAGCCCGCGTTTGTGGAGGAGAGGAAGAAAATTCGAGTTTGAATCACTTTTTCGTGTGACATTTCGTGCGAGACTTGGCGAGACGTACTTGCTTGTTGAACTTACTTTTGGACGTTACTTTTTGCTCGATTTTGGACTAGTTTTGTTGAAGGATTTAAGACTTTCAGGATTAAGACTTTTTGCCGGACTTCCAAGGCTGAAGGATTTGTTATGCTTCTGTGGTTGAAGAGGTGGTAATTAAGGCGGATCGTGGCGGACACTATCCGGCCGTCGCTTTGCTGTCGAAAAGAAAAAAAAATGATACAGCGAATTTCCAAAATTATTGGCCAAGTTCCACCCCGGCCAGCGTGAGATTTTATACTCGACATCCTGACTGCGATCTTGAAGATTCTGCTCGGGTGCTGGTTCGAGGGCTTGTTTTCCTGCAAGGCTGTGCAAGCGGATTGTGTTGCCGAAAAAGGAATGGAGTGAGGGTTATTAGGAATTGCGGCTAGTGGCACCGAAAAGCGTGAGACTCCTTAGACGCCTGTGTTCCCCTTACGGAATGAATTTTTTAGGAATTATGGTGGAATTATAACCCATTGAATTTTCTCCCAGAATGCAAGGCCAGCCCAATACCTTTCCGGGTGCGTTTCAAGTCGTCATAAACACAGATATATGTTTTATCAATTTTCCTTAGAAGTTTTGGAAATTGGAACTTTACCTAAAATTGAATCTTAAATTCAGTCTACTGAAACTGAATTGCTTCCTTTTTACCCTTCTTAACTTACTGAGACAAACCTTAAGGTCTTTATATGAATAAGAATGTAATAATTTAAGTTGTATGTGTAATCTTCCTTAGAACAGATGTGAATTGCAAATAATATGTTTTCCTTAATCTCTTAGAAATTATAGATCGGGTACCCGTTAAATTAAAAGAGTCATTTAATAGATTTGAAAATCATGAATTTAAATGTAACAAAAAGTAAATGACAAATTGAAGAATTCCCCTGTGTCTAAAATAAGTAAATGAAAAGGTAACACAATTAAGAAATTAGACTCTCTGATGAGGATAAGATTTAATTTTTATTGTGAGGAATTTGAATAAACTGATATTTAATCTGGAAACTTATGTGTTCTTTATATTTGTTATGTGGTTTTCTTATATGTATATTGATTTTACATGTTGTTTATTCGATCCTCTCACGGCGCGTTCCTGGATGCATTTTCACAACGCAATGCATTAAAAATTCACTTATACGATCACTAAAAGTTTGGTAATTAGCAAACTTTTAAGAGTTTAGTTTCTCAGTTGCTTTTTTAGTTAGTTGCGGTTTCACCTGTCTGTTTCTGCATTAGTTTCCTCCCTAAGTGGAAGTAGTAACACTGCATTGGTGCCCATGATTTTTACGGCAAAGTATAGAAACAGAACATTGGTGCAGCAGCAATTTAACATTGGTGCCGTGACCTCTGCTTAGTGAAGGATCGAATCAGTAACTGATTTTTGAATTTGTTTATTTTTTATAACTTACTGTTTTAAGAAGGTGCTAAATTTTATGTGTGAGGACTAATTAAGGTTTTGATTTGAATTATGTTTGCTTACTGGTTACTGCAGGATATTAATTCTCTAATTTAATTTAAGAATTCAATTTAAGGTTAGGTAAAGTGTTTTGGTATAAAATTAACTAAAAAGATAGTGTTTTAGTAGGTGTGATTCGATGATTTCATACTGTGCATGTTAGGTTGTTACTAGTACAAAAGTATTATGTTTTAAGAAGGTTTGTGAATTTCAAATTTTGAGGCTTTCGAAATACTCAGTATGTTTTTTAGATGTAATGATCGATACTTATGTTTTCTGTAAAAGTACCGGAGTTGTCAATGAGTGGAGGTTTTTTTTTTTTTTAAGTTTTGCGCGTAACTGGCAGCTGATTAAATTAGCTTGACAATTTGGAAACTTGTTTGAATGATTCAAAACTATTAGAGGGCGATATGTCGAAGAAAACGCGCCGTTCTGCTAGACAGCCTGACCCATCAGTAGAGATGTTGGAAGAGACAGCCACGGGCGTAAAGGGTACTTCAGTTCTTGGCTTGGACCCACTGGAGTCAGTTCCTATTTTTACGGGAGGAGAAAATAGCATTAGCCTAGCTGATTTTTTAGATAGACTCGAACTGATAGCATCACATGTACGATGGACGGAGTCAGATAAAGTTACGGTAATTCGGGTTAAACTTGGGGGGGGGGAAGCCGCGGAATTTGTTAGGAATAATCCGCGTTTGAGGAGCGAAGCTGGTTTTTCCTACCTGGTAGGTGCCTTGAAGGACAGGTTTACAACAGTTCAAAGTCTACATTCCCATATTCGCTCCCTTATACAGGCATTTCAAAAGCCGCGGGAGTCAGTCAGATAATTCGCTGCGCGTATCGAGGCTTTATCTTATAAAACAGTGCCAGTAGAACGGATGGGCGATCCGGCAGCAGAGACTCAGAGACAGGAATTGCTATTATCTGTTTTTCTAGAAGGATTGCATTTGCACCTTAGACGTCTGCTTTTGCCCCATAATCATAAATCATTTGTAGCAGCGAAAAACCACGCAGTTTTGGAGGAAGAGATGTGGATAAAAAACCATGCTGAGGCAGATTTTCAGTCAGCTGAAGTTAAGGCGGTCCATACTACGGGTACGGTAAATTCCAAAGACACTCTTTGCGTTTCAGGTGAAAATGTAGAGCTTGTAGAGGCTATTAGATTGCAACAACAGAACTTAACCCAGTTGACACAGATGATGAATACTTTGCAGAGCCAAATGCAATCTTTGATGGTGCATAATCCTCGGTCGAGGTCCTTACAGCCTAGATGTTTCCGTTGTAACCGGGTAGGACACATAAGCAGAAATTGTTATGTAAATGGCAGGTCTAACAACGAGCAGGGCAGATCAGATCACAGATTTCGACAAAGAGAGGCAGGAACGGCGAATAGACTTAATTCTCATATGGCACCCGAACATTTGGCGGTAGCATCTCAGGATCGAGGTGCAACTGGTAGCAAATTGAATCACCAAGCTCAGACATTTAATTTAAACTAGAAAAGGGTGGGGAGGAACACACTTCCATTTCATCCTCGAATGCCCTTTTGGAGGTGCCATCCGTCATTGTAGTCACTACAGGAGAATCTTCATTACCAATAGTAGAGGGTTCTATATTACAGACAGAAATTAAATTTTTGATAGATTCGGGGGCAACGGTTAATATTATAGAGGAAACATTTATTGCAGGGTTAGGGGATAAAGTTTCATTTTCTCCTTGTAGACTTTATTTAAAAGGAATTTCTAATCAGAATGTTCTAATCACACGAAAAGTTTCACTTCCCGTAGTATTGAAAGGCAGGATTTTTCCTGTTGAATTTCTCATTAAGGACAAGGATTTTTCTTTGCACTATGGTGCCATTTTAGGAACACAGTTTTTACTTGATAATGCACTCATTCTGGATTTTAGCACTAAACAATTACTTGGGCAAAATTTTGCTTTACGTTGGTGTGACAGTTCAAATTGTCTCTTTCCGAGACCGATAAATTGCTTGGATTATTGCTATGCAGTTCGTAAACATAAACTTTTGCCGTTTTCTGAGAATATAGTAAAAAGGTAATTGCTCCTACGTTTAATGATTCGCATGACAGAGTCCTATTAGAGCCGACTGATAAAAACTCTCATAGTAAATTCTCTGTGGCAAGATCAGTTAATTTAAATAATGATTCTAAGACTTTTAACGTTAAGATAGCAAATTTTACTCCACAGACTATTCATATTAACAAAAGAACTAAGTTAGCATCTATTCTTCCTGTTACTGTGTCTTCAATAGAAACTGCTTGCGTGAATAACACGACGACCATGGAGAAAGGAGAGGATTTTGAGTCGTGGGGGTGGAGAATTTGACCTTTCTCACTTGTCACCGGATCAGCAGCAGCACCTGACTAAGCTTTTAAGCCATTACAATGACATTTTCGCTTCTTCTGTAACTCAGCTAACGGGGTGCGATACAATTCTTCACAATATTAACCTTAAGGATAGTATTCCGGTTCGACAAAAGCCATACAAAGTGCCTTTTCATCTTCGCGAGGAATTAGATAGGCAAATAACATAATTATTGGATTCCAATATTATTCAAGAAAGCGATAGTCCATATAGTGCGCCGGTTCTTTTTGTAAAGAAAGCTGATAATACTTATAGACTAGTGACGGATTTTCGGAAACTTAATGAAAAAACTGTTGAAGATTCATTTCCTCTTCCTAATATGCTCGAGCTTGTGGAACAATTGGGTGATGCGAATTTGTTTTCTACGTTGGACTTAACTTCGGGATTTTTCCAAATGAAGATCCACCCGGATGACACATTAAAAAGTGGTTTTTCGACCCCTTCCGGGCATTACGAATGGCTTCGGACACCTTTCGGTATGCGCAATGCACCCAGTTCCTTCCAAAGGCTCATGTCTGTTGTCTTAGCCAATCTGGCCCCGTTAAAAATAGGCATATACATAGATGACATTGTGATAGCTTCGAGTACTTTTGACGAACACCTTGAAAAGCTTAAAATAGTTTTTGACAGACTCAGAAATCATAATCTTAAGTTGAAACCGTCCAAGTGTCATTTTCTCAAAAGCCAAATAACATATCTAGGATTTAAAGTATCAAAAGGTATCTTACAACCAGATGACAGAAATTTAAAAGTTGTACAAGCATTTGTTCCTCCTCGGAATAGAAAAGAAGTTAGAAGGTTTCTCGGGCTTGTAGGCTTTTATAGAAGATTTATACCTAATTTCGCACAGAAGGCTCTTCCTCTTACACAGCTAACAAAAGAAAAAGTTGTATTTAAATGGACAAATGAAGCTCAAAATTCCTTTGACACTCTTAAAAATGAACTTTTAAAGGAACCTATTTTAACTCTACCCAATTTTTCCAAACCGTTTTCGCTTTGTACAGACGCTTCCAATTTAGCCTTAGGAGCTGTTCTTTGTCAGGAGGATGATACTGGGTTCTTGCATCCAATTTGTTACGCAAGCCGGAAGTTAAAAGATCCGGAGACCAGATACAGTACAGTTGAAAGGGAAGTTTTAGCAGTAGTTTGGGCAACTGCCTTTTTTCTCCAGTACCTTTTAGGGAAAAGGCTCACAATTTATTCAGATCAAGCGTCGCTGTCCCACGTACTAAAATTGAAGGATCCCACTTCCCGGATAGCTAGGTGGATTATGGGCTTGTCCCAATTTGACTATACAATAATACATAAACCAGGGAAATTGAACGTAACAGCTGATTTCTTGTCTAGAGCAGTAAATGTAACGCATCTTGTTCAAAATTCTGTCAGTCCAGACTTATTACAGACGTTCAAAGAATAGCAGGGTTCAGATATGCAGTGTAAGCAGATTATTTCAGATATAAAAAAAAATTTGACTCCTAGTCCTCGTTTTTTTGAAATTTTTTATGAGTAATGGCATTTTATATTGTGAATATGCTAAGCAACGTATCCGTTGGCAAAAACTGCACAGGTTGGTTGTTCCACGATCTTTAGTTTCACGTATTCTTCAAGAGCACCACGATTCGCCGGTGGCGGCGCATTCCGGGTTCCATCGCACACTGCAACGTATTCAAAAATCCTTTTATTGGAAAGCATGCATAGGGACATTCATAATTATGTAAAATCTTATCATTCCTGTATCGGAAGGAGGGGTCACCGGCCTTCTCACGAGGCTCCTCTTCTGAGACTGCCTGTGGCTTCTCGTCCGATAGAAAGAATAGCCATGGACATTGTTGGTCCCTTACCCATTACTTTACAGGGAAATAAATACATCTTAGTTATCACTGATTATTTTACGAGGTGGCCCGAGGCTTATCCTTTGAAAGACTTTACTTCTGAATCTATCATAGAAAAACTGGAACTTTTTATTTCGGCTCACGGTGTGCCTTTACACGTAGTTACTGACAGGGGCTCGAATTTTATTTCACATGCAATAAAAGAAGTATATCAGAAATTAGGCATCACTAAGCACAGCACCACCAGTTACCACCCGCAGTCTGACGGAGTCGTTGAACGCTTAAATGCTACTCTAATAAATTCTCTCAGCCACCTTGTGAGTGAGACGCAGGAAGATTGGGACAGACATTTGCCTTTCGCACTTTTAGCGCAAACTGGACGGCATAGCGCATTACTGGACTGCCCAGCATTTTTTCTTTATGGAAGAGATTTAAATTTACCTATTGATTTGTTGACACAAACAGACTTTAAGACTTATCGTGACACAGACACTTATTCAAGGGATTTAATTTTAAGACTCTGCAGGGTTTTCTCTTTAGTAAATAAAAACTTAACGGAGGCGGCTGAAAGACAGGAAAAGATTAGAGACAAGGTTGTTTTTTCAAAAAATATTAAAATAGGGGATATGGTGTATCTTTATACTCCTGTGTTGCGGCCTGGATTGACTAAGAAATTTGCAAAGTTTAATAAGGGTCCATTTAGAGTGGTCGAACAGGTCACCAAAGTGAATTTTAAAATTGAGTCAGTTACGAGCCCACAGCAGTCGCAGGTAGTACATGTGGATAGATTGACAAAGGTACCTGAACGTATAAACTTTCCTTCATTGCAGGCGTGCAACTCTGATGCTCCAGAGAGAATTCATAATCAATGTGCTGATATTCCTTATAACCTGAGACGTAGGGATTCGCAGGGTTTTGTTGCTTACTAATGTAGGGCTTTGCAAACATTTTTTTTGGGCTCAGTAAATCAGAATTTAGCGAAATATATATATATATATATATATATATATATTTTGTATATAGTTTGATTTTTTTCAGTTTGGCCAAACGTAATTTTGTATATGCATTAGGTTGTATTAGTATTATTTTTGTGTGTCTTGGATAAAATTCTAATTGGTATTTGCACAGCGTATTCGTTATGCTATTTTCGGAATTGATTTTGGTCGTATTGAATTTTTGAACAATCACGTTATCTTTCTGATTTTTTGTGTGGGGTATTTTCGGCTGGTTCCGAGTTTCCTTGTGTTGTAACGTTCTTTTCTTTCTAATGCTGGGCCCTGATCAGGCCGCTTCTGTTCTTAGACGTGATTTTTTGGGATTCATTCTTGGAAGTTATTCAATTTCGTAGTTACTTAGGGGGTCTTTACTCTTTGTTTGAATACGTTCATGTGACATATTTTATTTAGATTAGTTTGAATTAATAGTGTGTTTATTTTCTCAGGAATTTATTTTATGTATCTGCGGCGCGTTAATTATCTTATTTTTATTTATTTCATTTTTTTGGTGTGAACAATTGGATTAGAGTATTTCTTTCTTCGGGTGTGAGTATCCGAACACATTCAGTGGCTTATCTATCGTCAGGGAAAAAATTGACAGATAAAGTCTTCTTCAACTTTGAAGAGGGATTGTTCTTCCTTGGTCGAAGGTGAGACGTAGGGGGGTGAAATCTGGTTTCGTTTTAGGTTTTAAGTTTCTTGGCTTGTATTCTACTAAACGGTCAGTCAGCTGTTTGTTTTTCGAGCATTGTGATCCTCTACTAAGGGGTATTGTGGTGCTGAGTTCACATTACGGGGTTGTTGCTTTCACTTTCTCGCGTTCAAGTCTGCAGGGGGGAGTTGCTAACAATGATTTCTAACTACAGGGTTTTTCTCGCTTGCATTGAAAACTCCGTACTCATTTAATGTACTCCATGATTGTGCTCAGCAGAAATTGTCATAACAGTAGAATGTGCTCGACCTCAGGTGAAATTGTTTACATTAATGGACTGAAAGAGAATGAATAGATAAATAAACGTTCAGAAATGTGGCCACACAGAGCCTGCAACACTAGTGTGATCTAATGAACTGAAAAAAAAAAAATTCTTTTTGTCATAAAATTCTTGAATTCTTGATCTTAGACATATTTTGTTTGTGATTAACGCCTTATTTTTTTTTATTTTTATTTTTGTATGTGTTCTGAATATTTCTAGGTTTAATTAATTAAGTGATTTAATTGATGTTTTTGATTAATTGTTTTTGATGATCTTCCTTGACTATTTTAATTAGTAATTGCTTTGATTAATCTTATTGTTTTCCTTGCACATTTGGACTTGAAATTTAATGTGTCAGTAACGTCACTGTTACCAAGGAGTCGTGTGAAATATTGTTACATTATGTTATCCTTTAGCCTTATTGCACAGTATGAGTCATGGTATTTCAAGAAGTGTCTGGCTTCTAAATTTTGGTACACCAAAATTTAATTCCTTCGGGGAAAGGAATGTTGTGTAGAGAATTTGTCTGATAGCATTTTAAAAACTAGGTGAATGATTTTCTGATTTATGGAAATCTTAATTTTATTTGATTCTGAATTATTCATTTTAATGCTTTAATTTTGGGGAAAAACAGATGCTTCTGCGAATATTATTTAGTTTAAAAGAATATTATTTATTTTCTTTTATTTGCAATTTTTGTACAAGCTTTGATTCATTGTGAAAAGAAGCAGGGAAAGGGAAGCAATTTTTGCTAAGTCATGATTTCGCGCGCTTTGTCCTTTAGAATGTTCTAGAAGGAATTTCATTGTGTAGTTGACCTTAAGACAGGAAGTACGTGACAGAAGGGTCAGAGGTTGCTACTTGACTTTTGATGTAAGTCATTCAGGTTTTTGGCGATTGAGGGTCCGGTTGTTGGCTAAGTGAAGAAGGGCGCGCATGCGCGATCACCCTTATTTCCGCATTCAGGGGTTGAAAACGCAAATTTTGCCCAAATTAAGGAGGCGATAATTGAAGCCTTAGTGGGAGCTCGCGTTTGTGGAGGAGAGGAAGAAAATTCGAGTTTCAATCACTTTTTTGTGTGACATTTCGTGCGAGACTCGGCGAGACGTACTTGCTTGTTGAACTTACTTTTGGACGTTACTTTTTGCTCGACTTTGGACTAGTTTTGTTGAAGGATTTAAGACTTTCAGGATTAAGACTTTTTGCCGGACTTCCAAGGCTGAAGGATTTGTTATGCTTCTGTGGTTGAATAGGTGGTGATTAAGGCGGATCGTGGCGGACACTATCCGGCCGTCGCTTTGCTGTCGAAAAGAAAAAAAATGATCCAGCGAATTTCCAAAATTATTGGCCAAGTTCCACCCCGGCCAACGTGAGATTTTATACTCGACATCCTGACTGCGATCTTGAAGATTCTGCTCGGGTGCTGGTTCGAGGGCTTGTTTTTCTGCAAGGCTGTGCAAGCGGATTGTGTTGCCGAAAAAGGAATGGAGTCAGGGTTATTAGGAATTGCGGCTAGTGGTACCGAAAAGCGTGAGACTCCTTAGACGCCTGTGTTCCCTTTACGGAATGAATTTTTTAGGAATTATGGTGGAATTATAACCCATTGAATTTTCTCCCAGAATGCAAGGCCAGCCCAATACCTTTCCGGGTGCGTTTCAAGTCGTCATAATCACAGATATATGCTTTTTCAATTTTCCTTAGAAGTTTTGGAAATTGGAACTTTACCTAAAATTGAATCTTAAATTCAGTCTACTGAAACTGAATTGCTTCCTTTTTACCCTTCTTAACTTACTGAGACAAACCTTAAGGTCTTTATATGAATAAGAATGTAATAATTTAAGTTGTATGTGTAATCTTCCTTAGAACAGATGTGAATTGCAAATAATATGTTTTCCTTAATCTCTTAGAAATTATAGATCGGGTACCCGTTAAATTAAAAGAGTCATTTAATAGATTTGAAAATCATGAATTTAAATGTAACAAAAAGTAAATGACAAATTGAAGAATTCCCCTGTGTCTAAAATAAGTAAATGAAAAGGTAACACAATTAAGAAATTAGACTCTCTGATGAGGATAAGATTTAATTTTTATTGTGAGGAATTTGAATAAACTGATATTTAATCTGGAAACTTATGTGTTCTTAATATTTGTTATGTGGTTTTCTTATATGTATATTGATTTTACATGTTGTTTATTCGATCCTCTCACGGCGCGGTCCCGGATGCATTTTCACAACGCAATGCATTAAAAATTCACTTATACGATCACTAAAAGTTTGGTAATTAGCAAACTCTTAAGAGTTTAGTTTCTCAGTTGCTTTTTTAGTTAGTTGCGGTTTCACCTGTCTGTTTCTGCATTAGTTTCCTCCCTAAGAGGAAGTAGTAACACTGCATTGGTGCCCATGATTTTTACGGCAAAGTATAGAAACAGAACATTGGTGCAGTAGCTATTCAACAGTATTTCCTGCCACACCAACGGTACACCATTGAGCGTGCGCACTAAGCGAAATTCGTTAACATCGATCAACTCAATGAGCTGTTTGCCATTAAGCCAGCCGTTACTTGCTTTAAAGGATGAACAACCAAGCTTCTGAGCTACAAAGAATCGGACCCGAAATTCGGTTTCCCACAAAAACGATGCTGCAAAAACCACTCGAAAATGGACATTTAAATTTTTGTTTGTTGCTGCCTTCATTGATTTTCTTGAAGAACTTCCGTGGTTCAGAGGTCCGTGGTTCGATTCCCAGCGAACGCGTTGCTAATTTTTCATCTTGCCTGCCTCCAAAAAAATCCTAATGTCTCTACAGTTGCGCCAGAACTGAAAGGGCTGTGGATGATGACTCTCCAAACCCAGGGTTTGGTGACTGACTCCCCTAAAAGCCCCAATCGTCCTTTAAAAAGGGGAGTATATAAGGTATTTCTCCCGCTTTCCTAGCGGGAATTCCCTTAGATAATTCCCTTAGAGATAGATTATTTTTATTCAATTAAATTCAATTTTTATTCAATTAAATTCAGTTCTCTCTTCGCCGCAAGGCAAAAAATACGTAAAACTTCAAAGTATCGTCATTAAAAGTTGAAGAATATGAAACACCAAATGCAGTTATAACAATTTAAAACATTTTTAGACTTAAAATTAGAGCTTCAACGCAGAAACAAGCAACTTGGTCAGCGGGAAAGAAAGCAAATTTTTCGGTGCACAAAACTCAGAGTTTACTTTTGGTCCCACTAGGCAGAAAGACACTGAAGGTGAAGAAACCCGACTTATTTCACTGTTCTTCGAAGTTTCAATTGTAAACAAACATGATTGCTATGCTAAAAAATTATAATTAATCACACTTAAACAACTTCTAAATTGTTGATAATTCTACAACTATTGCATTAATTCAGTAAAGGAATTAACCGGAAGATAGGAACAACATAATTCAATCATTTTTAAAGCAAAAAGTGCATAATTTACCAACCTATTGGAATAAAAATACAGAGCTCACTGAGCAGAGTAACAGAGTTTGTCTTTAAGCCTTCAACAACTTCAACAAAATAGTAATGCTAATATCTACCCTTCATGCCTAAAATTTAATACTACAAATACCGTGCAACATAATATAGTCTACCTTGATTTGCATATTATAGATTATAATTTTTTAAAAGTCTATGACAAAAGAAGAGAATTCAACTTTTCAACACTGAAATTAACCAACTGGAATTCCAATATTTCTAAAAGAGTCATCCTCAACACAATTTACTCACAGCTGCTTAGAATTAAAAGAATCTTCAATACAGCAAAACACCTTCAAGAAGAAGTACTGTACTTCGTGACAATTTTGAAAAATAACATCATTCCTCAAAAAGTATTTAAAAATACTTTAAAAAAACTGGCATTAGCCTTACCAATTTTTAGAATTTTTTAATTAGATAATGAAATTTTATACTTAAAGCCCAATGGGACGGTATAAAGTGGATGGCTGATTCTGAAGATCTAATGTATAATTGTACAGATAATTCTTGTCACTAAGCCTTTTTTCCTCTTAAAATATGGCACAATACTTTTAATACTATTTTTAAATAGTTTTAAAATTACTTTGATGGCCAGTACTATTCTGTTATTAACAAACGGGCGATTTTCGTTTCTGGCAGCTTGAAAGCCTTCTAGCTTGAAGAATTACGACTTTAGTTAACAAATTACTATTTTTTTCATTATTTCTCTTACTTTAGAGGCCATTTTAGGTATTTTTTGCTGAATTAGCCATTTCCACTTTTACCCAGTCCTTTTTCCTCAAACTACTATGACAAGACGCCATTTTGAACTTTTTCCACATTTTTCAACGCCTTTCACCCCTCTTTTGCCATGAGTCAAGTTGCCGCCAACGGACAGTCACTTGACATTGGCTATTGCGCAGTGACATTGTTTTCCCCCTTTCTACGTCATCTGACAAGTTGGAGGGCAATGGAAGTGCTAGGGGGTTTGCAAGCTCTTTTTGAGTTTCCTCGCCACCAAAGAAGACAGCATTGTTCCAGGTCTGATTTTTATAATAATTTTTTCTCTAAAAGTTTTTTTAGGTCTTGGCAAGACCCATACTGCTTGTCGTCTTGTTTAGTATTTTTTCCTTTTTGATTTAAATATAATTTACGGTTCATTTGCAAAGTTTTAATTCTTTAAGCTCGCAGATCCAGCCATTCTTGTATATTTTGACTAATAGCATACCGCTACTTATTTATTATTTTTTTTTCTGTACATAGGAATTGCCTTTCCATTTTTTACACCTTAATGTGTCGATATCTGCGGACGCGTCGAAAATTGTAACACAGAATTGAGACTAAAGTTTTTTAGAGATAGTTTATTTAATTCATTAAAAAAATTGTCGTGCAAAGTTTCAATTGCCTGTTTCGGCGAAACGCGTAACGGAGTTAGCTTGGTTTGAAATTCATTTAAAAAAAATTCCGTTGAAAAGCCAAAATGGACTTCGAATTGGACTAATTAACCATTTTCCGCTCCTTATTTAATATAATTTTTATATTTTACCTTAATCAATTGATTAGTATTTTACTGTGTTTCATAATCTACCTTTTTGTTTAGCATATAGCCTACTATCTTTATTTTACCTCGTTCAATTGATTCGTTTTTTACTGTGTTAAAAATTTCCTAATATGTTTAGCATATAGCTTTTTTATTAATTTAACTTGTAAATATTCAAATTTTTTTCCTCGTCCTTCACACTTTTCATAGCAACTAAATATGCTTATGTTGGAGTTTTCTCGGAGCCACAGTTTTTGGTAACTTTTTGGCTTGCTTACTAAAATTTATCTTCTAATTTCCTTAATTTTGCAGCACAATGCGCAAAATTTTAACCTAAATTTGTCATTTTTCATTTGTTCTTACAACCTTACTTATAATATGTATATATATAATTCAATCATTTTTAAAGCAAAAAGTGCACAATTTACCAACCTATAAGAATAAAAAAACAGATCTCACTGAGCAGAGTAATTTATGTCTTTACTGTAAAGACCTAAAGTAAGAAATTTAGATCCAATTTTTAACAAAGACCAAAAATTTTAATTCATAAATAATAAATTTCAAATAAGCCTATCAAATTACTCAAAAGTATCATTAATAAATGTTTCTGGGACTACTTAATTGGCTATTAAAGGCAAATTAAAGGCTATTACTTATAATTATATTACTTTTAATTAAATATTAAAGGTTATTATTTATACTTGCTATTAAAGGCAAATAATGATCTTACGTCTTCGCATTTAAATTTGTATAAGATATGCCTTATACTAAAACTGCCTAACTTTAGGAGCATTAATTTCAAGTTATCATTTGCAGAAATGCTGAAATTCGACGTTTCATATTCAATAAAATTAATTTTGGGCACCTTCTAAGACCAAATGTTTTTTCCAGTAGAAAGAGTTCAAGAATGAAATATTTTTAACAGTACAAAGAAAAGCCTACAAACTGCATCTTTATCTGTAAAGAGTTCTTATAGAAAACCGAATTTCATGTGTTTTTTGTATAAAGCATTATGAGGTATTTACTCCCTTTTTTTTTTTTTGCCTCCCTGGTGTAAGGGTAGCACACTCGGCGCGTATTCGAGAGGTCCAGGTTTGAGTCTGGCGAGGGCATGGCACATTTTCACGTCTTCGTTCTTCAAAATAAAATTAATGGTTCTATAATTGCACCCGACTTGTAAGTTGACTTATAAGTATTACTCGTCAAGTAATATCCGTATTTTTTGACTAAAATTACATTACTAAAATGCAGGTTCGGACATTACACGGGTCGTTTAAATGTCGCGCTTTTTCTCGTGAGTAATTTTGGGAGTAAATTTCATTTCAAACAGACAAGTTAAGTTCTATGTGGAAGAAAATGACATAATAAAAGTATCAAATTTTAAATTGTCGAATAGCTACCTAAATTTACAAACTCACTTTCTTCCATCCACATATAGAATACAAATTACCCTGTTTACGTTATCAACACTCGGCGCGTATTAGTTCGCACAGGAGCACTGTACAAAGGCGTAAATTAACCAACACTTGCAATTTTGATATTTACTTTTACACAAATTAAATAAACGTTGGTCGTTTTAATATCTTGCACACATTATTTTTAAAAAACTGTTCTGATGCACTGTGGGAAAATTTAAAAAAAAAATGCATATTCTTTCTTTAAAGATGTTTATTGACTGATGTGATTGGCTGAAGGGGAAAAGGCGATGTAAAAAAAAATATATATATTTTAAAGTAAGAAATTCTTTAGTTTTTGAACTGCGGACATTATGCGGGCAACTTTCCGTTTACGTGAATTTTATCTGTAAAGTTGGGGTGCAGACATTACACGAGCGTATATGGTACTATATGTATTAAAGCCTGAAATACTGAATTACACATTTGAAATTTAATTCTTGTATTATTTATCTCTACCATGCATTACATATTATTATACATTATGCATTGTAATACGCATTATTATTACTACATGTATTGAAGCCTCAAATACTGAATTATACACTTGAAATTTAATCCTTATCTTATTTATCTTTACACTATGTATTACACATTATTACTTACTACATGTATTGAAGCCTGAAGTACTGAATTACATATTTGAAATTCAATCCTTGTATTATTTATCTCTATGCCATGCATTACATATTATTATTACACATTATCTGTTATGCATTATTATTACACATTATATGTTACGCATTATTATTACTACACGTATTGAAGCTTGAAATACTGAATTATGCATTTGAAATTCAATCCTTGTAATATTTCTCTTTACACCATGTATTACACATTTTTTTCACATTATTATTACTACATGTAAAGTCGAAAATACTGAATTATACATACGAAATTTAATTCTTGTGTTATTTAATTTTACACCATGTTACTACACATTATTATTAATACATGTATTGAAGCCTGAAATACTGAATTCTACATTTGAAATTTAATTCTTGTATTATTTATTTTTACACCATGTATTACGCATTAATATTTCACATTATGTATTTCACATTATGTATTACACATTATGTGTTACACATTATTATTACTACATATATTAAAGCCTGGAATACTGAATTATACATTTTAAATTTAATCCTTGTATTATTTATTTTTACACCATGTGTTACACATTATTATTTTCTACATGTATTGAAGCCTGAAATACTGAATTACACATCTGAAATTTAATCTATGTATTATTTATCTCTACACCATGTATTACACATTACTATTACACATTATATATTACACATTATTATTACTATATGTAAAGTCTGAAATACTGAATTATACATTTCAAATTTAATCCTTGTATTATTTATCTTTACTCCATCATTCCCACATTGTTATTTACTACAAGTATTGAAGCCTGAAATACTGAATTATACATTTGAAATTTAATCCTTGTATTATTTATTTTTACACCATGTATTATTTATTTTTACACCATGTATTACACATTATTATTTGCTACACGTATTGAAGCCTGAAATCCTGAATTACACATCTGAAATTTAATATATGTATTATTTATCTCTACACCATGTATTACACATTACTATTACACATTATATATTACACATTATTATTACTACATGTAAAGTCTGAAATACTGAATTATACATTTCAAGTTTAATCCTTGTATTATTTATCTTAACTCCATCATTCCCACATTGTTATTTACTACAAGTACTGAAGCCTGAAATACTGAATTATACATTTGAAATTTAATTGTATTATTAATCTCTACACCATGTATTACACATTATTATTACTACATGTATTGTAGCCTGAAATACTGAATTATACATTTGAAATTTAAACCTTGTGTTATTTATCTCTACATCATAAAAGCAGACTACAAAAGCTTTACCTCCAAACCCTGAGCTATCAGTATGTATGTCAAATTCATAAATCTCTGGAAGAGTGTTACCGAAAGGAATTGATATTCTATGCATGGAATGAATAAAGTCTAGATTAAAGGTCTCGAGGGCAGCTTTTGTTACAAAAGAATCTCTACATAATTTCATTTCCAGGCGACATAAAAATTTGTTGTCATAAAAGTACTGAAAGAGTAAAGATAGGGGCAGAAAGCCAGCAAACAGGCAGACACTCTCCGTTGATGCAGTCTTAAATAATCTCGTAATGGACAGCATTCAAGCTTTGTGTATGGTATTCAGTTTTAATCGCAATCTTAATAACTCTGCCGTTCTAGCCCCGCAGGTCCGAGACCAAGCAATGCAGAGGAAATAACAGCATTTCTATAATTCATCTCAAGGATGAAACTTTTCAGAACAAGGATATCGAAACCGAAATTCATTTTATAGTTGTTTAAAATCATGTCTGTTATTTTATCGATGAAATTTAAATGTTCAAAAAAGTCCAATTTGCTGTTCAAGATAATACTAAAATAAGTCAAATTAGAAACAAATTTTATTACATGATCCTTGTATTTTAATTTTAGTTGTTTAGTTTAATTTAGCTGTTTTTTTCGCATTAATCGTCTGTAAATTAAAAACTAGCCCTTCCATCTCACGCGAAGTTTCTAAAATAACAATCGTTTCTTGTAGTTTGTTTCTCTAGTTTCCCCAGAGAATAATCAAACATACAATTCGTGAGATGCTTCCTATAACGGTACCAATCCTATAGGAGGAGACTGTATTATCAATTCATTTATAATAACGTTCCTTAGCAGTGGGGAACTGCAGAACCCCTCAGGACATTCTTTCTTAATACCCATACAAGTCACAGAAGATCCAAAAAATCCGATTTCTACATCACGACTTCCTTGTACTGAATATTAAATTATACGCATTTTTAAACTGATTTCATCTAATTTCATTAGAGACATAGTTCTAATTCAATTAATTAAGTTTTCACTTCGCGGCAAGGCACAAAATCTCAAAATATCTTCTTCAAAAATTGAAAAATATAGAAAAATATAAAACACCAAATACAGATAAAACAATTTAAGAAATTTTTACAGTAAAAATTACAGTTTCTACGCAAAATCAAGCAATTCGGCCAGCGGACGAGAACGCACATTTTTCGGTGCACGAAACAGAACCTTTTTTAGTCGCACTCGGTAAAAAGACACTAAAAGTGCAGAAATAATTTATTCACTAATCTTTTAAGTTTTGAATGTAAACAAATATGGCTGCTATGGTAAACAAAATTAGGCTTAACCGCGCTTAAAGAATTTTTAAATTGTTGATAATTCTACAACTATTGCGTGCAGACTAACTAAAGGCATAAAAACGTTAATCAGAAGATAATAACAATATAATTCAATCATTTAAAAATACACAATTAACCAACTTAAAAGAACAAAAGAAAACTCCGCTCACGGCTCCGAGTAACAAAGTATATATGTATATATACACATATATGTAATATTAATATTCCATAATAATATAATAATAATAATATAAAAAATTTACATGTATTCATAAAATGAGAGCCTCCAACATTATCTTGCATGAAGAGCGTAAAAGGAACAACTGTACAGAGGTAATTACAGGCCTCTGTTGAAGGAACCAGTACACCCTCATCATACTATACTTAACACACAATAAGCCATAAATTTTAACATGCATTTACCATAATTTCATATTACGTATCTGTATTAATTTCACTTATTTTTTATACCTACTTCATTTTTAGAATAATTATAAAATTAGTATTCAAAATTCTCAACAAAATTTCAAAAACGTGAAAACTTATCTTAATATCTATCCCTATGAATAATTTAAATAGCTTAAAATTAATTACTTAATTTGCTCACACATAATTATGAAAAATTAATGAACAAGAATTTCAGATTTTCTCAAAACAAATTTTAACCAAAGTTGAAATGAAAACTATAGAATCCGATGCACATTAAATAATTTAGTTCCTGAGCTAGGTTCACACTAATGTAATAATTTTTGAGCTGTTGAAAAAGCGGAAGTGCAAATAATTTTCTGTCGCACATACTTGCAAACACCAACTCAGATTGACCTTGAACCCGCTGTAATGCTGAACTCCTAAACGGTAATTCACTGATGATTTCCTTTTCACTAGACATTCGAACTTCTCAATTTATCGAGAGATCACTTTCAATCTGTAAACACTACGCGTGATTATTTTTCTTTTTGAAGCACTTGCACCACAGCAGAAGAATGATCTGTTATTTTTTAAACACTGAAAAAACAAACTTGATGATTCACTTCTTTCACATTATCTTGGATTTATCACAAAAAGATGATTTGAAGAGCTGAATTAAATTTTCCATTGAGGTTTCAGGCTGAAGGAAATTATCCTACCGGCTTAATTGTAATATTAAAAGCACAAGGAAATAACGGAACACTGTAGATACGTGATTAGACCCATACTGAAGAAGAATTTGATTGCGTAGTATGCTAGTAATGCTAACTTGGTAATATCTAAAGAACTTGGCAGTCGAGGCAGTTTTAATTCCATTTTTATTTCCAATTGATATTTGTGGCCACAATCACTTGGCACTCTAGTCGTGCCTTTCCACAGAAGATTTACATTTTTGATATTGTTGAGATAGAAAGCAAGCCAGCGAAATCACATCTTAGCACAGTAGCGAGCAAAAGCTGAAGTGCGTAGTTATGCAAGATGGAGGCACGCGAAGAGAAAAGTTTTGGTTTGCAATTTGGCAATTTCAGTTCCCAATTATTACGTCATCAGAGCTGCGCGGGCCATAGAGTGATCTGGAAATGACGCAATGCAGAGAAGTTATTACGATTTTAGGATAGAGAGGAAGAATTAATGTTTATAGTTTAAACTATAATTTTGATTCATATATTTTTATCTTACATATATATAAATATATATATATACTTTCCATTGCTATCGAAATGGGAGGTGAACAACTACATCTTGTAGCAGTACTATGTACAAAATTTCAACGTTATGAGGCTACTCGTTTTTTGAGTCCTGCGAGATGCATACGTACGTACGTACATACAGATGTCACAACAAAATCTCTTTTGAATCCATTTTAAATCAGTTTTATATTTCTTTTTGCAAAAAAGAGTCCTTTATTCTGTTTTTAAGTAGGGATGTCACGCAAAAACATCGTTTAATTGTATTGGATAGCTGTCAAAATGGGTATTCTCGTTGAAATATGATATTCGAAAATTTTCGCGATTACAATATTTCCTTTACCTCGTATAAGGAAGTAGAAAGTCATACAAGAGCAGAAAATTGTACAACTCATAGTTTTTACGTATATTTTAAATTGCTAGTTTTTTGTAGTCTAATAAAAATTTATTACAGAATTAAAGTAGCAGATACAGATAAGAATATATATATAAAAGAAAAGTAATATCATAATTTTACTCAAATTTTAAGATATAACATTTAATGTCTGTACTCTTTTCTTAAGTGATCTTGCACTCGAAAAAACAGAGAGTTTACTCTAAAAAAGCATTCTCCATAAAGAGCAATTTGCATATAGCACGCAGTCATGATTTGGCTTACGTGCATTATACGAGGCACTTTTATAATCCATTGATGTATAAAATAAGTTGCTATAAAAATGCATATGCAGGTAAATATAGCGATAAATAAATATTACGATATGACGATGCAATACAAATGAGCTACGATATTTGCTTAGCAAAATATTAGCACTTTAAAAATATAGCAATTTAAGCATACCTGCATTAAGGACAATTCGAGTAACTAAGTGTAAATTTGTTAATATAAGTCTAGATAAAAAAAAAGACAAAATCTGAAAGCTTCAAGTTTTATATTACGCCCAAAAGGGCGTTTTTTTTTAACGTTTTGTGTGTTAAATTTGTTTATTAAATATTATTTTCTTTGCACTTAAACAGCATAAAATTCAATTGCACAGCATTATCACAAAATATCTTAAAACAGCATATCTTTAGAATTTCCGATACACAATCTCGCGGGCTGAAGATAATTTATGTTTTCGTACAGTGTTGCCATTGCTCAATTTGAAATTGTTGAATTTGTTAATCAAAAATATGTTAAAGTTTTACAAAATTAGAATCAGATAATAAAACAAATTGTAAATTCAAAATTCGGATTACCGAGTGCCCAAGTTCGATGGAAGTATTACGTCATTCAAAATTGGATTGCTCTAGGTACCGCCGTTTCTTCACAGTGCGAGAAACATTCATGCAATGCGTGCAGATTCTTCATTATTTCTTTCTTTCCACATGGCGATAATATGTGGTGGCAACAGTTTATTTATTTTACACATGGTGATAGCACACACATTTATTTTATTAAATCGAGTCTAGGATTATTAGGAGTTTGTTTATTTTAATTATTTATTATTAGAAGTTCATATATATATATATATATATAATAATTTATTTCCTAAACAGTATTGATTGATTGATTATATTATCTCCTAAGTTAATTAAAGTAGAATTATTTTAAAAGTGTGCATCCATACTGGTAAGTTATATTTTGAAAGATGTTTTGAAGTAATTTGAAAGCAAAATGTTAATAATGTTTTAACGGGGACTGGAGTTAAATCATCACGAAGAATAATATTTCAATTGTAAAAAGAAAAATTAAAAACATGTAATCATTGTCATTGATCGGAAATTAGTTGACTTTTCAAGGGGAACAAACCAACTCCCGTTCAATGAACAATAATTGATAAAAATACGTAAATACGAAAGTGTTTCGTCTTTAATATATATATATATATATAGAAATATTATTTAAATTTTTTATTATTAGAAGTTTATATACAGAAAGAGAAATATTATTTTAATTATTTATTATTAGAAATTATTAGGAGTTTATTTATTTTACACATGGCGATAATATGTGGAAGCAACAGTTTATTTACACATGGTGATAACACACATTTATTTTATTAAACCGAGTTTAGGATTATTAGATATTTATTTATTTTAATTATTTATTATTAAAAGTTTATATATATATTATTTTAATTATTTATTATTGGAAGTTTATATATATATACATTATTTTACTTATTTATTATTAGAAATTATTAGGAGTTTATTTATTTTATACATGGCGATAATTTGTGGTGGCAACAGTTTGAAAAGTGAACCAACAGAGAAAGAGAAACGACGCAAAATGCCATTTTGAGACTAATAGCCCCTTTCAGTCCAACGCCTCTTTCGGCTAAAAACGATAACGCAAATGTATCGTTTGCTGTTTATTTAAAAATGTTCTCTACCTCCTTTGAGTGGATGAGGATATGAATGTAGCTTTAATTTAATTACCATCGACTGAATAAATTTGCAGAAATGCATGGTCCACAGATAGTCCTCTAAGTTCATGTGATTGACATAGGGTTTAAGATGAGATAACCGATTTTCTCATAAATCTGCAACTATTGGCTCGCGTGTCCAGGAATGAAAGCCGCAGTGGATGAAAGGGAAGTAACTTTCCGAGACGCAATTCATCTTGCACATCACCTTTGCGTCTTCGCTTTCGTTGACAATCTTTAAATGTCAAGATAAAATTTAGAGGCCGAGATTAATCTATTTTTATCTTAGCACCCGCAGAGCAAAATGATATTATTGAAGCTTAGGTTGATTATTCACAATTGATGAATCTTTCTCTGTGATTCTTATCGATACTGCGGGAGATTTCTCAGATTCTGAGTCAATACGTGATATATAAACTACAGGAAGGGTCAGTTAACTAAAATTTTAATTATTTTTCAGAACATAAAGGAGTAAAATTCAGATTGCTGTTGCATCCTGGGTTTGAATTTCCAGTTTCTGAAGTAACAATCAATCGGAGACATTTACTGAATAGTTTCAGTCCAATGGGGTGTTTGTACGAGCAAATATATGCTTTACTTCACCAGCGACAGTGCCAACGAGTGCCACTAGTGCCAGAATTGCAGCAGTAAAAATAATTAAGTAATCAAGCAGTGAGGTATATAAATATTCAAGCTTACATGAATTTATGTATTCAATGTAAACTACGATACATACGAACTTTATGTATCCCAAGAATTATTTTATATATATAGTATATATATCAACAACTATACTAAGTACTCATAACTAATGTATATAGGATGATGTAATCAACTAATCAAATGTTTTTATCGCAATCAAGTATTTAAGTATATAACTTTTATTTAAATGTATAAACGGTATTCATAACATATTTATGTATGTATTATAACAACAGATGTATGCACTCAAATAACGCAAGCCCCAAATAATGAATGTAAACAGGTCTAATGTATGTCTTACCGTAATCAAGCTGTAAAGTACATAACTAATGTATTCATGTAACTTTATAGTGTATCCAATGTATTAATGTATTTTATTGAAGGATCATATTTCATGCATTTAAGAATTATTATGATTATTGTTATGTTGTTCTGGGACTCGGGAGTTGCCGGTTCAAGATAGTGGAGGGCGTGGGACATATACTTGCTTACCTTTGTTAGACATCAGGTGTCCCCGTCCTTCGTCACCTGTCACCCAATATTATCGAGCTGTGTTATAATTTCAAATAACTAAATAATGAAGAATTTGCATAAATATATGTATGTTTCTCGCATTGGGATAAAGCGACGGTACTTACAGCCATCCAATTTTGAATGACGTAATCCTACTGCGGATATGGGCATTTGGAAGCCGAAATTTGGAATTTGTTTTAGATCCATTTCATATTTTGTAAACCTTTATCGAATTTTTTATGAACAAACTCAAAGAGTTCAAAGCGAGCCATGACAACGTTGTGCAGAAAAAATATTTTTATCTCCGGCGCGGCGAGACTGTGTATCGGAAATTTTAAAGATAGGCTCATTTAAAAATTATTTTGCGATGTTGCTGTTGAACTCAATTTTATGGTTTAAGTGCGAGGAACTTGATTGTTAATAAATAAAAGTAACACACAAAACGTTAAAAAAACGTCCCAATGGGCGTAATGTAAATTCTGAATCCTTTCAGATTTTTTTTTATTATTATTTTTTATTTCTGAACTAGAGTTACACCTTTGACTACTAACGGGATATATACGTCACACTAAATGTTTGAAAATTTCTGCTCGATTAAAAGTACTTAGAATCTCCTGAATGTTGTGGATCATTCAGGAGAATTATTGGCAGAATGTTGGGGATCATTCAGGAGAATTGTTGGAAGAATGTTGGGGATCATTCAGAAGAATTATTAGAAGGGAGATCATTCTTCCAATAATTGAAAAATTGAAACTCTGTTGTGCTTGTTGTACACAAATGAACAAATATGAGTTACCCAATGTGTAATGTTGTGTTATGCAAAGAATGGTTTACCCTGTAGCATAAGATGTAGAACCTCTTTCGTCTAATAAACTTTTCCAGAATAGGTGTAATTACAATAAGTCGATCGCTACGTGTCGGACATTTGCGTGCCCCACCATTAATTACGACTGGAATATGCGTGTCCCAGCGTTTGGCTTTAAAACTGCTTGTCTAAAAAATCCCAAATGCTAAATTTACCTTAATTATGGCATATTTTCTTCACTTGGCTAGGAAACGGGGTATTTTTAATTCGTATTCAAAGTATTAAAATTAATACTTCACGTAAATGTAGTGTCTGAAACTTGAAAAAAAATTATTTAAAATTATCAAAAATATTTCAAATACTGGAGAATTTTCTTTGAAATCTCTTATTTGTTGATTGAATTTGAAAGATCACGTTGCCGAATACCAATATTTTTCTTTTAAATCGTCGAATTTTCTAATTAAATTTGAAGCATGCATGGCTTACACTTTACATATTGCATTTAAATCACTAAGCTTGAAAATAAGGAAATCAGAATTAAACGAAAATAAGGAAACAAGAATGAAAACAAACACAAAATTCAGGCTTCGAAGCTACATATTCGGATCAAAATTTTAAGTTTATTAGATGCCGCCTCTTTTCCACCGAATATGCACATATATACTGTAGAGACATTAGGTATTTTGTTAGAAGCACGCAAGATGAAAAATTAGCAAACGCCTTCGCCGGGAATCGAAACACAGACCTCTGGAACACCGGCCCAGCGCGCAGAACCACTACACCAAGAAGGCACGCTAGGAAGGCGGATCAAAATTTTGCGTTTATAAGATGTCCTCTCTTATCCACCGAATATGCACATATATACATACACGCAAATTTTTTTATAATTTATGTACTTGAAAAGAAATATTTTGTCTAATTTTAGTTTGCTTTAAACTATTGTTCTTACATAAGATTTTGTTGTTGTTGCTAATGTTCTTCTGTCTGGTCTATAGTCAGCCCAAGCCCACGAAATTCCTCCGGGCTAGGAGCGCAAGTTTACGCCTGTCGTTGGCAACAGCCTTGAGCACATGACAGGTGACAGTTCGGTTTAACTCTGTTCCTACTTCCCTAATTATGAAAGTGAGCACCTCGGTAGGGGGGACGGGTCCATGGATCTGCCGTCCCTCTTCTGCTACCGCTAACGTCTCGAGAGGACTTTCGTAGCATATTTAGAGAGCTCCCATACCGCACGGACACTATACATTTCCAGATTCGACTCTGGACCCTTCGGCACGCTAAAAATAAATTGTTCTTCGCGCAAACTGAAGGAAACATGCGCCAAGATAAATTTTTAAATTTCTCACTAAAATTCACAAAATTTAATATCTAGGTGTAATTTGAGTCGTAGAATCAAAATATGGAAAAACATTAGTATGTTATTTTAAGAAAAATTCCAATTTTGTGTGAAAATACCTGTGTTAGAAGAATTCTACATGTAAATCTAATACATATCCTAAGTCGCGCTGTCCAGACATGGAAAATGCAAGTAAAATTTCGGCAATCGGTCCAGTAGAACGGGAGATATAGAACTGTCCTTTTATTTTTTATATGCGAGGTGTATATTAAAATAAGAATGCTTCTTTTTCTATGATATAGCGGTTTCTGTGCTGTTGCTTTCTTTCTGTGCTATAGATATGTTCTATAGCTGGTAGTTACTATGATAGTTAGTATGATATATTACTATATAGTTACTATGATAATATACTATGATAATTCATGACTTGAATCGTGGTTGCCAGTATATGGATGAGATAGTGAACTAGCGTTCCTTTAAATATAGGTATTTTTATATGCAGTATTTTTAGATGAAATAAAGCTTAAATTTAAAAGAAAATTCCTAAAAATCTAAATTTTAAAATTATCTCTTAACTTGTACTTGAATGAGTCAGCTGATGATATGCACAAAACAACAATATTTCTGCGTCAGTTTCCCTTTCTTCACGGTCCATTAGTGCGCCTTGTCTTTTGCAAATTCTGCTTCAATTCCAAAGATATTTTGTATATTTACAATCATATGCGAATACAATTCGTTTTCTGTTTTATGTATAATCTGTAGGTGCAAAATGCGCAATACGTACCTGTATGCATTATATACCTGTATTATGTACATGCAATCTGTATTATGTATAACGTACCAATTGCGTATCAAGTTGCAACTGCAACATATGAGACCCAAACGTATATCCAATTTGTAGTACATGCAATTGATCAGGTATACTTACCATATAAGTCAATCAATATCTGCATTTCAAATTAAGCATATTAATTATATAACAATCTGTATTATGTAATGCGCATAACCCGCAATTTATATTATAAAGTATTTACCTGTATCACACACAGTGTAGGTGACTGTAATGTATCTGCGATCTGTATTATGTATTATGTAAGATCTGTATTATGTTTAATAATCTGCATTATGTACTGTGCATAATCTATGTCAATCACTATCTGCATATCAAATTAAGCGTAATATCTCCATAACAATCAGTATTGTGTATGGTATATTAATCAGTATTAAATAATCCTAAGTATTATGTACCAATATTGTCCTACTCACAGTGCACTATGTATCCTGTATGTATGTAATTTATTTGTATTGCGCATTATGCACCTCCATGAGATATGTATCATGTATAGTATATTAATTAGTTTTAAGTAATCCCACGTATCATGTTACAGTATTGTCCTACGCACAAAGCACTATGTATTCTGCATGTATGTTGTTTATCTGTATTATCTGCATGTACTTGCAATCTGTATTATGTACACCATGTACTCTGCATGTATTTAATTTTTTCTTTTGTACTATGCATTTCGCATAAACTATGTACTGCATACTGCACAACCTTTAACATAAGTAACCCGTACTATAATCATATCAATTTGTTACATATCACTTAAACGCATTCCCGTATTGCATTATGCACAGCGCATTATGTATATTGAATTTTTAATTATCTCTGTTTATATGTGATATATATATATATTTTTTTTTGTGTGTGTGTAATTTGTGCTTTATGTGTTTCATGTCGTATTTTTAATTAATTTTAATGTGTATATTAATGTGTTTTATGTAACTGCTGTTTGTAATTTTTATACATAACATATGTACTACGTTCCTACACTATGTCTTACATCAGTTATAGCCCCTGTATGGACATGTAACAAATTATTTAAGATCCAAATGAACTCTCGGTGCAGCCTCCAGGGGTCCAGGGAGTTGTTGTTTCTAGATAGTGGAGGACGCGGGACATACGCCTGCTTACCTATGTTAAACACCAGGCGTCCCCGTCCTCCGTAACCTGTACCTGTACGAAGTAAAATAACCACTATGCTTAAATAGGGCACACGTCTGTTGTATAGCGTACATTGTAATGTATGTGTATTCCTAATGTGTTTATAAGATAACAGTTGAGTGTGCACTGTGCAAAACCATGTCATCAGCATATTCATAAGGCATAAATAAGCTATATGCTCATTGTAATGTGCATCATTGTAATGTGCATATATCTATCTGTCGACACCTGTGGTGCATTATACACAACAATGTCATCTGCACTGTAAACTAGAAAAGTCTAAGTCTGTCCGCGTCTAAGTCTAGTTATATCTGCACTGTAACTAGAAAAGTCCTTTGCACTATGTTCTACACTCCTTCCTCTGGGCCGCTCTAGATAATGGTGGACGTGGTGCTGTACTGATTAACCATTATGGTAAAGGGACAGTGCCCACGTCCTCCGTCGCTTGTCGCTAGCACGAAGTAAAGGAAGTATTGTAATGCTGAAAAATTCGGGTAGTATATTTCAACGAAAATATACATTTTGACCTCTATCGAATGCAATTTAACAATGTTTTTTCGTCAAATCTGTACGTAAGCACAGAATAAAACACTGTTTCCCCCCCATTAAAATTATAAAACTGCTTTAAAATGAATTCTGAAGAGAATTTTTCGTGGCGTCAGTACCTACGCATCTCAAATAACTCAAAAACGAGTAGCCTCAGAACATTGAAATTCTGTATATAGGATGGCTATATCATGTGCACCTCGTATTTTGGTTTCAGTCGGCCGCAACAAACGCATATAAATATATGTATATCCACTCTGCTTCCCGGCTCAGGCACCTCAGTTTCTTTATTCTTATGTGTTTGTAAATTGTGCATTTTTTGCTTTAAAAATGATTGGATTATGCTGTTTTTATTTTATCTTTATGATATTCATATCTTATGCAATGGTTGTATAATTATGAACGATTTAAAAGTTGTTTAAGTGCAGCTAAGCCTAACTTTTATTTACTATAGTAGCAGTATTTGTTTACATTTGAAACTTTGCAAAATAGTGAATTAAGTCAGTTTTTGCGCCTTCAGTGTTTTTCTACAGAGTGGGACCAGACGTAAACTTTGTGTTTGAACTGCATTTGGTTTCTTTCTTTCTTTTTTTTTTTTTTTTTTTCTTTTCTTTTTTCTTTTTTTTTTTTTTGTATTTTTTAATTTTTAATACAAGATAATTTTGTGTTTTTATGTATTTTTGCGCGAATTGAGAACTGAATTAATTGAATGAGAAATATGTCTCCAATTGGAGAAAATAAATTTAAATGAAATGCAGCAAAATATGTGTATAATTTAATAGGCCGTACAAGAAAATCATGTGCTGTCCGTGTCAGGTTTTTAACTACATAATCAAATGTTTAGCTAACAAACAACTCACATACTTTATGTTGATAATTAATTCACGCTATTAGCCCTCTACAACTACAAGGACTGCCAAGTTCTATTTCCGAAATAAATCTCAGCACCTGCGAATGACTCCCCAACATGTATGTATTGCGGTGTTTGTTTTCGCAGACGGTCTCCGCGACTCGATTTCCACTCCTTTCGCTTCTCTACGTCAACGGATGTTCTCGAACTCGCTCGCCATGCCTGCCATCGGCACCGAATGCTCTTGATACCAGACCACTTTCAACTTATGACAGAAGGCTCGTTTCCCTGCCAACCCCCTACCTCCAGTTAATTGGCTCGTGGCCAAATAGAACGTAGTCACTACACAACCCCTTTCTTAACTCAGATGTAAATATCACAATGGAGCTCGTTCCGGCTTTTATCTGGTCCTCCCAAGTGCGTATCTGTCACTAAGAGCTCTGTTCTGTTCTACGAGCGGTCCTCGTCCTCTTTGCGTAGTTATGATACGGAGAGATGTTTCGTCGTAGTTTAATGTCATCTGGGGCATTTCGGACACTTTATGGAGGAAGATGTCAAAAAATGATGCGATTCTGATGCGTCGGTTGAGATTATTTGCTTACTGAAATGCTGTAGCACAATTTGTCTGTTGCAAAAATACGAAACCTGTATGCCGAAATTAAGCAGAGTATTTGTAAATGTCTTGTGTAATTGTAATAATAATCGCAAATGGAATCATTTCACTCACAACAGAGAATATCTGATTTCACATAAAATAATAAACCGTCTGCTTTAATGATAAGTATATATATATTAACAACAACAACCAAAAAAATTAAATAGAAAATCTGAGAGGTTTTAGATTTTAAATTAAGTCCAAAGGGGCGTCTTATAAACATTTTGTGTGTTACCTTTATTTATCAAATATCATGTTCTTCTCGCTTAAACCCCTAAATTCAGTTCAAGAGCAACATCGCAAAATAATGGTCAAATGAGCACATGTTCAGAATTTCCGATACACAGTCTCGCGCGCTAGAAATAAAAAGTTTTTTTCTGTACGACGTTGCCATTTCTCTCTTTGAAATCTTTGAGTTTGTTAATCAAAAATTCGTTAAAATTTTACAAAATATGAAATCTATCTGAAAACAAATACCAAACTTCAAATTTTGGTTTTCACATGCTCATCTTCGTAGGAGGATTATGTCATTTAAAATTCGATGTCTCTATGTACCGTTTTTTTATCACAATGCTAGAAATATAAATAAATTGATGCAGATTCTTCATTATTTAATTTTTTCAAATATAATGCAGGACTCTAACATTGGGTGGCAACAGTTTGAAAAGTGAAACGGACATTTATAGTGATTCAACTCAAAATCTCAAAACGAAAACAATAGTCCCTGAGTCTCTTTGGACTAATAATTAATAATAATAATAATAAGGAAGGACTATAATAAATCATCGGCCGAGGCTACAATGGTTTAAAGAAACATAATTATAATAATTTAAAAAAACTGAAAGTTTTCAGGTTTTATATTACAGTTCCAGAGCTTTTTTATAGCATTTTATACCTTACTTTTATTTATTGCATATCGTCTTCTTCGCACTTGAACATAAAATTCAATTCAACAGCAATATCTCAAAATAATTTTAAAATGAGTCTATCTTTAGAATTTCCGATACACAGTCTCGCGCGATGGAGATAAAAATGTTGTTTCTTCCGTACATGCTGCCATTGCTCGCTTTTGAAATCTTTGAGTCTGTTAATCAAAAATTCGTTAAAGCGTTACAAAATATTAAATCCATAATAAAGCAAATTTCAAATTTGGGCTTTCAGATGCCTGTCTTCGGGTGGAGACAAACGGTATTCAAAATTGGATGGCTGGAGGTACCGTCGTTTTATCACAGTGAGAGAAACTTACATATTTTTATGCAGATTGTTCATTATTTAATATCTTTAAATTTAATACTAATATTTGGTGACAACAATTTGAAAAGTGTTTCGCCGTTTATGGTGAATCAACATAACATGCCAAAACGAAATTAATACCCCTTCTGGTTTCTGGATTTGGGCTTAGAAGGGAAATACTTCTATTAAATTCTATTATTTAAAATTAAATTAAAAGAATTGCAATTTGAAGTTAAAATTCCAATTTACAAATTCGTTATTTTTAAAGTAATATTAAGTTTGTTTTTATTTAAATGTTTAGAAAAATGTTTTACTTGTATTAAATAGTAAAAGACAAATCGGTGCGGAAAAATTGCTTTAGTAGCAATGGGTAATAGTACATGATATCTGAACGTTTAAATGGAGTTTGAAATAAGCTAATTCCCGCTTAAGAGTCGGTATTATCTCTCACTATCGTATCAGTTGTTCAGTTTTAAGTAATTTTCTTTATATAACTTTTATTATCACTAACAATTCTTTATCACTATTTTATGCATATCCACATATATTGGCCATTGCTAGTAAAGCCATTTTTCCATACTAATTTGGCTTTTACTATTTAATACTTGTTAAAATAACTTTAAAACTTTTAAATTAATTAAGTTTAATTTAATTTAAAGTTTACAATGTAATTCTCTTAATTTTAAATAATAAATTTTAATAAGAGTATTCCCCTTTTAATAGACAATTTAGTGGGCATATGTTAGGAATCCGTTGTCAACCATTCTAAAAGCATAACTATATTTAATAGTATAATTAATATGGTTATGCTGTAAAATTGTTTACAAAACATTCCTTCTTACAATTAGTATTAAAGATTGCAGAATAATTAATATCTTTATTTAAACTTAACTGCTACTTTACCTATGATTTTCAACTTATATTTTTGTTATTATTTTTCTTGTTCAATGGCAACGACTATTATTGTTATTAAGAAAAATATTTTTTCGTTTTTAGGTTAGGCCTCTAACCAGCAAAGCCGTGTATATATATATACGGCCTAGAATATCTTTTGTGATATCTGTAAAAACGTATATATACTCGCATATAAAAAATGTCAAAGAAATTAAGGCGATATATTAAAAGTACACAAATCCAAGTATGAAACCAGTAGAATTTTTACATTAAAATCAAGAAAGTTTTTTCTTATAGTAGTTTTGGGAATCTTGTGCTTTCTTAGCGAAAACCGTAGAGGTCAAACGGTTAAATAGTCCTTTGCAACTGTTCTTTTTGCTAATGTTGATTTGTCTGACCTATAGTCAGCCGAAGCCCAAGAAATTCTTCGTGGTAAGAAGAGCACGTTTGCACCTGTCGTTGGCAACAGTTCCGCCCCGAAGTCTGATGGAAAACACCCCAGGGGAACGGGTCTGAGGATCTCCCACCCATCTTTCCCTACTACCTACTACTCTAGAGAATTATCGGTTCGCCGTATATTTAGAGTGCCCCCATGCCGCACAGACACAATACATTTACAAACATCCCTACCTTCTCCGGGATTCGAGCCCGGGTCCTGCGGCACGGTAGTCAGCGTCGCTAATCATTATACCGGTTAGGCAGCTGTTAGCAAGTAATACCTAACTAAAACGCGAATCTATTCATTTATTGAAAAAATACTTAAGAGAAAATGTTCTTTATGGAATATTACACATTAGTTGATTGTCCGCATCTTCATGTGTAATTAAAATGTATTCTTTAAATTAAAAAATATACAATACCAAGCACAGTTAAAACAATTAAGAAAACAATTTTTACAATTAAAATTACAGTTTCTACGCAAAAACAAGCTAATAACTTAAACGATAATTCCAGAATGAATTAAGCATAATTTAATTCGCAATAATAAAAGAAGTCTTTACTTTGTTCTCGCGAAGCTTAGTTTCTCTAGATTGGCAATAAATGCACTATTCTGCTAAGTTTCAAAGTATTCCGCTAAGTTCACCGAGCTGAGTAAAAGAATGGATATATATATATATATATATATATACGTAAATACGTTTGGTGCGGCCGATTGTAACCAAAATGGGAGATACATGTTATAGCAGTCATATATACAAAATTTTAAAGCAGTTTTACATTTTTTTGCCATTTTAAACACCTCTATTCAGATTTTAAGGAAATCGTAGATCACTAATTTAGGGTCTATGAGAATTGAAAAGTGATGCCACTTCATTTGGAAGTAATATTTTCTTCATTTGGAAGAAAACCTCGTGAGAAAGCGACTCGGCTGCCTCTTGAATATTTAAAATAATTTCTCTCTAAAACATGCCCGCAAATTCTATTTTTCCGTTATAAAATAATAGCACAGATCTCCATTTTACGTAATTCACAATGAACTAATATCGAAGCAATTTTTTATACCATTTACCTACCTAAATAGCTCATTTTAAATAAAATATTTTACGTTGGGTATCTTTAATTTTTTAGGACAGGTTATTTAGTACATCTATTATAACGTTTTCATTACTCTTCTAATTAGTTCAAGATTAAACGTATTAAGGTAGCAAAATGAAAAAAAAAATTAAATATGATAAGAAAAATCTGAAAGCTTTCAGATTTTACATTAAGCCCAAAGGTACTTTTTTTTAACATTTTCTGCGTTAATTCTGCGGATATCTAATAAATAAAGGTAACGTACAAAGCGTTAAAAAACGCCCCTTTGGACGTGATGTGAAATCTGAAAGCGTTCAGATTTTTTTTAAAAATTTATTTATTCATTTCTTTAAATATCATGTTTTTCGCACTTAAACCACAAAATGCAGTTCAACAGCAATATCGCAAAATCATTTTAAAATGAGCATATCTTTAGAATTTCCAATACATTCTCGTGCGCTACAGATAATTATTTTTTCGTACAACGTTGCCATCGCTCGCTTTGAAATGCTTATGTTTGTGAATAAAGAATTCTGTAAAGTTTCACAAAATATGAAATAGGTAATAAAACAAATCCGAAATTCGGGCTTCCAGATGCCCATAGTCGGGTGGAAACGTACGTTATTCAAAATTGGATGGCTCTAGGTATCGTTGTTTTATCACAATGCGAGAAACGTACATACATTTATGCAGATTCTTCATTATTTAATTTTTTTAATACAGGGCTCTAATATTGGGTGGCAACAATTTGAAAAGAGAAACGCCGTTTATAGTGACTCTACGGAAAATTCCAAACCGAAATTAATAATCATCTGGCCCAATTGCCCTTTTAGTCTAATAAACTAACAAGCAAATCCGAAAGATGTGTTGTTTGGTGCACAACTCAACTTTGATCATTTCTGAGTATTTTTCACTGTCAAGCACTTTCTTCTTCCAGCAAAACACGGTCTTCGAAAGTTCCGAAATAAACGAGCATCAGGTGGTCACCGATCGATGCCCCTAGCACCTGGAGTTCTTCGTTCCGTGACGTCATGCTGTCTCTCTTTCCATTAGGGGGTGCCGTATTTCTGACTCGAGGAGGGTTCTCCGAAGCAAATCGTCTGGCGAAAGGTGGTTCCTATTCTTCTCGCAAGATTAAGTGAATCGAAATTTCCCCTCGATGCCAACATGTACTCTATTAATATTATTTGGGATATCTAACTGATGGATTTCATCACTTATCCTTTGAGTTGCTAATCACGTCAGGATTAGCTAATTTTTTTTTTTTTTAATATTTAAACATTATGTTTGTTTTAAACATATATTACATGCAATGTTTATTAGCTCGAAAGGCGTTAATCTAGAAAATCTATTAATTTCGTTTTGGCATTTTGCGTCGATTCACTTTTCGAACTGTTGCCACCAAATATTAGAGCACTGTGTTATATTTAAAGAAATTAAATAATGAAGAATCTGCATGAATGTATGCATGATTTTCGCATTGTGATAAAACAACAGTACCTAGAGCCATCCAATTTTGAATAACGTCATCATCCTGCGAATATGGGCATATGGAAACCTTAATTTGGAATTTGTTATATTATCGATTTCATATTTGGTAACACTAACGAATTTTTGATTAAGAAGTTCAACGATTTCAAAAAAGGAATGACAACACTGCGAAAGAAAAGAAACATTTTTATCTCCAGCACGCGAGATTGTGTATCGGAAATTCTAAAAATGTGCTCCTTTTAAAATTATTTTGCTCTATTGCTGTTCAACTGAATTTTATGTTTTAAGTACGAAGAGCAGGATACTTAATAAATAAAGGTAATCTACAAGACTTTAGAAAAACGTCCCTTTGGAATATAAAATCTGAAAGCTTTCATATTTTCATTGTTATGTTTCATATTTTTAACTGCTTCTTCGGCCCAAGAAGGAATACCTGTAAATTGCTGGTGACAACTGCTAGAATTCTAATTATTAAGCATTCGACATAAGCGATTTTCATATTTTTATAAACTTCTTGATTTAACATCGCAATTTACCACAATTATAACGACGCTCTAGTAATCATAACAAATAAATTTTTCACTCGGTTTCTAGTTATATAATCTTATATATGTATAAAATCTATATATCTGACATGCTAAAAAGGTTTGATTTATTAGTTAATAATAATAATACTTGGGATTCAAACATGTCGGGTGATAAAAAACGGAATAAGAGCAAAGGATCTAATTTGCTTTATTATGATGTAGACTTAAAAATTAAAGTCCTTAGGAGTTCTTTCAAATTTTTGCAGTCTTACACAGTCTTTTTGCTATGACCTTGCGTTACCTTGTAGAGCCATTAGGTTATTTTCGAAGCAGGATATGGGAAAAATGTGCAATGCTCTTGAATTTCGGAACTCGAACCTGGACCTCTCATATACGCGCCGAATGTGCTAACACGGCACGAAGGCATTCAGAAAAGAAGGAGAAAATAACCTAATAAGAACAAATCAATAAACTGCCCGTGAGTTTGACAGTAATCGGGTCCTTCAGGTCAACATTAAAATACATTGTCCTTAAAAGTTAAAACTTATTCTTTAAACATTGTCCTATGGTTTCCTATTCTATTTACCTAAATGTACTGAATTCATTAGCTCTTATTGGCATTTATTTTTTTTAAATATAAATATTAGCTTTAATTAATTTTTGGCAACAAACCAAATTTTTCATGAATTTTTTACTGTTAAGCATGTTGCAGGTGCCATTTTACTTGATAAAAATAACAATACTATTATACTTTAGCAGCTGCCCAACACGTAAAAAATGATGGGTATAATGATTTTGAATTTCAGTAACGACCAAAAAAATGCAGGTCGAAATTGAATAGTAACACACGTTTGCACTGAATGTGAAGGTATTTTATTTTAACTAAACAATTAGAATTTAAAACTTTACTATAACTTCTTCTTTTCGTATTCCCCACTTGAATGCGAATGAGGGCTTTCTACATTTGAGCTGAGGTTTAGAGCCTCTAGCAGACGCGTCTTGTTGCTACGTTAACTCTCGCCATCTCTGCCTAAAGTTATATTCCGGCATTAACTTCTTTACTAACCGATGCTTTAAGATGCGAGCCTATAAACACCTCATACCGGGAGTTCCCAGCCTAATGCTCTCAGGCACCATGACGCCCGCCCATCATTTACCGTGTGCCCACCGCTGTGCGATCACAATATAAGACATTTTTTCCGTCTTCTTAGCATGCCTTCGTGGTGCAGTAGTCAGCACCCTCGGCGTGTATGCGAGAGTTTCGCGGTTCGAGTTCCGGCGAAGGCATTGCATATTTTTCATGTCTCCAGTATCAAAATAAATATCATGTCTCTGTAGTGGCGCCGGAACTAAAAAAAAGTTGGTGGATGATGATTTTCCACCACCAGGATTTGGCGATTGGGTCCCGCAATCCCCAGTCGCCCTTTAAAAGGAGAAGTATATAAAAGGTATTTTTTCCGCCTTCTTAGCCTATCTTCGTGGTGTAGTGGTCAGCAAGCTCGGTGCGTATTCGAGAGGTCCGTGGTCCGCGTCCCGGCGAGGCCATTGCATATTTTTCATGTCTCCAGCGTCAAAATAAATCTGATGTCCGTACAACAAGAAAAATTCTTTACTTTTCAATAAAATTCAAAGCGAAAGTTTTCTCACTTTTAATAAAATAGATATAGCGTTCAACACGGATACCGGCACAAAGCGAAATGCGACACAGCTCTTTCTTTTATGTGCATGTATTATTAACTCTATTCAACTAAAAATTCCCCTTGAAAACGTAAATGATGATCGCTGTCAGACAGCTACTCTGCATAAAATGTGCTTTTAGAGATAAATGGTTCTGCCTTATAGAATCTCACCATTTTGGGAAGCATACTCTAAGTAGAGACTCTAAAAGTCTAAAGGGAATTATCACTATATCTGGTTAATCGAACAGGGAACGTGAGAAGGGTATAAAAAGTTGTTTAATTAAGAATTCAAATAGTTTATCAGAAAACACATTTTATGCTTATAAACAGCCAGTATTTATGCTGTAACTCAAAAGTAAGAAATTCAAATTAAAACTAAATGTTAAGTTAGCCCAAAAGTTATAGAGAAATGATTAACGCCAACGGTTTGAGCCAACTTGTGCGTTAATCATTTCAACAAGCACTGTTAGCAAGAATAAAACTGCGCCGAAGACAGACTGCTACCGCAGAATTTAAACTAGTAACGTGGTCTTCAGCAGGCGGAACACGATCTCTGTAAGCGATATAAAATCTTCCTTTAAATGCTATCCATTTTTATCTCATTTGAATTCGCACGAAATAAAATTAGCATTTTGGAAGAAAACCGGAAAAGGGAGAATGACAGTAAAGATACTTACCGTAAAATAATTAAGTAGGTAAAATAAATAAAAATATCTGATAGCTTTCAGGTTTTATATTACGCCAAAAGGGACTTTTTTTAACTTTTTGGTCTGTTACTTTTATTTATTAAACAGCATGTCCCTAACAATTCAATTCAACAGCAATATTGCATAATATTTAAAAACAGCATATCTTTATAATTCCCGATGCACAAGCTTCCGCGCTGGAGACAAAAATGATTTTTTCCGCACGGTGTTGCCATTGATCGCTTTGAAATCAACGTCTAGTTTGTTAATGAAAATGTTGTCAAAGTTTTACAAAATTTGAAATAGATAATAAAACAAATTCGAAATTCGGATTCCAGCTCCCATGTTGTTTCGGAGAACTACGTTGTTTAAAATTGAATGGTTCTAGGTACCGTTGTTTTCTCACAAAGCGAGAAACATTCATGCATTCATGCAAGTTCTTTATTATATAGTTTCTTTAAATATAATACAGGGCGATAATGTTTGGTGGCAACAGTTTGAACCGACGCAGAATGTGAACCGACGCAAAATGTGGTTTTGAGACTAACAGCGCTATGGGTCTGAAGCACCTTTGGGCTAATGATTTATAATTTGGCGTATAACGCGAGTATATTCCGCCGTATAACGCGCAATTTTAACACAAAAAAAATAGGACAGAAATTTACGAGCGCGCGTTATACGTTGGATATGAAATTGATAGCTTAAAAATATGGAAAAGGTTAGATTTTTACGAGCACCAAAATGCTACTTAAAAGAAATGACATATCTTACGAAATTAAACATTCATATTATCAGATAACATTATAAGGTATTTCTCCCGCCGTCGTAGCGTGCCTTCGTGGTGTAGTGGTCCGCCCGCTCGGCGCGTATTCCAGAGTTCTGTGGTTCGTTTTCCGTCGCCAAATAAGCATTCTCTACCGCGCCACGCGCATAGGGAAAAATCCGTTCTGGTGCACGATTGGACATACTTTCCGATGACATTATTTGCTCTTCGTATAATGTTGTTTAGACGAAATTCTTACAGTTTTAGTTTCGTTGAATGACGCGCATGAGTGATACGGAATCATGAACATTATCATTTTTACTCTTTGAATAATAATGCCAGACGTAAAAATTGACATGCGGATGACATCTTGTTTACGGAATAATAAAATTATAAATTCCTTCAAAGACGCTGTTAATATCAGAAGCAATCTCAAAATGCTTAGATTATATAAATAACTGAGTTCATTAATTTGGTACAAAGCTCATTAGATTACACGACGATCTCGACTCAACTATAAAGGCATATGTGCTCGTAAGTATATTATGATTGAAATTTTGTCTCATTCTGTTCCTTTCACATTGCAGAAAATATTTCCTTTGTAACTATATATGTTATTTCCTTGTTAATGTCGACGTCTTTCACACTTCTAGTATTCCGTTGCCTTAAATGAAAGAAAAAAACGCATTCAGTATATTCGCTGAATGCTCGTATATAAAAAACTTTCTTCTCTGATAAACATTATTTTTATGTAAGGGTACAAATATATTATACATTAAAAAATGGGCAGTATTCATAAAGCACAGATTTATGGAAAATGTTCAGTTTATGCATAGTTATGTCTATTTCTGTGTTCCAAATCTATAGTAGTCTAATTTCAAAAATAAATTTGACTTTTTCAGTCTGACTACAAATCTCGTGAATTTACTGTGTGTTATGTCAGCTTCTAACGCTTTTGCTGTTTGTGAAAACTGACTTGTCTCTTGTTTTCGAAGATCGTATCTGAAAAGAATCGATATTGAATGAACATGAATCAATAAATTAATGATCACAAAACCTTTAATATGAAGGCTTTTAAATTAAGAATACATTTATTAAAAACCTCTGCACATAATATTAATACACACTGACGGAGTTAGCGATACTAATTTTCTTCTCTATAAAAAAGAAAAAGTACTATATTTTTTATATTAAATTCATCATACTACAGTGCCGTAATAAAAGTAATCCGCAATAAAAACTCAATGCACGCCATTAACGATAATAATCTTTTTGGTACTGCTATCAAAATGTAAATAAACGGTATGGAGGTGTATTTTTGAGCCCAAGCAAAGTCAAGGCGTTCCTGAGCGTAGAGAAAATGATGTCATCGGAAGCCGTATCCAATCACGGGGATGGATTTTTCCCTACACGTGTGGTGCGGTACAGAAAACTTACATGCTTCCTGGTAAAGACCTTGCTCATTTTTCATCTTTCCTTCTTCCAATCAGCATAATGTCTCTTCAGTGGCGTCCGAACTAAAAAGGTGGTGGATGATGATTCTCCACTCCCAGGATTTGGCGATTGGATCCCCTAAAAACCAAAGTTGCCCTTTAAAAGAGGGAGTATATAAGGTATTTCTTCCGTCTTCTTAGGATGCCTTCGTGGTGTAATGGTTAGCACGCTCGGCGCGTATTCGAGATGTCCGCGGTTTGATTCCCGATGAAGTCGTTGATCATTTTTCATCAGTCCCGCTATAAAAATAGCCTAATGGCTCTACAACATGAAGAGTTCTTCATGTTCGTCTTTCGTTGTATCTTCAGGGGTATCGTCGAGTTTTTTTTCATCTTTACCATCATTGTTATTTTGATCCATAAATAAATAATCATTATCCGTTCCATCTTTCATCAACACCAAACATCCTTGTTGAAGCACAATTACCATTTTCTTTCGCAAAATGAATAGCTTTGCATCTGAAACCAGCCCTGTGTTTGTATCTTTTCGCGGGAGCCATATTACCTGCTAAAAGGAGCACTAGATCGACTGTATTTCAACTAAAGCAAATGAGATTTGCTAAAGCATTTCGATTTTTCACTTCAAAATCTCGGCTTCAAATAATTACAGCAGGAGAAAACATCTAAGTCCTAATTCCACAAATTCATTCAAGTGCTCTACAATAGCATACTTTTGAACAGCTGCATTGAATGCAATGCATCCTCTTTGCCGGAATATTTACTCTCTCAATCATTTAACCCACATACGTATTGTTCCTCTTTTCGCTTGTCAGTATAGTTTAGAATTTTCGGAAAGGCTTGCACAAATGTTCCCATAAGTAACTTCAAAAGATAAGAGCACCGTACAAGTATCTGTTAGCTCTCATGGTGAAGACTTGGGTGCGCGTTATGCGGCAAACATACCTAAAAATTAAAAAAATGTAGCTTGAAATTACATATGCGAGTTATGCACCGGTACACATTATGCGGGTAATACGGTAGTTACTGGAACTAAATTAAATAAATACCAGTTTTCAAATGCTTTATTCTAATTCCCACTAACACCTAAATTATGCATGTTTTTATGGGAATTTTCATAAATGTAGCTTCCTAACTAGGAAAGACTTCCAAAAACTAGTAAAGAAGTTACATTTTGTTAAAACTTTCATTTACCTCGCAGCACTTAATTACTAACTAGTTTGTTTAATGAAAAGCTATCGTTTTAAAATGTTATCGGAAGGATCAAGACAAAAAAGCATTTTCTTTGTCGAATACTTCGGCCATTTAGATTTTATTTTTGAATTCGATACAGGGTTCCATCGATCTAGCACATTTCTCGAAAAAAATTGCATTTCCCTCACAATTTCGAATTATCGATCCATGTTCTGTGGTAGAAAAGTTTTTCATTTCATTTTTATTCTATTTTTTAAAAAACTTTTCTCTTTATTCACGGTTATGTCGAATATATCGTTTCTTGAAAGCTACTGGCAAGCATAAAACATCTGAATTCTAAATTAAATGAGTAAGACGTCTAAAAGGGAAAAGGTACGTGCCTCTTGAATTTTTATTGTTCTTGGGATAAAATGTAAAATTTTCTTTCTCTGATAAAACTTTGCTTTTATCAGAAAAGCCATCTATTAAATTTTCTTATCCCTTATAGACTTTGTAATCCATTTTAATCGTAAATTTAGTTTTAAAATAAATATTATTTTCTACGTAGCGTAGATTCTACCCAAAGACAGCAGTTTTAAGAAATGTTGTGCTATACCACAATTTAAACAAACGTTGAATTCTAAAGCATTGTGCCAGGTAACAGGGTGGGGACGTTTATATATCGTTGCGTTCGACGTGTTCGCGGTTTCGGAGCTGAAGACACTACTACCGAACTCAATGTAACCTTGATACTCTCCAAAATACACTCATGATTAACTTCTACTCCACATAGGGCTCATATAGCTTTTTGAAGCTGAAGATGAAGATGAAAATTCTGTGGTAAACCATGGTAACATTCTGGGGTAAACCTGGGATAATGTTCTCCCTCCGTCCATGGCATATCGCCTGTTTTGTCGCCAAATAGGCGAATTCTCGCCAAAAATGGCAACCTTGCTCTCCTTTGGCCCTTTCTGGCAACCCTAAACCCACCTTGGCGGGAAGCTATCTTACAGCGGGTGGGCATTTAATAACAATACTAATCGAAAAGTACACATTGCACAAGAAATGGCGCACTTCTATATTATTCTGCTGGAGCATATATTCATTTTACTGGTCCGGTTGTCGAAATTTGCTTTGCGTTTTCTATGTCTCGATAGCGCGACTTCGGATGTATATTAGATTTATAGATAGCATTGTTCTAACACAAATATTTTGACACAAAATTGGACTTTTTCTGAAATAACGTACCCATTTTTGTCCAATATAATAAGTAGCAAATGTTATAGTATTAGCAGAGAAACAACAAGCTTAGAAGCTTAGTTATGTAAATGAACAATTTTGATATGCATTATGTAATATTTTCTGTATATTCTTGTACTATAAGGTATTTCGAAAATGATTTAAGGGGATTCATACACCTTAAAACGCATAAGATCTTCGAATATGTGACTGTTGCAGGAATTGGGATAACGTATTTATTTTAAAAGCAATTACCTCCAACTTTTTGCATCTGACTACGTCATATACCTGCTTTCCGAAATACTAATCAGAAAGTTTGTGTTACCACAAATATTTTTATAATTTAATCCGCTTTGTGACAAAGTTTTTCGTCATGTTTCCACGCTGCGCGCACAGTTTAAAACATTCTGTTGAATAATTTAATTCCATATTTAATATTTAGCTTTTAAAAGATTTGGAAACTACTGTGAACCAAAAATTCTAAGAATTTCCTGTTAAATTTTTATTTTGTTTGGAGTTGAGTTTATGAAATGTATTTTACTAAAAAAAAATCTGTAATGTTTTCGTAGATAAAATTCTTTTAATATTAAAATATTCATCAGATTTTTCGTTTAAAAGCAATTACTTCCAACTTTTTACTGCTGACTACATAATATAGCTGCGTTGGAAACTCGTAATCAGAAAGTTTGTGTTGCCACAAATATTTTTGTAATTTAATCCGCTTTGTGGCAAAGTTTTTTGTCATGTTTTCACCTTGCGAGTAGGATATTTTAAAAATGGCTAACGGTACGTACTTGAAATTTGATGAAATTCTTTATATGGGCACTATCTTCTAATCAAATCAAAAATCTGATGAATATTTTAATTTTAAACAATTTATTTTATTAAGAAAATCTGTAATGTTTTCGTGCATAATTTTTTTAATATTAAAATATTCATAAGATTTTTGATTTAATTATAAAATAGTCCCATATAAAGAATTCCATCAAATTTTAAGTACGTACCATTAGACATTTTCAAAATATCATGCTCGCAAGGTGGAAATATGACGACAAATTTCGTCCCAAAGTGGATTAAAGTAAGAACATATTTGTGGCAACCCAAACTTTCTAGTTACTAGTTCCCAAATCAGCTATATTATGTAGTCAGATGTAAAAAGTTGGAAGTAATTGCTTTTAAAATAAATAAAATATCCCAATTCTTGCAACAGTCACATAGTCGAAGATCATAGTGGGTTTAAGATGTATGAGCCCTCTTAACATGAGTGAACCATAACAGCGCAGGATATTTTCATAAACTTCACAACATAACTGATTACGCTATGAAGAAAAAGTAACTGCAATGGAAAATGCTTACTAACGAACAGTTTATTATTTATATTACTTGTTTATAGTATATTATAGCGTCACTAAAAGGACATGTGAAAAATGTACAATGCCCTCGCCAGAACTCGAACCTGGATCTCTCGAATATACGCCGAGTGTGCTAACCGTTACACCACGAAGGCATGCAGAAAGGAGGCAAACATACCTTATATACTCCTCCTTTTAAACTGCTTTTTTGGGGGCTTAAGGGACTTTTTGGGGATTTTTTATTTTTAAACTCTTTTGGGGGATTTAAGGGAACATAATATATAAATTGAGGACAGCTCCATGGACTTAGAAAGTAGTCCACGAAGGCAACCTTCCACTTATGGGAGATAGTTCTCGAGGATTTGCCATAATCACATAAACTAAAAAAAAGTAAATCGAAACATCCCAAGTCGAAGAATGATGTATAACAATTTCTTATTCTGTAATAGTAAAGTGTAAGGCAGATCCAAATAATACAGATACTTAATAGCTAATAATCTATATTTTAGTCTGCGCAGGACAGAAAATTTCCGTATAGTTAAGCACACCGTTAAGATTAATGTTACTCAACACTTATTATATATCTAATAACTTTAAATAAATACAAATAACTTAATACTAATAATTCGTTGTTACAAAGCACGATTACCAACATTTGAGGTAAGAAAGAACTAACTTATGAAAGCTTGCAAGGTATTTTCTCCTTCCTTTCTGCATACCTTCGTGGTGTAACGGTTAGCACACTCGGCGCATATTCGGGAGTTCTAACTTCCAGTCCGGGCGAGGGCATTGGTCATTTTTCACTTTCTTCTGCTTTAAAATAAACTAATGACTCTATAATGGCACCCAAACTACACTGACCTACTGAGCAACTTCTGACCTAAGTTAGCCTAAAGGCAAAATACGGAAAATGTTGCTCAGGTAAAACCATCCACTAACTACTGGCCACAACCTTAGGTCGGGGTGACGGGCATTTATTGTCAAAGTCAAATTTCAAAGTTTACATTTGTACAATATACAGAGTTATTTGGGTATATTGCATACGGTTAAAGAAATACATCTGAAGTTATTATATTAAGATTTTCCAGAATAGGTAAGGAATTGACAGCCGCCTACAGTAACAAACATGGTAACAATAAATGCAAAACTTTTAAAGTAAAAGATCATAGTTAGATAAATGTCAGTCATATGTAATAGAGAAAAACACAAGTAAATGAACAATAAGGATCAACGCCTAGAATCTGGACGCTATTGAAATGAAGTATATAATCATGAAAAAAATCAAGTCTGATCTCTAGAGTCCAAGTTTAAGTGTAAATGAACATATTTTATGTTCCATAATCCAGTACTAAATGTTTTGTCCAAAGCAAAGTATTGTGCAGTTCATATAACTCAGAGGTACTAGAATCATATAACTCAGAGGTACTAGAATTTGTACTAAATCATAGTAATAAAATCCAAAAGTTCAATCAAGAAGTTTGTTGATTTCAGTACAATTAACGGTTGTCATATAATTGTAACAATGAGTTAAAGAAGATCATACTAGATATTATATTATACATTATATTATACAATATAGAACAATTAAATTATATTATACAATATAGAACAAACATTATGTTTCCATACTTGGTCATAAATGTGCCAGGAGAAAAAAACTATGAGTACAATTATATGTTAAACAACACAAGAACAGATGGCATAATATTGAGAGACATGCATTCATGACGCTGAGCAAAATACAACTAAGCACGTGCTGTACACTTTTATGCTGTTGCTTTTGAATGAAAACAAAATTCCATAACGTTTATATGAAATCATTAAAAGCACAATTGTATTATTTCGTAAGTATGTCGTACCAGAAATTCATTGGTTCATATGTTTATATGAGCCAGTGACAAACAAAGTTTAGCAAACAAACATATAACAAAACAAAGTTTGATTATGCACAGATTCAGACAAGAATATTTAGCAGTAAGATAGAACATAGTGTAAATATGGAAAGTTCGCGCCAGATATATGAAGAGATAAACGAAGAAAGTCAATCGCTAAATTAAAGTAATTCTAAGCGCAATAGTCAACACTACATACTATTACACATTATTACATTTGTATCCAAAACCTAATTATTAATGCAAGTAAGAGATATACGCAAAGATATACAATACTGGTCCATTTAAGACGAAATATAATTTCTGGTGAGAAGTGCTAAAAGATGATCTTTGGGAATTTCTGTCACAGAGATGTTGTTGTAAGACTTCACCGAAGAATAAATTAGTAAATATGTTGGGTTTTTGTGAAAAAAATATACATTTCCCTTGATGGATTTAAGAAATTCTATTTTCTGATTTGATATATAGTGCTGTTTTGGAGAAAATCTATAGATAGTGCTGTAATGTCATTAGGCTTATTTTGAAACAGGAAGCATGGAAATTGAGGAATGTCTTTGCCAGGACTCGAACCAAAACCTCTCGAATACGCACCGAGGGTACTACCGTTACACCACGAATTCATGCAGAAAGGGCGAAGAAAATACCTTACATATACTACCACTTTTAAAGGACGAATGGGGATTAGGGGTCAGAATTCCCAAATCCTGTTAGCGAAGAATCCTCATCCACCATCTTTTTGTTAGTTCAGGTGCCATTCCAGAGACATTAGGTTTGTTTTATGCTGGAGCAAGAGAACCAGCGAAGATGTAAAAAATAACTTTCAGCATAAAATTTTCAAATGTTAAATAATAGCCCACTAGCGGCCGAGCGGTAAAGTCGCTGAACACTGGTAGTTCGATCAGAGGTTCGAGTCCCGCGAAAAGGCTGTCTTGCATGGGCGTTTTCTTGATGTGTCTTATGTCTAACGTGTGTAAGAGCTAGTTTGCCTTAGAAAGTCCTTCACGAAGGCATCCCTCCTCTTAGGCAGGCAGACCTCGAGGCTTTGCGGTAATCGTACAAATAAATAAAATATTTAAACTGAATGTTAATACAGTATTTTTTGCAATTTACATAGAAATAAATATGCATAATATGCGCAAAAATCTGAATTAATTTTATCATTAAATTCAAGGGTAAGATGGTTATTTATCTTATGCATTTACTTATGTTCATTAGGTAGACATACTGACTTGAATTTTAATTTAGTTAAAAATTTTAAATCATTCTGCTAATATTCTGGAAGAATAAACATTGATATATATAAATTATAAAGTTTGTTCATAAAATCATGTAAATATCTGAAAAAAAATCTGAAAGCTTTCAGATTTTACATTACGCCCAAAGGAGCGTTTTTTGAACGTGTTGAGTGTTACTTTTATGTATTAAATATCACGTTCTTCGTACTTGAACCCTAAAATTCAATTCAAGAGCAATATCGCAAAATAATTTTAAATTGGGCCTATCTTTAGTATTTCCGATACACAGTCTCGAACGCTTGAGATAGAAATGTTTTTTTTTTCTTTTTCCGTATATTGCTGCCATTCCTCGCTTTGAAATCGTTGAGTTTCTTAATCCAAAAATTATTTAATGTCTGAAAAAATTTTAAATAGAGAATAAAACCTATTCCAAATTCGGGCTTCTAGATGCCATTATTCCCTGGAGGATTTACGTCATTCAAAATTGGATGGCTCTAGATACCGTCGTTTCATCACAATGCGAGAAACATACCTACATTTCTGTAGAATCTTTATTTAATTTCTTTGAATATGATACAGGGCTGGAATAGTTGGTGGCAATAGTTTGAAAAGCGAATCGTCGCAAAATGCCAAAACGAAATTAGTAGTCCTTTGGGCTAATAATAGAATCTTAGTGTGTCTCTTTTGCTAATAATTTTCTAACCTGAATACTATTTCGGATAAAACGAAAAGCTTGGTTCTCTTCATTGATTAATTTATGAACAGACGAATTTTTAAGAGTGCCAAAGAAGGATTCAGTTATTCTGTCTGCTTGTTTAGTTATTTATTTTGCTTAATTTAGTGGGTTTAATTATATTGTTTGTTTAAATTTTATTCGTTTTTTATCGACGGGATTTCATAGAGCCAGGAAGTTGAAGAAAATAATAAATACTAGCAGGCTAGCCCGCCAAAGCAGATATTCCATATACACCTGAAACATAAAATGGATAAAAATATTTCAGTATAAATGAAACGAGTCCATTCCTTTCAAGCAGCATCCAATTCGTAAATAATATTTTTGTTGTCAAACCATGAAACAAAATCTTTTGACACTTCAAGTTAACAAGTATGAAGTCGTATTAACCTGGATACGACGTTATATTTAATTTTGAATCTAAAGATTAAATTTAAATTTAAGATAATATAAAAACTTTTTCTCAATATAAATAAAAGAATTAGCTTAGCAATAATATATCGTGTCATTTATCTGAAACAGAAAATTTTCTAACAGCAGATATTTATTTAAACTGCTGCCAACAACCAAAACTTTTCGAATGATATCACATGCAGTCGCGAGCTTTCTTCAACTTCAGAATGTGATCTTATATAATAATAATATATCTGATAGCAATGCTATTATTCTTTCACATTTTGTAAATCTTCACAATTTTTTATTTGAATTCGAGCTTTAGCAACACTTTCGAAATAAAGCATTTTTATTTCCAACTGGTGAGACGATGAGAACGATTGAAATGGCTTCACACGAATTTTTGGAATCGCGAATAATATATTTAATGTTTTTCAATGCTGTTTGTATTTCATATTTTGTGAAACGCAGAATTTTTTGATTAACAAACTCTACGATTTGATTGTTTCATAAGTTTCTTGCAAAACTAATATTTTTAATTATTAGAAGCATCTAAAATCACATTTGAAGAGTTCTACGTTTGATCGACAGCTACATTTAATGATGATTACTTTTCAAGAGCAATACCTTCCCACGATAATGTTTCTAATCGGAAAGCGCCAAAATAGTTTATGAATCTCATTTTAATGTATTGAAACATTGTTAAATCCTTAACTGTAAAATTTGCATAAATAAAAATTAAATTCGTTAATTAATGTAACATGATATTTTTATGGGAGTAATTGTAACATAAATATTTTTATGGGAGTACTTACAGTTATTTTTAGGTTTTAAATAAAAGTAATTTCATTGTATAATTTTATAGCAGCATGTTTTCTATTGCCGTAAGTAAAAATTTATTACTGTTTTATAACGTAGAATTTTCTGAACAAAAGCTAACATAATGAAAAAAAAAGTCACTCATTTAACAATGCAATTATTTGTGCGAACTTTGCATACTGAACAATATAACCTAAGTATCTAAATTTTTTAAATTCCTAAGTAGGATGTTGTGTCAATATTTTGAGTATTATGAAGGTATGCTCCGCCAAAGTCAGTACACAGACAAGCTTATGCTTTTTCAAGGTCAAGCTCTTTCGGACATTTGAGACAGACCTGTTTAGATTAACGAGCCAAGGAGGTCGGTGTCACTACGCTGGGTGAGTAAATTTTGAACTGAAGAATCTAAAAATCTTGATACACTTTACGAAATCTGCCTCTTGTTTAATTTTTAATTAAAATATATAAATTTAGGAACTTTTTCTTGCATAGATATAAATTCGTTCTCTCTGAAAATACTCTTCGAGAAATTCACTTCACCCGAAAGAGTAGAGTGACATGTAATGGTCAGGACACCCGGTTTCCTGGGCCCAGTGCCCTACCCTGAATCGAACGATTAAAAATTTCGAAATAATATACTTAATAATACTACGTTAAGAAATAACAGAGCAATTTTGCATTAATGATTTTTAAAATATGGTTATCCGAAATAACTGAAATTATTCGAACTGTTTTTAAATGGAGTTATCCGAACTAACTCCAATTATCCGAATCGCTTTCAGAATTTAAGAAAAGAATTAAGACGGAAACGTACAGTGATTCACGAGCGTGAGTGCCCACATGCAACTTCTCATTGTCAAGCGTATAATCGACTTGGCTGCCCGAAAACGGATGAAGATGGTCAAGCAACTTACTTTGACCGAGATGCTCAGCAAGCAATGACTTTTAGCACTTATTAGTACTGTGCAGTACTCTATATAACATGTACGTAAAAGTGTTGCCTTTCATTTGAATTAATTAAAACTTCTTTTTCAGTAAAAATAGTTTTTTCCACCCATTTTCAACATACAGTATATACAATTATTAGGCACTTCTCCCGCTTTCTTAGCGTGCCTTCGTGGTGTAGTAATCTGCACGCTGGGCGCGTATTCCAGGGGGCCGTGGTTCGATTTCCGGTGAAGGCGTTGCTCATTTTTCAAGTCTCTTGCTTCCAAATAACCAAATAGCTCTACACAAAAATTAATTGAAGTGTACGTAGAGCTTTTCTTCGAAAAAAATCCAATTATCCGAATTTTGATTATCCGAATGGGTCTGGTTTCACTTGATGCGGATAACTGGAGTTCTACTGTATATTACAAATGAAAATTAATTAGTTAATTAATTAGTTGTAGGAGATTGTTCAGAAAGCTCATCGAGATGCGAATCAAAAGTACTGAGTGCACAATGCAAGCGGTCGTAGTGGCAATGCTTAAAAAATTTAAAAAGAATACATATAATAATACCAATAATACAGTAAAAAAATACAAATCAAGGAAGATAAAATTATAAATAAAATGACATTCAATACGAAGTATTCAGTTGTCACATGGGGTTAAGTATGGTCTTTCTATGCTGTTCATCCAGATAGTTATAGATCCGGAAATCAGGATGACTATGTATTTTCATTTTTGCATGAAATTTAACTGCAAGGTGGTAATGGATGGAACACTTATGTTACCAGTTAACATAACATCAATAGATCTGTGATACTTATATCTTTTTTTTCTTCTGTAAATCTTGATATGTGGTACGTATATATTTTTATATATATTTTTTTTTTCATCTGTAAATCTTGAAGAAATTTGTTTATTTCTAGAGGAACTTCCTTTCTTTCATTTAATGTGTATGATTTTAAAAGAAGAAACTGCATGAAATTTATGTAATAAGCAATAATTCCTTATTGCAATGCCGATAAAATTCAGTACATTCAGGAGAACTTGAAAATTTCAAAACATTGCTGCCTCCCAGTTTTGAGTACTAGAGTTTTAGAAATAGTCGTTTAAAATATTTAGCCCAGAGGGCTGTCAGCCCTGAAGGGCTTGGAACGGTATTTTGCGTCGAATCACTATAAACGGCAGTGTCTGTTTTAAAATTGTTGCCACCCAATATTATCGCCTCTATTATATTTAAAGAAATTAAATGATAAAGATTCTACATCAATGAATGTATTTTTCTCGCATTGTGGAAAAACAACGATACCTGCAGCCATCAAATTTTGAATAATGTAGTCCTCCACCCGAATATGAGCACCTGGAAGCTGGCATCTTGAATTTAGAATTTATTTTATTATATATTTAATATTTTTTAAACTTTAACGAATTTTTTATTTAGAAACTCAAAGATTTCAAACGAGCAGTCGCAACATACTGTACGGAATAAAATATTTTTAACTCAAGCGTGCCAGTTTGTCTATCAGAAATTCTAAAAATACGCTGTTTTTAAATATTTTAGCCCAAATGCTGTCCAAACGTGTATGTACGTGTAAATAAAAAAATGGCGTAATATAAAATCTAAAAGCTTTCAGATTTATTATTATTTTTATTTTTTGTATTATTTATTTGTATTATTTTTTGTATTATTTAGTTTTTTGCTATTTAAAACGCAAAATTCGCGGACAGGGGGGTTTAATGTAATAGACACAGTCCAAATTTTTCAGTCTGGCTTAACATTGCCTTCTATTAATATATTTTCCCGTTTAATTTAGAAATCTAATCTCATCATCATATAAAAGTATGGACTTGCTAAAAATAAAATTTAAATCATTTTATTTCCTCCACCTTCTTGGAGTGCCTTCATGGTGTAATGGTTCTGCACGCACGCTGGGCAGGTATTCCAGAAGTTCGCGGTTCGATTTCCGGCGGAGGCGGTTTCTAATTTTTCATTTTGCTTGCTTCCAAAAAGTACCTAATGTCTCTACAATTCTATTTAAAATTTCTTTGCTGATACCTACATCACAGCTATAAATTTAAAAAACAATTGAGAAATAGCAAACGTTTTAAAAATTGGGTTAGATATCCTGGAAATGTTTCATTGTAAACGCTTTATTTCATCTTTCCTGTAGTGTAAAGAGCGAAATTCTTCGATGCTAATTTCATCATCAAATAGAGATTTAGGAGAAAATTTAAACACAAAATAAAACTATCTACAACGAGTCTTGATAACAGTTGTTATGACAAACTGTGTTATCGTAGTAAATACGAAAATTGTTTTTTAAAAACCTAGGTCTGCGTAAGCAGGAGAAAATTTTATTTCTAGATTTAACCCAAACAAAAAATACAGAATATTTTCCTCCTTTTGATAGAATAAACAGCTTAGCAATTTTAAGCAGAACATTTTATTAATCTTTTATTTTTATATGCTTGTGATGCAGTTTAGTGGAAATAAAATGGAGGCTGTCAATAAATTTATCAAATGGTTCAGTGAATATTTCAAACAGATACAGGAAAGATTCTAATCTACAAAGTGTTGCTTAAAAAAAAAAAAAAAATGTAAGTTTTCAAATTTTTTATTACTTCCAAAGGGCTTTTTTTAACGTTTTGTGTGTTGCCTCTATGTATTAAATATCATGTTCTTTGCACTTAAAACACATAAAATTCAGTTCAACAGCAATATCGCGAAATAATTAAAAAAGAGTATAGCTTTAGATTGATAAATATCGTCCCGTCCGCTGGAGATAAAAATGTTTTCTTTCCTGTACAGTGTTGCCATTGCTCGCATTGACATGGCTAAATTTCTTAATCAAAAATTCATAAATGCTTTACAAAATATGAAATCGATAATAAACCAAATTCCAAATTTGGGCTTCCGGATGACCATATTCGGTGGAGACGTACGTTATTCAACTTTAGGAACTATAGTTTAATCGCAGTGCGAGAAACATACATGCATTTCTGCATATTCTTCATTATTTAATTTCTTTGCATATAATACAGGGCTTTAATATTTCGTGGCAACAATCTGGAAAACAAAACTCCGTTTATAGTGAAACGCCACAAAACGCCAAAACGAAATTAGCAGCCCTTATGGGCTAATGCCCTTTGGTCTTCTGGAAATGTTCTTCTATATAACATGGTCTCTGGTCCTCTCTATATGTATTCGTTCTTGAATATCGGTTTTCAACGCTTTTTCTATTTCGCTTTAACCATTTGCAAAATATATTTCGTTCTCAAAATTTTAAAAACCGTAGCATTTTCATATTCTTGCAAAATTACGGAATCACATTTCTTGTTTACCTCACAGAATCAAAAACATGAAGGTAACGAATGTATAACCGTGAATGACATTTAAGTTCCCAATAAGAATTATTAAAAAAAATATTCTTTTTTTTTATTTTCCATTCTGTTGGCAAAACAGAAGAAATACTTTTTCCGTCATTTCAATAGAATATAAAGCGCCTAATTTGTTTCTGATGTTTTTGGTTGGTAAATTTGATATAAATTTGTAAAAATCTTTTTCACCGTTCCTTATCACTATAAACTTATACTACTTTATCATTGTTGGCATGATTAGGTATTAATTCTTAGCTCTCATTTCTGATGACCTCAATTAACGAATTCTTTAAGAAAGTGCGAGTACTCTTCAATTCCTTAATTCTCCCCCTTTCTAATACCTTTCTAAACCTGGCTGTTTTCCCATCTGCTGCCCCTAAGAGCGTTCAGACTGCCCGTCAAAGTCAAAGGAAAACCGAAGCTGCTTGGCTTATGCGGCGAGCGATCGATAATTACTATTATAAGAATACGTATGCTACACTTAGGGCTGCTGGTTGGATTCTTTTATCACTTTTTGGCGAAAAAAGCTCCAAATTGGTTAAATAAATTCAGTTTAGATTTCGTTTTCAAGAACAGCATATTAGCTCTCAATATATGATATCTTCCATCTAAAATTCGTTTTTGGCAAAATGAAAATAATCTTACCTGGGCATTCTAGTAGTTTAAAACAAATCTGATGCGGACACCACATGACTTCCTTGTACCCAATATTAAAGGGACTCGGTACCCCAAAATCAATGAAATTACCAATTTTTACATTTTTTGCTGAAAACGTACCTTAATACCCTTACTATACTGAAGAGAAATTTTGAAATGATCTGACGATAATAAATGCTATAAAAAGGTTTTTAAAATTTTTGACACCCCTTTAAATGCCACACCCTCTCACTGTTTGTTATTTTTTTTTTTTTTAACTTCTTAATTTTTTTCAGTAACTTACTAAAAATCAGTGTAAATGAAAAGGAATGTAATTAAATATGACTCCAACTATCAAAAAACTATGTTTATGTGTATATACTGATTTATTTAAATGCAAATTGAAGTTAGAAGAATTTTTTTTTTCACCTTTAAACTGGCAAGGTTATATATTTATACTGGGCTCAGCAAATAATTTTATGTGTATTAATAGTCAACTTTGCTATGCGTATTCAAAAATTGAAATTATCTGCGATTAGATACGAACATAAAGAGGTGGTGCAATGAAAGTGATCAAGTTTCTGACTTAGCATTATTGAAATAGTTCTGGAACAAACATTAAACTCTTTAATTAATTAAAATGTACATAAATTAATTATAAATGAAATTTATATACGAGAACAAATGGCTAAAATAAGAGGAGAAATCACATAAGCTGCTGAGTGGTTTTAAATAAAATGTTTTATGTCTGTTAAAATTTCAAGTTTAGCATTTAAAAAAATGAATAAAACGACAAATTAATATTATTAATAATGATTATAAGCGTTTTAGAAAATATATTATAATTAATTCATGCATTAAAATTGTTTTGAGCGTGTTTTAAAAACAAAAACATTTAATTAAATAATTAATTAATTTATTAACATATAATTTATAAATATATTTAACATTAATTAATCTATTTAATTCTACTTGCATTTTATGATTTTTTTGCAATATTTCTAGCCAGATAAGGTTTTAAACAAAATATTGTAATTTATGTTCATATTAATCAATTGAACAGTACTAAGATTTATTTATATATATATGTTACCGTGAAAGACCGAAATTGGAGAATGTCGACTTTCACCGGAGAATGTCAACATTCACCAAATACGTCGGTGAAAATCGAATATTTCTTTACGTTCTTGTACATTCGGACCCTCACCGGTGTATGTCGACAATCACTAATATGCTCTGGTGTAGGTCGAAAAGAGAGGAGTATATGTACACGCTGCCATTCCAAAAGGAAGTGTTCCACAAATAAATGCAGCTGTAAAAGCAAGGGCCTCTTGTGCAATTCAAAGTGTCATAATAATTTGAGTTGTTGCAATAAATAAGATTTGAATCACATAATTTGGTAAGTTTATAACTTCTATTATTTTCATTTCTCATTTTGAATGTACTGTGTGTTTTAAGTTCATATGTTGTTAAGTTCTTATTCTGAGACTCAAGTGCGTTTTTTCGCGACTGAATTACGGAGAAGGAAATATAATATTCTTATATGTTCAACATTCACCACTAGTACAGGGTGAATGTCGACATTCACCGGTGTAAGTCAGAAATAAAAGTATTTGGAAAATATTTCGGACATACACCAAGCGACTACGTGAATGTTGACATTCACCGGTGAAAGTCGACATTCTCCAGGTTTCGGTGTTTCACCGTTACATATATATATGCATTGAAATTCAGTAATACAATTTTAAAGAAATTTGAAATGATTTAATGACCATTCACATAGTTTACATTCCTTAAACTGCAATTTCTCAGTTTGCAATTTTTCAATATATCCTTTTACTTAAAGTCCTAAAACTTGTTCAGGTATGGACCAAGTTATTTAATAATTTTACTGCTTATTTAAAATTATATACTAAATAGAATCAAGGATGGGATCTGAAAAATAGTGAAAAGAAAAATTATTGGAAGTAAATATTCACTGAAATCATATTTCTTTAAAGTTTTTATATAAAAATGTGCTTTTTATTTTTTTTCAGAAACTAATTCATTAATTGCAAAATCGATCCGTAAAGTTATTAAGAAAACTATTATAAATACAATAAAAAAATTTGAAGCAAAATATTGAAAATTGTGGAAGAAGAAAGAATTTTTAAGTTTTTTTTAAATTAAAATTAAACAAAAATTAATAGCAAAAAACATTTTTTTCAGCTTAAAACCATTTTGTCTTAGAAAACCACTCAATATTATTCAAAAAAGTAGATGAAAGTTCTTAAATAAAAAAAAGCATTCAAAAGGTACCGAATCCCCTTAAATTATACGTATTTTTGCTGCATTTCATTTAAACTTATTTCCACGAAATTGATTAGAGATAGATTTCGCATTCAGTTAAATGAGTTCTCACTTAGATTAACAAAGATTTTGAATGAAACTCTATTAGTTTCAAAAGTAATCCAAACGTCTTCAAGAGCAAATTCTTCTCTCCAAGAAATACTCTTCCAGTTTAGTTTTACTTGATTTTAGTAGCCACAAAGTTTACGTCCTGGGATTTTAGACTTGGTTAATTAAGTCAAGGCCTATACATGCTCCCGCAGATATGTAATACAAGAACGTCTTTGATAATGCTTCGTGTCATTAGCAGGGGTAATATGGATTTTAACCAATCAATTTGAACCACGAAATGGGGTCCATAATTCCTCCAAATGTTGAATTTCTTGTACCTGCATATACACTGCTGGCAATTAAAATTGCAACACCAAGAAAGAAGGGTTTGAGGAACGTCAAAATCACATGAAGAGTTTGGGATAGGCAAATGATTAGTATTTCAGTGCATTTAGACTACGCAGGAGGGAGAAATGGAATCTGAAGCAACGTATAAAAGAAATGTTCTCATTCGGAGAGAGCATTGTAATGTCTGAGTTTGCCCAGAATATCGTGTTATGCCTCAAATAATAACAAATGCTTACCAGCAAGTGTCATAATTCGATAGAGGCAAGATCGTTGCCTATCAAAAGTGTAGATTATCGTTCCGTGATATCGCTGGACGCACTGGTTGACATCCAACCACTGTCATGTGAATATGGAATCAATGGTTTCCTGAGTGTCATACTGAAAGGCGTGCGGGATGTCAATGCCCTCCCATGACTAACGCCAGAGAGGACAGACATACTGTGAGGTCAGCCCTGCAAAACCGTGCAACCACATCACGGACCAGTCAAGAAATAGTATGTTTGCAGCACACCCAGTATCCGCTCGTACGATTCATCGATGTTTGCAGCAGCGTGGACTATCAGCACGACGACCATTACTTCCGATTTCCTTGGCAATGCAGCTTAGAGAGAGATGGTGACTTGTGCGCCGAAAGAAAAAAGCTGGATAAAGAAGTGGCAAAATGTCATCTATTCAGGCGAGTCCCGGTTTTACGTTCAGTAATCTGATAGCTGGGTAATGTATAATGCGACGAATATTTGTTTCGCATGTTAAACGTAATGTGCCTAATGCGTTCATGTTAAACGTGGCGCGTTTTGGTTCTCCCGTCCTCTCATGCATTTTCCGTTTTCTTATGCAAGTAGTTTTATGTGTTTAATGTAATGTGTGTGTTTAACGTAATTTTTATATATGTTTTGTGCTGTTTAATGTCGTATTGTGTGCACTTTCTATCCTGTACTGTTATGTTTTGTATATTTTGTGTTGAACTGTGTTTACTCTATGTATATTTAATTTGTCAAGTATTTCAAATGTGTGTGCTTATGCTGAATGTATGACTTACCATTAAGAGACCAAATCGTACGTCTACCAAGTATCCATTGTACACTTAAGACGCCCCTGTTTGGCCACATGAACAAACTCATTTTAATAACTCAATAAACTCCCGGGGCGGGCCTCTTGCGGCTCCAGGGAATTGTTGCCTCTAGGTAGGGGAGGGCGTGGGACACATGCCTGTTTACCTCTGTTAAACATCAGGCTCTTCCGTCACCTGTCACCTGTATATGTGTTTGGAGGCTGCAAGGAGACAGTACGTCGCCTGCTTGCATTCGATATCAGCATAGGCGTCCTGCACGTGGTGTGATGGTCTGGACAACCACAAACACATTGGGTACACGACACACATATCTCTAGTTTGGATAGACAGTAATTTGAATACAAATCGGTACATTTTTGGCATCTTAGGTCAAGTGGTTGTGCCCTACCTTCGAGGCCTTTCAAACGCCATTTTCTAAAACGATAATGCAAGACCACATGTTGCACGTCTTGTTCTGACTTTCTTCGATGCACAGGATATTCGATTGCTGCCCTGGCCTGCACGGTCTCCAAATCTGTCATCCATTGAAAGCATCTGGTCATGGGTTGCTAAGAGACTGGCCCGCCATCCCTCTCCAGCTAATACGGTTGATGAAGTGTGGCATAGACTTGAAGCGACATGGAATACTTTGCTCGCTTCTGTCATCCAAGTTCAGTTCAACTCCATGCCTAACCGAGTAAGAGACGTTTTATTTGTCAGGGGTTGCAGCAGTTTCTACTAATTGCGCACTCCTGTAAACCCACAATCTGCTTACAAATTTAATTATTGTGTTTTCATGCCATACTGTTTACGGGCAATAAATATCCTTTTTGATTTTGCTTTCCTTCATATGTTGCAATCTTAATGGTCAGCAGTGTATTACTGAACTACAGACAGGAATTTCAACATCCGTTCATTGTGTACCACATTTTCAATCAACGATTTTGCATATTTCTTTCGCTAACGCATGCGGAATTTTGTGTTCAATTGTATTTATTTAAGGTAAATAATTACAGCATTGGGCATTAATTGCCACATTAACTTAGTGAGTGTAAGTACTAGTCCTAGCAGTATAGTACTAGTAAGTGAGGTACTCGTCTTGTGAAAATTTGGACTAATAGTTTTGTGGCCAATTGTCTGGCATTTGTATAAATAAATTTTGATGACCGGTGTACATACGAATAACCCAAAACAATTGGAATGATAATACTGTATGCCAAGGATTTCGTAAATTTACAAATCATGGTGCTAGGTGTTGTCAGCTTATGAGTCTTCGCTATTGGTTGACAAGTGATATTGGTCGAATTCAACAGTTCTTCCTGGATAACGACATAAGTATGGTCTTGCTGCAACATCCAAAGACGTTTTGTATATGCAATTACAAAAAACAAATTGTGTTCGTGAATACTTAGCACAAAGGTCGTTAGCCCAGAAGGCTATTAATTTCGCTTTGGCAATTTGCATTGAAAACTTTTAAATATCGGTTCACTTTTATAATTGTTACCATCAAATATTAGCGCCCTGTGTTATATTTGAAGAAATTAAATAATGAAGAATCTGCATAAAGGCATGCATGTTTCTCGTACTGTGAAAAAACAACGGTACCTAGAGCCATCCAATTTTGAATAACGTACGTTTCCACCCGAATATGGCCGTCTGGAAGCCCAAATTTGAAATTTGGATCGGTTATATATGTTATTATACATTATTATTTATTTCATGCAGCGGAATTATATATATATATATTGTTTTTTATGTTACATTAATATTATATACTGATATTTATACATATTATTTAAAGTTTTATTATCAGTTTCATATTTTGTAAAACTTAACTAATTTTTGATAGGGATTTCAAAGCGAGCAATGACAATATTCTAAGAAAAAACAGTTTTTTCTCCAGCGCGCGAGGCTGTGTATGGGAAATTCTAAAGATACCCTCATTTTTATTTTGTCATATTACTCTTGAACGAAATTTTAAGTACGAAGAATATGATATCTAATAAATAAATGTAACACACAAAATATTAAAAATTGCCCTTTTGTACGTAATTTAAAATCTGAAAACTTTCAGATTTTTTTCCTACTGTAACCGTAATTAGTTCTTGGAAATGTTTATATCTGTACGGTGGGCTCTCCGCACACAATAGTAATATTGCAGAAAAAAGCATTTACAGGGACTCACAGATACCCGTACGCCAGCTTGGGCGAGTTAGCATGAAATCACTGGAAAAGGGGGAGAGAAAATTCAGTTTCGGTATCTAATTATCGACGAACATCAATTATGCTGGTTACATTTTATACCTAGCATGTTTCAAATATAGCTTACTGTTAATTTTGTTTCTTAATTTTATTAGTTCGGTTTTATTTTATTAGTTAGTTTAGGAGCTTTGTATCTGAAGGACTATTGTTTTTGTTTTGCGATTCTGCGTTGGTTCACTATAAATGTCCGTTTCACTTTTTAAACTGCTGCCACTAAATGGTGGAGTTCTGCATTATATTTGGAGAAATTAATTAATTAAATGTATATTTCTCGCATTGTGATAAAACAACGGTACCTAACGCCATCGAATTTTGAATGACGTAATCCCCCTACGAATATAGGCATCTGGAGGCCCAAATTTGAAATTTGGAATTTGTTTTATGATCGATTTCAAATTTTGTAAGAGTTTAACGAATTTTTTATTAACAAACTCAGCGATTAAAAAGCGAGCTATGGCAACACTCAACGGAGGAGAAAAACATTTTTATCTCCAGCGCGCGGAACTGTGTATCGGAAATTATACCGATACGCTCATTTTAAAATTATTTTGCGACATTGCTGTTGAACTGAATTTTAGGGTTTAAGTGCGTAGAACATGATATTTAATACACAAAGGTAACACACAAAACGTTAAAAAAAACTCCCTTTTGGAAGTAATTAAAAATCTGTAACCTTTTTGTTGTTGTTGTTATTGAGAGAAACTGCAGTTGACACCGTTGTTATTCTCCGGCAAATCACAGATTTGCAAGTGGTGTTTCGAAATTAAAAAAAGGCACGAACAGTCAAATGATGCGGTATGATTTTCAACGAATAGTGATGAGGAAAACGTTGGAAAGGTAGGGCTGGGTAGTAATAATGACCATCAACAGACCACTGACCAGATTTCTGAAAAAAATCTCTCTGGCCGACACTTTTTGGAGAAAAATAGCCTGGTGCTCCTGTCTCACTCATGCTACTCATCAAAACGTGTCCCCCAGAGCTACTTTGTTCGTATTTTCAAGCTTAGCAAAAGCAATTTAGATATGTAAATAAAGCAATTTAAGGGGACTCATACACCTTAAACCCCTCATGATCTTCGAATATGTGACTGTTACAAGAATTGGAATATTTTATTTATTTTAAAAGCAATTACTTCCAACTTTTTACAGCTGACTACATAATATAGCTGCTTTCTGAAATAGTAATCAGAAAGTTTGTGTTGCCACAAATATTTTTATAATTTAATCCGCTTTGTGACAACATTTTTCGCCATGTTTCCACCTTGCGCGCATGATATTTTAAAAATGGCTAATGGTACATACTTGAAATTGGATGAAATTCTTTATATGGGCACTATTTTCTAACTGAACCAAAACTCTGATGAATATTTTAATATTGAAAAATTTTATGGACGAAAACATTACAAATTTTGTTAATAAAATACATTTTATAAACTCATCTCAAAATAAAATAAAAATTTAACACGAAATTTTTAGAATTTTAGGTTCACAGTAGTTTCCAAATGTTATAAAACCTGTATATTAAATATGGAATTAAGTTATGAAACAGAATGTTTTAAAATGTGCGCGCAAGGTGGAAACATGACGAAAAATGTTGTCACAAAGTGTATTAAATTATAAAAATATTTGTGGCAACACAAACTTTCTGATTACTATTTCAGAAAGTAGCTATATTATGTAGTCAGCTGTAAAAAGTTGGTAGTAACTGCTTATAAAATAAATAAGTTATCCCAATTCTTACAACATTCACCTATTCGAACATCTTATGGGGTTTAAGGTGTACGAGTCCCCTTAAGCAATTTAGAGATGCGAATAAAGTTAAAAAATATGCTACTTGTCATGAATAACAGAAATTAAGACAAATGTCTCAGTAAGTATCAAGGCTTCAGGAATTCATAACAGTTCGAGCGGAACAAAGTCCTTCTTCATCAGGAGCAAAGAAATCTGCAACTGAAACACCAAACTGCTCTATCAATGTCGAATGCGAACAAAGTCCCTCTTCATCAGGTGGAAAGAAATCTGCAACAGAAAAAACAAGTATCGATGCTAGAATTCTATGTCTAACACAAGTTGTTGCTTCACTTTTGTGATTTATTTGAGGCGTGCGAAATGTGTATCAGTGCTGGTGGGTAGCATTTCATAAATGACTAAAATATCCATAAGAATAAATCTGATTACTTTGGATACCCCCTCGTAGCCGCCCAACTAGTATAGTGGTTTGCACCGCTGATTGCCGTGCCGAAGGGCCCGACTTCGAATATCAGAGAAGGCATGGATGTTTGTAAATGTATAGTGTCTTTGTAGCATGATGGTACCCTAAATACGCGGCGACCCGAAAGCCCTCTCGAGAGGTGCGTGGTAGGGAAAGAAGGGTGAGAGACTTTCGAACCCATGCACATCGGAGTGTCCTCCATAACAATTTGGGGCAGAACTGAGCTAAATCGAAATTGCACCTGTAAGGTACTCAAGGCTGTTGCCCACGACAGGCGTAAACTTGCCACGAGAAATTCCGTGGGCTTCGACTGACTATATGTCAGGTAAGTTAGCATTAGCAACAACAACAACAACTTGAGATGGCTGGATCTCTTTTCAAATTATTGCCACCAAATATTACCACATTGTACTATTTTTAAAAACAAATAAATAATGAAGAAGCTGCATGTATGTACGTACGTTCCTCGCATTGTAAACAAAAGATGGTAGTTAGGGCCATGGAATTTTGAATAGCAGTCTTCCATCTTGGAAGCCCCAATTTTCAATTTCGAATTTGTTTTATTAAATATTTCATTTTTTCCAAACATTTAATGAATTCTTTTACTAACCAACACAACGATTTCAAAGAGAGCAGTGGCTGTTCGAAATAAAACATTTTTACATCTAGCGCACGAGACTGTTGGCCATTCGGAAACATGCAAGGTATTCAACTTTCAGTTTTTGTTAAAAAACTACTCTGTATATAAATAATGTATTGCCGCGGCCGGAAATAAAGCACTTTTATCTTCCACGCGCCAGAATATTGCCATTCAATAAAGGCTAAGCTAGCTACTTTCAAGTAAAATATAGAAGGTTACCGAGTAATAAACTAAACGATTTAAAAGCAATAAACGCAGTTCTTAAGAATATTTTTTCTACTTTTGGTTACTTTAGAGGTTAGTGGTAGGGAAAGAGGGGTGGGAGACCCTCGGACCCGCCCCCGGGGTTGCTCTCTATCGAAATTGGGGGCGGGATTGAGCTAAATCGCACTGTCACCTGTAAGGTGCTCAAGGCTGCTGCCAACGCAAAGCATAAACTTGCGTTCCTTGCCATGAAGAATTTTGTGCACTTGAGCTGACTATAGGCCCGATAAGTCAGCATTAGCCAACAACAACAAGAACCCCGTTGTATGTCGCCAGAGAGGGTTTTGGGGTCGGTTCAGATAATGCAGAATCACCATGGAGGAGGAAAAGAAGTATGTTTCTTTCATCTAAGAAAAATTTTATCCTTAATATCGGAGCTCTGTAGAACGGTTTTCTTTGTAAAACAAGAAAAATATTTTTTTCTGAAAGAAGGACCTAAGGTTTCCTCTTATTTTTCATCAAGATATTTGTAAAGCTAAATGCGGTAGAGTATTTTTTTATTTCCATTGGCAGATTATAAGACAACTGTAGTCAGAAATACAAACAGAAGGAACAGGTAATAAAGCTATGTGTTAGAGTATTAATCGTTAATTTAATATGTATCTAATTTAGTCAAAGAGTACCAAACAGCTGAATGTGAATTATTGTAGATACAGATTCGTAGTCTACGAAAAACATTGAAGGCATACATTTGAAAGCTGATTTCTGCAATAAACTACATAATGGACAGGACCTCTCTTCCGATTCATCTATGATACCCTCTTGCAGCAACTACTAGGAGTAATGTTTCAGCTTCTAGATACACACAGAAGCTGATACGATGCTCCTGGTAGCCACTGTAAGACATGTACTGCTGTAAGACTCAGAAGACTTTGTGATAAAGGTCCGTACATTAAATATTCAATAGTTTCTGAAGGGTTTAAGGTCACAGCTGCAGATAGCTCAATTCGGCGAATGAATATTCATCAACTGACTAGAAGACTTTGTGAGAAAGGTCCGAAAGGTCTGCCACTAGTTTCAGAAAACTTCAATGTCACAGTTACAGATATCTGTACTCGGCGCATGAAAACTCAACTGACTAGAAGACTTTGAGAAAGGTGAGTACATTAAATAGTTTTCGAAGCGTTTAAGGTTACAGCTGCAGATAGCTGAATTCGGCGCATGAAAACTCATCAACTGACTAGAACTCTTTGTGAGAAACGTCCGTGCATTAAATATTCAGTAGTTTCAGAAATTGTCAATGTCACAGTTACAGGTAGCTGAACTTAGCGCATGAAAACTCAACCGACTATAAAACTTTGAGAAAGGTCAGTACATTAAATGTTAAATAGTTTTCGAAGTCTTTAAGGTCACAGCTGCAGACAGCTGAATTCGGCGCTTGAAATCTCACCAGCCGTATAGACTACACTAATAAAACATGTTGTTTACAAAAGATTAAGGAGTTTGTTTTCATACGTCCGAACGTGAGATTTCTGAAGGGGTTTTCTTACGGGAAGAACCATGCATCTTTGCAAAGTGTATCTTTATATCAAACTGATCCCACAAAGGCAGTTATATGTTTGCCGTACGTTTCTTTGGATAGATGTACAGAATATCATGGAACTGGCAGATTGGAACTTGAAAGCTCTGAATATAGAGACAGCATCGAATTTCTCTATGTATGACTATAAATGAAAGGTATGGCCTTGATACCCGTTTCTTGTTCCATTTCTTCTAGAAAATGAACAGTGGATTTTGATTTGTGGCTGCTTGTTTTGCCTTGATGCTGTAGTCTTGATACTACTTTGTTAATAACAGTGGCAGGTATCCCCATGGAAAGGCCATTGATAATGCATGCAATATATGTACAGTAACTGTGTTATGTTACAAGAAGTGAGTATTTAGATACTTGGTTTGAGTCTTCTTATGTACTGTTTTATACTATGTATATCGAATATGTGTATAGTTACACTATATTCTGCTCTGACATTCTGCAATTATGTTCAAACATGTCGGTACTTAGATATTCAGAGTAAGTCTTTCACTATCTGTTATAATCTAAAGTATTACTGAGGCTATCCATATTAATTTGTTAATAACTGTGGCATGTATCCCCATGGAAAGGCCATTGATAATGTGTATAATCTATGTACAGTAACCACGTTATGTGATAGCTATGCATAATAGCATAACGGTTTAGTAACGTCTGATCGTTGTGCATTATTCTCAGGAATAATTCGACGGAAATATCGGCAAAGGCACGGTAGTATTTTCCTAGAACGATGGACTCACCACTTCTACTTTTACTATGACTATGGACTCATTTAGTAATTCAAACACGAAGGGATATTATTGTTTAAAGTAAAACCCCCTACCCCCACGAATAATCGTAGCATTCCTATGCAAGGTGACTAAGCAACAATAACCTACTCTATCCATGAAACTCTGCAGTGACAACGAATAAATTTACGTCTTTCGGTCCTACCCTGCTATTCTTCTACCGAACAGGCATCGTTGCGCATGGATTCCTAGGACAGAAGCCTGCTCCGTGGTTTTACGTATATCCTCTGGACATCCTAACTAAGTTCGATTGACAGCTTACGGGTTGTTATTATTATCTGACCACCTCCTACTTACCACAACCTCAGGACATCCCACTAGCCTCCTAAACACATCCTATTCTATCCTCAGAACATCCTATCTAGGTTCCATAGACAGCGCATGGGATGTTGACTCAGCCTCGTTAGCCTTAAATTGTTAGTCCAGCTCTGCTCTTTATTTTTGAATTTATTTTTGAACTATTCTTATATTTCACGCAGGGCGTCGGTTATATGAAAAACTAACAACAACCATAAACCACTTTGAAAAACGTTCAGATCCTTTAAACCATGTTTTAAGATTATTTTTCTCCTCTTTGACGATAATAAACGAACCTCTTTTTATTTTATTATTTACACCAAAAAGCCCATTATATTATACCTACCGTGTTAATAACATGTAGGACCACCTTTAGCCCTCAAAACTGCCAGCATCCGGCGTGGCATTAACTCCACAAAGTGCTGATATGTATTTTGAAACATCTGGTACCAAGCGCTCATCAACTGGTCCTGCAATTCCCGTACATTGAGAGAGGGTAGCTTGGCTGCATGAATTTGGTTTTCTAGGTGGGACCTCAAATACTGTATTAAATTAATATCAGGTTAATTTAGAGACCAAGACATGACTTGAAAGTCACCGGAATTTTCATCGAACCACTTCCTGACGATTCAATCCTTATGATGTGGTGTTTATGCTGCTGGTAAACACCATCCCACGCCGGAAATATTGTTGCCATGAATTTGGTGAACCTGTCTGCAACGATGTTCACGTAGCGCACAGACGTCAGTGATTGTTCTATGGGGATTATGGTTCCTAATATGCTCCATGAAAACATTGCCCGTACTATTATATCCCCGCCACCGGCTTGCCTCCGTCCAACTGTGCATCTGGGAGCCAGAGTTCCGTTCGTAAATCAGCGTATTGGCACGCCTCTGTTGATGTGATGGACCAGAAAACGTGATTTGTCGGACCATGCAACTTTCTTCCACTCTTCTAGTGCCCTATTCTGATGTTTCTTGGCCCATTGCAGACACAGCTGGCGATGAAATGCAGGGACATGCTTCGGCCTCCGGCAGCGTAGGCCCATACGTTGCAATGCAAGCATCGCAGTGTATTGAGAAACACTGTCTGGGTCGCCATTGTTGTAGCTGGTGGTGATTTAGGATGTCCTAGCTCTTCGGTCACGGCGAACAATGCGTACCGTTCTCCTATAGAATCAATGCGCCGTCGACGACACACAGCTGGCCGGCGATTTGTCGTTTCAGCATCCATACACCACTCTCTATATGCGCTCACAACAACTTCACGTGAACAGCCCATTAAACGCGCTGTTTCTGATACTGATGTTCCCGGTCGCCGAGCCATAACGATTTGACCTATATCGAAGTCTGACAGTTTGGAAATATGATACTTTGATACTATTGTTTTTATTCTGCTCTTTCCAGATTCCTGAGTGAATCCCGACTTGGGCCTGACGTCTGAGGCAGGTCGAAAATAGTATTCTTCAGATGAGGTATAAGGTGAGGTGGAAAAACTTAGAAGCCCATTGCTTCCTACAGAAAATGCCAAGACTGGACGGAGCTGTAGAAGTGAGTGTGGTAGGCACTGTTTAGCTAGCCACGTGGTCTAAAGCAACGAATCTAATGTCATAAGTGATAAGTGACGGAGGACGTGGCCACTGTCCCTTCACCATAATGGTTAATCAGTACAGCACCACGCCCACCATTATCTAGAGAACAGCATTAACATATGTAACTAGTATTACAAATAAAGCATGGTGCAATGTACATAGCAGGAGTAATTACATTTAGAAGAATAGGATATAAACTATATAACATTTGTAATATTCACAGATTGTTGGGCGTCCATACTACCTCGCAAATGATGCTATACCAGAGGTACATATTCATGCGCATACTAAAAATAATGTGACATATAAGATAAAAATAGTACACTCGTTCAATTCAGAAATGCGGATGTAATCCATGGAGCAAAGCGCAGCAATGGAATATACAATCATGCATAGCTAATAAATAATTTGCAAATTACTATATGGTGCGAATACTATATGAGGGAAGATTGCAACGTTACAATTGAAAAATTAATACATGTACATATTTATGAATCTAATGTCATAAAGGGGCGTTGTTTGCCGACTACTGAACTAAATGAAAAAAATACGTACAGAAAATGCATAGCTGTTTTATATACTCCAAATTAGCCGCGCACTGGCAGTGATTTTGTTCTTGGGCGAGCCCATTGTTATAGATGGAGGGTGATAATAATGCAATGGCTCTTCAGTGTAAATATATTCAAGATTCATTTATTGTAACAACATTTTTCCATTTTGGTCCGCATAGATATTTCTCATAAAGAATTGTGCGCTGCTTTCTGCGTTCGGTAATATGCAGGGAGAAAAAGGACCCACATTATGTCTTTCCCATTTTTAAAATTCAAATGTAAATCATTTTGGTTCACAGTTGACACTGTGCATTTTAATGATTTTGCGGCTTCACTTGGCGGATTTTCCTTCAGCATTAAAGAATTTACCTTTGCAATACTGGAAGCGTTCCCTTTCTTCCTTGGATATGTATATGAATCAATTTTTTCACTTAAAGCCAATAAAATATTCCTCCGGCAGTGTCCAAATAAAAACAAAATGAATTTAGAAGTTTAACAAAAAATAAATAAATAAATAAATAAAAATAAAAAATAAAATAACATAAAAAACAAGCAGAAAAAAATCACATTTAAAGAACGCCCCGGAAAGCCAAGCCTGGGAACCGAGCAACATAAAAATTAGCATAATGCAAAAATAACGAAATTATAAAAACGACCGTGAGAACTCTTCTCTACGGACCTCAAGACATCACAGAATATAAATAATAAAATCAAAAGAAAATTGGGGTAGTAAACTAAAAAGAATAACACGGCACATAAAAACACAAAAACATTTAAGCTGTCCCTGCACCTTTGCACACAAAGTCTTTCTATCCCTTTAAGGATAGTTTCCATAAATTGAACGATTTCAGTATGTTAGTTCGATCAATCAGAGATACCGATCACATGTTTATGAGAATTGATGACTTTCATAATGTCTTGTGCAAATTTTACTCCTTTTTTATAATTTTGAATCATTTCTCTTGCATTTCCGATTCCATGTAAAGCTCTTACCCCCCCCCCTCCCCCGGTGAGTGTACAACTTTCAATAAAATGAATGGCGTCACCGGCAGTTTCACATTTAAGACATAAATTTACCCCCTGGAGGTGGAATCTCTGTAAGTACATAGGAAAGCGTCCATGCCCTGTTACAAATTGATTATAGTCTTTATTGCAAAATATAGGCATATTTTTCTTAATTATTATATTTGACAAGGCCTCTGAACTTCTAGGAGACACATTCATTGATCAGACCAGGTTTTATACATGTGATCTTTCATTTTGCTAACTGTAACTTTTTTAGAATGTTGTAAATCACCATCAGAGATCCCATCCCCCAGGGCAGCCTCCTTTGCCAGGGAATCCACCCTCTCGTTCCCAATGATACCAATATGGGCCTTTACCCAATGAATATTGATTGACATTTTATATTTTAAATTCATATAATCATTTTTAATTTTATTCATGATATTATTTTTATGGTCCGGCCGAGAGATGGCGACGAGTGCTGAATAGGCATCCGAGTATATATGAACTGTACATTTATAGATCAAATTGGATTTAATCCATTCCAAGGCTTAATAAATGGCGTATAGCTCAGATTGATAAACTGAATTATATTTATCCAGTATTTATTTTTGATAATGGATCTCGAAACCATAAAAATATACGACAAACGCACATCCCACATCTCCCTCGAAACTGGACCCATCTGTATAGATTTCATAGTCGCTGGTAGGCAATACATTGCAATCAAATAAAATACCATGTCTCTGTCTTGGATGAATTGAATTATTGTCAATTTGGGCAAATGCGTTGCTCTCAACCTAGATTACATCCAGAGCTTTCTATTGAATATTGTAATAGGAATTTATTGTAGAAAAATTTATAATGAATGGAGAGAGGGGGAACCCCGGCCAAAATACATGCAACTTCAGATGAAACTCTTCTAGAGCATCTAGTGATAATCAGAAGCCAGCCTCTTTGTATTGAATCAATCTTAGTTCTCAACCTGACAAGCTCCCCTGCCCTGCGGCCCCAAGCTCCGATACCGGACATAATCTTAGGCATAATAACATTGTCATACAGATTTTTCAGAATATCACTCTTGACCTGTAAAGTATTAACAGTAAATTGAGTCCCGTAAAAATTTAAGATCTTGTCGGTTCCTCTATGGATATTCTTAATATATTCTATAAAAATTAGTTTTTCATCCAGTGTGACATCTAGATATTTAATTGAACTATAAAATTTTATGTTTTTGTCAAGAAATTTGAGTCTTTTATTCCTTACATTTTTCCCTTCTTTTGGGAAAAAAATTACACCAGTTTTATCCATGTTAAATAAAATATTTTCTTCTTTAGTCCAACTATTTAGAACGCAACCCAATTTCCTGAAATGGGACTCAATCTTATCGAAAGAAACATCAAATATTAAAAATAATAAGTCGTCTGCGTAACAATAAGTGGAAATATTAGGAATATTTACATCCTTGAGCAAATTATTTACAATAAGACCCCAGAACAGGGGAGCGCTACAGGAGCCCTGGGGACAACCTTTATTCATGGCATATTTAATGTTAAATTCTCCAAGTTCTCCCTTGTAGACCAAATACCTGTCTCTGAAGTAATCCTTGACTGTGTTAAACATTTGACTTGAAACATCAAGTTTCTTTAATGTGTACAAAACAGAAGACCATTTTACTGTGTCGAATGAAACCTGAACATCAAATGGGACCAGGGCCATATGATAAAGTATTCGTTTACATCTTATTTCTTCAACTACAGTATAAAGTGCAAAATCTGCACTTCTGCCCTTACGAAAGCCATATTGAGAGTCTGAGGTATAATTTTTGCCGTAAATAACGAATTGAAGTATATTAGTTATCAGGTTTTCAAGTTACTTACCCATAATATTCAGTAAACATATCGGTCTAAATTTATCATTTGTTTTTGGTATAAGAATCAGCTCTAAAGTTTTCCATGCTTTAGGAAATGTATTTATATTTAGACATTTATTGTAAAGAAATAGCAATAAGGAAGTGCAGGATGAATATAATGTCATTCATCCTGCACCCCCGATCCCGTCCCGTCCCAGTAACCCCGATCCCGTCCGGCCCAGGGGCAATTTTTACACGAATAGCAATATCAGTTTCAGTGTATGTAAAGTCTTTATTAACTCGGTATTCATGTAGAATACTTTCAAACTCAGTGTCACTAAAGTTTTCATCCAAATTCAATACGTCTTTTACAAGTCCTCTACAGTGGTCTTCCAATGTGATATCTTCCTGTCTTTTATAGAGGATGGTCTTTTTTCTCCTTTTCTCTGAGGCAATTTTGTAGAATTGATCATAATATTGTTGGCTTCGCATAAATAATCTCTGCCTAAATTCGTGCTTTGTCCTTTTTATGCTCTTTTTGTATAATGCCAAGTATTTTTTATAATTGGCTTTCCGTGTTAATCTCAAGGACTCTGACAGACCCGGAACCTGACGCTTTTCGTAAAGGCTCTAACCTGACGTTTCAATTTCTGAAGAATCGGAGTCCACCTTGTAACATCATTGTCTTTTCTCCTGGTTTTCACAATTAGTCTTCTTGCCATCTCCCTCTGAATACGCAATTCCATATCAAAAATAATTTTATTCAACTCCTCAGCATCTTGACAATTGTTAATATTATCCTGAAAAAATGGAAGTAGACCCTTTATGAACCTCTCAACTCTTCATTTATGTCTAGAGTCGATAACACGACATTTTGTCGATTCATAATTACTCTCCAAATTGACTGAAACATAGCGATGGCCACTCAAAGATTCACAGTCTAGAATCTCCATATTAATATTTTCCATGCTTAAGTCAGCTGAGCCCAGAACCAGGTCTGTCCAACCTGTTCCAACAGGAGAAACGAAAGTAGGCGGTGAATCACTTTTATTAAAAAGAATCAACTCAAACTGTAAAATAAATTCCGTAGTTAAAACACCCCGTTGATCAACAGTAGAAGCCCCCCAATTAAAACGTTTTAAGTTAAAATCCCCAAGAATTAAAAAACTATTGTTAAAATCTCTCAACAAGTTCTCCAATTGAATTAAGTGTTCACTGATATTTTCCGCAGGAGAAAAGTAAACCGAGATAATAGAGAACATTTTCCCTTGTTTGACACAAGTAATACAAGTAATAATGTCAGAAACATAATTGACATAGAAATTTATATTTGTATTGGTAATAATAATAGCAGACCTGCCGTTTTTGACGTTCACTGATCTCCATTCATTTTTCTGATATGCCAGGTTGTCCTCAATATAATAAGACTCCTGCAAAGTCAGGATATTAGGCATGTATTGTATAATCTTTTCTAAACATGTAAGCTGGGCAGATGCAACAGCACAATGATTGAGGTTAATATTTAAGATCTTCACAGTACAATCAATTTAATTTAAAATGATATAGATCAAAATAAAACAGTTTACAATAAAATTCATTAGCTAATATCCAAATCTCTATATACAGTTAAAACTCCAATTCAAAATTAAAATTTATATATGCAAGTAAAAACAGCTATATGCAAAATGTAGTTACTCGCAACCGAGGGGGAATCAGAGCATTCAATCTTTCTAGAAAAATCTTGAGCAGAAACAGTATTCAAATAAAATAAACAAAAATAAAAAAATTACAGTATTTAAGTCCTCATCGCAGTGCAACTGTTTAATAAAACAGAGATCAAATGTCAAGGTGATCTTTTAAAAATCTAACTTCTTCTTTATAAACCGGACAAGAGCGTGAAAAGGAATCATGAGCGCAATCATAGTTTGTACCGTATTTCTCGTTATACTCTAAACAATTACCGCAACCAAGATTGTCGTTTTTACAGTCTTTTTTCTCATGATTAAGAGAGCAAGTTGAACAACATAATTCAAATTTGCAGTTTTTTCTAGTATGCCCGAAACGTAGGCATTTAAAGCGTCTCTTAGGGTTCAGGTAGAGACGCGCGGCGTAAGATTTCCAACCGAGTGCCAGTCTCTCTTCTTCGAGAACTGTGCTTTGGCAATCTGAGGAAATAACATAAATACGGTGAGTAACACCTTTCTCCTCTACAGGAATTCGAAACAGCGCTCTGACACATTCTCCAGAACAATGACATTCTTCTTTCAGTATCTTCATAAAATCTCCATCCTCAACATGATCTCCCACATTAGTATATATATGTATTTACCCATTTTTTTACTGTGCTCCCTCAGCTCATTTTTTTATTCTTATATGGTAGTAAACTGTGCATTTTTTGCTTTAAAAATAATTGAATTATGTTGCTCTTCGGTTAAAGTTTTTGTGCCTTTAGTCAATATGCTTGCAATAGTTGTAGAATAGCAACAATTTAAAATTGTTTAAGTGCGGTTAAGCCTAATTTTTTTTTTTCCCACAGCCATAATTGTTGACATTTGAAACTTAGCAGAATAGGGAATTAAATCAGTTTCTGCACCTTCAGTGCCTTTTTGCCGAGTGGGGCCAAAAGTAAACTTTCAATTTTGTGCACCGAAAATTCTGCCTTCTTGCCCGCTGGCCGAATAACTTGTTTTTGCGTAGAAACTCTAATTTTAATAGTAAAAATTATTTTTTTAATTCTTTTAACTGTATGTGGTGTTTTAATTTTTCTATATTTTTCGACTTTTAAAAAAGTAGTTTGAGTTTTGTATGTATTTTTGCCTTGCTGCGAAGTGAGAGCTGAATTAGTTGAATGAGAAACATACCTCTAATGAAGTTTTAGGAAATAAGTTTAAATGAAATCCAGGAAAATTGCGTATAATTTAATATTCCGTGCAAGGAAGTCATGTGGTTTACACATGATATTTTTTAATAACCGGGTAAGAATAATTTTCTTCGTTAAGAGCACAAACACAGCCTTCCGTCCATCGCGCCATTTTGCATGAAAACACAACAGTCAAATAGCAGACATTAATTTATACTTCCAAAAATATAGTTGCAGTTAAAAAGATTTAAGCAAACGATTTTTGATAGCAAAGCTAAATCGTCTGAAAACGTGGAATAGCCTCCGTAGGACGTGACTATGTCTGCAGTTGAGTTTACCTTTGCCCTGGTTAGGTATCGAAATGTTGACAGCATGCAAATTTACACGGAGGAGAAGGACTAATATGGTAGATCTCCAGGTTGTTCTATGCCCCTCTCTGTTGTTTATTCGGAGAATCATTACCTCTTAGTTTGTAATCTCCAGTTGACACCAGATTGCATGCGTCGTTAGCTCACTAAGCAGAAAATCGATATTAATTACTAATAACCCCCGGTACTGGAAGGCTGCTGTTGAACGGAAGCCACGTGACAACAGTTTGCAAAATCGTCAATGTGCAGAATCGCTGTCGAAAAACAAAAGTTGAACAAGCAATTTTGCCTGCATTTATGCTTCTATGTAGAAATTCGCTTCTTTTACCGGGTAAGAATAATTCTCTCCTTTCAAGTCTTTTAGACTTGAAAATTTATTATTAACTTTTTTCTTGTACATTTCAGCGCTATAGGCAAACAAGGCCTAACGGACACTGTAATAAAAAAATAAACATTTGACATTTGATAAATAAAAAATAAAACTTATTATTAATTTATTATATTAAATAACGTATTATTAAAACATATTATTAACTTATATTAAATAACGTATTATTAAAATGCATTATTAAAACTTATTATTAACTTAATATGTTAAATAACGTGTTATTAAAACTTATTATTAACTTAGTATATTAAATAACGTATTATTAAAACTCGTTATTAAAACTTATTATTAACTTATTATATTAAATAACGTATTATTAAAACTTATTATTAAATTTATTATAATCTTATTGATTTAGTGACATGATTAACTTTAAACTCTCTTAAATCCGATTAACAGTAAGGTCGAATATCATTAACGTATTATAAAAATATTATTAAATAACGTATTATTAAAACTTATTATTAAATTTATTATAATCTTATTGATTTAGTGACATGATTAACTTTAAACGCTCTTAAATCCGATTAACAGTAAGGTCGAATATCATTAAAACCTGTTTAATACTACTCAGTATTAAAGTACAAAAATTTTGCTTGAGGAAAATTAAAAGTAATAATTCCGTAAGGTATTTTCTCCGTCCTTTCTGCATGCTTTCGTGGTGTAACGATAGCACACTTGGCGCGTATTCGAGAGGTCTAGGTTCGATTCCCGGCGAGGACATTGCACAATTTTTATGCTTCCTGCTTCAAAATTCCTAATGTCTCAGTGGCGCCGGAACTAAAAATATGGTGTAACGGTCCGCACACTCAGCGCATATTCGAGAGGTCCAGGTTCGTGTCCCAACAAAGGCGATGAACATTTTTCATTTCTCTTGTTTTCAAAAAAAAAAAAAAAAAATTAATAACTCTGCTATGGCGCCCGAACTAAAAGGTGGTGGATGATGATCCTTCATAACCAGATTGCATGTCTTTGTGGTGTAACCGTTAGCACACTCTGCGCGTATTCGAAAGTTCCTGGTTCGAGTTCCGGCGAGGTCTCTGCACATTTTTCGTGCTTCCTGCTTCAAAAATTCTAATGTCTCTACAGTGGCGCCCGAACTAAAAAAATTATGTAAGGGTTAGGACACTCTGCGCGCATATTCGAGAGGTCCAGGTTCGGGTACCGGCATGGCACTGTTTATTTTTCACTTTTCCGGTTTACATAAAAATCCTAATAATTCTGCTGTGGCGCCTGATCTGAAATGTGGTGGATGATGATTTTTCACCACTATGATTTGGCGATTCGGTCCTCTTATCCCCAGTCACCCTTTAAGAAAGCTGCCTATCTTCGTGGTGTAACAGTTAGCAAACTCGGTGCGTATTCGAGAGGTCCAGGTTCGAGTCCCGTCAAGGGCATTGCTCATTTTTCACATCTTCTGCTTCAAAAAAAACCCTAATGACTATACAATGTATTAAAATAATCATCGGCAGTGAAATCATTTTAAAATTCTGTATTTGTCAAAATAAATAAATAAACGGAATTTATCTTTCCTCTGTTTATCATTCGTAACCACAAAGTATTGTCTTAAAACGAGATTTCTAATAATAAAATATTACGCTTTTATATTTGAGAACAAATTTAATTGCGTACATTTATTTCTCCAGTGTACAATAAGATAAATGTACTGCAATAACCAAATTCTCTTGCATTTTCTACCTGAGAATTCACCATATTGTATCTTCCAAGGTAAAGTCTGGCGACTTACCACGCAATGAATGGAATCCTTATGGCAGCCCTACTCTTTTTGCCTTCCCCTCTTTCATTGAAGATGTCAGCCTACGGAGATCATTAATGGACTCCGCCGAGTGACGTCAAGCTCACTTAAGAACCATAATGTCCTTTCAGTCTTTCAGTTCAATCAGCAACACAGTTTATCTAATAATAATTACGTTAGCTTGAGCGCTTTTGTTAATAAAGTAAAAAGATAGCTCAAACAACTAAACAACCCCCATAAAGAGGAAGGCAAAATCGAATAAAAGGAGGATTTCGTGTATTTTTAATGCTGATAAAAGCGACAGAATGGTTTTATTAGGGCTTATCGGGGAAATGTTGGCAAAGAAAAAAAATTTAATGATGATGCCATTTTTAGGAAGCGAAACAATTATCCATTAATGAATATTTGTTTTCTTGATATGTCTGCGTCGCTTCATTTCTTTTCGTTCAAAAATATCCCTTTTTAAATCCGAAAGGTGTATTACAGGCGAAGAAATTAACATATTTAAAGGATTTTAAAGGCCAGTTTTAAAGGTTCTCTACATTTAATTCTGATTCTAGGAAAATAAATTTAAACTTTCATTATTTCGCGGATATGAAAATACGAATTTCGAAATATTTGTGTTGGAATTTATTACCTTACGTTTAATTATATTTATTTTCTCTTCTTATTCAAATAGACATGTATTCTCTAATATCAAAACCATTTTGAGCCCTTATTACTTCGTTGTACGAAGTAAAGAGAGTATTGTAATAACAAAAAATTCCGGGTATCATATTTCAACATAAATATCCATTTTGACCGCTATCGAAACAAAAAATTCCGGGTATCATATTTCAACATAAATATCCATTTTGACCGCTATCGAACGCGATTTAACGATGTTTTTGAGTCACATCAGTACACAAGGACAGGATAAAGGCCTCTTTTTTTCCTCAAACCGAAATTTAAAATGCATTCAGAAGAGATTTTGTTCGTACGTATGTACGTATATACGTATGTATTTATCTCGTATAATTCATAAACAAATAACCTCAGGACGCTGAAATTTCATATATAGGGCTCCTATAATATGTAGTTGTGCACCTTCCGTTTTCGCTGTAATCGGCCGCAAAAAATGTATATAAATATCTATATAACATACCCATTATGTAAAGCTTTCAGATCGTACATTACGCCTAAAGAAGCGTTTTTTTTTTTTTTTTTTTTTTTTTTTTTTTACATTTTGTGTGTTACTTTTATTTATTTAATACCCCGTTCTCCGTACTTAAACCATAAAGTTCAATTCAACAGCAATATCACAAAATAATTAAAAAAATGAGAATATCTTTAGAATTTTCGGTACACAGTTTCTCGCGCTGGAGATAAAAATGATTTTCTGTACAACATTGCCATGGCTCGCTTTGAAATCGTTTAGTTTTTTAATCAAAATTTCGTTGAAGTGTTACAAAATAGGAAATCGATAATAAAACAAATTCCAGATTTCAAATTTGGGCTTTCAGATGCCCCTATTCGCAGTAGCATTATGTCATTCAGAATTCGATGGCTCTAGATACCGTTGTTTTATCACAATGCGAGATACATACATACATTTATGCACATTCTTCATTATTTAGTTTCTTCAAATATAATACAGGGCGATAATATTGGGTGGCAACAGTTTGAAAAGTGAAACGGACATTCAGAGTGATTCGACGTAATATCGCAAAACGAAACAATAGTCCCTCAGGTACAAATCCCCTTTGGACTAATAAAAGATCGTATGCATAATCGTTTCGCAATATTTTCAATTTACAGGATCTGACTGTCTTTGGCTACATAAACTCTGCTAGATCCTACTAATGACATCTGGCGACTGGTCGCACAGTAGTGAAGTAAATACCAGCACAGAAAAAGGGTGAAAATAACCTTTTATTATTCTCAAGTATGAACAGAAAGCTTTACAATAACACCGACAACTTGCGGTGCAAGTTAAGAATCGTTACACAATAACCTCAAGTCTAAAGCGTAATACTGTACTAGCACCTTAAATTAAGGCTAACTAGGTTGAGTCGACAACCTATCTACCTTTAAATTAGTATTCTGGCCAGAAAATGGCGAGGGGAAGTTGAGGAGTTCAGGAAAGATAACAAAAATTTGAATATATGGTTAATTGAAATAAGGGAAAACCTACAGGTTTATCTCGGACGAGATTTTATATAAAAAAACTTAAAGTACCTCAAATTATTTCTTCTTAGACGCTAAAAAGACAAAGGGAAATCGAAACTATTGTGTCGTCAGCTATAGAGGGCGCATTAGGACAAAATACAAGAAATACAAAAGGCATATATGTGCACTTCTAAAATAATAAGATTTTGTATTTGGATTTCTCAGTTGCAACAGAAATATCAAAAATAGGAAGTATATTTAATCCAAAGGAAAAATTTGGCCAGAAGGGACTATTAGTTTTATTTTGATATTTCGCGTCGACGATTTTTGCGATAAGTGTTGTTTATTTTTTCAAATTGTTGCCACCAAATATAATCGCCCTGTATTATATTAAAATTAATTAAATAATGAAGAACCTGCATGAATCTATGGATGTTTCTTCGTTGTGATAAAACAACGGTACCTAGAACCATAAAAATTTGAATAATGTAATCTTCCATAGCATATGGGAATGTCGAAGCCCTAGTTTGAATATGAAATTTTTTTTATTATCAAATTCATATTTTGTAACACTTCAAAGAATGAATTTTTGATTAACTAACTCAACGATTTCAAAGCGAACCATGGCAACACTCTACGGAAAAAAAAAAAAAAAAAAGAAACTGAAATATTTCAGATTTTAAATTACGTCCAAACACGCTTTTTTTTAACATTTTGAGTGTTACATTTATTTATTAAATATCACGGTCTTCGCACTTAAACCTGTAGAGTTGCGCGCCTCCAACCTGCACGCAACCAAGAGGTGACTGTTGAAACTGGAAAATAGACAGAGTCTTGCTAAGGGTTTAAGTCCCTTTTTATTCAACTTAAGAAATTACAATTGCGTGCTCTTGACGCTCACAAACTACGCCGACCCGGCGGTAAAATAAAAATAAGAACCTGAAAAGAAAATAATAACAAGATTCTAACTACGAGGCTCTCTAAAAGTAACTAACCTCACCGCGTTTTACAATACCGCTGCTAATTCAGCAAACTTTGAATATCACGTTGAACGATTAACAATTCTCCAAGGCAAGCACACCGGCCGAAACGCGAGGTTCTTCAATTTCTGGCTAACTACCTCCGCGCTCGTGAAGTAAGAACAGCTCACCTCGAACTCGTTTCCTTTCTATTTAACTCAGAATTCTTCCGCTGATAATTTGAATCCTTGCGCGTTCTACTAAAATTTACATACTCTGGCATTGGCAGTTCCAGGAGAAAGTAAGGCTTGACAGGAAAGATAGTTTAAACTTAAAATAAATATAAACCCTACATTTGCCGCTACCAGAATTTGGAAAACTTGGAAGCAGGTCCTACAAACGACCTGTTGTAAGTTTCTCTAATTCTGAACTAACTGGCGAGAACCTCGTTTACACAAAAAAATCTTATGTAACAATTTGTATACTAAAATTCTGTTGATCGTTATAAAGCTCTCTTCTTACAGCAACTTTTCCTGGACTTCATCAATCAATCTTGGTCTTTCCTTCCAGCATCTGGAAGGAATAAGTATCAGTATCTTTCTACATACATTATAATTTACACTTTCTTGACACAATAAATTTTTGTTTTTAAACGATTCGTTTTTCTTAGTTATTGCTTACTTCACATTCATTCAATTTTTCAAGCATTAATTTAACTTTACCCTGGCTCTCCACCGTGTGTGGTGTCAAACGGGAATATTCGTGTTTTAGTCTTACAACACTTCCCCTAACCACCATGATTTGTTAGAATTCAACGACCAAATAGACACACCTTACTCGACATTCTACAACTCCATGAGCTACTTTAATAGTCTTAAAAATTCAAATGTAGGTGGAGAACCCTACAAAACACATTCATTCTAACTTCCCCCTCATTCATCTTTAAACATGCAGGCTTTCGCTCTAAAGCATGACTTTATCTACAATTTAATACTTAAATTTTGACTTCATTGCTTTTAAGCATTCACATTTAGCATCTACAATTTTATGCTTCTAGACTAAATTCTACTTTTACATAACATTCAAGTATTTACGTACATTTACAAAATTTTAATACATATGATTTTTACAATTTACCATAAAATGAATAAGAGAAAATAAATTTTTACTTTACTCATTCTTCGCCAAGCTGGCGGCACTGAAACTAAAATTCTTATTAATACAAGAATACGAAGTTATTTTTATCTTCGGCCAAATTTTGGCTTTAACATAACAGAATTAGTCTTTCGACCAACAGAAAATGCTTTTTCTTAGATTTTATACTTAAAGAAAATAATACTTTTGCCTTAGCTAAATAAAGTAAAACAAAACTAAGTCTCAACCGAGACATATTGACATTCGTCAAAACATAGAACTTCGTACTTATGCATAACATTTCGGAACAAAAGAAAAAATTTTATAGAAGATTTTAACTTATCTTTGAGTTTTCGATGATTGAAACTTCGTCATTCTTTTCTGGCAAAATTGTTCCCACGTTATAGGTTTCATGGATGTCAATCTTCTCCTTACTGACCTCAGAGTGTCGTCCACATTAGTTTTTCTCTTTGCGTCCTCTGCATGCTGGCCTCTTGGCGGAGTAATCGTCGGGTTGCTGTCTTTTTCGTTTTTCTCTTGGACGGCTGGTCTTGACGTCCTCCGGTCTGGAGTCCTTCTTGAATTTCTTCTGTTGTTCCTGGTATTTTCGTTCCTCCTGCTGTCTTTTCAGTTTCCGGAACGGCGGCCTTGTTTGCAACCGACTCTCTGGCCCGGGGAGCGTTCTCCTTGATGTATAATTTCTACTGCGATACGTTGTAGGTGGTGTTTTCCTCTTTACCAAGGTTTCTTTACGCGGTGGCTTTTCATTCTTGTTTTTCTTAAATGCTGGAGTCTGAAAGTTTTCACTTTTCCTTTTTGGTACCGTCGTCTGGGTGGTAGAAGGTCTAGGTCTCTCTTCAGTTCTCTGCTCCTTGGGTGGTGGAACAGTTATCGTTATTTCTGGACCTTCTACTTCTTTTAGACTTGAGTCCTGCAAGAAAATTTTAAGGATTTCAAAATCATTTCGATTATAGTATTTTTTCACCTGGTCGGGACTTGCTTTACAGATCTCCCCTCTCTCGTTCTTAAGGTACAATACGACTCCTTTGATTTCCTGAATTACATAGGGGCCTTCATATTTTGGAGCTAACTTTGTAGTAAAATTGTCTGGGGCACTTGATAAAGAAAATTTCCGCTTCAAAACTTTATCCCCAACTTTAAAATCTGCTTCACGGCGTTTTCTATCGTAATACACTTTTTGCTTATTTCTTGCCGTATCCGAGCTTTTAAGCGCCTGATCAATAAGTTTTTGCACATCTTTCTGTTTAAATTCTCTTTGTTGCACAAAGAATAATTTATCTAAAGGCGTAATTAACTTTCGGCCTAAAAATAATTCTGCTGGGGTTTTTCCCGTAGTATCGTGATTTGCCGTTCTTAAAGCATAAGCTAATTCATTTATGTAGCCATCCCAGCGCTTGTGATGTGTGCTAACGTAACTGCGAATTATTTTTACGATGTTTTTATTCACTCTTTCTGCTATGTTTGCCTGTGGTCTATACGGAACCATTTTGATATGGCGTATGCCAAGTCCAGTGCATATGTTTTCAAATATTTGACTAATGAATTGTTTTCCGTTATCGCTAATGACTTTTATCGGTGCACCGTATTTTAAAATGTATCTGTGTAAGAATGCATCTGCGACTGTTTTGGCTGACGCGCGTTTAAGTGGAACAATTTCTGCCCATTTTGAAAAATGATCTACTATTACTAAAGGAAAACGATTTTTATTTACCTCGCTCTGGGAGAAGGGACCAAGAAGATCTATGCCTAAAATTTCATTCGGAAATATAGCGCGAATGCTATTTAAGTACCCGGCCGGGCTGTAATTAATATCATTTATTAACTGACATTGATTGCAGGACCTGACATACGCAGTTACTATTTTGTATAATTGCGGGAAATATTCGCACTTAAACCTGTAGAGTTGCGCGCCTCCAACCTGCACGCAACCAAGAGGTGACTGTTGAAACTGGAAAATAGACAGAGTATTGCTAAGGGTTTAAGTCCCTTTTTATTCAACTTAAGAAATTACAATTGCGTGCTCTTGACGCTCACAAACTACGCCGACCCGGCGGTAAAATAAAAATAAGAACCTGAAAATAAAATAATAACAAGACTCTAACTACGATTCTCTCTAAAAGTAACTAACCTCACCGCGTTTTACAATACCGCTGCTAATTCAGCAAACTTTGAATATCACGTTGAACGATTAACAATTCTCCGAGGCAAGCACACAGGCCGAAACGCGGGGTTCTTCAATTTCTGGCTAACTACATCCGCGCTCGTGAAGTACGAACAGCACACCTTGAACTCGTTTCCTTTCTATTTAACTCAGAATACTTCCGCTGATAATTTGAATCCTTGCGCGTTCTACTAAAATTTACATACTCTGGCATTGGCAGTTCAGGGGGAAAGTAAGGCTGGACAGGAATGATAGTTTAAACTTAAAATAAATGTTAGTTAAAATAAATATAAACCCTAGAAACCATAAAATTCAGTTCAACAGCAATATCGCAAAATACAGTGGTACATCGACATACGAGTTTAATTCGTTCTGTAACCTTGCTCATATCTCAAAGCAATTTTACCCATAGAAATAAATTGAAATGCCATTAATCCATTCCAGCTCCCAAAACACCACCTCAGTTGTTTTGGTTAAGTGTTTTTGAATGAGAAAAATGTATTTACAAGAAGAAACATTCATTTATAAATAACAAATATATATTTCATAAAAGCATAATTAAAAGAAAAAGTGAAGTGGTTACGGAAGCGCTTAATTTTCGTCACTGGTCTTAAGTTTTTTCGTCACGCTTTGCTCATTTTCACCTGCAAATCGTTTAAAAAAACTGTCCAAGGAGGTTTGTTTCTTCCTCTCTTTCAGGGTATTGCGGAAATGAGTTAGGTAAGTTTCGTTGAACAGCTATGATGCACGACCAGTTGCAACTTTTTCGGGGTGATTTTTATCCACAACTTTCTCCCACATTCCGAAGATTTCTTTATATCTCTTGTAGGGATAACCTCCTCCAGCTCTGGCTCCTCTTCAAAACTAATTTTTCGTTGAACCACCGTATGCTGCTGCGAATGTAGATCGTTTAACTCCTCGGTTGTCAGCTCTTGAGACTGTCCCTCGACGAGTTGGCTCAGATCTCTCTCATCCACCTCCAGACCCATGGATTTTTCCAGAGAAACAATCTCCTCTACCACTGACACTTCGGGTTCCAATCCTTCGAAGGCCTTTTCAGCTACAGCCTCAGGCCACAGCTTCTTCCATTAAGGTCCTCGTTGTAACACCCAGCCAGGCCTGATCAGTAATTCTCAGGCATATCACGATGTTAAACTGATTCTTCCAGAACTCTCGAAGGGTAAGGTTTGTGTTCTCCGTCACCTCAAAGCAGCCCTCAAATGTGCCTGGTGTGCAACTTCTTAAAATTAGAAATCACATGCTGATCCACGGGCTGCAGAATAGGAGTGGTGTTGGGTGGTAGGTAGAAAACCTTTATAAACTTAAACTCTTCGAGTAAATCATCTTCGAGATTTGGTAGATTAGCAGGGGCATTGTCGAGGACGAGAAGGGCTTGCATTGATAGGTTGTTTTCCTGTAGATATTTTTAACAGAAGGGCCAAACACCAGGTCTATCCACTCCACAAAGAATTTCCTGGTGATCCGTGACTTCGAATTTGCCCTCCACATAACTGGCAGTTTTTCTTTTAAAATCTTATGTGACTTAAATCATCTGGGATTTTTCGAATGGTATACTAGCAGAGGCCTGATTTTCTAGTCTCCACACGCAATGGCGCAAGTGCTAGAGTTAATCTATCCTTCATGGGTTTGTGACCTGGCATCGTCTTCTCCTCTGCTGTTGTGTAAGTCCTATTCGGCATCCTTTTCCGGAAAATCTCTATCTCGTCACAGTTGAAGACTTGCTGGGGGATGTATCCTTTGACTTCTATCAGTTCGGAAAACCTTTTGATGTAAACCTCAGCTGCCTTCACATCCGAACTTGCTGCCTCATCATGCCTGACAACGGAGTGAATGCCGGTTCTTTCCTAAAGTTATAAAACCAGCCCCGACTGGCTTTAAACGAGTTTTCCGATTTCTCGTTTGTAGAAGTGTGTGGGATCTGCTTCAGCAAATCATCATAAATCGCTCTGTCTTCTCACATATGATGCTTTGTGTTAAGGTTCCTCCTTGAAGCTGCTTCTCTGTCACCTACACGATCAATAATTTCTCCATCTTTTCATGGAGAGAGATCCGGAATTTAGAAATTATTGTAACGCCCTTAGCTGGCGTTATACCCTTTATTTGGCGTTATTTCCTTCTGTTTAAGAACAGTACATATCATTGATGTGCTACGCCCTTACATCCTCGCCAAGTCAATTACTCGCACACCTTAAACATGTTTTTCTATGATTTCACGCTTTAATTCAATAAACATCATCTTCTTCTTCGGACCCATGGTTATAAAAATAAAGGTGATAATGTTTTATAAATGTACAAATGTACAAAAAGCAAAAAACGCGAACCCAACTTATCAAAAATGCTTCGAAAACGAGGGAAGCAACCACACAGACTGAAGTCTAGTCTGAGGTGGTAGAAACTGTTAGACGCTGCACACTTCACCAACATGGCGCGCATGCTGCGGTTGTGTGCAGCGGTGTAATGTGCGATTCCTCGTATCTCAAATCTTGCTCTCATCTCAAAGCAAAATATCGCTGGCTCGGCGGCTCGAATCTCAAAACACTCGTATATCGAGATACCACTGTAGTTTTAAAATGAGCATATCTTTATAATTTCCGATACGCAGTTCCGCGCGCTGGAGATAAAAATGCTTTTTTCTGTACAACATTGCCATGGCTCGCTTTGAAATCCTTAAGTTTCTCAATCCAAAAATTCGTTAAAAATTTACAAAATATGATATTGATAAAAAACAAATTCCAAATTTGGTCTTCACATGCCCATATTCGTAGGAGGAATACGTCATTCAAACTTTGATGGCTCTATGCACCGTTGTTTTATCATAATGCGAGAAATATACATACATTTATGTGGTTTTTCATTATTTAATTTTCTTAAAATATAACGCAGGGCGATAATACTTTGTGGCAACAGTTTGAAAAGTGATTCGCCATTTGTAGTGAATCGATGCAAAATCGCAAAACGAAAACAATAGTCCTTCAGGGAAAAAGAATGACCCTTTGTACGAAAAATCATTTTTATCTCCAGCGCGCGAGACTGTGTATCCGAAATTCTAAAGATATGCTCGTTTTAAAATTATTTTGAGATACTGCTGTTGAACTGAGTTTTATGGCTTGAATGCGTAGAACATGATATTTAATAAATAAAGGTAATCCACAAAAAGTTTAAAAACGCCCCTTTGGGCGCAATTTAAAATCTGAAACCTTTCATATTTTTTGTTTCATTTTTTGTATTTATTTAAAACATGTCATGAAATAATTATTTAGAGACCAAGTAAAAGCATAAAATCAGAAAACTTGGATTACATGCTTATTTTTACAAAGTATATAATAGAAAGCATAATAAATCATCGAATCGCTTGCGACACACATAAAAATTAAAAGTTTAAGCAAACGACTTTTGCCTGAGGAGGCTTTTATCAAAGAATTATAAAGGAAAAGGATTTGAGCTTTTTACATTAAAAAAAAACCATGGTCCAATTAAGATAGAGAAAAAACGTTAAGTATGGGAAAAAAAATTAGTAAAAGTTTTAAAAACACATTACAACAACCTTTTTAAGTAGAACAGAAAAAACTCAATTAAAAGCTCTTTTTTTACCCCCTACAAAAGAAAACGCAGTTTTTATTATGTAAAGGAGTAGAAATGGCACACAGTGTATTTTTAATACGATTGAAAAAGAGGGTTTGAAGTACTTCGGGTTTTCAAGTATGTAAATCTCATTCCAAGTGTTGCTCCTTGTGCACATGGCTTATTAGACATTTTGAAATTTTATTTATGTATGCACAAACAAAATTACATGGGTGTGCGGTTTCGTAAGAATTAGAGATGCAGAGTCATAATTAATTTAGTTATTGCTTTATGTAAAAGTTTTTTTTCATCAAAATAAAACATTTTATTTAAATAAGAGGATTTGCGACAGCGTATTGTGGAAAATGATACATAAAAAATCTGATGCGGACACCACATGACTTCCTTAAATGGAATATTGAATTATACGTTTTTTTGCTGCATTTTATTTAAATTTATTTCCTCGAGTTTCATTAGAGGTAGATTTTTCATTCAATTTATACAGTTCTCACATTACGGTAAGGCAAAAATGCATAAACCTTCAAAATACCTTCATTAAAAATTGAAAAATAAAAGTCCAAAGAGAGTTAAAACAATTTAAAAAAATTTTTACAATTAAAATTAGATTTTCTACGCAGAAACAAGCCATTCGACCAGCAGGCAACAATGCAGATTTTTGAGTGCTCAAAACTGAAAGTTCCAGCCAAAACTGAAGTTCCCCCTCGGCACAAAAATCACTGAAGATGCAGAAACTCCCTTTTTCACTACTCTGCGAAGTTTCAAATGTAAATAAATATAGCTTGCTATGCTAAATAAAAATTAGACCTAGCCGCACTTAAAAAACTTTTAAATTGTTGATAATTCTACAACTATTGCATAAAGATTAACTAAATGCATAAAAACCTTAAACGGAAGATATGAGTAACATAATTTAATCATTTTTAAAGCCCAAAATGCAACAATATATAAGAATAAATGCAACGGAGTTCACCGAGCCGAGTAACAAAGTGGATATATATAGTAAAGACATAAATCAATAAATTTAGGACTAACTGGTGCATCCGATTGCAACCAAAACGGGATGTGCACAACTGCATGTTATAGCAGTCCTATATAAAAAATTTCTGCGATCTCAGGCTACTCGTTTTTGAGTTAAGCGAGATAATATACATACGTACGTACGTACAGACGTCACGAAAGATTTTTCCTGAATCCATTTTAAATCCGTTTTAAAAAGTTTTTGGGGGGTAAAGAGTCCTTTATTCTACCTAGACGTACAGATATCACTCACAAATATCGTTCAATTTCATTCGATAGCGGTCAACATGGATATTTTCATTAAAATATGATACCCGAAAATTTTCACGATTACAATACTTCCTTCACTTTAAATCCCGACCTGTAACTGAAGCAACTAATACATTTTTAAAAACCGCTTTTACTTTCTTTCGCTTTTGGCATCAAAGTACAAAGCAACTGCTAATGTAAAAAATATTTTAATTACAATGTGTTGTTAACTTGAAAGTCAAGATTTCCTTAAACCAAAAAGCACAAACTTCAATATGCTTCCTGAAGGATTCAATTCCAGTGCTGGCTCAGATTCAAGTGTGGTTTTGGCAGATGACCAAGCAAGCATTCGGATTAATTGATTAATTAATTAAAAATGCTATCAATGTTCGTACCTTCGAGAACTTTTAACGAACGTCAGCTTCCTAGGCAAAGTTTCGAAATGAATTTATAGGAAAAATTTATAGAATAAAGATTTAAAATTCTTTGAATAAGTAACTATTGGATTTTAACTTCAAACATAAATTAATTTTAACGATCAAGGAAATCATAATAAGAATCACGAATAAAAAAGGCTGATATTTTTCATTCAGGAGAAAACAATTAATGACGTAATTGATATGATTAAATGAAATCCAGGTAAAAATGAAAGAGCATAGGGAATATTTGCATTACTTAACAAATGTTTATTTTCCATTTTACGTCACATTTTAAGCACTATGCATATAAGAACTGAAGAGATAAGCAGAAAATACTGACAGGTCGACAACCTCGTACCCCAGTATATTTGGCTTAATCTGCAACAAACCAGTCGGATGTGTTGGTGAATGCAGTAGAGGAAAGAAACAACACGACTGCCTGAGATGACGAAACAGAATCGACTTTGCGGTGACTGCAAAGTCGATATGACGGAAACTGAACCAATATGCCTGAAACTGGGGCTTCCGTAAGCGATGGCAGAATATCCTTCGCTGTTCTTTCTTTTGAAACCTGGATAGGGATTTAATAATATTCCATGACTATCCTAATAACTACCAATTTTTTCTCAATTTGCATTTATTTTTGGCTGTCTAAGTCGAAATAGAGACTGGAAATTAGAATGTGAATGGAATGCAGATGGAATCTGCCATGAGCTTCAAATGGGTATCGACATTAAAGTAGTCCTCGAACGAAAAATAAAATTCACACTGACAATAAATAGTTATTCTCTCATCAATAAAATTCTGAGTTCCATACTCAAGGACCCCATTGCGGATATAAATTCCTGGGGTGTTTATAGGATTCCTTGCCATTGTGGTTTAATTTATATTGGCCAAGCTAAGATAACCTTAAAATTTTGCGTCAAGGAACATGGGGCATATGTTAGAAAAGAGGAAACACAGAGGTCTTCTGTTGCCCAACATTCTTGGTCCGAAAATCACACTTTCAATTTTTCTGCTGCCAAAATTATTCAAAAAACCTCTTCCATTGGAGGACTGGATTTTCTAGAGGCATTTCACGTCAAAAAAATCTTTCTGTTCTAGTTAACGATCCTAATTTCAATCTCTCTTTGCGTTCGGCTTTTAAAGAAATTATGTTTTAGTTCAGATTTCACCAAAGGTTTAGTTCAGGTTTCGTCCAAATATGATATCCAGAATTTTTCGTTTTTACAATACTTCGGAATTGTAAACTCTTCTTAGGCTGTAGAGAAAATAATAATGCATGAAAAAAATGTGCAGTTTTAATTTATTTTAGAAGCGATTTAAGTTGTTTTTGTGCGTGATTTTAAATAAAAAAAAAAAAAAAGTTCAGGTAGACCTTTAGACAGGTGGTGTGAAACAACACAACCCTAACTAAGACTTAACTCAGGGTTTCTATAACCGCCTACAAAAATCTTATTAGAATGGTTTAGACCATTTCGAACGAAATAAAAGTTTGCAATCTGAATTTACCGTGATAGATTGGACGTGTTTTGTATTTTTAATGAAACAAAAATTTGATTTATATGCAAATATCCGTATTAATAAATATTAAAATACACAGATGACTACTTAAACTGTACAAAAATAAAACGAAATGAACGCTATGAATTTTAAAATAGCTAACTTAAATTACTAATATTTTCTCTCGGAATTTTTTGTACATTTACAACTTATACATAAGTGTTTTTCTAACGTTAATTTTATTTCAACCCAATTCCAATCTGTGAAAAACACATCAAAATAATGCAAGTATGTACTTAAATTGAATCGAAGCTAGAATCCAAACTGAATAGAATGTAATCGAAGCTATTTATTCATTCAGAGTTACATTGCAGTATAAAAATTATGAAATATGTTCTCGATAAAATCACCTACACATACTCAGCATTGGTCTAAATTGTAAATTTTTGAAAATATAAAAAAGAAATTTTTTTCTTCACTTCTCTTACATTTTCTTCCGACATGGAATACCACTAATATTTAAAAACTTTTATATAAAACCTTACACATGGGGGAGAATATCAAATTAAAATCCACTAATAAAAAAGAACATCATCTCGCTTGGTAGCCACTCAAATCCCAGGAAAATGGCATTACAAAAATTTTGTCTTCTCTATTATTAATATTTTATGTGTATAGTTTATTTATTAAATATCACGTTGTTAGTGAATACGCTACATAAAAGGCGATTCAAGTAAAAAATCACAAAATATTTAAAAACAGCATATCTTTAGAACTTCCGATACACAGTCTCGCTCCCTGAAGATGAAAATGTTTTTTCTTTAAGTACAGTGCTCGCCTTGAACTCGTTGAGTATCTTAATTGAAAATTCATTGAATGTTTTGTAAGGATCTTAAGTTTTACTAACGTTTATTTTATTTTAAATCTTTACTATCACTTCTTATTTTCTACTTCCGGCCAGAATTATAAGCGTGAAGGATTTTATGCAAAGTTGTCTGGCGAACGCCAAGTATTTAAGTGTGGCCTTTTTGCCAAGCAGGAGAGAGGAAGCAGTGAGTTCGAAGCAGGCCGCTTACCTTAGAAGTTACGCAGTTGCTATTTGCCTTCCAGGCCAGAGGTTTTAATCCTCTTGATAAATTAAACGTATTGTAGTGTTCACAGTCTCTGTGCTACATACGCTTCCTGTTATTATAAGGCCAATCTTATTCTAAAGTTAAATTAGAGTTTAGTTTTATTTTTATACCTTTTACGTTAGACCCCGAGTGGAGGGTCATTGTATTCCGAAGTACGGAAGTCATTGTATATAAAGAAAAATAAAGGGTCTTGTATACCCTTCGTCTGTATCCTGTCTACTTACTACAATTAGTGAACATAGCTTTAGTAAGCTCTCTGTTCCTAGTCAGGTCATTGTATGTTTCCGAAGAAGGTTAGAAGAAACATTGAACCTGATAGTGGCGCCCGACGAATAACCATGGCCGAATTTCAAGAAGAACCTGTGCTGCCTGCAGAAACGGCTCAGAATCCAGAAATGCCAGCTGCCGCTCTGGAAGGATTTGGGTACATCGTCCAGACCATGCGCGCTTCGATGAAACCAGAAGCAACGTTGAATGGAAACTCACAGGTAACCAGTTTTTTGGAAAAATTGGATGACCACTTCATGCTCTACCCCGTGCACGAGTTTCAAAAAGTTACCTTAGCTACCAGCGCTTTGAGGGGCCAAGCGCTTAACTGGTTCAAATGTATCGGCAGAAGTCTCTTGGGTCAAGCAGGAAGTCCCACCTATACTTACGAAAATTTCAAGACTGCCCTACTAAAAGCCTTCCCTGTTGTAAGAGATCGTGCGAAATTAGAAACAGAACTTTTCAGTATATATCAACAAAGAATGGAAAACCTCTCGAGCTTTATTTTAAGAAAAATTCACGTTTTCAAGCTCTTGTATGGAAACCGTCCGGATCCTCAAATAATTCAAGTGATTTTGCCGAGGTTACTACCCCAAGTGCAAGACTTTATTGAATTACGAAATCCGACTACACTGGAAAAGTTATTTGAGCTAGCAATGCAGTTTGAAAGTAGAAGAACGGCGGACGTCGAAAGAAGACGCCAATATCAACAGCGAAACCAATTTGGTACGCCAAGACTACAGCAAACTCAAACACACGGCTACGGAGAAAAAGCGAATCAGTGGGCAAGGAAACCCGAGCATTCAAAAACAGCCGGCGAACGTCGACAGTTCAATAGCAACCCAGGAAAAAAGTCTCAAGGCCAGTGGAGAAAGAAGGAAAGCACCGAAAGGAAAAATAATTTAAACTAAAACGGATTTCTGCTGACGAGAGGGTGCGGAAATCTGAAGGCTACGAAAACCCCTCTTCCTACAAGTTAAATACAGTAATGGTGAAAAATTTAACTCTTCCGAAGATTGAAGTCTTGGTAAATAATATCCCGGCCACCGCACTCCTGGATACCGGCGCGCAGTGTTCCTGTGTGGCAGAAGTCTTTTTTAGAAAGTATTTTCGCAAATACCGCATATATAATGCGGATAATACAACAGTATTAGCGGCGCAAGGAGAACAATGTAAGTGCGTAGGTAAAGTACCTTTGTACATCCGTATCAAGGACGAACAAGTAAAGGTGATGTTTTTTATAGTAAAGAATTTGCAAGCAAATTTAATCCTAGGAATAGACTTTCTTTCAGACGCACAAGCTACACTGGATTTTAATGCAGCGTCCCTTAAGCTGACGATGAAACCAGTGCGTGTAGAAAAGGTTGAACCGCCAAGGTTAAATCTTGACCACCTGCCTAATGACGAGCAAGATAGAATCCGACAAGTGGTAAGTGAATTTGCTTCGTTATTTAGTGATATTCCAGGATTTACTCAGGTTACTCAGTATTGACTCAGTATTGACATTTTTACTCAGTATTGACACCAGAGATGCATTGCCGGTTCGTCAAAAACCATACCGGTATGATAAGAATAAGGAAAAAATTATAGAATGGCATATTACCGATATGCTACGTAAAAAGATCATAACGCCTATCTCAAGTAGTTATGCTAGTCCGGTGGTTTTATGTAAGAAAAATAATGATTATCCTTTGGAGCATCCAAAAAGGTGGAGATTCGCTATTGATTACCGTAAATTAAACTCCATAACGAAATATCCGGTATATCCGTTACCGATCATAGAAGAAATTTTAAGGAACATAAAATCAACCAAATTTATGACGACTTTAGACTTAACGAATGGTTATTTTCAAATAGGGGTCAGGCCTGAGGACGTGCCTAAGACTGCTTTTATAACCAAGTCTGGCACTTATGCATTTTTGCGTATGCCGTTTGGCCTTTCAGGCGCCCCAGCAACATTTCAGCGATGCATGGACATTGTGTTAAGACCTGTTCTTGGAAAGTCCACATTTATCTATTTAGACGATATCATTATTACTAGTGATAATCTCGACCAACATATACAGGATTTAAGACAGGTGTTTTCTTTATTAAATGAGGCCGGTCTAAAAGTTAATGTCGAAAAGTGCAAATTTGCAGCCCCTGAATTAAAATATTTAGGTTACAAAATATCGCAAAAAGGGATCGAGACAGATGAATCAAAAATAATCGCTGTACAAAAGTATCCGACTCCAAACACGGCAAAGAAGCTCTCTTCTTTTCTAGGACTTTGTTCATATTATAGGTCCTTTATAAAAGATTTTGCGGCTATCGCTGAGCCATTGTTAAAATTAAAAAGGAAAAAGGCAAGATTCTCGTGGACGGCCGAAGCCAATAGTGCTTTCGAAAAATTAAAACAAGCATTAACGCAAGCCCCTGTGTTGAAATTTCCTGAAAAGGATGAAAATTTAGAAATTTCAGCGGATGCTTCGGATTATGCGGTAGGAGCGGTACTTTCGCAAAATCAGCAGCCCGTGGCATTTTTTAGCCGAACTTTAAATCAAACACAAAGAAACTATTCCGCGACCGAGAGAGAGGCACTTGCAGTTCTGTTAGCAGTGCAAAAGTTCCGAGTCTATTTTGGAAAGGCGCCGATAACAGTATATTCTGATCATGCGGCGGTAACTAGATTGTACTCAGGGAAAAATTTATCCCCAAGGTTAATAAGATGGGCACTCAAGCTGCAAGAATATAATCTGGTAATCAAGCATACCCCCGGAAAGGAAAATATCGTAGCAGATGCCCTATCACGAATTAAATTAGACGAACAGGGTAATACCGTAAAAGTTGCAATGCTGACAGCGTGTACAATAAATTCCCGAGAAACTGTAATAACCGAACTGGGTAAGGATCCTGAGTTTGGAAGTATTTATGAGTATTTGAAGGATCCTGAAAATTTTAGCCACCAAGATATTGTGGCGATAAGAAATAGGGCGGCCCATTACGAACTAATAGATGGTCTATTATTCTACACAAAAACTACGAATTCCAACAACGAATTTCGACCTGTTATCCCAGCTAGTCTTAGATTAAATATCCTGCAAGAGCTCCATGACAGCCCTTTAGCTTCTCATGCTGGTATTCGAAAAACTATCCAACGCGTACGCGAGGCAGTCTACTTTCCTGAACTGCAAAAGTTAACAAGGGCGTATGTCCAGTCCTGCCCAACATGTCAAGCCGTTAATTATATTAATTTCCGCCCGGCCGGGTTTCTAAATAGTATTAAATCCGAATTTCCAAATGAAATAATCGGCATCGATTTATTGGGCCCTTTCCCAAAAAGTCAGTTAAACAAAAGTCGCTATCTCCTTGTTATGGTTGATCATTTTAGTAAATGGACCGAAATTGTTCCCTTAAAACGAGCCTCCGCGAAATTAGTTACTGATTCTATTTTAAATAAATATATTTTAAAATACGGGGCGCCCCTAAAAGTTATATCGGATAATGGTCCTCAATTTGTAAGTAATATATTTGAAGACATGTGCCAAAAACTGGGCATACGTCATTTAAAAATGGTCCCGTATCGGCCGCAATCAAATATAGCGGAACGGGTCAACAGAAATATAGTGAAAATTATCCGTAGTTATGTTAAAAATTTTCATAAAAGCTGGGATAACTATGTCAATGAATTTGCTTTCGCCCTTAGGACCGCAAAACATGATACAACGGGCAAAACTCCTGCTGAGTTATTTCTAGGCAGAAAGGTTATAACACCGTTAGATAAACTATTTTATGTGCAACAAAGAGCCCCAGAATTTAAAATGGGTGATATAGAAAAACTAATAAAAGAAGCAAAAAAGAATACGGAAGTAGCACAAAGAAAACAGAAGTTATACTATGATCTGAAACGACGGGGAGTAACTTATAAAGTAGGGGATGAAGTTTTAAAAATCAAGCATTCACTTTCTTCAGCACCAGAAGATAAAACTGCCAAATTTTTTCCACGCTTTGAAGGACCATATGTTATAGAAAAAATAACTCACGCTGTTGTAGTGTTAAAGGCAAGAAATGGTGAAACCTGTTCCGCAAATATTGATCAAATTAAACCCTACTTCGATCGTAATAAAATGCAAATCTTTTCAGATCTTTTGCAGGATCCGGTACGGCAGACACCGCAGGTACAAGTTCCAGAGGTGGGAAAACGACAAGTACAAGGGCAAGCCAATGAGAGACAGAAGCAAGTGAAAAGAAAATTGCCCCGCGGAAAAACTGAAGGTAAAAAGAAAAAGAAGCCGTTCCACCGTCCAGAAAACAGAGTGCAGAAAACAGAAAACAGACCCCAGAATGAAGAAGGGAGAAGGACGACGTATGTGGAAAGGACCGGGAGAAAGGACAGCAACTATAATCCGGCTGTGAAACGGAAGATTGACTCATCCGACAGAACTCTCCGCAGCAAAAGTCGCCGAACTGCGGAAGGGCCATCAGCGGCGGAGGAAAAAGTACAAGAAAAATTTGAACGGCCAACAACGAGGTCCAAGCAGGATCACGACAGAAGTTTCCCGGTTCCACCAAGACCAGCTGCCTTCAAACGGCCAAGACCACAAGCAGAGCACAAAAGGAAGGTGTTCAAGGGTGGCCGTACTGGTGAAAAACGGAAGCTTCCAGAGGAAAGCACTGAAGGGCGAGCCCGTACAAGAAGGAGGATCAACCAAGCTACTATCAGCTATACCTTTAAAGACTGGGCCCAGAAAAGGATGTCTGAATATTACAAAGATAAGTAAAATTTTATGTTACTTTACAAATTTAAGTTAATCTTTCATTCTTACTGCAAGTGGCAGATTTCAAGAAGTTTTACCTCATGCGAGGTCTACCTTTATCGCCAAAAGAGCGAGAAATGAGTTGTGACCGATTTTCTTATTATGTTTTTCAATTACTCGCGCGTAAAACTAAAGTTGATGTATAATAGCGTTGTGTAAAGACTTAAATATTGTAAAAAGTTATTGTATAAATTTTATTTAAAACATTCTAGCAAGAAAGAAGTTTTAGTCTGAAAGACTTTTTGAAATGTAGTATTATTTCAATGTAGAAAGAATTGGCACTTGCTTTGAAAAGAATAGAAGTTAACAATGTACTACTAATGTATGTTTTCAAATGTGTAAAATTAACGGCATGTTGATATGTTCTTGTATACATGTGAACTGTTATTTTGAATGTTAAGAAATACCGTGATATGGTAAAAGTGAAAGTAATGTTAAAAAATTTGTTATTCGTGTGACTGTAAAGATTAAATCATGGTGAATATGTGTTAAAGGTTGAATGATGTAGTTAGGCTCTCTGACGCTACACTTTAGAGTTAGCCACTTTCAGAATAGTACCTCAGGGTTTAGAGTTGAAAGTAGGGTGTGTTAAGAGGTCTCGTATGTTGAATTTTAACACGTTAGTGTTTTGATTGTAGGAGGAAGTGTGGCACACGTAGACAGAAACACATACGTGTTTGGTGTTCTTTTACAACACATGTCAGAGAGCACGGGGAGAGATAATTAAAATAGTCATGAATGAAATAAGAATGTTAAGAGAAGTATATTCTATATGTTAATTGCAATGTCATTCTGTAACATTTCATTAAACTAGTTTTCCTTCCAGATCTCTGGAAGGAACCAGAATTGAATAAAGCTCCTGTTTAGATGCAGTACAGATGAAAAAAAAAAAAAAAAAGATTGTTGTATATCCCGGGAGCTGCTATTGTAACAAATTTCTTTCTTTTAAATTTTCTAGTTTCTAGCTAAGTTATGATTGTAAAAGGTTGGCCTCGCGTTAGTTTTTAGAGCTAAAAGTTTTCAACAAGGTCGTTTTAGACCTCAGTTTCAAACAAATTAACTCTGGCGGGAAGTATGTAAGGATCTTAAGTTTTACTAACGTTTATTTTATTTTAAATCTTTACTATCACTTCTTATTTTCTACTTCCGGCCAGAATTATAAGCGTGAAGGATTTTATGCAAAGTTGTCTGGCGAACGCCAAGTATTTAAGTGTGGCCTTTTTGCCAAGCAGGAGAGAGGAAGCAGTGAGTTCGAAGCAGGCCGCTTACCTTAGAAGTTACGCAGTTGCTATTTGCCTTCCAGGCCAGAGGTTTTAATCCTCTTGATAAATTAAACGTATTGTAGTGTTCACAGTCTCTGTGCTACATACGCTTCCTGTTATTATAAGGCCAATCTTATTCTAAAGTTAAATTAGAGTTTAGTTTTATTTTTATACCTTTTACGTTAGACCCCGAGTGGAGGGTCATTGTATTCCGAAGTACGGAAGTCATTGTATATAAAGAAAAATAAAGGGTCTTGTATACCCTTCGTCTGTATCCTGTCTACTTACTACAATTAGTGAACATAGCTTTAGTAAGCTCTCTGTTCCTAGTCAGGTCATTGTATGTTTCCGAAGAAGGTTAGAAGAAACATTGAACCTGATAGTTTTACCAAATGTGAAATATATAATAAAGCAAATTCGAAATTCAAAATTCTGGCTTCCAGGTGCCCATATTCGGCTGGAGGACTGCGTTACTCAAAATGTGATTGCTCCAGGTACCGCTGTGTTTTCACAATGTGAGAAACATGCATACATTTATGCACTTCTTTAAATAAAATAAATATTGGCGGTAATATTTGGTGGCAACAGTTTGAGATGTGATACAACACGTTTCAGTGTTTCGAAGCAAAATGCCATTTCGAGTTTAGTATATCAATGGGGGCCGACGTCCCTTTTAGGCTAATAAACCAATGTGAAATTCTAGTTCATAATCTTAGAATGCACAGTAGATATTTGCTGTAATAAACCTAATCCAATTCAATAAGATGGTCATAATAATGTTTTAAAAACTGCAAAATGAAAACTTAAATTTACAGTTTAATACCTGGATAGGCTTAATGTTAAAGTTTTAAATGATTAAAATAAGTTTAAATGTTTAAAAAATATCACAAAATTACTAAGAGTGTGTCTCATTTTTATACATCCAGTTTAATACCTGAAACAATTTTATGCAAAGAGGTTAAGACTCCTAAAAATAGCAGATATATACATAAGACACAAAATCTTGTATTTCAAACGATCTGTTAAAAATGGTGAACCAATTTAGCAAGGAAAGTATTTGCTACTGTACCGCTTCACCGTAAATTATCATCATACAGAGACTTGTGTAATTATTTAATACAAACAACTTAATTATTTACGACATTTCTGCATTTAATTCATCGGATCGAACGAGAGTTCAATTCATAGTTCTCTGAATGAGTAATTATTTCTACTTTGCCAGAACACAAAAATCTCCAAATTTAAAAAGTATATCCCTATGTTATATATAAGCTTCCTTTAAGGCATTAAATAAAAGAAATTTACTTAGCGTACCTGCAAAATCTGTAGATATATTTAGAAATATTTAAATAACTTTAATCACGTTTCGATATTTATTGCCAAGCAGAGTTTGACCAATTGTAGGGAAAGATTTGAAAACAAAACAATAAAAAAAAAAAAAAAAAAAAAACACCCAATTTGAAAATTTAATAGTCGGTTAAAATCAAACCTTTTCTCGGCATGAATAATTTAAAAAGGAATTTCCATATGATAAGCTTCGTAGTTAGCAGTGTCAAACTATGAATTACTCATATTTCTGTAAATGTTTTGTAAAATTGTAAGAACAAATTTTTATTTAGACTATTGTACAACAATGCAGTTTTGATCTTTGTATTCTTTTTTGTAGTTTGAAAGTTTGAAGGAATTTTGATAAAAATCTTTAACGCAGGCAAAATGAGCGATTTTAAATTTAAGCAGATTGTGAATTTTTTTGCCTTATTTTAGAGTTTAGACCGGCGTATTTTTCTTCTAATTAGTTTTTCTAATTTAAATTGAGTAATTTTTATTATTAGTAGATGACATATAAGAATAGCGGTAAAGAAATTAAACCACGTGATCAGTTCAAACAATTTACTTTTATAAAATATTTTACATAACAAGAAATTATGATAAAATATACACATATATGTTTTTTACATTTTTGTTTTTTACACATATATGTTTTTTCTTAATTTTCAACTCGAGAACATCAATATCTTGTCTAACACCTCGAAGTGTCAAAAATTAGTCACTTTTGCTAAGCCTAAATATAACATATGTGAAAAAAAAGTCTGAAAACTCAGATTTTATATAACGCTCAAAAAGGCGTTTTTGTAACGTTTTGTGTGTTACCTTGTAGAGACATTAGGTATTTTTTTTTAAAGCAGGACAGATGAAAAATGAGTAACGCCTTTGCCGCGAATCGCACCAATGACCTCAGGAATACGCGCCCAGAGTGCAGACCACTACACTAGGAATACGGAAGAAAAACCTTATATACTTCCCCTTTTGAAAGGCGACTGTGGTTTATAGGACCCAATCGCCAAATCATGGGCGTGGAGAATTATCACTCTTTTTTAGTTCGGACACCAATAGAGACATTAGATAATTTTTTTGAAGCAGGACAAATGAAAAATGAGCAACGCCTTCGCCGGGAATCGAACCACGGAAATCTTAGTATGCGCCCAGCGTGCTGACCACTGCACTACGAAGGCATGCTAGGAAGGCGTGAGAAATACCTTATAACCTCTTTTTATTAAATATCATGTTCTTCGCACTTGAAACAAATAATGCTGAAATAAATCACGCTGTCACAAAATACTGGAACACAGCAAAAAAAGAGCAAATCTTTAGAATTTCCAATACAGAGTCTCGCGCTCTGAAGATAAAAGTGTTTTTATTTTTCGTACAGTATTTTCATTGCTCGCTTTGAAATCTTTGCGTTTGTTAATCAAAAATTCTTTAGAGGTTTATAAAATTTGAAATAGATAAAAAAGAAATTTTCAATTAAAAATTCGAGCTTCCCAGTACCCATGTTCGAATGAAGGACTACGTTATACAAAATCGGGCGGCTTTAGGTGACGTTGTTTTTTCCCAATGCGACAAACATTCAATGCAGATTCTTTATTATTTATTTTCTTTAATATAGTCCATTTCAATCGCATTTGGGGGCAACATTTTGAAAAGTAAATCGGCGCGTAATGCCGTTTTAAAATTAATTGCCCTACTGGACTAAAAAATAATTTGTTTCCGCTAGTAGTATTATAATTCCCATGTGCAAATTGTGTGCCTAACAAAAAAGATAAAATACTTTTTTATGCTTCCTAAATTAAAAATGCATACAAATATTAGCATCTAATGAGAATTACATTGAATTTCCATTTTAATTAGTAAATAAATAACAGCAAAAAATTACAATTATTCCATATCTATAATTTCTAAATTAAAGCAAAACAAATTCATTGTCAATGATTATAGCAACTTACATTCCTCTCGAATAGCGACTCCGGGTTTAATTGGAATCCAGGAAAGCTCTTTTTCTTCACTTTTCGATTAATTTCGCTTCTTATAAACCACAATATCTTTTTTTTTAATTCTTGCAACAGATAATTAAATGAAATCGGGATTTTTTGTATGTTCTTGAGTATGAAATAAATATTACAGAAGAATAAACAAGCCTTGGGCTTAATTAAAAGAACAATTAAAGTAAACGATGAATATTAACAGAGGAGAAAAATAAAACGTGTTTATTCATTGAGGAATTTTTTATGAAAATTCTTTTATTAAGGAACGGATATCGAAACAGTGTTTAGAGCTCCCTTCCCCCCCACGAGAAAGTGAATTAGATTTTAGTTACTCTCATATATTTTCATGCATTAGAAACAGTTTTAAGCAAAGAAGTTAGACTCTTAGATAAAGAGCATAAAATCATGCATTTAAAACGAGCTGGTCAAAATGGTGAAGGCATATAGCAAAAAAAGAATCTATGCTCGTCTATCTGTCCGTTTGGTTTGTTTGTTTGTTTGTAATATTATTTCCCTTCAGTCAGTTGAGGGTTGTATTTCTAAAGAGGTAACCCCGGACTCCGAAAATTCGTGGGAAGCCATTTCGACCATTCTCATCCTCGTACGGTATTAATTAGCAAAGATATTAATTAAGAATTTCGAAAACGCTAATTTTTGTCCTCATTTTTCCGAGTGGCAACAGTCTGGTAGGTTGGAGATACAAATTTGCTTTATTCCTAGTGTTGCCACTGCTCGTTTTCAAATCGTAGAGTTTATTAATAGAAAATTATTTTATTTTACAAAATATGGAATAAAAATAGCATTGCCAAATCTTAAATATATTATTCCCGATTCTATAAATTCGTGGGAAGCCATTTCGACTGTTCCCATCTTCGTACGACTTTAGTCAGCCGAGCTATTAATTAAAATCTCTGAAAACTCTAATTTTCGCACTCATTTTTCCGAATGGCGACAGTCTCGCGCGTTGGAGATTAAAATGCTTTATTTCGAAAAGTGTTGCCACTGCTCGCTTTCAAATCGTGTAGTTTTTTAATGAAAAATTTGCAAGTTTTACAAAATATGAAATAAAAATAACATTTCCAGTCACTTAATCGTATTATTATTACGTAAGGGCACCATGGACCTTATAGGAGATAGACTAACCCAGTGGGCGGGGCGCGCGTCACCGACATGTCGACAAGAAAGAGTAGGGACGATCTGGTTTACTTTAACACTGAAACCTACGGCGTTTGTATCACTCTTTTTAATTATTAAATGTGATACGTTATATAGTGATGAGATTATGAAAGCCACAGTTTTTTTCCAAATAGGATTTAATATATCTCATTAAAACACTTTTTACTGCATTTCGCGCATTTGTTTTCACGCGTAATTCTTGTAAAAAGGTCTTTACTTTGGTAAAACGGTAAAAACTCTAAGCACAAAATTTATGAACTTAATTTTGCGTAAAAGTAAATTAAAATTAAATAAGATGCTTTGAAATAAATAAGGTAAAATTAAACAAGATCTGATATTTTTTTAATTTAATGAACATTTTCAGGCAGTGATTTCCAACCTATAATAACATTGCAAAACGATAATATTTATTTTATTAGATGACCATTAAATTATTAACATTAAAACGGATTAGTTATTTTAATAATTCATAAAATTCGGAGCATAAAATTTTCTGAGCGTAATGAAGGAAAAAAAGATAAAATAAAATCTAGAAGCACTCAGATTTTACATTACGCGCAAAAGGAACCTTTTTTTTAAAGCTTTGTGTGTTACCTATATTTATTGAATATCATGTTCTTCGTCCGTAAACCACATACATTTGAAAACAGCATATCTTTAGAATTTCGGCACTGGAGAGGTAAAACTGTTATTTTCCGTACAGTGCTCGCTCTGAACTCGTTGAGTTTGTTAATCAAAAATTCCTTAAAGTTTTACAAAATATGAAAAAGATTAAAATAAATTCGAAATTCGGCCGTCCAGATGCCCATGTTCGGGTGGAGGATTACATTATTCAAAATTTGATGGCTCTAGACACCGTCGTTTTTGTCACACTGCTAGAAACATACATGTACTCATGCAGATTCTTCATTATTTAATTTCTTTACATATAATACAGGGCGATAATATTTGGTAACAACAATTTGCAAGGAGACACGGACATTTATAGTAAAACAGCGCAAAATGCCGCTTCGAAATTAACAGCTTTTCTAGGCTACCCCACCTTTGGGCTAATAAATTAAATTAACAGTAAATTTTAAAAAAATCTTACGCTGAACTAAAAATAAATTTAAAAAAAAAATAATCACTATAAAATGCAAACAAAATTAATTATTACGGTTAAATACATTTTTAATATTAGAATTAAATGTATAAAAATTTTTAAGGAGTCAAAATTGTTTATCACTATGATGTATTATGAAATATAATTGAAATAAAATTCCTTTATAGAAATTGTGCTATAATACTCAACTATAATTTTAAAAAAGTAGCACAATTGAGAATTTTAAACAAAACTTTCAAAAATTCGTTTTTAAATATTTTAGTATTTTTTACTTATTTACACCAATAAAAAGCATAAACATTGCAAGAGAAAATTGCTTGTTTGAAATTTTCTATTAGTTCAGATTTAAAATATTATTTTCTAAAAGAAGTAGTTATAAATTCCCTTACAGCATAGGAAAAGCTAAAAAATTATCCAGCCCTGAAAGCATGCAATAGCTTTATAATTATTTGGAACGTTAATTATGCTTCGTAAATATGCTAAATTTTTAAAAATTAATCTCAATTTAAAAATTAAAAATATGTAGAAATTCTAATTTGTGAAATGAGGCGCTACAGACAGCTTTTTCTTGACAATTATACACGCTGCAATAGGCAACCAATGTTAAATTTCTGCATGTCGTCCTTACTCCTCCGGATGTGATCAAGGTGACAGCCGGCAACGCCTCAGACGAGGGAGAAAACCCGTTTGGGTTAGTCTATTTCTTATAAGGTCCATGAAGGGCACATAGTGACGTTGAAGAAAGCACGCAATTGAATGTGACATCACTATATGTCGAAAATTGTTCGTTAATGGCCAGTATTTTAAATAAATAGCTGGTGTTTGCAACATTTGTTGTTTCAGGTTAGTATAACTGACACGATATATTAATGCCACGTTAATTCTTTTATTAATATTGAGAAAATGTCGTTATATTACATTAAATTTAAGTCATGACGTCATACGTGTTAAACTGAAATGTCCAAAGTTGTTGTTTCCTGATTTGAGAAACAAAAAATATTTACGAACTGGTTGTCGCTTGAAAACAGTAAACTCATTTCTTTCATACTAAAATGATTTCAAACATTTGATTTTCAGGGGTACATAGAGCTTACAAAGTTTGCTTTGGGTGCAGCCCGCTTCAGCATATATGAGCCTTTGCATATTTCAGTATTCATATAAAATTTATAAAGTGTTTTCTCATTCATTCCTTACCGCCTACCTACGAAGTCCAGTATTCGAATCCTGCCTAAGGTGTTGCACATTTTTCATGTCTCCGGTTTCAAAAAAGAACGTAATGACTACAAGGGGTGCTCAAACTAGATGGTTTTAGACGAGAGTTCGTCACCATTAGGATTTGGCTACACGGTCGTCCCCCCAGTTGCTCATTAAAAAAAGGGAATTTATTTCATACTCAACAATGCAAAAAATTAAAAGGGGAATTCTACGGCAGAATGAAGATGCCATTCCTCTCTCTTTAACTCCTGTTTTAATTTCCACTAATTTACATTCTCTGGGGAAGTAGATAAAATAGTAGGATATAGGATAGAATTTTAACATCAACGAAAAGATGCAGATTAAAATAAACCTAAAACAGCATATTATGAAAACAGGTACAGTTTTCAGTAGGAGAAATACATAGTTTAAAATGAGATTGAGTTTTAAAAGTTTAAATGAATATTTTCATTTTACATACATATTATTACGAATTTTCCATTTAGATAGATAATTTTAGAGAATTATAAGTAAAACTGTTGTATTTTACTGTGTAATGTTGCGCCAGACAAATATTAAGAGAGAACTACGTCGCAAAAGTGAGAATACAATGGCAAGTGCATTTAACGTTGAGTAAATGAATATCTCGCAAAATTGGCGACATATCGCCAAAAGGCGTCAAACTTGGCGACCATTTGGTGACATTCGGATCCGATCCCTGTATTATCGTAATACGTATTGTAACTGACTAAACGTAATTGACCACTATATTAGCTGTAACCGTAATTCCACTCTGGTATTGCTTTCCCGTAATTTCGAGCAGCAGAAAGTACCACAAATATCTCGGTGGTTAGTTGAAAACTATAAAAGCCTAGTGATAGGGCGTCTGAATTCAGTTTGCTTAGTTATTGTTGTTGTGAGTTTTTAGCTCCACTCGCCAAATCCTGAATGTGGAGAATATCATCCACCACCCTTTTAGTTCCGGCACCACTGTAGAGTCATTAGGTTAATTGGAAGCAGGAGAAGTGAAACATGAGCAACGCTTTCGCGGGGAATCGAACCATGGACCTCTGGAATACGCCCCCAGCATGCAAACCACTACACCACGAAGGCTTGCTAAGAAGGCGGGAGAAATAAACTGAGATATCCGAGTTAGTTTTCTCTTTAGATGCGCTTTGCATTGTTTGTGTTTAACGCTATTCATAGTTTGAAGCGTAACTGTCGATAATACTGTGTGATACTGGGAACACAGGTACGAATATTTCTGCGAAAATTCCAGAGTTCGGAAATATTTCTTTTGAAAAAAATAAATTTTATATTAACTTTTATCGGACTTTCTCATGAAATCTATTACGAACATGTACGTACGCAACGATATGTATGCACGTATGTTCTGTTTGCTCTATGCTATAATTGCCAGTCATTACTGATTCATGTAGTTGTTGTGGATGCATTTGGATCTTTCGTCAGATGCACTTCTTCCGATATGATTGCCAAATAACGGTAATTCCAATTCCTCTAGCACGTTCTCTCTCCTCAAAAGCGAAAGAAAAATAAAAGAAGAAAGCTTTCATCTGGCAATGAAATAACTGAGTTTATCTGCCAATAAACTCTTTCCTCTTCCTCCGTCTTCGAAACTCCATCCAGTACTCAGAACGGCATCAGCACTTACCGCCCTCATCAGAATTGACAGCCGGCTACGTACAGCCGCGAACAAAAAGTATCGTTACGGAAATAGAGATCCAGAAAAAGCATTTTCGGTGGCCAATCAGCTCCTTTGCTTTTATCCAATCACGAGAGAGTCTCTTAAGGTCAGACGCGGAGACAAACTTTCCCCAAAACTTGTTACATCTTGAGTTTCGCGGAAAAGAGTTCGTCACAAGTAGATGTTCGACGAGATAAAAGTGGAGTAGCCCTTAAGGGCCCTACATTAGCTCTTGAGAGCGCCTGTCTCATTAGGCTAGCCATAGTCACACACGGTCGAGAACAAGTGGACTAAAATGTAGAAAGGAATAGATGAATGGGGCGAAATGTTTGTTAGAGGTCCTTTCGGTTAATATATATAAGTTAAATAAAAGCATATCTGATCTTAACATTAAGTCACGATGGATTTTGTTCGAGCGAGATGTCCGCCCACCCCCTCGTTAGAAAATAATTTAAAGTCCTCTTATTTTCCTACACTTGTCCGTGCCCCTCTCTTTCATACTGGATTGTTAAATACTTTCTAAATAAGGCTTATAAGGTATTTCTCCCGCCTTCTTGGCATGCCTTCTTAGTGTGGTGGTCTGTACGCTGGGCGCTTACTCCAAGGTCCGCGGTTCGATTCACCACGAAGGCATTACTAATAGCGATAGAAAAATAAACTAATTCTCTCTCATTATATCAGCAACAATGGCATGCAACCGTTCCTGATATAAACACTGTTGCCACTAGGAAAAAAGAGGGCGAAAATGAGCGTTTTAAGCGTTTTTAATTAATATCTCTGATTTTAAATTTTTTTTTTTGGGGGGGGAAGCGGACGTCGACCTTTTCCAGGACCCAGAAAAGAATTGTAGAATGTTTGGGGATATCTGTAGTAGTCCCTGAGTTATTAAAGATACAGACTTTCTTCTTTTTATAAGATTATATATTATGCCAAGGTTACATATATAAGAATATGTATATTACATATTATACCAAATTTCATAGCTGTTTTTCTGATTCATTAAAAAAATTTAATGTTCTCTTATTTATATCTGAAAGGACTCAGATTTCAATGGTCGCCCAAAAGGTCTTGTTACGGTTTTCCTACGCTCTCGCTGTGATCGCCGCTTACCAATATGCTGTTGCATTCACTCCTGCTAACACATTTTTTTTGTCTTTTTAGCTTTATTATTAAGCATCATTTTCTTCTCACTTATGCTGTATACAGTTCAACAGCAAAAGGACAAACATTTTAAAAGCAGCATGTATTTAAAATTCCCGATGAAGTGTTAAGTGTTGGCATAATTTTTTTAAATTTTATTTTTAGTCTTTTTTCAGTTTAACATAATAATATACAGTTTTCTTAGTAAGATGGCTTGCAAAACTTTTATATCCTTATATTATTAGCAATTTTGGGGTTTAATGTATTAATTAAATATAACATATTACGCCAGATAAAACTCAGTTGAATAGCAAAATCACAAATATTTAAAAACAGCACATCTTTAGAAGTGCCGATGTACAGCGCCTTGGAGATGCCAATGTTTTAATCCGTAGACTTTCAAATCATTGAATTCGTTAAAAATCCATAAAGGTTTACAAAATAGCAAATATAATATTCTAAATTCAAAACTCGCGCTTTCAGGTGAACCTGTTCGGAAAGGGGACTACGTTATTCAAAACTTGATGGAACTAGGCTCTGTCAGTTTTTTCACAGTACGAGAAAACGTGCATACATTCATTCAGATTGTTTATTGTTTAATTTATTTAAAAGTAATACATTGCGATAATATTTCGTGGCAAGAATCTGAAAAGTGATTCAGACATTTAAAGTGGTATGCCCTCATTTAGAGACGCCCTTTTGGGCTACAATTTATATTGTGTCTGCGGCGAAATGATTAAAAATGACCAATTGCATGGTGCTTATTCCTCTTGCCTTAATAACGTAACAAAAATACGAAGAATTTCCGTCTTGGTCGGAGAGAAAACCTTAAATCTATGAAAGAACAAACGAGAGTGGAATGGACTCGACAGGTTTGTCTTCTCTTGAATACTTTCTCGAACAGTAAAAAGTTTTGCTTCTCTTCTGTTCCATATTAACTCTGGGATGGGCTGGCAGAAATAGTCATATTGTTTCTGCCTTTATATATTTAAGCCATCGTTTGCAAGATAGCATTCCTTTGCGGGCATTCTTTTTCAATTACTTCTACGTCCATGAGCAAAATAAATAAATAAATAAAAATTAAACATGTCTTACAGAGTACCAAAATAGTCTGCATCATTCATTATATGTTTCACTTGAAGGTATTAAAACTCTCTAAAAGAAGTATACGTGTAATAATTGTGTCATTACAAAATGTTTCGAATTGTATAAGAAATAAATGTGTGTTGAAACCTTGTCCTTTTATTTAAGTTTTATTCTGCAAATTTTCTCTTTATAAATAAGTAAAATTCCTTTTATTATTCAAGTATTAATCCTAATTTTAGCCCATACGGTTTTAGTTGGCATTTTGCGTCTAATCACTATAAACGGCGTATCACTTTTCAATCTGTTGCCACAAAGTATTATCGCCCTTTGTTATATTTAAAGAAATTAAATAATGAAATATCTGCATAAATGTATGTATATTTCTGGCACTGTGATGAGACAATGGAACATAGAGCCATCAAAGTTTGAATAGCGTAATCCTCCATCCGAATATGAGCATCTGGAAGAAACTAATGGGGAATTTCTTTTTATTAAAGTTTAACGAATTTTTGATTAAAAATTCCACGCTTTCAAAGCGAGAAATCGCAACACTCTATGAAAAAAGGAAGAAAAATCATTTTTATCTCCAGCGCGAAAATGTATATCCGAAAAAAGAATCTGCATTAAGGTATGTTTATTTCTAGCAACGGTACCACCTACAGCCATCCAATTTTGAATAACGTAATCCTCCAACCGAATATGGGCATCTGAAATCCCAAATTGGGAATTTGGAATTGTTATTTATTTCATATTTTGTAAAGTATTTATGAGTTTGAAACTCGAAGATTTCAAAGCGAGGAATGGCAACACTGTAAGAAAAAAAACATTTTTATCTCCAACGAGCGAGGCTGTGTATCGGCAACTCTAAACATGTCTTGAATTTAAAATTATTTTGAGATATTGCTGTTGAACTGAATTTTATGGTTTAAGTGCGAAGAACGTGATATTTAATAAATAAAAGTAACGCACAAAACGTTAAATAAATTTCCTCTGAGAGTAATATAAAAAACTGAAAACTTCATATTTCTTTTAAGAGTTTTTTTACTAGTTATATATTAACATATTTGTGCACCTTATAAGTAATCAATAATAATAATTTCTTAATCAAAAACTCATAAATGCTGTACAAAATGTGAAACAGATAATAAAACAAATTTCAAGCTTGGGCTTTCAAATGCCCAAATTCGCAGTATGATGACGTCATTCAAAATTGGATGGCTCTAGGTACCGTTGTTTTGTCACAGTGCGAGAAACATACATACATGTATGCAGATTATTCATTATTTAATTTCTTTAAAACAGGGTGTTTAAAAAGCCTCTATACATTTTTTAGAAGTACGTTCTAATTCAAATTTCTCTGGAGGCGGTCTGAAAGAATGCTATCAACGAAGGAAAGTATAGCCATTGTTTGTGGCTGTACACGTGGTTTAACGCTTCAACAGGTGCAGGAGGACTTTGCCTGCGAATTCAGTAAAAAGGCCCTATAAGAGCAGCTATTAAAATATTGGTAAACAAATTCAAGCGAACTGGTAGTGTAAAGACCGTTCTGGTAGAGCTTCGGTAACGCCACAAATTGAACAAAGCATACAAGAAGCGATTACGCGTAGCTCCCAGGCATCGACACGAAGACTCGGTATCTCTCATACTCCTGTTTGGAAAACTCTACGCTGTCATTTAAACAAGGATGTCTACGACATTCAAACTGTGCACAAGGCTTCAAGCCCGAGGAATATGCACCTCCGCAAACCATGCGTTATGATTTGTTGGAAGCTTTGCTAATGAGAACTTAATGGAGATTGTTCTCTTTAGCGACGAAGCCATTTCCATCTGAGAGGCCATGTTATTGGCATAGTTACCGAATGAGGGTTGATGAACAACCAAATATTTATTCGAATCTTGGGAGACACAGCTAAAGTTAATGTATGGATTGGAAACCCTAAACTCTGTGCACCCTTCATGTTTGCAGAAAGGACCGTTGTCGGTAGTTTTTTCAAAGCAGGAGTGATGAAAAATTAGCCTTCGCCTGCAATCGAACCACGGACCTCTGGAATGCTGGCCCAGCGTGCAGAACCACTACATCACGAAGGCACGCTCGGAAGGCGGTAGAAACACCTTATATACTCCTCCTTTTAAAGGGCGACAGGTTTTTTTTTAGGAGACCCAATCGCCAAATCCTGGGTGTGGAGAATCCTCAACCAACACACTTTTATTTTGGGCGCCACTGTAGAGACATTATGTATTTTTTTAAAAGCAGGAGTGATGAAAAATGAGCAACGCCTTCGCCGGGAATCGAACCACGGACCTCTGGAATAACGGCCCAGTCTGCAGGACCATTACACCATGAAGGCACGCTAGGAAGGCGGGAGAAATACATTATACCATCATTGGAGATATTTATCTCGATATGTTGCAATAATATATAAAGCCACAGTTAGTATCAGATGGCATTTATTAGCATTGTTGATGACCAACAGGATAGGCACCTCCCCAATTTGCTATTAGTATTTTTTTTCCAATGGCAGATTGTGAACAGTTAGAGTTTTGTAACAGAGTCCATTAATCTATACTAAGGCCAGGTGTGGCGGTCTCTTTACTATGGAGGCAGCTAATAGGTGGGCCGCTATTGCCTCCTATGAAGAGATGGACTGTAACAACCATGCTTTCTCTGGGATTCGAACCCAGGCCCTTCGGTGTCGAGTCAGGATCCCTTAAGCACATTTGCCATTATTGTGAGTAATTACCGTAATGAAACTTTTCCTGATTGGAACCAGTTGACAGCCCTCGTGGCTGTGAACGGCTTTGGGCTGCACAATCACCAGACGTAACTATCCTAGACTTTTCCGGATGTGATTTTATTAAGTTCAAAATAAACTGAATGAAGCCACCCAGCAATTGTACTAATTTAGTATTCGATTATGTTGCATTTCCATGTAAATAACTTATATTTCAGAATAAAGCCTGTTTAAGCAAAAATGTATAGAGACTTTATAAACACCCTGTATAATGCACATTTGGTGGCAACAATTTGAAAGGTGAAACGCCACAAAATTCCAAAACTCAATTAATAGCTCTTTTGGGTTAACGCCGTTTGGGCTATAAACAAGGGAATTATTTCAGATATCATAATAAGCAGCTGGGAAATCTTAGCATAACATTTTAAACATAACATTTTTATTAAAAACATAGCATTTTTATTAAATATTATGCTTTTAAAAGCATAACATTTTTATTAAATGTCATGTTTTTTGCACTTAAATTATAAAATTTAGTTCAAAAGCAATGTCGCAAAATAATTTTAAAATGCGCACATCTATCAACTGTGTATCATGCGATACACAGTTCCGCGCGCAGGCGATAAGAAGGTTTTTTTTTCCATGGATTGTTGTCATGGATTGCTTTGAAATCAAAAATTCGTTAAAGTTTAACAAAATATGAAATCGATTATAAAACAAATTCCAAATTTCAAATTTGGTCTTTCAGATGCCCATACTCGCAGTAGGATTACGTCATTCAAAATTGGATGGGTTTAGGTAGTGTTGTTTTATCATAATGCTAGAACCTACATACATTTATGCAGATTCTTCATTATTTTAATTCCTTCAAATATAATGCAGGACTCTAGCATTGGGTGGCAACAATTTGAAAACTGATGCGCCGTCAGATACGAAACGTGATTCGATACAAAATCGTGAAACGAAAACAACAGTCCTTCAAGGACAAAGTCCCTTTGGACTAATATAAAAAATTTAATATAAAAAATATATAAAAATTAAGAGTTTTAAAGGTTTCAAAAACGTGTCGTATCACTATTTTGCATAAATTCAAACGCACCTACACTTCATGAGGTTTTTGCAAACATTCCCTCACTCTAAATATCGAAGCTTTGTTGATAGATGATATGTCAGAAACATTTCAGGCGTATAAGTCTCAGTTTTCCTAATACTAGAGACCGTGTCACGTTTTTCAGTGCTTTTTCCACTCTTCTTTAACTCCGGTGTAACGTCGTTAAAAGCTGGGAAGATATTTTTTGTGGTCTGTCTAACGCAAAGCAAAGATTGAGTTATCAGTCAAATCCTTCATGGCTTTTACGTACTGTTACAAAATGTCCATTTTCCTGAGTGCTGGAACTGTATTGGTTTCAAAAGCTAGAAATAATTCAATTAAATTTTGAAAAAGTATCGTACAAAAATTTGTTACACGGTATCTTGATCTTTTAGCGTACGGAAACATAAAAAACAATTTAAAAATTATGCATGAGTGTTTATTCCACTTTCTGCGCTTAATCTAATAAAGTTGTAAAACTTGGTGCATATTTCATCTAGATTGAAAAGCGGAGTTAATGGAACTCGGAGCTGGGGAAAAACATATAAAAGTGTAAATAAACTTAATGCATTTTAAGTGAAAGTAAATATTCTAAACCTTCTGCAATGATTTTCATTTTTTTTATTAGCTTAATATTACAGCTAAATATTTACAACGTAGAAACGTTTTAATATCATGTAACACATGGCATAAAATTTTACTGCAGCCTCTTAAAAACAAAGCGTTACATGTCTTAGCTAAAGTATTAATCTTCGTAGTGATTTTATGATTCATTTAGGTTATAAGAAGCTTTTAGCTTTTCTTATTAGAATAAGAACATGAAATGTAAGGTTATAACAATTTTTGCCTCATTTTTAATTATTTCTTTTTCATTGTAATATTAGCCCAAAGATCGTTAGTCCAGCTATTAATTTCGCTTTGGCATTCGAAAATTGTCAATTGCGATAAAAGCTTTATAAGGTATTTCTCCTTGTCTTCCTAGCGTGCCTTCGTGGTGTAGTGGTCAATGAACACTGGGCCTGTATTCCAGAGGTCCGTGGTTCAATTTCCGGTAAAGGCAGTTGCTAACTTTTCATCTTGCCTGCTTCGAAAAAACAACCTAATGTTTCTTCAGGTTCTAGAAGCTCACGAAACTTAGATTATAAGGTATTTCACCCTCCTTCTAGTATGCCTCCGTGGTGTAATGGTCATCACACTCGGCGCGTATGCGAGAGTTCCAGGTTCGAGTCTCGGAGAGGGCACTGCTTATATGTTCCTCTAATATATTCCTACTCTCTTGTTAATTCATACAAAAAATATCTGTTTGGAATGCCTGGCTTTCCCAAACTTCCTACGCTTGTTTGAAAACTCCCACCTTAAATTTTCCTTTAAAATCTCCTGGTACTTAATCATAACATTACTAACAGCAGATTTACAACGAGCCGTAACTAAATGCAGAACAGTATTCTCCACAATATCTGAGCATTAAATAATCGCCGAAAATAGTGTTACGAATTTTGTGTTTAGTTAATTAATTTTAGTAGAATTCTAATTAAAAATGTATTTCCCCGTGGAATGCAGCGCGAGACAAATTTTAAGAGAAAGCTATGCCGGAAAAGTAAGAATACAGGGGTACGTGCATTTAACTTTGAGTAAATGAATATCTCGGTAATTTGTATTCAAACTGAATAAATGTAATTGACCACTATGTTAATTGTAACCGTAATTCCGTTCTCTTTAGAAATCAGAAATTTACGGTTGTTTACATTGCGTTTGCCGAATAATATGTGTTACCACATACTCATAAACCGGTTTGGGTTGCCATATCATGTCATTTACGCCATCCTTGGCGATTTATTTTGGTTAAAATTCTGGGTGGGCTATACTAAAGCTGTTCCAAAATCCTAATGACTCTACAGTGGCGCCCGAACTAAAAGGTGGTGGATGATGATTCTTCACCACCAGGATGTGACGATTGGGTCCTCTAATCCCCAAGTGACAAGTAACGGAGGACGCGGGCACTGTCCCTTTACCATAAGATTAATTGGTATTGCACCGCGTCCACCCCTGTCTAGAGTCAACACCAGTGAAGGAGCAACCACACATGGGCCTACCACACCCAAAGCCGAAACCCAACGCCTAATCCAAGCCCTCGCGCCGTCTGTTACCCCAAGGGCCACTGGGAATTTATTCAAGGATTTATAAATATATAAATGTCCAAACAAGGGAGAATACTCAACGCAGTGAGTAAGATACATAGATAAACTATATATACAAACAAAGTTATTAAATAGATACTTCAAGGAACAATATAATAGAACTTAGGAGTGGCCAGTGAGATAACTGCGCAAAAGTAGGGCTCAAATATAATACTAAAAATACTAATACTTGTGAAATACTATTTTCCTGAATTTTAATTATTTATTGAATGAATTACAAACAAGTAGGATGAAATGCAGATTGCATTATAAGATTAACAGCTAGAAATAATTAATACAATATAATACTGCGTCTGGTTAACGCTATGCAGTGCACGCATAAGGAATATTAACAGCGTGTGTCATTAATGTCGTGCACCACGATATATTATTAAAACAAGTTGACATTGTACTTCCATAAAACAATATTAGTAGAGTAAACAGAATATTATCTATGTAATTATTCATGGCATAACGGTATTAGCATTATTCACTGTATCATTATGCATTTCATGAAACAATACTAGCACAGTAAGTAGATACCATACAATTGCAACATATACTAACAGTATAAATATAACAAGAATAAAACAAACAATATCAGCATAATTAATATAATAACATCCCATACTTTACAGTTATTATATCATAAGCAGTATACAATACTATTATATATAATACAATATTAGTAATTTGTTAATTAAGGTTATAACACAAACACTATAATTTAGCTACAATACAATTATTATGGCGACGCGATCCATATAATAGAATTCCAAACAATGCAATTCTATGCCATACAAAATTAGTTCCTAATACAATTCTTTCCATACAAAACTGTGACACAAACATTATTGCATTAATACAGTGCAATTATTATAGTAACATATTCTATATAATATGATACCATACAATGCTATGTTATGCCATACGAAATTAAGTTCGATTACAAATCTAAACTACTATATAATGCCAGCATAATAAATATGTTGCCATACTTTACAGTCATTATGTCATCCGCTGTACAATTCTATACATAGTAATTTATATTATGCAACTGGTTATAAAATAAGTGCGATGCAATTATATCATCTAGTGCGGTAGAGGACCATTCCAAACAATATACAATGCAATGTCAATTCCTGATATATTTCTATACAATACAATACAATTACATAAGACAATTCTATACCGTACTATACATAATGCAATTCACAATACCATGGTATGCATAATGCAATCAACAATACCATACATAACACTTACAATATTACCATATAATAAATAGTACCATACATAATACAATTCTTTTCCATACAATATCAAATCCTAATGTAATTCTATGCCATACGATACCAGCACAATGTATTAAAATACCATTAAATACATAATATTATTTTATCGTATCGTATTTCCATACCATATTTATCATATTTCCATACCATATGAGTCTATACCATACAATACAATTACATAAAACAATTCTATACCATACTATTCATATTACAATTTATAATACCATACATAATACTTACAATAATACCAAACAGTACATAATACCATCCATAAGACAATTCTATGCTATACAATATCAACTCCTAATATAATTCTATACAATACAATGCCAACACAATGAATAAAAGACCATACAGTATTATTTTATCATCCACGGTACAATTTTATACAAGACGATGTGAATGAATACAATTCTGTGTAATAAAATATAAGCTCTTGATACAAACATTATTGAATAGGTATTTGCAATTATTATATCAACAAATTCTATAGAATACAGTTCCTAACAATATAAGTTAATACTATACAACCTTTATTATTAATACAATTCAATAGTATTCAGTATGAGTTAGGTGTTAATAATGCAGTATAGTAATATACTAAATAATCAGTAAAATACTCTTAATGCTTAATAAATATGTTCAAGGACAAATACTCCATTACAATTGACACAAAACATAAGATATAATAAAAATAGGTTATAATGAAAACTGCACTACCCTTTTATACAATATTAATAAATATGTTCAAGGACAAATACTCCAATTGACACAAAACATAAGATATAATAAAAATAGGTTATAATGAAAACTGCACTACCCTTTTATACAATATTATGTAACTTGACATAAGTGTATGCCATGATCAAAAAGAAGGTTCATAATGGATGTGATCTTTTGAACCAAATGTCGCTGTTTGACCATATGTTTGGCAAAAGCCTGTACATTGGTTGATGGAATTTTCACATGAAAAGCCCTTGTTAGTTCACATGTAGTTAAGTAATGTTCTGGTGAACCGGTCTCTCCACAGACGCATAAGTCCGTTCATAATGTGCGATGTCTGTGGAAATAGACGGGGAACGGTCCTTGTCCCGAGATAAAACGCACTAAGTGCGGATTAGTTATTTGCCGAGCAGGATCTACATAAGATAGATGATAATGGGTTCTCCTGCCGGTTAGACCACCATCCCATTCTGTTTGCTATTGTGACACAGTTTGAAGGTAAATGGCAAGTTTCAGGGCTGAATAATGAATAAGGCCACTTGAGCTGCACAGTTTCAGCTTGTAAGTTGGCAACAGCCTCTTTTGCTAACGTATCTACTAATTCATTTCCAGCAGTCCCAGAATGTCCTTTTGTCTAGGCTAGATGAATGCAATGGCGGTCACTGTGTTTTAGACACTGTTGTATCTCTTGTATAATAGATGAAGTTGGCTTCGGGTTTAGTAGCGCATAGAGAGTTGACAAGCTATCAGTAAAAATGGTGGCAGTGGGAATTGCTGAAGTATGTACATAAGATAGGGATTTCAAAAGTGCTAGGCATTCAAATTGAAATACACTGTTGTTTGTGTGTAAGGAGCCTTTCCAGTGATAGATCGAAAGATCGTTGAAAAACACAACGAAAGCGCAGCCAGTGGCATCATCTATTTTGGAGCCATCAGAGTATATTTATACATTAGTAGTTGGAGGTAAACGAGCACCTTTTAAAAAGACGGAGAGACCTTGTTCATAAGTGGAAGGATGATTGGCTAAAGGATTTATTGAGGCTTCATAATCTGTCGGAGAGTATATTGTATCTTCAAAATGAGTATCCTGGTGAAGCTGCTTTACTCTAGTAAGGATGGACTCCTGAAAGACTTTAAGATGTAAAGGGAAGATTCCTGCTAGTATATGTAGTGCAGCAGATGATGTGGTACAGTATGCTTTGGCCATTGCCAGAACAAATGGGCGTTGAAGACTTAGGAGAAAACGCACCTTCCTTCCCTGCATAGGTTACAATTTTTTCACCAACGGTCTGATAGAGAATTTTCAAGATTTTTGGATTAAGTCCCCAGTTGGAGCTTTGCATCTGACAAAGTTTCTGTGCTATTAAAAGAGTACGCTTTTCTAATTGAGTGATATGGGGTATTCAGTTGAGTTTATCCTCAAATAATAAGCCGAGATACTTTAATTGCGATTTAATTTTAATACGTTTGCCGTTGATTAGAAATGTTGGTCGTCAAGCAAGGGAGCCTCCTTTTTTAGGGATAAGAATAGCATGAGATTTGTCTTCTGAAATTGACAATTTAAGAGCTAGTCGCCCTTTAAAGGAGGCATTAAAAAAGGTGTTTTCTTCCTCCTTTCTGCATGCCTTCGGGGTTTCACGGTCTGCACACTCGGCCTGTATTTGAGAGGTTCAGGTTCGAGTCCTGGCAACGGCTCTCCTCATTTTTTATCTCCTGCTTCAAAAATGCCTAATGTCCAATCGTTTTTGATTTATGCATAGTTTTACACTTTAGTCACTTTATACATTTGAAGTCAGAACAAATGATGGCGACTGAGTTCAGTATCTAATTATCAGTAAAAACAAATTCTATGCAATCCAATTTGAAATTTAAAATAAATGTATCTACTAGTGAATTTATATTATTTTTATTATAGCAAAATTCCTAAGTTAGAAATTATTGCTTCAAATATATGAAATTGTTCGAAAATAATTAACACCTTGGCGTGGAGTTAACCTTCGTGTGGGAAAAGAACTCTAAATTTAGTTGTAGTATTCATTCCTTATTAAGTAAGTTTTTATAAATCTGTTCTCAACAATGAATTAGTAATCACTTTTTAATTTTTTCCTTTTGTTAATAACCGTCGTTTACTTTAGTTGTCCTTTTAATTAAGCCCGAAGCTTGTTTATTCTTTTGTAATAGTGACTTCATACTCAAGACTTTAAAAAAAAATCCCAATTTTATTTAATTATCTGCTGCAAGAATAAAAAAAAAAACGTTTTGCGGTTTATAAGAAGCAAAATTAAGAGAAAAGTGGAGAAAAAAAAACCAAATCGCTATTCGAGGATCTTTCCACGAACAGCTATAATCATTGGCAACGAATTTCTTCCGATTTAATTTAGACGGTTATGAATATAAAATAATTGTAATTGTTTCACAGATATTTATTTTCTTATTAAAAAGGAAATTCAATGTAGCTATCATTAGATACCGATATTTGTACATTTTTCAATTTAGGAAATAGAAAAAAAATATTTTCTCTTTTTTATTATGCACACTAATTGCACATGGAAATTCTAATGTAACTGGCGGAAACCAATAATTAGTTTTGTTATTGTTTCTGGGTTAATGCTAACTTGTCTGACCTTTCGTCAACCCAGGCCCACGAAATTTCTCTTGGCAAAGAGCGCAAGATACGCCTGTCGGTGGCAACGGCCTTGAGCAACTTACAGTGCGATTTTAACTTTCCCTACCCCTACCACCAACCTCTCGAGTGGACTTTCGGATCGTCGCATATTTAGGGTGCCTCCATAACGCATGGACACTATACATTTACAAACATCTATGCCTTCTTCGGGATTCGAACCTGGGCCCTTCGGCACGGCAGTCAGAAACGCTAACCACTATACCATTTGGGCGGCATAATTTGTTTTAACATAGGTTTGTGTTAGACTAGATTCTGAGATTCTCATGTTAAAATATTAAGAAAAATATACTAAACATGGATCTGTAAAATATAAAATATACTAAACATTTATAAAATAGACTAATAAAATAAATAAATATACTAATTATATATAGAATATATTAATTAAATAAATAAATTTACTAAACCTATATAAACATAATCTATATAGACAAAGAGGAAAGTCTGTTTATTCGCTAATACCTCACTCACTACTATAGCTATCATCACCAATCTTCTATAATTTTTTTCTGGGTCATGAAAAAGGTCGACGTCAGCTTTTTTCCGAAAAAAAAGGCTAAAATCAGAGATATTAATTAAACAAATTCTGATGTGTACACCACAGGACTTCCTTGTACGGAATATTAAATTATACGCATTTTTTCTTGCATTTCATTTAAACTTATTGGATTGAATTAAATCTACTTCGTCGACAGCGCATAAACCACAATAGAATAAATGCACTCTTTAAAATTCACTATATTTGTTTACCATAGCGACACTCTGGTGGCTAGGTTCACTTAATATTTCGTTCATATTATAACTATGTCTATGTCTTATCACTTAGTAAGAAGCAATCGACCAATAACAGCCTTTACCAATATATTATACTTGGCTTTTAAATGCTTGAGGAATCGAGTAAGTTGTATCCAATAATATGGAAGTACATGTGCACATGCTGTGCTAGAACTCAGAGATTACTAGCGACGGAGGCTCTTGTGCAGCCGTCCGTAGAATAAGTAAACTTTGAACAAATCAGACGTCGTGTGGTGCCATTTATTAGTAAAGATGAAAAGCATTTTAGTTGACTGGAGCTCTAGTTGCGCCATCTCTTGAAGGATGTATTGTAAGGAATTTTTAAAATTTCATAAAAATTATTCTTCGGATAAGCAATAATTGGAAAGTGAAATGATGTAAAACACAATTTGCTGTACATTGAAACGTTTCCCAAGCGTAAAAACTATTTACATACAAAGTCACATTATACTCGTAACTCAGAATGCACAAAATTTATATCATTTGAAGAATTACCTTATCGTTGCCACATGTTCTATTCAAATATTATAATAACGCTACGACGATGTATAAAAGAAATTAAGTAAACAAAACAAAAAAGAAACAGTTTTTCATAGACGATTTAGTATTTCTCATTCAATTAATTTGGTTCTCAATTCTCGGCAAGGAAAAAATACATAAAAACTCAAAATATCTGTATTAAAAATTACGAAGTAAACTTGAACACTTATTTCCTCGAAAAAAATCCAGAAAGGATTAAGCATGATTTAATTCGCAATAATAAACGAAGGCTTTATCTTTGTTGTTGCGAAACTTAGCCTCTCTAGATTGGCAACAAATCTCCTATTCTGCTGTTTCAAATGTAAACAAATATGTTCGCCATGTTATTTAAAAATTAGGCTTAACCGGACTTAAACAGCTTTTAAATTGTTGATAATTTTACAAAATATTGATTTCAGATACCCTAAAGGCATAAAAACTTTAACCGGAAGATAAGAACAACATAATTCAATCATTTGTAAAGCAAAAAATGTTCAATTTACAAACATATAAGAGTAAAGAAACTGAGATCCCTGACCCGGGTAACAAAGTGGATATATATATATAAATATATTTATATACGTTTGGTGCGCCCGCTTGCAACCAAAATACGAGGTGCAACATCTTACACGTTATAGCAGTCCTATATACAAAATTTCAGCGTTCTGAGGCTATTTTTTTTAGTTATGCGAGATACGTACGTACGTACATACATTCGTACAGACGCCACGAAAAGTTCTCTTTAGAATTCATTTTAAAGCAGTTTTATAATTTTTTTTTTTTTTTTTGTAGAAAAAGAGTCTTTTATTGTGTCCTTACGTGCCGATGTCACGCAAAACCATCGTTAAATTACATTCGATAGCGGTCAAAATGGATATTTTCGTTGAAATATGCTGCCTGAAACTTTTCGCGATTACGATACTTTCTTTTTACTTTACAAGGAAGTAAAAAGCTTAAAACGCTAATTTCCACACTTATTTTTCCGAGTGGCGAACGTCTCGCGCTTTGGAGATGAAAATCTGCTTTATCCCGAAAAGTGTTGCTACTACACCCTTTTAAATCGTAGAGTTTGTTATTCAAATATTCAAAAGTTTTAACAAAATCTATACATATAGAGAAGAATATATGTGTGTTTGTTTGTTCCCGTTATTGATTTCTGATCAATTAAAGGGTGTTGCTACTACACCCTTTTAAATCGTAGAGTTTGTTATTCAAATATTCAAAAGTTTTAACAAAATCTATACATATAGAGAAGAATATCTGTGTGTTTGTTTGTTCCCGTTATTGATTTCTGATCAATTATGATAAATGCTTTGCCACATATAATCGTTTAAAATTGAATATAGGTGAAATATTGGATGGAACGTGGCATGATTGTCTACCGAGTAATAATTGTAACCCAGGCATAATTGTAACCGAGTGGCAACAGTCTCACGCGATGGAAATAAAAATGCTTTATTTCGAAAAGTGTTTCTATTTCTGGCTTTCAAATCGTAGAGTTTGTTAATCAAAATTTTATACGTTTTACAAAATCTATGCATATAAAAAAGAATGTCTGTTTGTGTGTTTATTTATTCGCGTTATTGATTTCTGATCTATTATTATCCATTTTTTACCACATTTAATCGACTAAAACTGAATATAAGTGAAATATTGGATGGAACTTGAGCCTTACGAACATTCGATTAGAAAGACGAAAATCCTTAAGAATAAGCTGATAATATAATAATTAATTGCTGATATAATGAGAAAATTAGCTTATTTTTCTATGGAATTTTTTATGTGGGTTTCATATCGCATTCGACAGAAAAATGTCTGACTCTGAATCGTATTTTTTGCATTGTTAGAGAAGGATTACAGCGGTATCGTTCTCTCTGTGCTGTTAGATGCATTACTCTTAATCTAATTTAACTGACATCAAGTACTTCCGCTAGTTATTCCGAATTTTCATTTTGCTCTCTGTATCTTTATTTTTTAGCCTTTTAATTCTTTTGCTAAGAGTTTGTTTAAATTGAGTTCCTGAATTACTTCGCTTAGATTATGTCTCTATGCATTCCATAAAGATATTAATTCGTTGCAATTTTCTTTAAGAATATTCGAGTGATTTTAATGAAACGTTTCTAGAATAAAATTAGAAGAGGCGACAAACGGTTAAATTGTACTTCCACATGGATTCTTACTCGTTTTTACTGCAGCCATTGTTTTTAAAGAACCGACATTTTTTTTAAGAACTGAACCTTTCAGATTTCAGACTGAAGATAATATCTTTTCAAAACAGACGGGAAGTTTAAAGAAAAAAATTGACAACAAATAAAATGAGAAAAACAACTTAAAAAAGTCCTAAATCGGTTTCAAATTTTTGAATGCAAAATATTTTATAAAACTAGATTGTTTGAAGAGATAACGAGGTGATTTAAATTTATTACTACTCATCTTATACGTCATCTTCTAATTGTAAAAATTACTCAAATTATATTAGAAAAACTAATTACAAAAAAATTACTCCAGGGTAAACTCTATGATTAATTCAATTCAAAATTCACTTACATTTAAAATCGCTCATTTTGCCTGCGTTAAAGACTATCAAAACTGCTTCAAACTTCGAAACTACAAAAATATTACAAACATCAAACTACATTGAGCTTTAATATTCTAAAAGGGAAATTGTTCTTGTAATTCATTTTCAGAATATTAAAGCTCTAATATTATATTTCAAATACTATTTCAAAACATTTTCAGAAATATGAGTAATTCGTAATTTCACACTGTTAACTACGAAGCTAATAGCATATGGAAATCCCATTTTAAATTATACATGCCGAAAACAGATTTTAACCCGGCTATTAAATTTTTATATTAGTTGTATTTTTGTTTTCCAATCTTTCCCTAAATTTCGTTAAACTGCACTTAGCAATATATATTGAGCCGTGATTAAAGTTATTTAAATATTTCTAAATACGGCCACGGGCCCACCAGCGGCCGAGCGGTAAAGTCGCTGAACACTGATAGTCCGATCCGAGGTTCGAATCCCGCTAACGGGCTGGCTGCATGGGTGTGTTCGTGGCTTTCCCCATGTGTAACGTGTATACGAGCCAGTTTCTCTTAAAAAATCCTCCACGAAGGCATCCCTCCCTTTAGGCTGATAGCTCTCGAAACTTTGCCGTAATTAAATAACCTAACCTAAATACAGCTACAAATTTTGCAAGTAAGCTAAGGAAATAGATTTTATTTAATTTTTATAGCGCCTGAAAGCTTTTCATAGGTGTTTACTTACTTTTTTTAATTAGAGGATTTTTGCGTTTTGGCAAAGTAGAAATTATTAATGCTTTGGAGAACTATGGACTGAAATCTCGTTCGATCCGATGAAATAAATGCAGAGATGTCGTGAAAAATTAAGTCGATTTGTATTAAATAATTACACAAGTCTCTGTATGATGATAATTTACGATGAAGTGGTACAGTAGCAATTACTTTCCTTGCTAAATTGGTTCACCATTTTCAACAGCTCGTTTGAAATAGAAAATTTTGTGACCTATGTATATCTGCTATTCCTAGAAGTCTAACTTCTTTGCTGAGAATTGTTTCAGATATTAAAGTGAACATATAAAGATGGGACAGACATTCTCTTTAATTTTGTGATATTTTTTAAACTTTAAAAGTCTTTTTAATCATTTAAAACTTTAACAATAAATTTTTCGAGGTATTAAACTATAAGTTTAAGCTTTCATATAGCAATTTATTATTGCTCTTGAACTGAATTTTTCGTTTTAAGTGCGAAAAACATGATATTTAGTAAATTAAAGTAAGACCAAAAAATGTTTAAAAATCGCCTCTTTGGGTTTAATTTAAAACTTGAAACCTTTCAGATTTTTACTTATTATGTTTCATATTTTGTAAAACTTTAGCCAGTTTTTGATTAACCAACTCAGCAATTTAATAACGAGTAGTGGCAACACTTTGCACGGATTAAAAAATTTTTACATCCAGAGCGTGAGACTGTCTATCGGAAATTCTAAAGATATGGCGGTTATAAATATTTTGGTATTTTGCTGTTGAATCGAATTTTATGTGGCGTAAGCGCCAAGAAATAAAGTAAACACACAGAACGTTAATTATAAAAAAGGCCAAAAAAAATGTTTTGAAAAGCAGTGGTATTAAGAAAACTGAACATTGATACGATGAAGCAAGAAATGACTGAAAAGGAGAAAAAAAAGTAAAAATGCATGCCAACACTAAACACTGCATCAGAAATTCTAAACGTTAAAATCTAAACACTTTCAGATTTTTTCCTCTACCTTCATTGAACCATGATTTTTTTAATGTAAAAAGCTGAGTTCTTTCCTCTTACGATTCTTTGATAAAAGCATCCTCTGGCAAAAGTCGTTTGCTTAAGCTTTTATTTTTTATGTGCATCGCAAGTGATTCGATGTTTTATTGTGCTTTCTATTATGTGCATTGCACGTACAATTAACTAATCCAGGTTCTCTAATTTTATGTTTTTTCTTGTGTCTAAGTAATTATTTCATTTCATATTTTAAACAAATACAAAAATAATTTTCCATTTCTATATTCGTGATGCAACAGATAAATTAAAATGAAAGGTCTTATTGTACCAGAAGTATACTTAGGCGTCTTGTCCGACAAAAGCTGAAAATGTTGCTTGATAATTATAAGATTTTTATTATTAGTCCAAAGGAGCATTAGCTATTAATTTCGTTTTGGCATTTTGCGTCGATTCACTTTTTGCGTTGATTTCACTTTTCAAACTGTTGCCACGAAATATTATCGCCCTGTGTTATAGTATTTAAAGAAATTAAATAATGAAGAATCTGCATAAATCTATATATGTTTCTCGCATCGTGATAAAACAACTGTACCTAAAGCCATCCAATTTTGAATAACCTAATCTTCCACCGAATATGGGCATCTGTAAGCCCTAATTTGGAATTTGTTTTATTATCGATTTTATATTTTGTTACACTTTAACTAACTTTTGGTTAACAAACTCAACGGTTTCAAAGCGAGCAATGGCAACGTTGCACAGGAAAAACATTTTTATCTCCAGCGCTCGAAACTTTGTATCGGGTATTCTTGAGATATGCTCTTTTTAATTTATTTGGTGATATTGCTGTTGATGTTTATGGTTTAAGTGCGAAGAATATGATATTTAATAAATAAATTTAACGCGCAAAAAGTTAAAGAAATTTTAACAACCCTTGGACGTAATTTCAAATCTGAAAGATTTCAGATTTTCTTTTCTAAAATAATTTTTATATATTTTTCGAAAAGCATTTTTAATTATAACCTGTAAACGTTTTTCCATCATCTTAAAGTAGATCTATTTCTAAGCAAAACTTCAAAAAATTAGAGTTTTTATTCAAAACTTCCTATGATATACGTGAATATACATATTGGCGAATATACATATCTGAAATTTGGCATATTTATTGAAAGCGATAACAAGATCAAATGTGGTTCAGGCACTTTGTTAAAATTATTCGAAAGTAGGAACGATGTGATTTTTTATTTGACTTTTCTTTTGACTTATAAAAAGGGAAAGGGAAATAGGTTGCCATATATTAAAAAGAAATGTCACACCAACTTTTACAAAATTTAATATTTAGGCATAATTTGAGTCGCAGAATAAAAATAAGAAAACAATTGGCATGTCTTTTCAGAGAAGGTCCGATTTTAAGACAAAATGCCTGTAATAAAACAATGCTATATGTAAATCTAATGTATACCCTAAGTCGCGCTCGTCTGGAACGAAACGTGCAGAAACGAAAAATTGGAAATTTAAAGTGACTTTTAGTTTAACCAAGATTAAAGTTTCAATGACATGGATTGGCAGCAGTAGATTTTACCTTTATTAAAGAAGAGAAGCAAAATGTTTGTAGGATTCCTTTTCAGTTTTTAAATATTTTGCATTTTATTTATACAGTGTTTCAGGTATTTTCAGTTTTTAAATATGTTGTATTTTATGTTGCATTTTATATATTTGTTTATTATTTGGGTTTGACGCCCCTCCAAAGTGCTACTGGTCTCAAAACGGCATTTTGCGCTGTTTCACTTTCTGCGTTGTTTCACTTTTCAAACTGCTGCCACCAACTATTAACTTAATGTAATACATTTAAATAAACCAAATGATGATGAATCTGCATGAATACATGAATATTTCTCGCAATGTGGAAAAAAAGGTATCTAGACCCATCCAAGTTTAATAGCGTACTCCTCCGACCTAACATGGGCACTTAAAAGCCAAATTTGGAATTTCGAATTTGTTTTAGTACCTATTTCAAATTTTGTTGAACCTTACCAAATTTTTTATTAACAAACTCAACGATTTCAAAGCGAACAGCGACAATTTTTTTTCTCTAGCGCGCGAAACTGTGTATCGGAAATTCTAAAGATATGCTGTTTTTAAATATTTTGTGATATTGTTGTTGAATTGAGTTTTACGTGGGTTAAGTGCGAAGGACACGATATTAAATAAATAAAGGTAACACACGAAACGTTAGCAAGCACCTTTTGGCCGTAATATAAAGTCTGAAACCTTTCAGATTTTCTGTTAATTAATTTTTTATTTTAATGAATCCTTAATTAGTTTACTGAAGAGATTTAAAATTTTCTACGTAACGTGGAATTTGTATTTTTGTTGATAAATTGATTGAATTATAGAGTAGTTGAATAATTGAATAATCTAATTGAATAATAGAGTAAATGGCTTTAATACCTAAATTATTGTCTCTTTAACCCCACGTTAAAAAATGTAACCCTCGTTTAAAACTCGTCTAACCATTCAAGCCGGGATTTGATAAATAAAAACATTCCACTTCTTTCCGTGTACATTTCTCAGAGATATCCATAGAATTGTCTAACTATTAGTACATATATGGCTTTAACTACAACTTTAATAACGGGTGTTAGTTAAACCAGTGAGAAACAATTGTTGTCAAACTGAACAACATTTGTTTTGAAATTGCTCTCTAAATACACTTTAGATACGCGTTCGAAGCTCATCTAGCTCAATGATAAATTTTCTCTTCTCGTAGAGTTATTTTCTTTATTGCTCTATCTTAGTCTTCCAGTGAAAATAACCCTGATATTAGAAGGAGGTTTAAACTATTTTAATGGAATACCAAGTTAATAAATTACAGAGGTCGTGTAATTTATGGAACAGAAGCTGAAAGAAAATTAAAGCATAAATTGACATGGGAAAATACTACTGTAAACTTTGGCTGAAACTCTCTAATTATGTAGGCAAAATATGACTGTAATCTTTAGCTGAAAGTCTCAAAATATGACTACGCTTTAGCTGAAAGTCTCTAATTATGTAGGCAAAATGTGACTGTAAGATTTATCTGAAACTCTCTAATTATGTAGGCAAATTATGACTGTAAGCTTTGGCTGAAAGTCTCTAATTCCAGGAATATTCTACTGTAAGCTTTGAATGAAACTGTCTAATCATGTAAGCAACATACTACTGTAAACTTTGGCTAAACGTCTCTTAATTATGTAGGCAAAATACTACTGTAAGCTTTGGATGAAACTTTCTAATTATATAGGTAAAATAAGACTGTAAGCTTTCGCTGAAAGTCTCTTAATTATGTAGGCAAGGTACTACTGTAAGCTTCGGCTGAAACTCTCTAATTATGTAGGCAAAATACGACTGTAATCCGCCATTTTAGGAGAGGCACTTCAAGGCCATTGCGTAGCTTTTATCGTAACCACGGTAAGCCAGAAACGACTCCTAGGCAAAAAATGAACGTGGAATCCTCAAATTGATATGCCTCTAAATTCCCATCTGTTTGTTGACGACAACTTACATTACAATCGTAAATGATGGGAGGATTTTTATGACCATGAAGTGTCTATTTTAAAGTACTACAGCAAAAGTTAAAAGCGCTAAAAAATCAGCAGTCACTGCAAAAGCTCTCTCTTAAAGTCAAGAATTCTGTTCTTCTATACACTAACTAAATTTACATTCTGATGGGAGCAGATCAAAATACAGAAATGACGCCATAAATAGAAAAAAAAATTCTTTTAAAATCTCATAAATTTCAGATTTTGCATTACGCCCAAAGGTTTTTTTTTTTTTTAAAGTTTTACGTGTTACCGTTATTTATTAAATATCATATTCTTCGAGCTTAAACCATAAAATTCAGTTCAACAGCAATATTGCAAAATAATTTTAAAATGAGCCTATCTTTAGAATTTCCCATACTCAGTCTCGCGCGCTGGAGATGAAAATGTTTTTTCTTTTCCTCGTGTAGTGTTGCCATTGCTCACTTCGAAATCGTTGAGTTTGGTAATCAGAAGTTCGTTAACGTTTTACAAAATATGAAACAGGTTATAAAACAAATTCCAAATTCGAGCTTCCATATCCCCATATTCGGGTGGAAACGTACTTTATTTAAAATTGCCGTTCTTTTATCACAATGCGAGAAACATATATACATTTATGCAGATTCTTCATTATTGAATCTCTTTAAATATAATACAGGGCTCTAAAATTTTGGTGACAACAATTTGAAAAGTAAACCAACATTTAAAGTTTTTAACGAAAAATGACTAAACGAAATTAATAGCCCTTCGGATAATGATAGAATTCAGTAAAAATTAAACTCCGTGGATACGAGTGATTTTGATTCGTATTAGGAATTTGAAATTTATATCAGTGATTTTTTTATCTCAAATATCTCTGCTGATATTACACGTAAAGGTTTGATTTGAAATAATGAAAGAATGATGCGTATTTTATTTATTGAAAATTTGTAAGAATTCTGTTAATTTTATTAAGAGTTAAATTTTAAGTTCCTGTCTTGTCAAATTCTTAACTTCAACTTACTACTTCCTTACGTAGTTTTGGAATTTTTCTGAATACTTAATGAGGAGGAGCGGTATTTAAACCGCGAAGTTACTTACAGAGTGAGAGATAATCAGAGTTTCTGATTTACGCGCGTTTGCATTTTTTCTACTCTCTCTCTCAAAGCTGTTATTGTTATTACGCTCGGCCGTACTCAGGCCCTTGATAAGCTTCGTAGTCAAATAGAGTTAAGGGGCCAACACGATTGGAATCTTGATAGCTTCGGCTATATTTCTTTAGTTTATCTTAGTTTTAGTTTAATTTTTAGTCTCTTAAGTTCAAGCCCAAATGTCGTCTTTGATTGTACACTCCAAGACGCAGTTTTGTTAAATCTTATTTAAATAATAAAGGGTTAGTTACCCTTCCATTTTGTTGTTTCTTGTCACACGAACTTAAGCGATTATTCGCTAACTAGTTCTTAAGATTCGTCACTTTCTACAGTAACTAAGAACTGCACAAGTGAGAATCTTACAAATTAATTTTTATTATAGGACTAAGGCTAAATAATTTAAATTTACTTAAAAATAATTTACATTTATTTATTATTTTAACGTATATTTACTTTCTTTTACTTATCATACGAAAATATTATGACAACGCTTCCATGAAATTCTCTCCTCACCGCGAGAATATTTGAAATTGTAGACGTACAGCAAGATAAAAATTCAAGCAGTAAAAGCTTGCTAACTAATTACATAACAAAGAATCTTTAAAATGTTTTGTCAGTTTCTTATTTTTTAGTATTGAAAGATTAGGATTATTCGCATAAAATTTTGTAGCGTAATGATACGAAGTAAAAATTAACATTTTTCAAAGTATACGGTCACCATGTGTAGTCCATAGTATATGGCATTTACGACTGATGTTTAATAATGCAAATTAAAATATAAGAATAAGAATCTATTCAGGTTAAGACGGTGCACTTTGTTATACTCTAGAGAACAATAAATTACGAAAAAAAAAATATTCAATGTCTTCGTCTCTTCGACTTTTAAGATTAGTTTTGTTCGGTCATCGTTCAGTTAATGAGGCAGGGTTTTAATTAATGACAGCTGCACTTAAATTTTTTGCTTACTTTTATGCATCGTGTAAAAGAATGTCCTGACGGAGTTCTGCTAGAGGATTTTAATTTGTTTTAAATAAATTTTAATAGCATTATTAATTATTAACAACAGATTTCTTCTAAAGTTTTAAATGTCTTCTCCTTCTTGAGGAACCTATAAATTCATTATTTCCGGACATTTCGCGCAGGTGATGATACATAGATGAGCTTCTTACATATTATAAGATTTAAAAAAAGGATCGATACTTGAAGTGAAATCCTTTTTTTTTTCTTTAATCCAAAGGGCGTTAGCCCAGAAGGGCTATTAATTTCGTTTTGCCATTGAAGAATCTGCATAAATGTATATATGTTTCTCGAATTGTGATAAAACAACGGTACACGGAGACATCCAATTCTCAATAATGTAGTCCTCCACCCAAATATGGGCACCTGGAAGGCCGAATTCGGAATTTGTTTTATTATCTATTTCATATTTGTTTATTTACCAATATATCGTATCTATTTCATATCAATTTTTATTATCTATTTCATATCATGTTTTATTATCTATTTCATATTATTTCATAAAATTTGAGGTACTTATCTGATAGCCGTTAGTTATCAGATGTACGGGTATCCTTATACGGATGTTTGATTAAGAAACTCAACAATTTCAAAGCGAGAAATGGCAAAACTGTTAAAAAAAAAAAAAAAAAATCTTCAGCGTGCGAGACTGCGTATTGAAAATTCTAAAGATAGGCTCAATTTTAAATTATTTTGCGATATTGGTGTTGAATTGAATTTTATGGTTTAAGTGAAAAGAACATGGTATTTAATAAATAAAGGTAATTCACAGACCGTGATTTCCCTTTGGGCGTAATGTAAAATCTGAAAGTTTCAGATTATTTTTAGCCCACAGAGCTATTCTGAAGCTAAATCTGAAAGCTTCAGATTTTTATTTCTTTATTTATACTTTTGCTCAAAGTGTGCATCTTACGAGCTATCGTCCTGACTATGATCAGGGTGTACGCATATGCAGATCTAAAATTCAAAGAAACACTTTAATTAATTTTAGTGTTTTAAAGTAATTAGACATTCAAGTTAGAATGTGCGAATAAAATTTCTTCTCGAAAATAATGTTAACAGATTATAAGACCAAAGTTATTCAGTTAAATACCATGGTTTATCACCTGACAACAGCAACTGGGAATCGCCGGGATTTCCAACAAATACAACTTGGCGTTAATTCTCGTAGGCAGATTTTCACTCTTCAAGTAATATTATTTAAATCTAACCACATTTTAAATTTTCTTGTCGCGTATTCTTAGTTGTGACGTTCATCAAAAGAAGGCATTCCAATAATTGTTGGTATAGAAATCTTCTAAATTTTACAAAAATTCCACGCTGAATTTTTTAATGGTGTTTCATATTTGAGCTGTTCATAATGCTTGACTGAAGAAGACTCTGTATCCTTATAAGATATTTATCCTTAGCGTGCCTTGGTCGTGTAATGGTCTGCCCACTGGGAGCGTATTCCAGAGGTCTGCAGTTCGATTCCCGGCGAAGACGTTGCTAAGTTTTCATCTTGCCTGCTTTCAAAAAAATAACCTAATGTGTCTACAGTGGCGCCCGAACTAAAAGGGTATTGGATGATGACTCTCCACACCCAGGATTTGGCCCTAAAAACCCCAGTCGCCCTTAAAGATGGGGGAGTATTTCTCCCGCCTTCTTGGCATGCCTTCGTGGTGTGGTGGTCGGCAAGCTGGGCGCGTGTTCCAGAGTTTCACGGTTCGATTCCCGGCGATGGCATCGCTCATTTTTAATTTCTCCTTCTTCCAAAAAAATACCTAATGTCTCTACAACCTATTATGCTGAGATGCACATACTTTTATTGTAAAATATCAATATAACATCAATTTTTAAAGAATTTTAAAATTTGAGGTTCTTTGCTTGTCTAATAGCTGTCAGTAATTGGACGCTTTTAAAAGATGTTGAAAATTGTTAACATTTACCTACGTCCATTAATCACTATCATAGATACTATTTCAACGAGGTCTTTCGGGTTTATATATTTTAAAAAGAAGCGAATTACTCGTCGGAGGGGTTGTTTTATGTTAATTAGATTACATTTATTATAAATATTTTTAATTTTGATTTTTCGATAGAATAGAAATTGTGGAAAATGAGATCAAAAAGTGCAGTGCCCTAACCGGGACTCGAACCACGGACCTCTCGAATACGCTTCGATTGTGTTGACCACTACACCACAAATGCATGCTAAGAAGGCGGCAGAAATGCCTTTCATACTTCCCCTTTTAAAGGGTTTTGTATCTCTATGTAAATCTACGCACTTGTATCTCTTAACGATATGTAATGCAACATCAGTGTAAGTATTTCCATATTCAGTTGTAATCTCCTATTACTTGATTTATGCAGTATGACAATAGAATGTTAGTAACTGTTCAATGGCCCCGTATCCGTGCCCATGTTCTGAAACCATCCCCTTTTTTCCTAGAAATAGAACATTAAATTTGCCGTCTCCGCGGAGTTGTGTTATCGTGGGATGGTCCTCTCTGGCCTCTCCCTCCTGGGTTGGCACGCAATTCCGTATGGGTATACCCAGATATATCAGGGGCGGAAGCCAGCTCTGCGGTTTAAACCATTTTAAAGGGCGACTGGGGATTAGGGGACCCAATCGCCAAATCCTGGTGGAGGAGAATCATCATCCACCACCCTTTTAGTTCGGGCGCATAGATATTAGGTATTAGGTACTGTAGAGTGAAGCTGGAAGACGTGAAAAATGAGCAATGCCTTCCTCGGAACGCGAACCACAGACTTCTCGAATACGCGCCGAGCGTTCTGACCATTACACCACGAAGGCATGCTAAGAAGGCGGGAGAAATACCTTATAACTTCGTACAAGGAAGTAAAAAAATGCAAATCATATATCGGAGGGGGTGTTATATATTAATTACATTACATTTATTAGAGATATTTTTAATTCTGATTTTGCATAGAATAGAAAATGCGAAAAAACTACGACGAAGTTTAGATTTGTTTTTGGAAAGAATTATTTAGCTAATTCATCGACCATCTTTACGTAATTCCCACAGCTTAGTTGTATGTTATTTCGATCGCTAATGATCTTGTTACTAAAGGGAATACGAACAGCGTATAGTTTATTTGTGTCTTTTTTCCTGGCCTTAATGATGGCCTGGCCGGCGAAATTATTTTTAACTGGGTCGTTCATTAGCGTGTCTTTTGAATTGTATTTCCGAGACCTTCGGTATTGATCCCAGGGTTTTAATTTTGTTCCGAATAATTAGCGTATTCCATAAAAAATAATTAGAGCAAAAGAATTGAGATTAGGAATGAAGTGAATTTTTCTCCGGTCGTCGCTTAATTGTATACCTTCAACAAAATCTTGTTCTTCTCAATTCTGCTGCGGAAGCATTCTTGCATCTTAACATCACGTCCTTGTCTCTCTCTCTGTCAATTAATGTAATTTGCATAACTTATATACGTTATTAGAGCCAACTTGGCTATCAACCTTTTGTAGGTAATGCAGCTCTCTTGGCCGATAACAATGGCCCTCATGGTTAAATTGGCCATTTTCGTTGTACTCTGCGCAAAAAAAAGGGGGGGGGCAGTTCTATATATCTCTTTCTAGTGGGCCTATTTACGAAATTCGACTTGCGTTTTAAATGCCTCGAAAGCGCGACTTAGGATATCTATTAGATTTATATATAGCATTGTTCTAATATAGGTATTTTGACACAAAATCGGACTTTTTCCGAAATAACATACCCATTTTTTTGCCATATTTCGATTCTACGACTTAACTGACGCTAAACTACCAAGTTTTATAGACGTCTCACGAGTAGTTTTAAATATATTCTCAAAATTGAAAAGTGAACTCTTAAAATTTTTGGCTCCTCAATGTTAATTGAGTATGTTATGTATTTATTAATCTCTCTTTTTTTTATTATACTTATTTGATTTTCCCTTTCACATTTCTAAATTCGGATTCTTTTCAAATAAAATTCACTCATTTTTATGATTTATTTTTAAAATTTGAAAACATTTGAACATTTTGAATTATAATCTATAAAACTTTTACAATCATCTTAAATTAGACGTATTTCTTAACATACCCGCAAAAAATTACAATTTTTTATTCAAAATTTCCGAAGATATACCTGAATTTGTATATTGGCACGTTTTGAAATTTGGCATATTTGTTGAAAGCGATAAAACATCAGATGTGTGTTAAACACTTTGCTAAAATTATTTGGAAGTAGAAAGGATGTGACTTTTTTTCCGCTGATACACAATGTAAAATGGTAGGAACGAGGTGACTTTTTTCCCGCTCCGCCGTAATGGAAGAGAAAGAAAAATGGGTTGCCATATATTAAGATGTTCGCCTAGTGAATTATTTTTGGCCAACCTGAAAAAAATTTCGCTAAGTCAAATTTTTCAATTTCTCCGTAAATTTCGCACCAAAATTTTCAAAATTTAATATCTAGGAATAATTTGAGTCATAGATTCAAAATATGGAAACTAATTGGTATGTTATTTCAGAAAAAGTCCGATTTTGTGTCAAAATACCTATGTTAGAACAAAGCTGTATATAAATCTAAAATATATCCTAAGTCGCGCTTTCGAGACATGAAAAACGCAGTTTGAATTTTCTCAAACGGCCCAGTAGAACAGAAGATATAGAACTGTCCCCCCTTTTTTTTTTCGCAGTGTATCTTTTCTCAACATCTGCTGTAGGTACACGCGTGAATTTTTTTGTATAATTAAAGTACATCTATATGATTATACTGAAATGAGCTTTCTAAACATTTTGAGTTTTAGATTAATTTATAGAATATTGTATTTGGAATAGTAAAATTTAACACTTTTCTCACAAAATTTTGTGAAATTTGTTTTCCTTGGTTTATCACAAAACACTCATTTCAATAGATATTAAGAAACATAATAAATAAGCAATAAACATTTTACATACCTGTGAGCAGTAGTTCCTCAAAAGTAACCTAATACATCTACAGTGGCGCCCGAACTGATTGATATTGGATGATGATTCTCCACTAGGATTTGGCGATTAGGTTCCCTAATCCCCAGTCGCCCATTTAAAAGGGGGAGTATATAAGGCATTTCTCCCACCTTCTTCGCATACCTTCGTGGTGTAGTAGTCAGCACGCTCGTTGCTTATTCGAGATGTCCGTGATTCGAATCCCGGCGAGGACATTACATATTTTAACTTCTCCAGCATTAATAAATACCTAATGTCTCTATAGTGGAGCCCAAACTAAAAAGGGTAGAGGATGATGATTCTCTACCACCAAGATTTGGCGATTGGTTCCATTAATCCCCAGTCTCGTTTTAAAAGGGGGGTATATAAGGTATTTCTCTCTTTCTTAGCATGCCTTCGTGGTGTAATTGGAAGTATACTCAACGCGTATTCTAGAGGTCCGTTGTTCGAGTTCCGGCCAGAGCATTTCTCATTTTTCCCGCCTTCTGCTTAAAATAACGTAATATCTCTACAATTTTTATATTTTTAGAAGCTTAAAAGTTCGGCAAATAATATTTTGTTTTCTCGAAGTGTTCATTTTTCTCTCCAGCAATCATAATATAAATCCTTTATTTTACCAATAATAATTCTTTTTTATGCTTAAATATTGAACGCGTCCTCGAGATTACCCATAGCAGCCTCGTTGGCTGGCATGTCGGCCCTCTTATTGCCTATAACGCCAATATGGGCTTTCACGCCATTTCACTCACTTCTTGTAGGTGTTTAATTGGTACTTAATGTGAATTTCTTAGCCTAAAAGAAATCTTTGAAAATAATTTTGGGTATTTAAATGATAGAAGTGACGATTTCCTCTTGCAGGTTATCCCAGCCTTAGTTATAATCTTATTTATTACCAAGAACTTCACATTATAGGATTATGTTTGTTAATCCTTCTTCGAGATTTTCAATCATTATGAATTATTCAACCATTCAATCATTCATCCTTTCAATCATTATTCCGATCATTATAATTAATATACGTTACAGAATCTATGCTCTCTTTGGTAGCATACAATAGAGAGGTTATAAAAACTTTCGAAGAATTACCTCCTAGCCTTGTGATACAAAAAACAAAGTCAGAAGAAGGATGTATAAGATCCTTTTTGTTCGAACTCTAAAATAACGATTATCCAACTTGGGTTTACACAAGCCAATCACTTCTGGCTAAATGTATACGTAACAAATAATAACTTCAAAGTGTGGTAGGTTGACCTAACGGCTCACAGAATAATTGACCGCGCAGGAAATACTCTGGTTTGTACGAAACCGGCGAGACAAATTTAAATGGCTAGAAGCACCCAGCCCTATAGAATCAAATCGCTAATAATCACTGCACAACGTGGCCTGGAAGAGGCAGACACGCTCTAGAACCTAACTTCTGAAACTCTTTCTTACTTAGCAGTTCTTTCTGCCTATATCTGAATAAAAGCTCGTTATCTCACTTACATTCTGGCATGAAAAACGTAGGTGAAAAGAGAGTAATAGGAAGATACTAAAACTTAAAATGAACTATTAGTTAAAAATATAGAGATAAACCTCGAATCGTATACTTCGAATTTAAATCTGCAAAATTCAAACCAGATAATAGTTTTTAACGAAGAAGCTATGTTTTTGCCTTTACCTCCTTCCAAAAAAAAAAGTAAAAGAAAGAAAAGTTCAAAATAACAAGGAAACAAAAATTAACTTATAATCGGAAATGCTTTCAGATTATAGTCTAACACGTCAAAAACAGTTTACCAATAAAAAAAAAGTAAAAGAGAAGGTAAATGTGAAATAATAATAACACAGAAAAATCGTGAAAAAAATTTGGAAACTTTTACCGCTTTTACTCTTCAAGGAAAAAAACAACTGTTTTATCAGTTCTTAAAACAAAAGTGTTACTGTCGAAAGAAATCGAAATTTAAGTTAAAAACGGTTTTCCTATAACATTAAGTTTTAACTTAAAAAATTATTAAGAAGATTCTTTTTCCTCTGCCCTTTCCCCGTCATGAACATCAAAATATTAAAATCCTCACCCTCATTTAAATAAAATTTAAAAAAGAAAAAAATCTGAACGGTTTCAGATTTTAAATTACGTTCATAAGGGCGTTTTTTAACGTTTTACATTTATTTATTAAACATCATGGTCTACTTACTCAAACCATAAAATTAAGTTCAATAGCAATATCGCAAAATAATTTTAAAATGCGTACATCTTTAGAAATTTCCGATACACAGTCTCGCGCGATGGAAATAAAAAGTGTTTTTTTTTTTTTTTTTTTTTCCCTTAAATTTTTCGAAGTGTTGTCATTGCTCGCTTGGAAATCGTTGGGTTTCTTAAACAAAAACTCATAAATTCTTTAGAAAATATGAAACAGATAATAAACAAATTTCATGCTCCAAATTTGGGCTTCCATGTGCCATATTCGGGTGGACATGCACGTTATTGAAACCTTAGATAGCTCTAGATACCGTTGTTTTACCACAGTGCAAGAAACATACCTACATTTATGCAGATTTTTCATTGTTTAATTTCTTTAAATATAATAGAGTGAGATAATATTGGGTTGCATCAGTTTGAATAGTGATTCGCCTTTTATAGTTTTCAACGCGAAATGCCAAAACGAAATTAATAGCCCTTCAGGGCAATTTGGCCCTTTGGACTAAAGATCATATTTAAGACCCTCCTTATCTTCTATGATAGATTTCAAAGAATGAAAATAAAGGCTACATTTATTTTATCTTGCAGTCGCACGGAAAAGAACATTTTATTATTTTTTTCTTTCGGAATTTCTTGGGAAAAAAACTCCTTTGAAATGGCATTGTTAGTAACAGATTATTACCTGCTTGTAAAATAACTCTTTGCTAATCGGCACATTAACAAAGAGTGCCTAAAGGCAAATTAGCCTAAAAGGGGCATTAGTAAAGAGTAAGTTATGGTCAGCTAGACGTGAAATTTAAAGTCAACGCTAATTATGCAGATTGAATACATATATAATAATAATTATATTTCGTGCGTACGAATTTGTAATTATCTGAATGCACAAATCCGATAATAGGTTAATAAAATTTATTCTTATGAAGAGAAATATTTCAGAACTTTGGAATTTTCCTCTGAGATATTGGTACAAGTGTTCACAATATCACGCAGTATGATCAGTAGTTATAATTCAAACCAATAAAAACGTTACATACAACGCAATGCAAAGCGCATCTTAAGGCAAAGCTACTCAGATGTCTCAGTTCACGCGGAGCTAAAAAACTCGCAACAACAATAACTAATCAGCTGACAACATATGGTCTCTCTTCGACCTTAAATAGTTTTCAAGAGGTCGCCAAGGGATTCCTAGCACTTACTGCTTCTCAAACATTTTTATCTCCAACGCGCGAGGCTGTGTATCGGAAATTCTAAAGAAATTAAATATTGAAGAATCTGAATGAATGCATGTATGTTCCTCGCACTGTGAAAAATGACGGTACCTAGGGCCATCAAATTCTGAATAACCTAGTCCTCCATCTGTAACGAACTCGACGATTTCAAAGCGTGCAGTGGGAACACTGTACGGGGGGGAAAATTTAATCTCCAGCGCACGCGGCTGTGTATCGGAAATTTTAAAGGTATTTTGTTTTTAAATTATTTTGCGATATTGCTGATAAATTGAAAAAAAGCCCTTTGGGCATAATATAAAATTGCCTTTTATAGTTTTCAAGAGTATACACCACGAACTATACACCACGAAGGCATGCTGAAAGGAGGGAGAAAATAGCTTATCTTTTAGAGGGTGACTGAGGATCAGGGCACGCAATCGCCAAATCCTGGCAGTGAAGAATTATCAACCACCACCTTTTAGTTCGGGCGCCAATGTAGAGGCATTAGGACTGGAGGAAGGACAGTAGGAAGTATCAGAAAACTGAACAAATGAGCAATTCTTTCAGAATTTTTTTTCTTAGTATTTATAATTTTTATTTTGTTTTGAAATTTAATAAATTGCATACACTCAAAAAAGTCTATTTAAATGATTGAAGTAATGAAGGACGTTGTCAATAAATGCGAAAACTTCTAATTTCTATGAATTTAGAAACGTCATCTTTTTCGATCGCCTATTTCTGTTCGACGAGATGACAAAGAACAAACATAACTGCCCTTTAAAATAATCATAGGATATTCAAATGGCGGTATTAAAGAAATGGGATTTTTATTCATATATATTCTCCTAGCTTCCAGTCGGATAGAGATCAATCAATTTTACAAAAGCATTATCCTCGATTACGCCATTTCTTTTATGAAATACAAATGCATTACGAAAAGAAAATGAAATAAAATGCAGCTCAAAAAGAAAAAAAAAAAAAAAAAAAAAAAAACATGGCGGCTGTATTCTCTTGGCTTCAAAATGGCGACGATTTCGTGCAAAAGAATAAAAGCTTTTGAATAATAGGACTTCTCAAAGACTCAGCAAAAGAAAAAAAGTTAAGGAGGGGGGGAGGAATCCTTGACTGTTAAGGATAATCCTGTGATTTACCGAGATCATTATTCAAGGCGCTGGTTTTTTCTTCAGAGAAATTTCCACATGTCTGCAAGCGGGTCTTGGCAACAGATAGTTCGCGGGACGTTCTTTTCGAAGAATTTTTCGTTGGAAAAGATGTCGTATTTTCCAAAGCATTCCTGGTTAGAAGTTTAATCTTATTAGCGAACCTTTTGAATTATAATTGAGTAGAGTTTCTCGTTAAATGGGCTTAGTTTTAAAGCATTGTAGCAAATTCCGTGGTTAATTAGATTTTTCTTTTACTTCCGATAAATTTGCGATGCTCAATCGTTAATGGTTTATATAAGAACAAAGGAAAGAATTTTATTCTCGATATATTATTCATACTTTGTAGAGTCATTAGGTTATTTTGAACCAGAATACATGAAAAATGAGCAATTCCCTAGTCGGTACTCGATCCTGTACATCTCGAGTACGCGCCGAGTGTGCTACCGTTACACCACGCAGGCATGCAGAAAAGAGGGAGAAAATTCCTTATATACTCCAGGCGTAGCCTGTTTTGACCATAAGACCAACTTGTTCGGTTAGGTGGGTCCAGCTTCGCCCACTTCTGGTACCTTAAATACTACCCCTTTTAAAAGGCGACTGGGGATTAGGGAACCCAATCGCCAGATCCTGGTGATGAAGAATCATCATACACCACCTTTTTAGTCCAGATTCCATTGCAGTCATTAGTAGCATTGCAGTCATTATTTTGAGGTAGGAGACTTAAAAAATGAGCAATGCCGTCTCTTGGGATTCGAACCTGGACCTCCCGAACACGCGCCGAGTGTGTTAACCGCTACACCACGAAGGCATGCTGGAAGGACGCCCTTTCTAAAGAGCAGCTGTGAATTAAAGGACCCAATCGCCAAATCCTGGTGGTGACCATAACCTGTTTTTTCTGACGCCACTGTAGAATCATTAGGATTTTTGAAGCAAGAGTGTATGAAAAAGAATGTTACAACAGTACCTTATATACTCCCCCTTTTTAAGGGCAACTGAGGATTAGGGGACTCGTTCGCCAAATCCTGGGGTGGAAATACATCATCCACCACCTTTTTTAGTTCGGGCGCCACTGTAGAGACATTAGGTTATTTTTAAAGCAGAAGATATAAAAAATGAGCAATGCCCTCTCCGGGAATCGAACCTGGACCTCTTCACTACGTTCCGAGTGTGCTAACTTGTACACCACGAAGGCATGCTGAAAGGAGAGAGAAAATAACTTATCTTTTTAGATGGTGACTGAGCATCAGGGCACGCAATCACCAAATCCAGGCAGTGAAGAATTATCAACCACCCCCTTTTAGTTCGGGCGCCAATGTAGAGGCATTAGGACTTTTGAAGTATCAGAAAACTGAAGAAATGAGCAATGCCTTAGCCGGGACTGGAACCTCGACCTCTAGAAGACGCATCGAGTGTGCTACCGTTACACTCCGAAGACATGCATAAAGGAGAGAGATAACGCTTTATAAGTTTTTTAAGTTATTTAAGGCAGACGTAAATGGCGTGAACATAATCCCTTTGCACAATTCATCTGCAAAGACTGAACGTTTTAACCAATTCCTCTTAAAACAGCGTTTTCGTTCAACTGGGGGTCGCGACACCAATTGGGGTCGTGGGACCTGCAGTGGGGGTCTCCAAAAATTGTAGCAATTTTGATATTTCCTTGACTCATTATAATAATTTTACAATTCCAAAATATTTTTACGTGATGTATCTGAAAATAGGTAAAGATAAGACAATACTGACAAAGAAAAAACGAAAACGTTCAGGCGCATTTTTTTTATAATAGGAACTTTCATTTTGCTTTAGAAATGAAAGTTAACCTAAAACTGCACTAGTATATTGCATTCCAAGTTAAGAAACTGACAGCGTTTGTCGGATTTGCGCTATGTTTATGGAATTGACATAGTTTATGGAATTTGTCGTAAACATTATGGGGTCCCCACATCAAAAGTTTTAAGAAATCCTGTGCTAAAATGTAATCTGCAACATTTATTGCTGTTATAAAATTTCAACTTGTTTTTCCTGTAATAATCATTCCTTGTGTGCAGAATACTGTTAATAATTTGTTTTTCAGCCTGTGATCCTTTCTGTCTTTGATCAGAAAGCTGAAAATAAAGATAGTAGCAAAAAATTGCTGTTAAACTGTTATCAGTGCAAACATTTTTGAAGGAATTTTCGCAAGTTTGATTTTTGATGCTTGTTTCATAGTCCTGAAACAAAACGGTAATAATCTGCTTAAGCTGAAAATCATTTATCGTGATTAACCCTTTAAAGGCCAAAACGCTCGAGATTGCCTTTCATTCAAACGACCAAAACCGTCCAAAACGGCCGAGATTGCTAAGTTGCTTTCTTCCCTTCCCCTAAGGCATGCCCGTACCGATTACCCCAAATACATTGTATCACTTTACTGAACGAGTTTCTCCCAAAAGGCTAATGGAAGCTTCGCTGTTAGGAATTAGAAAGGATGTCATTTGAAATCTTCACACATTGTACGTTAATGAACAGGGAGGGGAGGAAACAGACGGGATAGCTAATGGACGGGGACGGGCGTTTCGGTATTTTATGGATACAGGTTAGCGGCTGTTTCGGTGTTCTAAGGGTTAAACAAGTTTTCGTTTCAGAAATCTTGAGCAAACCACCATTCATTGGAAATGAGTAACTTAGAAGGAATTTATTTCTGAGGAAGAAGTAATAATTCTGCATTTTTCAAAAAGGCAATGAATAGAGAGTTAAAAAGAACTCAGTTTGTCTAAGCCGAAAAACATCTCGATGACATAAGTGGTTTAACTGTATGACAATGAGTCGTCACATAATTCCATTCTCGTCAAGCAGTTTCCAGAAAGGAATTCTCATTCCCTCCTTTTTCGTGTTCCCACCTGTAGATCACATTCTTCTACTTAAAGTGGATCATTTTAAGTAAAAAGAAGATCTTTGAATCACCTGTAGATAACTTTTTTTTTAACTTCTCGAATCAAATTTTAATAGTTTAGTGTGATTCTTTTAGAGCTGACATATTTCACTGGGCTGCAGTTTTATTAAAATGTATCCAATTTTAATGCGGTTTGCGACAAAAGATTCAGGAAGGATGAAAATTTAGTGGTCCGTCCCCATTTTTTTGATGCACACCGCCAGATACACAAAGAAATAAGAAATAACGAAAGCTACATCATTCCTCGAAATTCCATACAAAAGGGACTGCATACTGTTCAAGTCAGAACAGTTTGACGTTTCGCCACATGCCACACGTCAAAAGAAATTATGCACTTCATCAGGAGTTTATTTGGTGACCCAATTATTTATAAAGTTTTGTGGCCTTCGCAGTCGTCAGATTTCTCCTTGTGGAGTTTTATAAAGGGTCTTTTCTATCCCAATAAAACACGAACATTATATGAATTATAGGATACCATTTCTAGGGAAATTGCAAACATCACTATCGACACATTGGGAAGTGTCGCAGCCAACATGGAGCGGCGAGTTCAGTTATGCTTACGGAAGGAGGCTGGTCATTTCAAAAGCCTATTGTAGGGTAAGTAATTTAAAACTTTATAACCTTTACAAATCTCTGTAGAGAGAGACATTATGTTATTTCGAGCAGGAGACGTGAAAAATGAGCCATACCCTCGCAGGAGTCTAACCACTGACCTCTGCCATACGCGCCGAGTGCGCTCACCATTACACCACGAAGTCATGCTAAGAAGGGGGGAGAAATACCTAATATACCTCCTTTTAAAGGGCGACTGGGGATTAGAGGAACCAGTCGCCAAATCCTGGTAGTGGAGAATCATCATCCACCACCTATTTTTTTTTTATTTTGGGCGCCACTGTAGAGGCATTAGGTTATTTGGAGCAGGAGATTTGAAAAATGAGTAATGCTGTCATTGGGACTCGAACCTCGGACCTCTCGAACATGCGCCGAGTGTGCTGACCATTACACCACGAAGGCATGCTAAGAAGGCTGGAGAAATACCTTATATCCTTACTAGTCACGTTTGGTATGCCACATGGAAATCGGAGTTTTAACAACGTTTCAAAAACGCGGGCCGTACTTCCTTATATAGTATTTCACGGTTTTCGTTATTTCTTATTTCTTTTATTTTTCCAGCTTTGCACGTCAATAAACGGGGCGGGCCAATAAAGTTTCCTCTTTCCTGAATCTTTTGCCGCACCCCGCATTAAAATCGATTACTTTTTAACAAAACTACAGTCCAATCAAATAGGTCATTCCTAAAAGTGTCACCCTGTACGAACAAGATTCAAAAAACGATAACCAGGCACTGTAAATGATATTCCGAGTATTATATTCTACAAGAGAGCCCGACAACTGCATAAACCTGCTTGACTTATTTGTAGAAATGTTGCATAAGTATATGCTACCAAGATATCTTGAACACTAAAAAGTAAGAATATTGTTTTCTTAAACCTTTCTATATTTTGTTTGAACTTAGTCTTTAACTTTCGTGCGTGCACCGTGACATACTCATACTTATTTCGCCCTGTCACTTTACACTATTTCTCTAGCTCCAAAAATGTAAATTATTTAGCTATGATAATTAGAACTTCTCGATTACGCACCAAGTGTGCTACCTTTACACCATGACGGCATGCAGAAAGGAGGAAGAAAATTGTACTTTTTGCCTCATATCTTTTAGCCCAAAGGGGGTTTGCCTCTGAAGGACTATTGTTTTCGTTATGCGATTTTGCGTTAAATCACTATAAATCTCCGTTTCACTTTTAAAACTGTTGCCACCAAATGTTAGAGACCTGCATTATATTTGAAGAAATTAAATAATGAAAAATTTCCATAAATGTATGTATATTTCTCGCATTGTGATAAAACACGGATCATAGAATTTTGAATGACGTAATCCTACTGCGAATACGGCATGTGGAAACCCAAATTTGAAATTTCAAATTTGGTTTATTATCGATTTCATATTTTGTAAATCTTCAACGAATTTTCAATTAACAAACTCAAGGATTTCAAAGGAGCCATGGCAACACTCTTCGGGGGGGGGAACCTCTTTATCTCCAGCGCGTGGAACGGTGTATCAGAAATTCTAAAGGTATGTTCATTTTAAAATTATTTTGCAACATTGCTATTGAACTGAATTTTATGGTTTAAGTGCAAAGAACATGATATATAATAAAAAAGATAACACACAAAACGTTATAAAAACACCACTTCAGACGTAATTTAAAATCTGAAACCTTTCAGTTTTTTTTTATTATTATTATTAATTTTTTTTTGCCATCGCCCTCACTGAAAAGAAACATCTTTGTTTCATTCAAAAGCGTGTATTTCATTTCCAAAATATGCTTCAAGGTGTTATCTGATAATTGTTACCTAATAAGCAGACTTTTTCAGGTATACTCTATTAATCCAACGTAAAAGCTACAACTGCCAGACTGTTTATTTTGATTTGTATAGTATTAATCATCCATTTTCTCAGTCCTAGCAATATATATTTATTTTATTCTCATTTTCTTTTATATTTTTACTTCCTTGTACGATGTAAAGGAAGTATTGTAATCACGAAAAATTTCGTGTATCATATTTCAAAGAAAATATTCATTTTAACCGTATTAAATGCAATTTAACTATGTTTTCGTGCGACATCTGTACATAAGGACATAATAAAGGATACTTTTTCCAAAAATGGGGTACAAAAAAGATTTAAAATGAATTCAGAAGAAATTTTTCCTGGCGTCTGTTCGTACGTATGTATGTATCTCGCATAATTCAAAAACGAGTGGCCTCAGAACGTGTAAATTTTGTATATGGGACTGCTGTAACATATAGTTGTACACCTCTCGCTTTCGTTGCAATCTTCTGCACCAATATATATAGATATATATATATATGTATGTTATTTAGCTCAGTCAGCTCATTTTTTATATTCTTCACAGGTTGATAAATTGCGCATTTTTACCTTTAAAAAATTATGTTGTTCTCATCTTCCGGTTAAGGTTCTTTAGTTAATCTCCATACAATAGTTCTAGAATTACCAACAATTTAAAAGTTGTTTTTTAAATTTAAAAGTTAAAGTTTTCTGAATTTTCAGTTCATTTATAATCTTTATGAATTTCTTTGTTTATACGTAGAGTGTTTCTCCTTACCATATACAGTACGTCTCAAAAACTGCGAGAAGGATGTAATGTTTTTATTGAAACTGCATGCTTTTATATGCTTTTATAGAGCTATCGAATTTTGAATGACGTAATCCTTCTACGAATATGGGCATGTGGAAGACCAAATTTGAAATTTGGAATTTGTTTTATGATCGATTTCATGTTTTGTAAAACTTTAACGAATTTTTGAGTAACAAACTCAACGATTTCAAAGCGAGCAATGGCAACACTCTACTGCGGGGGAATAAAACTTTTTATTTCCAGCGGGCTCGGAACTGTGTATCGGAAATTCTGAACATTTGCTCATTTTAAAATTATTATGCGACATTGCTACTGAACTGAATTTTATGGTTTAAGTGCAAAGAATATGATATTTAAAAAATAAAGGTAACACACAAAACGTTAAAAAAACGCCCCTTTGGGCGTAATTTAAAATCTGAAACTTTTCAGATTTTTTTTGGGGGGGCTTGTATTTTTTTCTCATATATTAGAATACCTATAAGTACTTGCAACTCTTCGAGTCACGTTGTTCTCTTTCCTCGACACTGAAGTACCCATGAGGCGCTGTTCTTCCTCATCGTTCTCCATTTTTCCCATACATGCCTTTCCTCACCTGAAGACAAAAGTATCATCATAAGCTTTTAAGAGGCATTAGGTTATTTTGAAGTATTAGAGATGAAAAATGTGCAGTGTCCTCGCCATGAATAGAACCTGGACCCCTGAACCTTGAATACGCGCCGAGTGTGTTATCCGTTACACCACGAAAGCATGCTAGAAGGAGGGAGAATATACCTTATATACTGCTCCTTTTATAAATGGCGACTGGGGATTAGGCTACCCAATCGCCAAATCCTGGTGATGAAATGTGCGAGGTTATTTTGAAGCAGGAGAGGTGAAAAATGTGCAAAGCACTCGTCTGGACACGAACTTGGACCTCTCGAATACGTTCCGATTGTGCTAACCGTTTCACCAGATAGGCATGCTGGAAGGAGAAAGAAAAGACGTTTAAACCAACCTTTTAAGCTGTGCTCACTTAACTCCAGTGATTCAGAACAAAATTTTTTAAAGTTCTCTGTCAGTCTGTAACGTAAAACTGTTATAGACTCATCTGCATCTTCGACCACAACAAGATAGGAAAACGTACTTTGCGGTTTGTTAATGTACGGCTGTAAATAACATGGATTTAATTGCTTTAATCTCTTCTAATCGCCTTTTCCCTATCCCTTTTTCCCATGTATAAAGAATAACATTCTCATCATTTTGGACACGACATACATGTGCGTCTTTAATGTTGTGTTATTTTCTGTATATGGATGCTTCTTAAATTGGAAAACTGTTCTGTTAAAGAGTGTTTATTAAGAGTGTGAAGCACTATTATGATCAGGAAGTATGTATTAACTTCTATAAGAGCTTGAGATACATTTACTATTAATTTATATTTAACAATTTCTTGGTAACATATTTAACCATTTCTTGGTAACATATTTAACAATTTCTTGATCTTTTATTTTTTATTTATTTATTTTTTTTTTCTGTGACATACATACTTTGACAGAAGAGTTCCAGGACAGAGGTCGTAAAATAAATTAGAAAATTGATTTTCCAGGTAATGATCCTGCCTGCTATCAAAGTAGTCCCCTTGGCTATTTATACACAACTGGCAACGTTTCGCAAGGAAATCTTCAACTGCGATGCTTGCGAGCTCATTTGTCACCGCCCGTTGGGTATCTGCAATAATCTTGCAAAAGCGTTCCTTTCGGTCCCTTTTTCACTCATGTAAACAAGAAAAAAATCACAATAATCTTCGACACAAATGTGGGACAATCACTGCCGACGTTTCTGGAGGTCTTGGAAGCAAGCGGAGAAATCTTCAACTGCGATGCTTTCACTCTCATTTGTCACAGCCCGTTGTATGTCTGCAATACTGTTGAGGAAGCTTTCCTTTCAGTCACCTCTTCACTCACGGAAACAAGAAAAAGTCACAATAGTCTTTGACACAAATGCTGGATCCCGTCTGGCTCTATCGAGCATAAATTCTTCGTCTTTACCCTTTCTGTTCATCTGTTAGTGAGTGAGGGGCGATACTTGCATTAATTTCCCGTTTCCCTAAATCTTCGCGAAAAATCGTATGACACATCATGATTTAAATTCAGTTCTTCTGATATCATACGCACAGTTACACGACGGTCTTCTTGCAATAACATGCTACCCGTTTGGATCGGTATGTGCTAGAGACGGGCGACGAGCTTTGAGATCCCATTGCACTGAATCTCTGCATGCACGAAACCTTTTGTGCGACTCGAGAACACAACTTCTCGAAAGTGGCTCTCTTGCATACGCTTATTTAATTATGTTCCACGTTTCACGGGGGATTTTGGCAACCACACATCTCTTGTTTAAAGTTAAGAATCAACAGACTGACTATTTCCATGCGATCAACATCCTCGTTAAGATGGAGTATCCCATGTCACTTGCTTAGAATATAGTACAAAACAGTAATGGAAAGAATTATTCTGTATGTCGGTGCTATTTGAAGAACTAACATCGCTTCCCAAATCAGACGTTCACTACTCTCTATACAGCGACAGCAGCTTCTTCTCATTTGCAATGCTTATCGTACCACGTCCACGGTACCCCTACAAATTATCGCAGGCACGCCGCCTCTGGACTTGTTAACTGAACGAGAGGCTGCAGTGGTTAACGTAAGCGGGCTACGACGCACCATGAGTCTCTGGGGACAAATTCCTATCCATACAGATTATGTGCATCACATACCGCAAGCTCTCTCCCACCCTGCTAAAAATAACCTCGTGGACGCTATCTACTTTAATAGAACACAGGACGCGGGATTTGCAAATAGTGTTTTCACTGATGGCTCTAAAACTCCAGGGGGCACGGAAAGCGGAATCTGTATAATTTCTGGAGGAGCTTTAACGTATGAGTGAAAAAGAAAGCTCGCTTCTGAAAATTCTGTCTTTCAGCCGGAGCTCATAGCTATTAGAGCAGCTCTTCTCCACCTGAAGAATAATCCCACAGTTCCCAATATCATCTCACAGACTCAGCCTCAAGCCTCCCTGAGATAGCTGGAATTCGTTCTCGCAGCCCTATCGTCAGCAGTATTAGAGACATTCTAACCCACATGTCTGCCTCGCAAAGACCCTCACTCATCTGGGTGCCCGCTCATACGGGAATAGAAGAAAATGAGATCACAGATGTTGTCGCAAAGGGAGCAGCGGATTCATTCACTTTGTGAGAAGTCCCGACCCTTAGGGCAGTCTCGGACCTAAAGAGTCGGACATTTCATCAGCTCCTAGGAATATGGCAAGAACGTTGGGATCAAGCCTGCACACTAAGGCCTGTTTACGATCTCATTCCCAAGGTCAAGACAACAATCTAAACTAATAGCAATTGCATGACGTATTTCCTCACTGATCATGGGCCCTTCCCTTCATACCTCTGCCGCTTTGGCTTGAGAGAGAATGGTAACTGTGAATATGGGGAAGAGGGTCATCCAGACCATTTTGTGTTCTCTTGCCCACACACAGCACTTTACAGCCTCAAGCAACCAGAAACCAGATTATGGCCAAATTCATTTCAGAATCTACAAAGTAACAGAGTTGTCCAGCGGAAATTGAAAACAATAATTGACTACTGTACTAGAAATTACTCTTCTGACGCTGGAAGATAGTAGCCATAAGGTACAAACTTGAGTCGTGTCTAACACACATTAGGTTCTAATAATGCCATTTCTAAGCACAATTCTCTTAGAAATAGACATCGCACCTTCAGTATGGCATTAACTCTTCTTGAACTGCAACATTTAGTAACCTGAAGAGAGATTACTTGCTCTGCAAAGCATAGCAGTATACACGTTAGAACTATATAAGGTAGTAACTATATAAGGTGTCAGCAACAGAGTATGTGTTACGTATGTTCAATATGTAATTTTGTATTTATACTGTGCCAGGTTTTCATACACAAAGTTTGTACTGTATCTGAATGATGTACTATATCTGTACATGTTTATATCTTTTATTAATTGTACCTAATTTATACTAAGGATCACGCGTACCTTAATGTCATGCTTCATGTGAACTTTAACTGTCATGATAACGTATATTTGTTTAAATGTATATATGAATATGAGTGAGAGTATGTATACTTTTATTTGCTTCGGAATGTATGTAAGTGTGTGTATATCTGTATCTGAGGTGGTATTTATATGTATATACATATATTTTGATTGTACATTTCTTTAAGTGTTTTGTATGCGAATGTATATTTCTTTTTTGCATTTTATAAATGTCGTCTGCTCAGCCTGGGGCTGCGGCCTGGCAGCTAGTGGTTAACTCCCGTTGAGTTGGTAACCAATTCTGCATGGATATATCTATACCTGGGACGGAAGCCAACTCAGCGTTTACTCCCCTAATCACTATACCGTCTGCGCGGCAAATCGGCATCCATTGTGTCACTATGCGACAAGAATCCGAATAGTATTTTGCTAAGCACAGCCCTGCCACCTAGTAAGTTTGCGGGAAGCATGGCCAAGCTCGTGTCAAATAAGAATACATACCATGTAACATAACAACATTTGTTCCTTTAGTATTGCAAATTCAGAAATTAAAAAAAAAAATGTCCTGGAACTTCTCTGTCAAAGGATGTATATAGCAATATCTTAGTATATATCCAAATTTACTGTTTTATAAATATCCCGTTAATATTTATTGGTATTTTTTGTTCTTTTTAGGAGCCAGCCGGCGTGAGCTACTTTGCAGCTGCCCCGGCCACTGACCTGAGCCCCGGCACGCCCCATGCGGCTCCATCACCCCCCTCCGCCTTCCCTAGCACACCACTCACAATTGCACCTCTTCTGTTTTTACATCTCCGCTGAGGACGATAGTTTGACGTTCTTGTGACAGACTAAGTACTTGAGCCCCTGTCCGTGTGCGTGCGTGCGTGTCTGTGTGTGTGTGTGTATGTGTTCAGAAAGGACCACACTTCGTCCTCAATGGTGCTGCCCAGGGCTGCCTTTACTCAAGGTGAGTCACTTTCGTCTTTTATATATTTTATCTTTTAGATATGCAATAAATATTTGATTTATGGCCCAATGTAAGTGATAATTTTAAAGGGGGTCCTGTCCAGACTAAAATATGAGAGCGTACTGTCTTAGAGCGTACAGAAGAGCCTCTACTTGGGCTTGAACTCGGGAATACTAAGATATCTAATTTAACTAATGCTTAACGAAAACGATATAGCCGAAACTATCAAAATTCTAAGGAGTTGGCCCCTAAATATTAACTAACTCGCGAAGCTATCAAGTGCCTGAAATACGGCCGAGCGTAGTAATAGCTAAGAGAGAATGTAGCCAAAAGGCGAACGCGCGCTACTCAGAATCGCTGGCTCTCTAACGAAGTCGGTGGAACTTCGACTTAAATACCGCTCTTCCTCATTTGCATAATCCGCTATTCTATAAACACACTCTCGCAGAAAATTGTAAGCTGAAATTAGGAGAGACAGGAAAGTAGCTTTAATTAAAGATAACCATTAAAAACTTAGGATAAACCTTACAATGGTATGATAAGGCTGTTATTTAAAAAATGTTGATTCCTAAAAAATACAAATGTTATTTTGAAAAATTAATGCAAGAGTGCCATTAAAAAATTTTTATTCGAAATATGTAAAAAAAACAGTGAGATGATCTCGGTACAACATAATAAATTTGTATTTTCTGTCTGGATGGGATTGGAAATCAGTGAAATCTACCTGACAACGGAAATAAATTTTGAAAAAGGCATAAGTTTTACAAAACAATGCCCTTTTTTTAATACCTTTTTTGTTTTTTCTGGTAGGGCTCACAAAGGTGGTTGTACAGTACAATATCGTTACATGTAACGTTTTGGTATTTGGTTGAAAATTCTTTCAACATTCTGTCACGTCGTCCGTGTCCATCACTCCAATGAGGTTTCATGAAGTACGGGAAATAACTCAGCGTCAGTGACGTCCGTATAGTTTCGACGCTTCCTTTAACAGGATAAATGAATGTACTTTTGTTTTCTACAAACATTACGTCCCCGCGATTCAGCGGCCAGTAGTCCCGTGGCTCCTTTTTAGTAGTCATTTTGGCTTTTTTCCTTAATTTATTAACTTCTCGTAAGTAATTAAGACACAATAACACGCCGAACAAATACTAATTCAGAAGTCAAACAACAAAAATCAGCGTTATATTTTTAAATTTTCACAGGACTAGTTTCGATAGTTTTACCGAACCAGCATCCTCAGCTGCAAAAGCGCAAATGAACGAGATAGGATATAATGATTAGATAAAAGAAGAAAGCCTGGACAGAAAATAAGCTAGTGGCGCCATCTGTTGATGAAACCAGAACTAAAACATAATTTCTTTAAAGGCCAAAGGCAAAGATGGATTGGTAAGTAGTTAGTTCTGGTAAGTAGTTGCGGTACTAGAAAACGAATCGGAAATGTATTTCCTATTTTGCCGGTTTGTCATTGGTATTCTACAGAATGCCAAAGAAATGTGTGAAATATAAATCGTGTCAGAGTTTTCGTAGTCTGTTTTCGTCTGTTTTCGTAGTTTTAGTCATTATATACAATGCCGGATTTCAAACTTTGCCGGTAACACTTAAAAATTATTCAATAATTATGTTTATAAAGCTTTTCAGAAAAATGCAAAAAAAATGTGCTGTTATGTTTACGAAATGCGAAGAATATACGATTTTTCTTAAAGTAAGTTTTATTGGAAACATGAATATTGGTGCATACGGTAACTTTGCATTTAACCGAGACGATATTAGAAGTAGCGACCATAAATATCGAAACAAGCTTTTCTGCTCTGTCGAATAGCTCACTGAATATGATCCAACAAAAGGGTGGCCCTAAATATGAATGCAGCAAGAAGATAAATAAACTCACCTCTTTCTATATTAAGTAAGGTTCGAAGCACAGGTTTCTTACAATTGCCTCACAGAGAAAATTCAGAGTTCTCAAGTATTACCATCGTCACAACCATATGACCACCCCTCCACAGCAATTCAGGAATAGGAGTATAGTCAGTCACATGCAAGGGGAATGAACGATAGAGCGGCATGCCATGTAGTACCAAGCAGGATAGGTCATCGAGAAAATCATTTGGTATATCACAGAGAATTTAGCGGAGCTGATGGTTCTGCAATCGAAGACCAAATTGTGATCACACACGGTTGTTGTGGCTGCTGGAAGGCCCTGCCATGTGAGAGACTTGCCTCATCATTCAACAAGTGTAACGAAGGTCTTGATGAAATAGCTATTTACAAAAGTCATGCCATTCGATGCAAATCCTGTGCAAAACAGAATTTGTAGATTCTGAGGAGAAAACGTACAGCCACACTACGTGTCAACACTAAGTATTGTACTTCCACTGCCTACCTTCTACTACCTACCTTGATCATCTTCGGGTTTATTTCAGCTCATAGCAATACCGTAATTTCCTGTAATATCATTATTTGCCACCAATGTTTTGCAGATTTTTTATGGGAAGAAATCACATTTTGAGTATTTTTCAGTTTGCTATACGTTCTGCAGATGACTCTCGAATTGCAATGACGGCAGAATATATAGCACCTTCCATACTGTTTCGCAATTAGCAAATCAAAAATTAACTAAAGACAATGATTATTTAAATTAGTGATAACTAAATAAGTAATAATTAATTATCATTAAAAACACATTATCATTACTCGAAGAATTGGGATAATATGGCTGTGCCACGTAGACTAGATACTGGTTAGTGAATGTACCACTATCAAGTCTGGATAGTGGTTAATGGATGTACCACATCCCATAGTGTGCCACGTAATTGGATAGTGGTAGTTAGGATAATGCCATACCAAATGACCCGAGTTCGAATCCTGGTGAAAGCATGCATATTATAAGTTAACAGCGCTTGTGCAGCAAGGAGGCACTCAAAATATACGACAAACCAAGTCCTCTAGAAAGATGGTGGTAGGGGAAGAGGGTGGAAGTCCCTCTGATACCCCGCTCGGGGTGTTTTCCCTCAAAATTGGAGCGGAAGATTAAGAGCTAGCTAGGTTCAGTTATGCTTCAATCTAAATTATGTGGCACACAGTCCTAGCGGGCCATGGCCTGCAGTGCCCTGATATTTCCTTTCCTAAGGGGTGCATGAGCATACGCCCTGGACAAGTGGTCAGCTTGTAGCAGGACCTCCAGTGTTTAGAACCCAAGTGAATTGGTACTCATTTTATTGACCCACTTAAGGGATGAAAGGCTGAGTCAACCTTCCCCAGCCCGAAGATTGAACTCCGGACCTCTGGTGTCGCTGAGAAACGCGCTAGTTTGCTTCAATCACCTGTTCTATAACAGAGGTGATAGATCTAGCTTCTATCTCTGTGCGTGTCACGAGGGTCTTTATACAGGATGGCTTTTCGCTTTCGTGACAGATATGCAGCTTTCATTAATAACGTATCCTCTATCATATAGTTTTATGTTTTTAGTAAAGTTTTTTTTTTGCATGTGACATAATATTTTTCATTTCTATTTTTAAAAAAGGACCCCCTGTGTCGAGGATATAGCTGTTGAGTTATATTTTTGTAACGCAATCCAAGCAATGATCAGCATCCTATACATTTTGAGCCTGCGATCTTGGCGGATACTATATATAAGTTGTTACCAACATTCGTAGTATAGTCAATGACGTCATAGTTATTACGTCATAGTTCATACGTCATAGTTGTTACCAACGTTTATAGTTCTTCATGATGGAATTGCAGATCTGGAATAATGGAGTTGCATTCTCTTAACCCTTTGCGGCACAGTGTGTCCGGTCTGGACACACCTAAAAATTTCCTTCTGAACGTACAGATAAATTGAATGAAAAGGATTTATAGGTTACTATAGGTTACTCTGAACCTTTTTTATTTATAGTAGATGGCAGCTCAACACAAACCAGTCCATATATTTTAGCCATGTTTAGTTTTTTAAGACCCTCATTTTTCAAAGAAAGCTTCCAGATTTTTTTTAGGGTATAAAAGGAATTGTTCGAAAAGAAATTTCTATGTTATTTTTTGGATGTATGTTAATATCCTTATTCTATATTAGTTTTACATTTTTACTTTGAAATCTTGCTTAAAATCAAACGGCGAACCCTAGGTGTGCCCAGACCGGGCTCACCGTTCATCTAGGACAACTAAGAGTCTGTATTCTTTGTTTCTCTGCATCTCATCGGTCACTTCATTGACAGCAATGCTCGTTTCAGCACTCTTTTCGAAGCTCTATTCAATTAGTGTGCCACTTTGTGCACACCCACAGAATTAAAACGATTAGTGCTATCTTCACAAAATTCTACTTGTGTACTCTTCTAGACCTAATTAGATTGCCTACCTTTTTTTTATCAAAATTCCGTCTTTAAAAGGTAGCGTGCCGGAGAAGGTTAATAGGGGCCCACCAGCGTCCGAGCGGTAAAGTCTCTGAACACTGGTAGTTCGGTCCGAGGTTCAAATCCCGCGAACAGTCTGGCTGCGTTGGCGTTTTCTTGGTTTTCCCCATGTGTAACGTGAATACGAGCCGGTTTTCCATAGAAAGTCCTCCACGAAGGCATCTCTTCCCTTAGGCAGATAGCCCTAGTGTGCTTTGCCGTAATTAAATAAACAAAAGAAACAATTCCCTTAATAGGGAACGTTATCGGAAAATTAATTTAGGATTGGATTGTGGATTTGGATTGAATTATTTAATTATGGCAAAGCACACGAGGGCTATCTGCCTAAAGGGAGGGATGCCTTCGTGGAGGACTTTCTAAGGGAAACTGGCTCGTATACACGTTACATAAGGGGAAAACCACGAAAACGCCCATGCAGCCAGCCCGTTCGCGGGATTCGAACCTCAGACCGAACTACCAGTGTTCAGCATCTTTACCGCTCGGCCGCTGGTGGGCGAAAATTAATTTAGGAATTTACGTGCTTTTAGCAGAGTGTGAAAAAGGAAAATTCGGAAACGTTTGCATGTTAGGTATTGAAAAATATGCTTGTATCAGTTGCTAAAACTCTGCCATGTACTGAGGAACTCTGTTAAAGTATATTTCAAGGTGTAATTGGGAAATAATCTATTTGGAAATTAGAAGGATATTTATGATTATTGTTTACTTCATCAGAACGCGAAACTAGTCCATTACTACACGAAACATATTGATCGGATTTACAGTAATACGTAATATACAATTCGTATACAATAATACGCAGCATAAGTATACAATAATACGCAACATACGTATACAATAACACCTAAATGGAACTATCGCTTAAAATTATTTACTCTGTTGGAATTATTATGAATGCTGAGATATTTGATTTTCCTAACACAAAACGAGAGTGGAGAAAACGAGAGAGAGGAAAAAATGGGACAGTTCTATATCTCCCGTTCTACTGGGCCGATTGACGAAACTCAAATTGCGTTTTTCATGTCTCGAAAGCGCGACTTAGGATATGTATTAGATTTATATATAGCATTGTTCTAATAGAGGTATTTGTCTAATATTAAGTACATTCTGAATAAAATTCAAATTCATTTTAGTTTTTATGAGTTTTTAAGATTTACTTTTAAAATTTGTATTTAAAATAATTTTTATTCATTTTTCGAAAGCATTTTGAATTAGAACCCATAATTGTTTTGCCATCATGTTAAAGTAGATGTATTTCTAAGTATACCTGCAAAACATTAGAGATTTTAATTCAAAATTTCTTAAGATATACGTAAATTTACGTATTGAAGCGTTTTGAAATTTCGCACATTCGTTATAAGCGATAATACCGCCAAATGTGGTTTACGCACTTTGTTAAAATTTTTTGAAAGTATGAATGATGATAGTGATAGTGATAGTGACGGAGGACGTGGCCACCACCCCTTTACTATTAAGTTAATTAGAATATAGGGCCACGTCCGCCCTTATACAGAGTAAAGCCAGAGAGGCCACATGGGAGGCTTGCACAGGGCGCCCAAACCCAAAGCCTGGACCATCCGGTTGGCAGTTCCGCGAACCAAATGCCACCGGGTTGACACCGGTCCAAAGTGCCCCGGTTCAGTGATTTTTGAATCTTCAAGAATAGCATTGTACATGGCTAAACAAGGGCAGATATACATTAGTAGTTATTTACATGCTTCTGTTAATACATATTTGCTGACATGCAATCCAGCACTGTTACATACATATACTTTCTAAATACCTACATTACCTTAATTTGCTTTGGAATAATAAGAAAGAGCTAGTATATACACCTAGCACAATAAAAATAAAAATAAAATAATAGTAATAATAATAATAATAATAATAATAATAATAATAATAATAATAATAATAATAACAACATACATTAGGACACGCTTGCCCACACTATATACACACATCGCAGACATACCTAGATTACTTATGCTTGAATGATACTGATTTACGTTGAAATATGCTGACATACTGACCAGTTATATTTACACATGGCATAAGTCTGGACCCATGTCCATTAGCTTATCAATTATATGAGTAATTTTGTTGGTCTGGTGTCGCTGCTTGACCATAAATCTGTTGAATGCCTCCCTGTTCGTCTGCGGGAACGGAATGTGCATTCCCTCCGTGAGAGGACATTCATGAACGTAGTGTTCTGCTGTGCCCAGATCGCCGCAGCAGCACTGATCCGAATTTGAGATTCCAAATTTCTCAAAATATACTGGAAAGGGCCCATGCCCTGTGATGTAATACACCATTTGTGGCCGTGCAACCAGTAGTTCCATATCTACTTTAGGCAGAAATGTATGCGCTCGGCGGCCTGTGTCTTCGTTGTCCCACGCAGCCTGCCAGAGTGCTAGAGCTGTGGCGCGCAGATTCCGTTTTAAATGAGAAACCGGCCATGGGATTTGTACTGGGACTGCTTCGACATTATGGGCTGCTTCTTTTGCAAGCCGATCTGCAGTCTCATTACCATGATTCCCGATATGGGCTTTCGTCCATTCTAGATTAATTTTAAATTCTTTATGAGCACGGAGGTATTCCTGAATAGTTGCGATTATTGGAGAACTGTGGGTGGGGTTAAGGATGGCGTATAACGTAGACAGGCTGTCTGTTATTATGTAACTATTGTATAGCCTCTACTGAATTATCGCTTGCAGTGCATAGCTTATAGCTGTGGCCTCGCTTTGGAAGACACTATTGTGCGCTTCCAAATGCCCCTTCCATTGGCTTACTATTCTACCCTCTTTAAGTGCTGCATATGCACAGCCCACACTGTCGTCTATTTTAGATCCATCCGTATAATAGGTAACATCTATGTCTGTGGATCTTGTGGTCTGCTTTAGGTTGACATTAACATCCCGTCCTTGCAAAGACGGGTGCCTGTCAAGGCTGATGACTGCTCTTTCGAGGTTATCTGCAGTAAACACCTCTTCCCCAAATTGTGTTGTTTGGCCGAGTTGCTTGACTATCTGGTACGTAGCTTCCTTCTCGACACTAATGGACAAGGGTAGTATGCCAGCCAGGACTACCAGTGCATTGGTCGGGGAAGTTCTAAATGCTCTCGTGATATTAAATAAAAACGGCCGTTGGATGCTTTGCAAATGCTTTACTTTTCTGCCCTGCATCGGTAAGGCCCAGACAGCTGCTCCATATGTCACGATCTTCTCAGTGACGGTGTTATAGAGGATCTTGAGGATATGGGGGTTGAGACCCCAGCGGTATCCTTTCATCATCTTGAGCTGCTGAGCGATGCTTGCTGTGTGCTGTTTTAGGGAGAGCACATGCGCTATCCAATTCAGTTTGTCATCAAATATTATTCCCAAGTATTTGAGTTTTTGCTTGATTGCAAGTCGTTTCCCATTGAGCGTGATGCGTGATTGTCGCGTTAGGCAGCCTCCCTTTTTTGGAATCAATAAAACTTGGGATTTTTCTTCGACAATCTTCAACTTCAGCGTTGCACATCGCTCCTGAAAGAGGTCGCAGGATTCTTGGCAGTTTCTCTGCAATTGCTCTCTAGTGGGGCCTTGTACTATTAGTGCCGTGTCATCGGCATATGCAACTATTTTCGTGTGACTTGGCCACGGCTGTGTAAGTATACTATTGTACGTTAAGTTCCATAGGAAGGGTCCCGCGCAGGAACCCTGCGGACATCCCCTTGTTTGATTATTTTGTAGTATGCCACTATTATGCTGCAGAATTAGTTTTCGTTCTGCGAGATTTTCGGTCCGTGTACAATGAAAAAAGGAAAGAAAAATAGGTTGCTATAAATTAAGAAGTTCACCAAGTAAATTATTCTTGGCGCAAACTGAAAAAAAAATGTGCCAAGATAAATTTTAAAATTTCTCCGTAAATTTCTCATCAAAAATTACAAAAGTTAATATCTAGGCATAATTTGAATCGTAGAATCGAAATATGGACAACGCATTGGTATGTTATATCAGAAAAAGTCCAGTTTGGTGTTAAAATGCCTATGTTAGAATATTGCTATATATAAATCTAGTATATATCCTAAATTGCGCTTTCAAGACATGGAAAACGCAATTTGAATTTCGCAATTGGTCCAGTAGAACGGGAGATATAGAACTGTCCCAGGTTTTTGTGTGTGCGTGCAAGGTGTAGATGTTTTCTCTTCTTTAGTCGAAATGACATTTATTTTTAAGCTAGGCATGGTGAACCATATTGGCACAATTTTACCAAGGGGGTACGTTATGCTTATTCGATGAAAGCTGCAAAAATCGTTATAGAAATTGTTATCGAGTAACAATCATTGTTTTCAGTGATGAGACATCACATTCTTAAACCGTATTTTAGAAATTCACTGACACAATACCTGTAACTAGCAAATAAGATAACAAAAAACCCAATTATCACAAGGTATTACCAATTTAAGTAAATTAAAGATCCTTCTGGTATAGCATATGCAGCATAACATCGAACACGTTAGCCATCATTCTGTTTGAAAATCATGTACAAAATGTTAGATCGAGCATATGCAGCATGACATCGCACTTGGAAGCCACCATGTTTCTTAAAAAACATCTACGAAAATCAAGATGGAGCATATGCAGCATGACATCGCACACGTTAGCCATCATTCTGCTTTAAAATCACCAACAAAAATTTAGATCGAGCATATGCAGCATGACATCACACATGTAAGCCATCATTCTGCTTGAAAAGCATCTACGAAAATAAAGATGGAGCATATGCAGCATGACATCTCACATGTAAGTCATCATTCTGCTTTAAAAACAGCTACAAAAATTAAGATCGAATTGGTTGTAAATTTGGCTTACAGTCTTGCCTGCACGGAACGTCTTGATTTAGCGAAAATGTTAAGATTCTCAGTAACACTAGCCATTCACTTATTAATTTTGATTTGTACTTTGTATCGCACTCTTTATGCATGTCTAATCGCTATCTGCCAACTTTTAAAAGTCTAGAAATAAAGATGCAACTACCAATAATAATAATAATAATAATAATAATAATAATAATAATAATAATAGTTAATTACGTCTTTAAATTCTACAATTTTTATTTGATTTTTAAACAGCAAACTTGCCTAGCTCACTGATGAAAAAATAGCAAATCCTGCAACTAGCATGGATTTTTATCTGTTTAGTTTTATTTAAATGAACTTCCTCGGCAAGAATTTAGTTAAAAACACATTAGTTACAAGCTATAAATTTCATTGCAGACCTATTACTGGTCCTAGTGTGTGTTCAGAGTTTAAAGTTGCAATCCGACATTCAGTTCTAGCAGAAAGAAAGAGCAGTGAAATAAAGTAATAAAAACGCAGCAATTAAGCGGATTTCGCATTCCTGAAGCGATTAGGAAAATGAAACGAATTAAAAGGAATAACTGTAATGATGATAAGGATATGTTTTATTTTTAATTTCGCTTCTTCGTTGGAAAGAGGAACTTTGCTTCATTAGACACACGTTTTTGCTCCGTTTTTATAACATCCCTTTATATGTTTAACTTCTAACTTATATGGAAGCATATATACATTTTAAAATTTTTGTTTTAAATTCCAGTTGTATTTTGTTATCTGTATCAGCTTTACTTCCTTAAGTAAAAAGGAAGTATTGTAATCGCGAAAAATTTCGGGTATCATATTTCAACGAAAATATCCATTTTGACCGCTATCGAATGCAGTTTAAGAATGTTTTTTGCATGACATCTGTACGTAAGCAAAGACTAAAAGACTCATTTTCCCAAAACGGGTTGCGAAAAGGATTTAAAGTGGATTCAGAAGAGATTTTTTTTTGTAATATCTATACGTACCTACGTATGTATCTATGAATGTATCTTGCAGAACTCAAAAACGAGTAGCCTCAGAACGTTTAAATTTTGTATATACGACTGCTCTAACATGTAGTTGAGCACTAGTATATAAATATACATATATATCTATATATATATGTGTGTGTGTGCATATATATATATATATATATATGTGTGTGTGTGTGTGTGTGTAAATTATAAAAAAATACGGTGGCTTTAAATATACAGAGTTGCCTGTTCACGTATAAAAAATACGTGAACAGGCAACCTCTAATTAACTTTCCGCACCCTAGACCAGCACTTTCGAGAATATTCTGGCATGTTACGTAATCGCTGCTATAAATAAAGAGTTCGTGCCATTTTTTTTTTTTTTTTTTTTTTTTTTTTGTCAGATTTCTTTTCTCCTCTTGCCGCTTTAGACCTTTTTGCTGCCGCTCTGTCTCTTCATCTTCCCTTTATGAGAACAAATTATGACGTCGAAAACTTAACTTTAACCTTATTTTCATTTAAATCATTATTGAATATGTAGTTTTGGAGAATCTGAAAGAATAATGATCTGGTATTTTAAGTGAATAAAGGTATGGAGTTTAAAAAAAATAATAATATATATGTATATATATTGTTACGATTTTTTCTGCCTTCGGTACTTTCGTTACGGGTTTCGTGGGGATCAGGACAGCTCCAAAGTCTCGTCTTACAGTCGTCGAAGATCTATAAACACGTCGGAACAATCGGCGACACAGCCTTCACACTTTCAGGCAATAACGGTGGAGACAGCGTCACCGCAAAGCACCAGAGTACAGCTCCCGACTCTGCTCGGTCGTTCTCGGAACTCCACGTCTCGAGACTCTCCACGCTACAACTTCCGATGCACTCGACGACACGCAGAGCACGGCTCCCGACTCTTCAGTTCAGTCGTTCCCAGAGCTCAACACACTCTCTCGACGATGCACTAACCGCGATACACTAAGAGAATTTTCGATGCACTCGACGACCCACTCGGCCTCGCTGGCCGGCTGTGAACTCGATCGTCTCCGCACGGACTAACTAGATGAGACACACTATCTTGCACTCTATGCGAGGCACTCTCTCAATGACTGACTATCAGCTTGCTAGACGAGGCACTTACACTGACTGATTGCGAACCAGCAGAGTTTACATAGCTTTTCGCTTGTGTTCGAGAACATTCTGAGCTAAACCGGTAAGAATTCGTTCCGGAAGGTTCTCCATCCGTCCGTGGCATATCGCCAATTTTGTCGCCAAATGGGCGATTTCTCGCCAAATGTGACAGCCGTGCCTTCCCTTTCCATTTTATGGCAACCCTAAAACTGTTTTGTTGGAAAGCCATCTTACCGCGCCTGTGCATTTCGTAACAATATATATATTAAAAAATGAATATATATATATTATTTAAAAAATTAACATATACCCATTCTGTAACTCGGCTCCGTGAACACAGCTCTTTTTTTCCTTATATGTTAGTATATTGTGCATATTTTGCTTTAAAACTGATTGAATTATGTTTTTCTTATCTTCCGGTAAAGGTTTTTATGGCTGTAGTCAATAGTTGTAGAATTATCGACGGTTTAAAACTTAAATTGCGGCTAAGCCTAATTTTTCTTCCATTGCACTTCCCATAGCAACCATATTTGTTTACATTTGAAACTTAGCAGAATAGCGAACTAAGTCAGTTAGTGCACCTTCAGGGTCGTTTTGCCGAGCGGGAAAAAAAGGAAACTTTCAGTTTTGTGCAACTAAAATTCTGCCTTCTTGCACGCTGGCCGAATGGCTTGCTTTTGCGTAAAAACTCTAATCTGAATTGTAGAAAAAATTTTTTTGAATTGTTTTAACTGTATTTGGTGTTTTATGTTTTTCAATTCTTAATAATTTTCAATTTAAGATGTTTTGAGGTTTTATGTATTTTTGCTATGTCACCAAGTGAGAACTGAATTAACCGAATAAAAATGTATCTGTAATGAAATTCCAGGAAATAAGTTTAAATGAAATGCAGCAAAAATGCGTATAATTTAATATTCCTTACAAGAAAATCATATGGTGTCCGCATTAGATTTCTTATATTAGTGTTCCGTTTTGTTTAGACAGTGAAGCATTACATTTTTCGTACTTAATGCCATGTAAAATTCAACAGAAAAATTACAAAATTTTTAAAAGTAGCATTCTATTAGAATTTCTGATACAGTGCAAACAACTTATCGAATAAAATTTTTACAATAAAAAGAAAAATTTATATTATTCCTTTAAGAAGTCCATGTAAAATAATTCCCTAACTTGTATATGTTTTATATTTTATATCTTTCAACGGTGTTATAAAACTGTGAAGTTTTACCGTGCTTTATTTTCTTCCTCATATTATTTTATACCGCGATATTTTAGAATTTTATGTTTTCTCCTTGTTGTCTTTCCTTCCTCGATGTCTTGCAGGGCAACGTTTTCAGTTGGTTCAAGGAAAGCAGTTGGTACAGTACAACTTCAATTATCTGAACTCTGGGTCTGCGAAACGCTTTCAGAATTTCAAAATTTTTCAGTGTCAATTGAAGAAGAGAAGGAAAAGGAAAAAGAAGCTCAAGAAAGGGAAAGTGAAGTGACAGGAGAAGAGGAGGATGACGTTTCACTTGAGGAATTAAGAAAAATTCTTTTGTAAATTCCTGGATGTTCAGAAGCTACTGCTGAGGATACAACAGAATGGATGGTGTGTGATTCGTCAGACCCTGGGTTTCAAATTCTAAATGATGAAATTATTAAAGGTGGGAGAGAAGAAAGTGTCGAGGAAGAAGATGAACTTAATCTCGAAGTTGAAGCAGACGCGAGACCGTCAGCTAGTGAAGCCTTTGCCGCCCTCGAAACTGACCTGAAGTGAATGGAGCGTCAGCCCGAGTGTGACCATACGCAACTTCTCATTGTCGAGCGGATGCGCGACTTGGCTGCCCGAAAACGGATGAAGGCAGTCAAACAAACAGCTTACATTAAACGACATGTTCAACAAGCAATGAATTTCTGCACTTGTAAGTACTGTGAAGAAGTTTGTATTACACACACGTTAAAAATGTTGCCTTTTCATTTTAATTTATTAAAACCTATTTTGCTTTAAAATAGTTTTTTTCTTCCCTTTTCAATATACAGTACATGCAGTAATTAATTAAACAATTAATACCATTCCTTCGGGAAAAATCCAATTATCCGAATTTTTGATTATCCAAATGGTATACGGTTACAACTGCTTCGGATAATTGGAGTTCTACTGTACTTGGAATAAAATGCTTTGAACCTCGGATACATACAGTAATTAATTAAAGTGTGCGTAAACCCTTCCTTCAAAGAAATAAAATTATCCGAATTTTTGAATATCCAAATGGTGTCCTGTTCCAATTGACTCGGAATACTGGAGTTCTACTGTACCTGGAAAAAATGATCTGCACCTAGGATACATGCTGTAACTAATTAAAGTGTGCGTAGACAATTTCCTTGGAAAAAATCCATTTATCCGAATGGGGTTCAGTCCCAATTCATTTGGATAATTGGAGTTCTACTGTTTTTGGAATAAAATACTCTGAACCTCTGATGCATACAGTCATTAATTGAAATGTCCGTACATTTTTCCTTCGCAAAAAGTTAAATTATCCGAATTTTTGTTTATCCGAATGGTGTCCGGTTCCAATTGACTCGGAAAACTGGAGTTCTACTGCACTTTTAAAAAAATACTCTGAACCTCGGATACATGCAGTGACGTAGACTCTTCCTTCGGAAAAAAACAAATTATCCGAATGGGCTGCGATCCCAGTTGATTCGGATAATTGGAGGTGTACTGTACTTGGAAAAAAATGCTCTGAACCTCAGATACATGATGTAACTAATTAAAGTGTGTGGGTAGACACTTCCCTCGGAATAAATCCAGTTATCCGAATGGGGTCCAGTCCCAATTCATTTGGATAATTGGAGTTCTACTATACTTGGAACAAAACGCTCTGAACCTCGGATACATACTGTGTGAACGCCAAGCCATTAGCGAAATTTCTAGGCATGAAAATTTCGGAAAATGCTGAGAAATCAAAAATAAAGAGTATTGAGTCATTAGTTTATTTTGACGCTGGAGACGTTAAAGAATGGCTAGTGCTCTCGCCGAGATTCAAACCTCAATCTCTCGAATTATATAGTTATGCTCGAGTACGTCATATGGTTCTGCTGCGCATGTCCGCCGCCATTGATGCGTGTGTTTTAATGTGCTCCGAGTTTTCTGCTTTATATTTGGTAAATATGGTATTTATTCTTTTGAAATTGCTATATTATACACAATTTTGGGCTCCGAAGCTGACTTTGATGTGTTAAAATTTTCTGTGAAATGTTTTTACTTCGATTTGGAAGAACTGAAGGTTGGGGAGTCAATAGGCCTAATCCTCGCATACGTGTACTTTTGATGCATGCTGATTCGAGATATTTATCGTCTTAAAGTGGGTAAGTACTGATTTTAAGTGTTCTATGCAGGATTTATAAGATCAGGCGTTCATTTCTACCAGTATTATATTACTTAAATCTACAAGTATTTTTTGAGCACTCGTTCATGAAATCTTACTAATTTTTGCATGCATTCAAATATGATAATTTATGCATCGAATTTTGCGATATATTTAAGCTAAACATAGCATTTCACGATGGTTTGATGATTTAATTAGGTACCGACTCCTTTTGAAATGCTTAATGCTAATCTGTTTGATTGCTGTGTAGCGATATTAGTTTGTGTTTACATTCAAATTATCCGATATATTATATCAAGCATAAATAATATAGTAGCAAAAAAAAAAAAAAAAAAAATCCGAAAGGCTTTATATTTTAAACTACGTCCAGAGGGGAGTTTTTAACATTTTGTGTGTTCCCTTTATTTATTAAGTATCAAGTTCTTCGCACATAAACCATAAAATTCAGTTCAAGCAATATCGCAAAATAGTTTAAAATTGAGCATATCTTTAGAATTTCTGATACACAGTCTCCCGCGCTAGAGATAAAAATGTTTCTTTCTGAACAACGTTAAATATTTAACGTAATTAATTTTTAATTATAATTTAAAATTACAATATTTAAGAAAACATATCGTTAGAATTTTCGATACACAGTCGCGCTAGAGATAAAAATGTTCCTTTTTACTTCCTTGCACGAAGTAAAAAGGAAGTATCGTAATTGCGCAAAATTTCGGGCATCGCATTTAAAAAAAAAAAAAATATCCATTTTCACCTCTATCGAATGCAATTGAACGATGGTTTTGCGTGATATCTGTACATAAGGGCAGAATAAAGGACTCTTTTCCCCCAAAAAAATTATAAAACTGATTTAAAGTGAATTCTGAAGAGGTTAGGTTATTTAATTACGACAAAGCCTCGAGAGCTATCTGCCTTAGGGAGGACTTTCTAAGGGAAACTGGCTCGCATACACGTTACACATGGGGAAAATCACGAAATCACGCAGCCAGCCCGTTCGCGGGATTCGAACCTCAGACCGAACGACCAGTGTTCAGTGGCTCTACCGCTCGGCCGCTGGTGGGCTTGAGTTCTAAAGCGAATTTTTCGTGGCGTCTGTGCGTACGCATGTATATGTACTTCACATAACACAAAAACGAGAAGCCTCAGAACGTTGAAATTTTTTATATAGGACTGCTATAAGATGCAGATGTGCACCTCGTATTTCGGTTGGAATCGGCGCACCAAAAGTATATAAATATATATATATATATATATTTACTCTGTTACACGGCTTAGTGATTTCGGTTTCTATATTCTTATAAGGTTTTTAAATTGTGCATGTTTTGCTTTAAAAGTTATTGAATTATGTTGTTCTTATCTTCCGGTTAACGTTTTTATGCTTTATTAAATTTTCAAGTAATAATTATAGAATTATCAACAATTTAAAAGTTGGTTAAGTGCAGCTAAGCCTAGTTATTTTTGCCATGGCGACCATGTTTATTTACATTTAAAACTCGGCAGAATAGCCGATTTGTTGCCATTCTGGAGAACCTAAGCTTCGTAACAACAAAGATAATGCCTTCTTTTGTTATTGCGAATGAAATCATACTTAATCCATTCTGGAATTCATTCGAGGAAATAAGTGTTTAAGATTTACTTCGTAACTTTCAATATAGATATTTTGAGTTTTTATGTATTTTGGACTTGTCGCGAAGTGAGAACTGAATTTAATTGAATGATAAATACCGAATCGTCTTCAAAAAATCTGTTTCTTTTTTGTTTGTTTAATTTCTTTTATATATCGTTTTAGAATTATTATAGTATTTGAATAGAACTTGTGGTAATACTTCAGATGATATAATGTTTGTGCACTCTGAGTTATAAAATGAATTTTAATGCTGTTAAGTGAACGTAGCTCTATGGTAAATAAATATAGTGAATTTTAAAGAGTGCATTTATTCTATTGTGGTTTATGCGCTATCGACGAAGTAGATTTAATTAATTCCAATAAGTTTAAAAAAATGCGTGTTATTTAATATTCCGTACAAGGAAGTCATGTGGTCTACATTTCAGACTTTTTTAAGTATCATGTTCTTCGCACTTGAATCATAAAATTCAGTTCAAGGGCAATATCGCAAAATAATTTTAACATGAGCCTATCTTTAGAATTTCCTATACACAGTCTCGCGTGATGGAGATATTTTTTTTTTTCTTTGTACAACTTTGCCAGCGTTCGATTTAAATTCCTTGAGTTTGTTAATCAAAAATTCGTTAAATTTTTACAAAACATGAAATCCAAATTTCAAATTTGGGCTTCCAAGATGTTCAGAATCGCAGGAGAATTACGCTATTCAAAATTCGATGGCTCTAGGTACCGTTGTTTTATCACAGTGCGAGAAACATACATGCATTCATGCAGATTCTTCAAATATAATACAGGGATCTAATATTTTTTCTATATAATGTTGCCATGGCTCGGTTTGAAATCGTTACGTTTGTTAATCAAAAATTAGTTAAAGTTTTACAAAATATGAAATCAATCATAAAACAAATTCCAAGTTTGAAATTTGGGCTTCGAGATGCCATATTCGCAGTAAAATGACGTCATTCAAAACTGGATGGCTCTAGGTACCGTTGTTTTATCACAGAGCGAGAAACATGCATACATTTATGCAAATTCTACATTATTTTATTTCTTCAAATATAATACAGCGCGATAATATTTAGTGGCAACAGTTTGAAAAGTGAAACGGACATTCAGAGTGATTCGATGCAAAATCGCAAAACGAAAACGATAGTCCCTCAGGGACAAAGCCCCTTTGGACTAAAAAGAATGCTTGCAGAGTTTGCATTGCGCCCCCCAAATGGGCGTTTTGTTAACGTTTTATATGTTTATTAAATATCATATTCTTGAACCACATAAAATTCAATTCAACAGTAATATCGAAAAATAATTTTAAAATGAGCATAGCTTTAGAATTTCCATTACACAATCTAGCGCGCTAAGGAAATTTTTTTTTTTTTTCCCGTACAGTGTTGCCTTTTCTCGCTTTGAAATCGTTAAGTTTTCTTAATCAAAAATTCGTATAACGTTTACATAACATGAAATCTGTAATAAAATAAACTCCAAATTTGGTCTTCCAGATGCCCATATTTTGGTACAGGATTACGTTATTCAAAATTTAACGATTCTAAGTCTCGATGTTTTTCCAAAATCTCAGAAACATAGATAGATTCATGCAGATTGTTTATTATTGAGTTTCTTTATACATAATACAGGACGATAATACTTTTGGTGCAACAATTTGAAAAGTTATACAAGGCATTTAACCTTAAATCCATGAATTTTTATTTTTAAAGTCAAAAATACATTAGAATTGATATGAAATAAAATACGAAAAATACTAAAAAAATCTAAATTAATTTTTTACTCCAATTTTTGAAAAAATATTATTAACTCTTACAAAAACGTTTGATAGGCAAATGTGTCATAATAATTTTATGTAATAATACAGACCTTATAAACTTGTTCAAACAGTTTGAATACATGAAAATAACAACAAACCAAAAATTCTTAAAAGCACATTTGTGTTTAAGAATTTTTGATAATCAAAAATTCTTAAACACAAATGATGTCCACATCCTTCACGTAAACTCATAATGACTCATCGTATGTGGTGCCACCACACTTGAAACTTTCAAAACTATATACGTAAAAAGTATGTATCCAATTTATTGCACTATGCAGAAAGCTAAAATTTGTGTTTTGATTTGATTAACATGATAAAATATGAAAATATGAATGATAAAATCTAAATGGCAACTACATGCATTTAAGGGTTATGCGATTCAACGCAAAGTGCCATTTCGATACTAATAGCCCCTCTGGGCTAAAAATTCCCATGGCTAATGTACTTACGTACTAACTAATGTAAAGACGAATGTACGAAGTATCAATTAAAAATGTTCATAAATCAATATGTAAAGTTTTATGAAGATGAATCTGAAATGCAGTGCGTCCATAAAGTCACGGTGCACTTTTGATCTGCCACAGGAGAGCAACAAAACAAGATAAAAATGAGTCATAAATCAATGTGAAGATTTCACATTTCTATCTTGTTTTGTTGTGACAGATCAAAAGTGCACCATGACTTTACGGACGCTCTGTGTTTCAGATTCATCTTCATGAAACTTTACATAAAGGCGTATATTAGTGCCCTAATTGCCTAATAGGTTTGTTTCGGCGTATTTCGGTTTTTTTATACATTTATATCGTACATACATGTATCCCAACAAGTTTTTATGCAATTTAGAACAGCAGAATATGTTGAAATTTTATTATGCTGTTTAGCAAATTGATAAATTTTAAAAAAACATGTTCTTTAATTACGGCAAAACCCACTACTGCCTTGTAGGGTTTCCCTTATTTTGCATAACAAATTATTTTAAGTTTTGTACCTTTCCTGAACCTCTCGTTTTCCCCTTACATTTCCTCGCCAGGATGCGAATTTAAAGTTTAGTGATGCAAGTATTTAAAAGGACGAATCTTGTAGTTTATTCAGAGCGTGATTTCCCTAGCCGGCGCATGGTACTAGTTTGTCCTTGCTGTTAGCCTGATTTTCTGATACGCCTTGTGGCCACTGAATACGTATATCGCCGGGTAGGTTCCCACATAGCACAAAACCGTCCTCGGAATATCCCGTGGATGTTGCTCTCGGGACATGTGCACATCCTCAGGACATTTCGGAATATCCCCCGAACCTCCTAAACACATTCTCCGGAGCGCTTAATGTCACATCCCAGTATATCCTCATTAGCTATGCATAACAGCATAACGGTTTAGTAACGTCTGATCATTGTGCATTATTCTCAGGAATAATTTCACGGAAATATCCACAAAGGCACGATGTTATTTTCCTAGAACTTTGGACATTCCGCTTCTACTTTTACTATGACTATGGACCGAACAGGCATCATTCCGCATGGATTTCTAGGACGGAAGCCTGCTTCGTGGCGTATAGTATATCCTCAGGACATCCTAACAAGTCCGATTGACAGCGTACAGGTTGTTATTAGTATCTGACCACATCCTGCTTACCACATCCTCAGGACACCCCACTACCCTCCTAAACACATCCTATTCTATCCTCCAAACATCCCATCTGGATCCCATAGACAGGGTATGGGACGTTAGCCTCATTTAGCCTTAAATTGTTAGTCCAGCTCTGCTCTTTATCTTCGAATTTATTTGCGAACTATTCTTATATTTCACCGCAGGTCGTGGGTGTTATTGTAAGCACGAAGTGTGTGCATTCGTGTTAAGAGTTTGACGAATGATAAAGCGTTATTTTACCCTTCCCCTGGGCTCGTATACTTTTACGCCTGTGAGAGAAATTGCCAGGTCCTTAGCGATATCAGTGATATTTATAATAGCAAAAGGACTTAGATCTCACAACCTGGTTATAGGAAGTGATGTCTTCTTGAAGAAAATCTTGAACTCGCGCGGAGATAAAAATGTTTTTTTCCGTACAGTGTTGCTACTACTCGCTTTGAAATCGACGAGTTTGTTAATCAAGAATTCGTTAAACTTTTAAAAATCATGAAATATATAATAAAACAAATTCGAACTTCAAAAATTCGGGCTTTCAAGGGTCCACGTACGATTGGTGGAGTACGTGCTTCAAAACTGGATGGCGTTAGGTGCTAGTGCGAGAAACATGCGTACTTTCATGGAGACTTATTTAATTTTTTTTATTTAATTTTTTTAATATAATACAGAATGATAATATTGGGTGGCAACAATTTGAAAAGGTATAAAGTATTTTGCCCTTTCTTTCCGGATGGCCCACCAGGAGCTAGCGGTAAAGTTGCTGAACATTGGTAGTTCGGTCCGAGGTTCGAATGCCGCGAAGAGAAGAGGCTGCATGGACGTTTTCGCACTTTTACCCACATGTAACGTGAATACGAGCCAGTTCCCTTAGAAATCCCTCCAAGAAGGCGTCCCTCACCTTAGGCCGATAGCCCTCGTGTGCTTTGCAGTAATCGAATAAAGAAAACAAAACCTTTACGGAAGCCTCCGTGGTATAATTGGAAGTATATTCACAGCGAATTCAACAGGTCCAGGGTTTGTATCTCGGGGAGGGAATTGCATATTTTTCCCGTCTTCAGCGTCTAAAAATCCTAATGTGTCTACAAACTTAAAATAACTATTAGAAGCTCTACCTGAACAAGTATCTCTTGTAGGTTTCTACGTTGCTGCTGTTGCGTGTGTGATTATGGCAAAGCCTCGAGGGCTATCTGCCTAAGGGGAGGGATGCCTTCGTAGAGGACTTTCGAAAGGAAACTGGCTCGTATACACGTTACTCATGGGGAAAACCACGAAAACGCCCATGCAGCCAGCCCGTTCGCGGGATTCGAACCTCGAACCGAACTACCAGTGTTCAGTGACTTTACCGCTCGGCCGCTGGTGGGCTTTTGTTGCTGTTGACTTATGCCCACATGTCTGATGTATAGGCAGCCCAAGCCCAGGAATGAGCGGAAGATTACGCCTGTCATTGGCAACAGCCTGGAGCACCAATAAGTAACAGTGCTGTTTAGCTAAGTTCCCTCACTTTTTCATGGACAGCATCCCGGGGAGACGGGTCCGAGAGTCTCCCATCCCTCTTCCCCTACCATCAACCTCTCGAGAGACCTCTCTCAACATCCTCTCTCTTCGACTCGCAAGATATTTAAAATGCTCCCTTTTTGCACAGTCACTATGCATTTAAAACATCCATGCTTCCTCCGGTGGCCCATCAGTGGCCAAACGGTAAAATCGATGAACATTGGTATTTCGGTCCGAGGTTCTAATTCTGCGAAGCTGCTGGCTTCATGGTCGTTTTCGTGGTTTTCCGCACGTGTAACGTGTATACGAGCCAATTTCCTTTAGAAAGTCTTCGACGAAGGCAGCCCCTACCCTAGGCAGATAGCCTTCGTATGCTTTGCCGTAATCTCAATAAACCAAAACAAAATATTCTCCGGGATTCGAACCGGGGCCCTTCGGCACGCAGTCAGCGAAGCTAACCAGTGCACCGGTTGGGCGGCTGGGTTTCGACTTAATTATATAAAGCTAACCTGGCTTAAGGGTATGGATTGTCTCCAGTGGGTCGTTTGCTTTATTTAACAACTGATCTGACACATTCTTAATCAAAGAGCTCTATCTCCTCCAAATGCGCTTTCCACCATCATCAGTTCATATTTAATCTATTTGCAAATGAATCCTCGAATTAAAATCCTCCTTTCCCGGCGCTGCTTCACTTCCTCCTTCTATCGATCGCCGTTCGGAATGGGTGCAACAAGTCTCTGCAGCTTCAACTTCCTTTACATCTATTCCAGCTTTCCAATTAGTAGCAACTTCTCGCTTATTTAGGGAACTAATAGGAGGACGCGTCTGCTGGCAATTCGCCAATTATCGCATCCGACAAGGTTCAATACGAGCACACATGCAATTCCCGATTGCATGATGACCAGGAGAGTTAATTAATAGTGTGCAAATCTCCAATGAGAGATATTTTGGGGAGATCTGTTCCAGTTCTGTCTAACTCAGCTTTCTGTTTCAGAAAATATCCGTAAACTGTAAGTTCTGTAGCGTGTTTGAACATTTAAATGTGCATTGCAATACCAAATAAGGTAAAGAAATCTTTACATATGTTTATACGGTTTGAAAAATATTTGCCTTTGATACGATGGATTTGCAATAGTGCTAGTTGTACAAAAATGTATAAGGTATTTCTCCCGCCTTCCTAGCGTGCCTTCGTGGTGTAGTGGTTCTGCACACTAGGCCGGTATTCCAGAGGTTCGTAGTTCGATTCCAGACGAAAGCGATTGCTCATTTTTTTAATCTCTCTTGCTTCCAAAAATACCTTATGTCTCTACAGTGGCGCCTGAACTAAAAGGGTGTTGGATAATGATTCTCCTCACCCAGGAATTGGCGATTTGGTCCCCTAAAAATCCCTTTAAATGATCCCGGAGAAAGCGGCTGCTCATATTTCAATCTTTCTTGCTTCCAAAAATACCTAATATATCTACGAGTGCACCGAATTAAGTTGCCTACAGATACGTGTTGTTTAGAATAAAGAAAATAAAAATCTTGAATGTTTCAGATTTGAAATTACGTCCAAAGGCTCGTTTTTTTTTCAACATTTTGTGTGTTACCTTTATTAAATATCATGTTCTTCCCACTCAAACCATAAAATTCAGAATCAACAGCAATACGCAAAATAATTTTAAAATGAGCCTATCTTTATAATTTCCGATACAGAGTCTCGCGAGCTGGAGATTTTTTTTTTTTTTTTTTTTTTGTACAATGTTGCGATGGCTCGCTTTGGAATCCTTTAGTTTTTCAATCAAAAATTCGTTGAAGTGTTACACAATCTGAAATCGATAGTAAAACAAATTCCAAATTTCAATTTTGGGCTTCCACATGCCAATATTCGCAGTAGGCTAGCATCACAATATTCGATGGCTCTAGGTACCGTTGTTTCATCACAATGCGAAATACAGACATTCATTCATGCAGATTCTTCATTATTTAATTTCGTTAAATATAATACAGGGCGATAACATTCGGTGGCAACAAATTGAAAAGTGAAACAACCCTTCTCGTGAATCGCCACAAAACGCCAAAACGAAATTAATAGTCCTTCTGGGCAAATCGCCTCATTGGACTAATAAAAATCACAAATGTCTTGTTACTTATTATTTGATGCTGATGATGTACGACGTATAAAAGGAAATAGGTGTATGAATACGTCAATTTATGTTTCATTTTTAGCCCAAAGGGGCGTTAGACTCAAAATACTATCAGCCATAAAGTGGCATTTTGCGTTGTTTCACTTTCTGCATTGGTTCATTTTACAAACTGTTGTCACCAAATATTATCGCTATGTTATACATTTAAAGAAACTAAATAATGAAGAATATGCATGAATATATCTCGCAGTGCGAAAAGCAACGGTACCTATAGCCATCCAATTTTGAACAACGTAGTCCTTCGACCAAACATGGGCACTCGGAAGTCCGAATTTTCAATTTCGAATTTGTTTTACTATCTATTTCAAATATTGTAATACTCTATATCTATTTCTTCATATCTATTTTTTCCTGTATTTCGATTCTACTACACAAATTATGTAAAATGCCACCTTTTGTGAAAACCGCGGGAGCAGTTATTAAAGAATTAGCTCCCAAATTTCTAGCTTCTCAATGTTAATTGAATTTGGTACACAATTATTAATATGTCTTTGTTTCCGTACTTCTAGTTGATAAGATTTTGACGAATTTTCCCAGAAACACAAAACTTTCGAAATTCAAAGAACTTCTCTTTTCACTTCATGTTTTTCCAATCTACTGCTAACTGTGATAACGACCGAAGATTCCAGCGTGAAAGGACTTTAATGATCTATTTTCTAAGTATGAAATTTTGCAACCAAGATATCTCAATTTATTATTCTATTATAAGTGTTACGGCTGACTGAAAGATATAATGCACCTATCATTGATACATATATATACATATATCGGAATTCAAAGAATTTTTTAAAGAAAAAAGAATATAACAGAAGAGGAATTCAGTAAACTTCAATGCCACTTCTTCGTTAGGTAGGAACATTGAAATCAACTGAAATCTCTCTTCTACAAAATCGTTGTTTTACTGTATCAAGAATTATCCGATGAACCATTTCAATGTATTTTAATTATAATAGTTCACCCGAAAATTCTTGCTCCTCCCCAAAGCAAGGGAAAAAAAAATAATAATAATAATTAAAATCTTGTACCTTATAAAGAGAATTCTATTTTGTTCAAAGAATTGAAACCAAAAGTGAAAAATGAAAATACTTCAGTGAAAAAGATATATACAAATTTTACCTTTAAACATACGTATATCATATAATCCAAAGAATTTTAAACTTTAGTGAAATTATAAAACTTAGGAGAAAAAACATATAGAGACATTAGGTATTTTGGAAGCAAGAGAGATGAAAAATTAGCAATCGCCTTCGCCGGAAATCGAACCATGGACCTCTGAAATACCAGCTCAGAGTGCTGACCACTATACCACGAAGATACGCTAGGAAAGTGGAAGAAATATCTTATATTCTCCCCCCCCCTTTTTTTAAAGGGCGACTGGGGTTTTTAGGGGACCCAATCGCCAAATCCTGGGTGTGGAGAGTCATCACCCACAACCCTTTTAGTTCGGGCACAAAGACATTAGGTATTTTGGAAGCAAGAGATTATGAAAAATTAGCAGTCGCCTTCGCCGGGAGTCGGACCACGGACCTCTAAAATACCGGCTCAGTGTGCTGACCACTACACCACGAAGGCACGCTAGGAAAGTGGGAGGAATAACTTATAAACTTAATTAAAATAAGTAATTTAAAACCTTGAGGAATTTCATTAGACATCAGTGGAAGCTAGGAATATCGCGACTGTTTTTGCCTTTACCATTTTAACTTCATTGGCAAAACAAAAAAACCTTGGAGAGAAAATAATTACTCAAAAGTCTAAAATTTGGAGCACAAGATGGAATTTTGAAACCAAACAAAAAACTTTTAGATACTTAAATGAAAATTTTTTAATTCTGACAACCAAAAAGATTAGTATATTAATTGAAAAAAATTTAAATAAATTCTGACTCTTGTAAAACTAAAATGGAAATAAAGCACATCATTTAGTTTAAAACTTTGATTAAATTTTAAAATCAATTATTCTTTAAAAATATTAGACTCAAAAAAGTACCTAAAAAGTGGTCAAAAAGGTTTTATTAGTTGTTCTTTGTGGATCTGAGAGGAAAAATCCATAAAGTTTAATTTTAGATTTTTTTTAAACTGTAAATTAAAATTATAGAAAAAAGTAGACAAAGGAAGTAAAGAAACTACTGTTAGAAAAGTAAGAAGTCTTTACGTCCTGAGCTATTTATGAATTTTAAAGTTTTTGTTCTTTGTGAAACATTAGTTCTAAATTTCTTACTTTATATAAATAGTATATACTACTGGAAATACCCAATGCCAGGTAAATTAGATTGACAGTAATGAATCTAACAACAGATACAACGATGACGCTGTAATCCTTCTCTAATAACGATGCAAAAACATACGATTCATATATTTTTCGTTCTAATGCAATAGTAAACCCATATAAAAAATTTGAATAGAAAATTAAACTATTCTTCTGTCATTATATCAGCAACAATGGCACGCAGATTTCAACGAGTTTCGTCTTTCTAATCAAATGGTCGTGAAAGCTCAAGTTCTATCCAGTATTTCACCTTTATTCAATTTCAGTCGATTAAACGTGCTAAAATCTTTATCATAATGGATCACAAATCAATAACGCAAACAAACACAGAAACAGACGTTCTTCTTTGTATAAATAAATTTTGTAAAACTTGACAAATTTTTGATTAAAAAACTCCACGATTTGAAAGCTAGCAGTAGCAACACTTGGAAAAGCATTTTTATCACCAAAGCGCAAGATTGTTGCCACTCGGAAAAATGAGTGCGAAAATGAGCGCTTTCAGAATTTTTAATTAGCATTTTGGCTGATTAAAGTTGTACGAAGGTGGAAATAGCCGAAATGGCTTCAGACGAATTTTTAGAATCGGGAATGATGTATTTAATGTTTACCAATGCTATTTTTATTTCATTGTGAAACTTAGAATTTTTTATTAACAAACTCCAGGATTTGAAAGCGAGCAGTGGCAACAACTTTCGAAGCAAAGCAGATTTTACTCTCCAGCTTGCGACACTGTTGCCACTCGGAAAAATGAGGGCGAAAATCGTCGTTTCTCCGAGTTTTTAATTAATATCTCTGATTTTAGCTACTTTGTTTTGGAAAAAAATGGACGTTGACCTTTTCCAGGACCCAGAAAAGAATCGTAGAATGTTTGGTGACGATAGCTTTAGTAGTGACTGAGTTATTAGAGGACAAACAAAATATATAGAGAGAGATATTATTTCCAAAGGCCTGACAAAAGAATTACAAAGAATTAAAATCTTATAAACAGAGGTTACAAGTAGTAGAACTAAGAGGTAAACAGTCGTAAGTCAATGCCTAAGGAACACTCTCGCCTCCCAGTATCTCGATTATCAGTATCTTGCTTTAACCAGTATCTTCTGTAAGTCTGCGAAGAGCCCCACATTGACAGCAGGTGGTCCCCGTCCGTTTCTTCTCAAGAATCACAAAGTGGCCAAATTGAATCGTTTGAAATGACTATGGGGCGCAGGTGGGGGGGAGCATGCGAATCATGTCCTATTGGCAAACAGAAAGAAGCAACTGCACTGCGTATAAAAGAAAAAAAAAACAGGAAGAAGAAACAGGAAAAAGAACATTTCAATTTTTACCTACCTCCTCCAGAAATCTCTTCACTACAAATCGTTCCATCACCTACTTTTTAACCGCTCATTGACCATTCGCTGTTTCTCACCTGCCAACATTGACAGGTATATGGTTGAATGCCCAAATAACTAAGGATCTTCGCTTTCAACACTATACACAAAATAATACTCAACTTTGATTTTCTAAATTACTTAAAAGTAAAATTCTTCGTTATAAGCTTTATCATCTCATAAAATATCTCTCGACATATTAGGATTATCCGAAAGACACTTAATTATCACTTTCGATAACTAGAAGGCATACTAAGTGCCACTTTTGCAAACTTTTCCATATTTCTGAACCAAACTAACTAATATAAAACTATACTAATATAAAACATGCTGATGTTTATAATTTTCTGAAATTTGTGGATATATATGTAATATGCTGTGTAGAGGCATTAGGTTAATTGGAAGCAGGAGAGATGAAAACTGCCGGGAATCAAACCACGGACCTCTGCAATACGCGCCCAGCTAGCTAACCACTACACTACGAAGGGGTTTTAAGCAGGCCGGAGAAATACCTCGTATGCTCCTCCTTTTAAAGGAGGAGTGGGGTTAGGAGAAACAATAGCCAAATCCTAGGTGTGAAGAATCATCATCCAACACCCTTTTAGTTGGAATGCCACTGTACAGACGTTAGGTATTTTTGAAAGCCGGAGAAATGAAAAATGAGCAAAGCCCTTGCCAGGAATCGAACCACGGACCTCTGGAATATGCGCCCAGCGTGCTGACCACTGCAATAAGAAGGCATGAGAAATACCTTATATTTTATGCAAATTTTCCAAATTGTAACCTGTTTATGTAAAATATCTAAATTGTAAAAGTTTAAATTTTTAAATAAATGGCAGCTTGGGGTCGGTCCTCTTGGAATAGCCGGTAGTAAGTAACCCCACATCATGGACTATCCACCGATATCCCTAAATGGTGGTACGGTTTCTATATTGTGGTTTTCTGACCTGTATTTCGTCTAGAACTACTGGGAATAAGAGAAGGACTTATCATTCTCCAACGTTTTATGTCTGAAGACGTTTTAAGTCTTTTTAAGTCTTTAACAAGTCTGAAGATCTCGTAAGATATTAGACGCTAATACTTTTTTTAAAAAGCAGTTTAATCCTCCAAAAAGAAATGGCTGTATTAATATGTTATAGTCAGATGGCAACTCTTTTTGTGGTACTAAGTAAACTATTCTTTTCCCCATCCATAGCACATGTTCCCTTTTTACGTGCCTGAACTTTCCAATTTTCTCGTGTTATTATAACTTATGCACATTCTAGCATACGTAATTAGCTTGAAATTTATATTGAAAGGGAAAAAATATTTTAAAATTTTCATTCTATTAGAATAGGAGCTGATCTTAGCTATACCTGTACTCCTGTACTGAGTAAACTATTATTTTCCCCATCCATAGCATTTTCCCCTTTTTGCATGCCTGAACTTTCCAGGTTTCTCTTGCTATTATAACTTATGCACATTCTATATTCTATACATCTCGAGTGCGCGCCGAGTGTGCTAACCGGTATACCACGAAGGCATTCTGAAAGGAGGGACAAAATACCTTATATACTCACTCTTTTTAGGGGACCCATAACCTTAAAACACTTAAGACCTTCGAATATGTGACTGTTTTAAGAATTTCGATATTTTATTTATTTTAAAAGCAATTACTTGAAACTTTTTACGACTGACTACATAATATAGCTACTTTGGGAACTAGTAACCAAAAGGTAAAGGTAAAGGTAAAGGTAAAGATAAAATTATGGGGGACACCAGCGATGTACCATAGGTCAACTGGTAATGCCTTCCCATACTAACTCTTTGGAAAAAAAATCTGATGTGTACACCACATGACTTCCTTGTACGGAATATTAAATTATACGCATTTGTTTCTTGCATTTCTTTTAAACTTATTGGATTTAATTAAATCTACTTCGCCGACAGCGCATAAACCACAATAGAATAAAGGCATTCTTTAAAATTCACACTATTTGTTTAACATAGCGACACTCTGGCACTAGGTTCACTTAACAGTATTATATTTCATTCATATTATAACTCAGAATGCACAAAATGTATATCATTTAAAGTATTATCTAATCGTTGCCACATGTTCTTTTCAAATACTATAATAAAGCTAGAACGATGCAAAAAAGAAATTAAGCATACAAAACAAAAAAAAAACAGTTTTTCACAGACGATTGAGTATTTCTCATTCAATTAATTCAGTTTTCACTTCGCGACAAGACAAAAATACATAAAAGCTCAAAATATCTGTATTAAAATTACTAATTATTAAAAATTAAATTACTAATTATTAAAAATTAAGCAAATCTTAAACACTTATTTCCTCAAAAACATTCCAGAAAGGATTAAGCATGATTTAATTCGCAACAATAAACGAAGGCGTTATTTTTGTTGTTGCGAAGCTTAGTCTCTCTAGATTGGCAACAAATCTACAATTCTGCTGTTTCAAATGTAAACAAATATGTCCGCCATGTTATTTAAAACTTAACCGCACTTAAACAGCTTTTAAATTGTTGATAATTGTACAAATATTGCTTCCAGAATTACGAAAGGCATAAAACCCTTAACCGGAAGATAAGAACAACATAATTCAATCATTTTTAAAGCAAAAAATGTACAATTTACAAACATATAAGAGTAAAGAAACTGAGATCACTGCGCCGAGTAACAGAGTGGATATATATATAAATATAGTATTTATATACGTTTTGTGCGGCCGATGGCAACCAAAATACGAGGTGCACATTTACATGTTATAGCAGTCCTATATACAAAATTTCAAAGTTCTTGAGACTACTCGTTTTTGAGCACTTACGTACGTTCGTACGTACATACGTTCGTACAGACGCCACGAAAAATTCTCTTCAGAATTAATTTTAAAGCAGTTTTATCATTTTTTTGGAGGAAACGAGTCTTTTATTCTGTCCTTACGTACAGATATCATCAAAAACATCGTTAAATTGCATTCGATAACGGTCAAAATGGATATTTTCGTTGAAATATGCTCCCTGAAACTTTTTGCGATTACAATACTTCCTTTTTACTTCGTACAAGGAAGTAAAAAAGGGGGATGAATTGCAAGTTTTATAAGAATTTGCATAGACTGAAGCTTTCCCAAAGGTCTGGAGTTTGCCTATTATGGTACATCGTTCAATCCCACAGTACGCCCCGCATCAAGTATTTATTAAAAATAATGATGTAGGCATAAATATATTACAAAATAGTCGGAATACAATTAGAAAAGCACAAGATAAATTGAACATCTGATTTGTGCAACAAAAATATGAAATAAACATAATTAATAAACAGATAAACATAATGAGATAATTATAATTAGTACTGGCAACACAATGTTAAAATGAATTGTAATAATAATGCTAAAGAGATGGGTGCCCATGGGTTATTTCAGATATATTGGTTTATTGCAGTTTATAAAGTTCACGAGCTGAGCCATTTTGTCCATAATCACAGCATGTAAAAGTTCACTAAATTTAAACAGTATGTGGACTTACACTTGACAGAGATCTAGGCCGTAGGAAGAGATTCACTGCATAATTTTCTGAAACTTTGGATACTGATGTTTATTTTTAATTAAAAACCTTTGGAATGCCAGGAGGTCAGTTTTTTGGGATTTTATGTGAATATTCTCAGTTAAGGGGCATGAGAAAGTGTAATGATCAGGAGTTTCCTGTTTCCCACATACACAGATATCAGAATTTGCCAAATTTCGTGCGTAGAAATATGTGGGGAAGGGTCCATGCCCTGTTATAAAGTAATTTAGTGGAGGATTCGATTACAGAGATGCGAAGCTTACATTGGGGATCAAGTTATATGTGCGTCTTCCCTGTGGAGCATTGTTCCACAAATCTTGCCAAGATTTTGAAGCAAGTTGTTTTAGTTGGTACTTGAAATTTGAGCGAGGCCATGGAATGATGGTTTCAGTACCATCTTGATTAATAGCTGCTTCTTTGGCTAGTTCATCTGCCTGATCATTACCAAAATGGCCACTATGTCTTTTGATTCATGAAATTTGAATTTTGTAGTTTGGAATTTTGCCAAGAAGAGAATTTATGTCTGATATCAATGGATAGGAAGGTAGAGGATTCTTAATAGTTAGAATAGCTGCTTGGGAGTCAGATTTTATGCTAAATTCGTTGAGATGTTTGAGAAGGGCTATTTCAATCGCTGCTTTTATAGCTGACGATTCCGCTTGGAAAACATTATTATTATTATGGAGATGGTCTTTTCATTTGATGATATTTGAGGGGGTAATTTTAAAAAGGACTGCGGAACCAACTTTTCCTTCAGTTTTTGATCCATCAGTATAAGAGATTGGAGATGAACTTGAATTTTCTTCAGACGTGGGGAATATTATTTTGCTGAAGCGAAGCGCTGGATGCATAAGATTGGGGTTAATCTTCTTTTCATAGTTGGATGGCCAAAAGGTTTGGTTGTTGAATTCTGCGGATTGGTTAAGTTGAAGGATTTTCATATAGGCGTTTTCCATTTCTGCACTGATTGATAATGGAAGAGTACCAGCTAAATTATCAAGTACTATATTTGAAGTTGTTCGATACGCCCAAGTAATACAAAGAGTAAAAGGCCTTTGAATTGAATTTAAACATTTGATCTTTCTCACTGTCATTGGTTGTGCCCAAATTCCGGCTCCGTAATTTACCATTTTTGAGATGACTGTTTTTAGAAGAATACGTGTTATATGGGGATTTAAGCCCCAGTTATATACATGCATACGTCGTAGGCAGTTAGCTATTGGTGTTGTACGAAGTTTAATATTTTGTAGATGAGGAATCCAGGAGAATTTCTTGTCGATTGATAAACCGAGGTACTTGATTGTATTCAGAGATTTGATTTTTTCATTGTCAATTTTTAGAGCTAAAGCTTAAGTTATATTTTGCCGTGGTTTATGGATCACTAAGACTTGGGACTTAGTATGTAAAATTTGTAGTTTTTGAATTTTTCAAAGTTGATTAAATAACTGGAGTGTTTCTTTGCAATTATTCCGTAAAATGTCTCTGGTACGGCCACTTGTAATAAAAGCTACATCACCTGCAAAAGCTACAATTTTTGAGTGATCTGGCCATGGATAGGCAATAATGTTGTTGAAACTGATATTCCAGAGATCTGCACTCATGCAAGACCCCTGAGGATATTCTCTGACTTGATTACGCACAATTTCAGTGTTGTTGTAAAGAATCATACTTTTTCTGTTTCTGAAGTAATCTTGAATAATTAGAAATAAATTTTGAGGGCACGTAAAGGAACGCAGCGCTTGTAAAACTGCTGGCCACCATAAAGAATCAAAAGCTGATTTTAAGTCGAGACATATTATTGCAGAATGAAGTTGCTTGATTTCATTGTTTCTGACTTGTTCAAGAGCTGAGTTAATTCATGACTTGTTGAAAGTAGGCTTCGAAATCCAAACTAGTTATTGCTTATTAAGTTTTTGTTATAAAGATGAAATTTTAGACGACCAATAAGACATCTTTCCAAAACTTTTCCCAGGGCTGGGAGAAGATTTATCGGACGATAATATTTAGGTTCATCGTAGCTTTTATTCTTCTTATTGAAGAGTATTATATTATCAATTTTCAAACAATCAGGAAAGGTAGAAAGCTCTATACATCGATTACAAAAACTACAGATTATGTCAGGATGGACTTGATTGATTAATTTTATAATGTGGTTATCGATGCCATCTGGGCCTGGTGCATTTTTTAAAGCTAGGTTTTTAATTATTTGCTTTATTTCTTGTTTTGAGAAAGGAAAATCGTTGTCTGTTTGTGGAATGTTATTGCAGTTACGGATTCTGGTTTGAGTAGGAGAATCTTCAGCTGGATCATCTTCTAGAAAGACAGAGTCAAGAATCTCATTTAGGGTTGAGAGAGTGACACCCTGAATTTCAGCAGAACTTGAAAGCAAATTTGGGGGAAGTTGGATTTGCGACGGTTTAAATATTTTACTACTGGCGATTTTGTATAAAGTGCCATAAATTTCTTTATTGTTTGTGCCAACTTTTTAATTTAGATTCGAGAATCATCTTTTTGTAGTTTGCATTTTCTTTTTTGAATATGAGCCAGGCTTGGTGTCTTAATTCATCGTCAGTAATCGATTTCATTTTCCGTTTCAATGCTCTCGCCTTATGCTTTTGAGCGCGTAACTCTTTAGTCCACTAATTTATATGAATGTAAGGTTTTGCAGATCGTATTGGAAAGGTATTTTCACAGATGTCTTGTATTTTTGTTATAAAATCTTCTGTAGTTTTATTTAGATCTTCTTTTGTTGCACTTAGTTGGAAGGAAGAAGACATTGGAAGTGCGGATTGTTGAATTTGCTTAATAAATTCCTTTTCTTTCTTTTTAGTAGTTTTAAAACGTTTCATTAAAACTGATTCTGAGTTCTCTTTGATTTCAAAAGTAATATATTTATGATCTTAGTGGGAGTTGTCTTCTTCAATTTTGCGATTTGAAATCGAATTAATTAGGTGATGGGAAGTAACTACGAGATCTGGCCACCCTCTCTCATACATTGTTTCGAAAGAAGGTAAATTCGAGGCTTGATTATGAATAACAAGATTATGTGAATTGGAAGAATTCCTTAAGGGACCTTCCTTTTGGACTTGTGGAGTTGTAGCCCCAAAGCTGTTTGTGTGAATTGAAGTCTCCACAAATTATGTATGGACTTTAAAAAGAAGACGAGATGGATTCTAAATCTTGAAGCAAAGGAGAAATATCCTCGGAGGGAGATGTATAAATACTTGAAATAAGAAGTTTCGAGTTGAAACAATTAAGGCAGATTGTAACTAGGTCTCTTTTGGCTGTAATTAAAATTGGGTGCCAGCTACGATTAAAACAGATGATAGCTGCTCTGGGATGATGATTAAAGGACGAGGAGAATATTGAAAGACATTCCAAGACATTGGAATGCTACTTACTTTCCCTTCGATACAATAGAGTTCTTGGATTAAAACAGTCTTTATGGTTATAAGTTAAGAATTCTGCTAGATGGTCAGAAGCCGTTTTTGCTCTTTGTAAGTTGATTTGGTAAAAACGAATTGAAGGAAATGGTATCGAGTTTTTTAGCTAGGTTGGGGGTAGATTATTTTGTACATCTTTTTCCATTTTATAATCTTGAGTTGAAGCGTTGTTCTTTAAATTGCGCTCTTGCATGTTAATTGCAACTGAAGAATTTTTAGTTATGGATGATGGTAACATGTGAGTTTGTGGTTTTGTACCGGTATAATAATTTGTTGAGCTGACTCCTGTAAGTCTGGCATGTTCTTTCATGAGCACCGTGATCCGTAGGCAATGAAGAACCAGTTTCTTGCTTACTCCGCACACAATTTACACAGAGTTGTACGTTTGAGGTACGCTCTCTACGGGAATGTTGTTTTGCGCAGATGGAACCGCAGGGAGGATTTTGACAGCTACGACTATTATGTCCAATACCCTGACAATGAAGGCAACGGAGAAGTGAAATGTAGGGAAGGAAGGAACAAGAGTTGAATCTAATAAAAACTCTTGACGAAGTAAAACAGTCTAAATCGGAAGAAAATTCTACAATCCAATTTGTATTTTCAGATCGGTGAACTCGAGAACACGAAATATCAAGATTATTATTTGATGTAATTTTCAGAAAAGCTGATTTTGATATCTTCAGCAGCCGCTAAAGAGGGTACATTAAACACTATGAGTTTGGTACTTTTGGGTTTTGAAGTACGAACAGCTATGAAGAATTGTAGTTGTGAATTTTCAACGATTGAGCGGTGTAAGTGTTCTAAGTCTGCTTTCTTTTCGACACCGATTAAAAGCTCATTAGACTTAGTAGTACGAATAATATTGATATGAATACCCAGTTTTTGTGGATTAAGTGTCGAACTTAGTTGGTGTCTGATATATTCAGGTGTTCTCTCTGAATCTTTAGGTTTCAGGAGTAGAATATGATCTCTGATTTCACTTTTTGGAGCCTGTTTCAAAGGAGTGTTTTTGGCGGTAGCAACGGCATAGGAATTTGGGGTTTGTTCTAGAAACTTTGTTTCGAATAATTTTTTTTTAACTTCGTTTTGTTGTTGCTGCAAATGTTCCTTCACTTCAGAAATAGCTGTAGTATTTGAACGCTGAAGAGACAGTTGCTCTCTCAGTTCGGAAATTGTACCTTCGTACCTCGCTAGAGTAAGTTCTTGGTCTGCCACTATTTGACGCAGAGCTGTTAAATGGCCAGAAATATCTTTATGTTCTTGGGTATTAAGTTTTATACTTTTTCCGATGTTAAGAAGATCCTTAATTTTATCAGTAATTCGTAGAATATCATTCAATCTGGAGGAATCAGCATTTTCAGGGTTGCTAGTTAAAGATTGTGAGATGTTTAATAATGATGGTGAAGAAGACCTATCTTTAGAAGTCATCGATAGAAATTTACAATTTCATAGCGCATACAAAATAAAAATGACAATAAATCAGAAACTATTCATAAGCAGAGCAGAAAATTACTGGTACATGAAGTTAACAAAAATAAATAAATAAGTAAATAATAGTGAATAATTACTTATTAGAATAAATGTTATTACTCACATAAAGTCTGACAAAAATAATTCTAAATCCAGGTATTATGCAGTTCCAAAGTTTCATAGGAAAAAGAATATATAGTATATAAAGAAATAAAAACAAAATAAATAAAAATGAAGAATTATCTGTTAGCAAATGCTATATTATGTCAAATATTAACCAAAGGTTAATTAATTAAATAACTATGAAATATCAGACGTGCATTATATTAAGTCGTTAACAGGAGTTCTAAACCTTATGCAGACTATTTCTGCAAGCGAGTATTAAGTGATCAATATTATACTTAGAAAACAGATATAACAGTATGTAAAAACTTTTCAGAATTATGCAAAACACACAAAACACAAAGTGATAGGTTAGGGGAGTATAAATAAGCATGAAAAGACACACTAGTTACATTAACACATAAGATTCTAAATACCAAATAATAAGAACAATAATTGTAATGAAAATAGAATAATAATTTAAAAAAATTTTTTAAGTATATTCTTTCCTAAAGTACAATACTGCAGGAGTTAATAAATATACCGTGATAACCGGTAAACTATACAGAGTTCTGCTTGCAAGTGAATAAAATTGTGATTCAAGAATTAATTGAAAGGTAAACGCATGGTATCAAACTGATAATGTGATGATCTGAGAAGACACAGTATTTGAGACTGTTTTATTCAGTGCTTTTATCCTTTTAGAACTTTGATTAAAGATTAAAACACAATTGTTGTTGAAACTGGGAAAAAATGTTCTGCCGGTGAAACTGAGAATAGTAACCAAAACGTTTCTATTGCCAAAAATATTTTTCTATTTTAATCTGATTTGCGACAAATATTTTTATGCGTTTGTTTTTATGTTTCCACCTTGCGCGCATGATATTTTAAAAATGGCTAACGGTGCATACTTGAAATTTGATGTGTGTATTTAATTATGGCAAAGCACACTAGGGCTATCTGCCTAAGGGGAAGGATACCTTCGTGGAGGACTTTCTAAGAGAAACTGGTTCGCATACACGTTACACATGGGGAAAACCACGAAAACACCCATGCAGCCAGCCCGTTCGCGGGATTCGAACCTCGGACCGAACTACCAGTGTTCAGCGACTTTACCGCTGGTGGGCTACTTGAAATTTGATGGAATTCTTTATATGGGCACTATCTTCTAACAGAACCAAAAATCTGACGAATATTTTAATAATAAAAATTTTATGCAAGAAACTTTCACAGATTTTTTAATAAAATACATTTTATAAACTCAACGCCAAATGAAATAAAAAATTTAACATGACATTATTAGGATTTTTGGTTCAAAGTTGTTTCCAAATATAAATTAATTACGGAATTAAATTTTGCAACTGAATTTTTTAAATGGGCGCGCAAAGTGACATGAATGCATAAAAATTATCTTTCTGGTTACTAGTTCAGAAAGCAGCTATATTATGTAGTCAGCTGTAAAAGTTTGAAAGCTGTTGCTTTTAAAGTAAGTAAAATAGTCCATTTCTTGCAACAGCCTCATATTCGAAGATCTTAAAGTTTATTAGAAGATCTTAAAAGTTCCGATAAGATTCCCCTTTTAAGATAAATTTTACTATCGAGTTATTATTGAGGCCATCAAAGCGGGATGGTTGTTAGCAACTCTGGCTACCGTACTGAAGGGCCCAGGTTCGAAACACATGGATGTTTGTAAGTGTATAGTATCTGTGTGGCATAGGGGATTATTTGAATGCCCCCTATAAAGTATCACTATAAAATTCACTGATAAAATCAGTAACTTTGTAGAGTCATTAGGTTATTTCGAGGCAGGAAGGATGAAAAATGAGCAGTGCCCTCGCTGGAACTCGAACCACGGACCTCTCGAATACGCGCCGAATGTGCTGACGACTACACCACGAAGACATACTAAGAAGGAGGAAGAAATACCATATATCCTCCCCCTTTTAAAAGGCGACTGGAGATTAGGCGTCCCAAACGCCACATCCTGGTGGTGAAGAATCATTATCTACCACCTTTGAGTTCGGGCGCCACTGTAGAGTCATTTGTATTTTTTTATATACGGGAGACGTGAAAAATGAGCAATGCCCTCGTCCGGATTCGAACCTGGACCTCTCGAATTCGCGCCGAGTGTGCTAACCGTTACACCAGAAAGGCATGCTAGAAGGAGGGGAAAAATACCTAATAAGCAAATCAGAAAATCGTAGCATGCTTTGCCATAATAAAGTAATCTAATTTAGTATATATACATCAGGATCAGTATTTACACAGCAGAAAATGTCGTTCAGAAAAAAGGATTTCGCAGTCTTTCTTTTATGATGTTATGAAACAGGCAAAAAAGAGTTAGCTTCAAAAATGTATACAGCCCTAAAATGGAAAGTACCTCTCAAAAATCTTCTATATTGGATTATAAGAAATGCATGTCAGCAGTATCCTCAGAGTAAAGGAAAAGATCTGTTATGAGATATATGTTTTTTCGCAAAAAAAAAAAATGTATCTCAAATGCGATTTAGTTTTCATCTATCATCACGGTTGAAATTTTCGTTTCCCAATCTCATATATCAATCTCGGAGAGAAGAGATGAGATTTATAAAACTTTCTGGTATTTGTAACGTGATCTCTTGAACAACATCTTTGGAGTTATCGTCAACCTGTGTTTATTTCCAGAGGAAAAGAGGTATTTATAAGATCATTTTTCAAATATGAATTGCATTGAAAATAAGGGGAATATATTTGAATAAATTCTTATCCCAAAATGGGAACAAATCTCAACGCAGTAACGCTTCTTAATCCGAAATTAAAGAAGCTTATTAAAAGTTACGGTTTTAAATTTATCCACATGTTTGCCTATTTTAAAGTGTCCACTTTCTGTGTGATAATTATTATTCACGTACATCTACATTTATTGTTAGTCTGTGTTTATCTCCTTTCTAGATTGCGTTGGTTCACTATAAATGTCCGTTTCACTTTTCAAATAGTTGTCGCAAAATATTAGAGCCCTGTATTATATATAAAGAAATTAAATAACGAAGAACCTGCATAAATGTATGCATGTTACTCGCATTGTGATACAACAACGGTACCTAGAGCCATCCAGTTTTGAATAACATAAGGTTTCCACCCGTATATGGGCATCCGAAAGGCCAAATTTGGAATTTGTTTTATTATCTATTTCATATTTTGTAAAACTTTAACAGATTTTTGATAAACAAACTCAACGATTTCAGAGCGAGCAATGGCAACATCGTTGGCATTTTTTTTATCTCCGGCTCGCGAGACTGTGTATCAGAAATTCTAAAGATATGTTCATTTTAAAATTACTTCGCGATGTTGCTGTTGAACTGAATTTTACGGTTTAAGTGCGAAGAACATGATAGTTAATAAATAGAGCTAGCACACAAATAGTTGAAAAAACGCGCTTTTGGGCTTAATATAAAATCTGAAAGCCTTCAGATTTTCTTTTTTGTTATTATTTTATTTTTTGTTAAGCTAATTAATTACGTTTTAGTGTCGGAAATTTTGATCAGATGAACTGCTGAAATTGTTTATAAGGCTCGAGCTGATTACAAAACGTAGCATTTGCAAAATGTCAGCTTTGAATACAAAACTTACCTCAAAACTGGGCGACAACTTGAAACTTGGTGTCAAATGCGGTTAGTTTCCTTTCGGAAAATACTTGGCATAGAAAAATATAGAGTTTGCTGAGTCTTATCTACTGCGTGAAAAGTCAGAAGAATCGGAAATCAGTTTAGTGATGTGTTCAGAGTCATAAAATATGTTTAGAATCTCACTCATAGATTTTATAAACTTGTAGAGACATTAGGTATTTGTGGAAGCCAAAAGAGATGAAAAATTAGCAATCGCCTTCACTGGGAATCGCACCACGGACCTCTGGAATACCGGCCCAGTGTACAGAACCACTACACCACGAAGGCACTTCAAAAAGGTGGGAGAAATACTTTATAAACTAATTTGCCTGTTAAGTCCTAATCTGTGCGTAATGAACCTGGATTTGCGATAATGTTAGTGATCGTGCATTTTTAGAATCGAATATATGATAGTTATTCTTTCTTCAAGAAATAATTTGATAATATATTCAGAACTGCTGGGGTATATATTTCTCTTGTGTATTCATTTGAAAACAACTCTTGAGTTCCAGTGGAGAATCAAATTTCATTTAAAATTCAAAATCAAAACGTCAGCATTTTAAAGGGCTCGAAAAAGAATTTATATCTGGATACGAAGTGTTGATAACTATCGTAAGATAATTTTTTATAGCATTCGTTTTTCTATGACTGAAATGAGACGAATGGTGAACAGATAGTGAGCGCTGACGGACGCCAAGATTGAAAACTACACTGTAAATCAAGAATGTCTTTCGTTTCTTTGTGGTTGGTCACTCGGTTGTTTTTCAAATTACACACAATGGTTCACCGGACACATGTGCTCCATCCAAATAAACCTTGCGGTTCCACTTGTGAAGATCGGTATGTTGCTATTAGTAGCAAGCGAAATCGACAAGCTACCTTCACAAACATTACAGTCATAGCAGCAACTTCATTTGGTAAAAAAAGCAATATCTGCTAGTACGGAGAGCCGAAATCTTCACAAGCAGCCAAGCGGAATTGACAAGTTACCTCCACAAACATTACAGCCACAGTAGCAACTTCACTTGGTAAATCAATATCTGCCAATACTGAGAGCCCAAATATTCACAAGTAGCCAAGCGGAATCGACAAGCTACCTCCTTAAACATTACAGTCATAGAAGCAACTTCATTTGGTAAAATAACAATATCTGCAGTATTGAGAGCCGAAATCTTCACAAGTAGCCAAGCGAAATCGACAAGCTACCTTCGTAAACATTACAGTCATAGTAGCAACTTCACTTGGTAAAACAATATCTACCAGTACTGTAGCAGAATTCTCCTCATGAAGGAACTGTGTTCACATGAATGAACCAAATGTTTATGTTTCTCTAACCATCCACTTCAGAGGCATAAGATCAAAGCGGAGTTCTCAGTATTTCAAATGGACTGTTTCAGACTGGTCCAACGTCCAATTACAGACGAGACCAGATTTACCCTCGGATAAGATTATAAGCTTGTAATAGGATATAGAAAACAGGGCACACGGAATCAGGCGCAGAACATAATTCATAGGGAGACATACAGAGGTGGCAGCACTGAGATAGACCCAGAACATAATTCAAAGGAGGAATTCAGCGATGGCAGCATCACTGCGTGGGCTGGAATTTCAGTGCGATACCTCACCCACCTTTAAAGTCGGATCTTTAAAGTCAAGTATTTAAATTCTTTTAAGTTGAAGCCGGTTTTACATCTTTAAAGTCGGTTCTGTGCAGTCTGCGCGATATCGGGATGAGGTCATACACCCCACTTTGAAACTCTAAGCTGCATCAGTTGATTTTGCTTTCCTTCTTGTGGTTCAGGCCCCCCAGCGACCGAGCGGTAAAGTCGATGAACACTGGTAGTTCGGTCCGAGGTTCGAATCCCGAGAACAGGCTGGCTGCGTGGGTGTTTTCGTGGTTTTGCCCATGCGTATATGAGCCAATTTCCTTTAAAACGTCCTCCACGAAGAAATCCCTCTCCCTTATGCACATAACCCTAGTGTGCTTTGCCATAATCCAATAAAAGAAACCAAACCTTCTAGTGGTTTCTAATGAAGAAATGGCTATTATCAGTTAATATCAGCGATGGTTTATCACCTCACTAAAAGCGTGCGCATTCGCTGTAAAATTTATGTGAAGATTCAAGATGCTCACATGCCTTATTAATGTAAGCTTTCTTTGTTTCTTTTTAGTTTTAAACACCAATCTGCTAAGAACCCAAATGTGATGCCATCACTTAATTTATGAAATTTCAATATTATTTTCTATCAATATTGACCAGGAAATAAAAACTTTTGACACTTCAGGTTAGTACGTATGACGTCACCATTTAAATTTAATGTAATATAACAGCCTTTTCTCAATATTAATAAGAGAATTAACATGGCAATAATATATTGCGTCAATTATACTAACCTGAAGCAAAAAGGTTGCCAACACCAGCTATTTATTTAAAATTCTGACATTAACGAACAATTTCGACATGCACTCAGCGCCGCCTGAGAACCATTTTTTTTTCCTTTGAGAACATACAGACTCCCCGTGCATCACATATGTACAACACAGGGCTTACAGAAGTAAGTTAACTAGAACATTAAAGGTTACATGTATAAATAAACATTAAAAATTACATGCATAAATAAAGCGAACAAAAGCAGAGAACAGTAGTCTGGACTTCACGAAAACAGATAAGTTCACTGGCCAAGTCACTCCGAACATTTTCAAATCGTTCTGTAAGCATAATCTAGGGCCATCAAATGTAGGGCACGAGAAAATCAAATGTTCCACATCCTGAGGAACTCGTTTTGAACATTCACATAAATTGTTTGATCGTAGATTAAAACGAAACAGATAACTTGCAAATTTACCGTGACCAGATAAAAACTGAGACACTTTAAAATTTAACGAGAGGAAAGACTCGGAATTCAGTCTATGGTAAATAGAAGGAAGGAACTTTTTGGCGACTTCAGCATTACAAGATGAAATGTATTTCTCATTCCACATAGCTAAAAGCTTTTTATAATGAAAGGACTTCCAATAACTCTTTGGAATGCTAATGTTGATATCAATGGGTAAATTTAAGGCATCTTTAGCTAAGAAATCAGCTCTTTCATTTCCGTAGAAACCCTGATGAGCACGCACATAAGCAAAGCAGATATCAATACCTCTAATTCTAAGTGAACTAACAGTTACTAGGGTTTCGATAACTAATTTATCGCAGCTGGTAATACTGTTCAATAGTTGAAGAGAAGAAAGAGAATCAGAACAAATAAGGTACTTTGACGATGTTGTCCCATGATCCTAGATCCATTTGACGGCAAGATAAATGCACAGAAGTTCTGCTTGAAAAACTGTACATTCATTCCGTATACGGTGTCTAAGAAAACAAATCTCGGAATGGCCTTCAAAAAGAACAATGAGACAACCATCGACTTGACTTTGTTGTAAAAGTCTTACAGTGTTAATAGTCATCCTGGCAGAAGGGAATATTTCCTCCGTGTAAAAATATAAATATAAATATTACATGAGCATACAAGGACTGTGTATAAGCATAGATACACAGGCCTTGTATGCTCATGCAAGCATTGTCATTACAAGCATTGTCTTGTACAAGTTACATATGATAATTATATAAATTCATGACAGCTATGTGTACATTTAAACATTATCTGAATTCATATGTACAATACTTTTACTGATATAATCAAAGTAAACTTGTAATTCATTTACACATTGACTGGATTTTCAGTATCATTTAAACTACTTTACAATATTATTTTTATCAAGTAAATACAAACTGGATAGTAATATGCTTACATTACAATAGTTTTGCTCTTACAGTCCTGTTATTATTCTACGGGGGGAGCTATTTTTCTAGTGTTGATTTTCAGTTGTTGTAGTATTTTGAATTGCTATTAAAATTATACTGCGAAGATACAATTCTCAAGGGAGGGGAAAATTTCATAGTACCTTGCTGAGCATAGCCTGATTACCTCTTCTATTTTAGTTTTCGTCTGCTTGTTGCCGCAGGTATTCTCCGCCCATTGCGGCCAGTATTCACTGCTTGGAATTTTTAAATGCAGTTTATCGGTTTCTGGGCAGTTCAAGAGGAAGTGATCTGCATCATCTACCTCACCACATTCACACAATTCTGATGCTCGTTTGCCAAATCTCTTAAGATAATGTGGGAAGGGACCATGGCCAGTGTAGAATTGAGTTTGTGCTCCGCTGTATGTATTAACTGAGCATGTAATTCGACATGCACTGACGTCACACGCAACCGCGTGTTTTCTTCAACATCAGAATAGGATCTTACTACATAATAATAAAATGTTAAATATTTGGCAATGTTATTTTTATTTCATATTATGTAAAACTTACAAATTTTTATAAGCAAACTACAATTTGAAAGCGAGCAAGGGCAACACATTTCGAAATAAAGCATTTTTATCCCCAACGTGCGAGACTGTTCCCATTCGGAAAAATGAGGGGGGAAAATTATTCTTTTTAGAGTTTTAGATTAGTTTTTACCGAGAGTTTAGTTAATATCTCGGCTGATTAAAACTGTACGAAGGTGGGAACAGTAGAAATGGTTTCCCACGAATTTTTAGAATCCAGAATAATACGTTTAATGTTTCGCAGTGCTATTTTTATTTCATATTTTGTAAAACTTATAAATATTTTATAAACAAGCTCTACAATTTGAAAACGAACAGTAGCAACACTTCTCGAAATAAATCAGATTTTTATCTCCAGTATGCGAAACTGTTGCCACTCAGGAAAATGAGCGTTTTCAGAGTTTTTTTACTAATATCTCCGCTAATTAAAGTAGTACGACGATGAGAATGGTGAAAATGAATTCCCACGAATTTTTGGAAGCCGGGGATACCTCTTCCGAAATTCAACTCCCGCCGTTTCGGAGGAAATAATGCCGGAAACAAACATAGGCGCACAGATTTTAATAGTATAAATTGCAGTACACTATTTTAAAAATGTACAGTTAATTTTACCCCAATCCTCTGTATTTATGTTTAACTCTTTTATTTCTTCATACTAACTGAAGATTTACAGTTATTAATTGTCAAACCGATTGCTCATACCTGGACAAAAATTTATGAGCTGGATTTAGATTTTAGTTTGGTGTTTTAAATAGGATCCGTTGCATTAAAATGACAATCTACTGCAAAATTATTAATATAAACAATCATAGCACATTTCGCTTTCCTAAATAAAGTAATACAAATGTAAACTGGAAAGCTAACCTGTCTCTCTCTTCGAATTCTATTGACCTGGGGTGCAACAGTACACTTCGTTCACATTAAAGTATTTGATGAATGTCGCGTTTTAAATTACTTCGCAATAACAATGGAGTTAAAAGCAAACTAACTCTCTCGTACGCCACAGGGGGGGGGTAACAAACGGCATTTAATCATTCAAACTGATGGCACATTTGGGACATTAAAGTCCGAAAATCCTTGGATGAGACAAGCATTAATCTTAATTAGTGCTCAGATGAGGATTAGTTATAAATTGAATTTTTGAAAACCTCTCTTATGATTATTATTCCCCCTTTGGTTTATAGCAGCATTAAATGTAGATCTATCTCTTATTCAGAAGTCGGTGTTTCAGGTAGCATTATCACATTTTAATCATATCCAACATTCATTCCATTTATGTCTTACGCTTAAATTATGATATATCTGCTATTCATTAGCAAACAGTTATTAAACAGTGAACAGCAAAATCCCGTACAGGGTGTCTATAATTAATAGGTAATTATAATAATAATTATAAAAAATATGAAATATTTCAGATTTTAAATTACGTCCAAAGGGGCGTTTTATGAAAATTTTGTGTGTAACGTTTGTTTATTAAATATCTCGTTTTTTGCACTTAAAACATAAAATTCAGTTCAACAGCAACATCGTAAAATAGTTTTAAATTAAAGCCTATCTTTAGAATTTCCGATACGCAGTCTCGAGCGCTGGAGATAAAAGTGTTTTTTCTGTACAACTTTGCCATGGCTCACTTTGAAATCCTTGAGTTTGTTAATCCCAAAATTCGTTACTGTTTTACAAACTATGAAATCTATCATAAAACAAATTCCAAATTTCAAATTTGGGCTTCCATATGCCCATATTTGCAGTAGGATGACGTCATTCAAAATTCGATGGCTATAGGTACCCTTGTTTCATCACAATGCGAAAAATATACATACCTTTTATGCAGATTTTTCTTTACTTTATTTCTTAAAATACGAGTATAATGCAGGACTGTAACCTTTGGACATTTATAGTGAACGGACATTTATAGTGAACCAACGCAAAATCGCGAAACGAAACCAATACTCCTTCAGGGACAAAGCACCTTTGAACTAATAATAGATAATTATAATAATAGTAATTATAATGTTATAATTATATTATATAATATATACATTATATGATTATAATAATAGATAATTATAATTAATAGATAATAATAGGCAGCTTTGAAATATGGTTCTATTAATTTTCGATAGTCTATAATTAATAGAACCCTATGTCAAAGTTGCCTACAATCAAAACCGGTAATCAGAAAACTGTGAAGTTTTGTTTCGGACTTGACGAAGGAATGAGAATGTCTTTCCGAGCAAAACCATTACTTACAAATACGTCATCAGAGGGCGTTTTAATTGGAACCCTGTAGTAAAAATGCAAATCTTTGTCGACGTCAAGCAGTAGCTGTTACAAATCCCAGAAACATTCCCGGAGATTTTTTATGCATTGAGATTGTTGTTGACGACAATGACGATAAGTTTAACATGTCGCGCTTTGTTAATAAAATTGTTTTACCAAACCAGCAGGCGGTTTTCGTAAACTGTGGCCTACCCGATCTGCAGACCTCAGTCCATGTGATTTTTGGCTTTGGAGGCATTTGAAACATCTGTTAAGTCGTGACCAACCAAGACTCTACCTGATCTTAAAGCTAGCATTTCACGCCACGTGCTCAACATTTCCCAGCACACACGTCGGCCAGCTGTGGAACATGCCATCTTGCAATTTCAGGTGGTAGCTGAGGAGAATGGCCATCATGTATAACATGGTTTTTTGCGACAAAAATTGTAAAACTATTCTACATATGTGGTTAAATGTATAATTTATTAATATAATGCCCTCTGGTGACGCTATTTGTAACTATTTATTTAGCCCAAATGAAATTCGTTTTGGCATTTTGCGTTGAAAACTTTAAATGTCGGTTCACTTTTCAAATTTTTGCAACGAAATATTACAGCCCTGTATTGCATTTAGAGAAATTAAATAATGAAAAATCTGCGTGAATATATGTATGTTTCTCGCATCGGGATAAAACAACGATGCCTACAGCCGTCCAATTTTGAATAGCATACATTTCCACCCGAATGTAGACATATGGAAGCTCAAATTTGGAATTTATTTTATTATCTATTTTAAGTTTTGTAAAACTTTAACGCATTTTTGATTAACAAACTTAAGGATTTCAAAGCGAGCGATGGTAAGGTTGTACCCAAAAAAAAAAAAAATCATTTTTATATGCAGCGCGCGAGACTGTGTATCGTAAATTCTAAAAATAGTCTCGTTTTAAAATTATTTTGCGATATTGCTGTTAAACTGAATTCTATGGTTTAAGTGGAAGAACATGACGTGTAATAAATAAAGTTAAACCGACAAAACGTTAAAAAAACACCCCTTTGGGCGTAATGTAAAATCTGAAAGCTTTCAGATTTTGTTATTATACTTTTTTTTTATAATTTTTACTTATTTTTATTTCTTTTTTTTTTATTCTCATCCCTTTATTAAGTCTACCACAATTCTTTAATTATAGATACTTTAAATCTATATTCATACCATTGAAAGAGAGTCTATTTCGAGATAAATTAGCAATTATCTATAAAACAATCTTTCAATGACTAAACTTAGAACCACTACCTTGTAAAAGTTTACTACATTTCCGAAAAAGCAGGAAACGTAAAAAAAAATCAACTCTACCTTTTCCGGGACTCAGATCTTCCGTTTTCTAGCTTACCTTGTTAATCCATTATTCCGCAAGAGAAATACTCAAGGAGAAATTCTGTAATTTCTTAAATTCTCGCCTACGTGAAGGAGTCGGAGAGGTCTGAGACCCATTCGACCAGACCATATGATAACGAATTATTGATCTTTAGTTCTGGCATCACAAGGGATTCATATCGTAAGGGATATATAGGTTTTTAGTAGCAGGAAATGCTAAAAATCAACTGTAGCCTCGTAGAATGACATGCAATGGAGCTGTCGCTTGCTAGTTAAAAGTATAACCCGCTTAGCAACAAGAGAACACAGAAGAAAAGAGATCATTCCTTACATTCTCCCCTATTTAAAAGGATGGTTGGGCTGGCATGAAACCTGTTTATAAAATCGAAGTGGTCACGAATGTTTGTTTACCACATTTTACTTCGGACCCCACTGTGGTGGCTTGTTATGTTTATAAGGTATTTTCTTCCTCCTCCCTGCACACCTTCATGGTGTAACGGTAGCACACTCACATAATATATAGGGATAAGAAGATATATGGGATTACTAATAGATGGGGATAAAAAGGTATATGGAATATTATATAGGGGTTAAGAAAATATATGGAAAGATATATCGGAATTATGGGATTACCAATATATGGGGATAATAAGATTACTAACATAGGCGCGTATTCGAGAGGTCCCGGTTCAATTCCAGGCGAAGCATTGCTCATTTTTCATGTCTCCGGCTTCAAAATAATCTAATGACTCTACACTGGCGCCCGAACTGGCCACACACGTGTTGTTCTCCTTATCACTTGTCAATTTAGTATACCGTTCGAGCGCGTGGGAAAAATCTTCAAATGAATTATTTCGAAATACAAGAGCATCGCACATGTGTTTTTCGGGTGTCTTCGTATAGGAAAGGGTGCGCGTTATACGGCGAATATATCTAAAACTGAATATATCTGAAATTATAGGTGCCGGAATAAGAGTAACTAAAAGGGAAAAAGTTTATTTTGGCGTTCGATTGTAGTATGCTTTAAACCTCGTTCGTTAAACGCTGCAACTTTCCTTGCGACAACTTCAATCTGAAAGTGGCATTCGCAACAACGGGCGAAAGAAAACCTAAAATTATAATCTAAAAACTATTCTTAAACTAAAGTCTAAAAACTAAAGAACTTACGAAATATGCTTAGTAGGAGGAATCTTGATTAAAAACGTCTTCAGTCTGGGGGGAAGTGAGGAAGGGGGAAGGGTAAAAAAAATTGCATTTCAGATTTCTGGTATATTTATTTTTCCTGAAAATTGTTTCTACTTTTCGTTGCGGCAATATGACTCGGAGCATTTTGTATCAATACACATTTTCTAAACGGAGGAAGAGTTGATTTTTTTTTTTTTTTTTTTTTTTTTTTTTTTTTAGAAATAGAACTGAAAGGAAAGAAAGAATAAAATAAAATGGAAAAAAAAAGAGGGTCTAGAGAGAAGTCGCATGAAAATCGATTTCGGGCCCCTTTGCCATTCGATTCGCTCAGAATTTCTGCACTCATTTCTCCCACTGGGGAAGGGGGTATAAAGGGGGGAAGTAAATAAACCAAAAGGGAAAATAAGTCTCCGCGAAGAGAGAAAAAACGGGACGGATGGTTCGAGCAGCGAAGGAACGCCGCAGCTATTGAAAGATCTAACGCAGAAAAGAACCAAGAACAGATCGTTTTCAACTTCAAAGGCAGAGGAATATACTCAGGATGACAGAGCTTTCATTGCCGGAGAGAATGCTACAGCGGCTTCATAATTATCCCACATCTGATTGTGGTTTAAGTATTCTTCATTTTAGTCTGCAAACCCCTTAAAACATATAAATGCAGCCAAACTTCTAATGATTAATTCACTAAGTAGTTCATTTTTGAAGAATACGATTGTAAAAACATTGAAATTTTGAAGCAGGAGACGTGAAAAAGGAGCAATGCCCTCGCCAAAACTCCAACCTGAACCTCTCGATACCTGCCGAGTGTGCTAACCGTTACACCACGTGTAGAGTCATTAGGTAATTTTTCTAAGCAGGAGAAGTTAAAAAATGAGAAACGCCTTTGCCAGGAATCGAACCACGGACCTCTGGAATACGCGCCCAGCGTGCAGACCACTACACTAGGAAGGCATGCCAAGAAAGTGGGAAAAATAACTTATATACTTACTACACTACGAAGGCAATTTAGGCTACGAAGGCGCAATACTAAAAAGGCGGAAGAAACGCTTTATATACTCCCCCTTTTAAAAAGCAACTTTAGGGGACTCAATCGCCAAATCCTGGATGTGGAGAATCATCATCTACCACCCTTTTAGTTCGGGCGCCACTGTAGAGACATTAGGTATTTTGGAAGCTGGAGTGATGAAAAATGAGCAACGCCCTTGCCGGGAATCGAACCTCAGACCTCTGGAATACGCGCCCAGAGTGCTGACCACTGCACTACGAAGGCATGCTAAGAAGTTTAGAGAAATAAATACCTTATAAGCTTTATTTATTAAATATCATGATCTTCGCTCTTAAAACACATAAATTTCAATTCAACAGCTGTCGCAATAAATCGCAAAATATTTAAACACAGCAAAAAAGCAAATATTTAGAATTTCCAATACATAGCCTCGCGTGCTGAAGATAAAAATGTTTCCTTTTTATCGAAATGCGTTTCCATTGCTCGCTTTGAGATCTTTGCGTTTGTTAATAAAATATTCGTTAAAAGTTTACAGAATTTGAAAAATTCGAAATTCAAAATTTTTCTTTCCTGTAGCTCATATATATGATTCAGAAGCTGAGAAATCTCCCTCAGTATCGATAAGAATCTCAGAGAAAGATTCGTCATCCACCACTCTTTTAGTTCGGGCGCCACTGTAGATACATTAAGTTAATTGGAAGCAGAAGAGATAAAAAAGGAACAACGCCCTCCTCTGGAATCGAACTACGGATCTCTGGAATACGCATCCATCGTGCAGACCACTACACTACGTAGGCAAGCTAAGAAGGCGGGAGAAATACCTTATACACGAAGGCATGTAGAAAGGAGGTTCTCCCTTTTAAAGGCCGCCTCAGGATTAGAGGACACAATCGCCAAATCCTGGTGATGAAGAATCGTCATCCACCACCTTTTAGTTCGGGCGCCACTGTAGAGCTATTAGGATTTTTTGAAGCAGGAGACATGAAGAATAAGCAGTGCCCTCCCCGAGGTTTAAACCTGGACCTCTCGAATACGCGCCAAATGTGCTAACCGTTACACTACCAAGGCATGCAGAAAGAAAGAAGAACTAAATAATATAAATTTAATTGATTTCGTCCCCAAAAATAATAATATATTAACTTTTTTTTATCAAACCGCTAGTAGTTTTGGAAAATTAATATTCTACATTAAAGAGAATAGAAAAATAATGCGATATGTTTTACATATTTCAGATGACACATCATTGTTCCCAAGAAATACGAGTATATAGCAACAACAGAAACGTCAAAGTATTGAACAGTAATAAAATAACAGAAAAAGAAGATAATGGGATTAGTAATAGATGGGGATAACAAGATATATGGGATATTATATATGGAGATTAAGATGATATATGGGATATTATATATGAGGATAAGAAGATATACGGGATATTATATATAGAGATAAGAAGATATATCTGAATTAGAAGATAATGGGAATATGAATTTATGGGAATGGGAAGATAATGGAATTACTAATATATAAAGTTATTAGTTAACAGAAAAAAAAGTAAAACAACTTTGCTTCCTGAAAAAAAAAAAAAAAAAAAAAAAGAGAGATTATGTGATTCCCCTTTAATATTTATAGACCTTTTCTAAAATATAACTCACTGGCGACCTACAGTCAAAGCAAAATTTATAAGTACTATGTACCCCTGAAAAGTAAATGTTTGAAAACATTTCAGTATGAATGAAATCCGTTCATTCATTCCCAGAAAGTAAAAACTTTTGACACGTCAAGTTATTCCGTGTGACGTCATGATTTAAATTTAATGTAATATAACAACATTTTCTAAAAATCAGTAAAAGAATTAACGTGGCATTAATATATCGTGTCGTATAACTAACTTAAAACTCAGAAGTCAAAACTCAACACCAGCTATTTATTTAAAATGCTTGACATCAACGAACAATTATCGACATGCAGTGAAGTAACATGAAATTGTGTACTTTCTTCAACGTCAGAGTCTAGTCCGACGACCTTATATAATAATACTGTGTTTAATGTTTGGCAATGTTATTTTTGTTTCATATTTTGCATAACTTACAAATTTTTGGCTAACTAACTCTATTGTTAAATATTTGCATAATCAAGACTAGAAGAGAAACACGCTAATGTGACAATCAAAACCGTAAAAAACAACCTTATATTTAGCGTAGGTATAATGAAACACTCAATCGATTTCGAGGGCAGCTAAAGGTCCCTCCTCATCAGGAGAAAGAAATACATAGAAAGAAGAAAATAGGAATCACAGAAACACGTGGTGCTTATCAGCACTGCATGTGGTTATAACTAGATTTTTAATCAGAGTTGCACTGGCCGCCTACTTTTACTGAGCCAGGCTGTCTGATCAAGCATAAAGAAATATTAGCGAAGTTAAAATAGGGAGCGAGGGGCAAATGCACATTACGCTCAAAATCTGAACTTCAAATAATGGAAAGCAACCACTGAACGGATTTTTATACCCTCTGGTAGTACCAAGTGCGAGGAGGTAACGCCATCTATCGGCAAAAATAATTGAATTAAGACAGTAGAATTTTAAAGGCATTAGGAAGGACTGGATTGGACTTCAAATCATTAACTAAACTTTCTAAATCTTTGTGAATGTGAAAAGCCTCAAGAAAATCCAATTCGCCTATGGAAGAAGCCTTTTGGATGATTTTTGCAGACCCAAAATCAAAATTATGGTTAAAAGTCCAGCTATGATACGCTATTGAAGACTTGTTAATTTCCCCTTTCTTGACATAAGATTCATGTTCCTTGATACGAAACTTCAACGCTCTTTTTGTTTGGCCAATATATCTTAAACCACACTGACATGATATACTATAAATTCCCCAAGACTTCAAGACAGAAACGCAATCTTTTAGAATCGAAGGGTGAATTTTATTAATAGGGGAGAAACCGACTTGAAAATTGAATTTCTGGAGAATCCGTGCAATTTTATAGCTAACAGAAGGATAAAATGGAAGCACGACAAGATCATTGATATTATTTCTAACAGTGGAATGTCTTCTTTGATGGGAATCTGAAAATTTTTTGACGGCTTTATCAATAATCACGGGAGAAAATCCACGGTCAATCGCAACTGCTCTCAAATAATTAAGTTCATTGGTAAGCAAAGATTCAGAGGAACAAACTTTTAGGGCGCGGAAAACATAATAGTAAAAAGAAGCCATTTTTTGCTTAACAGGGTGGCATGACTTGGCATGGGGTGGTAAACAAACTGCAAAGGGTTTACGGTACACAGTGGTGCTAAAATCGGTTTCATTGCGGATTATAAGAATATCGAGGAAGGGGAGGGAATTGTTGGATTCAATTTCAAGAGTGAATTGGATGGCTGGATCAATTGAATTCATAATAGATAGAATCTCGGATAAATCCTCTTTATAACCGTCAAAAAGTGCGAAAGTGTCGTCAACATACCGAATCCAAAGACGAAAAGATAATTTATCAAATAATTTCATCTCAAAATAGTGCATATAAATGTCAGCAAGTACCGGACTGAGAGGATTACCCATAGCCAATCCTTCAACTTGACGAAAATATGCATTTTGGAAAACAAAGTGGGTTTGACTTAGAGAAACTTTAGTAAGCGAAACCAACTCATTAATTTCAGTATGTGTGAAGTGAAATTCCCGAAGCCTAGTTTCAAGACAATTTAGTGCTCCTTCGACCGGAACATTAGTAAACAATGATTTGACATCAAATGAAACCATAATGGAACGAAGTGGGGAAATATTTTTAAGTTTATCAATGACTTCAACAGAATTTTTTACAGTGTGAATATTGTTATCAAGTAGAGGAGAAAATCTGGAAACTAAATATTTGGCCAAAGGATATGAAGCAGTACCTATGTTGGAAACAATTGGTCGAAAAGGAATACCGGTTTTGTGGACTTTTGGAAGAGCATAAAGTCTAGCGCAATTAGTAATAGGCGGAATAAGTGATTTCTTCAACTGAGTTGGCAGAATGTGGGAAGATTTAATAGCACTTTTTACTTTCATGAGGTCCGAAGTTGAAGGATCTTTAGGGATCGAGCAGTATGGGCCTTCATTTATCAATTTAGAGACTCCAGTAATATATGTGTGTTTGTCCATAACAACGATCTGTTCGCCCTTATCAGCTTTAGAGATAATGATATTAGTATCAGAATTAATTTCACGTAAGATCTCATTTTCCTTTTTGCTAAGATTAGAACCCAAAGATTTATTGTTAAAATTAACGTTATGAGTAATTAGGTGGCGGATTGTATCCTTCTGCGTTTCCGAAATTTTGGAGAATTTAAAGGCTTTCTCTATAGGGGCGATGATTTGAGGAATTGAAGGTTTAGATGTCTTTGAAAAGTTGAAATTATATTTTAATACTTTTAACTGATCCTCCGAAAGATTCCTATTGGAGATATTAACGATGGAGTTAACGTTTACAGTGGGAAGATCAGCTAGATAATTGGGACTATCCGACTAGTGTGTGAGTTTTTGGAATTTAGAAATGAGCACATTTTTATGCCGTTGACAAACGGTATCGGTTCTAGACCAGGATGTATGTTCAAATGAGGAAAAATTTTCAGTGGAATTAGCAATTTTTAAATGGAGGTAATATAATTCAAATTCAATTTTAGATAAACGTTTGCGTGTGTCCCTTATAATGTGACGAAGAAGTGCCAATTTGAATTTATGCAAAATTTTTGAAACGTGAACAGAACCTTTAAGGCTACATTTCACATGTATAAATTTGGGAATGCAATTTTGATGTTTGCATTTAAGTAGAAACTGTAGATGAATCAAGAATTTCGTACGCTTAAGGCGTAACTTACAAAATCGGTTCCTGTCAGTGGACATATTGTGAAAAGGGCACAAGCAAGAAACAAGTGAACAAAAGAAATGTAATTCCGAAAGTCCAAACAAGTAATTACTTATAACATGAAAAAAACACCAATAAATAATGAAGACAATTTTCATCAACAAATGACAAAAACATTCCAAAAGGAGAGAAACATCCAATACTGAAAAACCAATAGCCACGTGGAAAGAAGCAACGAAAGTCAAAATCGTGCACGTGGTAAACCGAAAAAATATAGAATTACCTCGACCGGCATTTTCGAGGTAATTCTATATTTTTTCGGTATTATAATATATTAATTTCGGAAACGCAGAAGGATACAATCCGCCACCTAATTACTCATAACGTTAATTTTAACAATAAATCTTTGGGTTCTAATCTTAGCAAAAAGGAAAATGAGATCTTACGTGAAATTAATTCTGATACTAATATCATTATCTCTAAAGCTGATAAGGGCGGACAGATCGTTGTTATGGACAAACACACATATATTACTGGAGTCTCTAAATTGATAAATGAAGGCCCATACTGCTCTATCCCTAAAGATCCTTCAACTTAGGACCTCATGAAAGTAAAAAGTGCTATTAAATCTTCCCACATTCTGCCAACTCAGTTGAAGAAATCACTTATTCCGCCTATTACTAATTGCGCTAGACTTTATGCTCTTCCAAAAGTCCACAAAACCGGTATTCCTTTTCGACCAATTGTTTCCAACATAGGTACTGCTTCATATCCTTTGGCCAAATATTTAGTTTCCAGATTTTCTCCTCTACTTGATAACAATATTCACACTGTAAAAAATTCTGTTGAAGTCATTGATAAACTTAAAAATATTTCCCCACTTCGTTCCATTATGGTTTCATTTGATGTCAAATCATTGTTTACTAATGTTCCGGTCGAAGGAGCACTAAATTGTCTTGAAACTAGGCTTCGGGAATTTCACTTCACACATACTGAAATTAATGAGTTGGTTTCGCTTACTAAAGTTTCTCTAAGTCAAACCCACTTTGTTTTCCAAAATGCATATTTTCGTCAAGTTGAAGGATTGGCTATGGGTAATCCTCTCAGTCCGGTACTTGCTGACATTTATATGCACTATTTTGAGATGAAATTATTTGATAAATTATCTTTTCGTCTTTGGATTCGGTATGTTGACGACACTTTCGCACTTTTTGACGGTTATAAAGAGGATTTATCCGAGATTCTATCTATTATGAATTCAATTGATCCAGCCATCCAATTCACTCTTGAAATTGAATCCAACAATTCCCTCCCCTTCCTCGATATTCTTATAATCCGCAATGAAACCGATTTTAGCACCACTGTGTACCGTAAACCCTTTGCAGTTTGTTTACCACCCCATGCCAAGTCATGCCACCCTGTTAAGCAAAAAATGGCTTCTTTTTACTATTATGTTTTCCGCGCCCTAAAAGTTTGTTCCTCTGAATCTTTGCTTACCAATGAACTTAATTATTTGAGAGCAGTTGCGATTGACCGTGGATTTTCTCCCGTGAATATTGATAAAGCCGTCAAAAAATTTTCAGATTCCCATCAAAGAAGACATTCCACTGTTAGAAATAATATCAATGACCTTGTCGTGCTTCCATTTTATCCTTCTGTTAGCTATAAAATTGCACGGATTCTCCAGAAATTCAATTTTCAAGTCGGTTTCTCCCCTATTAATAAAATTCACCCTTCGTTTCTAAAAGATTGCGTTTCTGTCTTGAAGTCTTGGGGAATTTATAGTATATCATGTCAGTGTGGTTTAAGATATATTGGCCAAACAAAAAGAGCGTTGAAGTTTCGTATCAAGGAACATGAATCTTATGTCAAGAAAGGGGAAATTAACAAGTCTTCAATAGCGTATCATAGCTGGACTTTTAACCATAATTTTGATTTTGGGTCTGCAAAAATCATCCAAAAGGCTTCTTCCATAGGCGAATTGGATTTTCTTGAGGCTTTTCACATTCACAAAGATTTAGAAAGTTTAGTTAATGATTTGAAGTCCAATCCAGTCCTTCCTAATGCCTTTAAAATTCTACTGTCTTAATTCAATTATTTTTGCCGATAGATGGCGTTACCTCCTCGCACTTGGTACTACCAGAGGGTATAAAAATCCGTTCAGTGGTTGCTTTCCATTATTTGAAGTTCAGATTTTGAGCGTAATGTGCATTTGCCCCTCGCTCCCTATTTTAACTTCGCTAATATTTCTTTATGCTTGATCAGACAGCCTGGCTCAGTAAAAGTAGGCGGCCAGTGCAACTCTGATTAAAAATCTAGTTATAACCACATGCAGTGCTGATAAGCACCACGTGTTTCTGTGATTCCTATTTTCTTCTTTCTATGTATTTCTTTCTCCTGATGAGGAGGGACCTTTAGCTGCCCTCGAAATCGATTGAGTGTTTCATTATACCTACGCTAAATATAAGGTTGTTTTTTACGGTTTTGATTTGCATAATCGCCTTAGTAACGGCAAACGCCGTCAATAAAAGGAGGTTCTTTCCTTAATGGCACCGCAGTTCATTTTAGTTCGAGCCAGAATAGACCTGCCCGGGGGAGAAGCCAGGGGATGATAGATTCCGGTTCCCGTCTTGTTCCGGTTCCAGTCTTGTTCCGGTCCTGATACAGTCCTGTTCTAGTTCCAGTCCGGCCGTGTAAGTCCAAAACACGTAGGAGCTGAAGTCTGAATCCAGCGAATGGAGATACATGCCGAAAGGGCTAGGTGGATTTTGTCTTTTAAAAGAAAGTGTTTATCACCGTGCCGGCATAGCTGTTACTTTAAAGCATTCTGAATGTTTCCACCCAAGATGTTAAGTTTTCGTTTATGATGTTGAGTTTTCATCATTTTTGAAGTTCCAGTTAAATAAACCTTTAAGTTTTAGACAAGGTTTTTGTGTTCTTCAGAAAATTTTAGATTCGAAGTCAGATATATCACATAGGATTTAACGGAAAAATCAACATTCGGTGTCCGCGACAGGATATTGTCTGCAATGTAAGCGACTTTTTTATTTTTGAATCATGGAAGCCTTAAAGTTAGCACGAACTCAATATAGAAGATTATTTAGCAAAGAGTGTAATGAATTTGACATTGAAGAAACTAAACTTAATCAAGAAGAAAAATTAATTAAAGTAAAAGTTATTGCCGAGAAGGCTAAAGTTTTGTTTGATACTGAAATGAAAATACGAGAATTAATGTTTAAAGAAATTACAGATGAGACTTTACTTATTAAGGAAATAGATGAATCTTAATTATATTTTGATAGGTGGAGACTTATAGAAAGTAAACTAAAAGATCTTATTTCTGGTACCCCGAATGTAACTTTAATTGATCCATCCTTTGTTCAGAATAAAATGTTTGCCTATCTTTGATGGCAGCATGAAGAAATGGCTAGGATTCTGGGGGCAATTCCAAAAGATTGATAAAGATCCTACATTAGATAATAATGATAAATTTGCTTATTTGGCACAGGCTATGGAGAAGAATTCTCCCGCAGAGGAAATAATTAAAAGAGCTTTCCGCCAACTGGCGATAGTTACATAAGCACAATTGAAGCATTGCAAACGCGTTTTGATAACAAAGAATTACTAACGGAGATTTATATTCGTGATTTGTTAACCCTTGTTATTCAAAAACAAAATACACACTCTTTACGGAAATTATACGATGAACTTGAAACTTATCTAAGAACCTTGGAGATATTGGGAATTAATAGGGGCAAATATTGCGCGATATTATATCCATTGGTAGAATCAGCATTGCCGAGTGAAGTCTTAAAAACGTGGGAGAGATTTAGGTTTTCTCGTAAAGGATCAGAAAGTTTAACCGGCGTTTTTCTCTTAACTCGGCGAAAACGCCGAGTTAAGATAAAGGGAATCTGACCTTGAGCGCCTTTTATGTTTCTTGCGCGGTAAAGTTGAAAGTGAGGAAAGAATTTCTTTAGCAGCTAATCTTTCAATGTTTTCGATCGATTGGCTCACGGTAATAAGAAAGGAAATTCGGGTTTAAAGATAAGAGAACCTCACTTAAAACCTACGGCAGCTGAATTGTTTACTTCTTCTCATGAAGCTAGAAAAGACTGCATATTTTGTTCCAGTATAAATCATGGTTTTGCGGAATGTTTTCAGGCGCGTAACTTATCGTTGTCGGAAAGAGAAGTTTTGGTCCAAAGGACACGCTCTTGTTATCTGTGTCTGAAATCTGGACATTCTGTCAGGAGGTGTAGATTAAAAACAGTTTGTTTTACATGCGGTAAAAGGCATCATATTTTTCTATGTAAGGGCCATTCACAAATGAGTGAGACAAGGGCAACGGAACAGCCTCCAAATCAGGCTGAAACACTCGCCAACATTTCGTCAAAGTCTCCTAAAGTTTTGCTGCAAACAATAAGAGTAATAATTAAAGGAGATAAAAAATCTCGTTCGTCTCGAGCTATAATTGATACTGGTTCTCAAAGGTCATATATTCTGAAAAGCACAGCTCAAGATATGGGTTATGGGTATACGGTAAAGGAATACTTTAACCATGCATTATTTGGCGGTACAACGACCAGTTTGTGTGAACATAAAGTTTACAAAATTCATTTATCTAATACGTCTGGTTCGTACAGTTGTAATTTTAATTAATTTGACGTTAAGTCAGCCTGTTATTTGTAATAATATACCTTCTATTGGACAAGGAATATGGCTTACAGAGCTTGCTGACTGTGGAATAAGTTTAACAGATCGTTTAGAAGGACCTATAGAAATTTTAATAGGAGCCGATGTTGCAGGACGATTATTAACGGGGAATCGTAAACAAATTTTAAACGGTCTTGTAGCTATTGAGACAAAGTTAGGATGGACGGTTATGGGAAAAACCGGGGAGTTGAATAGTGAAGGTTCAACATTCTTAGTTACTTCAATGTTGAATAAAGAGGCTTGTAGCTCTGATTTATGGGCCCTCAACTCGCTTGGTATTACGGACCCATCCGAACAAAAGAGTATATTGGAATTGTATGAGGCTACCAGGCAACACTTTCTTGATATTGTAAAAATAGAAGATAACCGCTTTGTAGTGTCTTTGCCGTGGTTGGAGGGGCACGCTTCCCTGTCGGATAATTTTGAGTTATCGCTTAAAAGGTTGCACGGTACGATTAGGCAACTTGAACTGGATAATCTTCGCCAAGAGTATGAAAATATATTCCAAGAATGGCTACATTATTTAGTATAAAAATTAACTCTATTTTAAAACAACTGCCTCCAGCAGTCCAGGGTATGCTCTATGTCGATGACCTGCAAGTCAGTTGCCAGGGAGAAGACCTGAAAGACATCGAATGTAAATTGCAGACTTCTCTCGATAGAATTGTTAAATGGTCACAGGAAAGTGGTTTTAGATTCTCTACTCAAAAGACTGTGTGTGTACATTTCTGTCGAAAGGAAATTCCTCACCCTGACCCCGAACTTTATCTGCAAGATGTGCCGATTCCTGTATAAAAAGGAAATAAAATTCCTAGGGATGATATTTGACCATAAGCTTACGTTCCTCCCCCATATTACCTATCTAAAAAAGAAATGTTTAAAACTGTGAATATTCTGAAAGTACTGTCAAATACTTCTTGGGGTGCTGATCGAAGCTCAATGCTTCTTATTTATAGATCTCTCATTCGTTCGAGACTAGATTATGGATCAATCATTTATGGGTCGGCAAGGCCTTCAGTATTAGCCAAACGTGATCTGATACATCACCATGCACTTCGGATATGCACTGGTGCCTTTAGAACGTCTCCAGTGGAAAGCTTATATGTGGAAAGTAACGAGACCTCCCTACGGTTAAGACGTGAAAATCTTTGTTTTAAGCATTATTTCAAAGTCTTATCACAAACCGAAAATTCTACGTGGTCAAAATTGCTTAATGACCAATACTCCCGTTTATGTCAGGCACGACCATCATGTGTCCCATCTTTCGGCTTGCGGATGAGTGCTTTGATGGAGGAGTATAATTTGTCTAATATAGATATACAGATGGAGGATTTTTTTGGAATTCCTTCCTGGGAGGATTGGAGAATCCATTTTCTGGATACTTTTCGACACTGGAATAAATCACAAACTAATGAAATCATCTACAAGCATATTTTTTTCAAGATAGAAACAAATATAGGAAATATATCCCTCTATATACAGACGGATCAAAATCCCAGGATCATGTTGGCGCTGCTTTCGTCACAGAAAAAACAATAGTAGGGGTTCGATTACATACAGTTTGCTCTGTGCTTACTTCTGAGCTTACTGCAATCCATCTGGCTTTGAGTTACCTTTCAAAACAAAAGTACATAAAATTTATTATCTACACAGATTCCATGAGTGCCTTAATGTCATTGAAAAATCACGCGCAATGTACTCATCCAGTTGCAATCAGAATCCTAAAGTTGAATCATTCTTTAAAAATTCGGGGATACCAGATTCTATATTCGTGGATCCCTGGACACGTTGCCATTAAGGGGAATGAATTGGCAGATATTGCAGCTAAAACTGCAACCACAATGTACAATCTAGAGATTCCACTAGCAGACATCAAAGGGTTTGTCAAAAGCAAAATCCTCAGCAAATGGCAGAAGCAATGGGATGACAAAGTATATAACAAGCTGAGAAATGTAAAACCCACCATTGGATACTGGCCATGTATGGCTAATAGAAAGGAAGATGTCCTCTTGACTCGACTGAGAATTGGCCATTGTCGCCTGACCCATGAGTATCTTCTGAAGGGAGAAGAGAATTCCAGCTGCCCAAACTGCAATGCAGATCTGACAGTCCATAATATCTTGGTGGAATGCCAGAGTTTTAATTATTTTCGCCAAAAACATTTTAATTGTTCAGAACTGGACTTAGGAAATTTAATTGGAAAAGCACATCATCGTAATTTGTTTCTGTTTTTAAAAGATATTGACTTTTATAATAGACTTTAACCTGTTTTTTTTTTAAAGATATCAGCTCTTATCATAGACTGTAATCTGTCTCTTACCTAAGCTGGAAGTTTTTACAAATGACTAATTGCATTGTTACCATTTGTCTGGCGCAGATAACCTTGACAGGTTTTGTGCCAAATTACAATAATCCAATCCAAATCCAAGAATGGCTGAAAGAGGGCATAATAGAGGAATTACCCGTAAACGAATTAGATTTACCCCATCATTATTTGCCACATAGACATGTTGTTAAGGAACATAGTACTACGAAGTTACGGCCAGTATTTGACGCTTCGTCTAAAGCAAAGGGTTCTCCTAGTCTCAACGATTGTCTCGAAAAGGGATTAAACCTTATTGCATTTATTCCTACAATCTTAAATACATTTCGCCAAGAAAAAATAGGGGTGATTTCTTATATGCGTAAGGCCTTTCTACAAATTGGCCTGAATTCTAGTGACAGAAATTTCCTCCGATTTCTTTGGATAAAGGGTGAAGATGGCTTGAAGCATTTTCGTCATTGTCGAGTCGTATTTGGTGTAACCAGTAGTCCATTTTTACTTGGAGCTGTTATTAAATATCACCTAAATTCAATTTTAGAGAAAAATGATGCAGATGTAAAATATCCTTCCGACATTATTGTTAAATTAATGAATAGTTTCTATGTTGATAACTGTGTAACAAGTGTCGGGAGTGAAGATGAATTACAGCGCTTCATGAAAGTATCTTCAGATGTTATGGCAGAACGAAAATTTGAATTACGGGGTTGAGAATATACCGACTGTAGTTTAGAAACAGAAACTGTTTCGAATGTATTAGGTTTGTTATGGGAAAGACAAAGCGATACTCTTCAAATAAATATTCCTAATTTACAAAATCTTTGTTTCGAGAAAGTCACGAAAAGAAGTATTTTGGCAATAGCCCATAAAGTATTTGATCCCGTCGGTATAACATGTCCAGTCCTTATATTACTCAAGATGTTATTACAGCGTACATGGGAAACAAAAGTAAAATGGGACGAAGAAGTTAACACTGAAATTAAAAGTAAATTTTTGAAATGGGTAAAAGACATTATTCTTTTGAAAAACTCCAAGGTGGATACGATATCAGCCAAAACAGTGTACAATACATGTTTTCTGTGACGCCAGTCAAGCAGCGTATGCGGCAGTAGTTTTCATTCGTGTAGAAAAACCTGAATCATTTAAAGTCCAGTTGCTTCAGGCTAGGTCTAGAGTTTGCCCTTGTGGTAAAAAGGAAACGACTATTGTAAGATTAGAATTGTTAGCAGCAACTACTGCATCTCGTCTTGCTGCAGACGTTCTAAAAGACTTTGAGGCCAGAAGTACATTTTTCTGGACAGATTCAACTACTGTGCTTGCATGGATAAAAAGGGAAGAACCATGGGGGACATTTGTACAAAATAGAGTACAGGAAATAAGGCTTTTGACACGTGTGGAGGATTGGAGGCATATACCTGGTCACCTTAACCCTGCAGATCTTCCAAGTAGAGGGTGTTCAGTTCACCAACTCTCCCGGTCAAAATGGTGGGAGGGTCCGAGCTGGCTTTTAAAATCCCAAGAAAATTGGTCGAGGGCCGAATTTATAACTGATGAAGCGGAAATAGCCAGCGAGAAAAAAAAGGCAGTGGTTTCATCTCTAGTGTCTAATGAAAGGTTTAGTTTGAGTGAGCGATTTTCTAGCTATCGAAAAACAGTTAGAGTTGTTGGTTGGATTCAACGATTTTTCTTTAATTGCAGAAATATGAAAAAAAGGAAAGGTGAACTCGCTGTTGATGAAATTGATTTTGCAGAAAAGGTTGTTATTCGCTTGATTCAATCGGAATCTTTTCAGGATATAGAAGACGCACGCTTACGAACTCTTAGTCCATTTTATGATGCGGGAATTCTAAGAATTAAAACTGGTGCGTTTCGAAGAGATGACACGTTAGAGTTTAGAACACCTATATTATTAGCAGGAGAACATCCATTAGTTAGGAATTTAATTATGGAAGAACATAAAAGGAAAGGACATGCAGGTGTACAAATATATACTGAATACCTTAAGGGAAAGGTTTTGGTTGTTATCTGGCAGAAGAACTGTGCGTTCTGTTTTGAGTAAATGCATTACTTGCAAGAGATATTATGCTGTACCTGTTGACCACATATCAGCCCCACCGCCAATAGAGCGAGTAAATGATTCAGCAGTATTTCAAGTTACGGGTATAGACCTTTGGGGTCCTTTATTGCTGAGAAACAAAGAAAAGGCATGGATTTGTGTTTTTACATGCGCCGTTTATAGAGAGGTCCATTTGGAGTTGCTGACTTCTCTATCTACAGAAGTGTTTCTTCAGGCTTTTCATCGGTTCGTGTCGCGAAGAGGTAACCCCACAACTGTGTACAGTGATAATGGAACTAATTTTGTGGGAGCTTCAAATGCATTCAAATTAAAAGATTTTGAACAAATTAATCGGTAGGCAACCAATGAGCGAATAACATGGAAATTTATTCCCCCTGGTGCTCCATGGTGGGGTGGTTGATGGGAACGTCTGATCGGAATGATGAAGCAAGTCCTTAAAAACGTTCTTAAACGTGCTTGTTTAAATTATGAAGAAATGTGCACGATACTGTGTGACTGTGAAGCGATTCTTAATGACCGACCGTTGACAGTAATTCCTTCCGATCCTGAATTTAAAGCTTTAACTCCTGCCGACTTTTTAAAAGAAATTAGGACTAGTAGTTTGCGGGATATAAAATACGGTATTAAATCAAGTAATTTACAAAGAAGATTTCAGTATATTCAAACTGTACGAGAAGCATTTAAAAATAGATTTCGTAAAGAATATTTGGGAATTCTCAAGGTTTCGCATAAAAGAGCTGAAAGGAAATCTACTATTAAATTAGATGATATTGTTTTGATCGGTAGTAGTGACAAAAGACTTTTTTTGGCAACTTGGTCGTGTCATAGAACTACTTCCAGGACCTAATGGAATAAATCGCCTTGCAAGAGTAAAGACCCGAAATGAAATTTTGCTTAGAGCGGTTCGAACTCTGTATCATTTAGAGGTAACGCAAAATGATGTACTCGTGAAGATGCAGAATGAAAAACAAGATTCGTTGTCTGAACTTAAACTCAGCGTAGATGATAAATCTGTGAGATATGTAACACGATCTGGTAGAACTGTAACTCCGCCGGACAGACTGGCATATTTAGGCTCTTTATAATTGTTTTACTTTGTTGTGAAAGTTCACTTTTTTTCCCCCTCTTTTTTTTTTTTCCTTAGGTGGAAGGATGTTAAATATTTGCATAATCGCCTGTAGTAAGGGCAACCGCCGTCAATAAAAGGAGGTGCTTTCCTTAATGGCACCGCAGTTCATTTTAGTTCGAGCCAGAATAGACCTGCCCGGGGGAGAAGCCAGGGGATGATAGATTCCGGTTCCCGTCTTGTTCCGGTTCCAGTCTTGCTCCAATCCTGATCCAGTCCTGATCTAGTTCCAGTCCGGCCGTGTAAGTCCAAAACACGTAAGAGCTGAAGTCTGAATCCAGCGAATGGAGATATATGCCGAAAGGGCTAGATGGATTTTGTCTTTTAAAAGAAAGTGTTCTTCACCGTGCCGGCATAGCTGTTACTTTAAAGCATTCTGAATGTTTCCACCTAAGATGTTAAGTTTTCGTTTATGATGTTAAGTTTTCATCATTTTTGAAGTTCCAGTTAAATAGACCTTTAAGTTTTAGACAAGGTTTTTGTGTTCTTCAAAACATTTTAGATTCGAAGTCAGATATATCACATAGGATTTAACGGAAAAATCAACACTACGATTTCAGCGAGCAGTGGAAACGCATTTCGAACGATATTTCGACAACACATTTCAACGCAAATACCCATTTTGAGCACTATCGAATGCAATTTAACCATGCTCCTGCGTGACATTTTTACCTGACATGCGTAAGGACAGAATAAAGGACTTCCCCCCCCAAACGGGTTGCAAAAAGTGTTTTAAATGGATTCAGAAGAGATTTACTCATGATGTATGTACATACGTACGTATGTATCTCGCATAACTGAAAATAGAGCAACCTCAGAACGCTGATATTTCTTACATAGGACTGCTGTAACATGTAGTTCTGCACCTCCCTTTTCGGTTGCAATCGGCCGCTTCAAACGTATACATATATACTCATGCTGTTACTCGACTCCGTGAGCTCAGTTGTTTTTTAATTCTTATATGTTGGAAATTGTGAATTTTTTGCTTTGATTGAATTATGCTGTTCGTATCTTCCGACTGAGGTTTTTATGTCTTTAGTAAATCCGCATGCAATAATTGTAAAATTATCCACAATTTATAAGTTGTTTAAGTGCGGCTAAGCCTAACTTTTTTTTATACCATAGCAGCCATAACATTTGAAACTTGGCAGAATAGTGATAGTTTCTACACTTTTAGTGTCTTTTTGCCTTTTTGCCGAGTGGGATCAAAAGTAAACTTTCAGTTTTGTACACCGAAATAATCTGACTTCTTGCCCGCTCATCTAATTGCTTGTTTTTGCGTAGTAACTCTAATTTTTATTGTAATTTTTTTTAATTGTTTTAACTGTATTTGATGTTTTATCTATTCTATAATCTTCAATTTTTAATGATTATATTTTGAGTTTTTATGTATTTTTGCCTTGCCACGAATTGTGAACTGAATTTATTGATTGAGAAATATATCTGTACTGAAAGTCGAGGAAATATGTTTAAATGAAATGCAGCAAAAATGCACATAATTTAATAGGCCGTACAAGGAAGTCATGTGGTGTCCGCATTAGATTTTTTTTATAGGTCAATCTTCTATCATATTTTATCTCATTTCAGAGAAATATTCTGAAATACCCACATAATACTCACATGAGACATAAACAGAAAAAAAAGAAAAAATAATAATCACGATCAAGTATTGGCATTATAAAATGCTCCCATGTAATTGAACATTTATGCTTTATAGTTTCAATTTATTTATATTTGAATAAATGACAATAAGACTATAAATTTTCTGAAACTAACTGAGTACATATTTCTTGCATCTAAAAAGTACCGTTTTATTATTAATAAAATAAAACAAAGAAAAGAAAATCCTTGGGTATCAGGACCCCTTTAAATGCTTTTTAATAATGCAAAAAAACACCTAAAATTTTCCAAAGATTATAAGATACTTCTATAATCGTCTACAACAAGCTTATGAGCTTAAGCCGCAAGGCGAATTTTGACACCACATCATGATACTTTGTTTGATTAATGTTTATTGTGTTTTTTCTTTGCCTGAATATAAATATTTAAATATTGCACAGCAGTTTCCGTTTTTATTAAATTCCTAGTATTAGCTCACACTCTCCGTATATCTTGTTCAAATTTTCAATCATTAATAAATTACTTTTTATTCATCCACTCAAGTTCAAACACAGTTTTTATTACTTCCTTGTACGAAGTTAAAAGAAAATATTGTAATCGCGAAAAGTTTTATTTTCACCGCTATCAAATGCAATTTAACGATGCTTTTGCTTGACATCTGTACGTAAGGACAGAATAAAGGACTCTTTACCCCCCAAAAAATTGTAAAACTAATTTAAAATGAATTTTGAAGAGAATTTTTCGTGGATTCTGTGCGTACGTTATCTCGTATAACTCAAAAACGAGTAGCTTCAGAACATTGAAATTTTGTATATGGGACTGCAATAACATGAAGATGTACACCTCGTATTTTGGTTGCAATCGGCCCACGAAAAGATTATATATAAATATATGTATATATACATCCACTCTGTTACTCGGCTCAGGGATCTCAGTTTCTTTACACTTATATGTTTGTAAATTGTGCACTTTTAGCTTTAAAAATGATTGAATTATATTGTTCTTATCTTTCGGTTAAGGGTTTTACGCCTTTAGTGAATCTGTATGCAATATTTTTAGAATGCTCAACAATTTAAAAGTTGTTTGAGTGCCGCTGAGTCTAATAATTTTTCCCATGCGGCCATTGCTTGTTTACATTTGAAAAAGCAGAATAGTAGATTTGTTGCCAATCTAGAGAGACTAAGCTTCGCAATAGCAAACATAACGCCTTTTTTATTATTGCGAATTAAATCATGCTTAATCCATTCTTGAATTTATTAGAGGAAATAAGAGTTTAAGATTTACTTCCTTTACTTCCTAAATTTCAATACAGACATCTTGAGTTTAAATGTATTTTTTGCCTTGTCGCAAAGCGAGAACTGAATTAATTGAATGAGAAATTTTGAATCGTCTGTGAAACAACTGTTTCTTTTTTTTTTCCTGTTGTTGTTCTTTGCTTAATTTCTTTTATGCATCGTTTTAGATAGTATTTGAATAAAACGTGGCAACGATTAGATAATTCTTAAGATATTATAAATTTTGTACCTTCTGACTTAAAAAAATGATTGAAACGTAGCGCTGTTAAGTGAACCTAGTGCCAAAGCGTCGCTATGGTAAACAGATTTAGTGAGTTTTAAAGAGCACGTTTATTCTATTGTGGTTTGTGCGCTATCGACGAAGTAGAGTTAATTCAATCCAATAAGTTTAAATGAAATGCAAGAAAAATGCATGTAATTTAATATTCACAAGGAAGTCATGTGGTGTACACGTCAGATTTTTTAATTAATTCTCATTTAGTTTAGGTTTCTGTTTTTAAATTAATTTGTAAGATATTCCTCACGTTTAAATTGTTAGCGCATTTGTACTAAATTTTTTCAGTTGGCAATTAATTTTTATTTATTTATTTATTTGCTTTATTAACATTTTAATGCTTTTCAGTGGGTTTTCCGTTCTGCGTGGTGAACCTATTTTAGATTATGATTACTTAAGAAAAAAGCCTTGTTCTTTTACTGCTAAATTTATTTGTGTTGTTATTTAGAAAAATGCAGTTGATTTGATTTTTAAGTCACTTCCATTGCTTAGTTTTGTAATATTATAATCAAGAGAATCAATTTCATTTCTTTCTCTGTTTGGGTACCAAATAAATGGCGCACAAGCTACAAGTTCTTCTGTTCGATTCATTATCTCCATAGAACGGGGGGGACGACTGATTGAAAAAACATTTTCAGAGTACTAAAATCATAACTATTAGTATTAAGGTATATAATTTTCTAATAATTAATAAGATACAAATTTACATCCTTTTTTCAATGTTTTTTCCCCTTCTCGTTGTGCCGGCGTCTGGTTTTGCCTTGAAAAGGAAAGCCCACATCGAAACAGGATTGCCAAATGTCAGCTTCTATTTAAGACTATATAAACTGTTTTTTAATTTAAATTATTCTTAATTGATACATTATTTTAATATATATGCATTTTATGATGTATTAAAAAGTCTTTGAAGTCGCAAAAAGTAGCGTAAGGAAATGATGAAGGTCGCAAAATTTTCGCAAAATCGCAAATACTCAAATTTAATTAACACAAGTTTGTCAAATGTTGCAAATTTGCAAAAAGTTGCACGATCTGTCAACACTCATGACGAAAACATGACGAAAAATTTTGTGGATTAAATTATAAAAATATTGGTGGCAACACAAACTTTCTGATTACTATTTCAGAAAGCAGCTATATTATGTAGACAGCTCTAAAAAGTTGGAAGTAATTGCTCTTAAAATAAATAAGTTACCCCAATTCTTAAAGCTTAGATTTTTTCTACCCTTTCATGTAATGAATAAAAGCTTCCATTCATTTTCTAAACATTCGTTTTATTTAAAACCAATGTTTTAAATAGAAGATGAAAAAGATTGCTCTTGCTAAAATCCTCTCGTCACATTTTTAAAAATCAACAATCTCTTATTTATTTCTCAACGAAAAATAAATATGAAATATTGAACGAGGGGGTTCACTGAAGGGTAAACCTTTTATGTGTGCTGAAGGAATTCTTTAGCACATTCATTTACCAAATCGATATTCAATAAAGCTAAGCTTTCTCTTTAAAACGCTATTTGCTTTGTTTCCCCGATTTGGAACGCATTATTTGCAAATGATCTTCCAGCGTTTCCGACTCAGACGTATACAGTATCATTAAAGATGCAACGTCGGAAGAGGTAACCGCTTTTTGATCGTTTCAAAGGAGTTTAAAGGATTCCGGATTTTACGTCCCACAAATGTTTTAAATATACATATTACATATTCAACTCTTTTTATATTTTAAAAGTACTGAAGGGAATATTCCGGCAGATATGGATATATTTCAGCATCAAGTAAATTATTCTACTTTCTAAATTTTTGTAGGTATGCTCTTCATATCGTACTTAATCTATTTTGATGTCTGATATTTAAATTGCTAACCCTACTTCTTAAATATCCCTCCTTCCTGCTAGTGCTCGGCGTCATACAAATGTAAGGTTGGTTTTCTTTTGTGATGCTTTAAGTTAAATTTGTTATTATATGCATGCAAAAAAAAAAAAAAAATAAATAAATAAAATATAGGAAAAAAACACAAAAAAATCTGAAGACTTTCAGATTCTTCTCATTTAAACCATTAAATTCAGTTCAACAGCAATATCACAAAAATATTTAAAACAGCATATCTTTAGAATTTTATATGCACAGCCTCAAGTGCTCGAAATAAAAATGTTTTTTTTTTCGTACAGTGTTGCCATTGGGTGCTTTGAAATCATTCAGTTTGTTAATCAAAAATTCGTTAAAAGCTTTACTAAGTATAAAATAGAAAATAAAACAAATTCCAAATTTCGGCTTCCAGATGCCCATATTCGGGTGGAGACGTACGTTATTCAAAATTGGATGGATCTAGGTATCGCTGTTTTTGCACAGTGCGAGTCAGATACATACATTCATGCAGATTCTTCATTATTCAATTTCTTTAAATATAACGCAGGACTTGAATATTTGGTGGCAACAATTTGAAACGTGAATCGCCTTTTATAATGAACCAACGCAATATGCCAAAACGGAGCTTGATAGCCCTTCTGGGCAAATTGCCCCTTTGCGCTAAAAAAAAAAAAAAAAAAAAAAAAAAAAAAGAAATTTCTCTATCAAATTTAAAGGAAGAATACCTTGAATTTGTTACCAGCGTGTAGGAGTTGTCTTATTAATTTGCAAAATTTATTTTTTAAGCTGATTTTTAAAAATGGTAGATTACAGCAATGAAATGAATACTGATGTCCTGATGAAATTTTGTCGAATCATTAGGAATTTTTTTTTAAACAGAAGATATAAAAAATGTGCAATGGACTCTAACTTGGACCCCTAGAATATGCGTCGAGTGTGTTTGGCGAAAGGAGGGACAATACCTTATAAACTCCCCCTTTTAAAGGGCGATTGGAACCCAATCGCCAAATCCTGATGGTGAACAATCATCATACACCACATTGCTCCGGCGTGCCACTATAAAGTCATTAGGTTTTTTTGCTAAACAGAAGATATATAAAATAAGCAGTACCGTCGCCGGGACTCGAACCTGGACCTCTCGAATAGGCGCCGATATGCTGCCGTTTCACCCCAAAGGCATGCCGAAAGGAGTTGGAAAATACCTTCTGTTAATTTAAAGAGAGGTCGTTGTTTTTTTCGATGCGAATCAACTCCTTGAGTGCCAACATCAGCTTTATCCGATCCTAATCTTTTTGTTATTTGGTATATATTAGCTTATAACTTAAAATATTTTGTTTTTTACTGTCTTTTGATGTAAACACCATAGGAATGTAAGTTTATGACAACAGAGGCTAAGATAAGTAATTACACAAATTTCAAATTTAACTAGTGAATGCTATTGAAATGCCGTATTTGTGAGCAGTTTGAAAACGCCATGCTACTTATATTATTAAGAACCACTACACTGCTGGCCACCGTCAATGCAACACCCTGAAGAAAGCATGCAAATAACATGAAATTTACAACATGCATTAGCGGAGGTGAGATATAAGGCTTAGAGTTTTCGACGATTTCAAGTTCGCCAATTCTGTTTTTCTTGTGGTTTTTTCAAAAAAAAAAAAAAAAAAAAAAAAAGATCAATTATTTCTCGTTGTAAACAGCGATCATCGTTTGATCAAGTATCCAAGTTCGACAGAGGAAGGATAGTGGCCCACTGAGAGTGTGGATTATCTTTCAGGGAAATCGGTAGTCGTATTGGACGAAACCAAACAACTGCAATACGGATTTGTGACCGTTGGATGCAGGAGGGTACGACGGACCGACGTGTTCGATCGGATACACATCAGTGCACCACTTCACGTGATGAGAGGAACACTGTGCGCATGGCAGTGACGGATCGCTCGGTCACATCACGAACCATAACACAGCACATTCAGCCTGTAACGCATCATCTAGTGTCTGCGCATACCATTTGACGCCGTTTACAGTAGAGTGGTGTGTCCGCAAGACACACCACTCTACTGTAAACGTCTGCCCTTGACGCAGCATTGCTTCGTCTACCCTTGACGCAGAACCACAGACGTCTCCGCCGCCAATGGTGCGATGAAAGAAGGATGTGGACGGTAGATTGGAATGAAATTGTCTTTACTGACGAGTCACGCTTCTTTCTGCAACACTAGGATGGTCGGATTCGAGTCTGGAGACACCGTGGAGAGAGGATGCTGAACAGCTGCGTTATGCACCGCCAAACTGGTCCTGCACCGGGTATTATAGTATGGGACGGTATTGGATATCACTCTCGCACTCCTCTAATACGCATTGCCGGTACTGTAAACAACCAGCGCTACATCCCGGAGGTTTTGGAGCCAGTTGTCCTTCCTTACCTTCAGGGCTTGCCCACAACCATATATCAACAGGATAATGCGCGACCACACGTGGCACGCATTGTCCAAGGGTTCTTCGTCAGTCGCCAGATTGAATTGCTTACCTGGCTGGCTCGTTCTCCGGATCTTTCGCCGATAGAAAACATGTGGTTCATGGTTGCTGAACGATTGACCCAGATTACATCCCAAGCTGCCACACCAGATCAACTTTGGCAACGTGTGGAAGCTGCTTGGTCTGCTGTACCCCAAGAACACATCCAAAGTCTCTTTGAATCAATGCCGACGGGTGTGGCAGCGGGGATCTCCAACAATGGCGGCTACTCTGGCTACTGATTCTGAGAGGAACCACACTTCACAGAAGTCTATAAATTTAATCATTTGATACTTAGTCAACATGTTATCTACTAAATAAATTTTGTTGCGATATTTCTTGTCTTTCTTGATGTTGCAATTTGGGTAGCCAGCAGTGTAAATCATTGAAAGTTCTTTTTTGTTAGTCTAGAGAAAGTTCAAGTGGGTCCTAAAAGGAAATATAATTAGCTTCTACAATCCCCTGTAAGAAGAAAGAAACACCCCGAAATGTTTCCAATATTATAATCATTTGCCATTAAATATTTAAAATACCCATTTTTCAGTCTGGACGAAAACTTGCATTTTATGACACTATTTTTACTAAATATTGCACCTAATCTCAAAGGTGTTGTGTTTTCCAATAACGAGAAGCAGATGCCAAAAGCTCTAAGATTTGTGCTTATAGAAAAATTCTGAAAAGTCATGTTTAAGCGACAATTTTAAAATAGTAAAACAAATGCGTTAAGTTCAGGTTTAATTATTGAAAAACAAATAATATAGGAATCAATTTAATATGTATGAAAGAGCAAATGCATTAAAAGGTTTTCTACTATCTCCTACGAAGTAAAAAGGAAGTATTGCAATCGCGCAAAATTTGAGTATCCTATTTGAACGAAACTATCCATTTTGATCGTTATCGAATGTAATTTAACGATGTTTTTGCATGACATCTATACGTAAGCACAGAATAAAGGACTCTTCTTCCCCAAGCGAATTACAAAACATAATTAAAATGGATTCAGAAGAGATATTTTCGTGGCGTCTGTACCGTACGTACGTATCTCATAAAACTCAAAAACAAGTCCCCTCAGAGTGTTAAAATTTTGTATATGTATTTTGTTGCTGTATCATGTAGATGTGCACCTCCTATTTTGGCTGCAATCGACCGCACCCAAAAGTACATAAATATATGTATATATATATATATATATATAATATAAGAAAAGCTTATGAACTAAACAAAAAGGACCTGTGAGCTCATATATATATGTGGGATTTTAAATCCAAAGCTTAATATTTTTTCTCGCGCGCTGTCTAAATTTTAGCTGTTGACTGCACGAGTGAAATTGATAGAACTCTCGCCACTTTGTTTTATGAGAGGAGATGTAAGATGATATAGATGTTGTATTAATAGATATAAGATGATATAGCTGATGCATTAATAGATGTAAGATGATATAGATGTTGTATTAATAGATGTAAAATGATATAGCTGATGCATTAATAGATGTAAGATGATATAGATGTTGTATTAATAGATGAACTATATTATAGATGTATTAATCTTTTATTAAATGAATTTTGTTTGAACATGAATTGTGATTTCCAAACTAAGGAACCCACACAATTGGTGTCAGAAGTGGGATAATGTCGTCGAGGTCGACGCATAGCAGGAAGGCCGAATGTGGGATTTTAAATCCATAGCTTGATATTTTTCTTTGCGCGCTGTCTAAATTTTAGCTGTTGACTGCACGAGTGAAATTGATTGAACTCTCGCCACTTTGTTTTATGAGAGGAGATGCGAGATGATATAGATGTTGTATTAATAGAACTAAGACGTCATGTTAATAGATATAAGATGTCATAGATGTCGTGGTAATAGATAAACGATGTTATAGATGTTGTATTAATAGATGAACTATATTGTATATGTATTAATGTTTTATTAAATGTGTTTTGTTTGAATATGAATTGTGATTTCGAAACTAAAGAACCCACATATATGTAATATTTTTAGGTTCAGATGCAATGACCAATGGCAGGAATTTGGATGGCGTAGAAAGAAGTGTTGAAGTAGGAAATTGGAGGCGAAGGCAGATTAAATCTTCAGTTTTATTTTCAGCAACATGTTGCAGCTACACACTCGTCGGCACATTGTACTAAACTGTGATATTTTGGCAGTCGAGCATTGCTTGGCTGAGTGGAATACAGTAGAAATGATGACACAGAAGGATTTCACTTTTTACTATTCCGTATCTTTATTACAATTTTCACCGCAAATCATTTTTACTTTAGATGAAATTCTCCAAATTACATATTCAATAGTGATTTAAACTAAATACGATTAAATTTAAACTTTCTGCGTCATAACTATTCTAGCAAAGGAAAAAATGGATTAAGCAGCAGCGAAGTGTTGTAGCGCAAGAGGAGAGAATCAATCTATAAGCAAAATGGCGCGACTTCGTTGCTGCAACATGCTGCAGCCACACTTACGTCGGCACATTAAATGTGCCTATTCCAAAAAGGTTACATTTTTGATAACTTTGTAGCAAGAAAGCAGTAGCAGACAAACAACAGTGTAGCTAGGCCAAAAGCTTGGAAATCAAGTGCATAATGTTCAGGATGAAATCTTAAATCAAACTTAGTTTTGGTTCTCAAAGCACTTTGATTGGATAGTTAATATTGCTAAATGTAACAGACAAAATGTTAGGAAAAAAAACTCCCCATTAAGCATAATTTAAAACCTTAGTTTTTTTTTTTTTTTTTTTTTTTTTTTTTTTTAAGTAGGCGACGGGAAAAATGTCATGCTTATGTGTGGTCACTACAAAATGAAGGAAATCCTATCTCCATGCATCCGAAATTTTGATTTCAGATTTACATTTCGGTTTGCATTTCCGAAATGTGTGTGAGTGTTAACAACATATAACAGCAATATTTTTAATTCATCGCTTTCGTCTGTCTGCTGTAATGCTGCGTCGCAAAAAAAGACTGAAATACTGAAATGAAGAAAGGATCTTTTTTTTTTTTTTTTTTTTTGCTTGGCGGTAACTTTCTAATGCAGTCTGTTGCTTGAATAATAATATTCTTCTAACGGCGGTAGGTTCTTTTTCCTTTCTTTGCTCGGTATTCGCTGGAGGGAGAAGAAGCAAGATTGCTTCACTACAATTTTCCGTTCCACTTCCATTCTTTTTTTCTTTTTTTCCGTTTATTTATCTTTTTAGTACTTTTCTCCAGATTTTTGTTGCGTTTTGAAAATAACGGGTGTAAATGCTTGACATCTGTGGTATTCGAGAAGGGAAAAATAACGACTTGCAGACTCCACGGCCGTTACTGAAGATAAGCGAACGTGAAAATGTTATTCAATTTAAATTTATACTTCGAGGGAAAAAAGCAAAGAAGGCAGACCGATGGGAAGCAAAAAATGCAAATATTCGTGTCTAAAAATGCATATTCATTCATTTCGTGTGTTTGGAGAATAGTATTGATATCGGAACGAAATGTTTTTTGTAATATTTGCAATTTTCTAGGTATTGAGGTGAAGAATGTGTATATATTCATAGTCTTATAACAAGGCACTCGAGACCTCGGGTGAGTATTTTTACTAAGGGAGCGAAAGATGATAAGGTTTAACTTGGGAACTAAAGTAACCCGGAAATGGAAAGGAAACTGAAAGATACTTTTATTTATATATTAGAAGACCACAGGGAAATATCTCCATCAAACAGGTAAAAGTCGGACAATATTAATTCCTTGTACGAAGCAAAGGAAGTCTTGTAATAACAAAAAAGAATATCTGAAAGGTTTCAAATTTTAAATTACGTCCAAAGGGATGTTGATTTAGCATTTTGTCTGTTACCTTTATTTATTAAATATCACGTTCTTCGCACATAAACCATAGAATTCAATTCAAGAACAATATCGCAAAATAATTTTGAATTAGGCATATCTTTAGAATTTACGATACAAAGTCTCATGCGCTGGAGATTAAAATGTTTTTTTATGTACAACGTTGCTATGGCTCGCTTTGAAATACTTAAGTTTGTTAATCAGAAATTCCTTAAAGCTTTTCAAAATATGAAATCTATAATAAAACAAACTCCAAATTTCAAATTTCGCTTCCACATGCCCAGATTCGCAGTAGTCATTTAAAATTCGATGGCTCTAGGAACCGTTTTTTTTATCACAATGCGAGAAACATACATACATTGATGCAGATTCTTCATTATATAATTTCTTCAGATATAATACACGGCGATAATATTCGGTGGCAACAGTTTGAAAAGTAAAACGGACATTCAGAGTGATTCGACAAAGCCTCTTTGGACTAAAAATTACGGGTATCATATTTCCACGAAAATATCCAATTTGTTCGCTATCGAATGCAGTTTAACGACGATTTTGCGATACATCTGTACGTAAGAACAGAATAAATGACTCTTTTTCCCAAATCGGGCTGCAAAAAAGGTTTAAAATGGATTCAGAAGAGATTTTTTCGTCATGCCTGTACCGTACGTACGTATGTATGTATCCCGCATAACTCAAAAACGAGTAGCTTTAGAACGTTGAAATTTTCTATATAGGACTGCTATAACATATAGTTGTGCGCCTCCCTTTTTGGTTGCAATCGGCCGTCCAAAAATATATATAAATATATGTATATACATATCCACTCTGTTACTCGGCTCCGTGAGCTGAATTTTTATTCTTATATATTGGTAAATTTTGCAATGTTTGCTTTAAAATGATTGAATTATGTTGTTTGTATCTTCCGGTTAAGGTTTTTATGCCTTTATTTAATCTGAATGCAATAGTTGTAGAATTATCATCATTTTAAATGTTGTTTAATTGCGTCTATGCCTAATTTTTTTAACATAGGAACCATATCTGTTTACATTTGAAACTTAGCAGAATAATGAAATAATTCTTTCTGCAATTTCAGTGTCTTTTTGCCGAGTGGGATCAAAAGAAATCTTTCCGATTTGTGCACCGAAATATCTGCCGACAAGGCCAGCAGACAATGCTGGCCGAATTGCTTGTTTTTGTGTACAAACTCCAATTTGAATTGCAAAAATGGTTTTTTAATAATATTATCTGTATTTGAAGTTTTATATTTTTCTATATTTTTCAATTACTAAACATTAAAAAAAATATTTTGTTATTTTTTAAATCCATCAAGGCGCTGTTAATCCTAAAATTAGAAAAACTAACTGAATTTAACTCATTATTTCGTGGTTATCCTTCATCAGAAATAAAGCTCGAAAACCTTCTTTATAAGGAAAAATATTTTACATGAAATGCATTCTCGACATAAACGAGTGCAATGCTTCCAGTCTAGGATCTTTTATTGCATCAATGTATTTCCTAGAACTTAGAATAAAGAATTCCACGATATTGTTTCTTAAGATGTCAACAAATGCGTTCTCATCAAAATGTAGTGAGGCGGATTTTTCTCATCCCCTTTTCTCTCCTGAAGAACTCATTCGTCCTCTAATCAATATAAACATTTCGCTTCATCAGAATCAACTTTCCTGAGGACGAGCGATGGAGCTCATTCCCCACGACTGTGACAGATAACTCAATAATAACAATAATTAATCTCAATGTGCGCCATTTCGGTAAGTCCACAAATAATCTTGTCGACCTGTCTAACCGGGTTAAGTCAAAAATACACGAAATGCGCAGCATAAAATCTGGATGGGTGATTCTTTGGAAAAGTAGTCTCTTCGCAAACCATGGCATTTGTTGCAAATGTCCAAGTAAGTGTAGAGTAAGAGCACTGATATCTTCGATCTTCGATTAAATCAAAAGTATTTAAATCATTTGCTCCATAAATGATGGTAATGAATAATCGAGAGCAATCTCTACATACAACAAGTAATACAAAAAAATTAAAGTCATTTTCTACTCAAGTCAACAAAGAAACTTTTTATTTTAGTTAATTTTTATTAACATTATTAAAACATTTTTCGTTTCTAATTTATGAAACTAGTGGTGGGCTACAATTTATCATTCTATCCATCTCTTGTAATGGTTCATTATTGCAAGGAAACTTATATTATTATCACGTTAACATAGAAATATGGAAGCATTTTTGCTAGATTAATGGGAAATTACATCCATTTCATCCAACTTTATAAAACAACAATTCTTTAATTCCATACACTTTAAAAATCTTTAGAACTCTCTTTTACTGTTGCCACTTATTTTTGTTAAATATTACAATCCCATTTTTCTCTGTCATGTACTATTATTTATAAGTTGATATAAAATTCATTTTTACACCCCGAGAGAATTCCTAATAAAAGGCCGTTATTCGTAAGTCTTATACTATATTTAAAAACAATAAATATATAAACAGGAATCGATAAGTAGGAATTGACTTTAATGTGTGAAGAAACTGAATTAACATCAAGTGCCATCCTCTACAAGTTTAAATAAATGTATTTGAACTTGAGTGGATGAATAAAAAGTATTTTATTAACGATTGAATTTGAAGAAGATATAGGGAGAGTGTGAGCTAATACTAAGAATTTATTAAAAGGAAGAGTCTGTCTGTGTGTGTGTTTCGTTCGTGCTGCACGCAAGCTAATAGACCCAGAGCTACCAAATTTGGTTACATAGGTGCATCTAGACAAGAGCCAGTGCACCTCGAAGGGATTTTTTTCAAAATTCGAATGAGATTTTTTTTATTATATGTTATTTTATGAACTCGCATCAAATGGATAATTTTCTGTTCACCGTTGCCATTGCTGCTGATATCAGCACTGTTGCCACTCGGAAAAATGAGGGCAATAATTCTGTGCAATTTTTAAATTGAATGTTTCTCTTGGATACCAGATGTTTGGCGAGAGAAGGCAACGGGGAATTTGTTAATTTATTTATTAGGATAATTAATATTTGTATGAAGGGATATTGCTTAATTCATTGTAATGTTTTTTAATATTTTATACAATTTCCTAGATTTTGGTTTTTTGATAAAGGTGTTCTGCAGAGTAAAATTCTGTGCAGTTTTTAATTTTAATGTTTGGTGTTCACTTTAGACATTTTTCAAATATATTTAAAAGCCAGACTGAAATGAGAGAAAATTGCATATATATCGCTTTGGCTTTCTGTAGATTTTACGGAAACAAATTGTGATAAGATGTGATATAAAGGTCAAAGGTAGATAATTTAATTCCCACCCTTCTTTTTAGATTAAGCAAAATGTGTAAAACTTTACAAGGTATTTTCTGCCTCCTTTCTGCATGCCTTCGTGATGTAACGGTTGCACACTCGGCGCGTATTCGAGAGGTCCAGGCACAAGTCCCAGCGAGGGCATTCCTCATTTTTCATGTGCCCTGCTTTAGTAAAAACTTAATAACTCTGCAATGACGCTCGAACTAAAGGGTGATGAATGATGATTGTTCACCACCAGGATTTGGCGATAGGGTCCCCTAATCCTAATCCCCAATCCCCTTTAAAAGGGGGAATATATAAGCACTGGCCGCCAGCCCACCTAGCGGGCGAAGCCTGCTATATGGTTATGAGCGGACAGGTCAATCGAACAACAAACGAACGCTAGATGACGAAACATAACAAAATAAATGATTAAATAACGGAATATAACAAACTTAATAAATATCTGGTGATATGTTCAGATCACACAATCACACCAAGGGAACGTGAGAAACTAAAAGAAAAAACGTGTTATAAAAGAAATAAAACCTCATCACGTAAAACAGATACATGCATCTCAAAACACTCTCGGTAAAGTCTGTATGTAGAGGTATCGTGTTCCATTTCTGCGTTCTTTCCTAAGTTTCAAATCTTTGTAAGTTTAACTTTCAATTACTCATATTCAAATTTACTTTCCATTATCAAAATTCAACTATAAGCTCACTTCTATCATATCTAAACTATCTATAACCTTATAAAGTATTTCCTCTCTCCTTTCTGCATGCCTTCGTGGTGTAACGGTAGCACACTCGGCGCGTATTCGAGAGGTCCAGGATCGAGTCCCGGCGAAGGCATTGCTCATTCCCACCTCGCCTGCTTCTAAAATTACTTTAAGGTAGTGGCCCCCGAACTAAAACAATTAGTGTTGGATGATGATTCTCCACCACCAAAATTTGGCGATAGGGTACCCTACTCCCCAGTCGCCCTTTAAAAGAGGGAGTATATAAGATATTTTCTCCCTTTTTTCTGATACCTTCGTGGTGTAACAGTAACACACTCGGCACGTATTAGAGGTCCAGATTGTGTGAGAAGTCCAGATTGGAGTCCTAGCATTGCTTATCTTTCCTGTATCCTGCTTCAAAATAATATTCTCTACAACTTTTCTAACTTTTAAGAAATGGCTTCAATTAAACTCATCAAAAAGTAAAAAAAAAAAAAAAAAAAAAAAAAAAAAAATATTTTTTATCATCATAGTCGTGCATCTTGAAACGTATCCAAGATCTTAAGGCAATATATTTAAAATACGTAAACCCGACCATAATGCATCAGGGGCATTTTGGCATTAAAATCAAGAAAATGTATATTTCTCGTGGCAGTTTTGGGAAATTCGGGCTCACATTTAGACTGAATGAGAAAATAATGTCTGGACGTCTATATTTCATACACAATTGAAAACTTCGTTATCGTCCCAGAGCTCCGCTTAACTCAGAACCGTACATAGCTCCCATCTCCAAAGAAGATATTTTTCAAAAAAAGTCATTTTAGATTAGGTTGGATTATTTAAATATAGCAAAAGACGCGTGAGCTGTACAAGCGAAGGGATGACTTCCTGTAGAACATTCTAAGAAACACCGGTGGTACACGAGAGAAAAGTAAGGGGTACGCAAAGAAACAATGTATTTTAACACTAAAATTCAAGAATTAAATACACCAACATCTTGTTAGGGGCAATGTTCCCTGTAGGACTATTAATTTTCTTTTGGCATTTTGCTTTTAAAACTATAAACGGCGAATCATTTTTCAAATTATTGCCACCCAATATTATCAGCCTGTATTATATTTAAAGAAATTAAATAGTGAACAATCTGCATGAATGTATGTACGTTTCTTGCATTGTGATAAAACAACGGTTACCTAGAGCCATCCAAATTTGAATAACGTAATCTTCCATAGAATATGGGCACGTGGAAGCCCTAATTTGGATTTAAAATCTGTTTTATGATCGATTTTACATTTTGTAAAACTTTAACGAATTTCTGATTAAGAAACTCAAGGATTTCAAAGCGAAAAAACATTTTTATCTCCAGCGCGGGAGATTGTGTATCGGAAATTCTAAAGATAAGTTCATTTTAAAATTATCTCGCGATATTGCTCTTGAACTGAATTTTATGGTTTAAGTTCGAAGAACATGATATTTAATAAATAAAGGTAACACACAAAATGTTAGAAAAACGCCCCTTTGGACGTAATTTCAAATCTGAAACCTTTCAGGTTTTTGTTTTGTTTCGTTTTGTTTTTCTCTAACACTAGTATGTTTATCTAATCTGAGCTTAGTTCCAGGTCATTGAAGTTATATTAAATCTTTTCAGAAAATATATAATGCACGTAAGCAGTCTGATACGTTAAATGATAAATTTCATGTTTTCCAACAAATGTTTGCTCATAAACGTATGTAGGAAAGGTCTAAAAGTTGAATTTGTTAATTAAAAATTTGTTAAAGATTTACAAAATATGAAATCGATAATAAAACAAATTCCAAATTCGGGCTACCACATGCCCATATTCGAAGTAGGATTACGTCATTCAAAATTCGATGGCTCTGTGTACCGTTGTTTTATCATTGTTTTATCACAATGCGAGATATATACATACATTTAAACAGATTTTTTTCATCATTTAATTTCTTCAAATATAATGCATGACGCAAACATTTTGTGGCAACAGTTTGAAAAGTAAAACGGACATTTATAGTGAACCAACACAAAATCGAAAAACGACAACAATATTCCTTCAGGAACAAAGCCCCTTTGGACTAATAAAGAATAAACAACTCTTATGCACAGTTTCAAAGATTCAGCGTCAAAAGAGCAATAGAAGCTCATTGGTCAATTTTTGAAACCCCCTCCCTCAGTAGCGATACTGATGTGCATTTGTAAATTATGCTTCCAGGACAGATCAGGGTTGTCTATTAAGCATAGCATTGTTAAAACTCATGCGTGAATATTTCCGGAATGCATTGAATAATTTAAATAAATAACTAGATAGATATTCATGGAAAATAATTTGTTTTGTCAATACCATCTTAGATACGGGTGAGAAGCACTCATTTTCTAGATTCTGAACAGTAATTCAGCCTAGCAATATGTAACCCATGTAATCCGTATTTCAGCTTTCATCGATCTATTTAGCTCCTTAGCAGTCAGCTTGAGTGACAGTCAAGTTCTAATATGGCTAATATAACCAGTAGATGGAGGCCCTGATCTCCTATTACATTGGACTGGAAGGACGTTAAAGCACAGTGCTCCATTTCTGGGGGGTTGTGGTATAAGGTAATAACATAGGTGTCGCTCAGTTTACAAACGTAAATGAGTGATTTTAGAGCGAAACGGATCTCAGTAAGAATAGCGTTAAATTGCAAAAGAAAAAAGTTATAAATATCTGAAAGCTATCAGATTTTACATTATGCCCAAACGGGCGTTTTTTAACTATCTTTGCTATTTTTAATTGCTGTTTTTAATTGCTATTACTTAACTAACTTTTACCATTTTTTGTGTTACCTTTATTTATTAAATATCATGATCTTCGCACTTAAACCATATAACTCAATTCAACAGAAATATCGCAAAATAATTTTAAAATGAGCATGTCTAAAATTTGCCTCTCCTCGCTTTGAGATCGTTGAGTTTGTTAATGAAAATTTCGTTAAAGATTTACAAAATATGAAACATAATAAAAAACAAATTCCAAATTTGGGCTTCCATGTGGCCATGTTCGACTGGAGGACTATGTTATTCAAATTTGGATGGCGATAGCTACCGTTGTTTTATCACAGTGAGAGAAACATACATAAATTCATGTAGATTCATCATTACTTATTTTTTTAAAATATAACACAGGGTGATAATATTGGGTGGCACCAATTTGAAAAGTGAAACGGACATTTAAAGTTTTCGATGCAAAATGCCAAAAAGAAATTATTGGTCTTTCTGGACTAACGTCATTTACACTATAAAAAAGAAAGAAAGAAAGAAAGAAAATCCGAAAGCCTTCGGACTTTATATTACATCCAAAAGGGCATTTTTTAGTCCAAAGGGACAATTTGCCCTGAAGAACTATTTATTTCGTTTTGACATTTCGTGTTGAAACCTATAAACGGCGAATCACTTTTCAAATTGTTGCCGCCAAATATTATGGCCCTGTATTATACTTAAAGGAGTTAAATAATCAAGAATCTACATGAATGTTTGTATATTTCTCGCTTTGCGATAAAACAACGGTACCTAAAGCCATCCGAATTTGAATAACGTAATCTTCCATAGAATATGGGCATGTAAAAGCCCTAATTTGAATTTGAAATTTTTTTTTATTATCGATTTCATATTTTGTAAAACTTTAACTAATTTTTGATTAAACACTCCACGATTTCAAAGCAAGCATTGGCAACACTTTACGTAAAAAGTCGTTTTTATCTCCAGCTCGCGAGACTGTATCGCAAATTCTATAGATATGCTCCTTTTAGAATTATTTTGCAATATTGCTATTGAACTGAATGGTTTGAGTACGTAGAATATTATACTTATTAAATAAATGTAATACACAAATCCTTTAAAAAAATGCCCCTTTGGGCGTCATTTAAAAACTGAAACCTTACAGATTTTGGTTTTTTAATGTTTTGTGAGTTACTTTTATTTATTAAATATCGTGTTCTCACTTAAACGACATAAAATTGAATTCAACAACAGATATAAGGCAATGAAAGAAGAAAATAAGGAATTGTAATATTTTGTGTGAATGTATCAGTGATATTAGCTTAATCTACGAGGGATGTTATATCGCTCGTAGATTCACAAATATCACTCATATATATTATAACTAGAGAAAGTTTACAGTAGCATTCTTACTCTTGTTTAAACTTAACTCTTCATACACAACTACGCATGATACTGTTAGCATTTAATTAGTTCCTTTATTAAAAACACATTCCGTCAAACATTAATTGTTAAATACTTGCTTTATTCAGAAACATTACCGTCAACATTACTGCTCAAAAAACTTACAGTTCAAAAATATTATCGTTCTGAAAAAAAACTGTTGTTGCCAATCGGGAAAATACATTTTAAATAAAATTAATACGTTGCGTTTACATTCGGGCATCCTGACTTAGTTACGACCTCGGAACATTAAGAACTTATATTTAAAAAAATTAAATCTGTAATATTAATGTTTATAGTTCGAAAGTCTTTAGCTGTCATATAGATTCACCGTCGTTTTCTATTCTTTTTCCGTGTCCTAGTTTTAGTAATATGCGGCGTGTTGTTATCGTTATCCCCAGTAACACTAATGTCATCACCATCATCATCGTCTTCTTCTGATTCAGCTTGACACTGCCATGACTTTAATTGGCTCACATGAGCTGTCGTACTAAAGAAATGTCCTTTCACCTTCTCTTCTAATTGAGTCACTCTATAGGTATCACTTGGTAAAACTTCTGTAACTACCAAAGGTCCTCGATACTTTTGTTGTGTTTTGGTTGATTCTCCAGTTGATTTAGGTACTCTTCTCATAACTACTATTTCTCCTCGTTCGAATGTTAAAGAATTGCTTTTCTTCTTGTCGTAATTTGCTTTCATTTTCATCTGCATATCTTCAATTCTCTTTCTAGCTTCATTTTGTAAGATTACTGGATTCTTCCATTCATTTGCGTCTTCATCTGTAATCATCCTCATCAATTCGTCTTTAAATTTTGGTGAATAACCGTGAAGCATTTCGAAAGGAGTTTTATTTGTAGTCTTATTTATCATATTGTTTAGATTTCTTTCGCATTCCTCAATCTTTTTGTCCCAGTCTCTCTGATTCGGATTTTCCATACTCGTTTTAATCGTAGCCAAAATTGTTCGATTTGCTCTTTCCACCATTCCATTACCACTTGGATGTTGAGTTGAATTGAGTGTATGACTGATTCCATTATTTTGACAGTACTCTCGAAATTCCTTCGCTGTGAAACATGTTCCTCTATCGCTGATAATTTTTTCTGGTAACCCAAAATCATCTACAAAACTCTTCAATGCAACTAACACATACTTGGTTGCAGGTCCTAAATGATCTATATCTATAATTGCAAAAGGTCTTCTACCAGGTCTAATTGGATGCAGTACTCCTTGTTTCTTACCACTAGGCATTTTATTTACTAGGCATTAGAAACACATCGAAATGTGACGCATAACATATCGTTTCATTCCTTTAAACCCGTATGATTCCTTGATTTTGGCAACAGTTCTGTCTGCTCTAAAATGTCCCAAAAGATCGTGAAATTTTACTACAATACCTTTTCTCATCGATTTAGGTATGACATATAACAATGTCTGCTTTTCCTGATCTTTCACTTTACGAAACAATCGATTATTCTTCAAGACGTAATTTTCAGTTACATATTTCTCTGCATTCGTTCTATCATTTATCTTTTTCTTTAAAATGTCTATTAATTTGCGTAATTCTGGATCTGAATGCTGAATCATAAGAATTTGTTCATCTATCGTTAGCGTTAAACAAACTTACAAGTTGTTTTCAATTATAGAGTCTAAAGTTTCTTCTGGCTGATCAACTGGCGATCAATGCATCTAAGTGACTCATTGATCTCAATGCATCTAAGTGACTCATTTTTTTTACCTTGTCTGTGCTTTATTTCAAGATTGTATTCCTGAATCAGATTACTCCACCTTGCTATCTGAGGATTTGAAGTTTTCTTCGCGTTTAAATAAACTAAAGCTTGGCAGTCTGTAATCACCGTAAATCGGATTCCAATTAAAAATTGTCGAAGTCGTGTCAAAGTCCAAACTATAGCCATTAATTCTAATTTGCTTGAATGATAATTCTTTTCTGTTTCTGTTGTCCCTTTATTTACACAATAAACTAAATGCCACTTTCTATCTTCACCTTTTTGCAACAGCATTCCTGCCAGCCCTTTGTTGCTCGCGTCTGTGTGCACTTCAGTCTCTGCTTCGGAATTATATAATGCTAGTATTGGTTCATTAGTTAAATGATCCTTTAAAGTACTGAATGCTTTTTGCTTATCTTCGTTCCAACGAAATGTTTCATCCTTCCTCGTCAGTCTCGTTAGCGGCTCAGCTTTCTCTGCGTATTTCGGTACAAACCTTCTAAAGAAACTTGTAAGACCTAAAAATTGTTTAACTTCATGTTCTGTTAACTTAGGTTGGTTTAGGAAAGTTTAATATGGCTCGTACTTTTCTTGGTCCAGGTTGCATACCATTTGATTTTATTAGAAATCCCAAATACTCAACTTCATCTTTTCCAAATTCGCATTTTGTCAGTTTCAATGTCAGCATTGCTTCTCTCAATCTATCAAACACTTTCCTAAGTTTTCCCATCATTTCTTCCCAAGATTTAGCCGGAATTAATATGTCATCCAAATAGCACAATACTTCTTTATTAAGCAATGGACCTAAAACTTGATTCATAAGTCTCTGAAATTCTGCAGGTGCATTAGCTAACCCAAAGATCATACGTTCAAATTGACCAGTATCATCTGGAGTGATGAAAGCTGTTTTCAGTTTCGCTTCTTCAGTTAAAGGAATCTGCAAATATCCATGAGCTAAGTCCAATGTAGTGAAAACTTTACACTCACTAAGACATTCAAGAAGATCATCTATCCTAGGGAGTAGAAATTTATCTTTAACAGTTTGCGAATTCAACTTTCTATAATCTATCACTAATCGTAATTCACCTGTTTTTTTCTTTACGAGTAAAACTGGACTAGCATACGGAGATCTTGTTTCAGTAACAATTCCATATTTCTTCCATTCATTTATTATCTTCTTTATAGAAGCACGCTCTTCGGCATTGGTTTTATACGACTTCATGCAAATAGGCTTACTCCCTTCAATTTCTTTAATATCCATTTTTGTTACGTTTGTACACCCTAATTCCTCCATATTTAATGCAAAACAATCTCGATACTCATTTATCAAATGTAAAACTTCATGTTTTCTTTCTGGCGTAGTATTGTTATTAACTTTAATTTCTTCTAAAGTAATCGGTCTCCTAAACGTCTTAATTTCATTTATTATCAGTATTTCCTTTTGACTTGAATTTTCAGTTTTCTGATCTGAACTTGGTTCAACTAATTCTGCTACTTCCGCTCTACCGATGCATTGATTCTCTTTCAAAATTAGTTTTCGATCGCTGTAGTTAGTGACTGGTATCACTGTTTCTCCCTGAATTACTTCCAATAATGAGCCCAACTCATCTTCCGATCCACTTATTAAAACATAACCGTTATTTATTTCATCAGTTTTAACTTTCACGAAATTAACCGTATTACTTTCGATTTGAGTTTCTTGGGAAGCCTTCAGTTTAATTCGCGGAGTGTTGCTATCATTTTGCAACTGTGAAAATGGGCAGTCATTAGCATAGCGTATGTGCAAGGTATTACCTATCTTGGTGTATGCAATATGCGGTAAATTAATCCATGTTCGACCAACTAATAAGTCGCATGGTTGCGTTTCATCTCCTACAATTAGAACTGTAATGTCCTTTCCTTCCACATTATCAATCTCTAAGTTAACAGTTACTTTTCCCAATGTTCTAGCGGCTGGTTTATTCTGGTTCCCAAAGCCACACAATTCCTCCACATCAGGTTTTACAATAAGATTCAGTCTCTTAGCCGCAGACTGTTTCAATAAACACGAACTAGAACCCGTATCTATGATTGCAGTAATTTCTTCTCCATTATTGATGCGAGCATACTTTAAATATACAGCTGGTGAAACACCTGAATTCTGGTCCTCGGATAAATAATTTTTAACATTTGTCAAGTCTGGATTCTTAGACGTACACTTTTTAAAAGTATGACCCTTTTCATTACATTTCCTGCAAATAATTTCTTTTTTAGGCTGAGGACAATCCGTCGCTATATGTCCATAATCATTACAATTGAAGCATTTCGGCTCACCCTTTTCATTGCGGATGCCAGAATTATATTCCCTTTTCCTTTCGTCTGTTTTATAAAATTTATCTCTCAGATTGTATTTATTATCAAAACTGTTTTTAAAAACCCACTTTGAAATTAGCATCTGTCTGCATGGAATCTTTAACATTTCTTTGTCTTGAATACTGATTATAGGATCCTTCATAAAATTTAGAACCAGATTTGGGCTTAAAATTATGCCTAAAAGTTTTATTTTCTACTTGAAGTACTTTTATCCCTGCCCGAATATTTTCATATTCATCTAGTTTTTCAGCCAACTCTTCAGGATTAATGAATTTAGACCAATCATCAATGAAATGGTCTCGGATAGCAGCGGGGACTCTCTTCTTTAATTGATCAGTAATAATAAGTTGTTTTAAAGAGTCAAAATCTGTTACATTTAATCCAGCAAGCCACTCTTCAAAATAATTTTTTAATTCAAACGTGAAGTCCTTCCACGTATTACGCAACGTTTTAATATGATCAACGAACTTTTGCCGAAACTGTTCAGGGCTTAACTTAAATTTTCTCAGTAGCAGTTGTTTAACGTGCTTATAGTCGTTAGCTTTCCCTTCTGATTCACGGGCAATTAATTGAGTTATTTCATAAGGCAATAGACCCAACAGCTGAGAAACCCAGTTTTGTTCTTCTAACCCAATACGTCGTGCCTGTCTCTCAAATAAAACTAAATAAAAACTTATATCACCTTCATTCAAATCATACTTATGCATTAATTTACTCATATCACAAATATTACTTCTACTAACATTAGAAGAAACAGAATCATTTACATTACTACTTCTGATTTCCGCTTCTATTTTCAATTTTTCAAGTTCAAAAGTTCTTTGCTTATCTCTTTCTATAATTTCTATTTCAAATGCTCTTTGCTTATCTTTTTCTAAAATTTCTAACTTTTCCCTGTCTAAACAATCATTTATAATTCTATCTAGCATTTGTTTAGTAAAGTCTTCGTTATAATTCTTACTATTCAAAATCATATCTCTTAAGCCTACAATTTTAATATCAGAAGGGACATCTACATCAAGTTCCAAAGCAAGTTCTTTTAAATCACATTTTTTGCCTCTTGCCAAATAAGCCATCTCAGACTTCAATTTTCAAATACTAATACAATAATTACACTTAAGTTCTTTCCGTTTAATACTTAGACATAACATAAACAGTTTATAAATTCACGTACTTTTCTACTTTCAGTTTTGGCGAGTTTCCACATTCAGTTTAGGCTTAGCGTACGTTAAGGCAATACGTTGTTAAATCTAGATAATAATTCTAGTTTATCCCACTTCTGAAATGTTAGCATTTAATTAGTTCCTTTATTAAAAAAACATTCCGTCAAACATTAATTGTTAAATACTTGCTTTATTCAGAAACATTACCGTCAACATTACTGCTCAAAAAACTTACAGTTCAAAAATATTATCGTTCTGAAAAAAAAACTGTTGTTGCCAATCGGGAAAATACATTTTAAATAAAATTAATACGTTGCATTTACAGTACTTAGCTAGATACAATGGTAACTCCTCAACTGACTACACTAACACCCACTAAATCATTATATTCTAGTCAATAACTTCACTACAGCGAGTGTTCACACATTTTTGCAACGATTTTGCAAAGATTTATTTATAAACAAACGCTAGAATTTTATTTTCTTATATGTTCAGTCCGATAGCCCTTTTGTTGAACTATTATATTACTTCTTGATGTCCAAGATAAAAGTCCCCTTTGTAAAACATCGAAGTTGATTTTATTCCCCTCCTCCTTCACAATTTTACAGAGTCCATCCAATGTTTTGGGATGCTCTTTATAAAGAGCTTGTTTTAAAAGTCCATATGCATAATAATCCATAGAAGAAACATCGGGGCACTTGGGTGAGAGGCCTTTAAAGTAAATAGCTTCAATACCGGTTTCATTTTCCTTTTTTTCAAAAAATAGAATGGTAGATTTACGGGTAGGGCTTGGAGCCATATCCTCATGGAACTTAACATATTGAAGATTGTTTGGATAAAGAGATGCAATTTCGTCTTTAAAAATAAGTGTTAAAACATATTTCTGATAGAAATCCGAATTATTTCGACACTGTTTTCTATTTTTTTTAGTAATTTCCTTACTACATTTTCCGTTAGAAGAAAATCCAGTAATAACCATAAAACCTTTAACAAAAACTTTCCTTTTTCTCCTCTTTTCCGGTAGTAAATCGATGTTGTTTTTTTATGACAAGTTCTGAAACAGATTTTACAATTTTGTCCACAGTTCCTAAAGAGATATTTAAAGAATTTGTAATAGCTCATTTGGTGGACTGTATTTTCCTTTAAAACAGGAGATGCGACTGTAGATTTAATAAGAGCTGTACATACCTTTGTCGGGTATGCATTTTTTGCCTTTTTTTCAGTCAGATGTAAACTTTGACGTTTCTTCCCTTTTGTATTAATTATGCCTCTTATTTTATGTGTAGAAATATTAAAAGCATTCTTTTCACATCTTTAATAATAATTGAATACGAGTATTTCTCTTCGGTCAGTGTAAACATATAGCCTTCGATCCATTGTTTATTTTTCAGCGACATTTTAGAGAAAAGAATATTTTTAATGCTGCACACGATAATTAAACCTTACTGTAATTGCCTGTCGGTTACGTTTATATTTTTAAATTCTTATTTATTGTACTTTTAAAAAGCAAAGTCGTTTCAAACAGGTGTGAACGCCCTCTGTATGTCTGCAGCTTGCGGCCTTTCCCCTTAGTTATATAGCTGGTGTTTAACACAAATATATTCTCAGTTTCGTCATTTCAAAGCTGTTAACCGTCATAAGCACCTGAATTAAACTCTATCTTGCTCGCCTATACTCTGGGGAAAACAGTCTTGGGAATATTAACCTATCATTATATTCCCAGTCCCTAATATCCAGGATCATTCCCGTAAGATACGCGCTTCCTCCGTAGGAGATCAATATCTTCCTTCCAAGTACCGGTTAGAAAGTGAAAGCCACACTGTGAATAGCATCTTCCTTAGCTTTTATGAATGCACGTTAATGACTCAGCAGGAAAAGCGTTAAAGAATAACAATATAAATGAACAGCTTGTATTAATTACGAGCTGGCTGCAGCCAAACCAAAATTCATAATTTATAAGTTTTATGTACACTGCGAAAAAAAAAAATCCGAAAGGTTTCAGATTTTAAATTATGTCTAAAGGGACGTTTTTTTAACATTTTGTGTGTTATCTTTATTTATTAAATATCACGTTCTTCGCACTTAAACCATAAAATTCAGTTCAAGAGCAATAACGCAAAATAGTTTTAAACTGAGCATATCTTCTCAATTTTCGATACGCAGTCTCGCGCGCTGGAGATAAAAATGTTTTTTCTGTACAGAGTTGCGATTACTCGCTTAAAAATCCTTGAGTTTGGTAACAAAAATTCGTTAAAAGTTTTACAAAATTGTAAATCTATCATAAAACAAATTCCAAATTTCAAATTCGGGCTTCCACATGCCCATATTCGCAGTAGGATCACATCCTTTAAAATTCGATGGCTCTATGTACAGTTGTTTTACTACAATGCGAGAAATATATATACATTTATGCAGATTTTTCATTATTTAATTTATTCAAATATAATACAGGGCGATAATAAATGGTGACAACAGTTTCAAAAGTGAAACGGACATTATAGTGAACCAACGCAAAATCGCAACAATAGTCCTTCAGGAGCAAAGCCCCTATGGACTCGAATGTAAAGAAAAATAATATTATCATTTTGATATGGAAAATACAATATATATAATAATAACATCAATTAATATGTTAAACTCACGAGGGTTATCTATCTGAAGGAGGAGATGAATTCATGGAGAACTTTGTAAAGGAAACTGGATGAAGTTCACGTAAAACACGAAGTAAACCGCGAAAACCAAATTCGCAGACATCGGCTTTCGCCTAGGCTCGAACGCAGGCAGATAGCCCACCAGCGGCCGAGCGGTAACGTCGCTGAACACTGGTAGTTAGTTCGGTCTGAGGTTTGAATCCCGCGAACGGGCTGGCTGCATGGGTGTTTTCGTGGTTTTCCCCATTTGTAACGTGTATGCGAGCCAGTTTCCCTTAAAACGTCCTCAACGAAGGCATCCCTCCCTTAAGGCAGATAGCCCTGGAATGCTTTGCCGTACTCTAGTAAACCAAACCAAACCAAACCGAACCGAACGCAGGCGGAGCTTCCACCATTCAGCAGTCTTAACCATTTGGTTACTGAAGTGAAGCCATATAGTTCATATATGTTCCTCTTCATGCAGCATTTTATATATTTCTCTAGAAGTTAATCCTGAGAATGACTACATACATTTGTGACATTGTACAGAAAAACATTTTTATGTCCAGCGCGCGAGACTCTGTATCGGAAATTCTAAAGATAGGCTTCAATTTAAAATTATTTTGCGATATTGCTCTTGAACTGAATTTTATGGTTTAAGTGCGAAGAACATGGTACTTAATAAATAAAAGTAACATACAAAATGTTAAAATACGCCCTTTTAGGCGTAATTTAAAATATGAAACCTTTAAGATTCTTTTTTTTTAATGATATTTTTTCTACTTCAAAATCTGTCGTGTGTTTTACACTTTTTTATAGGCTTTATTCAATTGAATATTCGCAACTTTCTTTCACTGTATTCTTTCGGTTAGAACTTGGTGAACTGGCAAATTACAACTCACAATTCCTTTTTCTAGAAGTTCAAAGGTACCAGCTCCAATACTTTTTTCAGTCCGAAACTTTTGTTGATTGTTAGTAGTTCAGTCGATGGATAGATCTGGTTACCAGCAGAATTCGATCATTTCGCCGCTGATTGAGAGATCAGTCTTTTTCGCATTGGGAAATCCGGTTACAGTGAACGCGAACCTCGTTTCCGATTTTAAACAATTTCTTCTCGCACGAAGCGAGTGTGCTACGTTATTGGAGGAGAAGGAAAGAAACGGAACGACCAGCAAATGTGCAGGCCCGATTTTCGTTCAGAAAATTGTTTTCGCTGTAACTGTATTGCCGAGAAAATGACATTTAAAGAAAAAATACTGTAGATTGCGTGGTCAAAAATAGCACCAACGAGGCATACAATTCTTGAAAAGGATTTGAACCTCTAGCGAAGAAATTTCTGCAATTACTCAATCATCACTTATTCGAGTAGAAAGAATTTGTGAGACATTCGTTGGTGAATATTCTGCGTAACATAAAAATATGCTTTTGTTTTCAGTAAAACTGTGAAGCACAAAATTTCGAGTACATTTATTTTTGTGAGTCACTTAGGTAGGTAAGTGTATAAAGTATTTCTCCCGCCTTTATGGCATGCCTTCGTAGTGTAGTGGTCTTCACACTGGGCCTGTATTCCAGCGATTTGATTTCCGGCGAAGGCGTAGCAAATTTTTCATTTCTCTTGCTTCGAAAAAATACTTAATGTCTGTACAGTGGTGCCCGAACTAATAGGGTGATGGATGATGATTCTCCCCACCCAGGATTTGGCGATTGGGTCCCATAAAACCCCAGGCGCCCTTTGAAAGGGAAGTACATAAGGTATTTTTCCCGCTTTCTTGGCATGCCGTCGTAGTGTAGGGGTCTGCACGCTGGACACGTATTCTAGAGGCACGTGGTTCGATTCCCGGCGAAGGCGCTGCACTTTTTTCACTTCTCCTGCTTCCAAAAAGTACCTAATTATCTGTGTAAGTTGTTGTCTCACTTGAAATCTTGGTTTCCTGAGTTATCACCTCCAAAAGCATGCAAATTAATTTGGAAATAAACAAGAAATGCCATGTTAGAATATAACAATTAGGAAACATACAGAAGGTATACACACATTTTTGTAGCGAATTTAATGTTCTTCCTGAATTTAAATACTATTTAAATATAGATAGGAACAATTAAATATAAACTTAATTAAATATAAAATATCAACATAAAACTACTAAAACTACTTTAATATAAAATATAAATGTGATTGGCATCGAATTGGAATAAGGTTTAACTGTCGTCTGCAGCATTAAAAATATGTTTTTCTTTAAAATGTCGACGAAAAGTAAACAATGGTTCGAAGGCTATATTTTTGCGCAGACCGAAGAATAATACTCGCATTCAATTATTAAAAAAGATGTAAAACGCATGGTTTTAATATTTCTACACGTAAAATGAGTGACATAATTAAAACCAAAGAAAAGAAACGTCAAAATATACATGTTACTGGGAAAAGGGCAAAACGTGCATGTGCAACAAAGGTACGTACAGGTCTCATTAAACCTAAAGTCGCATCCCATGCTTTTTTAGAGGAAAATCCATCCCACCAAAGAGTTATTGCAATATCTTTAAATATATCTTTAGGAACTGTGGACGAAATTATAAAATTTGATTTAGAACTAATCATAGCAAAACAACATGATGTTTGTCGCCTAACGCCGAAACATGTTTCTCGGAGTAAGACACTATGCTGTACGACAATTATTTGTGAGGTCAAAAATGGAAATGTATAGTTACAGTCGAAGAGGCTTGGATATACTTATCCGATTGCGATAGAAAAATTCGATTTATTAACGGAAGAGAGAAAAAAGACTAAATATGTCTTTTCAGAAAAAATAAGGAAGGTTTTTCTAAGGCGGTTATGGTTATTACTGGATTCTTTTATGACGGAAAACTTAAAGTAAGGAAAGTAGAAAAAAATGTCAGAATTATTTCCGATTACTGTCTGTCAGAAATATGTTTTAACACCTATTTGTAACGAATAAATTCCATCTCTTTATCCAAACAATCTTCAAATTTCCATGAGGATAAGGCTCCAAACCATACCTCTAAATCTACCGCTCTGTTGTTTGAAAAAAACGAGAAATGAAACCGGAATTGAAGCTGTTCCCTTTAAATGCATCCCACCAACTGCCAAGATGTGTCTTTTATGGATTACTATGCATCTGGACTTTCAAAAGAAGCTCTTTATAAGTGGCATCCCAAACATTCGATGGACTCGGTAAGATTGTGAAGGAAGAGTGGAATAAAAATCAACTTCGATGTTTCGAGAAAAGGACTTTTATCTTGGAAATCAGGATGTAATGGAATAGTTCAACAAAAGGACTCCCAGACTGAACATATTAGAAAATAAAATTCTAAGGTTTGTTTATACATTATTCTTTACAAAATCTTTGCAAGCGTGTGTGAATCCCCTCTGTAGAAATCTTGGCTGAACCACAGATATGTGTTCTTTGGAAAGAATTGTCTTAACCTCTGGGAATAACGCTTAACTAGAGTATTTTTGTTCATTTCATAACATACTCATTATTTCTTAATAGACGGTATTTTGTACTGTTCTGTACTTTAAAGGTACAGTTTAGTTTATAAGATATTTCCTCCCTCCTTCCAACATCCCTTAGTGGTGTAACGTTAGCACACTTGGAGCGTAATCGAGATGTCCACGTTCGAGTCCCGGCGAGGGCGTTGCTCATTTGTTCAGTTTCCTGACATTGAAAGATGGTAAGTTATTTTACAGTGGCGCCCGAATTAAAAAAGGTGGTGGATAATGATTCTTTACCACCAGGAATTGGCGATTGGTTACCCTAATCTCCAGTCGCCCTTTAAAAGGGGGAGTATATAAGGTATTTTCTACCTCCTTCCAGCATACTTTCGTGGTGTAACGTTAGCACACTCGGCACGCACTCGAGTGGTCCAGGTTGGAGTCCCGGCGAGGGGATTGCACATTTTTCAAGTCTCCCGTATCAAAAAACTCTTAACGTGTCTTAACGTCACCGCAAACAAATATTAGTATTAAAATATGTATATGAATCCTGAAATGTGTATACAGGATGTTTCGAAAATCATGGGCTAAAATTTGAGGAATGGTAAAGATGCGTAGTAGAGCTGCAATCATCCTTAAATAACGCATGTGCATTGAAATCTGACAGCTCTGCTAGCTGCTGCAAAAACCAAAGTGGAAACTTGACACGTGGCACATAATCTACAGGCATCAAGGCTTGCACTTTCTATACATGGGTGTAATCCCTTGACCCGTAATACTTGCCAAACGATTGAGTGGGGATCATTTACGGCAGGGGAAACCTCTCGCTTGCTAATATCCGGACGATCTTTCGCTCTTTGTTGAATGTTCTCTACAACTTGTGGCGCCCGCAATGATACAGGGCTCCTGCTACGCCCTGTATCATGCATGCCGCTCCCGTTCCACACAGGCACCGACGCAATCGCTCGAACATGTTTTGGTCTGGCACGTATCTTCTCGGGAAACACTGCCTGTACAGTCTTTTAGCTTCCAATTTTCAAATTTTCTGTACGTTTTTCAATTTTTTCGGCTTCTGATTTCCTCCTGTTATCGAAACTGATGCGTATTCTAGCATATGTAATTAACTTGAAAGATAGAGGAAAAGGAAAAAATAATTTGGATATTTCTTTCTGTTAGAATAGGAGCTGATCTTAACTATATCTGTACTAAGTAAACTATTACTTTTTTCATCTATACCACATATTCCTCTTTTTACGTGCCTGAATTTTCTAATTTTCTCGTGTTATGCACATTCTAGCATACGTAATTCGCCTGGAATTTAGATAGAAAAGAAAGAATTGTAGAGAAGTTACGATATTTCAAAGCAGGAGATATGAAAAATAAGCAATCCCCTCCCCTAGAATCGAACCACGGACATCTTGAATACGCTTAGAGCGTGCTGACCTCTACAACGCGAATGCATGATAAGAAGGCTGGAGAAAAACCTTATATACTCCCCCTTTTAGAGTGCGACTGGGGATTAGGAAACCCAATCGCCAAATCATGGGGTGGAGTATCATCATCCGCCATCATTTTTGTTCGGGTGCCACTGTAGAAACATTAGCATATTTCGAAGCAGGAGATGTGAAAAATGAGCAATGCCCTCGCCGGGAATCGAACCGCGGATCTTTCGAATACGCGCCTAGGATGCTGACCACTACAATACGAAGACACGCTAAGGAGGCGGGAAAAATACCTTATATAATAATATAGATTTTCTTTTCTATTAGAATAGGAGCTGATCTTATCTATATATGTTCTAAGTAAACTGTTATTTTTCCCATCTATAGCGAATATTCCTCTGTTTGCGTGCCTGAATTTTCTAATTTTCTCGTGTTATTATAACTTTGCACATTCTACCATACGTAATTAGCTTGAAATTTAGATGGAAAAGGAAACAATAGTTTATATTTTTCATTCTATTAGAACAAGAGCTGATCTTAGGTATAGCTGTACTAAGTAAATTATCATTTTCTCCATCCATAGCGCATGTTTCCCTTTTTACGTGCCTGAATTTTCTAACTTTCTCCTGTTATCATAAGTTATGCATATTCTAACATAAATAATTAGCTTAAAATTTAGAATAGGAGCTGATCTTATAAGGTATTTCTTCCGCCGCTTTCTTAACATGCCTTCGTGGTGTAGTGGTCAGCACACAGGGCGCGTATTCGAGAGGTCCGTGGTTGGAATCCCGGCGAGGGCATTGCTCCTTTTTCATTTCTCTTGCTTCGAAATAACCTAACGTCTCTACAATTTTAGCTATATCTGTGCTAAATAAAGTATAATTTCCCCCATCCATAGCGCATATTCCTCTTTTTTCCGCGCCTGAGTTTTCTAATTTTGTTGTGTTATCATAACTTATACATATTCTAAGATACGTAATTAGCTTGAAAATTAGATGGAAAAGGAAAAAAAACTCAGACTTTTTATTCTGTTAGAAGAGGGGCTGATTTTAGATATATCTCTACTTAGTAAGCAAGATTGAGGATCTTCATATAAATAATTTATTACCCTGTTCTCTTTCATAGCTTAGCCTTTCAAGTTATTTTACCTTTCATTTATTAAAGTCATAATTGTGACATATAGAACCGCTACCCTAATTATTTGGGACTATCTTTAGCAAAATGTCAGTGATACTTTAATTCCCAAAGCTCAAAGCTTCGTGTTTTGATGTTACAAAATTTTTGTACAAGGGTAAGATGAAAGGTTTTCGGCCTGCCATTGAAAGACTGCGATTTTCTGTTAAAAATGCTTTTATTTTTCTACATAACCCCCCTTGACGTCAACACACTTGATCCAGGGTTATTGTAACATCAGTATTTCTTTTCGGAATTGAGAGTCTGGAAGGTTGTGAAAATATTCATCTGCGACCCTCTCAACACCCCCAAAAGCAAATTGCTTCAAGTTTGGGAATATAAGGAAGTCTGAGGGTGCCAAATCAGGAGAATAGGGGGGATCCCATCATTTTTTTTACATCACCAACGCACCCTTGTACACAGGCGCGTTTTCCTGGTGAAAGAGGATGCTTGTTCTTCTTCAAGCCAGGCCTCTTTGCGCGAATTTTGGCATCCATCGGGTCAGGAGAGTTGGAGTAGTATCCGCCTGTGATTGTTCTACCTTTTACAAGACAATCAATTAACAGAATTACAGTATTTCACAGTTAGGTATCTTTAAGTATCCTGATGAATACATTTCTGCAATCTATAGATTGCACTATGATTAATTTGTAAAAATTTTTTACTTAAGTTTTGTAATTGTGTTATGGTGGATTGTGCTATGCACTAAAAAAAAAAAAAAAAGAAGAAGAAGAAGAAGAAGAAGAAGTTCATTTGTAGAGCTTTTTCAACATTTCTACATTTAACACAGTTAACAAATTTTTTGTATGCGAAATGCGCTGGAGAGTTACTCTTTCGTCGTGTGCTCGGGTTGCATACGATAATCTCTAGCTCTGAACACTGCTAAAAGCTTGTATACTATTTTGAGAACGTAAACTTAATGCCTGCTCATTATGGTTTGGTTTGGTTTATTAGATTACAGCAAAGCACTCGAGAGCTATCTGCCTTAAGGGAGGGATGCCTTCGTGGAGGATTTTTAAGGGAAACTGGCTCACATACACGTTACACATGGGGAAAACCACGAAAACACCCATGCAGCCAGCCCGTTTGCGGGGTTCGAACCTCGGACCGAACTACCAGTGTTCAGCGACGTTACCGCTCGGCCGATGGTAAGCCACCTGCTCATTATGTGATGCATTCATTTTACTTATACGTGTTCCGAGTTAATCTATGTAATTTATAAAGAAGAATGTCTGTTTGTGTGTTTGTTTGTTCGCTATAAACTCAGTCACTACTTTAGCTATCGTCACCAAACTTTCATCAATTCCTTTCTGTGTTCTGAAAAAGGTCGACGTCCACTTTTTTTTCCAAAACAAAGTAGATAAATAAGATATTAATTAAAAACTCGAAAAAAAGATCATTTTCGCCCTCATTTTTCCCAGTGGCAACAGTCTCGCACACTGGAGATTAAAAACTGCTTCATTTCGAGTAGTGTTGCCACTGCTCGCTTTCAAATCGTAGAGTTTGTTAATCAATAATTTCTAAGTTTTAGAGCGAAGTAAAAATAGCATTGCCAAATATTAAATATATTATTCCCGATTACAAAAATTCGTGGCTAGCCATTTTGACCATTTCCATTCTTAGTACGACTTAAATTAGTCGATCTATTAATTAAAACCTCTGAAAACGCTCATTTTCGCCCTCATTTTTCGAAGTGGCAACAATCTCGCACCCTGGAGATAAAAAATTGTTTCATTTCGAGAAGTTTTGCCACTGCTTGCTTTCAAATCGTAGAGTTTGTTAATCAATAATTTCTAAGTTTTACAACGAAGTAAAAATAGCATTGCCAAATACTAATTATATTATTCTCGATTACAAAAATTCGCGGAAAGCCATTTCGAATGCTCCCATCTTCAAACGGCTTTAATCAGCCGAGCTGTTAATTAAATATTCTAAAAGCGATGATTTTCGCACTTATTTTTCCGAGTGGCAACAATGCCGTGCGTTGGATTTAAAAATGTTTCATTTCGAAGAGTGTTGCGATTGCTCGCTTTCAAATTGTACAATTTGTTAATAAAAATTTGTAAGTTTTACAAAATCTGTATATTATAAAAAAGAATGTTAGTTTGCGTGTGTGTGTTTGTTCGCATTATTGATTTCTGATCAATTATGATGAATGTTTTGCGACATTTCAACTAAAATTAAATATAGGTGAAATACTGGATGGAACTTGAGCTTTTACGACCCTTTTATTAGAAAGACAAAAATCATTGAAAAATATGTACCATTGTTGCCGATATAATGAGACAGAATTAGTTTATTTTTGTATGGCAATTGTTTATGTGGGTTTTATATCGCATCCGACTGAAAAATGTATAACAATGAATCGTATTTTTTGCGTTGTTATTAGAGAAGGATTACAGCGGTATCGTTCTCTCTGTTGTTAGACATGCATTACTCTCAATCTAACTTAACTGGCATTGGTTAGTTTATTAATTTAGAATAGCTTAGACCTCTTAAAACATTTTTCTAATTTCTGCCTATTATACTAATTCCTAATAACCTCGTCGTACTGCCTCTTTTTTTTAATCAGGCGCGATGGCAAAACGATGTCAGTGTACCTAAAGTGATGTTTTGCAAACTGCTGCAAGGGCAATCTGATTAATTTTTAGTTAGAAAATGTCCCAGGAGAAAAGGCTCAGATTCTTTCTCTTCTTTCTTGAAACGACTTAAGTAATTGAAGGAAATACTTACGTAATTGTTCCTCTAATATAATGGTGTAGAAAATAGAAGCTAATATGCTACTTTAAGGCTGTTGTAATTTTCTTTTATTTTACTTTAAAAATGCTAGGTATTTTCAAATAACTGTATGTCTACCTCCATCTGAAGGTTTATTGACAAGCTTTAAAAACGATTTCTTAAATTTTCAGAATTCGATGGAACTGGGGGACCTGGATGACACTGTTTTACTATTAAAGTCCAGTCCTTACACTTCAATTACATTTTTATGTTGCTTTATGAACCATTGTAAGACATAAAACAGACTATTTTGTATCATGATTTTTAATGTTATGATCACGTGTCCCATTATTTTAGTACTTCCTTCCATCTTGTTTACTGAACCTATGTTACTTCCTTTATATGAAGTAAAGGAAGTATTGTAATCACAAAAACATTCGGTTATCATATTCCAAAGGTAATCTGACATGTACACCACTTGACTTCCTTCTACGGAATATTAAACCATACGCATATTTCCTCTGCATTTCACTTAAACTTATTTCTTCGAATTCCGTTAGAGATACATTTCTCATTCAATTATTTCACTTCTCCATTCGCTACAAGGCAAAAATACATGAAACCTCAAAATATTCTTATTAAAAATTGAAAAATATAGAAAAATGTGAAGCGCAAATACAGTTAAAACAATTTTAAGAACAACTTTTGCAATTAAAATTAGAATTTCTACGCAAAAACAAGCCATTCGGCTACTGGACAAGAAAGCAGATTTTTCGGTGCACAAAACAGAAAGTTTACTTTTGGTCTCACTCGGCGGAAAGACACCGAAAGCGTAGAAACTGATTTAATATGTTGTGGGCGCTATGCGGTGTCAATATTTGGCATAATTTAATAACTTAAATGATAATTACAGAATGGATTAAGCACGATTTTATTCGCAATAACAAAAGAAGACGTTATCTTTGTTGTTGCGAAGCTTAGTTTCTCGACATTCACAACAAATTCACTATTCTGCTAAGTTTCAATAGTAAACAAATATGGCTGCTGTGGTAAACAAAAATTAGGCTTAGCCGACCTTAAACAACAGTTAAATTGTCGATAATTCTACAGTTATTGCGTGTAGGTTAACTAAAGGCATAAAAACCTTAACCGGAAGTACGAACAACATAATTCAATCATTTTTAATGCAAAAAATGTGCAATATACCAATACATAAGAATTTTAAAAAACTGAGCTCACCGAGCAGAGTAACAGGGTAGGTTCGCACTAAATGAATTTAAGATCATACAACATTATATATATATGTACTTTTGGTGCGACCGATTGCAATCAAAAGGGGAGGAGCACAACTACATATTATCGGCCCTATATACAAAACAGCCCTATGTACAAAATTCCAAAGCTCTGAGGTTATTCGTTTTTGAGTTATCCAAGATACATATATACCTACGTACGTACAGACGGCCACGAAAAAAATCAGTTCTGAATTCATATTAAATCAGTTTTATAATTCGTTCGGGGAAAAGAGTCCTTTATTCTGTCCTTACGTACAGGTGTCAAGCAAAAACATCGTTAAATGGCATTCGTTAACAGTCAAAATGGATATTTTCGTTGAAATATGGTACCCGGAATTTTTTGTGAGTACAATACATCCTATACTTTGTACAAGGAAATAAAAATATCCATTTTGACCGCTAACGAATGCAATTTAACAATGATTTTCTTGACATCTGTACGTAAGGACAGACTAAAGGACTTTCTCAAAACGAGTTGCAAAAAGGATTTAAAATGGATTCAGAAAGTTTTTTTTCGTGAAGTCTTGTACGTATGTAAGTATGTATGCATTTATCTCGCATACCTCAAAAATGAATACCCTCAGAACGTTGAAATTTTTAATTAGGACTGCTATAACATGTAGTTGTGCATCTCCCTTTTTGATTGCAAGTGGCTGCTCGAAAAGTACATACTCCCGCGAGTCGCTTAATCCTGGTGGTGAAGAATCATCATCCACCACCGTTTTTAAGTTGGGGCTCCTGTGTCAATACAAAGTACATAGTGTAAATACACTGGGTTATTTTTAAGCAGAAATTCATGAAAATTGAGTAATGCCTTCGCCGGGGCTCGAACCTCGATCTCTCGAATACGCGCCGAGTGTGCTACCATTACAGCAGGAAGACATTCTGGAAGGAGAACGAACATACCTTATGTAATCAGTTTCTGATTAAAAGGGGTAGTACCGAAGGTGACGTCCACGGTTAACTGAAAATCACAATTAATCTGATGGCAGTTCAAAAAAGCAGTAAAATGAAAAAGCTAGATTATAATTGAAAGAAAATTACTTGTAACAATTGTCCTGTACTTCGAAGCAGTTTTACCTGAAGAAATTCCGATTGGATATGAAATTTAAATAACTCTTCAAAGTATCAGTACTGATACTTTAGTACTGATAACACTTATTGAGTTCAATTACTGATTTAAATCAGTATTCAGTACTTCTTGTTTAATCTGTTTCTTCCAATCCTTGCAAATGTTTCGTCTTCACCTCACAGTACACGTGTGGGCTTTTTAAGTATATCTCCCTTTTATTTCGATAGAAATTAAAGATAATCGATCGAAAATTCGATTATTGGCTATGTACGTATCTTACTTTTAACAGCGAACAGTTTGCTTTTAACTAATGATTTAACAATGCTCATATACTCCAGGCTGCACGAAATTAAACAATATACTTTTGAAGACAAAATAACCCTCAATATTTTTACGTCATTTGTATCACTGCTGCTATCCCATGTAATTTTTCTCTTTTTTGCATTTTCCATAGACAGATCAGCTGTACCCTGGGGGTTTGCGCCTGTACCATATTAATGTATTACTGATGTCGCTCCAATAGCCTATGCTTCTGGGAAATATTTTTTTCGTTATATAATTCCGTAATTTAAAATTTAAAGTTGACGATTATTAAAATCTATTTAAATTTTCAAACATAAAGCAAAATTGACCCCAATTTAATATTACGTAACTATTCACAATTTCTGAGCTTCTTTACAAACCGACATCAAGTCCAAATTTAATCAGATATTTGTGACGTGCTCATATGGGGCATACTTTATTTATGAATATTAATATGTAGATTATATATGAATATTAAGTAATTACCTTTCTAATATACCTTCGTATTCTCCCTAGTCAGTTCTCTTACAAATCATTTTAAACCCAGAGCTGTAGAGACATTAGGTATTCTTTCTTTGGGGGAAGCAGAAGAGATGAAAAATCAGCAACGTCTTCGCTGGAACTCGAACCGAGGACCTCTCAATTACGCGCTGAGCGTGCAGACCACTACACCATGAAGGCTCGGGAAGAAGGTGGGAGAAATACCTTATAGAGTTAAATTAATTAATCGAGATAATTAATATCGATCATTTACCTTTTTAGTATACCTCCGTATTCTCCCTAGTCAGTGCTATTTACAAATCATTAAATACCCCGTTAAATGAATTAATCGAGATAATTAATATCGATACAGCGTTAAATTACCAAACAGCGTTAAATTAAACCAGCGTTAAATTAAATACAGAGTTAAATAAATTAATTGAGATAATTAATATCGATACAGAGTTAAATTATCAGTTTCTAAATACAGAATTAAATTAATCGCGATAATTAATATTGATACAGAATTAAATTACCAATCATTAAATGAACTAAATGAGATAATTAATACCGATACAGAGTTAAATTACCATTCATTAAATGCAGAGTTAAATGAATTAATCGAGATAATTAATATCGATACAGAGTTAAATTACCAGTTACTACATACAGAATTAAATTAATCGCGATAATTAATATCGATACAGAATTAAATTACAAGTCATTAAATGCAGAGTTAAATGAATTAAATGTGATAATTTATCTCCATACAGCGTTAAATTACCAAACATTAAATACAGAGTTAAATTACCAAACATTAAATACAGAGTTAAATGAATTAATTGAGATAATTAATATCGATTCTATTATTAGCTACTAAATACAGAATTAAATTAATCGGGATAATAAATATTGATACAGAATTAAATTACCAATCATTAAATGCAGAGTTAAATGAATTAAATGAGATAATTAATACGATACAGAGTTAAATTACCATTCATTAAATGCAGAGTTAAATGAATTCATCGAGATAATTAATATCGATACAGAGTTAAATTACCAGTTACTAAAAGCAAAATTAATTAATCGAGATAATTAATATCGATACAGAGTTAAATTACAAGGCATTAAATGCAGAGTTAAATGAATTAAATGAGATAATTTATATCGATACAACGTTAAATTACCAAACAATAAATACAGAGTTAAATGAATTAATCAAGATAATTAATATCGATACAGAGTTAAATTATAAGTTACTAAATGCAGAATTAAATTAATCGAGGTAATTAATATCGATACAAAGTTAAATTACCAGTTACTAAATACAGAATTAACTTAATCGAAATAATTAATATCGATACAGATTTAAATTACCAGTCATTAAATGCAGAGTTAAATGAATTAATCGAGATCGTCATCATTTAATCATCAAGCAACTTTTTCTTTTCCACGAAATCCTGAAATCTTCCAAAAAGCGGGAAAGGATATAAAAGAAGAAGATTGAAAAATTCCGAGGAAAGCTGCATGTTCTTCAGAGAAAATATTCCGATCAGAAAAAAAAAAAAAAGAAGACGACGGAAATTCAGGGTAAGATTCAATAGCAGATTATTCGAGGGAATTTCGGGTAAAACTCATAAAATCGGACCGTAAAGTTTTATAGTGAACATATAGATGTCGCTGCCCTGTCCTGTAACTTTTTCTAGTCTTGTTTTATAAATCACTTTCAAGGTAATATAAGCGGAAAATTTTCTTACCATAGCTTATCACGGAGAAATAAATTTCACGTATAAAAGATGAGTCTTCCCCTTTGATCTGAAGCACACATGAATACTTTGCCTACTGCTTTAACTTTCATGTGTCCAGTCTTATTTGAAACCACATTTTTTGCATTTTTACCTAAGAAAACAAGCTCTTTCTGCCAGAAATTCTAGACTTTCTGTGATATACACATTTTTGCTTCCTTGTGCAAAGTTTAGGTGGTATTGTAATCACGAAAAATTCCGGGTGTCATATTTCAATGAAAATATCCATTTTGAACACTATCGAACGCAATTTAACGATGTTTTTGTGTGACATCTGCACATAATGACGGAATAAGGGACTCCTTTCCCCCCCAAACGAATTATAAAACTGATTTAAAAATAGATTTAAAAGAGAATTTTTCGGGGCCTCTGATATATATGTACTTATGTATGTATCTCGCATAGCTCAAAAACGAGTAGCCTCAGAACAATGAAATTCTGTATTAGGACTGGTATAACATTTAGTTGTGCACCACCTATTTGAGTTGCAATCGGCCGCACCAAAAGTACATATGTATAGCAACAGAGTAGTATATATATAGTAATAGACTGAGTACATATATACATACGAGTAACAGAGAGGGTATATATATATATATATATATGTATATACCCACTCTGTACTCGGCTGAGTGAGCCCAATTTTTTTATTCTTATTTGTTGGTAAACTGTGAATTTATTGATTTAAAAATGATTGATTTGTGTTATTTTTATCTTCCGGTTTTGGTTTTCATGCATTTAGTAATCTGCATGCAGTAGTTGTAGAATTATCATTTTTTGCAGAAAGCAATTTAAAAGTTGTTTAAAACAGCTCAGTTCCTTTATTGTTATATGTTGGTAAATTGTGCGTTTTTTGATTTCAAATCATTAAATTATGTTATTCTTATCTTCCAGTTAATTTCTAAAAGCCTTTAGTTAATCTGCGTGCAATAACTTTAGAATTATCAACAATTTAACAATTGTTTAAATGCGGCTAAGCCTAATTTTGTTTTACCATAGCAACCAAATTTGTTTACATTTAAAACTTAGCAGAATTCTGAATTAAATCTTTCTGCAACTTCAGTGTCTTTTTGCCGAGTGGGACCAAAGGTAAACTTTGAGTTTTGTGCACAGGAAAATCTGCTGCACCATATCGCCGAAAGCGATAAACGCGCTGCAAAATTCTTTACAAGAAATAATTTTCCGGGAAAAAATTGAAAAATTTTGTCACAATAGATGAATCTTGAGTATATTTAAATGCTCTCGATAAAATATGATTCATTTGTTAACATCAAACAGAAGAAAAACATCATAGAGCATGGTTCAAAGCTGGTAAAGTTTTTCAAAGGGATTTATGATTGTTGGCTGTTTTTGGATATAACCTACAAATAAAAGTTAAAGCTGTAAGATTCTGTACTGTGTACTTTTAAGTTACAGCTGCAATTGAAGAATCTTAAGAACTGTTAAGTGAATAATTGCTTGAGTTGTGGTGAAGCCCAGATATTGTGAAATCCATTGGACTAGTCTTATCGTCAGTACACCAGAGCGTCATTTTAGCACGGTAGGCAAAGGTCTATGCCCAATGCCACGATGGTGTGCATGATGCTGGAGATTGAATTAACCGCTCCTTTATGCGTTATAGGGAACCGGTGATAGGCGTTCCTAATATTTGTAGATAGCGGGAGATGGTGTGCCGCCGTCAAAGGACATTTAAATACGTAATGTTCTGGTGACCCATCTGATCCACACAGATATCGGTATTTGAGATGCCGTGGCGATTGTAATAGCTTGGAAACGGGCCGTGACCCGTTATGAAGTAGGTGAGAGGTGCTACGGCAAAGAGTCGATTGGTGGAAACTTTCGGGAGGTGGGTGAAAGTCCGTCTGCCTGCCACGCATTCGGTCCACTCACGTTGCCATTGGTGCATTCCTTGCTCTCGTAGGAGGCCCTTTAGATAAGAGCAGGGCGCAGGTACGGTGATGGGTTGGGCTGTCGGGTTGGAAATTGCGTCTTTGGCCAACATGTCAGCAGCCTCATTGCCCTCATTATTCGCATGGGCTTTAACCCAGACTAGATTGAGATGGTAATGAGGGTGTTGCATAAGGAGATGTTGGAGACTGAGTACGAGCGGTGAGACATGATGATGGTTCTCAAGTGCAAGTAAAGTTGAAAAGCGATGCTATAGATATTTGCTCGTGGGATCTGGTAATCTATGAGATCTTTCACTGCTGTCGTAATTCCCAGTACTTCCGCCTGGAAGATGCTATTGTGAGTGCGAAGTTGTCCTTGCCAGTCTCATAGTGCACAAAAGCACTGCCTACACCATTCTCCTGCTTTGAACCGTCCGTGTAGATCTGGTCCTCATTCCGTGGTTCGTGTGTCGAGGTGTGAATCTGTTGCTTGTCATTTTTTATGTGGATTCCACTTCCTCTGAGAGCTGGATAAGCTGGAGTTCGTGGTATAGAAAGCAACAAGTAAGAAGGGTGAAATAATCCTTTATTATTCCAATAAAGTGTGTCAGAACTCCGTCTTAGTGTTATACAATAAAGCCGACACTCGGGTTTGAACTTAAGAGACTAAGAACTAATCTTAACTAAAAAGATATAGCCGAAACTATCAAAATTATAACAGAGTTGGTCCCTTAACGCTAATTGACTGCGAAGCTATCAAGGGCCTAAATTACCGCCGAGCGTAATAATAGCTTAAGAGAAAGTAGCTTAAAAAAGCGGGCGCGCGCTAGCCAGAATCACTAGTTCTTTCTGACGAAGGCAGTAGAACTTCGCGGTTAAATACCACTCCTCAAATTTGCATTCAAACGTGATTCTAAAAATACGTTCTTGCCGGAAGTTGTAAGTTGACATTAAGAAGCGATAGGAAAGGAACATAATCCTTATAAAGAGAGTGCAGAAAACTGTTTAGGTTAACTCCGCATATTATCAGAAACGTGTTTTATACCCAATTTTGAAATCTTTCTTTACGCACCAATCAGTAGAACTGCATCAAGACAAAGCAAGCAAAATCCACTGTAACCAATCCTTAAATATAAGCTCTGCTACTAATATAAACTGTTGGACTAACTGTAATAACGAGGGTGTCCTCTGGTGAGTAGCCAGACAAGGACTTCAGTAAAAGCAAAATGTTTAACCTGATAGGCTGTATCAGGCTCTTGCTCTGTAATTTTCTTAAAGTTAAATGTAATGTCCGCGTGTAACTTAAACCTGTTAATAAATAATTCTTACGCTGTAAAGGACTGTTTTATGACCTCATCCAAAACAACACCCTCTTTGTAACCAATCCTCTAATATAAAATATGTTGCTAATATAAACTGTTGGACTAACTGTAACAACGAGGGTTCCACCTGGTGAGTAGCCAGACAATTACCCTCGTTGTTACAATTAGTCCAACAGTTTAGCAACAGAGTTTATATTAAATGATTGGTTACACTGTTAATTTCGTGAAATAATTGGAACAAGAAACGTGTATCAAGGCCATGCCATTCACTTCTATCGCTTCTAAATCTCCTCATGTATCAAACACGGATTTTTGTGATTTTAGACTTTTAAAAAGCGGATTGTCCAGATGTAGACCTGCAACCTTCCTTGGACTTTGGAAAGCTGTTCAAGAGGAATGAGAAAAAATACTTCTTCCGTAACTAAAAACACGTCAGGGAAATTTTGGTGTAGAAAGATAGTGAAAATAAGGGTTATCAAATGAACATTTAAAATACAAAAAATGTAGGTAAAATATTTCTGCAAATACAATGAAAACCGTCTGAAAATGTGCGAACAGCCTTTATATGGGTATAGGCATTTGAGCTCCCATTTTTAATCATTCTAAAACACAATTAATATATACATTATTTATATTTTTAATAATAATTACATCAAATATTTTTATATTTATATTTTTCTTTGACCGAATTTCTAATTGAGGTAAACTGACTGCAAAATTAGTAAATATTTTCATTTTTCGCTAAATTATATTTAGTAGGATATCTTTTAGCATCCATAACAGCTTTTAAACATCTGGGAAAAGATTTTACTAGTTTTTTTTTTTTTTTTTTTTTTTTTTTTTTTTTTTTTTTTTTTTTTTTTTAATTTCTGTATTTATACATTCTTCCACCATGAGTGTTTTGAGTTCGATTTTCGTTTTGATTTCGTGTTTTCGTACTCTAACCTCCAGTTCTTTCCAACTATAGAGACACCACAGGCGAACGTTGAGAGCCGTATGTTTAGGATCATTATCATGATTAAAAATAAAGTTGTTTCCAGCACCCAGATTTTTGGCTGATAATTTTAAATCGTCTCTTAAAATATTTAAATAAAGAGAAAGATTCATTATACCAACAATAAATACCAAATTACCTAGTTCTGATGCTGCAATGCACACCTACACAAGAACACCTCCACCGCCATGCTTAACTGTTCCAACTAAGTTCTTAGAATGAAGTTCCTCATTTTTTCTTCTCCATACAGTTATTCGACCATCGGAACCAAAAATGTTCAATTTGCTTTCATCAGCAAATAAGACATTATTCCCGTACGTTTCGGGAGTATTTATCATTGATTTTGCGAATGAAAGCCTAAGCTTTCTGTTTCTCTCACTAACAAAAATGTTTATACGAGCAGAACGCCCATGTAATCCAACTTCTCTGAGAACTCGTCGAACTGTTTCAGGTGAAATTGATGTAGAAAACTTTGCATTAAATTCTGTAGAAACTTAGCACTCAAACGTTTTATCACATACTGCACTGTAGAATGGGATAAGTTAGCTAATTCAGTGATATTTCGAATTGATTTACCACTACTATGGTGGAAAATTATCAATTTTCGAATGCTGTTTGTAATTTCTTTACGACTGCGACCTATTTTTCAATAATAAATAGAATATTATGAAGTAAACAATAAAAAATTAAAGCAAACGATTTTTTAAATGCCACCACAAAGCAAAAATTAAGAAAGCGGCAAACGATCATTCTAATTTCGATTTTATCCAAAAATATTCCAGTGCACGAAGACTTTTGTGAGATAAAATGATTGTCATTTTTTGATTATTAATTTCTTAAAAATAAAGTTTCGCTATATTTTAAAAATATTTCCTGTAATTTTGTTACGAATAGATTATATATCTTATTATTAAAATCTCATTCAGAAAGTTTACTTTTAATTAATGAATATAGCCCTATTTCAATGAAAATCACAAGTGTACGAACACTGTATACATATAAAGGAGAATGTCTGTTTGTGTGTTTACATTTTTGTTCGCGGTTACTCCGTCACTACCATAGCTATCGTTGGTAAACTTTCTACAGTTCTTTTCTGGGTCCTGCGAAAGGTCGGCAACTGCTTTGTTCGAAAACAAATAGCTAAAATCATAAGTATTAATTAAAAATTCTGAAAATGCTCATTTTTCTGGGGGGCAACAATCTCGCAGCTGGAGATAAAAATCTGTTGTATTTCGAGAAGCGTTGCCACTGCTCGCTTTGAACTCCTAGAGTTTGTTAATAAAAATTTTGAAGTTTTGCAACGAAATAAAAATAGCATTCCCAAACGTTAAATATATTATTCCCGAATCCACAAATTCATGAAAAGCCATTTCAACTGTTCCCATCTTCCCTACAACTTCATTCAGCCGCGATATTAATTTAAAACTTCAAACACACTAATTTTGTCTCTCATTTTTGCTAGTGGCAACAGTCTCGCGCGTTGGAGAGCAAAATGTTTTATTTCGAAACGTGTTGCTACACCTCGCTTCCAAATCGTAGAGTTTGTTAATGTAAAATGTGTAAGTTTTAAGAAATCTGTATATATGAAAAAGAATGTGTGTTTGTTTTGTTGTTCCGCGTCATTGATTTCTGATCAATTATCTGTTATGTAGAGAAATTATCTGATAGCGTTATAAAAATTAGGTGAATGATTTTATGATTTATGGAAATCTTAATTTTTATTTGATTATGAATTATTTATTTTAAGGCTTTAATTTTGGGGAAAAACAGAGGCTTCTGGAAATATTATTTAGTTTAAATGAATATTATTTATTTTCTTTTATTTGCAAATCTTGTACAAACTTTTATTCATTGTGAAAGAAGCAGGGAAAGGGAGGCAATTTTTGCCAAGTCATGATTTCGCGCGCTTTGTCCTTTAGAATGTCCGAGAAAGAATTTTCATTGTTAGTTGACCTTAAGAGAGGAAAGTACGTGACAGAAAGGTCAAAGGTTGCTACTTGTCTTTCATTGTAAGTCATTCAGGTTTTTGGCGATTGAGGGTCCGGTTGTTGGCTAAGTGAAGAAAGGCGCGCATGCGCGATCACCCTTATTTCCGCATTCAGGGGTTGAAAACGAAGATTTTGCCATAATTAAGGGGGCGATAAGTGAAGCCATAGTGGGAGCCCGGTTTGTGAAGGAGACGAAGGAAAATTCGAGTTGGATTCACTTTTTTGGCTCACTCTCTGACTGACTCGCTGATTTTCGGGCTTGCTGGACTTACGGGCTTGCTGGACAAAATGTAATTACGAAGAGAGATGTTTTCCGGCGGGGAGCGGCAAATATGCTCCCCGGCCGCGTTTGGTTAAGAGGCGACTCTCTCTTGCTGACTGGCGGGTGGAACTTACTTGGAACGTTACTCGTGAAACTTGCTCTTGGGATGAGTAAGAACAGGCGAGCCGTAATAGCCTAGAACAAACGTTTCTGACCTGAAGCTGAAAACCCTCTTCCTTGCGGCGTGCTGGTAAAGAGGCGAAATTTGAACGAGTTACCTGCGTGTTGACATAGGACTTTCAGGACCAAGCGGACAGCCGTCCTGGGCAGCAGTGCTCCTGTTTCTGTTCTACAGTGGGAATTGGCGCCTACATTTTTAGAACCAGTGTCAAGATGAGCCCGGCCGACACCAACGCTTGATAAGATACGAGTCCTCCACTTAAAATGTCCCCTCAAGATAAGTTTTATTTTTTTTTGGTGTGTTTGAACTTTAGGCAAGCTTTTCAAAAACGTCCTTAGCAGTAAAAAAAAAAAACAACGTCGAATCTAAAATTTAACTCTCATGCCTTAAATTGTTTCCCTTTCCTTTCTTTTAAATTACCTGACAAACCTTAAGTTTTTTTTATGAATTTAAATGAAAAGACTCTCAGATGAGGTTAAGAATTTTCATATTGTGATGTAATTGAATAAACTGATATTTAATCTGGAAAACTATTACAGTATGTTTTCTTTATATATTTAATATGAACTTTTCCTTTATATCTTGTATATGTTTATGTTTTCGATCCTCTCACGGCGCGGTCCCGGGATGCATTTTTTTCACAACGCAAAAATGCTGTACACGTTTCACTATACGATCACTACCTTTCACGGCAAGTAGTTTCATATTTAACATTTAACATATAGGAATTTCAGATATAACATGGTACCCTGAAGTAAAGCTATTTAACTTTGGTGGCGAAACTTCCCTATTTAACATTTTCTTCATAACATATTTATATATATTATTTGCCACATTGAATCGACTAAAAGTGAATGTAGGTGAACTATTAGATGGAACTTGAGCTTTGACGACCATTTAACCAGAAACACGAAAATCATTGAACACTACGTGCCATTCTTGCCGATATAATGAGAGAGAATTAGTTTACTTTTCTATGGAAATTTTTTATGTGCGTTACCTATCGCATCAGGCTGAAAAATGCATAACAATGAATCGTATTTTTTGCATCGTTATTAGAGAAGGATTACAGCGGTATCATTCTCTCTGTGCTATTAGATCTCTGTACTCTTAATCTAATTTAACTGGCATCTGGTTCTTCCGCTAGTTATTCCTAATTTTCATTTTGCTCTGTCTTTATTTTTTAGCCTTTTAATTCTTTTGCTAAGAGTTTGTTTAAAAATTGAGTTCCAGAATTACTTCGTTTAGATTATGTCTCTCGCATCCAATAAAGATACTAATTCCCTGCAATTTTGCTTAAGGATATTCGGGTGATTTTAACGAAAACATTTCCAGAATAGAATTAAGAACGCGACAAACGGTTAAATTGTACTTCCACATCGTCATTTTACTCGTTTTTCCTGCAGCTATTGTACGTTCCATCGTTCTAAACGACGTCCATCGCTTTTAAAGAACCGACATTAATTTCAGACTGAAGATAATATCTTTCTAAAACAGACGGGAAGTTTAAAGAAAAAATTAACAACAAATAAAATGAAAAGAAAATAACTTAAAAAAGTCCTAAATCGATTTCACATTTTTGCTGCTTAGATGAGGTTTTGGCTATATTTTGTTTGAAGATTTTTTTCCAATTGTAAGTCGAATGTTATTTGTTTTTTCTTATCAAGAGATTTGGTGCAAGAAAATAAATTATGTCCCCGGCTTGTTTGTGTAGAGATGAGAGTATGAGATGGCCAAAGTCCTGGAAATTTTTCAGGAGAATGAATGTCTAAAATTTTATATACTGCAGGGTTTAGTTGTATTTCTCTGAAGACGAAACATGTTTTGATTTATCCTGCATACTGATGCTGAAAAACGTAATAATCATGATAAAAGTAAAGGCATTCGTAAATCTTAAAGGTATTTGTTAGAATAATCAGTTATTTTACTTGCTCCAAGTTTTGAGCAACTTATGCATTTATTTTAAAGTGCAGAGTTAAGGATAATTTTTATAAGTTCTTAATTACTTTCTGTCTGTTCTAATTAGGTTTCTTTCAACTATGTTTTATGAATTCACTCACATCTTAGTTCACTGAATTATCTGTTTAAAGGTAAACACTTTGATTTAAAATTTTCTACTGGGGTATTTTGTTTTTCCACTTTCGTTTTCAATTCTTTTAATAAAAAAAGTATTTTCATTATTTAAGATTATATTCTAATTAGAATTTACTTTGTTTTTTCCTACTTTGAGGAAGGTCCAGCATTTACTATTATAATTAAAATACATTAAAATGGTTCATCGGCTAATTCTGGATGCAGAAAAACAAGGATTTTTGTAGAAGAGATTTCGATTAATTTCAGTGTTCCCCCCCCCCCCGATGAAGTGGCATTGAGGTTGATTGAATTCCTCTGCTTTGTTCCTCTGAAAAATAAAAAATCATTTTTCTTTAAATTTCCTTAATATTTTGAAATTTGGGTTTGCTTGTTTGAAATGTTTTGATTTTAACATTTTTAAATTTTTTGATACATTTAAATGTTTATTTGAAATTTATTACTTATGAATTTCAATTTCTAGTCTTTGTGAAATATGAGTTTTAAATTTCTTACTTTATGTCTTTAATGGTAATTTTCCTGCATCTTAATGCGGGAAAATACTTGGCATGTTTATATTTTGTTTTCAACAGAATTGTTTTGTAATTATATATATATATATATATATATATATAATATGATTTGCGGATAAGCACAGGAATGACGAAGCTTGGCATCAGAATACGGGCGTTGTTTGTCATCAGAAGAATGATAACACAGAAGGATTTTGCTTTTAATTGAATATCTTTGTTCAATTCAAATGGCAGATCATTTTTCTTTTAGATGAAATTCTCCTAATTACATATCAAATTGTGTTTAAAACTAAATAAGATGAGATCTAGGCTTTTGACGTCATAAATATTCTAACAAAGGGAAGAAAAATGGACAGAACAGCGCAGAGTCTTGTCTTAACAATAGCAGGAAGCAGTCAGAGTAAAAAATGGGGCGTATTCGGTATTTATAGTAGCGGTTATAATAACATGCCAGAAAGCTCTCGAAAGTACTGGTCTAGGGGACCCTGAAAGACCCTGAAAATGCGAAAGTTTAATTAGAGATTGCCTGTTCGAGTAGAGCAAAGCCATCGTATTTTTTATATTATAAGATACATATATATATATATTATACGATATATATATATATATATCGTGTAATATATATATATTATACGATACTTTTTATAATAATAATATATAATTTCTTTATATTATACGATACAATTTCTTTATATTATACGATATAATTTCTTTATATTATACGATATATGTATATATATATGTATTATACGATATGTATATATATATATATATATATATATATATATATATATATTATATTATACGATATATGTATATATATATGTATTATACGATATGTATATATATATATATATATATATATATTATATTATACGATATTTACAAATATAAAACACATTAATATTCTAAAAAACATTATATATATATATATATATATATATATATTAATTTTTTTAGAATTTTGTTAACTGTTGTTGTAATGACCTTATCTTGTTCTAACCAATTACTTGTAGTTTAAGAAATTTTCCTTTCCCTTCCAGTACCTAAGCAGCAGTTTTTAAAGTTCGCGGTAGGAGATTTACTTCCTCCGAATTTACGCCGCGTGTTTGAAGTAGTTTTGTAAGTGAATTGTTGGTGCTAGCCACTTCCTTTAGATTATATTGGTATTCTAGCCTCGGCTTTGCTCTGTGGAACTGATTTAGCGGTTTAGGTAAAGAAGGAGCGAGTCGTGTAGCTAATCTTATAAGGTATTTCTCCCGGCCTTCGTGGTGTAGTGGTCTGCACGCTCAGCGCGTAATTGAGAGGTCCGCGGTTAGGATATCTTTGATTGCAAGATACGCGAAAGTGTGCAATACCGTCGCCGACGCTCAAACTTGGAGCTCTCGAATACGCTTCGAGTGTGCTACCGTTACACCACGAAGGCATGCAGAAAGGAGAGAGAAAATACCTTATATACTCTGCCTTTGAAAAGACGACTGCCATTAGCGGATCCAGTCCCCAAATTCTAGTGGTGAAGAATCGTCATTTACCACCTATTAGTTCGGGAGCCACTGTAGAGTCATTAGGATATTTTCGGTTTCAAGATACGTGAAAAATATGCAGTAACCTCGCCGAAACTTGAACCTGGACCTCTCGAATACGCGCCGACTGTGCTACCATTTAGATCACCAAAGCCTGCATAAAGGAGGGAGAAAATATCTTAAAAGTGTCTGAGTAGGGTCTACCTGCTGATAGCCTCGAAACAGACAAGATGAAAATACATTGTGTCTGCCCATTTTTTACGAATATAACTTTAAACAATATAATTATTAAATTATATTAAAAATGTGTCTTTAATATTCCTTTCTTTCATAATCAGAAATTGATAGAAAAATATGTTCGACTAACTACTTAACTACTCCATTCAAAAAAGATATTTTTAGCTCAAAAGACGTTAGCCCAAAAGGAGTATTCATTTCGTTTTGGCATTTTGCGTTCATTCACTATAAATGTCCGATTCTTTTTTCAAATTTTTGCCAACCAGTATTATCTCCTTCCATTACATTTAAAAAATGAAATAATGAAGAATCTGCATAAATGTAGATATGTTTCTCGCATTGCAATAAAAGAACCTTCAATCGTCGAATTTTGAATAACGTACGTCTCCAACCGTGTATGGGCATCTGGAAGCCCAAATTTGGAATTTGGAGAAATTTTTATTGTCTTTTTCGTACTTTGTAAAACTTTAACGAATTTTTCATTAAGAGATTCAACGATTTTAAAACAAGCGAGGACAACACTAGCATAACAGAAAAAAAAAATTCTGTCTCCAGCGCGCGGAGCTATATATCGGAAATTCTAAAGATGTGTTCTTTTTAAATTATTTTCGCGATATTGCTGTTGAATTGAGTTTTATGGTTAGGGGCGAAGAACATGACCTCTACATATAATAAAAGAAAGAGTCTGTCTCTGTGTGTGTCTTTCGTTTGCGCTGCGCGTAAGCTAATAGACTCACACGGCTACGAAGTTTGGTACATACGTGCATCTAGACAAGAGCCTGTGCACCTCGAAGCGATTTTTTCGAAATTCGAATTGGAATGTGTTTTATTTTATGTTTTGTGACGAAATCGCGTCATTTTGAGACATAATGGGCTATAGGAAAGCGAGATTGTACTTTACACACTTCATTTTCACATCGTCGTGAAACGTAGGCACTTAACTATCTTACAAACTTAAAATAAATTTCGTGTTTCAATAAATCGATTCAATACCAATTTATTTAACAAAGTGAGCTTAACACCTTTACAACGGGATTTTTTCTAAAAAAGTTTGTTTTTAAAAATGTACAGTTTATTTTTCTTTGATTTTGGGACACGTTAAACTTTCATTCTTGCGACTGCTTTTACGAAAAGAATTTTGGAAAAACGATAATATTTTGCATTTAAAAAAAATTAAATAAAGCTTCCGAGTACACTTCTCACATCTTTAAAAATGTAATTTTGGCAACAAATTTTCTTTCTTATTGTTGTTGATAGATTTTTGATGAAATATCATAATTTTCAATAGTTTCTTTCTTTTATAAATATGGGTTTAGCAAAAATTATTCATCGTATTTCTTATGTCACTGTTTTTAAGAGATTGGCATATTTCATTGTCTTTTTTTATATATATACTAGCAGATACGCTATACGCTATACGTAGCGTAGCTGTTAGTATATATATAAAAATACGCTATACGTAGTATATATATAAAAGTATATATATATAAATATATATATAAAAATACGCTGTATATATATAAGTATATATATAAAAATACGCTACGCTAGTATACATATAAAAATATGCTACGTTATACGTAGCTGCTAGCCAGACGAAGGCTAGCAGCTACGCTGCCAGCCTTTGTCTGGCTTTTAAATGTACCGGAAAAATGGCTGAAGGGAACACCAAACGTTAAAGTTAAAACCTGCCTAGAATTTTACTCTTTAGAACAACTTCATAAAAAGTTATTACATATAACAAAATTACAATGAAATAAGCTATATCCCTTAATACAAATAGTAATTATCCTAATAAAAAAATTAACCAACTTTCCGTTGAAGAACGAATATCATGCAAAACTTTTCAATATCTTATAAACACTGATATGGCAAAAAATAACATGAAAGCAACTCAAAAAACATAACCTTCCGCGCAGAAGTTTACTCTGCAGAACAACTTTATAAAAAAAATCAATAAAAATGTATTATATATATATATATATGACAATGAAATATGCCAATCTCTTAAAAACAGTGACATAAGAAATATGATGAAAAATTGTTGCCAAACCGATATTTCTAAAAGAATGAAACTATTCAAAATGATGCGATTTCATCAAAAATCTATCAACAACAATAAGACGGGAAAATTGTTGCTAAAATCACAAAGAAAAATAAAATGTACATTTTTAAAAATAAACTATTTTAGAAAAAATCCCGTTGAAAGGTGTTAAACTCCCTTTGTTAAATAAATTCGTATTGAATCGATTTATTGAAACACGAAATTTATTTTAAGTTCGTAAGATAGCTAAGTGCCTACGTTTCACGACGATGGGAAAATGAAGTGTGTAAAGTACAATCTCGCTTTCCTATAGCCCATTATGTCTCAAAATGACGCGATTTCGTCATAAAACATAAAAAAAAAAAAAAAAAAAGTCTGAAATGTTTCAGATTTTAAATTACGTCCAAAGGGGCGTTTTTTAACATTTTGTGTGTTACCTTTCTTTATTAAATATCATGTTCCTCGCACTTAAACCATAAGATCCAGTGCAACAGCAATATCGCAAAATAGTAGTTTTAAAACGAGCATATCTTTAGAATTTCCGATACAGAGACTCACGCGCTGGAGATAAAAATGTTTTTTCTGCATAACGTTGCCATTGCTCGCTTTGAAATCCTTGAGTTTCTTAATCAAAAATTCGTCAAAGTTTTAAAAAATAGGAAATCGATCATAAAACAAATTTCAAATTTCAAATTTGGTCTTCCACATGCTCATATTCGTTGGAGGATTACGTTATTCAAAATTCGATGACTCTATGTACCGTCATTTTATGACAATGTGAGAAATATACATACATTTACGCAGATTTTCATTATTTAATTTCTTCAAATATAATGCAGGACTCTAACATTTTATGGCAACAGTTTGAAAAGTGAACCGACATTTATCCGTCCGACGCAAAATGCCAAAACGAAACTAATAGTCCTTCGGGATTCAAATCCCTTTGGACTAATAAAAAATATTCGAATTCGAATTTCGAGAAACTCGCTTCGAGGTGCACTGGCTCTTGTCTAGATGCACCTGTGTACCAAATTTCGTAGTCGTGGGTCTATTAGCTTATGCGCAGCGCGAACGAAAGGCACACACTTACACACAGACAGACTCTTTCTTTTATTATACGTAGAAAAGATAATACTTTTTTTTTTACTTCATAAAGTTGTTCAGCAGAGTAAAATTCCGCGCGGAATTTTATGTTTTTGAGTTGCTTTCATGTTATTTTTTGCTTATTTCACTGTTTGTAAGATATTGAAAAGTTTTGCATGATTTGTTTTCTTCGACGGAAAGTTGGTTAATTTTTTTATTATGATAATTAATATTTGTATTAAGGGATATTGCTTATTTCATTGTAATTTTGTAATACGTAATAACTTTTTTTATGAAGTTGTTCTGGAGAGTAAAATTCTACGTAGTTTTTAAATTTAACGTTTGGTTTTTTCCCGGTTCATTTAAAAGCCAGTCGAAGGCTGGCAGTGAAGCTGCTAGTATTTAATAAATAAAAGTAACTGTCAAACTGTCAAAACGTTAAAAAAACGCTGCTTTGGGCGTAGTGTAAAATCTGAAAGCGATTTTTTTTTTTTTTTTGTTAAAAATAACGTGAAAATAACTGCCTAATTCCTTAGTTTTAGAAGCTTAGTACATGACAGAATACTCAATAGTAAATGAAACTATAGCACTAGCGACTTAAAATACGTGTGTGGGGCAACATGAAACTGGTTTTGACAGGAATAATAGTACAAGAATATGTATAACAACATTGGTTAAATTACGCCGAAGTTAAAAAAAAAAAAAAAAAAAAAAAAAAAAAAAAAAAAAAGAAGAAGAAGAAGAAAGTGAGTTACTCATAAAACGAAGGATGGAAGAAACGTTGGGGGAGGGGGAGAACTGCTAAGTGATAATTTCTGATAAGCTAATGACGCTTAAATCAAATCCTTCTATTTTTTTTTCCACTGTATGTGCAATAATGATCACGCTTGCCTGCCCAAATTAGCAATCAATTTTAACTTGGGTGCTAAAATTTGCGCCTTTCAGCCGATTTAGTAGGCGATAATTCTTCCTTTATTGTGCCGCAGAAACGAAAGTTAATTAATTACGTTTCGCGTAAAAAATAACTGATGAATTGCATTTTAGTTCAGTTTCTTAAAGGCTGGCGAATATTAATTACGGCACGTTGCTCGTCAGAAAATATAAAATTAATATAAAATGTCACACAATTTCACATTTTTAGCACATATTTTCCCGTTCTCTCAGCAAACGAAAAATCTGATGTGTACACCACATGACTTCCTTGTACGGAAGATTAAATTTTACGCAATTATTCTTGCATTTCATTTAAACTTACTGAATTGAATTAAATATACTTCGTCGATAGCGTGTAAACCACAATAGAATAAATGCACTCTTTAAAATTCACTATATTTACCATATCGACATCCTGCCGTGAGGCTCACTTAACAGCTTTACATCTCATTCATTTTATAACTCATAATGTACAATCTGAAGAATTATCTAATCTTTGCACACATTCTATTCAAATACTATAATATATCTAGAACGATGTGGAAAAAAATTAAACCAATAAAAAAGAAACAGTTTTTCACAGACGATTCAGCGCCGCTTTCCTAATGCGCATGCGCTACTCGTAAAACATTATCCTCTGTTTGAGACGGACTGACAGTATTTGCTGTTAATACGAAACACTTATTTTCTCGGTTTTCATTGGAGATATATTTCTCATTCTATTAATTCGGTTATGACTTCGCAGCAAGGCAAAAATACATAAAAACTCAAAATATTTTCATTAAAATTTGGAAGATATAGAAAAACATAAAACAGCAAATACATTTAAAACAATTAAAAAACAGTTTTTACGGTTAAAATTGGAGTTTCTACGCAAAAACGAGCAATTCGGCCGGCAAGCAAGAAGGCAGATATTTCGGTGCACAAAAATGAGTTTAATTTTGGTCCCACTGGCCAAAAAGACTCTGAAAGTGCAGAAACTGACTTAATTCGCTATTCTGCTAAGTTTGGAATGTAAACAAATATGGCTGCTGTGGTTTAAAAAAAATTAGGCTTAAACAACTTTTAAAATATTGATAACCCTACGGATATTGCATGCAGATAAACTACGGACCGAGTAACATAGTAAGTATATATATATATGTACATTTGCCTAACTAGGCTTTCTTGTTTTTACTTGCTTAAATATTAATTTTGCATTTACAATTTTAAATTGCAGGCGCGTCTGGAAAAGAAAAAGAACCATTGAGACTTTCTATATTTAGTTAATTTAGGTTAATTATTCTATTAATAAATTCGCTTCTAGTCTCAATTGTTTTCGTTTGACGAAAAGCGCTAAAGGTATTAGCTGGATTCGAGATTTAAGACGCTTTTCCCATGATAAGTCTAGATTAAACCTCGAGTTGGGCTAATTTACCATTTATTGCAATTCATTGTACATATTTTCTGTGTATTTGAAAAAAAATTAATTATTTGCTTGCGTCAATTAAAAAATTTAATTTTGATTTTAAATTTATTAGTTTTCTCTCACATCTTTTTGATTTTGAAGTTATCTCGTTTTGTGAATTTTGCATTAAATTTTTATGCGATAACTTTTACTTCTTTAGTATAGCATTGTTGTATTTACATGGTGTAACTATTTACTCAGGAACTACAGTATCAAATGTACTTTTAAGCAATCGGTTTTGAACTTTCTTCTTCTTTGAATTTATATATATATACTTTGGTACGGCTCATTGTAACTGAAAAGGGGGTTGCACAGCTACATATTATAACAGTCCTATATACAAAATTTCAACGTTCTGAGACTACCGGTTTTAGAGTTTTGTAAGATACGTACGTACGTAGGTACAGACGCCACAAAAAAAATCACTTTTGAATCCATTTTAAACCAGTTTATAATTCGTTTTGTGGAAAAGAGTCCTTTATTCTGCCCTTAGGTACAGTTACGTAGAGCCCTCACGCAAATCAGGGTTAAATTGCATTCGATAGTGGTCAAAATGGATAGTTTTGTTCAAATATGGTATCCGGAATTTTTTGGGATTACAGTACTTCCTTTACTTCATACAAGGAAGTAAAAATAAACATGCACGCGCGAAAATCTAGTGTTTCATAGATTAATAGCTCCTAATCGAAGCCATGTGCTTTCCATAGATACAACAGTTCTGAGAAACATGGAACCAAAATTCTTCGTTGAACACAAATGTGCAGGCCGTCTATAATTAAAGAACCTTATTTCAGAACTGCCGAAAAACGAAATACTGAGCAGAAAATTGAGATTTTTTTTTTTTTTTTTTTTTTTTTTTTTTTTTGAGGCGGGCTTTACGAAAAGGAATGTCTTTCAACGAAAAAAAAAAATATTTATAATAAGCGTCACCAGAGGGCATCATATTAATAAAGGGTACATTTGGCCCCACCTTTACAATAGTTTTACAATTTTACCAATTTTGTTACAAAAAACATGTTTCACATGATTGGCAATCATTTTCAACAACTATCTGAAACCGCAAGATGGCATGTTCCACAGTTGACCGAAGTGTGCGCTGGGAAATGCTTTTGACTGTTTTTGTCAATTGTAAATTTTTACAATCCTTCATAATTTTGTTTGTTTGTTATTTGCCTTTATGGTTCATTAGTTTTGTATCGTGTTTCATACTTACTTCTGTAATCCCCAACTAATACTTTGCGGTACATGGGGTATATTTTGTGATTTTAATTTTAAAAAATAAATAAAATCTGAAAGGTTTCAAATTTAAAATTACGTCGAAAGGGGCGCTTTTTAACATTGTGTTATCTTTATTTACTAAATATCATGTTCTTCGCACTTAAACCATAAAATCCAGTTCGTGTTTTTAACATTTTGTGTGTTATGTGTTACCTTTATTTATCAAATACCACGTTCTTCGCACGTAAACCATAAAATTCCGTTCCACACCAAAATTGCAAAATAATTTTAAATTGAGCCTATCTTTAGAATTTCTGATACACAGTCTCGCGCGCAGGAGATAATTTTTTTTTCTCTGTACAGTGTTGGCATGGCTCGCTTTGAAATCCTCGAGTTTATTAATCAAGCATCCGTTAAAGTTTTACAAAATATGAAATCGATAATAAAACAAATTCAAAATTTCAAATTTGGGCTTTCAGTTGCCAATATTCGCAGTAGGATGATGTCATTCAAAACTGGATGGCTCTAAGTACCGCCGTTTTATCCCAAAGAGAGAAACATACATACATTCTTCATTATTTAATTTTTTTCAAATATAATACAGGATGGTAATATTGGGTGGCAACAGTTTGAAAAGTGAAACAGGCGTTCAGAGTGATTCGACGCAAAATCACAAAATGAAAACAGTAGTCCCTCAGGGACAAAACCCCTTTGGACTAATAAATCATTAAATTCTTTATTCGTTCATTGTTAATTACAAAATAATTTTTAATCATTTCTTACTCAATTGATATATTTGACTTTGTACTACTGAACTGTCTGCTACTACGGGTAAATGCCCTTCTTTCTTTTTGTTAGAGCGACAGAAAAATGTTGCAATAATTGCTAACTGAATATCCTGTAAATTTCCTGCATTTCTTTAAATAGCATTTATATAATAATTAAATAATTTATCGATAAAGCTTTCTGTTCATTTGTCTTTTTCGCATACCCCGTTTTTTTCTTTTTTCAGTATTTGAAAATGGCCAAATAATTATTGGCAGGGACAAGGAAAAGGTCTAGAATTAAATTTAAATGTGCTTTAAACTTAAATTCCTCCACAAATTTCAAAACAACTAAAATTTTGTAACACCAATGTATGCCTTTAAATTGAACCCTGTAAATTTCACTACCCGTCATTTCGTTTTCGCTTACGCTGGTTTAAGCTAACTATATCTTCTCTTCTAACTATCATAAGCATAAAAATAACCATTTTTGAAAACCTAGGAAACTACTCCTTCAAATGCATAACCAAACGAAATCGAATTTTTCCCCGAAATGGACTTTTTAACGTAGGCCTTAAAAGAAAATATTTAATGCTTTTTCTTCAATTCAGATATAAATGCTTAAAATAAAAGTAAGTTATTTATATAGTTTCAAAATAACAAGTCAGTTATTTAAGCAAGAAAATAACTTTCCCGAACTCATTATTTTCCTGCTATTTGGATAATGAAGGCTTTTCTGCAATTAAGGATGGTTGCATCAAACAATTCTTTAAATACTTACATGAAGCAGTTTGTTATTATTCTGCATTTTTATTATTACGAAGAAGTTTATTATTATTCTGTATTCTGATTATTATGAAGTTTAATGCTTGTATTATGAAGGTTAATTTTTGTTGTTTTAAAGCAGTTTATTATTATTATATATTCTTATTATTACGAAGCAGTTTATTATTATTCTACATTCTTATCATTATGAAGCATTTTATTATTATTCTACATTCTTATTATTATGAAGCAGTTTATTGTTATTCTACATTCTTATTATTACGAAGAAGTTTATTATTAGTCTATATTCTTATCATTATGAAACAGCTTATTATTAGTCTACATTCTTATTATTATGAAGCAGTTTGTTATTATTCTACATTCTTATTATTATGAAGCTGAATTCTTGTTATTCTAAAGCTTAATTCTTATTATTATGAAGCAGTTTTTTATTGTTCTATTTATTATTGTGAATGTGTTACTGCATTCGTATTACTCTGAAGCGTTTTACACTGACGAGATAATTTGCTATTTCTACTTTCGCTCAATTATAAAATGGAATTTATGCTTCAGGGAGCACATCTGACGAAATGGTAGTCTGCATTCAGCAACAGCTAGATACGGCTATTACTTACGCGAATTGAAAATGCCCATGAAGTCGAATGTTTTTCGTTGTATCTTTAACTTTTTGTGTCTTCTTGTCTTATACTGCTGCGTCGTCGTTCCAGAGTTATTGATTTGCTATGATTTGAATGTGTTTGATGTAAAATTGGCATGTCGTGAAGACCCTGTTTGGCCATGTTCTTGTGTTTCTCTTTCATTTCAATAGGTGCTGGTGCCTGGGAAGCTGGATGGCACCAAAAACCAACGGATGCTCTATATAATGGTGAACGTGGTGCTGTACTGATTAACCACCATGGTAAAGGAACAGTGCCCACATCCTCCGTCACTCACTCACTCACTCTCTTGCTTATAAACGAAGAGAGTAACTTATTAAATTCAAAACAAAGCACTGCATTTTTTCCATCAAATCTATTTCCTCTACTAGCGGACGTGCACGCTACGGCCAAAGCAACATTTATAAGTTTGTAAAGGCATTAAGTATTTCTTGAAAGCAGGAGTCATGAAAAATGAGCAACGCTGTCACCGGGAATCGAACTACGGACCTCTGGAATACGCGCCTAGCATGCAGACCACTACACCACAAAGGCGTACTAAGGAGGCGGGAGAAATAGCTTATATACTTCCCTTTTAAAGGCAGACTGGTGTTTTAGGGGATCAAATCGCCAAATTTTGGTGGCGAACAATCATCATTCACCACCATTTAGTTCGGATGCCCTGTAGAGACATTAAGTTATAAAGTATTTCTCCCACCTTCCTAGCTTGTCTTCATGGTGTAGTGGTTCTGCACGCTGGGCCGGTATTCCATACGTCCGTGGTTCGAATCCTGGCGAAGGCGGTTGCTATTTTTCATCTCTTCTGCTTCCAAAAATTACCTGATATCTCTACAGTGGCGCCCGAATTAAAAGAGTTGTGGATGATGACTCTTCACACCCCGGATTTGGCGATTGTGTCCCCTAAAAACCCCAGTCGCCCTTTAAAAGGGAAAGTATATAAGGTATTTCTTCCGCCTTCCTAGGCTGCCTTCGTGGTGTAGTGGTTCTGCATGCTGGGCCGGTATTCCAGAGGCCCGTGGTTCGATTCCCGGCGAAGGTGGTTGCTAATTTTTCACCTCTCCGGCTTTTCCAGTTACCTAATGTCTCTACAAGGTTAATTTTAATAGGAAGACGTGAAAAATGAGAAATGAAATTGAAATCTAAAAATAAAATGAACTTTCTTTAAGAAATGGCGGCCATTTGCTTATAACGGCATTGGCCACTACTAAGGCCAGAAGCGGTAACCATTTTATTGTGGAGGAAATTAATAGGCGGCCACCGTTACCTCCTATGAAGGGACAGACAATTTTACATCCATGCCTTCTCCAGGATTCGAGCCCGGGCCCTTTGGTATCTCAGTCATTCTCCCCTAACCACTAACCGTCTAAGCGGCTAATAAACTATTAATTTACTGTAATGTATACAAGATTACTAGAAGCCACCAAAGCAAAATGTCTGTGTGCAGTGTACACCTCAAAAGTGTACTTAGCTTTTCAGTATGAATGAAATCAGTTAATTCTTCCCAAGCAAAAACAGTTCGTAAATATTGGTTTTTTTTTTTTTTTGTTTGTTTTTGTTTGTTTGTTTGTTTTTGTTTGTTTGTTTGTTCCCAAAGCAGGGGGGGACTTTAGATATTTTAGATTAGTACGTATACGTATGACATCATGATTTAAATGTAATGTAATATAAAATATTCTCAATATTAATAAAAGAATTCACATTACAATAACATAGTGTCAATTATTCTAATCCGAAACAAACAACTGCCAACAGCAGCTATTTATTTAAATGCTGACATTTTAAATATGTAATGAGGTCACATTGCTTTCTTCTACGACAGAACATGACATTATATAATAATATTATTATTACGTATTTTGTATTTATTTAGGTATTTTTAGTAGAATTGTAATTAAAATTGTTTTATATCCCCGTGCGATGCAGCACGAGACTTATTTGAAAAGAAAGCTACGCCAGAAATGTTAAAATACAGGAGCACGCGCATTTAATAAAGATATCTCGTAATTGCTTTTGCTTTCCAGAAAACGCGAGAAATAAAAATTACCAAAATGTTCTCGTGCACTATTAAAAAGCTTATAAAAGCTGGGTTAAAATATCTCAGTTCAGTTTTTTGCTAAGTTTTTTTGTTGACTATGGCGAATTTGCGGTGATATCAGATTAGCTTTCTCTGCTTTGAACTGTGTTCTATTTTACGTTTTAGTAGTTTAAAATATGACTGCTGAGAGATACTGCGATATTGTACGAATACCTCTGAGGAAATTTAAGCATTTTGTTTTATTTCTTGGGTTTGTTAACTTTTTATCGACTTGTACATTCAATCCAATACGAACCCGTACTCACGCAACAATATATTTAATGTTTGGCAATGCTATTGTTATTTCATTAGCAAACTCTACGATCTGAAAGCGAGCAGTGGCAACAATTTTCGAAATAAAAGAGATTTTTTATCTCCAGCACGCGAGATTGTATCCACTTCGAAAAATGAGGATGAAAATTAGCGTTTACGGAGTATTTAATTAATATCTCAGCTAGTTTAAGCCGTACTAAGATGGAAATGGTCAAAATGGCTTCCCACAAATTTTTGGAATCGGGAATAATATAATGATTGCCAATGTTGTTTTTATTTCACATTTTATAGAACTTGGAAATTTTTTAAGGAACTCAACGATTTGAAAGCGAGCAGTCGCAACGCTTTTCGAAATAAAGCAGATTTTTATCTTATATCCAGCTTGCGAGACTGTTTCCATTCGGAAATATGAGGGCGAAAATTAGCACATTCAGAATTTTTAATTAATATCTCGGCTGACTAAAATCTTACGAATATGATAACCTTTCAAATGGCTTCCCACAAACTTTTGAAATCGGGGGGGGGGTATACTTCTCTCGTAACTCAACTCTCCGCCGTTCAGGAGGAGATGATGTCGCAAACTAAAAACCAGACAAACGCGCACAAATTTTAATAATATAAATTTTAATATGACATGAGCAAAATGTTTTTTATACAAATCAGAAAATGTATAGTTCTTAATCTTTTAAAAGTCATTCATTGACAGCGACACAAAATCCAAATCCAACATTTCATTGTTCTGATGTGGTGCAAAAAAGCAAACAATGGCCTAGCATTAGAAGTAGTGGAATATTTAGTCGTTACAGAATCTAAGAAATCAAAGTCAGGCAAAATAATAGAAAAACTTAAAGTATTCACCGAATAATGTCTTCAGTAATTCCCAATTACGGTTGCAACTCATTACAATATGTAAATTTCGATCAATCAGCAATTTAGGAAACGCAGGGAATCTTGAACTCTGTACTTCCTCTACCAGCTTTCTAGGTCTATTAACTTCCAAGTTCTTTTTGATTGTAACTTGCTCCTTTTGAATATCCTTTTTCAGAGAGAACATCTGAAACATTCTGCAATTTAAATAAGGTTTCAGAATGGCGAATAAATGAGAAATTGAATGTTAAGGCAGTTCTTTCAGAAATTGTTTCTGTACTTCCAAAATAATGAAAGACGACACTTAAACTTGTGTTAAACTAATTATCTAAGGAGAAACATGTCAGAGATAGATAATGGGAAAAAAATTAAAATCTAAAAATTTCAAATTCTAACGGTCGCCCAAAAGTGTTTGTTAAGGTTTTTTCTACTCTCTCGCTGACCTCGCAATCTACCAGTCTGCTTTTACACTCACTCCTGCTAATCCCTTTCTTTTTGTCTTTTTACCTTTATTATTAAGCATCATTTTTTTCATTTTCTTCGCAACGACGTCATGTACCGTTCAACAGCAAAACTAAAAAAGAAAAAAATTAAAAGAAGCTTGTGTTAAGAATTCTCCATGGTTGTTATGTGTTGGCAGAATTTTCTTTTAGATTTTTACAGTCATTTCAGGCTATCATATAAATGTACAGTTTTCTTACTAATATGTCTTACAAAAAATTTTTGTCTTTTTATTATTAACGTTTTCTGTGTTAAATTTATTAATGAAATATCATGTCTAACTCCCCATAAAATTCAGTTGCATAGTAAAATCACAAAATATTTAAAAACAGCGTATCTTTAGAATCTCCGATATGCAATTTTGAACACTGGAGATAACAATGTTTTAATTGTCGAGTGTTGCCACTGCTTCCTTTAAGACCGTTGAGTTTGTTAAAAATGAATTAATATGATACTATGTCATGCTAAAATATCGCTACACGGATATTCGTGCGCTCATTTATGAAGATAACACGTAATTATTCAAGATGCAACTGCGCATGTATTTCACTGAAATACTCGGGCATAAGACCAGCAATTAATATTTAACTCAAGTAGAAATACGTTAGTATGAGACGGAAACCCTTTAATAAAAATAAAAACAATTTGAAAAAAAAAATCTGAAATCTTTCGGATTTTATATTAAGTGGTGTTTTTTAACATTTTGTGTGTTACCTTTACTTATTAAATATCATGTTCTTCGCACTTAAACGATAAAACTAAATTCAACAGTAATATCCCAAAATAATTTTAAAACAGCATATGTTTAGAATTTCAATATACAGTCTCGCGCTCTGGAGATAAAACTGTTTTTTTACAGTGCTGCTATTGAAATCGTCTAGTTTGTTACCTAAAAGTTCTTTAATGTTGGACAAAATATGAAATAGATCAGGGTTTCTTAAACTTTTTTTCAGTCACCCTCCTTTTTATTACTGAGATTCTTTCGCGACCGCAGGGATGCCATAATATTTACAAAAGTTTTGAGGGACCCCCGTAAGTATTGCGCAAATCCGACACATGCGTGAGTGAAACTGTCACTTTTTCCACTTGTACTGTAATAGACTGTTGCAGTTTTAGGTCATTAACCTTAATTTCTGATTTTAAGACATAGAACAATGTGAAAATTTATAAATAAGTAACAGACGAAATGACAGCGTCGCGTGCAAAGCAAGGAAAATGAACGTTTCTATTATAAAAAGAATACTTCGAAACGTTTTCGTTTTTTTTTCTTTGTCTGTATTGTTTTATCTTTATTTATTTTCAATTGCATTGTGTAAAAATATTTGGTAATTGTAATATTATTATTATAAGTTAAAGAAATATCCAAAACTGCTAAATTTTTTGACGACATCCCTGCTGTAGGGCCCGCAGATCCCTGAGTGACGCGACCCACAGTTTAAGAAACGCTGAACCAATAGATAATAAAACAAATTCCAGATTTGGGCTTCCAGATGCCCATTTTTCGGTGGAGACGTACGTTATTCAAAATTGGATGGTTCCAAGTACCGTTATTTTATCACAGTGCGAGAAACATACACACATTTATGCATACTCTTTGTTATTTAATTTCTTTAAATATAATACAGGGATCTAGTATTTAGTGGTAACAATTTAAGAAGTGATTCGCCGTTTATAGTGAATCAACGCAAAATGCCAAAACGAAATTAATAGCTCTTCTGGGCAAATTGCCCCTTTGGGCTAAAATTTGGCAATAAATTGTGAAAATTAGTACACGAATCAAAGTAAAAATTTTAATTTTTACCCGATAAAAGCGACTCGAACCTGTTTTAACACTTTTTAACATAAACCTTCCATTCATGGTAATATTCCATACGACAGGGATTCTATCCATTAAAACCTAAAGGACTTATGATTATAGTGAATCAACGCAAAATGCCAAAACGAAATTAATAGCTCTTCTGGGCAAATTGCCCCTTTGGGCTAAAATTTGGCAAGAAATTGTGAAAATTAGTACACGAATCAAAGTAAAAATTTTAATTTTTACCCGATAAAAGCGACTCGAACCTGTTTTAACACTTTTTAATATAAACCTTCCATTCATGGTAATATTCCATACGACAGGGATTCTATCCATTAAAACCTAAAGGATCCGTCCAAAGCAACCCCTATTTCCCTGATATGACATTATCCTGAATTGATCATTTTTTCTGCGAAGAGAAACACCTATGTGAGAAAACAATCTACACGGATAGAAATGACATAATTAGGGCGGTCCAACGATCAACCAGATAACTGATGAAAGATGATTTCGGCTTGTGTTATGAAAATGGATTCATCACCTGAAAAAGACCGCCGACAATGATGGCGATTATGTTGAACAATAATGCGTGGCAATGCTTTCGAAAGAAAGCAAAGATATTTATAATGTTTCTATAAAATTCAACAAGGATTTTTGATCTACATTATATAGAATAGCGGAAGTACCCGATGCCAGTTAAATTAGATTGGAAGTAATGCATGTAACAAACACAGAGAACGATACCGCTGTATTCCTTCTCTAATAACGATGCAAAAAATGCGATTCAGTGTCCTACATTTTCAATCTGATGCGATATGGTACCCACATAAAAAATTTCCATACAAAAATAAGCTAATTCTCTCTCATTATATCAGCAACGAGGCCACGCAGCTTTTAATGATTTTTGTCTTTCTAATCAAATAGACGCAAAAGCTAGATTTCCATTCAATATTTCACTTATATTCAATTTTAGTCGATTAAATGTGGCAAAACATGAATTATAATGGATCAGAAATCAATAACGCGAACAAATACATACTTAAACAGAAATTTTTCTTTATATGCATAGATTTTGAATAACGTGTATAAATTTTTGATAAACAAACTCTACGATTTGAAAGCGAGGAATAGAAACACTTTTCGAAATAAAGCATTTTATCTCCATCGCGCGAGACTGTTGCCACTAGGAAAAATGAGTGCAAAAATGAGTGTTTTGAGAGTTTTTAATTAATATCTCAGCTAATTAGAGTCGTACGGAGATGCTAACAATCAAAGTGGCTTCTCTCGAATTTTTGGAATCGGGATTAATATATTAAATATTTGGCGGTGCTATTTTTATTTCATTGTAAAACTTAGAAATTTTTGTTAATAAACTCTGTGATTTGAAAGTGATCAGCGGCAACAACTTTCGAAATAAAGCAGATTTTCATTTCTAGCTTGCGATACTGTTGCCACTCGTAAAACTGAGGGCGAAAATGATTGTTTTTCCGAGTTTTTAATTAATATCTCTGATTTTAGCTACATTTTTTTGGAAAAGAGGTGGACGTCCACCTTTTCCAGGATCCAGAAACGAATTGTAGAATACTTGGTGACGATAGCAATAGTAGTGACTGAGTTAACCGCGAACAAACACACAAACAGACATTCTGCTTTAGATATCAGACGACATTCATTAAATTATTTGAATAATGTTATAAGTAAAATATATTGTTTACATCATTTGATATCTGTTAAATAACCCTGTATGTTTTAGTTTCTTTAGGTAATAAAAACTCTATTTAATTAAATATGTTTCTCTATTTTGCAACTGATCTCGTAATTTGTTGCACATTCTCTTTGCCTAATATCTGTGAATAGGTAAAAATATATTGTTTAAACTGGCTATAATAGTGTTGTCATTTTAATCCAACTGTGGATGCGAAAACGTTTTCTAAACTGATGCATGATGTAACACAATTTATAAGCTGTGAGGGGGGAAAAAACTCTCCGCACGGAATATAAAAGAATAAATTTATTGTAGCTTTTTACCGAAACAACAAAAGAAATCTGATGTTGGATCTGGCAATTTTGATCTTGTTTTGTAGAGAATTTGTCTGATAGCGTTATAAAAACTAGGTGAATGATTTTCTGATTTATGGAAATTTTAATTTTATTTGATTCTGAATTATTTATTTTAAGGCTTTAATTTTGGGGAAAAACAGATGCTTCTGGGAATATTATTTAGTTTAAAAGAATATTATTTATTTCCTTTTATTTGCAAATTTTGTACAAGCTTTGATTCATTGTGAAAGAAGCAGGGAAAGGGAAGCAATTTTTTGCCAAGTCATGATTTCGCGCGCTTTGTCCTTTAGAATGTTCTAGAAGGATTTTCATTGTGTAGTTGACCTTAAGAGAGGAAGTACGTGACAAAAAGGTCAAAGGTTGCTACTTGTCTTTCAATGTAAGTCATTCAGGTTTTTGGCGATTGAGGGTCCGGTTGTTGGCTAAGTGAAGAAGGGCGCGCATGCGCGATCATCCTTATTTCCGCATTCAGGGGTTGAAAACGCAAATTTTGCCATAATAAAAGGGGCGATAATTGAAGCCATAGTGGGAGCCCGCGTTTGTGAAGGAGACGAAGGAAATTTGAGTTAGGGACTTACGGGCTTGCTGGACTGGTGGACGTTACTCTTGAAACTTGCTGGAAAGCGAGAGACAAGATGTAATCACGACGAGAGATGTTTCGCGGCGGGGAGCGGCAAATATGCTCCCCGGCCGCGTTTTGGGTTAAGAGGCGAGATTGAAGAGGTTTGAATATTTGCTGAAAGACTTAAGGACTTTACTCACTTACTCTTGGAAAGACTTTTTGGTGTGACACCTTTTTCGTGCGAGACTTAGAGAGACTTACTGACTGGCTTGTGGAACTTGCTTTGGACGTTACTCGTGAAGCTTGCTCTTGGGATGAGCAAGAACAGGCGAGCCGTAATTGCCTAGAACAACGTTTCTGGCCGGGAGCTGCAAACATGCTCCCTTGACGCGTTCTGGTAAAAAGGCGAAATTGAACCGGGCGTGCTGACTTAAGACTTTCAAGACCAGGCGGATAGCCGTGCTGGGCAGCAGTGCTCCTGTTTCTGTTTTACAGAGGAAAAATAATTTCGTCATTATGAAAACCAGTTACCTGCGTGTTGACTTAAGACTTTCAAGACCAAGCGGATAGCCGTGCTGGGCAGTAGTGTTCCTGTTTCTGTTTTCCAGACTTAAAAATAGCTTCATCATTATGAAAATCAGTTACCTGCGTGTGTGTTTTCGCAAATAGTGCCCGGACAGGACGATGTCTTCTGAAACTTCCATTTTGTAACCGTAAAGATGAGCCCCGCCGACGTCAACGCTTATTAGGATACGAGTCCTCCACTTCAAGATGTCCACCCAAGATAAGTTTTATTTTTTTTGTGTGTGTGTTTGAACTTTAAGTAAGTTAAAAACAACGTCGAATCTTAAATTAATTTTCAGGCCTTCAATTGTTTCCCTTTCCCCTTTTAAATTACCAAGACAAACCGTAAGGTTTTTTATATGAATTTAAATGAAAAAAAAAGGGTAAATGACAAATTGAAGAATTCCCCTTAGACTCTCTGATGAGGATAAGATTTTATTTTTTTGTGATGAAATTGAATAAACTGATATTTAATCTGGAAACCTATTACAGTATGTTTTCTTTATATATTTCATAAGTTTTTCCTATATATCTTGTATATGTTTTCTTATGTTACGATCCTCTCACGGCGCGGTCCCGGGATGCATTTTTCACAACGCAAATGCTTTACCGTTTTAACTATACGATCACTAAAAAGTTTGGTAATTAGCAAATTCTTAAGAGTTTAGTTTCCTCCCTAACAGGAAGTAGAAACCTCTCACGGCAAGTAGTTTCTTATTTAACCCATTCCATACCATGATCTCCATATGGGGATCGCTTACATTTGTATACATTGTGACGTCATGCTGCACCTGGGTGGTCCCTTATGGGTGGTCATGCTTTCCTGAAGATTGCAACTAAGGGTAGAAATCTTAAACAAACATGTGGACTCAGTTGAGCTGCGAGTTTATTTTTTTTGCCCTCTGATTACTTTTCACGAAAAAAATAATAAGGTTATTTTCAAAACACAAAAAAGTTACTTAGGAACAATTATTTTTGTTGTACTGAATTTCCCTTGATCATTGGTAAGTAATTAATGTATTTATATATTATTTATCCTTGTACTGCAATTTGGGTGGGTATAATGAACCTAGATATATCGATCCCCATTTGGGGATCATGGCTGATACTGACTAAAGTTGTAAAAAAACTTTTTTCTTTTTTTCCAAGAAATGTCGCGTAAAAGATATCTTTTTTAAAAGAAATGGAAGAAATTGTAAATTCTGATGATTTTTTTTTTTTTTTTTTCATCTGACGATGACGACGATAATAGCCCCATAGATATTGTTGAAATCCCACTAGAGCGGGTTGGTGAGATTTCAGATAATGAAGACATGGATAACAACGTAATTGGTGATGAAGAACCACTTGATGTTCCCGGGTGTGTTGAAATTCACCGTGTGGCAGGATTTGAGGAAAATGTTTTAGTGAATGCAACTGAATCTTCAGCAAATGAAGTAACAAAAGGTACCGGCTTACCACCTGCTAAAAAGAGAAAAGAAGTATTGACTTCCAATTGGAAAAAGAATCAACCTATTTACTCAAAACTATATGAAAATTCTGACGTTATAGAGACAAGGCGAAATGATATCATTAGAAAACTCGGGAAAAAAACCCTGGTAGAGTGTTTTGAAATACATTTTGATAATGAAACTGTCACCTATATTGTGCAGCAGTCTGTAATATACGTCAGACAGAAAAACAGTCATCAATTTCAGCTTTCTAATAACTGCCTAAAACATTTATTAGATTACATCTTTTCACTGGCTATCATTCACTTCCGCAAGAACAATCATATTGGCGTGAAGATGAAGACATGAACATTCCTTGTGTTAGAGCATGCATGAGTCGGAATAGGTATCTGGAAATTAAACGGTACCTACATATCAGTGACAACTCCGATTTAGAAAGGATTCCACTAGGTGAACGTGATAACCTCTTCAAGATTCGCCCATTGATTGACAAGCTGAATGACAAATTTTAACAATTTGGGGTGTTTTCTGAAAGTTTGAGCATTGACTAACAAATGGTTCGTTACTATGGACATCACTACTTCAAACAATTTATACGTGGTAAGCCGGTGCGGTTTGCGTTCAAACAATGGGCTATCTGTTGTTCACAGACTGGATATTGTTATCAGACTCAAGTGTATGAAGGCAAATCAGAGAAATTAGGAGATTATGAAAGCATCAGTTGGCTTGGGACATCTGTTGTCCTTCAGATGGTATCTATTCTTCAGACACCAAATGCTCATAAAGTTTACTTTGACAAATTTTTCACAGGATTTTCTCTGATGAAACATTTGTAGGACATTGACGTTAGAGCATTAAGAACTGTTCGATTCAACAGAATGAACAAATGCCCTATTGCAACCGACAAAGATGAGGGGAAAAAAACGCGGGGCATATGACTACAGATTTGATTCCCGTAATGAAATTTTAGCTGTCACGTGGAATGACAACAGTTTTGTAAGGCTTCTGTCTAATCATGAAACTATCGAACCGATATCAGAGGTGAAGCGATGGAGTAGAGCAGAGAAGATATTCAAGTACCACAACTCAAACTGATATCAGAATATAACAAATACATGGGTGGAGTAGACAAGTTGGATTGGAATTTTGAAAAATACAGAATAAGAATAAGGGGGGAAAATGGTATTCTCCTTTGCTTAGTAATGCTATCGACGTAACACTGGTTAACCACCACGCACTGTATTGCATTTCAAATGATAAAATTCCATTGCTAGATTTTAGGAGGATGGTTGCTAGAGGATATCTTGCTTTATCTTCAGAACTCTCAGATGCGAAAAAGGGTGGAAGGACTTCTTTCACTAAAGCACCAATTAATCGTGTTCCTACTGTTATCAGAACATCTGGTAATCATTACATTGAACGGACCAAAAATGGTAAACAAAGAAAATGTGCAGTGTGCAAAACAAATGCAAGAAAACAATGTGGAAAATGTAATGTTGGATTACACGTAGACTGTTTTGAACGCTGTCATTAAAAGTAGATAGTATCAGCCATGATCCCCATTTGAGGATTGGACTTAAATTTAAAATTTCTGAAAACAAATTGACGCATTTATGAGAAAACATGTTTTTCTTATTATTTAAATGTAAACTAACAGAAATAAAATAAAAGTTGATGAAATAAAAATTTGGCAGTTAATGGGTTAACAATGGTGCCGTGAAGTAAGTTCATAACATTAAAGCGATATAACATTGGTGCCGTGACCTCTGCTTAGTGAAGGATCGAATCAGTAACTTATTTTTTTTGAATTTATTTATTTTGTATAACTACTGTTTTCAGAAAGTGTTAAATTTTATGTGTGAGGACTAATTAAGGTTTTGATTTGAATTATGTTTGCTTACTGGTTACTGCAGGATATTAATTCTCTAAATTAATTTAAGAATTAAATTTAAGGTTAGGTAAACTGTTTTGGTATAATATTAACCAAAAAGATAGTGTTTTAGTACGTGTGATTCAATGATTTCATACTGTGCATGTTAGGTTGTTTACTAGTACAAAAGTATTAGGTTTTAAGAAGGTTTGTGAATTTCAAATTTTGAGGCTTTCGAAATACTCAGTATGTTTTAGATGTAATGATCGATACTTATGTTTTCTGTAAAAGTACCGGAGTTTTCAATGAGTGGAGGTTTTTTTTAAGTTTTGCGCGTAACTGGCAGCTGATTAAATTAGCTTGACAATTTGGAAACTTTTTGAATGATTCAAAACTATTAGAGGGCGTTATGTCGAAGAAAACGCGCCGTTCTGCTAGACAGCCTGACCCATTAGTAGAGATGTTGGAAGAGACAGCCCCGGGCGTAAAGGGTACTTCAGTTTTTGGCTTGGACCCACTGGAGTCAGTTCCTATTTTTACGGGAGGAGAAAATAGCATTAGCCTAGCTGATTTTTTAGATAGACTAGAACTGATAACATCATATGTAGGATGGACGGAGTCAGATAAAGTTACGGTAATTCGGGTTAAACTTGGGGGGGGGAAGCCGCGGAATTTGTTAGGAATAATCCGCGTTTGAGGAGCGAAGCTGGTTTTTCCTACCTGGTAGGTGCCTTGAAGGACAGGTTTACAACAGTTAAAAGTCTACATTCCCATATTCGCTCCCTTATACAGGCATTTCAAAAGCCGCGGGAGTCAGTCAGACAATTCGCTGCGCGTATCGAGGCTTTATCTTATAAAACAGTGCCAGTAGAAAGGATGGGCGATCCGGCAGCAGAGACACAGATACAGGAATTGCTATTATCTGGTTTTCTAGAAGGATTACATTTGCACCTTAGACGTCTGCTTTTGCCCCATAATCATAAATCATTTGTAGCAGCGAAAAACCACGCAGTTTGGGAGGAAGAGATGTGGATAAAAAACCATGCTGAGGCAGATTTTCAGTCAGCTGAAGTTAAGGCGGTCCATACTACGGGTACGGTAAATTCCAAGGACACTCTTTGCGTTTCGGGTGAAAATGTAGAGCTTGTAGAGGCTATTAGATTGGAACAACAGAACTTAACCCAGTTGACACAGATGATGAATACTTTGCAGATCCAAATGCAATCTTTGATGCTTCATAATCCTCGGTCGAGATCCTTACAGCCTAGATGTTTCCGTTGTAACCGGGTAGGACACATAAGCAGAAATTGTTATGTAAATGGCAGGTCTAATAACGAGCAGGGCAGATCAGATCACAGATTTCGACAAAGAGAGGCAGGAACGGCGAATACACTTAATTCTCACATGGCACCCGAACGTTTGGCGGTAGCATCTCAGGGTCGAGGTGCAACTGGTAGCAAATTGAATCACCAAGCTCAGACATTTAATTTAAACTAGAAAAGGGTGGGGGGAAACACACTTCCATTTCTTCCTCGAATGCCCTTTTGGAGGTGCCATCCGTCTTTGTAGTCACTACAGGAGAATCTTCATTACCAATAGTAGAGGGTTCTAAATTACAGACAGAAATTAAATTTTTGATAGATTCGGGGGCAACGGTTAATATTATAGAGGAAAAAATTATTGCAGGGTTAGGGGATAATGTTTCATTTTCTCCTTGTAAACTTTATTTAAAAGAAATTTCTAATCAGAATGTTCTAATCACACGAAAAGTTTCACTTCCCGTAGTATTGCAAGGCAGGATTTTTCCTGTTGAATTTCTCATTAAGGACAAGGATTTTTCTTTGCACTATGGTGCCATTTTAGGAACACAGTTTTTACTTGATAATGCACTCATTCTGGATTTTAGCACTAAACAATTACTTGGGCAAAATTTTGCTTTACGTTGGTGTGACAGTTCAAATTGTCTCTTTCCGAGACCGATAGATTCCTTGGATTATTGCTATGCAGTTCGTAAACATAAACTTTTGCCGTTTTCTGAGAATATAGTAAAGGTAATTAATTGCTCCTACGTTTAATGATTCGCATGACACAGTCCTATTAGAGCCGATTGATAAAAACTCTCATAGTAAATTCTCTGTGGCAAGATCAGTTAATTTAAATAATGATTCTAAGACTTTTAACGTTAAGATAGCAAATTTTACTCCACAGAGTATTCATATTAACAAAAGAACTAAGTTAGCATCTATTCTTCCTGTTACTGTGTCTTCAATAGAAACTGCTTGCGTGAATAACACGACGACCATGGAGAGAGGAGAGGATTTTGAGTCGTGGGGGGGGGGGGAATTTGACCTTTCTCACTTGTCACCGGATCAGCAGCAGCACCTGACTAAGCTTTTAAGCCATTACAAATTCGCTTCTTCTGTAACTCAGCTAACGGGGTGCGATACAATTCTACACAATATTAACCTTAAGGATAGTATTCCGGTTCGACAAAAGCCATACAAAGTGACATTTCATCTTCGCGAGGAATTAGATAGGCAAATAACAGAATTATTGGATTCCAATATTATTCAAGAAAGCGATAGTCCATATAGTGCGCCGGTTCTTTTTGTAAAGAAAGCTGATAATACTTATAGATTACTGACGGATTTTCGAAAACTTATTGAAAAAACTGTTGAAGATTCATTTCCTCTTCCTAATATGCTCGAGCTTGTGGAACAATTGGGTTATGCGAATTTGTTTTCTACGTTGGACTTAACTTCGGGATTTTTTCAAATGAAGATCCACCCGGATGACACATTTAAAAGTGGTTTTTCGACCCCTTCCGGGCATTACGAATGGCTTCGGACACCTTTCGATATGCGCAATGCACCCAGTTCCTTCCAAAGGCTCATGTCTGTTGTCTTAGCCAATCTGTCCCCGTTAAAAATAGGCATATACATAGATGACATTGTGATAGCTTCGAGTACTTTTGACGAACACCTTGAAAAGCTTAAAATAGTTTTTGACAGACTCAGAAATCATAATCTTAAGTTGAAACCGTCCAAGTGTCATTTTCTCAAAAGCCAAATAACTTATCTAGGATTTAAGGTATCAAAAGGTATGTTACAACCAGATGACAGAAATGTAAAGGTTGTACGAGCATTTGTTCCTCCTCGGAATAGAAAAGAAGTTAGAAGGTTTCTCGGGCTTGTAGGTTTTCATAGAAGATTTATACCTAATTTCGCACAGAAGGCTCTTCCTCTTACACAGCTAACAAAAGAAAAAGTTGTATTTAAATGGACCAATGAAGCTCAAAATTCCCTTGACACTCTTAAAAATGAACTTTTAAAGGAACCTATTTTAACTCTACCCAATTTTTCCAAACTGTTTTCGCTTTGTACGGACGCTTCCAATTTAGCCTTAGGAGCTGTTCTTTGTCAGGAGGATGATACTGGGTTCTTGCATCAAATTTGTTACGCAAGCCGGAAGTTAAAAGATCCGGAGACCAGATACAGTACAGTTGAAAGGGAAGTTTTAGCAGTAGTTTGGGCAGCTGCATTTTTTCGCCAGTACCTTTTAGGGAGAAGGTTCACAATTTATTCAGATCAAGCGTCGCTGTCCCACGTACTAAAATTGAAGGATCCCACTTCCCGGATAGCTAGGTGGATTATGGACTTGTCCCAATTTGACTATACAATAATACATAAACCAGGGAAATTGAACGTAACAGCTGATTTCTTGTCTAGAGCGGTAAATGTAACGCATCTTGTTCAAAATTCTGTCAGTCCAGACTTATTACAGACGTTCAAAGAAGAGCAGGGTTCAGATATGCATTGTAAGCAGATTGTTTCAGATATAAAAAAAAATTGACTCCTAGTCCTCGTTTTTTGAAATTTTTTATGCGTAATGGCATTTTATATTGTGAATATGCTAAGCAACGTACCCGTTGGCAAAAACTGCACAGGTTGGTTGTTCCACGATCTTTAGTTTCACGTATTCTGCAAGAGCACCACGATTCGCCGGTGGCGGCGCACTCCGGGTTCCATCGCACACTGCAACGTATTCAAAAATCCTTTTATTGGAAAGGCATGTATAGGGACATTCATAATTATGTAAAATCTTGTCATTCCTGCATCGGAAGGAGGGGTCACCGGCCTTCTCACAAGGATCCTCTTCTGAGAATGCCTGTGGCTTCTCGTCCGATAGAAAGAACAGCCATGGACATTGTTGGTCCCTTACCCATTACTTTACAGGGAAATAAATACATCTTAGTTATCACTGATTATTTTACGAGGTGGCCCGAGGCTTATCCTTTGAAAGACTTTACTTCTGAATCTATCATAGAAAAATTGGAACTTTTTATTTCGGCTCACGGTGTGCCTTTACACGTAGTTACTGACAGGGGCTCGAATTTTATTTCACATGCAATAAAAGAAGTATATCAGAAATTAGGCATCACTAAGCACACCACCACCAGTTACCACCCGCAGTCCGACGGAGTCGTTGAACGCTTAAATGCTACTCTAATAAATTCTCTCAGCCACCTTGTGAGTGAGACGCAGGAAGATTGGGACAGACATTTGCCTTTCGCACTTTTAGCGCACAGAACTGGACGGCATAGCGCATTACTGGACTGCCCAGCATTTTTTCTTTATGGAAGAGATTTAAATTTACCTATTGATTTGTTGACACAAACAGACTTTAAGACTTATCGTGACACAGACACTTATTCAAGGGATTTAATTTTAAGACTCCGGAGGGTTTTCTCTTTAGTAAATAAAAACTTAACGGAGGCGGCTGAAAGACAGGAAAAGATTAGAGACAAGGTTGTTTTTTTCAAAAAATATTAAAATAGGGGATATGGTGTATCTTTATACTCCTGTGTTGCGGCCTGGATTGACTAAGAAATTTGCAAAGTTTAATAAGGGTCCATTTAGAGTGGTCGAACAGGTCACCAAAGTGAATTTTAAAATTGAGTCAGTTACGAGCCCACAGCAGTCGCAGGTAGTACATGTGGATAGATTGACAAAGGTACCTGAACGTATAAACTTTCCTTCATTGCAGGCGTGCAACTCTGATGCTCCAGAGAGAATTCATAATCAATGTGCTGATATTCCTTATAACCTGAGACGTAGGGATTCGCAGGGTTTTGTTGCTTACTAATGTAGGGCTTTGCAAACATTTTTTTTGGGCTCAGTAAATCAGAATTTAGCGATATATATATATATATATATATATATATATATATATATTTTGTATATAGTTTGATTTTTTTCAGTTTGGCCAAACGTAATTTTGTATATGCATTAGGTTGTATTAGTATTATTTTTGTGTGTCTTGGATAAAATTCTAATTGGTATTTGCACAGCGTATTCGTTATGTTAATTCTCGGAATTGATTTTGGTTGGATTGAATTTTTGGACAATCACGTTTTCTTTCTTTCTGATTCTTTTGTGTGGGGTATTTTCGGCTGGTTCCGAGGTTCCTTGTGTTGTAACGTTCTTTTCTTTTCTAATGCTTGGCCCTGATCAGGCCGCTTCTGTTCTTAGACGTGATTGTTTGGGATTCATTCCTGGAAGTTATTCAATTTCGTAGTACTTAGGGGGGTCCTTAGTCTTTGTTTGAATACGTTCATGTGACATATTTTATTTGGAATTGTTTGAATTATTAGTGTGTTTATTTTCTCAGGAATGTATTTTATGTATCGGCGGCGCGTTAATTATCTTATTTTTATTTATTTTATTATTATTTTTTTTTTTTTGGTGTGAACAATTGGATTAGATTATTTCTTTCTTCGGGATTTCTTCGGGTATCCGAACACATTCAGTGGCTTATCTATCGTAAGGGAAAAATTGACAGATAAAGTCTTCTTCAACTTTGAAAGAGTGATTGTTCTTCCTTGGTCGAAGGTGAGACGTAGGGGGTGAATTCTGGTTTCTTTTTAGGTCAAGTTTCTTGGCTTGTATTCTACTAAACGGTCAGTCAGCTGTTTGTGTTTTTCGAGCATTGTGATCCTCTACTAAAGCTATTCTGGTGCTGAGTTCTTACATTACGGGGTTGTTGCTTTCACTTTCTCGCGTTGAAGGCTGCAGGGGGGAGTTGCTAACAATGATTTCTAACTACAGGGTTTTTCCTCGCTTGCATTGACAACTCCGTACTCATTTATTGTACCCCATGATTGTGCTCAGCAGAAATTGTCACAATAGTAGAATGTGCTCGACCTCAGGTGAAATTGTTTACATTAATGGACTGAAAAAGAATGAATAGATAAATAAACGTTCAGAAATGTGGCCACACAGAGACTGAAACACTAGTGTGATGTAATGAACTGAAACAAAAAAAAAAAAAAAAAAAAAGGAGAAATTCTTTTTGTCATAAAATTATTGATTGATCTTAGACATACTTCGTTTGTGATTAACGCCTTATTTTTTATTTTTATTTTTGTATGTGTTCTGAGTATTTCTAGGTTTAATTAATTAAGTGATTTAATTGATGTTTTTGATTAATTGTTTTTTATGATCTTCCTTGAGTATTTTAATTAGTAATTGCTTTGATTAATCTTGTTGTTTTACTTGCACATTTTGGACTTGAAATTTAATGTGTCAGTAACGTCACTGTTACCAAGGAGTCGTGTGAAATATTGTTACATTATGTTATCCTTTAGCCTTATTGCACGGTATGAGTCATGATATTTCAAGAAGTGTCTGTCTTCTAAATTTTGGTAAACCAAAATTTAATTCCTTAGGGGAAAGGAAATGTTGTGTAGAGAATTTGTCTGATAACGGTATAAAAACTAGGTGAATGATTTTTCTGATTTATGGAAATTTTAATTTTATTTGATTCTGAATTATTTATTTTAAGGCTTTAATTTTGAGGAAAAACAGATGCTTCTGGGAATATTATTTAGTTTAAAAGAATATTATTTATTTTCTTTTATTTGCAAATTTTGTACAAGCTTTGATTCATTGTGAAAGAAGCAGGGAAAGGGAAGCAATTTTTTGCCAAGTCATGATTTCGCGCGCTTTGTCCTTTAGAATGTTCTAGAAGGATTTTCATTGTGTAGTTGACCTTAAGAGAGGAAGTACGTGATAAAAAGGTCAAAGGTTGCTACTTGTCTTTCAATGTAAGTCATTCAGGTTTTTGGCGATTGAGGGTTATTTTAAGGCTTTAATTTTGGGGAAAAACAGATGCTTCTGGGAATATTATTTAGTTTAAAAGAATATTATTTATTTTCTTTTATTTGCAAATTTTGTACAAGCTTTGATTCATTGTGAAAGAAGCAGGGAAAGGGAAGCAATTTTTTGCCAAGTCATGATTTCGCGCGCTTTGTCCTTTGGAATGTTCTAGAAGGATTTTCATTGTGTAGTTGACCTTAAGAGAGGAAGTACGTGACAAAAAGGTCAAAGGTTGCTACTTGTCTTTGAATGTAAGTCATTCAGGTTTTTGCGATTGAGGGTCCGGTTGTTGGCTAAGTGAAGAAGGGCGCGCATGCGCGATCACCCTTATTTCCGCATTCAGGAGTTGAAAACGCAAATTTTGCCATAATAAAGGGGGCGATAATTGAAGCCATAGTGGGAGCCCGCGTTTGTGAAGGAGACGAAGGAAATTTGAGTTAGGGACTTACGGGCTTGCTGGACTGGTGGACGTTACTCTTGAAACTTGCTGGAAAGCGAGAGACAAGATGTAATCACGACGAGAGACGTTTCCCGGCGGGGAGCGGCAAATATGCTCCCCGGCCGCGTTTTCGGTTAAGAGGCGAGATTGAAGAGGTTTGAATATTTGCTGAAAGACTTAAGGACCTTACTCACTTACTCTTGGAAAGACTTTTTGGTGTGACACCTTTTTCGTGCGAGAATTAGAGAGACTTACTGACTGGCTTGTGGAACTTGCTTTGGACGTTACTCGTGAAGCTTTCTCTTGGGATGAGCAAGAACAGGCGAGCCGTAATTGCCTAGAACAACGTTTCTGGCCGGGAGCTGCAAACATGCTCCCTTGACGCGTTCTGGTAAAAAGGCGAAATTGAACCGGGCGTGCTGACTTAAGACTTTCAAGACCAGGCGGATAGCCGTGCTGGGCAGCAGTGCTCCTGCTTCTGTTTTACAGAGGAAAAGTAATTTCGTCATTATGAAAACCAGTTACCTGCGTGTTGACTTAAGACTTTCAAGACCAAGCGGATAGCCGTGCTGGGCAGTAGTGTTCCTGTTTCTGTTTTCCAGACTTAAAAATAGCTTCATCATTATGAAAATCAGTTACCTGCGTGTGTGTTTTCGCAAATAGTGCCCGGACAGGACGATGTCTTCTGAAACTTCCATTTTGTAACCGTAAAGATGAGCCCCGCCGACGTCAACGCTTATTAGGATACGAGTCCTCCACTTCAAGATGTCCACCCAAGATAAGTTTTATTTTTTTTGTGTGTGTGTTTGAACTTTAAGTAAGTTAAAAACAACGTCGAATCTTAAATTAATTTTCAGGCCTTCAATTGTTTCCCTTTCCCCTTTTAAATTACCAAGACAAACCGTAAGGTTTTTTATATGAATTTAAATGAAAAAAAAAGGGTAAATGACAAATTGAAGAATTCCCCTTAGACTCTCTGATGAGGATAAGATTTTATTTTTTTGTGATGAAATTGAATAAACTGATATTTAATCTGGAAACCTATTACAGTATGTTTTCTTTATATATTTCATAAGTTTTTCCTATATATCTTGTATATGTTTTCTTATGTTACGATCCTCTCACGGCGCGGTCCCGGGATGCATTTTTCACAACGCAAATGCTTTACCGTTTTAACTATACGATCACTAAAAAGTTTGGTAATTAGCAAATTCTTAAGAGTTTAGTTTCCTCCCTAAGAGGAAGTTGAAACCTCTCACGGCAAGTAGTTTCTTATTTAACAATGGTGCCGTGAAGTAAGCTTCATAACATTAAAGCTATATAACAATCTTGAAGCTGATGAAGAGTTTAAGAAGACAAGGAACCCATATGTCGATCTTTGAGATTAAACCGAGGCGTTTCAAATGACCATGAACGATCGAATTGTGTAAATTTCATCTGTCAGCAATCTCACGAGTTGTTATTCGCCAGTTTGGATCAATAAATGCCTTTATTGTACTTCCATCAACTTCAACAGACCTTCCAGAAGGTGTTGCATCTTCAATATCAAAATTGCCGGATCGAAATTTTTAAACCAGTTTGGGCACTAGAATTCTGTCGATACATCTTCTCCGTATACATCGGATAATTTTTTTCTAGCTTGAACAGCATTTTTACCTTTTCGATAGTAAAAAAGTAAAATGCCGCTTTTCACTTTCCATATTTGAAAGGGCACCAACCCAAAACTACTGTGTAGAATCAAGCTAACCTTTTCACAAACAAGCCCTGATATATCAACTGTCGAAACATATAATGATTATGCGGCTTAACTGTGAAGTTGGCTGTGTAAAAATACAATTAATCCGTCTATTGGGAAAAAACGAAATTACTTTCCAAACAGCCCAATATTATTCTTCTGATATGGTAATGCGCATATATGTAATATATTGTTGCGTGTTTAACGGGTTAGACTGAATGCAAAAGTCCGATAAAATGTTATAATTTCACCCGCCTTCTTAGCATGCCTTCGTAGTGTAGTGAACTGCACACTAGGCGCGTATTCCAGAGGTCCGTGTTTCAAGTCCCGGCGACGGCGTTGCTCATTTTTCACGACTCCTGCTTAGAAATAACCTGATGTTTCTACAGTGCCACCCGAACCTAAAAGGGGTGGTATATGATGTTCGCTTTTAGTATTTTACTTCTTATTATTTTTAGTATTGCTATTTAGTATTTAGCCCTATTTTAGATATTACTTTTACTGTTTATCAGTCACTTTGTTAATTGCTCATATATTGCACAGTACTCATTTATTGTTCACGCTATGGATGTCTTTTGTAACCAATTATCCATAACTCTGTAAATATGTAACTGAAATTGTTCTTTTCACCTGCAATGCACCCTTCTTCCATCACTGCACTATCGTCTCGTCCAGCATTTGTTTGCACTGCCCCCAGCACTCGTCTTGAGCACAATACGTATATATAAGTGTGTTATGTTCATCAAGTTATTTCCGTCAGCGGGGCTACCTGGCCGATATGCTAACTACCCAGTGGACTGGCTACCTCGCTGTCGGTGGAAAGAAAGAAAGATTCTTCACACCCAGAATTTGACGATTGAGTCCCCTAAAAACACCAGCCACCCTTTGAAAGGGGTCGTCTATAAGGTATTTCTTCCGCGTTCTTAACATGCCTTCGTAGTGTAGTGTTCTGCACGCTGGTCGTGTATTCCAGAGATCCGCGGTTCGATTCCCGGCGAAGGCGTTGCTTACTTTTCACTTCCCCTGCTTCGAAAATAATCCTGTTATCTCTACACTCTCTCTAGCTTTTTATATCTTTTAATCGGTAACGAGAAATTTCTGGTAATTTCCGCTTCTAGAGATTTCTGGAATGTAAAAGAATAGAATTACGGTTAGAGCTAACACAGCAGTCAATTACATTTATTTACTTTGAATACAAATTAAAGAGATATCCTTTTATTAAATGTTAAATGCGCGTGCTCCTGTATTTTTACTTTTGCGGCATAGCTTTCTCTTAATATTTGTCTCGTGCTGCATCTCACGGGGAAATAGAACACTTATAGCTACATTTGTACTAAAAATACTTAACTAAGTACAAAATTCATAACGATATTACTTCTTCAAACTGTTTTTGACCCTGAATCTACGAGCTTCGCTTGGTTTCATTTCGAAATATTTCATTGAGCAATTTTTAGTTTTGGTCCACCAGTGGTTGAACGGTAAAGTCGCTGGACACTGGTAGTTCGCTCCGAGGTTGGAGGCCCGCGAACGGACTGGTTGCATAGGCGTTTTCGTGGTCCAAGCAGCCAGCCGATTTCCCTTAGAAATGTATAACGCGGATTAGTTCAGTGTGTACACGAGGCCACATGTGTAACTTGGATACAAGAGAGTTTCCCTTAGAAAGATCTCCACGAAGCCATTAACCCCTTAGGCAGATAGTCTTCGAGGCTTTGCCACAATCACATAAACCAAATCAAACCGATGAGCAGTTTCTTATTATAGATAACTGTTGCATCAAACATCTGTCTCCGGAGTTGAACTTTCTCTAATTCTTCGTTCTCTTTTTGTTACTTGCTTATGCTCACTTGTCTGACGTAGTCAGCCCAAGGCCACGAAATTCCTCGTGGCGAGGAGCGCAAGATACACCTGTCGTTAACAACAGCCTCGAGCACTTTACAGGTAACACTGCGATTTAGCTCAGATCCGCCCCCAATTTTGATGGAGAGCACCACGAGAGGGACGAGTCCCAGGGTGTCCAACCCCTCTTTCCCTACCACAAACCTCCCGACAGGACATTCGGCTCGCCGTATATTTATAGTACCCCTATGCCGCACGGACACTATTGCATTTACAAACATAGTTGGGCGGTTTTTTCTCGTAGAAGGTGTAATCTCTTTGACTACTATGTTTAAGATGCAACAGAGGTACAGCAAATATTCATTCTAAACAACAGTACCACCAATCGAAACGCGTCCCCCCCCTTCCAAGTCGAGCATAATTTAAAATTGTCTCGCGTGTCTAATTAGCGCGGCATCGAGTTACGGTAATGATAATTCGGTGACTTATTGCCAAAGGCGTCCTAAGACAGCCTCTTCGCTCGACACTTAATTTGTCGCGTCCGGAGTATGATATCTGTTTCTTGGGAATAGATAATGGCACCTATACCCAGAAATTGTTGCAAATTTTCTAGTTAGAATTTTCCTTTGTTAAATGCTTAGCTTTAACTGTAACAAAATTTTCCTCCGTTTAGCGTAAATGGAGGTTATTTAGTATAAAATTCTTTGAAATTCCTAAATAAGCTATATATTTGAGGATCGGTTTTAAGAGTGATTTGTTTAATTTGAAAAAAATTAATAAATAATAATGAAATATATATTCAAAATAATAATAAAAAGAAAAAGATCTGAAAGCTTTCATATTTTACTTTTACTCCCAAAGGGGCATTTTTTTAACGTTTTGTGTTGTAGAGACATTGGGATTTTCTGGAAGCAGGAGAGATAAAAAATTAGCAACACCTCCGCTGGGAATCGAACCACGGACCTCTGGAATACCGGCCCAGCGTGCAGAACCACTACACCACGAAGGCACGCTAAGAAGGCGGGAGAATTACCTCATAGTGTGTTACCTTTATTTATTAAATATCATGTTCTTCGTACTTAAGCAATAAAATTCAGTTCAAGAGCAATATCGCAAAATAGTATTTTTTTTTTCCGAATTGTGCTGCCATTTTTTGCTTTGAAATCCTTGAAAGAAAAATTCGTTATGTGTTGCGAAATATGAAATAGATAATAAAACGAATTCCAAATTAGGGTTCCCAGATGCCCATATTCGGTGGAGGATTAAGTTATACAAAATCCGATGCTTCTAGATACCGTTGTTTTCTCACAATGCGAGAAACATTTCATACAATTATACACATTTTTTATTTAATTTCTTTAAATATAACACAGGGCGATAATATTTGGTGGCAATAATATGAAAACTGAAACAACGCTTGTAGTGAATGAACTTAAAATGCGAAAAAGAAATTAATAATCCTTCTGGGCAAATCGCACCTTTGGACTAAAAACGGAAAAAAACACAGATTTCTGTAAAAATGTATTAGATATAAAAAAATTATAATGAAATAAGCAATATGCCTTCATAAAAATATTAATTATCCCTATAAATAAATTAACCAACTTCTCTTGGCAATCCTCCAGTATCCAAGAGAAACATTAAATTTAAAAACTGCACAGAATTATCGCCCTCATTTTTCTGAATGGCAACAGTGCTGATATCAACGACAATGGCGAGAGTGATATATTAGCAACAATAGTGCATAGCCGTTGTTGCTGAAATAATGAGAGAGAATTATCGATTTCATCAAAAAACACAAAATAGAAAAACATCTGATTCCAATTTTAAAAAATCGCTTCGAGGTACACTGACTCTTGTCTAAATGCACCTTTATGTACCAAATTCCGTATCCCTGGGTCTATTAGCTTACGCGTAGTACGAACGAAAGACACACACACAGAAAGCTTTTCCTTTTATTATATGTAGAGATTCTCTGTGTTGGCACTCACTAGCCAGAGATCATTGTTGACTAATTCCGTAGATCACCAGTATTCCTGGATTACATTTTGTTTTCAAACTTTATCTACATCACCAATTGGTCGATCTCCGATCACTATCAAATTGCGGGTCACCTTTGATAAGCATACTGCGAGACATGCATCAGTATTTGTACTACACTTGGAGAAACTTCTTTTAGTCAACTCATTCACGTGCTGAGATATCCCACCAGCCCCAAGCTGTAAAGTTGTTGAACATTCGTAGTTGGGTCTAGGTTTCGAATTCCGGCGAACGAGCTGGCTGCATGGGCGATTTTGTGATTTTCCCCAAGTGTAATGTGCATAGGAGTCAATTTTCCTTGGACAGTCCTAAAAGAAGGCACTTTTCCCTTAAGTCCTTGAGTGCTTTGTCGTGATCAAATGAACATTATCAGGTATTTTCTCTGTCCTTTCTGCATTCCTTCGTGGTGTAGGACACACGGCACGTATTCGAGAGGTCCAAGGGCATTGCTCATTTTACTCATTCCTGCTTGAAAAAATATAATAACTCTACAGTGGCGTCCGAACTAAAAGGTGGGGAATGATGATTCTTCACCACCAGGATTTGGCGATTGGGTCCCCTAATACCCAAGTGACAAGTAACGGAGGGCGTGAGCACCACCCCTCTACCGTAGCGGTTAATTGGTATAGCACGGCGTCCCCGTTTTTTAGAGTACCCCAAGATGGTATGGGGAAGGGTGAGGGGCCACATGACCCCCTCAGAAAAGTCGCCGATTTAAAATAATGCAAAGTTTTCTACAGCTTATTCATCACAATCTTGTGGTAAAAACCACATGTAATGGTGTTATCTGTACAAAAGTTTTCCCATAAGTTTGTTTTTGCTTCGATACTCATCCGTTTGTATAAAGCCGTTTCTTTCTGAAAAATGATGAGATTGTTAGACTCAATACTATTCGTTCTTTCTTGGAACCTTGACTTGAAGTTCCTCTCACAAACAATTGTAATATTACCGTTTGGTTGTATAATAATACTTGGCTTCTTTGGAACTCGAACTACGTCTTGGCAAGTGGCTAACTAGATGACGTTCCAATTGTTGTTTCGCTTCTAAAGCGGTATTTATTTCAACATCTGAAGTAATCGTTTGCTGTGTATTTAGTGCCACGTCTGTTGGTTTTGCATGCTGTGTATTTGTCTCCACTTCCTTTGTACTTTTTTGTTGAGTATTATTCTTTGCTTCTTGTGTTGCTGTCGATACTGTCTGATATGTTCGAGAGTCAATGTTTCGATAGCAGCCAATGCCGCAAGTAAATGTTCTCTTTCGCCTGTTGCCAGAAGGAATCTATTTGATTTATTTGATTGCCTCTTCTTGGCAATAGAAACGCACTCCTTGATGATTGTGTTTAAATTCTCTTCATAGGTGAATAAATTTGAGGATAATAGTTCTGCGCTGTTTATCGCACTAAAAAAGGGTTCGGTCACGGTCTCATTCCTATTAGGAAAGTATATCCTCTTAGTATTCGATATGATGATAATATTATCTAATTTATGATAATAATAGTTAGTATTCAATAAAGAACTGTATCTGAAATGAGTTTCTAATAAACATATACAGATACTATGACCACTTTATGGAATCATTATTATATGCAGAATAATATGCTGAAAGTTCTATTCAGATTATTCTAAAAGGAAAGGAGTTAGAAATTTAATGTCCTTTTGTACTGTTGCAACACTATTTAGCTAATATTTTAAAATTTGAAGACTTTAATTTTAATTGTTGTCTTTGAAATCTTTATTAAATTATAAGCCATTGTTGTAATGTAGATTTACGTAAATATTTTGAGACGTAATCTTAAAATTGATATTATGGTAATTGCCACATTCTGAGTATGGTAGTATCAGACGCAAAATATGAATCTTCTTTTAAAAATTTATTTAGTTTATTTTTCAATAATTTTTAATATGTACGATCTAAAGTTATTGCATGAGCTTTGTAAAAATGAAGTTTCTATAGATTTCAAATTTAAATTAAGTATGAAAATATAAAAATTTGGCTATAATTCAACTAATATAATATATTTCCAAATAAAACATATCAAGTTAAAGATAAAATAATTACTTTATAAGAATAGTAGTATAAAATTTGGATAAGGTACTCTTTTAATTTTGAAAGAAAGCTATAAACTGTAGCAATTAATGCTTACTATTCCATAATCGGGGTGAGCGCCATATTCGGCGAGAGTTTTTATTTGGCGCGATTTTGGTTTGGTTGTGGTTTCTGAATGTATGATTTCTTGTGGCAAATCTAGAGCTTTATTTCGGTAATTGTAAGAGTGCAAATTTAGTGTAGCTAGAAGATTTTTTTAAATTTAATTTTGAAATACTGTGTTTGTTTTTAAACGTTTTACTGTTTAATATTATATATATACATGTTTAATACTAATTTATATAAATATCTGCAGAAGGTTAAACTGTTTTCCGGTGGGAGAATGTTGGGTTTCAGATGACGTGAAGTTTATAATTTATGAATGTTTTCATTTAATTTTATTTAGTTAATTTCTTTTTAGTTTTGTTTCTTGCATGTGGCAATTGAAATATGTAGAATATTTAAAGTTTTGAACGAAAGTTGTTTAGTGTGTATAATTCCACGATGATAGTAACTTGAATATTTTAGTGAGTGTATCATCTCATTTTACTATTCTGTTTACATAAAATAAAAGCGTTTCACTACTGCAAAACTTAAAAGTTACTATTCTGTTTACGTTTAAAAATCACATCTTAGTGCCATCTAAAAAATTCGCCAACTTTTGAAAGCCAAAACAGTTTGGCGCCAACTTACCCCGCTTATGGAATATTAGCCCAATTAATAATAAATGTAACTATATAAAAAATGTTATTCTGAAGATTCTACATTGAAATTACAATATTAAATATTTTTAATATAACTTATAATTCGAATACCTCTGAAAATTATGCGACAAATTCTATATCATATTGTAGAGGAATCGACTATAATTCTGTCATATAAGTTAAATCAATTCTGCTTAAATCTTTAACTCAAAACCATATACCTTGATGTTAATTATAAGTAGCATTGTTAAATTTCCATTGCTTTAGGACTTACAAATTTTGTATTTTCTTTTGATGACAGTTCTCAGGTTGTTGGCCGTACCCTCTCGAATGCGATATCTTTGGAATCCTCTCTTAAAGAGCTTTCGAAAGATATAAAATTGTAATATCCGGTAGGCATTTATTCCGCTGATCAGAACAACATTTTCAAGAACTCAAAAATGTAGCGTCATTCACTCTTAACGACTAGAAAATCTCTCCCCCTAATACCCAGGTTCAGGTTCAGATTGTAGTGCAGCGGACACCCAATGTTTAACCATAGGTAATGTACGTATTGTCCCAACCGCACTATCTTTTTATTTGAACATTATAATTTTTTGAAAGAATTTTGACATATTTTACATTTTTTCATATGATTACAATATAGTTGTGACATATGGTGTCTTTCATACTCGAATACATAACGGTAAATATAAAACATAATGATAAATACAGAACATAGAGGCAAATATATAACATAAAGGTAAATATATAACATATTGGGACATAATGACATACATATAACAATACATTTAGAAACATATATATAGCATTATTATATACATAAGTACAAAGAGCACTTTTTTGCCTGTATATCTAAGAGAGTATATACTGAGTCAGGCAGAAATTATTTTGTATATGATTTTTTTTTTCAGAATATCTTTTGTTTATTTATTTTATTGGATGCATAGAGGTGTTGTATCGTCCTATAGTCTTTATGTTAACTCTAGTCTGTACTTTTGTCAATTTTGTCCTTCAATATTTCGTCAAGTAGGTTGTTTTGTCATTTCGAATTTAAATTTTTTTAAAGTTCCAGTTTGTTATTTTTTGCTTATCTTGTATTGCACAATTCTTCTCCTCTACTAGTGAGGAATAAAACTGAGAGTTCTATTTTTCTTCTTAGTTATTTTATTTTTAAAGCTATTTGCAAGCACTGATATATGTTAGTCTCAGGAAGTATCAAGTGATAGTGTTTTGTTAATGGACATTTGAAGATGTAATGGTTGGGGTCACCCCTTTCCCCACATATACATTGCTCAGAAGGAGCTATGTTTCGTTCCTAAAAATACTTGGGGAAGGGGCCATGTCCTGTCATAAACCAATTAATTAGATGATTCGTACTGAGTCTGTCCGTATGAGGTATGAATTGGAAGAGTCTTCTTCCCTTATCGCTATTTTTCCATTCTTCTTCCCATACTTGTTCCCGTAAGCATTTAAGTTGGTGTTTTAGCTGAGATTTGGGCCAAGAGGGATTTTTTTAATTCTGAGTCAGTGTCAGTAATAGCAGATTTTGCCGTTTCATCTGCTTCTTCATTTCCAGAAATACCCACTGGGGATTTAACCCATGAAATAGTAGGATATATATCGGGGTTCGAGATGGATATATCATAGATATCTTGAATGATCAGAGAATTATGTTTAGTATTTTTCATAGCTAGAATCGTGGATAGACTATCTGTGTATATTTGAATTTTTTCGATTTCGTTTTCGGTACAATATTCTAGGGCCATTTTTATTGCTGATAACTCAGCTTGGAAAATACTGTTTTCATTTCGAATTTTAGCTTTTCGTATTATTTTAACTTGAGAATTTATATAAATAATGCATGCACATCCGAATTCTTCTTCCATTTTTGAGCCATCTGTGTATGCGCATGGGTAGTAGTCACTAGTTTGTGTATCTTTTGCAATACACTTTACTTTTGTATTTACTGCTGGGTGCCTTCTGTATGGGTTACAAGGAGATTCCTAATTGGAATATTCGAAGTCTCTATCTTTTATGGAACAGTTCCTTTTAAGCCTAAAATCGTGTCTTTGGTATGGTTCCATTTGAGCTGTTATATGCAAGGGGGCTATTCCTGCCAACACACACAGTGCTGCATTTGAAGTTGTTTTGTAGCACCTTGTAATGCATAGTAAAAACGGGCGTTGTATTGCCTGCAGCTGTGTTTGCTTTCTTTTGGTAAGAGGTTGGGCCCCTATCTCTGCCCCGTAAAACACAATTTTTTCAATAACTGTATTAAAGAGAGTTTTTTTTTTGAATATATGGACTTAATCCCCAATTTAATCCCTTCAATTTTGCGGATGTTGTTTGCAATTTTGGAGGTTTTATTTCTAATGAATTTTAAATGCTCAATCCAATTTAATTTCTTCAGATTTTAAATTACGTTCCAAAGGGACGTTTTTCTAACATTTTGTGTGTTACCTTTGTTTATTAAATATCACATTCTTCGCATTTAAACCATAAAATTCAGTTCAAGAGCAATATCGAAGAATAGTTTTAAAATGAGCATATCTTTAGAATTTTCGTTGCACACTCTCACGCGCTGGAGATAAAAAAGTTTTTTTTTTTTTTTTTTTCTGTACAACATTGCCATTGCTCACTTTGAAATACTTGAATTTTTGAATCAAAAATTCATTAGTTTTACAAAATATGAAATCGATCATAAAACAAATTCCAAATTTCAAATTGGGTTTTCCAGATGCCCATATTCGCAGTAGAATTACGCCATTCAAAATTCGATGGCTCTAGGTACCGTTGTTTTATCATAATTCGAGAAACATACATACATCTATGCAGATTCTTCATTATTTAATTTCTTCAAATATAATACAGGGCGATAGTATTTGGTGGCAACGATTTGAAAAGTGAAACGCACATTTATAGTGATTCGACGCAAAATTGCAAAACGAAACAATAGTCCTTTAGGAACAAACCTACTTTGGGTTAATAACTGGTATTAAATGTTTATAAACAAAATGAACCAAAATGAAATGAAACAGAAAAAAATGCATTGAGCACAAAAAAATTTCCGTAGTATTGCAATTGTAAACAGTGGATAAGACCTACATAACAAACAGGCTTTCTTCCCACGCCAGTATTTCTTCGCACGCCAACTGTACAACATTGAGCATGCGCAGTAAGCAAAATTTGTTAACATTGATCAACTCAATGTGCGGTTTGCCATTACGCTTCCCGGCAAGGGCTTTGCGTTTCAAAATAACCTAATGAATCAACAACCTGAACAGTCAAGAGCTGAGAAGCAAACTCGTAAATAATCGAGCTAAGAAAACGTCATTACAAGTAAGAACAAAACGCTTATGCTCTAATTTTTATTAAGAAAACTGTTTTATAAACTTGATGAAATATAACAATCAATATCGCCTTTTCTAAATGCAGTAAATGATGGGTTTAGACTTTTACTTTTAACCATAACTGTTATAGTTTATAAATACTATTTATGTATTTGTTTTTGTTCCTTTGCGTATTAAGTATTTCATTTACGTTTTTGTTTATCATAATAAAAATCCATCTTCTTTTTTAGCATTCGTGACAGTGATCCTCCTCTACAGTTCTCAGAGAGTCAATGGTAAGCAAAACTTCATAATATTTTTCAGAATTTCTGTTCAAAATCTTCAGAAATAATTCCATTTAAATACTCTTACTTAAAGTTCATTTTTCTTGCTCCATTTTCAGCAGCGGTATAGCAAATATTAGTATTTTTGATTGCCATTTGAACAAGATTTTTTTTATCATTATCAGGAATATGCATTTCAATCAATCATTTCAAGTCATTTTTATGCATGCAAAATTTCACCACGCCTTCACGCGTTTTCTGGGTTATTTATTGGACTTATTGACGCTTAAAAATAGTTAAGAAACTTAATTACTGAAGTTTCAAAATCAGAAAACGATAAGTAATCAAAATCCAAAACTTCCTGAAACATTTGATAAAAATACTTGTTTTATATGTTTTAAGGTATTTCTCTCGCCTTCTTAGCTTACGTTAGTGGTGTAATGGTAAACACACTCGGCGCATATTCGAGAGATCCAGGTTCGTTGAGGCCATTCCACATTTTTCTCGTCTCAAGCATAAAAAATCCTAATGAATCTACACTGGCACCCGAACTAAAATGTACTGAATAATGATTCTTCACCATGAGGATTTGGTTATTGGATCCTCTAATCCTCAGTTGCCCTTTAAAAGGGAGAACATATAAGGTATTTTCCTCCTCCTCTCAGCTGCTTTCGTGGTGTAACGGTTACCTGGCGCGTATTCGAGACGTCCAGGTTCGAGTGCGGACGAGGGCATTGCTCATTTTCAACATCTACAGCATCAAAAAAACTAAAACTCTACAAGCGCGCCCGAACTAGAAGGTGCTGGATAATAATTTGTCACCACCAGGCGATTAAGTCCCCTAATCCCCAATCCCCCTTTAAGGGAGAGTATATCAGATACAAGTATCAGACCAAGCCCAGTCCACCTAACCATCTCAAGGATGGTCTTATGACTAACCGGCCCCACCCGGTCCAATTGCAAACAAAGGGAACTAAATATAATTAAGTTGTAATAAAAAAACTAAAACATAAGAAAAAAATTTGAAAGGTTTCAGATCTTAAATTATGTCCAAAGGGGCGTTTTTTAAAACCTTTAATTATTAAATATCAGGTTCTGTGTACTCAAAATAAAGAAATTCAGTTCAACAGCAATATCGCAAATTAGTTTTAAAATGATACATCTTTAGAATTTCCGATACACAGTCTCGCGAGACGGAGATAATTTTTTTTTTTTTTTTTTTTTTTTTCTTGAACAATTTTGCTGTTGCTCGATTTGAAATCGTTTAGTTTTTTAAACAAAAATTCGTTGAAGTGTTACGAAATCTGAAATCGATAATAAAACAAATTTCAAATTCAAATTAGGGCTTCTACATGCCCATATTCTATGGAAGATTACTTTATTCAAATTTTGATGCTTCTAGGCACCGTCGTTTTATCACAATGCAAGAAACGTGCATACATTGATGCAGATTCTCCATTATTTAATTTCTTTAAATATAACACAGAGCGACAATACATGATTGAAAAATAATACAGGCTTTTAAAATTTTCAACGTCAACTGCCAAAATGAAATTAATAGTCCTTCAGGGCAAATTGCCTCTTTGGACTATAAAAGAGAATACAACACGAAAGAAATATTAGAAGGAACACGAAAGGCATGAACACAAACACGAATATAAACACACAACAAAACCAACCTTAGACAAGAACGCCAATTGTCCGACGATCACTATTAATAGATTTTATAATCAATAGGCAAAGATTGTTTAAATATATCAATGTTAAAAAAGTATCGTTAAAATTAATTTTAAACACATTTCTCAAATTCTGAAATAATAGGCATTTCTTGATTAAGTCCAGTCAAGAATTGATTTACATCAAAATCATTCAATATGGCATTTTCTTTCTTTCAAAAATTAATCAGGTTTGAAATATATTTAGATCGCTTTTCAGAGTTCAACCATTTATTTTCCAATTCTGTAAGATAAAATTTATAAATTAATTTAGCACCAATTTTTCTAGAGCCTTGGTCACAGGCGGTCTCCAGAAAACTCCCCGGGGCGGCCTCTTTATCAAAGATGTCGGCTGTCTCGTTTCCCCTGAACCCCAAATGAGCTTTAATCACTATCAAGAATATAATTTTCTTCATCCTTCCAGCATAAGATCGTATTGTAATGGCAGAACACTCGACGCGTATTTCGAGTGGTACGGTTCCGAGCCCAGTTTAGGGCATTGCACATTTTTCACGTATCCTTCTTCAAAATAACTAATGTCTCTACAATGCAATGAGAAAAATATGGCAAAACTGCATATAGGAATTCTTGCGCATATACATTACTCATGTCATAATTACCACAGTGTCTTTGACACTAATTATAAGACCACTAAAATGTTTTTAATAACTTAAAATCTTCAAATATCGCCTTAATATGTTTATAATTTAGGATCTATGACACGCTTATTTTGTAGGAAACTTTACGCAGAAGCTAACTAAAATGAAATTCATAAAATAAGAAATTTGCTTTGTATATAGAACAAAAAGAAAAGGTACGGTTCTATATCTCCCGTTCTACTGGGCCGATTGACGAAATTCAAATTGCGTTTTTCATGTCTCCAAAGTGCGACTTAGGATATATATATATATATATATATATATCACTGTTCTAACATAGGTATTCTGACACAAAATCGGACTTTTTCTGAAAAGACATGCTAATGTTTTTCTATTTTTCGATTCTACGACTCAATTGATGCTAAACTGCCACGTTTTGTTAAAGTCACGCGGGTTGTTTTTAAAAAATTGGCTCTCAACATTTTAGCCCCTCCATGTTTGGTATATATTTATAAATATCTATTTTTTATTAAGTTTATTTGATTATTACTTTCATATTTCGAAAATTAGATTCATTCCGAATACAATTCATCCACTCTTTATGATTTACTTTTAAAATTTGTATTTTTAAATATTTTTTGAACAAATTTTCGAAAAACATTTTGTATTTATTACCTTTAATATTTTTGCCATCATCTTAAAGTAGATGTATTTCTAGGCATACCTGCAAAAAATTAGTTTTATTATTAAAAATTTTATAAGATCTACGTGAATTTATATGTTGGCGCATTTTGAAATTTGGAATAATTGTTGAAAGTGATAATAACATCTAATGTGGTTACGTTTAAAATGATTGAAAAACAGGAAAGATGTGGCTTTTTTCCCTTTCATGCACAATGTAAAACGGGAACGGAAAATAGGTTGCCATTAATTTAAAAATTCGCCAGGTGAATTATTCTTAGCGGAAAGTGAAAAATATAGGCCAAAATAAATTAAATTTCTTTTTAAATGTCGCACCAAATTTTACGAAATTTAATATTTAGGCATAATTTGAGTCGTACAATGCAAATATACAAAACGTTTGGCATGTTATTTCAGAAAAAGGCGGTTTTGTGTCGGAATACCTATATTAGAACAAATATATATCTAAATCTAATATATATCCTAGGTCGCGCTTTCGAGATATGAAAAACGCAATTTGAATTTCGTCAATCGGCCCAGTAGAGCAGGAGATATAGAAGTGTCCCATTTTTTTTCTTGCGCAGTGAACCTGTGAATGTTAATATACGTTTGTTCCCTTAATTTAATTTGGGTGTTACGAAATCTTATGGCACCGATGTAGTACTGAAGTTTTGAAATGAATCTATAAAGTAGAATGTGGAGAAAGGCGAAAAAGTAATGTCCATTGTTTTTTAAAATATCCTTTATAATACAAATTCCAATAAATCTTGTAGAACGAGTAAATGCAGATGTAGCTACCGTCTAATGGTATATAAAATTAATTAGAAATAACAGCCGTTATCAAATGCAATTTAACAATGTTTTTGCATAAAATCCGTACTTAAGGACAGAATAAAGGATTCTTTTTTCCCAAAACGGATTTTAAAATTGATTTAAAATAGATTCAGAAGAGATTTTTTTCCATGACGTCTATACGTTTGTCCGTATGTATGTATCTATTTGTGTACCTCAAATACGCTTATAATTCAAAAACGAGTAGAATCATAGCGTACAAGTTTCGTATAAATTTTATATATAGGACTGAAGAGATATCAGAATTTGAATAACGTTGTCCTTCATTCGAATATGACCATCTAGAAGCCCAAATGTGAAATCTATTTTATCATCTATTTCACATTTTGTCAAACATTAAATAACATTTGATTAACAAGCTCAAAGATTTCAAAGCGAGGAATGGCAGCATTGTACCGAACAAAAAAAAGAGATATTTTATCTCGTGCGCGAGACTGTGTATCTAAAATTTTAAAGGTATACTGTTTTTAATATTTTGCATTATTGCTGTTGAATTGAATTTTATAGTTTAAGTAGAAGAACGTGATATTTGATAAGTAAAGATAACACGAAAAACGTTAAAAAAACGCCCCTTTGGGCGTAATATAAAATCTAAAAGCTTTCAGATTTTTCTTTTCTTTTTTAAATTAATCCTACTTTTTTTTCTCTCTATAATTTCCTTCCTTTTAGAAGGATGGCAAGCTAGCCAACATTAACTTAAAAATTAGGCAAACATGTGAGTTAGTGTGAGATTGGAGTCAGTTTCATAAAAAATCATTATGCATTTCTTGAGAGCCTAGCACATTTCAACAAGTGGTAAAAATTTCTCTAAAGTTTTATTAAAAGTATTCGCTTAAAAAGCTAAAGAGAAAGAAAATCTGAAATCTTTTTGATTTTATGTTTCCCCTAAAAACGGTGTTTTTAGCGTTTTGTGTGTTACCTTTATTTATTAAGCATCATGTTCATCTCACTTAAATCACACAAAATTCAGTTCAACTCAACAGCAATATCGCAGTCTCGCGCATTGGAGATAATTTTTTTCAGAGTGTTGCCATTTCTTGCTTTGAAATCGTTGAGTTTGTTAATCAAAAATTCGTTAAAGTTTTCCAAAATATGAAATAGATAATAAACCAATTCGAAATTCAAAATTTTGGCTTCCCAGTGCCCATCTCCGGTTCGATGCCTACGTTATTCAAAAATGGATGGCTGTAGGTACCAAAATTCAAAAATGGATGGCTGTAGGTTGTTTTTTCAGAATGCGAGAAACATTCGTGCAAATTCTTCATTATTTAGTTTCTCTAAATACAATACATGGCGATAATATTGGGTGGCAACAGTTTAGAAAGTGAACCAACGCAGAAAGTGAAACAACGCTAAATGCCTTTTTGAGACTAATAGCCCTTTGGGTCTAACGCTCCTATGGGCTAAGAATACGCAGCAAAATTACTAAAATATTACTAATAAAAGGAAATTATAGCATTGCTTGTCTGTTAAGAAAAGAAGAATTGATACAAAAGGCTTCCAAACACGTTTCAAAAAACAGAACTGCTGTTAATATCAGTTAATTAAAATTGATAAAAATTTTGAGAACTAAGGAAATGGTCTAGAGTATTTAATTTTCTAATTGAAGAAACGTTTCATATAATTTTAGAGAAATTTTTATAGAAACTGCTAAAATCAGTAAGAATTAGATATCAGTTTCCACCCTTTTTTTATAAGAAATATAAATATTTTTGTATGAGAAATATCTAGCTTTCTAGCATGTATTAAATTCTAGATTTTTTTGGATAAGAAATATATAGATATTAATATTTGGCTTTCTAGCATTTATTACTTTCTAGCTTTCATGTATAAGATGCAAGTATAGTCTCTTTTATGTAAGATGCTTAACGTGTATACGAGCCAATTTCCCTTAGAAAGTCGTCCACGAACGCATCCCTCCTCTTAGGTAGACAGCCCTCGAGGCTTTGCCGTAATACATAAACCAAACCTAACCTTGTCTGTGTAAGTAACCCTCTCTGAAGCTACTATTCACAGATCAACATGTCTTTGTTGGTCATGTGAGAAAGGTGGTTGCCAGAAGAGAAATTACTGTAATAATTACCTGTCTAATTCTGTAATAATTACTTGTCTAATTGTGTAATAATTAATTACCTGTATAAATTACTGAAATTACTGTAATAATAATACCTGCCAAAGGTTGAATTTTACCTGAAATTAAATTTCTCTTCTTTCTCTTCCATTGGACAATCATTTATGATGATATTATTAAAAGGCATTTTCTCCCCTCTTCCAGCATCTCTTCGTGGTGTAACGGTTAGCACACTCGGCACGTATTCGAGAGGTCCAGGTTCGAGTCCCGGCGAGGGTATTGCTCATATTTCATGTCTCCATGTTCAAAATAACCTAATGACTCTACATTGTTTAAGCTCAAATCAGTAAACACGAAAACAATGGATATTTTGTAAAGCTCATAAATTAATTCTGAATTTAAAACGTTGAAACCGGATCTGTAATTTTGAAATCATACTCAACAGAAATTTGACAGGTTTGTTTTTCGATTATTTACACAATTACGACTCTTATTATTTTTTTCTAGGCAGAGCATTTACAGTTAGCATGGCGTACTTTCCTCAACATTTTCGGAAACAGAACTAACGGAACTTTTAGAATACTAACCTAATGGAATGTTTGATAGCGTATAGATCAGCGGTTCTCAACCTTTTGACTAACGCGTATCAGCTAAACAAAAATTGAAAAACTTTAGTACCACAGCTACATTTTACAATGATTATTTTTCAATTTCTCCATAGATATATTAAAACAAAATATATTTTTCCATTTGCACAAACTGTTGGCTATTTGTATTAATTATGCACACATAAAAATATTAGATTAAAAATTGGTTGCCATTTTAATTATCAAAATTTAAGTTATAATCCTTTAATTCTAAAATTTAGTTCGAAATTTGGGCCTGTTTGAGAGAGATCAACTTCTTTATGTGTGTTCTTATTTCATTTAGCTTTTACCACCGTAAATTAGGATCCATTTTAAATTTTGTTTTTTTTATTTATTTTTCAATTATTTAATGAAAAAAAATCTTCTTCACACCAATAGGTTGGGCAAAAGGGCAATAAAAGTTTAATAGCTTTACTTGAAATGCCTTTGTTTACGTTACTGCATTCAAATGGCGCCGATATCGAAAGAGTAGTTTCGATTTGAAGGATGGCAGCGAACCCCATCGGATGCCCTGGATAATGGTGGTCGTGGTGCTGTACTGATTAACCACTATGGTAAAAGAACAGTGCCACGAACTCAGCCTTCGTCACTCACTCACTCAGTTTATACAAATCAAATTGTAAACACATAATAAAACATACATCCGTAACTATTAATAATCCAATAACGCAGTTAAGTTTTAAAATAAACTTTAGACAGTTATAGGTCAGCTACATTCTAGCGATCGAATTCAACCGACGGCAAATATAAAAGCGTGTTGCCAACACAGGGCAATAAAAAGGTGTAAATTAATTCGAGAAGCATGGAAATAAACAGCGTTTAAATTCTTTATTTTTTCGGTTAAGTCTAAAGTTGACAAGTGTATTATATTTTAAACTTTTAGTTAGAATTCGATCACGGGAAATTTCTATCAATCGTTCATTTTCCTCACAAGATTTTTTAATTAGTCCAAAGCGGCAATTTTCCCAGAATTTCCTTTTGGAATTTTGCACCGATTCACGATAAGCGTTGCTTCACTTTTCAAATTGTTGCCACCAAATATTATTGCCCTATATTATATTTAAAGAAATTAAATAACGAAGAATCTGCATGAATATATATATATTTCTCGCATTGGGATAAAACAGCGGTACCGAGAGCCGTCAAAATTTGAATAACGTAATCTTCCATAGAATATGGGCATCTGGAAGCCCGAATTTGAATTTGAAATTTGTTTTATTATCGATTTCATATTTTGTAACACTTCAACGAATTTTTAATTAACAAAATGAACAATGTCAAAGCGAGCAACAGTAATACTGTACGAAGCATTTATCTCCAGCGCACGAGACTGTATCGGAAATTCTAAAGATAGGCTCATTTTAAAACTATTTTGTGATATTGCTGTTGAACTGAATTTTGTGTATGAAGTGCGAAGAAAGTGATATTTAATAAATAAAGGTAACCCACAAAATTTTAAGAGAACGCCCCTTTGGTCGTAATTTAAAATGTAAAACCTCTCAGTGTTTTTTTATTATTATTTTGTTCTTAGTTTATTTTTGAAATATTTCTTCAAGAAAATCCTTCATCACACAAATAGGTTGTGCAAAAAGGCAATTAAAGTTTAATCACTTTATTTGAAATGCCTTTGTTAACGTTCCTGTATTCAAATGGCGCCGATATCGAAACAATATTTTCGATTTGAAATAGCTTTAATAAATCCAGTTACTGTCAGTTTACGCAAACCAAATTGTAAACACATAATAAAATATTCATCCGCAACAATGGAAATCGCAGACGACTTTTTATTTTTAGCCCAAAAAAAGCACGTTGTGCAGAAAAAACATTTTTATCTCCAGCGCACGAGACTGAGTATCGAAAATTCTAAAGATAGGCTGAATTTAAAATTATTTTGCGATATTGCTCTTGAACTGAATTTTATGGTTTAAGTGCGAAGAACATGATATTTAATAAATAAAGGTAACACACAAAATGTTTAAAAAACGCCCCTTTGGACATAATTATAAATATTAAACCTTTCAGATTTTGTATATAAGATATGTAAGATAAAATATGTAAGATAAAAAGATATATGTAAGATAAAAAAGTGCAAATCAAAATTATAATTAAAATGCCTTTTAATTGCTCATTTTTAATTTGGGTACTTTGTCTCTAGTAATAGCTTTCTCTAAACTGCGTTATATCTGAAAATGTTCTCCGCATTATGTCATCTTGAAACTACTGCATTGCCTATAAGTTTTAGCCTATCAAATAAACGAAAAATATTACTATGAATATTGTTGCAATCCTACCCCACCCTCTTTCTCTGCCTATGCTTGCTGGATGAAGGAAGTCTTTTGCTTTTCTGCGTTGGTTAAAAATGTAATGCGCGGTCATCAAAATTGTGGGGTGCACATTGGCCCCCACTGGGAAATGCCATAAGTAATAAAGGTATATTTGGAATATCAAGTGATTTTATGTGATTCTTAAAACGTCCCGTCTGCCAAATTATGATATATATATATATATTTCATTTTGGGGGGGTTTCATCCTAAATTTAACAAGTGTATTATTTTTGAAATCTTTAGTTAGAGTTCAATCACAGGAAATTTCTGCCAATTATTGTTCTTTTTGTTTAGAGATTTTTGAATTTAATAGTTAAGAATACTTTCTTTCTTTGCGTACCGCCTAGTTTACGTTTTCGTACCACCGGCTCTGAATCGCTGGTATAGACTGGAAAATAATCTTGTAATCAGCTCAAAAGGAGATCAAAGAAAGAGGTTTTACCAGACAGTGGTGGCAAATACGTAGCGGTACGCTCAGAAACCATCCAATCAGATGATGGACCCAATGTGCAGAGGCACTTCTGCTCGGGCAGACTTATGTTTGATGTCCTGCACAGCAAGCCTCTGACAGCAACGTGGCTATTGTTCCTCATTAGTTGATGCCACCGAACGGGAGGAAAATAAACTACAAATATTCTTTGTTACTTCGCTCGGCAATGCTGCTTTGGCTTTTACTCGTTGCCTTGGAAACGAGCTCTTTTTGTTTGCGGCCCACTTTGGCTACTGCATTTTTTCCTCTCATATGTGAGGGAATTTGTTTATTTTTTATTAGTAGGTAAGGCGATGAACTTTTTTGTCTTGTTAAAAGGGGATACGTTAATTAGGACAGTATAAACTCTCTTTATGTGTGCTCTCTGGATTCATTAAAAAAATCCTCCCTGTAGTTAATAAATATGAGAAAGAGTGGGTGGAGTCTGTTCCAAGTATGTTTACTGGGTCATTCATTTTAGTTTTATGTTACAACTTTTGCATATTTTAGTCAATATTTTAAGATTTAATATTTTTGTCAGGAGCACTTTTATGCTATGTTTGAAGTTACGGCACTTATTTAAGTTACTAGCAGCTACGGGGCCAGCCTTGCCCTGGCTTTTAAATGTACCGGGAAAATGCCTGAAGGGAAGATCAAATGTTAAATTTAGAAACTGGGCAGAATTTTACTCTGCAGAACAACTTCATCAAAAAAAAGATAAAAATTTGAAAGTTTTCAGATTTTAAATTACGTCCAAAGGGGCGTTTTTTTAACATTTTGTCTGTTACCTTTATGTATTAAATATCACGTTCTTTGCACTTAAACCATAAAATTCAGTTTAACAAGTGTCGCAGAATAATTTTAAAATGAGCATATCTTTAGAATTCCCGATACACAGTCTCGCATAGAATATATAGAAGAAATATAGCATATAGAAGAAAATTGGATTGTTATTTCAGAAAAAGTCCGATTTTGTGTCCGAATACCTATGTTAGAACAGTGCTATATATATATCTAATATATATCCTAAGTCGCGCTTTCGGAACACGAAAAACGCAATTTGAATTTCGTCAATCGGCCCAGTAGAACGGGAGATATAGAACTGTCCGCCTTTTTTCTTGGCGCAGTGTACATAGAAAGTATGAGGAAGATATATGGTATCTGGAGCAATAAAATTGAATTACGTCTCACAAGTTAGAATCTCAAAGGAAAATTAATACATTTTCAATGTAAGCCAAAGTTATAGTGACGCATTTATTGAAATCTCATAAAAGTTCATATTATGTGTGCAACTGAACTTTTCTTCTATACAGGGTAAGACCGATATTTAAACCTGCTACCTTACGGCAAAAGTAGGGCTTATTGGAACCTTTCAACTTTATAAAACCACCATACCATACTCGTACTCTAAGGGAAGACTTGCTGACCTCACCAGCAAATACCTTTATTTAAACAAAAACATTTTACAAAACAAAATAAATTATTTCATTTACAATCTTTCTTTACAAAATCAAACAAATACAAAGAAATTACTAACAAAACAATTCATCTTGAATTTACTTAAATTAATATTTACAAGGAAACATAAAATAATTTACAAAAGATTATTTGTTCACATATTATTTCTTCTATTTTAACAATTATAAATTATAAATTACAGTGACTGCTCAAATATAACATTTTCAAATTCAGTAATAAATTTCATAATTTCTATTATTCTTTTTTAAATTTTTCAATTTGAAATATTTTTACAATATCTTTTTCTCTATTCAAACATGGTAAGAATTTTAGCCACTTATTTCTCAATAATTCACATAAAATTACATGTTCTACATCAGCTTCTTGTTCACCACATAGACATTTCAAATATTTAATATGAAATCTACTATAATACTTTGGTACATGTGCATGGTTTGTTAAAAATTGGGCCATAAACCCGTTACCAATGCACCTCTTTTTATTGACATTTTTAAAGAATTTATAAGTATATCTGCCTTTTACGTCTTTATCCCAGAAGTCCTGCCATAAATTAATTATATTGTTCTTTAAAACATTTTTAAAAGTTTCTAAAGAAGTAGGAAGAAAAATATCAATTGAATTCTTCAACGTAGCCTGTTTAGCACAAATATCAGCAAATTCATTTCCTTCATGCCCAATATGACCTTTAACCCAATGAAGATTAATTTTTCTTTCCTTTAAATTTTCAATCAAAAGAACATGGGTATCGTAAACCAATTTAGTAGCAGATTTGCCAGAAACTATGGCAAGTAATGCACTTTGACTATCCGAATATAAATTAAAATCATTTTTAATATCTTTCCCCAATATCCATTCTAGAGATTTGAAAATGGCAAAGACTTCTGCCTGAAACACAGTAGAATTATCACTTAATCTAAACTTTTTAATGCATGCAATTTCTCCATTTGAATACGCTACAAAAGAGCAGCCAACTTTTCCACCTATCTTTGAACCATCAGTAAAAATTTCGTGACCTTCACGAGTAGGAAACTTCTTGTCCCAATAATAATTAGTAAGTAAGGCAGGATGAACATCATTAACTATTTTACAAATCTCAATATTTGAAAAATCCACTTGTAAACCAAAACTTTGATCAAAACTTCTGCCATGTTTTAAATAAAATAAAATACTATCTCTTTGAGCAATCAAATAGATTAGCTCACATCCACTTAAAATAAACAGACTAGCATTAGATACTGTCCTAAAACATTTAGTGATGCTTAATAAGGCAAGTCTTTGAATTTGAGTTAACATATTGTTAACTCTAACATTATTTTTGTACCATGCAGCGCATGAATATAAAATTTTCCTTTCAATCCCTCTCTTATAATAAATTTTCTTTATGTCACTATTAAGGCCTTTTATTGCATATAATTTATTCAAAATAATAGAACACTGTAACTTAATCTTTTTCAAATGAGGAATGAAAGTTAGTTGACCATCTATTAAAATGCCGAAATAATTTAATTCTCGAACACTCTTTAAAGAAAACCCATCAATATGTCCTCTCGGGAGAGTAATCATTTTTTTTCTTTTGGCTATTCCCATAATAGCACATTTTTTATAATCGAATTTCAATTTAACTTGTTTTGACCAATTACTAATCAGATCCAATGTATGATCAATATCAGCATCAATAGTATGCCTTCCACTTGCAGAAACAATAATAATTATATCATCCGCATAAGCTTGCACCTTTACATTGTCTTTAAAAGGTAAAACAAGCATTGAATCACATAAAATATTCCACAAAAGAGGTCCTGAATTAGAACCTTGAGGACAACCTCTACCATAATTTCTTTTGGAACATAAATTACCATCTTGAAAAGAAACAGAACGATCACAAAGATAATTTTCAAATAACTTAAAAAGGTTAAAAGGACATTTAAACTTCTTTAACTGGAACAAAACAAAAGGCCACCAAACACTATCAATGCACTCTTAACATCCAATGTAACAAGTGCAGTATGCAATTTCAATCTTCTGTTTTCTTTTATTTTATCCAATAAGTCACAAATAGCCAAAGTAGTACTTTTTCCTTCTATAAATCCATATTGAGATTGGTTCAATAATTTATTTTTATTCAAATAGAACCAAATTCTATTCGTCATTAGTTTATCTAAAATTTTTCCAAATACTGGTAATAAACATATAGGTCTATATGAAGAGGAATCCATTTTATCTTTTCCCTCTTTATTAAATAAAACCAAAGAAGCATTTTTCCAGATCTTAGGAAAAATACCAAATTTCAAACAAATATTATAAATTTTACAAATAAAACAAGAATCAATTTTTATTATTTCTTCAATTATGTCTAAACATAGACCATCATAGCCTGGAGCTTTTCTTTTATTCATAGACCCTACCACATTCAAAATTTCATCTTCTGTAAATTCTAAATCATTAAATTCATTTTCATAAGTCTGAAAGTTTTGTCTTATTTCTTTATGCCATTCCAAGTAATCTTCAATCAGATCGTCCGGAAAATGGAACTTAACCAAATATTCCAATGTATCTTTTATTGAATTTGTTTCAGAGCCATCATCTCTTTTTAACCGACTTAAAGTAAGTGCAGATTTACACTTTCCCATAGTAATTTTATAAGGAATGTCATATGGTTGATCTAAATTAGTTTTCATACATAAATCATCCCACGATTGATTTTTAGCAATGTTAATTTCTTTCTTGTAGATTCCTCTTATTTTCTTATATTTATCCTCTAAGAACATTTTATCTTCCAAATTAAAAGCATTAAGAAATTTTCTTCTTGCGATCCTGACTTTATACCTCAAAAGATCCAATTTCTTAGTCCACCAAACAGAGGACCCTTTTGTTTTAAACTTCTTTTTAATTCTATTCTTTTCACAAATATTTACAATTTCATCAGTGAACCCTTCAACTATTACTTCCAAATTATTTCCATCAATTTTCATTTTATTATATTGCAACAAAAGAGCAGAAACATCTCTTTTAAAATCAATCCAATTTAAATTTTTTAATGAAAATCTCTTTCTCTTCACAGGAGAAAAATCCTTATCACCAAAATCAATTTCTATATAATTATGATCACTACAAGAAATATCTGTAATCACTTTCCAGTCAATATTTATAGAAGAATGCGCAAGAGTGAGATCAATCCAAGAGGAACCTCTTGCTCCTTCGAAGGTAGGAGGAGAATCTGGATTATTCAAAATACAAATCTCATCTACATTAATAAATTCCAGTACTTGTTTTCCTCTAATATCTTCTTCTTGATCACCCCAAACATCACTTTTGGCATTAAAATCTGCACCAATAACAAATTCATTACATAAATCTTTATTCAAAATTCTTGATATTTCATTCAAGCAGGAAATCAAATCTGCTTTAGGAGAACAATAAGCAGAAATCAACAACAAATCCTGATCTCCAAAATTAATTTTCAGAACAACTAGAACATTGGAAATCAAAATTTCAATCACAGAAATTGTTTTATCAAATATGACTATTCCTGCTAACGGAGTATCATTGTCAGCAAAATACTGTCTATATTGAGATGAAAATCCTTTAACCTTATTGTTAATATGATACCATAGCAAATGAATAATTTTGTTCAAATGTTCTTTGTTGGAGTTGAGACACAGCGGCACGAGCATGGTGAAGATTAATTTGAACTCCTCTAATTTTCAAAGAACTAAAAGCCATAATTTGTCCTTCTGATTAATAAATCATATTGTCTCTTTAAACATGAACAATCTTTATCCAAAATAGAATGCCGCACGTCTAATCCCATTTTATACTTGTTATTCACATTAGTACAATTTATACATACTGGACTGTTTTTACAATCCCAGTGATTATGTCCTTTTTGTGCACAATTAGCACATATTGAATCTTTAGTACATCTTTTGTGAAAATGCCCAAATTCCTGACATTTGTAGCATCTCACTACATTCAAATATTCTTTAACATTTATACGAAACCAGTTAAAATTAATCTTTCCTTGATTAATAATATTTCTAAATTTATTAGGTTGGATTTCTACCACCCAATGAGCCTTATTATTCTTTCCTTTTATCCGAAAAAGTGGAATAAAACCACCATCTTCAAATATAGGATTTTGTTTAATAACAGCTTCCTGTAGTTCCTCTTTTCCAACTTCCAAATCAATATTATATAATATAATTTTCGGATTTTTCTTAATCGGAGCTCTAACTTCAATATCTTCTTTTAACAATTCATTTGTTTTAATTTCCTCTTCTAATTTATCAATTTCTTCATGATTTAAACACTCAATAACAATTCCACCATTATTTATTTTTCTAACATTTCTAATCCCTATTTTTAACTTTACAGGATCAATAGCTTCAACAACTTTCATCTTCACTTCCTCTGAAGACACTCCTTTCACTTTAGGATAAATAAGAACCACATGTTCATCTTTCCTCTTAATTTTATCTTTCTTTGATACAACTTTTTCTCCATCTTCTGTTCTTTGATAATATCTGCAAATGACTTCTCTATCTGTGGTTTTTGAACCACATCCAATCTTCCCTTTAAGTTTTCAATTTCCAACGCTTGAGAAACTATAAAATTAAATAGCGCTTCTTGCGCTTTAAAAACTTTCTTTCTTAGAGGAACTGTTACTCTAGTTGCCTCTTCCAACAAGTTTCAATGTCACTAATTAGTGATCTAGCTTCTTCTATCAGTTCATTTTGAGGAACAGTCACTGTCTGTACATATTTATCCATTTTTGATCTATATCAATTGGGACCCTGGGGTTTCCCCAATTGAATTTCTTTGGAGTTTGGTTTTCGACCTCCTCCCTTAGGAGGAGGAGCCCTCAGACCACGACAAGGTACCAAACTCCTGGGAGGTTTTTCTTATTGGCTTTCCAAAATAACTTTTATCACAAATACAATACTTTTTCAATTTTTCGCAATCGAGCACTAAATATAGCCAATAACTTCCCCTAAGGGTTCTATACAGGGTGAATCTCACCACCTGGGCAAAACTTTAGGGGGTGATAGGAGTCAACTATACGAACCATTTTCATCACAGAATGTATGGTCGGAACGCAAAGTGCGAGCCGCTAGGTGACATTGTATATAAATGGTATACACAGATTCGATACACGTACCCTTTTTCTACCGTGATTTACAAGAAGATGGCTGGTTATACGAAGCCCAAAATTTTCAGGGCGGTGGATTAGTCGCGGTAGTTCCATAGCTTGGCCATCAAGGTGACCGGATCTCTCGTGTTTGGATTTTTTGCTGCCGGGCTATACGAAAAGCATAATCAACGATTGCTCCATTGAAACCAATATGGATTTAGTCACCAGGGTCGCCGTCGTTACTTGGGAAATGCCTGGTGTCTTCGTAAATGGGTGTCGATCACTGTCCAGCAGGTGTGATGCCCGAATTATAGTTGGACAGAAGGTCGCATAAGGTGAACGCATAAAACATTTTGTCAAAAAGCAGATTAAGGGGACGTATATACCTTAAAAACCCATAAGATCTTCGAATATGTGACTGTTGCCAGATTTGAGATAACTTATTTATTTTAAAAGCAAGTACTTCCAACTTTTTACAGCTTACTACATAATATAGCTGCTTTCTGAAATAGTAATCAGAAAGTTTGTGCTGCCTCAAATATTTTTATAATTTAATCCGCTTTGTGACAAAAAATTGTGTCATGTTTCCACCTTGCGTGCACAGATTAAAACATTCTTTTGCATAATTTAATTCCATTTTTAATATATAGCTTTTATAACATTTGGAAACTACTGTGAACTAAAAATCCTAAGAATTTCATGTTAATTTTTTATTTTATTTGGAGTTGAGTTTATAAAATGTATTTTATTAAAATATCTGTAATGTTTTCGTGCATAATTTTTTTAATATTAAAATATTCATAAGATTTTTGATTTAATTAGAAAATAGTGCCCATATAAAAAATTCCATCGAATTTTAAGTACGTACCATTAGCCATTTTCAAAATATCATGCGCGCAAGGTGGAAATATGACGACAAATTTCGTCCCAAAGTGGATTAAAGTAAGAACATATTTGTGGCAACCCAAACTTTCTAATTACTAGTTCCCAAATCAGCTATATTATGTAGTCAGATGTAAAAAGTTGGAAGTAATTGCTTTTAAAATAAATACAATATCCCAATTCTTGCAACAGTCACATATTCAAAGATCATAAAGGGTTTAAGGTGTATGAGCCCCCTTAAATTAAAAAAACCTATTTGTGGCAATACAGGCTTTCTGGTTACTAGTTCCCAAAGCAGCTATATCATGTAATCAGCTGTAAAAGGTTGGAAGTAATTGCTTTTAAAATAAAGAAGTTATCCCAATTCTTAGAACAGTAACTTATATGAAGATCTTTGAAGGGTTTTAAGGGGTACAAGCTCCTTTACCTGGGTGAGTTAATAGAATGAGGTTCACAAACGTGAACCTCAACAAATGTGCGGGGCTGTTGATTATGATACTATGATATTGTCGATCAGTGTTACAGCGTCTGTCTTTTGTGGTAAATTTTCTGTAATAGTTGCAGCGTGTATCAATGATGTTTCGATATCATTGACAGGTTACAGGTTACGTATGACGGGGACGCCTGGTGTCTGACATAGGTAAACAGGCGTATGTCCCACGCCCTCACCTATCTAGCGGCAACAACTCCCTGGAGCTCCAAGCGGCTGCATCGGGAGTTTATTGAGACATGAAAAAGGATGTACATGGCCAAACAAGGGCGCTCGTGTTTTGTTTTACAGATCTGTAGAGGTATTAGGATAATTGGTAAAGCCGGAGAGATGAAAAATGCACAATCACCTTCGCCGGGAATCAAACCACGGACCTCTGGAATATTGGCCCAGCGTGCATAACCACTACACCAAGTCCCAAGAATAGATAGGAGGCGCAGACACAAGTCTTGGGGGTAAAAGGTGTTCGCCACCCCTTACTGTTTTTGCAGCGTTCACACTTACCTTTACTGCAGTGATTTTATCCCCGCAGGGATAAGTTTGTTGCAGAAATTAAGTTAGCCGAATCAGGTTTACGTTTGGGAAACAAAGTTTCCGTTTCAGACATCGTGCATTTAAAGTACTATGAATTTCAAAGATAATAATTGAAAATGAAACACTTGGTAAAAGTCCAAAAACGAAAAAGATTCGGGAAGAACTAGCTGGGAAAGGTATTAGATAACTAATTATACGTGTTACCAATACTGAAGTTACAATTGAAGGTGTTAGTTAATCTGTAAAGTGGGCTTTTTTTGATGTTTCTATGCTTGAGGTGAATCCGTTTTACAGGCAAAGTTGAACATACGGGGAATAACACTGTTTAAAGCAGGGTTTCTCAAACTGTAGGTTGCGACCCCACCGGTGGGCGTCGCGGGACCTGCAGTATGGGGTCGCCAATAATTTTAGCAGTTTTGATATTTTCTTAACTTATTATATTAATTATACAATTACCAAATATTTTTACACAGTGTCTCTGAAAATAGATAAAAATGAGACAATACAGACAAAAAAAAAGTTTTGACACATTCTTTTTATAATATAAACGTTCATTTTCCTTGCTTTGCACGCTGTTTGACGCTGTTGTTTCGTCTGTTACTTAATTAAAATTTTCACCTTGTTTTATGTCTTAAAATTAGAAATTAAGGTTAATGAACCTAAAACTCCAATAGTATATAACAGTGCAAGTGAAAAAAAAACTGACAGTTTCACTCACGCGTGTGTCGGATTTGCCCAATACTTATGGGGTCCTACAAAATTTTTGTAAATATTATGGGGTTCTGGGGGTCGCGAAAAAATCTCAGTGATAAAAACTGGTCTCGACTGAAATAAGCTTAAAAAACCCTGGTTTAAACATTGGTAGGTGTACTAAAAGTTGGTGAACGGTGATTCTTCGTTGCCAGATTTTTCCAGATTCACTACCAGATTATTAATGCGCGAGAAAGACATGTTAAGCTTCTGTTTACACTTCTCTTTTTGCAATTTTATACCCGATGTACAAATAAATGTTTCAGTTCCATTGATGGCTGTTGATTTTACTTTGCATTAGTGGATTCTAAATTAAAGATGAGACACGAATTTGTCTGGATGTCTAGCTAGTTGCACAATGTTCAGATTAAATGTCATTAGGCTGCAACTTTATTAAGAAAGTTTCTTCTCATTAATTATAATTCCGGCTGCCTTTTACTGTTTCCTTTTACACCATCTATTTCGCTATATATCTTTTCTAATACTTGAATCAATACACTTGTTTTATTTCCAATTTTCATTCTTAAATTCTGTATTTTGCGTTCACGTTTTTAAATATACTTTCATAGTTAAAAAAGAATTCCTTCTTTTCTACATTTCCTTTCAAACTGAATAAAAATATTCTTTGTATTGGAACCAATCCAGTAATCTTAATTATATACCGCGGCATCTCTCAATATTTTAGAAAGAGAAATGTAATCACTCGATGTAAGATATTTGCTAGTATTTATAGCTGTAACATTCTCTTGTTATATTTATTTAAATTGCACGTATTATATCCACTTATCGCTCTTGATCACGAGAATCGCCAATTACTTCCGCAACTTCAAAATGTGACACTCATCTTCACGTCACTGAACATGCAATCAGCGCTATACATCTCTGAGCGGCACTTAACGACGGCGTCATAATAATCACGATTCATTGAGCTCTCAAAATTTTGCATAATGATAATTATACCCTTACATTATGTAATTCAGATATTAAGATCTTTTGTTCGGTAATATTGTCGATGAAGCGCCAGCAGGCTATCCAAATTCCGTTGTTTTTGTCAGAGATAATTAACTCGAAGGTACGTTTATGCCAACATTATTGAAGTGTTAAAAAAATAAATGTTTGTAAAGCAAAACTCATTTTTTTACATGTCCTTTGTAGTAATTCATCTTGAAATGCTATTTACCTTAAATTAGAGTAATATGAAATGATAATTAATTATAAGGTATTGATAAGAATTTTGTGACTTAGAGAGATAATTTTAGTAGAGTTTTAATTAAAACTAGCGGAAGTACCCGATGTCAGTTAAGTTGGGTTGAGAGTAATGTTATCTAACAACAGAGAGAACGATATCGCTGTAAAAATTATCTAATAACGACGCAAAAACTACGATTCTTAGTCATACATTTTTAGTTTGATTCGATACGAAACCCACATAAAACATTTCCAGAGAAAAATAAGGTAATTCCCTCTCGTTATCAGCAACAATGTCACGCAGTTTTTCATCATTTTCGTCTTTTTAATCCAATGGTCTCAAAAGCTCAAGTTCCATCCAATAGTTCACCTAAATTCAATTGTAGTCGATTCCGTGTGGAAAAAAAATGAATCATAATGGATCAGGAATCAATAACGCGAACGAACAAACACACAAACAGACGTTCTTCTTTATATGTATATAGATTTTGTAAGACTTCGAAATTTTTGATTAACAAACTCTACGATTTGAAAGCGAGCAGTGGCAACCCTTTTCGAAATAAAATACTTTCATCTGCAACGCGCGAGACTGTTGCCACTCGGAAACGTAAGTCCAAAAATGAGCGTTTTCAGAGTTTTTAGTTAATATCTCGGTTGATTAAAGTCGTACGAAGATAGGAACTGTCGAAATGGCTTTCCACGAGGTTTTGGATTCGGGAATAATGTAAATGTTTGGCAAAGCTATTTTTATTTCATCGTAAAACTTAGAAATTTTTCATTTACAAATTCTACGATTTGAAAGCCAGCAGTGGCAACACTTCTAGAAATAAAACGGATTTTCATCTCCAGCTTGTGAGACTTTAGTCACTCGGAAAAATGAGGGGGGAAATTAGCATTTTTCGGACTTTTTAATTGATATGTCTAATTTTAGCTATGTTTAGTGGGGAAAAAAGTGGACGTCCACCCATTCGAGGATCCAGGAAAGAATTGTAGTATGTTTGGTGATGGTAACTATAGTAGTGACTGACTTATTAGCGAACAAACAGGCTTTCTTCCTTATATGTAAAGATTGTTGTATTTCCCCGTGCAATGCTGCGCAAGGCAAATTTTAAGCTATGCCAGAAAAGTAAGAAAATACGGGCACGTTCGTTTAACATTGCGTAAATGGACATCTCATTAACTTGCATTGAAATTGAATAAATGTAATTGACCACTATGTTGGCTGTAACCGTAACTCAATTCTCTTATTGCTTTCCAGAAACCTCGAGAAGCAGAAAGTACTATAAATTTGCCGCGACCGATCGAAAACTATAAAATGCCAGAGAGAGCTTCTCAGCTCGGTTGCTGTGTTCAATCTATTACGAACCCGTACGCACGCAGCAGTATTTTGTTCCAATTTTGTTCCATCTTTCCGCATGCTTTCGTAGTGTGGTTGGAAGCATACTCGACTCGTATTCGACAGTCTAGGAATCAAGTCCCGGCGAGGGCACTGCATTTTTCACGTCGCCTGCTTAACACGTTGAGCGCCAAGCGTATTCCTTCAATCCCGTTCAGGCCACGCGCGCCGCTTAAAAGCGCTGATATTATAAGGCCAGCGATTCTTATCGCAGTAGAAGATAGTTTACGTTTGGAACAGGATTCCTATAGGTATTCATTCAACACGTTATGCTCCAAGTCTGTTTTGTAAATAGTTATATTCTATGCAAAGATATTACGAAGCAAAAAATTAGCATTACTGAAGTCCGGAAAGAATTAGCGCTATCCCTTACAACTTGTGAAAAAGAAGATATTCCATCGAACGGAAATGCAAGAATATCTAAAAAAACGACAGCATAAACTCCAAAGAAAACCAGAAAAAGCCTCTGAAGTACGGAAATATTGTAAATTATGTTATGATAAAAATGCAACACTGAAGCTGGTAAAGTAATGGCCAGAAAAAAGACTAAGACAATTGTCACAATTTGTAATAGCTGTAATGGAGAACCGGTTTTATGCTTACCGTGTTTCAATGACATCCATTAGTCCTGTCATGAATCAAAATTAAGTAAATTTTAAATAATTTTTCTGTAATTCCATAAAACAATGTAAACTGTATACTTATATATCATGTTACACGCTGTATGCCAGCGGTGGTCGAAGCGGCGTAAACGGAAAGTCTAGTGTCAGCCACAGATCGCTGACATGGCGCTCTACGTGTTAAAAATAAATAAAGAAGAAGAGACCTAATAATTCGACAAGTGGCTCCCGAATTATAAGGTGGGCTAATGATAATTCGTCACAACCAGGGTTTTGCCGTTTAATAGGTGGGTGTAAAAGATATTTTCTCCCTCCTTTTCGTATGTCTTTGTGGTGAAATTGGAAGGATATTCGACGCGTATTCGAGAGGTTAAGGGCTTGAGAGGCAGAGCAATGCATATTTTTCACTTCTTCTGCATCAAAATAACCTAATGATTATTCAAGTGACGCCCAAACTAAAACCGGTGGTGGACGATAATTCGTCACCACCAGGATTCAGCTATTGGGTCCCCTAATACTCAGTCGCCATTTGAAAGAGGGAGTATATAACCCATTAGCCCCTGGTGTTCCGTTGACGCAACGATCAAAAAAATGCGTATATAAATATAACTACCTAAGATATTTTATACCAGCAGATGATTTTGTGTAGGGAATATTATGAAGATTATTTCTGTAAAAAAATATTTGCCTTCAACAATCATTTTGTTTATAACAATTAACCTCATACTTTAAGGAAAATTTTCGACCGGGTATTTTTTGCTGAAAATATTTAACGAAAGAATCGCCGTCTTTATGAGTGATGTATTTTTATTCAAGGTCACCGTTTATCAGAACATTACATCAGTCAGATGTTTATATTTGTGTTGGAAAGGAAGGGAAAACAGATGTTGCGTTGACGCAACGTCAGCAGGAAACGGGTAGTCAATCTCCTTTTTCACTCATTCCTTTCGATGTTCTGGTTCATGTTCTGGTAGTTTAAAAATGCCTAGAACGAGGTATCTTACATTAGAAGAAGCCCTTCAAAGATTTTTTGATGAAGAAACAGATGATGATAATGTTAATAATGACCACAATGAAACTGATATTGTTGTTGTTCCCCCAAAAATTGCAGAGGCTAGTAACGAAGAAGAAAGGAATGGTAATGCTTTAAATAATGTTAATGATATTTTACCAAATGATACTGCTGAGGAAGTTGAAATTCACGTTAGAACTAAGTTTCAGCCTTCTAAAAGCAGTTATAGTCATACTAAAAAGTTTAAAAAGCAGAAGACAAATCTTGAAGAGGATAAAAATGGAACTGTTAGTTATGTCTCAGGAAGAACATGAAGAAAGAGATAGAAGAGAAATTATAAAAGACAAACACAAGGTAAAACTAGTGCACAAATTTTCGATTTTCTTCTTGGTTGAGACATTTACTCTCTTCTCGTTGAACAGAAAAATATATACGCACAGCAGAAAAAAAATGCCCAGAGTTTATTGCATCTGAAGCTTATATGAGAAGATTTATTGCAATATTATTGCTTACAGGATATCATTCCTTACCTCAAGAAAAATGTATTGGTCTTTTGATAAGGACATTTCTGTTCTGTTCTACGAGAATTGATATCACGTTTGCAGTACAGGAATATGAAGCAGAATTTGCATTTGACAATAGCCAAATTGACAATACTGATAAATTATATGAGGTGAGACCGTATCTAAACTTATTAAATATCACCACTTTTTACTACTGGAAATATAAAGTCTCTTTTAGATTTCAGAGGTGAGAATGCATTATTCCTTTGCAAACTCCTATTGAGAGTGTAGAATTAGCCAGAAATAGGTCAGCAACAGGAAGACCTAGTAAATTCAGCATTCAAAAACCATTGCATGGAGATGGTAGACATTTTATCGTAAAGTCCGTTGATAATAAAAGACTTTGTTGTAAAGTGTGCCATAGCCAGACTGTTTATAGATGCAAAGTATGTAATGTAGCTTTACATCAAGGTTGTAATCAAGCTTTTCATGCTTGAATATTTCAAATGAAATAATCTATATTTGTAAAAGAAATACAATGTATATTTTAATATTAACTTAATTACAAGTAAAGTGATTTGTAGATTTATAAAACGTTATACAGCTAAAAAATAATCCTGCACTCCACTCAAAAGAAACATCACACGACTACGATCCTACTCAGTAAACATCCGTAGTCTTATTCCGCTGACGTTGCGCGAACGCAACACTCGCTTTTTCCACAGGTAGGAGCATTTGTTTTACATTTTCAGTGTAAATTTATGTTATAAATGCTTAATTTAATATTTTTTATTATTTTCATGAGAAAAGAAACATTCCTTGTAGTTTTGGCGGATAATGGGTTGATAATTAGTCAGAATCAGAATTTTGCCGTTTAATAGGTGGGTGTAAAAGATATTTTCTCCCTCCTTTCCGTATGTCTTCGTGGTGAAATTGGAAGGATATTCGACATGTTAAGGGCTCGAGAGGCAGAGCAATGCATATTTTTCACTTCTTCTGCATCAAAATAACCTAATGATTATTCAAGTGACGCCCAAACTAAAACCGGTGGTGGACGATAATTCGTCACCACCAGGATTCAGCTATTGGGTCCCCTAATACTCAGTCGCCTTTTGAAAGAGGGAATATATAATGTATTTTCTCCCTTCTTTCCTCATGACTTCGGGGCGTACTTGGAAGCATACTCGACGCGTATTTGAGAGGTCCAGGGTTCGAGTCCAAGTGCTCATTTTTCATGTCTCCTACATCAAAAATCCTAATGTCTCTACAGTTGCGCCCGAACTAAAGGTGGTGGATGATGATTCTTCCCCACCAGGATTTGCCAACTGGGACTCCTAATTCAGAGTCGCCCTTTCAAAGGGAATGTTTTTTCTCCTTCTTTTCTGCAAGCCTTCGTGGTGTAACGGTAGCACACTCGGCGAGTATTTCGAAAACTACACGTTCGAGTCCTGGACAGGGCATTGCTCATTTTCCCTGCCTCTTGCATAAAAAAACCTAATGTCTCTACAGTGTCTCTGGCATTTAGAAGTCATTTTTCGGTTTTCTGAGACATTCATCTTCAGGTTAAAAATAAAATATTTTATTCATGCAGTGCATAACTTCGGTTACACATCGCATTTACCTGATATTTTTCTGAATAGATGAAATAATTTCTCAGAAAATATTTTTTGCGACATCTGGGAGTTGTAGGGGTAATCTGATAAGCGATAAGCGACGGAGGACGTGGGCACTGTTCCTTTGCCATTAGATTAATCAGTAAAGCACCACGTCCACCCTTATCTAGAGTTGGCCAGTTGGTGTGGCCACACGAGAGCCTCGCACAAGACTTCCAGATCCAGCGCCTAGAGCATCCGGTGGGCAGTCGAACAGATCAATATGCCCCCGGGAAGTCACCCTCATCCAATCGCCTGGGCCCGGCAGACTATTGTTATTGTTACATAGGACTTACATGACGATGGCATGCTAGACATTCTTGGTTATTACCTAAATAAACATGCATAGATATAAACATTACAATATATACAATAGTATATTCCATACTTTGCACTATACTGTACCTTATAATACGTCACACATTATATATGATACCTTACTTTTGTACATTTCACCAGATTACAATGTGCGTTTTACCATACACTACATTTTACCATACTTTTCATTATACATTTTCCTTACGCATTTAAACATAAAACATATTATATATATTATGAATAATGCCCTATATAAATTGTATAAACCTGACATTACATTATACTGCATCTTACATTACTTTAGCACAGTATACGTTAGGCTTTACATTTGCACATTTTACCAATTTGCATAGTATTTGCATTATTTGACACAGATTACATTATGCAATACTTTGCACTAAACAGTACGTTATATTACGTCACCACATTATGCATGATGCCTTGTTTTTGTGCATTTCACCAGATTAGAATGTACGTTTTACCATACACTGCATTTTACCATACTTCTCATTACTTTATACATTTGCCTTACATATTCAAACATAGAAACATACATTGAATACATATTATACATGTTATGAATAATGCACTATTTAAAATGTTTTAAAACTTGACATTACATTATACTGCATCTTACATTATTTTACATTTAACGCTTATTATACATGTTATGAATAAAGGGCGATCTGAGTAGAGAAATCGAAGAAGTTGACTTATGAGGTAGGTAGGTAAGATAGGTAGGTAACGGAGAGCACGGGCACTGTCCCTTTACCATAATGGTTAATCGGTATTGCACCGTGCCCACTACTGTCTAGAGCCAATGTGTAGGAGCCACATTTGCGCCCAGCACCAAAAGCCGAGGCCCAACGCTCGGACCATCCAGAGGGCAGTCAAACTGACCAAAAGCGCCCTCCACACAACGCTCACCCAACCGTCCAGGCATTAGTACATATGATAGCAAATACTGAGATTCTCTGACGATTATAATACAATGTGCAATTGGTATATAATGAAATTGCAATTATAAATATACTGCATAATACAACTCCAATAGTACCATATCAATGTAAAACGTAAGATATAATTACAAATGCAAATATTTCGTGAACCATAAGTGCAAAATAATAGTAAGTTAAAGGACTACTGCTTCAAATATTAGTACATATGATAACATACTGAAATTCTCTGACAATTATAATACAATGATCAATTGGTACATAATAAGATTGTAAATACAAATAGATTGTATAATACAATACAAGTCGAACAGTACAATATAATGCAAACACGAGTATGTAATTACAAATGTTAATATTTCATGAACCATCAGTGCAAAACAATACTAAGTTAAAGGACTATGTATATCAATGCAAAACGTAAAGTTAAAGAGTAGTAGTATACAATGTTAGATATAGATATACTATACAAAAGAAAGTCATATTCGTACAACAGAATGGTATTGCAATTTAAATACCAACAGTATTAAAATATAATTATAATAATAAACTAAAATAAAAATCCGAACATATGACCAATACAAAAGCAAAATGTTATTCTTAAAATATCTATGCAATGCATATTCAAATACAGTCAGTAGATATATACTGATATAATTATAAATGCATAGCAAGTTAAAGACATATCGAGAAAACAACCCAATACAATCAATAAGATCTAAACAATACAAATTCAAATACTAAAATAATCCAGATATTAATAGAAAAGTAAATGCATATATCAAATGGTACTTCTAACAAAAATAAATAATATATATATATATGTAAACATTCTTATTGAACAAAATTCAACGAAGATTCAATGAGACAAATCCCAATCCAAGCATGTGATAAGTTGACATATGGGAATAGTAGATTAACACTAACATGTATGCGTACAATATAATAAAATTGTAAATTATGTTACCAAGCACAAGTCACTACCATAGGAATGAAGTATTTCCATAATTTTGATCAGTTTTTTAACTAAGTATTTTTGTTTAATTAAAAACTTACAAAATGCACGAGTGTTAGTATTTGGTATGGGAATGTGATAATCTTGTGTAATAGGACACTGAGTCACATAATGTTCAGGATTTCCAAGTTCACCACATACACACATATCAGTATTTGAAATCCCATGTCGATAATAGTAAACTGGATAGGGTCCATGCCCTGTAATATAACGTACCAAATGATGATTGGTAACCTGTCTATGTATATCAACATATGAAATATGAAAATAAGTACGACGACCTGTGTCGGAGTCATCCCAGTTTGTTTGCCACGCAGAAATAGTCTTGAATAAAATTTCCTTTTTAAAATACGAAATTGGCCGTTTTACCATTAGGTTTTCAATTTCACCAATATGATCAATACGTTTTTGGGCAGCTATTTTTGCAAAGAAGTCTGCTTGGATATTGCCAATGTTATCTGCATGACCTTTTGTCCAGGCCATCAGTATTTTAGAATTTCCGGACATGAGCAATTCCTGCTGAATGGCAGAGATAATAGGCGAAGAATGCCTTGGATTTTTAATTGCAAAAAGAGATGAAAGGCTATCCGTTATTATTATACCTTCCATCTCGCCGGTTTGTTTAAGATATTGAACAGCTTTAAGAATAGCCATCGCTTCTGCTTGAAAAACGCTGTTTTCAGCAGTAAGATGTCCTAACCATTTAAATATTTGGTCTTCATTGTGATAAGCCATAAGGGCACAACCAGTTTGTTGCTCAATTTTCGAACCATCAGTGAATATCTGTAAGTGAGGTAGTTGTGGCAAATTGTCACATTTCAAAAAGACATTGAGTCCATATCCTTGTTGAGCAGGATGATTATCCAAATGCTGTGTTTGCTTTTCATAATTGGTTGGAAGAAATATGTCATCATGAAATTTTACAGATTGCTGCAATTGGCGAACTGTTTGATAAGCTGTCTCCTGTAAAGTGCGTAGAGGCAATGGAATAATGCCTGCAAGCACAGTCAAGGCATTAGAAGAAGTTGTACAAAAAGCGCGGGTAATCTGTAATACAAAGGGTCGTTGTAAGCTTTGCAATAGTCTGGCCTTACCACCCTGCATAGGGTCGGCCCAGACTGCAGCTGCATATATAACCATCTTCTCGATTACAGTTTGATATAATATTTTTTGTATGTACGGACTAATACCCCAATTGTGTCCATACATACGGCGAAGATTAGTTGCAATGATAGTTGTTCTTCTTTTCAATTCCTGCAGATGCAAAATCCAATTTAATTTCTCATCAAATACTATACCGAGAAATTTGAGCTTCCTTTTAATACCAATTCTGGTACCATTTATTGTAATTCTCGGTCGTCGATTTAAAGATTTTCCTTTCTTTGGGACAAGGAGAATGGTTGACTTTGAAGAGGAAATTGTAAGTTTGATATTATTACATAACTCATAAAAAAGATTACAAGTTTCTGTGGAGTTAATTTGCAGTTCATCTCTTGTTCGCCCTGTGACAACAAAAGCTGTGTCATCAGCATAAGCATATAAACGGGTATGTGCTGGCCAAGTGGAGGATAGAACATAATTAAATGTTACATTCCACAAATCAGGGCCAGCACAGGAACCCTGGGGACAGCCACGATTTTGTATCTTGGTTATTACTTCCCGGTTAGTTAAATACATTAATTTTCGTTCAGATAGATAACTTCTAAATACCAAGAATATATTCTTAGGGCAATGAGCTTTTCTTAATGATTCCAGAATTGCTGGCCACCACAGCGTATCAAAAGCATTTTGAAGATCAATACTAAGGAAAGCGCTGTGGTGACCACTGATTCTATTAGATTGCAAATCATTAACAATCTTTGACAATACCTGAACAGTGGATCTACCAGGTCGAAAACCAAACTGATTATCAGACAAAATGTTTTGCACATGCAAATGATGTTTTAAGCGTAAAACAATTATTCTCTCATATACCTTACCCAATGCAGAGAGTAAGCATATGGATCTGTATGATACAGGATTATGTGAGTCTCGACCCTGTTTTAGGAATAAGACCACTCTTCCAATTTTAAAAGCCCTAGGAAAAAGTCCTAAATGGAAAAGTTTGTTGAAGAAGTCCTTGAAGAAATAAGGATGAGAATTAATAGTTGCTCGGATGATAACATAATCAATTCCATCTAGCCCTGGCGCCCGTTTTTTAGGAAGATTTCGTATTGTAGTTTTAATTTCGTCTAAAGTTATATCTTGATCGTCTGCAGTATCAGGAACTGTTAAGTTATTTCTAATTTCTGTCTGGAACTGAGAATCTGTGGAAGGATCATCAGATGGAAACACGGTGGTTAAAATTGATTCTATTGTGTCTTGTGTTGGGTGCTCAGTCGAAGTAGAAGATGCTATTAGATGAGTTTGCGAAGGTTGAAAAATTTTTGTCCTTGCAATTTTGTAAGGAAGTCCATATGGATCATGATTTTGAGTGCAATATTGCTTCCATGCTGTTAATTTAGATTGAATAATCATGCGTTTATAAATTTCTTTTTCTGTTTGATAATGTTGCAAAGTATTTGAGGTGATACCATTTCGACGGTCAAATTTTAATTTTCTTCTAAGCGCTCGACATTTTTGTTGTTGAGTTCTTAATTCACCGTTCCACCAATGGAGAGCTGAAAGTTTTTTATTTGTTTTCCTTGGAAGAAGATCTTGACAAATATCTTGGATTGTAGTTAAAACCAAGTCTGTAAATTGTTCCAAGGCAGCTGGAGTTGTTTGCAAAGATAGTTGTCTTCTCAGTTGGTTCAATTTTCCTCTAATTTTTCTCGTAAATTGACGATATTTACGACCTGGGAGATTATATCTAATGAGAATAGGAACTGAGCCATTGTTGGTTATTTCAAACGTAATGAATTTATGGTCCGATAAACTTATTTCATCATGAATAGTCCAGTTATGAACCAAATGTGCAGTATTTGCTTTAGTAAAAGTTAAGTCAGGCCATCCAATAGCATATGTTCTATCAAAGGTAGGCGCAGAGTCTGGTGAGTTGAAAAGCACATAATTTTTTGAAGATATAAAATCCTCCAATAGGCGACCTTTAGGATCAGTTGTTGTATAACCCCATGCTATTGAATGGGCATTAAAGTCCCCACTGATGATTTGGTGTTTATTACCAATAATGCGAAGATTATCTTCTAAAAAGGCAATAACTGGGGTAATGTCATCCGTAGGAGGAGAATAAATTGAATAAATAACAACTATTAAATTTCGAATTTCTAAAACAACAGCAACTTGATCTCTATTAATTGATAAATTTGAGGGAGAGATTTGTGTATTACAATTAATAATTGCTGCACGTGGAGGTGCTAAAGTGTCTGCCTTGGAGAAAGTTGTCCAAAGAAGAGGAAAACCAGCAACTTGACCGTCTCTAGTGTACGGCTCCTGGGCCAATATGAGATCAATGTGATTTCTTAATGCAAATTCGATTGTCTGTGCTGTAGCTGCCCGAGATCTCTGCATGTTTATTTGTAAGCATCTAAATGATTGCAAAGCACTCTGTGATACATGAATCGCACCTTTAGACATATGTGGTATTCTGGCGCATTCGTTCGACTTGTTTCTGATAGCAAAAGCATGCGTTGGAGTTGGCGGTATGATCAACTGGGACTGGGTTTCTGGAATTCTTGTTTGCGTCGAGACAATTGATGCAGGCTGCAAAATCCGAGGAACAGTCTCGGGAGTCATGTTCACCGGCACAGTACGTGCAGTAGAAGTTGCTGCGACATTCCCGCTGCAAATGTCCAAATCGCTGACATTTATAACATCTCTTGATGTTAAAATGTTCTGTGATTTTGTGAGACTGCCATCCAATATGGAGTTTGGGGTATCGCATAATTGTATTGAAAGCTGCGGGCTTACATTGGAAGATCCACTTAACATTTTTCTTTTCTTTTAATCGAAAAAGAGGTTTTATGTCCTCTGTGTCTAAACCAAATTCAGTAAGAAATGCTTCCCCTAAATCCTCTTGAGGAAGATCTGTAGGAATGTTATGAATGGCTAGTAAAGGATTTTTTAATGTTGGTTGCTTGATAGTAACTAGTGAGGAAGCTCTCTCAGATGTTAAGGTATCTTTTAGTTTCTTCTTATCTGACTCTGTTGAACAGACAACAGCAAGACCACCCTTTTTAATTGAACGTATAGCAGTTACCTGAGCTCCAATTTTTGGAAGTGGGAACTCCTTAGCAAGTTTATCCTTCAATTTACGACTAGTTGTCGTATGTTTTGGATATATTAGCAACGTCGGTTGAGGAGCTGCTGGAAGGATGGAATGCTGCACTGCAGCAGCGTAAGAATAGCCTGCGAGTGGAGTTGGCAAATTTACTGTATCTTGCACAGGAAATGAGATATCTGAAGCCTGTTTATGATGGACAAGTTCACAACAAATAACAGTCGAGGTATTGCTACCAGTATCAGTTGTGGGAGGCTTAGGTACAAAATCTGGGCCTTCTTCAGCTAATTGTTTGAAGGCGTCTAAGGATTTACAAAGAGGTTCTCTTAAATTTGAGGGAAGGACAAATTTGCTTCCTTTATATGTTACTGCTATAGTATGGACAGTTTCATATAATACCTTTATTTTTTCATGATAAGAAATGTCTGAATATATCAATGTAAATGGATCCAAATCACTTATTGAAGGAGTTTGATTACTATCAACAGGTATTACAGAAGGGCGAGACATTTTACAAAAAGTAATGTAGCATAAACACCATTAAACATATATATTAATCAGCTGTATAATGAGTAAAGATAAAATTGTACCACAGAATTATGCAATTCAACAAGAAGTATAAAGAGCAAAATAATATAATACAAGTAAATTTACCAATACTGCATAATAACAACAATATTTAAACATAAAGTATATTAAAACATCAATTAAAATGATTTAAAACAGTTTAAACATTAATTACTGTTACAATAATACATATAAATAGTATTCAACACTTGTCGAAATCAGAGTGAAAGTGTCGTAATAACACTCGTCATCGAGTTCAAATAACGACGAAATATAGGGCAATTCAACAGAGTCAAAATTATTGCAATTTCAAAGAGTCTAAGCCAGAAGGACGAACCTTTGGCACTATTAAATATTTAGCTTGAGAATATAGGTTTCATAGTAAAATGATTGCAGACCAATTAATAGAACAATAGAATTTTCAGTAAAAAGATCAAGTCCGAAGATACAATAGTTAGCAATAAAAGAACTGTACAGAATAATAGATCATGAAAAAAATACCTTTTTCCCGAAAACCAGGTAAGCCTAGGTGCAACTGGAGGTAAGATATGATTTTTTTCAAAATTACACACCAATTTCGGGACTTAGAAATAATTGAGCACTTTTCTTAGCCCTACCAGGGCACCACGTGGTAAGCTGGCGGAAGGCGATCGTAGCAGTGGCGGCATCACATATGAACAAAAGTCCGGCACTTTTGCAGCGGCCTAGAATCCTTTGTTTTCGGCACTAAAACACTAATAACTAGAGAAATACTTGGTGCACACGCAAAAATGATATATCCTCGGATGCAGCGTATATTCACACACAATTTAAAACAAACAATACACTTCCGGCGGCACTTTTTCCATTAAAAATCTCAAAAATACAGGAGCGAATCGAAACGACGTCTGTCCTCGATGACGGTACACACGGCTCTGACTTATGAGGTACGTTACCCCTCCTTCCAGCATGCCTTCTTGGTGTAACGGTTAGCACACTCGGCGAGTATTTGAGAGGTCCATGTTCGAGTCCCGGCGACAGCATTGCTCATTTTTCACGTTTTCAGATTTAAAATAAACCTAATGTTTCTAAAGGGCACCTTAAATTAATAAATTCAAGTCTGTATGGTGAAGGAAGGAGATTACTTTGTAGGGATTTATATTTATTTTAACTAACGAATTAAAGTTTAATTTTAAAACTCTCCTATAAGCCTTCATTCCCCTAATTGACAGTGCCAGAATAGTTAAATTTTTAGCGTGCGTGAAGGAATGCAAATTTCTACTTTGAAGGAAGTATTTAAAAGCTGAGTTTTCGTAGGAGGAAAGAGAGTTAGGCTATAACCACCACCTCTGTAGCTCATAGTCTTACATAGTATTGGCACGAATTCCTTATTCTTCTTCCCAAATGTATATTCATTTGAAATAACAATAGTATTTTCTGTAATGATTCTAGCACTTTGTTTACCCATACTGCACATTGAATGTAACACCCTTGCTAGAATAACATTGCATAATTAATCTACCGGTAATCTTGTGATGAGTACTGTCGCTATTTTATATGTAGGAGCTCGTATGACATAGTCTGTATAAAGGGGTTTCGCACGCTTTAGCATTGATGTGTACTCACTCCGAAAGATATTTCGCGCACTTTACCACGGAAGTGTATTTACTACTGAAATACACTTACTACTGAAACGGACTCTTCATATTATTGAAATGTAATAATTAATTTTTCAGTAATCTCCTAACTCGCATTTTTGTATGGTATATTGTGTTATATAACTTGTATATAGTATTTTGTATGCCATTATGTACACTATACCCTTGAATGTATTGACTCCAGAATATCAGTAACACGTTAATCCAGATATGTATGTATTATATTTTATGTTGTAGTTGACATGAACAACGTTGTTATAATCAGTCTGCGCGTAATATTGTAACCTGCACTTTGTATGGTAATATGGTAACTGTATTGTATCATTTAGCTCGTAGTCTTCACATGTCATACACGTCGTACAAATCGTCCAACATATATCCGTACCTCTGGTATAACATCACTATTGCTAACGTCGTCTGGTCGCATAACAGTCTGTACATGTTATATTGTTTATATTCTCTTCCTCCGAGATGTAATGACTCCTGCTTTGTACATCATTTCATGCCAAAATAGTAACACTACATAACTATGTACATGCTGTATTAAGTTTTCAACTGTAACATTGCAATCTCTTCTCATATAGTAGTTGCACCATATAGTAATTTGCAAGTTATTTATTAGCTACTCATGACTGTATATTCCACTGCTGCGCTTTGCTGTATGTATTACATCCGCATTACTGTATTGAAGTGTACTATTTTTTCCTTATATGTCACATAATATGTGCACGCATTTTTAGTATGCGTATGAATATGTACCTCTGGTATCGTATCACTTGCGAAATAGTAGGGATGTCCAACAATCTGTAAATATTACGTATGTTATATAGTAGTTTATATCCTATTCTTCTAGATGTAATTACTCCTGCTATGTACATAGTACCATGCTTTTATTTGTTACTAGTTACATATGTTAATGTTGTTCTCTAGATAATGGTGGGCGTGGTGCTGTAGTGTTTAACCACTATGGAGAAGGAACAGTGCTCACTTCCCCCGTCAATTTTCACTTATCACTTACCTCTGTCGTAGATACATTTGCTTATTGCTGTTTCAAGTGGCTTAATTGCATTTATTGGCTGCCACTGGTTTCGAAAGGGGTTAACGTTACGAGACCTCTATTGGAGAAATTCGAAAGGGGTTTACGTTACGGGACCTCTATTAACCCTATTGGTTAGTTCTATTACTTGTTAATATCTTCAACTTTTAGTTTCATTATCTGATTTTCAGTTACCGCCCAAGCAGAGGCGAAGCTTGTTTTTCTAGTTGAAGCATTGTAAATTTTAAAGAACTAATAAAGGGTACTTTAACCCTTCTCTTGCGTAGTTACTACTATTCCAGTCATTCATACAGAAGTGCACCTGTTGGAGTCTACAACGTAAAAGAATGAAATTAAAAATGGAGTCCTCTGATCAGATAAATTTACTGACGGACGAAGCTTCATTTGTTAGATATTTGATTAAACACTTTTAAACTCGATAGTTATTTGCTTCTTTTATTAAAATTAACTGGCTTATTGAGTTCTAAAATATCTATAAAAGGAAAGTAACTCCGACAATAATACATAAATAAAATTTTTAAAAAGTCTGAAAGCTTTCAGATTTTACATGACGACCCAATGGACTTTTTGTAACCTTTTGTGTGTTACTTTTATGCTATGTGCACTTAAACCATAAACTTCAATTCAACAGCAGTATCGCAAAGTAATTTTAAAATGAGCACATTGTAGAGACATGAAGTTAATTGGAAAAGCCGGAAGTTAAGAGGAAAAATGAGCAAATGCCTTCGCCGGGAATCGAGCCACGGACCTCTGGAATACCGGCCCAGCGTGCAAAACCACTACACCATGAAGGCACGTTGGGAAAGTGGGAGAAATACCTTATAACATCTTTAGAATTTTCGATACACAGACTCGCGCGCTGGAGATAATTTCTTTTTCCGTACAGTGTTGCCATGGCTCGCTTTTGAAATCGTTGAGTTTATTAATCAAAAATTCGTTGAAGTGTTACAAAATAAGAAAGAGTAATGAAACAAATTTCGAATTTCAAATTAGGGCTTCCAGGCGCCCATATTCGGTGGAAGATTACGTTATTCAAAATTGTGTAGCTCTAGGTACCCTAGTTTTATCACAATGCGAGAAACATACATACATTTATGTAGATTCTTCATCATTTAATTTCTTCAAATAAAACACAGGGCTCTAATATTTGATGGAAAAAGTTTGAAAAAGGAACCGACATTTAAAGTTTCCAACGCAAAATGCCAAAACGAAATAAACACCCTTTTGAGCTAATAATGGAAGAAAAATTCTAAAAAAAAAGAAGCCTTGACCAAAGTCTTATTGGAACCAAAAAGAATTTTTATGTGTCAGCATACCAAGCAACATCTTCTGACAGCAGAACCTTGTAGAATTTCCGCTTCAAAAAGTTGTTACTTTAGGGTAATAAAATAATTAAAATTAAATTTGTATAGTAGTGCTAATATGAAAACAGCGTAAACAATTTAAGTTTGAAATACAGTTTTCACATCTTAAGCTAAACCTTTTACTATACGTGTCTTGAACGGTCCCTTCAAAGACGTATAAACGGTATTTACTAAATTTAAAAATTACTAGCTTGCTCCAGACAAAGCAAAGTGTATGAGTTCTGTGTACCCCTGAAAAGCGAATATATAGAAACATTTCGATATGAATGAAATCAATTCATTCTTTTCAAGCAACAACCCATTCGTAAATAAATTTTTATAGCCAAAACAAAAAGCAAATATTTTTGACATTTCAAATTAACAGGTTGAGGTCATGATTTAAATTTAATTCACATAACAACATTTTCTCAATATCAATGAAAGAACTAATGTGACATTAATATATCGTGTCAATTATACTAATCTAAAATTAAAAGTTACCAACAGCAGCTAGTTATTTAAAATGGTGATATTAGTGTACAATTTCCGACATACACTGACGCCACATGCAATTGCGTGCTTTCTTCGACGTCAGAATAGGATCTTATATAATAATAATATGTTTAGGGTTTGGCAATGCTATTTTTATTTCATATTTTGTAAAACTTCACAAATTTTTAATTAAGAAACTCTACGATTTGAAAGCGAGCAGTGGCAACACTTTTCGTAATTAAGCATTTTTATCTCCAAAGCGCGACACTGTTGCCACTCGGAAAAATGAGTGCGAAAATTAATATTTTTAGAGTTTTTAAATAAAATCTCGTCTGATTAAAGTCGTACGAGGATGAAAATGGTCGAAATGGCTTTCCACGAATTTTTGGAAACGAGAATATTATATTTAAAGTTTTTCAATGATATTTTTATTTCATATTTTGTAAAACTTACAAATTTTTTGCTAATAAACTCTACGATTTGAAAGCGAGCAGTAGTAACACTTTTCGAAATAAAAGAGATTTTTATCCCCAGCACGCCAGATTGTTGCCACTCGGAAAAATGAAGGCGAAAATTAGCGTTTTCGGAGTTATTAATTAATATCTCGGCTAATTAATGCCGTAGGAAGACGCGAATGGCCGAAACAGTTTTCGAAGAATTTTTGAAATCCGGGGGGGGGGTATCAGTTTCGAAACTCAACTTCCCGCCGTTCCGGAGAAGATAATGTCATATACAAACAGACAGACCCACGAGCAAAAATTTTCAGTATAGATTTCCCTTATAACAATGTGTAATCGTTTGAATTTATTCTCGCAATGCTTGCTGTCAGCAATGTAGTACCACCATTTCATGAGCAATATATTAGCTGATATAAAATCATTGGTGTAATCTGAAACAGTAAATATTACTGTTATTTTGTCACCAATAGTGTAATAAATTGCTTTCGTTCAATAGAAAAAATTATGAATATAAGTTTTTAGTTTCAGAAATCGTGTTCTGTACCACAGCCAACGTAAGTCCTTCGACACTATTAAATTTTCTCTTAAAATGGCAAAATGCATTTTTGGTGCTCTGAAAAACATTTTATAGCTTCTTGAAACCTTTATTTTTCCTGATTTGTCATCAGCAGTTTAGGAGTTACATTTTGAAGCGTGAATTTTAATTAACATTGTCTATCAAAGAACTCGATACACGATAGCCTCTGTTACCCTCTAATCAGAGATTAATTTTTAATTAATCTAAGTTACTGTATAAGATATTTCTCCCGCCTTCCTAGCCCACCAGCGGCCGAGCGGTAAAATCGCTAAACACTGGTAGTTCGGTCCGAGGTTCGAATCCCGCGAAAGGGCTGGCTGCATGAGCGTTTTCGTGGTTTTTCCCATGTGTAACGTGTATACGAACCAGTTTCCCTTAGAATATCCTTCACGAAGGCATCCATCCCCTTAGGCAGATAGCCCTAGTGTGCTTTGCCGTATTCTCAATACACCACATCTCCCGCCTTCCTTGCATACCTTCGGGTGTGGTGGTACGTATTCCAGAGGTCCGTGGTTCGATTCCCGGCGAAGTCGTTACTCAATTTTCACCTTGCCAGTTTCCAAGAAATAACCTAATGGCTCTACAGTGGAACCCAAAGAATCTCTAAGGAGAAGAAGTAGAGGTTCCCCGGGGCAAATGTGGCTCCGTCAGACCGAAGAGACACATTATGTATATCCCTGAAGCTTACTTTAAAGGGGCAAACCATTCCAAAGCTATCCACCCTCCGTACCTCACTGCGCATGTGCGAAATAACATCAGGAGGCAACAAAGCAGCATCAAAGAATGCAGCATGCCGTCGGCCATGTTAGCAATCTTTTACCACGTTGTTCGAAAACGTTCTTTGTTGTTGTAGTCAGAGGTACTTGGTTTTAGCTATGTGAAATTCTTTTAAAGTCTTTTTAAATGTAATGCTGTAAGTGAAATGGTTTTGGCTATTGGGTGAAAACTTTGCTCTTGGTTTTCACAATGGTCATTCTAAATAATTGTCTAAACGTATTTTCATGGTAATTTATTTTTAAAGTTGTTGTCGGATAATTATAATGTATTTCAGTGTTTAAATTTGCTTTTAAAATTTCACTGTAAAATTTTAACTATGGATCCATAAAAATTTATTACGTTTTGTATGGCATGTGTTTTCCCCCCTTTTTAAGTTTACAGAAGAAAAGAATTAAGAAATTTATTTCATTTAAATTTTGTCTTCGTACGGCTCGCTGTTTAAATTGAAAGTAAAAATTGGACAGGATTTCTATAATTCGCCCCAAAATTCCAACTAACATCCTTTTGCTCATAAAACTCCAGAAGTATATGAAAATAAAACATTTTGAGTTATTTCAAAGTAAAATATTTACTATCTCCTCGAACTGCGCTGTTTAAATTTCACCCTGCGCTGGTGTTTCACTGCATAGCCGTGGCTCTTCGGTACAGCGGCGCAGAGGCGAAACAGGTTTACATTGCGTCTATGGAAGCTTTCATTCTTCTCCTTAGAGATTCTTTGGTGGAACCCGAATTAAAAGGGTGGTGGATGATGATTCTTCACACCTAGGATTTAGAGATTGTGTCCTCTAAAAACCCCAGTCGCCCTTTAAAATGGCAGTATATAAGTTATTTCTCCCGCCTTCCTAGCATGCCTTCGTGGTGTGGCCGTCCGCGCGCTAGGCGAGTATTCCAGAGGTCCGTGGTTCGATTCCCAACGAAGGCGTTGCTTATTTTTCATCTTGCCTGCTTCCAAAATATACCTAATGACTCTATAACTATATAGATTACATTAAGTAAAGTTAGTTTCATTTCCGTATTTTTAATGGTATTTTTAATGGACTAATGTGAATTTCGTCTCCGCGAACTCGGTATTTTTAATGTTATATATTGGTAAATTGTGCATTTTTTACTTTCCGATTGATTGAATTATGTTTTTCGTATCTTCCGGTTAAGGTTATATGCCTTTAGTTAATCTGCAAGCAACAGTTGTAGAATATCAACAAATTAAAAGTTGTTTAGGTTCGGCGAAGACTAATTTTTTTTTATAATAGCAGTAGTATTTGTTTACATTTGAAACTTAACAGAATAGTGAATTCAGTTTCTGCAACTTCAGTGTCTTTTTGCCGGGTGGAAACAAAAGTAAACGTTCAGTTTTGTGCATTGCAAAATCTGCCCTTCCCCTCCCTCCAATCCAATTGCTTGCTTTTGCGTAGAAACTGTAATTTTAATTGTAAAAATTCTTTTTTTAAATTTTTTTAACTATATTTGGTGTTTTAAGTTTAGTTTTTAAATTTTGAATTAAGATATTTTGAGGTTTTAAGCATTTTTGCCTTGCCGCGGAGTGAGAACTGAATTAATTGAATGAGAAAGCGATCTCTAATGAATTTCTAGGAAATAAGTTTAAATGAATCCAGCAAGAAATGCGTATGATTTAATACTGCATACAAAGAAGCCATGTACTGTCCGCATCAGACGCTTTAGTATTTATTTTAGAGATTAATAGAAAATATAAACAATATAAATTTCTGGACCAAAATTGATAACTTCCTACATCTATAATATTTTATTTATTGAGATCACTTTATCGAATACTAGCGAAAGTACTCGATGCCAATTAAGTTAGATTGAGAGTAATGCATCTAACAACAGAGAGAACAATAACGCTGTAATCCTTCTCTAATAACGATGCAAAAAAATATGACTCATAGTCAGACATTTTTCACTGTGATGCGATATGGAACCCACATAAAAAATGTCCGTAGAAAAATAAACGAATTCGCTCTCATTATATTAGCAACAATTGCACTCAGTTTTTAAGGGTTTTCGTTTTTCTAATCGAATGTTCTTAAAGGCTCAAGTTCCATCCAATGTTTCACCTGCATTCAATTTTAGCCGATTGAATGTGGCAAAACATTTTAGTGGATCGTAAATCAATAACAAACTGTACGATTTGAAAGCGAACAGGAACAACACTTTTCGAAAGAAAGCATTTTTACCTCCAACGCACGAGATTGTTGCCACTCGAAAAAATGAGTGCGAAAATTAGAGCTTTCAGAGTTTTTAATTAATATTTCGGCCGATTATAGTCGTACGAAGATTGGAATAGCCGAAATGGCTTCTTAGGAATTTTTGGAATGGAGAATAATGTATTTAATGTTTGGCAATGCTATTTTTATTTTATCGTAAAACTTAGAAATTTTTTATTAACAAACTGTATGATTCGAAAGTGAGCAGTGGCAACAACTTTCGAAATAAAGCAGATTTTCATCTCCAGCTTGTGACACTCCTGCCACTCGGAAAAATGAGGGCGAAAATGATCGTGTTTCCGAGTTTTTAATTAATATCTCTCATTTTATTTACTATTTTTTTGTCAAAAAGGGGACGTCGACCTTTTCCAGACCCAGAAAAGAATTGCAGAAAGTTTGGTAACGATAGCTGTAGTTAACCCATTAACCGCTGGTGTTGCGTTGACGCAACGGTCAAAGTAAATGAGTATATAAATATAACTACCTAATATATTTTATACCAGCAGATGATTTTGTGCAGGGAATATTATGAAAATTATTTATGTAAAAAATATTTGCCTTCAACAATCATTTTGTTTATAATAATTAATCTCATACTTTAAGCAAAATTTTCGACCAGGTATTTTTGCTGAAAATATTTAACGAAAGAATCGCCGTCTTTATGAGTGATTTATTTTTAGTCAAGGTCACCGTTTATCAGAACATTACATCAGTCAGATGTTTATATTTGTGTTGGGAAGGAAGGGAAAACAGGTGTTGCGTTGACGCAACGTCAGCAGGAAACGGGTAGTCAATCTCCTTTTCACTCATTCCTTTCGATGTTCTGGTTCATGTTCTGGTTGTTTAAAAATGCCTAGAACGATGTATCTTACATTAGAAGAAGCTCTTCAAATATTTTTTGATGAAGAAACAGATTATGATAATGTTAATAATGACCAGAAGGAAACTGATATTGTTGTTGTTCCCCCAGAAATTGCAGAGGCTAGTGACGAAGAAGAAAGGAATGGCAATATTTTAAATAATGATAATGATATTTTGCCAAATTATACTGCCGGGGAAGTTGAAATTCACGTAAGAAGTAAGTTTCAGCCTTCTAAAAGCAGTTATAGTCATACTAAAAAGTTTAAAAATCAGAAGACTGAAATCTTGAAGTGGATAAAAAAGGAACTGTTAGTTATGTCTATCTAAACTTACTAAATATCACCACTTTTTACTACTGGAAATATAAAGTCTCTTTTAGATTTCAGACGCGAGAATGCATTATTTCTTTTGCAAACTCCTATTGAGAGTGTAGAATTAGCCAGAAATAGGTCAGCAACAGGAAGACCTAGTAAATTCAGCATTCAAAAACCATTTCATGGAGATGGTAGACATTTTATCGTAAAGTCCGTTGATAATAAAAGACTTTGTTGTAAAGTGTGCCATAGCCAGACTGTTTATAGATGCAAAGTATGTAATGTAGCTTTACATCATGATCGTAATCAAGCTTTTCATGCTTGAATTTTTCAAATGAAATAATCTGTATTTGTAAAAGAAATACAATGTATATTTTAATATTAAATTAATTACAAGTAAAGTGATTTGTAGATTTATAAAACGTTATACAACTAAAAAGTAATCCTGCGCTCCACTCAAAAGAAACATCACACGAGTACAATCCTACTCACTAAACATCTGTAGTCTTATTCCGCTGACGTTGCGCGAACGCAACACTCGCTTTTACCCCAGGTAAGAGCATTTTTTTTTTATTTTCAATGTAAATTTATGTTATAAATGCTTAATTTAATATTTGTTATTATTTTCGTGAGAAAAGAAAGATTCCTTGTAGTTTTGGCGGTTAATGGGTTAATAGAGGGCAGACTTTCTTCTTTATTATTATACAGGTAATAACATTTAATCTCGAGCCATTTAATTTTTACATGCACTTTTAACCATTCGAATTATCATTGCTTGCATATAAGGGTAGTTTCTTTAATAAATAATAATTTATAAACCTGTAATACATCATAGAGCTTCTAGCAACGGTTGTGAACATGTAGTTTAATAAATTCCTCCACGACTACAATAGCGTCGGCGCAAGGATGAAAAATGTTCCAGAAAATAACTAACTCTTCCCGTCCTTTTAACACTGCAGATAAGCCGTAATGCCAAAAAACAAAAGCCCGAAGTGGCCATAGCAAACTGATACCAACGTCGATGTATAAAATAAGCGGAAAAGAGCAGTATCGTGTTTTCGTTCGGGGAGGGGATTGTGCCCCGGCTCGGTCTAAAATAGAAGGGGGCGGATGAGTGATTATGTATCGACCGGGGCTAGCTAACAGCGGAAGCGGTGATGTTTGGGGGTAGGTGGCCGTTTTTTAAGCTCTTTTTTTATATTTTTTTCTGATTAGCGCATTGGGAGACAGGAAAGACACAATGGTGGCAGGCATTCTTTCTGGCCAGAACATTTGTACGCCGTCTCCAGCATAACAATGACTATCCTGAACTAAGCATTTGTGTATAGTTTATGTTCCTTATTTTTTTAATCGAGATAATGTGGATATCTTCGTAGAAAGTAGCTTATTTTAGTACAAAAAGTTGTCTTCTTTCGTGGAATAAGAATGCGCAGTAGAAATGAAACTGAATAGTGTTACTTTTTGTTTTCCAGCTTATTTTTTCCCCTTCCTCTGTTAGCATAACCATGCGAAACATTTTCCATACTCTGGTTGCCTAAAATTTTTATATCTTTTGACTTTCTTTTACGAAGTAAATGAAGTATTGTAATCGCGAAAATGTTCGGGTATCATATTTAACGAAAGTATCCATTTCAACCGCTATCGACAGTTATAACTATGTTTTTGCATGGCATTGTAAGGATTTTAAGTTTTACTAACGTTTATTGACCCAAAGGGGCTTTGTCCTTGAAGGATTATTGTTTCGTTTTGCTATTTTGCGTTGGTTCACTACAAATGTCCGTTTCACTTTTTCAAACGCCCACCAGCGGCCGAGCGGTAAAGTCGCTGAACACTGGTAGTTCGGTCCGAGGTTCGAATCCCGCGAACAGGCTGGCTGCATGGGCGTTTTCGTGGTTTTCCCCATGTGTAACGTGTATACGAGCCAGTTTCCCTTAGAAAGTCCTCCACGAAGGCATCCCTCATCTTAGGAAGATAGCCCTCGAGGCTTTGCCATACTCACACACACACATATTCACTTTTCAAACTGTTGCCACACAACAGTTTGAAAAATCTGCATAAATGTTTGTCTATTTCTCGCATTGTGATAAAACAACGGTACCTAGAGCCATCGAATTTTGAATGACGGAATCCTCCTACAAATATGGGCATGTGGAAAGCCAAATTTGAAATTTGGAATTTGTTTTATGCTCGATTTCCTATTTTGGAAAACTTTAACGAATTTTTGATGAACAAACTCAAGGATTTCAGAGCGAGCAATTTTGTACAGAAATAACATTTTATCTTCAGCGCGCGAGACTCTGTATCGGAAATCCTAAAGATCCGCTCATTTTAAAACTATTTTAGGATATTGCTGTTTAACTGAATTTTATTGTTTAAGAGCGAAGAACGTGATATTTAAAAAATAAATGAAACACACAAAATGTAAAAAAAAGCTCCTTTGGACGTAATTTAAAATTTGAAACTTTCAGATTTTTTTAAAATTTTAAAACTTTACTCTCCTTTTTTATTTTCCACTTCTGATCAGAATAAACGCGGTTAGTTTTAGTTATGCAAACTGTTAAGTATTTAAGTTGTGGCTTTTAGTCAAGAAGGAGTTAGAGAGACAGAGAGAGAGACTTCTCGCTATGTTACGTCGCGCCCGTTTTCCAGTCAGTTGCTGTTCGCTTTTAAGGCCAGAATTTAGTCCTCTTGATACTCGACACGTATAAGGTACAGGGGTTGGACAAAAATATGGAAACACCTTTAAAAAAACATGTTTCTTTGCTTAATATGGCGTAGGAAACCCGTTGGCATCCAAAACAGCTTGCAGTCTTCTCGGAAGAGATAAATACAGTTCCTGTATGTTTGCCAAGGGAATATTATACCATTCTGCCTGCAAAACGGTGGCAAGTTCAGATAACGATGTTGGCGGTGGATAACGAGAACGCACTTTCCGTTCCAATGTAGACCACAAAGGTTCGATAATATTCAGGTCTGGTGACTGTGGTGGCCAGGGGAGATGGGGCAACTCATCCTCGTGCTCAGAAAACCAGTCTTGGACAATGTGAGCTGTGTGAACAGGGGCTTTGTCGTCTTGGAAGACACCATCACCATCGGGGAAGAAAGTTTGTACCATGGGAGGAACTTGAACAGCCAAAATGTTTACATAAGTCTTGGCAGTCATGTGCCCTGACACAGTTATCATGGGGCTAGCAGAGAATCACGATATGGTTTCACTCTTGGCAACAAGCAGTCTGTATTATAGGCTTGAGATGGCGTTCTCCAGACGTAAACTCGGCCAGAAGTGGGAAACAATGTGAAAGAAGACTCGTCAGACCATATTACTCGCTTCCACTGCTCTATAGTCCAGGCTTTATGACTTAAACACCCCCTTTTCCTGTTACGGGCACTAGCATCACTGATGAGTGGCTTCTCAATTGCAGCACGGCCAGCAATTCCCTGTTTATGAAGCTCCCTTCTAATTGTTTTGGTACTCACAGGGTGCGGTAACACAACATTCATTTCAGCAGTAACTTTTGCAGCTGTGGTCTTATTTTTCGTCACAATTGCCCTTAATGATCGTCTGTCACGATCACTCAGGACACACTTTCGTCCGCGCTGTGATTTAGCAGATGATGTTTTTCCGCTTATGCGGAATAAATCTTCGATACAGTACCTCTTGAAACACTAAACACCTCGGCTACCTTGCTTACGGAAGCACCTACCATACGTGCCCCAACAATTTGCCCACGTTCGAAGTCTGTTAACTCTGACATAATGCAATGAAAACCTCACATAACAGTATTCTGACAACAACTGAACTGTTTAGCACATTTACGAAGTTGTATAGGTGGCGTCAGTAGTCAAAAACGCCAGCGCCACCTACATATTTCATTAAAATCAATCTTTCGTTTCAAACATGCATTTCACAAGGTGTTTCCATATTTTTGTCCATCCACTGTATTTCTTCCGCTTTCTTGGAATGCCTTCGTGGTGGGGTGGTCTGCACTCTCGGCGCGTATTCCAGAGGTCCGCGGTGCGTTTCCCAGCGAAGGCGTTGCTAATTTTTCATCTTACCTGTTTCCAAAATACCTAATGTCTCTACAGTGGCGCTCGAACTAAAAGGGTGGTAGATGATGAATCTCCACACCCAAAATTTGGCGATTGCGTCCCCTAAAAAACCATAGTCGCGCTTTAAAAGGGGGAGTGTATAAGGTACTTCTCTCCCCTTCTTGGCATGCCTTCATGGTGGGCTGGTCTGCACGCTCGGCGCGTATTTCAGAGGTCCGTGGTTCGTTCCGTGGTTACGTTGCTCATTTTTCACTTATCCTGCTTCGAAAAATACCTAATGACTTTAGAAACATATTGTAGTTTTCCCGCATTCTGCGTACTACATACGTAAAGATAAAAAGGCCAATCTTCGCGTTGCTAATCTTTTTAAAGTATTTGAGTTTAATTCTTATCTAATATAGTTAGTTTGTAGTTCTTATTTTTACGATTCAGACCACAAGCACTGGTCTTTATATCCCGAACAGCTGTAAACTGTGAGGAACAAAGGGTAATTAAACCCTTCCCTTTTTGTGTTGTATCTTCTACAATTTTAGGAACATAGTTTTGAGTAATTTTGTTGTGCACCTCTCTTTTTGGTTGCAATCGGCCGCCCCAAAGGTATATATATATATTAACTGCATTTTCTTTCCTCCCAAAATTTTGGTACAATACTTTTAATACTATTGTTTAAATAGTTTTAAATTACTTTGATGGCCAATTTTACTACTTTTATTAATAAATCGGGCCTTTTCGTTTTTCGTTGTAGCTTGATCGCCCTCTAGCTTGAATTACGACTTTTATTAACAAATGACTGTTTTCCTTTTTACTCTTACTTTTGTGCCCATGTTCAGTAGTTTTAGCTGAATTAGCCATTTTCCCTTTTAGAAACAATTTTTTCTTCAAACAACTTGACTGACGCCATTTTAAAATATTTCCACGTTTTTCCGAGTCTTCCGACCCCCATCGAAAATTAGGGACTAGTTACAGCCAACGGACAGTCTAATCGCATCGGCTGATGCACAGTCACATTGTTCCCCCCTACTTACGTCACACGACGTGTGGGATGGCGCAGAAGGACGCAGAGGGGAATTACGACCCCTTTTCAACTTAGTTTTACGAGGGAGAGCTCTGCATAGCAACAGGTCTGTTTTTTCTGTTTCTTTTACTAAAAAACTTTTTTCTTGGTCTTAGCAAGACCCACTGTGTTTGTTTTCATTTAAATTTAAATTCAGATTTCTAAATTTTATAAAGGTATAATTCTTTAAGCTTGCAGGTCCAGCCCGTCAGTTATTGTATTTTTTGGACTATCAGCAGACTGCTATTTATTTTTATTTTTATCTTGATTATTAATGTAAATCGGAATTGTTTTTACATATTTTAACACCTTAATGTGTCATTTTGTGCGGACGCGTCGGGAAATTGGAACAGAGAATTGAGACTAATAAATTTTCTAAGACACTTCGTCTATTTAATTAAATTTTGTAGCGCAAAAGTTTCAATTGTCTGTTTCGGCGAAACGCGTAATGGAGTTAGCTTAATTCGACGTTCAATTAGAAATTTCCCTTGAAAAGCCAGATTGGACTTCGAATTCAGCTAATTTACAATTTTCCGCTTTATATTTTTATATGTTTATGTTTGTTTTATGTTTTAACTTAATTCATCGTTTGGTTTTCCTATGTTTCACTTTTCAATTGTCTCATCGATAGGTATTTTACTGTATTTTTTGCCATTACTAGTTTCCAACGCTTAGTATTTTACTGTGTTTAATTTCTCGTGTAGCATAATTTTTCACCCTTCAATGACATTAATGTTTTTTTTTTTTTAAATGTGTTGAACTTTTCTTGGTGCCACAGCTCCTGGTAACTTTTTGGCGAGCTTTCTACAATTTCTAATATTTTTAATTTTGCTGCATATTGCGAAAAAAAAATTATTTAGACCAAATTGGTCTTACAGTAGTACTAACTATCTTGCTTGTTAATATATATATATATATACCCACTCTGTTATTCGGCTCAGTGATCTCAGTTTCTTTATTCTTATATGTTTGTAAATTGTGCGTTTTTTGCTTTGTTTTATTAATGAGTGAATTCTGTTGTTCTTATCTTCCGGTTAAGGATTTTATACCTTTAGTTAATCTGCATGCATAGTTGTAGAATAGTCAACAATTTAAAAGTTGGTTAAATAGGTTAATCTTAATTTTTTTCACCGTAGCAGCTATATTTGTTTGCATTTGAAACTTAGTAGAATGGTAAATTAAGTCAGTTTCTGTGCCTCCGGTGTCTTTTTGCCGAGTGATACTTTCAGTTTTGTGCACTAAAAAAATCTGCCTTCTTGCTCGCTCTCCGAATTGCTTGTTTTTGCGTAGATTTTTGCATTGTTATTTTAATTGTAAAAATTGTCTTTTTAATTGTTTTAACTGTATTTGGTGTTTTTCAACTGTTAATGAAAATATTTACATATTTTTGTTTTGCTTCTAAGTGAGAACTGAATTAATTGAATGAGAAATCTATCTCTAATGAACTTAAAGGAAATAAGTTTAAATGAAATGCAGCAAAAAAATGCGTACAGTTTAATATTCCTTACAATGAAGTCATCTGGTGTCCGCATCGGATTTTTTTCTCTTTGGATAGGGGATATATATGATATAAAACATATAACTCAAAATTATAACTCGAATTATCAATAGCCGCGTAATACGTTATTTTAATTTATATGCCTTCCCTCTTCGTTCTTTAAAATACGAATTGTTTATATTAATTTTTCTGGACTGTATCTTACCAAATTAATTTACATCACGCCATCTTATGTGAATGTAGCATTGTATGTATTTTTTCCACAAATTCATATTAAAGATCCTTTGACTACGCAATAACGAATCTCTAAGTTATTACAAACACACATACTATATACGTTACCGGCAAATTGAAAGACTGAAATCCGGCATTGAAAAGATTGAAATCCGGCATTCTAATAGAATGCCTAGGCATTATCGCTAGGATGTGATGTTTGGAGGAGGGAAATGACCTTTATTTATCCTGTTAAAGAAAGCGTAAGTACTATCCAGCATTACGTCACGGACGCTGAGTTATTTCTCATACCTCATGAAACCTTATTCGAATACTGGACACGGACGACGTGACAGAATATTGAAAGAACATTCAGCCTAATACAGAAACGTTACACATAACGATATTGAACTGAACTGAATAGCTACTTTTGTAGGCACTGGCAGAAAAAAACGAAGAGGTATTAAAAAGGGCTTTGTTGGGGAACTTATGATTGTTTCGTATGTAATTTCCGTCGTCGAGTAGATTTTACTGATTCCTAGTCTCACCTAGATAGAAAATACAAATTTATTATGTTGTATCAAAGTCGTCTCACTATCGTTTTTTACATATTTCGAACAACAGTTTTTTAATGGCACTCTTTCATTAATTCTTCAAAATAACATTTGCATTTTTGAGGAATGAATATCTTTTAAATAATAACTTTGTAGAGACATTAGGTATTTTTTTCAAAGCGGGATGAGAAAAGAGAAATGCCCTCACCGAGACTCGAAACACGGACCTCTCGAATTCGCGTAGAGCGTGCTGACCAATACACCACGAAGGCATGCTAATAAGGCGGGAAAAATACCTTATATACTCCCCCTTTTAAAGGGCGAGTGGGGTTTAGAGGACCCAGTCGCCAAATCCTGGTGGTGAAGAATCATCATTCACCACCTTTTAGTTTGGGCGCCACTGTAGAGTCATTAGGTTATTTCGAAGCAGGAGAGATGAAAAATGAGCAATGCCCTCTCCGGGACTCGAACCACGGACCTCTCGAATGCGCGCTGAGTGTGCTTAGTACTACACCACGAAAGCATCCTAAGAAGGCGGGAGAAATACCTTATATAACTTTATCATAAGCGTTTTTTCATACTTTGCCTAAAGAGCATTTGTCATTCTGCCTGGGTATTATATACAATGCCTAGGGAAAGTGTGTAATAATTCACATATTTCATACTTTACCCAAAACCATTCCGCATTGTATACAGTGCTTAGGCATTGTATAGAATACCGGCATTTCACACTTTGTCGGTAACATGCACACAGAATTTGTAACCTCACACCGAACAAATCCGCAGCAGTATCTATATAGTATATATATAAAGAAGAAAGTATGTTTTTTTGTCCTCTAATAACTCAGTAACTACTATAGCCCTCGTCACCAAACTTTCTACAATTCTATTCTGTGTCTCGGAAAAGGTCGACGTCCATTTTTTTCCAAGAAAAGTTGTTAAAAGTCAGAAATATTAATTAAAAACTCAGAAAAGTGATCATTTTCGTCCTCATTTTTCAGAGTGGCAGCAGTCTCGTGAGCTGGAGATGAAAATCTGCTTTTTTTCGAGAGTTGCTACCACTGCTCGCTTTGAAATCCTAGAGTTTGTTAGTAAAAAAATTTCTAAGTTTTAGAATGCAATAAAAATAGCGTTTCCAAACATTAAATACATTATTCCCGATTCCAAAAATTTGTGGGAAGCCATTTCGACTGCTCCGATCTTCGTACGACTTTAATCGGCCGAGATATTAATTAAAAACTCTGAAAGAGCTAATTTTCGCACTCATTTTTCCAAGTGGCAACAGTCTCGCGCGTTGGAGATAAAATGCTTTATTTCGAAAAGTGTTGCTATTGCTCGCTTTCAAATCGTAGAGTTTGTTCATCAAAAATTGATAAGTTTTACAAAATCTATATATATATATATATAATAGAATGTCCGTTTGTTGATTGTTCGTGTTATTGATTTCTGATCCATTATGATGCATTTAATCGATTAGAATTGCATTTAGGTGAAATATTGGATGGAACTTGAGCTTTTACGACCATTGGATTAGAAAGGCGAAAATCATTCAAAACTGCTGCCCTTGTTGCTGATATCATCAGAGACAATTAGCCTATATTTGCATGGATATTTTTATATGGGTTCTACGTATATCGCATCAGACTGAAAAATGTCTGACTATGTGTCGTATTTTTTGCATCGCTAGTACTTCAATAAAACGACATGCACTGAGAGTTCTGAGTTACATTTCGAGAATTCAAAATCAGTTGAAATCTCTTGTCATTTTCAGTATTAAAGCTTCCAGCACCTACTTTAAGTTGGAGATTATGTGTCTCTACAGGACTGCAGCTATCTCTCCAACTTTATATTGAGAGGAGAATAAAGAATATTTTGAAAGCCCACCGCTGTCTATAGTGGTCGGAAGTCGGAAAATCCGATCAAGGTCATAAATCCGGATTGATACCACTGCGGATGCGGATATTGGTCTCCAAATGGCTGAAGTTACGAAAAGTTAAGAGAGGGAAAACATAACTCATATCGTCTCCAAAATGGAGAAATATCTACGAAGAAAATTTCTGTTGCAGGTCGTAAAGAAGCTCTTACTCGATTTTGAACATATCGTGTTAGATTTTCATGTTATTTTCAAATTCAATTTCTGCATTTGCAGATTTGCGTTGAATTCTTTCTAATATCATATTCAAACTGAGACTGTCTTTAAATAGATTATTATATTATACTCGTCGTCTAATACGCTGCGCAATTTCCAATTTGGACAGCGCATAACAACCCACCATTTTTGCCCAGTTAATTGGGGTCAAAATGTATATATTACGTTTAATACACTTTCTTAGGGAAACAGATATTTAATTTTCGAAGCAATCTTTCCTTTTCATTTGAATTACCTTTCTTTTTGACTTTACGCTTAAAGAAATAATCGTTAAATTTATAACAATAGTTCGTATTAAACACACACTTTTTATTTTTGCATTAAAGGAGCCTTTTTTTTTCTCATATCACTGTCAGAGACCAGTGACATGACTTAAATATTCTTACTTCCTTATACGAAGAAATTTGTACTTCTTTGTTAGAAGTAAAGAAAGTATTGTAATCGCGAAAATTTTCGGGCATCATATTTCAACGAAAGTATCCATTCTGATGCCCATCGAATGCAATTTAACGATGTTTTTGCGTGACATCTGCATGTAAGGACAGAATTAAGGGCTCTTTTTTTTTCCCCGAATGAATTATAAAACTAATTTAAAACAGATTCAGAAAAGATTTTTTTCACGGCATCTGTACGTATGTATGTATATCGCATAACTCAAAAACGAGTAGCCTCAGAACGTTACAATTTTGTATATAAGACTGTTATAGTAACATGTAGTTGTGCAAGTCCCTTTTTCGTTCAATCTGTCGAATAAATTATATATATATATACATTCTCGTACGATATATATATATATATATGTGATGTATCAGCTTTAGTCGTAGCTTAAATAATCAGACGATAAGTTTAAAAAACAGGATCCATTTATTATTATTCAGGGGAAATAGCAGTTACAAAAATCAGATATCCGAAGTAAATAAAAAAAATTACTAATAACTTTTTGAATGAAGTTTACTGCATCGTGACATTTAAGAAAAAGCTCCCGATATTCCTTTTGCGAGTCCTTTTATAGCCTCTGGAAAAGGCGGATCTTCAAAGAAATGACTTCAGCCTCGTCAGCCAATCCAGTGCGCTTTAAATAATTCCAGAACATTCTACAACTGTACGTGTAGAAAAGGCGGGAAAAACAACTTGACTACGGGGCTGTGGATTTAATTCCACGTACTTTCAAATAAGAGAACGTCGCCATTAAAAATGAAAAGAACGTACAGTTAGAAATTTAAGTATATTCTTGACTATGGAATTTCATTATTTATAGATATATATATTCTCAACATATGATCTTAAATTCACTTATAGCGAAATCGCGTTATTCTACTACTTGCACAATTGCTGCAAAGTAAGTTAATAATAATTTATTTACTAAAGAAATATTGATTATATTATCTCATAAGATTAATTTTAGTAGAATTATCTTAAAAGAGTGAATCCGTAGATAGTAAGTTCAATTCCGAAAATTAATTTAAAGTAACTTGAATTTAAATTGTTAAAAATGTTTAACGGGACTTGAATTAAATAATGAAAAACAAAATTTCAATTGTAGAAAGAAATAAATTAAAAGCAAGTAATTAAGTTAAAAGCAAGTAATCATTGCCATTGATCGGAAATTAGATGAATTTTCAAGGGGAACAAACCAACTCATTAAATAACATATATATATTTTCTTACTGTATATATATAGAGTATATAGTACATTTATATATACATTTATATACACAGAGACAGAAGCGCGTTATAAATAAATCCAGGAGCTTTTTTCCCACATAGAGGATAAATCCTACCTCTAATAAATAACTGTAATGTTTTCAGTTATTCCAACACATCGTGGGCGAATGGTGAGGCTATTCCATTACACGTTCTGGCAGATGGTTGACGAACCTGGGATGATTGAAGTACGGAGAAACATGACGACTCGGGACTTTTCGCTTTTAACAGCAAGCATATCTTTATTTTAATTTAGAGCAGATAACTTTTTCCAGATGGAGTTAATCAAATAACTTATTCAGTAATTGAACTATTAGATAAGACTGACTTAAAACTTTAATACGTCATAACGTTCTAACAAAGAAAGAGGAGCATAGCGGAAGCGTTAGCAGGACGAAGGCGAGAAGGCATCTATTTAGGAGAACTTATGACGCAGCATTTATATGAAAGGTTATGTAACAGAGTAGCTTCTAGAAAAATGTAGAAAAACTTATGACGCAGCATTTATATGAGGAGGTTTTGTAATAGGTGCGAATGTTCTGGAAGGTACTGGTTTAGGGGAACATCCTAAATTGCAGAAAATTAATTAAAGGTTGCTGGTTCGCAAAAAGCAAAGCCATCGTATTTTTTTTTTATATTTTACATCTCCCCCCCCCCGTCAAAAAGAGAGGCCGGGGTGAGAAAAGCATTAGTACAGGAGTGAAGCAAAAGTATGAGAAAAGACATGAAAACATCCAGAACATAGCGTACAAGCTTTAACTATGGCCTATCATAGTTCATGACTTTCTCATATAAAATTTTGACTTTATAGCATATGAAAATTTTGAACATTAAAACTATGAGTTATAAATAAATATACAATATATGAATAATTTTAAAACTATAACATAATAAATATGGAATACTGATAAATAAATAAGTTATAATTACAAAAGTCCTCAATTTTGTTTTTTGAGAGTCCTTTTCATAAAAAGAGTTCGAATAGAATGAAAATATCTGGTAAAATCTCTAAATGCCAGATAGTCCACAAATATGATGCATGTTGATAGTTCACAAATATGATGCATTTCTTTCGCTGAATATGTTTTCATAATAGTAAGCTTTGATTAGAAAGTATTTAAAATTTTTCTTCCTTCAGATAAAACTTAGAAAAGAAATAGATTATACAATTTATGAATAATATATTATGTGCATTTTTTCGTCTCATCGTAGGCAATTAAAGACTGACATATTTTACACTTCAATAAAAATATTATAATTATTCAAAAAACAATTCAATATAAATAATACAATTATACACTAGAACGTGAACACTTTGACTTGAAAACTATGGCATGTCCTCGCCAACAGATCAGCGTGATTACTTGCTGATGGTTGGGAGGTGCTAGGTACAAATATCGAAAACCCTCCGTTGCCTAATACAAGGTAACTGGTTTTTGGCATTGTACATTACCTCAAAGTGGTTTTAGAAAAATAAAAGATCATATAAAATCAAAATTATAAGACAGATAACTTGTATAATCAAGTTAAAGTCTGTTTTATAATTTTGTAAATTAGAAACAAATACTATCCTACAATAAGAAGAAAATTTTTGCTACAAAATAATTCAAATTATGTGAAAAATATAAAAGGTCAAGATCGGGAGAATAATTTGTCATAGTCGGGAAAATAACTTGTCATAATTAGGGTTTAAGTCTAAATCAGGTATTAAATGTCATAATCAGAAAGATTTTTAATAGAGAATTTTGAAAAATTAATTTTAATTTTGAAAAGAGATAGGAATTCTACTGTTTCTGACAGTTAACTTAAACTCACTTGCTGGATTAAAAGCTTGCTGGATTCCTGGCCAATAATATTGTGGAGATAACAAATTTAGCATAGATGATACACCAATATGACCAAATTGTATATGGGCCTTTTCAAGTAATTTCGTACGTAGAGACATGGGTATCACAATTTTGTGCAATCCCTGTTTTTTGATAGTTAAGACATCATTCATTTTCCTATACTTAGTATTACAAACATTATCTAAATTTTGATATTCTTTTATTTCTTCTAATGATAATAAATTAACTTGTAATCTTAAATGTTGGCACATAAGGATTTCTAGAGAGCATGACAGCTTCAACATTAGTAGATCTTTTGGTACTTTTCCGTTTCACCGGCGCAAAGCTCGCCAAGCAGACTTTATTGGCGACAACATACAGTGTACACATAAAAAATGGTAACGAATGTTAGTTCTATGCATTTTTTTATTTTGAAGGCTTAAACATTTTAATATCGTTTAAAATTTTGTATAAAGCCAATAAATAAAGACAATAAATTTGTAAAAAGATATTAATTTAAGTTTGCTATGCTTTTATGGTTCAACATCCTGATTCGCCTTTTCATATAACGTGACCCCAAGTGATCTGATCTCACGTAAACTATGCTACAAAAATCTAATTCTCTCAGTAATTATCTACAATAATTCCAAGTTTAATCTTAATTCGGAATAAAAGTTTAAATGCAAGAATTATTTCAATTCGTACGAATAGCTTACTCAGAAATTATGTAAAACCGTAGTGCTTTATTTTGCTAGTGCATTCTCATTAGAATTGATGAATTTAACCCTTGATTTTGCCTTTTCTATATTTTCGCTATCGGGTGAAGGCTCACCAGCGGCCGAGCGGTAAAGTCGCTGAACACTGGTAGTTTGGTCCGAGGTTCGAATCCCGCGAACGGGCTGGCTGCATGGGTGTTTTCGTGGTTTTCCCCATGTGTAACGAGCCAGTTTCCCTTAGAAAGTCCTCCACGAAGGCATCAATCCCCTTAGGCAGATAGCCCTAGTGTGCTTTGCCATAATTAAATACACACACACACACACCATACACACGCCTTCGGGTGAGCGGTGTGATTGCATCCTAATTGGCTTAATTACCGCGAATGGCCTTACGGCATAAAACTGAACTATGCCGTAAAAATTCTATGTAATTGTATGCCAATATTGAAAGAAACAATCAATCTGATAAGAAATGGCCGCGACTTGTTTTGAAAATGAGGCGTAAGGTTACCAGCGAGAATATTCCGTTAGGCATCGGTTGTACCATTTTTGGCGACTTTATCGCCTGCACCGGCAAAACGGAAAAGTACCGATCCTTTTTTATATTTTATATCAAAATCATACATAGATAATTTTAAAGACCACCTAAATAGACGACCTGTAGGGTGTTTTATATTTTTAAGCCAAACTAAAGCAGCATGATCAGTATGTACAGTAAAATGGTTACCATGTAAATAATAATAAAATTTATCAATTGCATCAATAATAGATAAACATTCCAACTCAGTAATGGCATAATTTTATTCATAAGATCTTAATTTTCTAGAATGAAAAGCAATTGGATGTAAACTACCATCAGGATGTTCTTGTTTTAAAACAGCACCAACAGCTTCTTTGGACGCATCAACAAATACATGACAGGGATATTTAGGATTAAACAAAGTTAAAATAGGTCTAGAAATCAATGCATCTTTTAATTTTTGAAAAGCTTTTTGACATTCATCAGTCCAATTATAAGGAGTATCTTTCTTAAGTAAATTATTTAATGGGGCTCTAATTTTAGCATAATTTTGAATAAATTTATGATAAACATTAATTCTTCCTAAAAATCTTTGTAATTCTTTGATATTTTTAGGGGGTTGCATTACTGGGCTGGTATTTACCTGCTTGAATTTCATATTCTAGAAAATTTATTTTTTCTTTAGCAAAATTACATTTAGATTGTTTTAATTTTATATTCTCTTTCTCACATGTATCAAATATTATTTTAAGATGATTTAAATGTTCACCAAAATTTGGAAAGAATACTATAATATCATCAAAATAATTTAAAGCAAATTGAATCTGATATTTGTTTAAAATTTGTCTAACAGCTCGTTGGACAACAGCTGGGGAATTTTTCCAAGCAAAAGGTAATCTAGTAAACTCATACAGTCCAAAATTTGTAGTGAATGCCAATTTTTCAGTATCCTCTTCATTTAATTTTATATGCCAATAGCCTGATGCCAAATCCAATGTAGAAAAGATTTTTGCATTTGTTAATTGATCTAAAACAGCATCAATTCTAGGAATAGGTTCAGAATCAGTTTTAGTAATTTGGTTAAGCTTCCTGAACTCAATACACAATCTGCTTCTGGACTGCTCGTCTCGCTTATAAGCTAAAGTTACAGGAGCAGCATAAGGACTATAAGAAGGTTTAATAATTCCAGCTCTTAACAATTCACTTATTTGTTTTTTAATTTCACTATTATCTTTAGGAGATGGTCTATAGGCTATTGGTAATTCAGAAGTTAATATAACTCTGGGAGGTTCAACCCTTATACAACCAACATCATATTTACTTTTTGTAAATATATGATTATAATCATTCAACAATTTCTGTAATTTACTATCAGAATTTTTACTATTTTCAAAATAATTATCACAATTTTTAGTACTAAGATCATTTTTACATACGAAATTTTCGCTATTACCAAAATATTTACTAGATTGTTCAGCAATGATATCATTTTTACATACATAATTATTTTGGAAAAACTTGTCTACTTTAACATTTTTCCAAGCTGATACACTTCATAATTATGAAAATTCAATTTTAATTTAAATAATGAAACACATGGTGATGAAAGCAATAAATAATTCAAATTTGAATCTACTACATAAAATATCACATTATTTTCTATTTTACCTACTTTACACTTTACTTTGATTATTTTCTCTATATGAACTTGACTAGATATTGAAAATATTTTATCATGGGATTTCACTGAAATTTCTCTAAATTTATCACCAATTTTGTTAAAACTTTTTAACGGTAAAACGTTAATTTGCGATCCCGTATCAATAATACTGGGATTTTTTTCCTGTCCAGTTTGGACATTCACTTTAAAGTAATATCATTTTTTAACTTCTCTTTTAGGAACCGTGTTATAATTAATAGCAGGTAATTGTGGATATCGAATTGGCCGATACGCATACTGTTGAAGTCGGTATTGCACTTGTTGATAATTAAAAGGTCTCACACTACGAAACCATTGATAAGGAGTGGCTTGCACTGGTCTGGGATAATAGCACCTCGGAACAGTTTGCCTTGGAGAAACAAATTGGTAATTACTATTTCTTAGACCATCTAACGGCATCTGAACTGGAAACAGTTTCCTAGCAAGAGTAATCCAGTCTTTCGGTGTGTCTATTTTTTGCACTGTTAACAGCATTCTTTGAGACTCAGGAAGTCCTTCCGTAAGTGCTTCCACCATTGTGGAATCTGTTAGTTTCAAGCTGGCTCCTAATTTCAACTTATTACGAAAATAAACATCAATATTATTAAATTTCTCGTATTTTAAAGACACAAAAATCACTAAAAGTAACAGATTCCGATGTTGTGAAGTATGTCTCCAAAATATCCTTTATGTTGTTTCAGTCTTTATCTAAACAATCACATAAATAGAGGACTAAAGCCTCTCCTCTAATACACTCTGAGAAAACAAATTTCTTTTCCTTTTCTGGAATGTTCTTTGCAGCACATTTCTCTTCTAACAATAGAAGATATTTGTCTATTGGAAAATTTATATTTGTGCCGTCAAAAATAGGAAATTGAAATTTCACTGTATCCACAATAGCTACGGATTCTTACTTATCAGTTGACATTTTTGCCGTTTTTGAGCGTGTTAGCATTCCAATCATAAAATCTTGAATTTAAGAGTTCGCATAGACATCAATTTGAACACTAAAATCAATCACTTTAGAAGCACTTGATAAAACGCATAACTTTGGAGACGAGGAAAAGCACTTAATCGCCGGAAAAGAAGCAAAAGCATCAGAAGATCACACACTGTCCCTTGACCCACTGTTGAATTTAGAAGCGCGTTATAAATAAATCCAGGAGCTTTTTTCCCACGTAGAGGATAAATCCTACCTCTAATTAATAACTGTAATGTTTTCAATTATTCCAACACATCGTGGGCGAATGGTGAGGCTATTCCATTACACGTTCTGGCAGATGGTTGACGAACCTGGGATGATTGAAGTACGGAGAAAAATGACGACTCGGGACTTTTCGCTTTTAACAGCAAGCATATCTTTATTTTAATTTAGAGCAGATAACTTTTTCCAGATGGAGTTAATCAAATAACTTATTCAGTAATTGAACTATTAGATAAGACTGACTTAAAACTTTAATACGTCATAACGTTCTAACAAAGAAAGAGGAGCATAGCGGAAGCGTTAGCAGGACGAAGGCGAGAAGGCATCTATTTAGGAGAACTTATGACGCAGCATTTATATGAAAGGTTATGTAACAGAGTAGCTTCTAGAAAAATGTAGAAAAACTTATGACGCAGCATTTATATGAGGAGGTTATGTAATAGGTGCGAATGTTCTGGAAGGTACTGATTTAGGGGAAGATCCTGAATTGCAGAAAATTAATTAAAGGTTGCTGGTTCGCAAAGAGCAAAGCCATCGTATTTTTTTTTTACATTTTACATATATATATACCGTACGAGAATATATATATATATATACCGACCCTGTTACTCGACTCCGTGAGCTCAATTTTTTAAAATTCTTTTATGTCGCTAAATTGTGCATTTTTTGCTTTAAAATGATTTATTATGTTTTTCTTATCTTCCGATTAAGGTTTTTACACTTTTAGTAAATCTGCATGCAATAGCTGTAGAATTATCAACAATTTAAATGCTGCTTAAGTGCCGCTAAGCCTCATTCTTTTATCATAGCAGCCATATTTGTTTACATTTCAAACTTACCAGAATAGTAAATTTAATCAGTTTCTGCACCTTCACTGCCTTTTTGCCGAATGGGACCAAAAGTAAACTTTCAGCTTTGTGCACCGAAAAATCTGCCTTCTTGCCTGCTGATCGAATTGTTCTTTTTTGCGTAGAAACTGTAATTTTAATTATATAATGTTTTTAAAATTGTTTTAACTGTATTTGATGATTTATATTTTTCTATATTTTCCAATTTCCCAAACGTATATAAATACTATATTTATATATATATCCACTCTGTTACTCGGTTCAGTGAGCTCAGTTTCCTTATTCTTATATGTTTGTAAATTGTGCATTTTGTGCTTTAAAAATGATTGAATTATGTTATTCTTATCTTCCGGTTAAAGATTTTTATGCTTTTAGTAAATCTGCATGCAATATTTGTGGTGTCATCAACAATTTAAAAGTTGTTTAAGTGCAGTTAAGCGTAATGAATTTTGCGATGGCGACATGTTTGTTTACATTTCAAACTTAGCAAAATAGCGGATTTGTTGCCAATCTAGAGAAACTAAGCTTCCCAACAACAAAGATAACGCTTTCTTTTATTATTGAGAATTAAATCATGCTTAATCTACTCTGGAATTTATTCGAGGAAATAAGTGTTTAAGATTGACTTCGTAATTTTGAATATAGGTATTTTGAGTTTTGATGTATTTTTGCCTTGTAGCGAAATGAGAACTGAATTAATTGAATGAGAATTACTGAATCGTCTGGGGAAAACTGTTTCTTTTTTGTTTTGTTTGCTTAATTTCTTTTATAAATCGTTTCAGATTGATTATAGTATTTGAATAGAACATGTGCAACGATTAGATAATTCTTCAAATGATATAAATTTATATGCATTCTGAGTTATAATATGGACGAAATGTAACGCTGTTAAGTGAACCTAGCGCCAGAGGGGGGGCTATGGTAAACAAATATAGTGAATTTTAAAGAGTGCATTTATTCTATTGCGGTTTATGCGCTATCGATGTAGTAGATTAAATTCAATTCAATAACGTTTAAATGAAATGCAAGAAAAAATGCGTATAATTTAACATTCCGTACAAGGAACTCATGTGGTGTGCATCATATTTTTAGATTTTCTGGTAATGTGCTTGTCTTTTCTGTATATGGTTTGGAGCATGAGGTGTTTTAGATTTTTATAACTACTTTATACATATTATAAAGGGAAATGGGTGCATAAGGAGATTTTTACACCTACTTTATAAAGGAATATATATAAATAACATACAAAGGGATGAATAAAGGGAATATAATATAAAGGGGAAATGGGTGCGTAATACATACAAACTAATCTTTAAAACACGTTTATATACTACCAGTATACACATTCCTATATATGGAAACACATACCTATCACTACCAGATTTTTATACCTACTTTATAAAGGAATATATATAAATAACGTATAAGGGACAAATGTATGATATAACGGGCAAAAGTAAATGTATGATATATAAAGAGAATAAATTATAAAGGGGAACGGGTGAATAATGCGTACAAATAATCTTAATCTTAAAAACACTTTCCTATACTAAACACTTTCCTGGACACTTTCGTATACTTGAAAACACATATCTATCACTACCCGATTTTTATACCTAGTTTACAAAGGGATATATATAAGTAACATATAAAGGAAATATAATATAAAGGTAAATGGATGCATAATACACACAAAATAACTTTGAAAACACTTTCCTATACTATAAGTATAAATTTTCCTATACTTGAAAACGCGTGCCTATCACTACCAGACTTTTATACTTTATTCACAATGGGATATATATAACATATAAAGGGACATATAAAGGAAATATTGTTTAAAGGTAAGTGGTTACATAACATATACAAATAATCTTAATCTTGAAAGCACTTTACTACCAGCGTATACTTTCCTATACTTGAAAACACATACTTATCACTACCAAAGTTTTATACCTACTTTACAAAGGGAGATATATATATATATATTGGCCTGGAATTATCTTGTTGAAATATGGCCCCAGGATGACTTGCCATGAAAGGTAATGAAACCAGCCGCAGGACGGTATCAAAATATCGTTGAGCTGTTAAAGACGTACGGAGAATGACTAAAGATGACCTGCTGTCATAAGAAATAGTGCTCCAAACCATATATATATATATATATATATAACATATAAATGACATATAATATGAAGGTAAATGGATGCATAATACATACAAAATAATCTTGAAAACACTTTCCTATACTACCAGTATACATTTTCCTATACTTGAAAATATGCGCCTTTCACTACCAGATTTTTATACCTTTATTATAAAGGAATATGTATAAATAACATATAAATGGACATAAGAAGAAAATATATTATAAAGGGAAATGGGTGCATAATACATACAAATAATCTTAATCTTGAAATCACTTTCCCAAACTATTAGTTTATACTTTACTAAGCACTTTCCTATACTTAAAAACACAACACATTCCTATCACTACCAGAGTTTTATACCTTATTTATAAAGTATATATAAATAAAAGACTTTATTATAAAATATATATAAATAGCAGATTTTATTTATGAGTACATATAAATAACAGAGTTTATATTGTAGTGTAGTTATTTATATAATAATAAAGAGTTTTATATACTATATAACATGTAAAGGGATGTATAAAGGGGGGGGTGTATAATACATGCAAAATAATGTTGAAAAAACTTTCTTTTAGAAAATATTCTCTGATAGAAAATTTTCATCTTCCAAATCTCTGAGTAATTCAGAGATACAATTTTCACTACAGTATCTAAGAGAGCTTTACCCTCTATTTTGCCCTTAATTGTTAATCAATACTAGCCTCTTGAAGTCTAGCAATCATGCATGTTCTGAGAAATATGCAAAATAAGCTCTTTTGCTTTCACGAAATACGCTTTCCAACTAAACCTCATCAAACAAAGAAGCAAAATATCTCAGTTCTACCTCCGAAAATTCCAATTAAAACAAACAAAATTAAACTTCCTTTTGGCAGTGAGAAATTGGCATTTTCAATAAAAACAAATAGTTTTCCATGTAACGGGGTATATATAATTGATATATAAAAACATAATGCACAAAACAAATGTGGTCTTAGCTAAAAAAACGCCATTTCTTTGGGCGTGAGAAACGAGAGAAACATGCAAGATATGAAAAGAAAAAAAATGCACTTTATCTTTTTATGAGGCAGTAAAATGTTTCGCCGAAAATTGATTGGTTCATGATTTCGGTAAATGTAACAGCACTGCTTGTGTTACTGTTTCCTTGCTGCTTATTAATAAATGTCATGTTTCCTAGAGTAATTTCAGTTATACTATTTGGAATACCGGATATATATACCGGAAAGAAATAGGTTTAGCGTAGAAAAGTTAATAATCGACTAATCGGAGTAATGGAGAAAATAGCTGCATTTTAATGTGTTTCATTTCCTTGTAAAAATTACGCACGCCATTTTCTTTGCAATAGGTAATGATTATAGGTCTTATTTAATGGCAGTTAATGAAATTATATGCAAAAGTTATAAGGTATTTCTCTCGCCTTCTTAGCATGCCTTTGTAGTGTGGTGGTCTGCACGCTGGACGCGTATTCCAGAGGTCCGCGGGTCGATTCCTGTCAAGGGCGTTGCTCATTTTTCATCTCTCCTGCTTCCAAAAAAATACGTAATGTCTCTACATTGGCGCCTGAACTAAAAGGCTGGTGGATGATGATTTTCCACACCCAGGATTTGGCGATTGGGTCCCCTAAAACCCCTGTCGCCCTTTAAGAGGAGGCGTATATAAGGTATTTCTCCCGCCTTCTTAGCATGCCTTCGTAGTGTGGTGGTCTGCATGCTATGCGCGTATTCCAGAGGACCGCGGGTCGATTCTAGTCGAGGGCGATGCTCATTTTTCATCTCTCCTGCTTCCAAAAAAAATACGTAATGTCTCTACAGTGGCGTCCGAACTAAAAGGGTTGTGGATGATGATTTTCCACACCCAGGATTTGGCGATTGGGTTCCCTAAAACCGCAGTCGCCCTTTAAAAGGAGGCGTAGATAAGGTATTTCTCCCGCCTTCTTAGCATGTCTTCGTAGTGTGGTGGTCTGCGTGCTATGCGCGTATCCCAAAGGTCCACGGTTCGATTCCCGACGAGGACGTTGCTCATTTTTCATCTCTCCTGCTTCCAAAAAATACCTAATATCTCTACAAATTGATCACATGAATGTTTTATTCAGCGTTTGAGATATAAAAAGTCAATAGGAAGTCACTTTTAACCTGAAAATTCTTGCGAACGGAGAAAGCTACAGCTATGCAAGTGAGGTAACGGTATAGTAAAACCACTACGCCCGACCTAATGCAAACGACAGCAGCGCCCCTAGTGGCAAAATAATGAAGATATGCATTGCAAATCGGAAACGAAAAGAGATAGCTCAAAATTTCTAATTAGAAAGTTTTAGAGCATCAATTAATTAAAACAAAACGACATTTGGTTCACACGAATAAAATAAATTGTCGTCGTCGGTATACCCAAAGATGTCTGCCATCGATGCGCTACAATTCTGCTCTGCATATTCACATTTCGAATATGTAGCAGTGTCCAAATGCAGATTGTGACAATGTACTGTACTGTAATGTCTGTAAAACTTTAATTTCCAATTCATTTAAAAACTGAGTTCAAAAGGCGTTCGTTCTCGCTTCATACAAACAGCATAAGCTCAAACCAAACTCTATGTCAGACGATAACATAAAAATCTCTTTAGAATCCATTTTAAATAAGTTTTATAATTCGTTTCGGGAAAAGGAATCCTTAATTGTGTTCTTACGTACAGATGTCACGCGAAAACATCGTTAAATTGCATTCGATAGCGGTCAAAATGGATATTTTCAGTCAAATAATGGTAACCGGAATTTTTCTTCATTACAATACTTCCTTTACTTCGTAGAAAGAAGCAGAAATACACCACCAAACACCTCCTTAAAAAAAAAGATTGATTTCTAAAACATAAGATTGCTTGCACGCAAAAATTCCCAAACTGGACTTCACATGGCGCATTAAAAGTAAAAACTACATCAATTTCAAAGAGTGCAACAAAAGTTCTCATTCACGTTCTGAGCTACTCAAAAACATTATCAATGATCGTGTGGAAAATTCTTCGAAATGTTTCAAAAGTGGGCTTCTAGACGTATTCAAAAAGGTTGCTGCTACCAAACTTGCCAGATTTCAACACACGTGATATTTCTGTTTTTTCTTCAACTGTTACAAAATTCAATAAAAAATTAGTTACAAATAGCGTCACTAGAGGGCATTACATTAATAAATTATACATTCAGACTTACCCTTACAATAGTTTTAAAACCTTTCAAATTTCGTTGCAAAAAAAGCATGTTCCACATGATGGCCATCATTTTCGGTTACCATTTGAAATCGCAAGATGGCATGTTCAACAGCTCACAGAAGTGCTTTGAAATGTTCTGCACAAGTCGTCAAATGCTGTCTTTAAAGTCATGTAAAGTTCTTGGATTAATACGACTTACCAGATGTTCAAATGTACCCAAAGCCAAAAGTCACATGGATTGAGATCTGGGGATCAGGGAGGTCACAATTTACGAGAGTGCTTCTCTTTCGATGAAATAAATTTACTATAAAGCGCATAAATTACAAACTAAGAAATCGATAATAAAACAAATTCCAAATCAGGGCTTCCATGTGCCCATATTCGGTTGGAGGACTAAGTTATTCAAAACTGGATGGCTCTGGGTACCGTTGTTTTATCACAATGCGAAAACCATACATAGATTCATGCAGATTCTTCATTATTTAATTTCTTTAAGTATAACGCAGGGCGATAATATTTAGTGACAACAATCTGAAACTTTTTTTTTTATTAAAAGAAACTCAACAACTTCCCCGTGTACCACATAGTATCACATGGGGCTTACAGAAGTAAGTGTGAAACACAATACAAAATAAAGAAGAGAAAATTGAAATAAAATCAAGGATGATTACAAAGTTTTACAATGAATTGACAAAAAATGTTAAAAGCACTTCTCTCGGAAATAAATTGGTAAAACTCTGGAGGCCAGTTAATATTAAAATTTTTCAGTCCCAGTTTCAAGACTTTTCTTTCGCTCTCATATTTAGGACATAGAAGAAGCACATGTTCTACATTCTCCTCGTCGCCGAGGCCACAGTCACAGACAGACTCAGGACTCAACTTAAATCTGTTCAAATAACTTTTAAAATTCCCATGTCCAGTAAGAAACTGGGATAATTTGTAATTTGTAAAGAAATGATTACACGACAATCTCATTTTAATAGAAGGGAAATATCTCCTAGTTAAACTCCCTTTATTTGAATTAATGAATTCGTGATTCCAAGACTCCACAACTTTTTCATACATGACCTTCTTATAGAAGGAATTAGGGATATTGACAAAAGTGTCAATTTCCCGCTTAGTCGCAGGCTTAGCAAGGAAATCGGCTCGTTCGTTCCCAACAACACCTGTATGACCACGAACAAATGAAAATGAAACCGAAATATTTTTATCCTTTAGATTCTTCAGTTCTTTTTGAATCTGAATAATGATATTATTAGAAGAAGAAATACATTTTAAGATCTCCAAGGATGAAAGGGAATCAGTAGAAATGAGATAGTCTGAAACAGCACTATTTTGTTTAGAGACCCATTTGACGGCGAAGTTTATGCACAAAAGTTCAGCTATGAAACCGGTACATTCATCTCTGATTCTAAATTGAAAGTGCTCAAATTCAAGACCATTTTTGAAGACAACAAATGCGAGACCAACCTTGCCATCAATTTTGCTGCCATCAGTATAGCAAGTTACAGGCGAATCACCCACAATTTTATTGCTAAACTGAATAAAATTAATAGCATTTCTTTCTGAAGGATGAGGGAGATCAGATAGAGGTAAAATACAATCATGCTGAGAGACAGTAGAAGCAGAAATATTTTTCTTATAAGCAATAGAATGAAGAATGGCAATGTCAATTGGAGGAAAGCCAGAAATTGCATAAACAGACTCATGGCTTACGGTACGATATCCACATATGACCCGCAGAAGTATCCGTCTTTGAACGCGTCGTAAATATCTATAATTTATCTTCTTCTTGAGCGATATACCCCAGGCTCTAGAGCAATACATAATGAAGGGTGCAATTCCTTGTTTATAAATGAGCGAATGAACATTGTAATTAATACCGTATGTGTTACGTGCAATACGACTTAATCCACGCTGTAATCTATCACATTTCTCTGATACATAAGTTAAAGGTTGTTTCCAAGAAAATTTACAGTCAAGAAAAACCCCAAGATATTTCATTTGCTTTACCACAGTCAAAGGGGTGCCATCGAGAGATAACTGAAATGCATCATAACAGATGTTTCGCTTTTCAATAATCATAACCCTGGTTTTATCAGGATTAAAATCTAATTTAAAACCTTTTGACCAGTTAGAGGCGAAATTTAAAGTCTCTTGTGCCTGTAAAAAAGTAGCAGAAAGGTCCCTACTCTGGAAGCAAAACAAAATGAATCTGAAAACTGAAACGCCGTTTTATAGTGAACGACGCAAAATGCCAAAACGAAATTATAAACTCTTCTGGGCTAACGCTTTTGGGGCTAATAATGCAAAATAAATAAGATAAAATTTATCAAAATAGAAAAATAAATAAGTAAATAAACTAATAACCAAAACCTTTTCTCATATCCATGTAACATTAAAAAAAATTGAAAATGAGTATTCGCCCCAATGAGCATTTAAAATACCAAAGCCCTAATAACACACTTTAATACTTTATTTACTTTTCATCGGCTTCGTTAAATCTATTAAAAGTGAAAACATTATTTTTTATTTCTTTATTTTTTTTAATTGCTAAAACGTATTTAACATTTTTTAGGGCTCTTCTTAAAAATTCCTTTAAATTAAGAAGTGGAATAATTTTCTAGAATTCTCTTCGCTACGGCGTGTTATTAAACACTCGTTTTGATTAAGTATGTGGTGTAATTACAACAGTTTTTGTCGGATTTATTAAGATATTTCTTTAGAAATGAAAATTAGTAGAATCTTAAAAATGTATATTATAAAAAGATACTGTTTGAGACTTAGTTTTAGTATTGTTTCCAGAGTCTTCATTGTTATTATCTTTATTATTAATTTTGTTTTACATCTGTTTCTAACTCTTTATTAGAAGCTTTCTTGCAATATTCAAAATGAATGTTCGTTCTTTATTAGCCGTTCTAGTTTTGATGACTGAAATGCTGATATAAAATGTCTGAGTTAAAAAGCGTTTAAAATAACTTTCTTCGACACAATTATTTAGATTAATATTTTAAATTTGCAAAAGACTTTGTTTGTTACAGTGATAATTAAAATTGATTTAAAAATAATTAAATTGACTAAAGACATAGGAACCTTAACCCGAAAATAGGAACAAGGTTATTGATACACTGGGTCCCCTAATCCCCAGTCGCCCTTTAAAAAGGGGAGTATATAAGGTATTTTCTCCCTCTTTTCTGCATGCCTTCGTGGTGTAACGGTAACACACTCGGCGCGTATTCCAGAGGTCCAGGTTCGAGTCCTGGCGAGGACGTTGGCCCTTTTTCACATTTCCTACTTTAAAAAAAAAAAAAAAAAAAAAAAAAAAAAAACTTAATGACTCTACAGACGATGCTGCTGTTGTTTATGAATTGTTTTGTTTTTGAAATGACTATTAAAAAATCTCAAAGCCTGTTCGAGGTGTTTATGATCTTCATTTTGCAGATGTGGCAGCCTGAAACAACAGAAGTTATTGCCACACTTAAGGGAAGTCTTTGTTTCAAATCTCGTGTACAAGCTAACCAGAGAAATGTGTGCATAACTACGACTTGAATAATTAAAGATTTTGCTTTATTTTGATTGCACATTGCATCACTTGTTTAAAGTGAGACTCTGTGCGGCGATAATTTGCCATGGGATAATGTCACACTATTTATCTGTTTGCACTCTACTATTGCCATTTTAAACAACTCTCCTCTTATATATATGGTTTCGTATTTATTCTATGCCTTAAATTTTTGAGAATTTGAAACTCCTTAGCTTCAAACTGTTAAAGTGTTAATTTGAAATCTGTATACGAAGATCAAATTTCAATGTGTTTTAGTTTTATTACGTTACATTTTTTTCTAACTTATCAACTATTTTTGTTAATAGTTTTTGATATTATAAACTGTTCGAGAAATTAACTTAATTTTTCTAAGTCAACTATAAGTGGAATGGTTAAGAACGTTATACACTGCTTCTTCGCCTAGAATTCGTGGTTCCCTTACATGAATATAAACTTATCTCTCTTTGAATTTTTCCATGAAAGCGTAACTCTTAGACAAATACACTTGTAAGCTCGTCGCCCTCCATATAAACAAATAGTACCCTTTGTTACTTCCTTGTACGAAGTAAAGGAAGTATTGTGTTCACGAAACATTCCGGTTATCATATTTCGAAGAAAATACCCATTTTGACCGCTATCGAATGCAATTTAACGAAGTTTCTGCATGACCAGAATAAAGCACTCGTTTTGCCAAAACTGATTATAAAATTCATTTAAAATGGATTTAGAAGAGATATTTTCGTGACGAATGTACGTATATACGTATCTATATATGTATCTCGCATGACTCAAAAGAGTAGCCTCAGAACGTCGAAATTTTGTATATAGGACTGTTATAACATGTAGTTGTGCACCCCTCATTTTGGCTGCAATCAGCCGAACTAAAAGTATATAAATATATACATATATGTACTTTTAGTGCGGCTGATTACATAATATATATACACCCTCTGTTACCAGCTCCGTGAGCTGTTTCCTTTTTATACTTATATGTTTGTAAATTGTACATATTTCCTTTAAAAGTGATTGAATTATGTTGTTCTTATCTCCCGATTATGGTTTTTATGACTTTAGTTAATCTGCTCGAGATAATTGTAGAATTATCAACAATTTAAAACTTGTTTAAGTGAGGGTAAGCCTAATTTTTATTACTATAGCAGCCATATTTGTTAATATTTGACACTTAGCAGAATAGTGAATTAAGTCAATTTCTGCACCTTCAGTGTGTTTTTGCTGAGTGGGACCAAATCTAAACTTTCAGTTTTGAGCACCAAAACATCTACCGTCTTGCACGCTGGATTAATGGCTTGTTTTTGCGTAGAAACTCTAATTTTAATTGTAAAAATTGTTTTAACTGTACTTGGTGCTTTACGTTTTCTACATTTTTTAATTTTTAATGAAGCAATTTTGAAGTTTTATGTATTTTTGCCTTCGCGAAGTGAGAACTGAATTAATTGAATGAGAAATCTATTTCTAATGAAATTCGAGGAAATAAATTTTAACGAAATGAAGCTAAAATGCGTATAATTTAATATTCCGTATAACGAAGTCATGTGGTATCTGCATCAGATTTTTACTAAAGAAGTTAATGAGTTAAGCCATAGTTTGCTTAATTATGAAGAAGTACTTCTGTATTAAAACGGAAAACAATAAATAATATTGTTGCGTGCGTACGGGCTCGTAATAAATTGAATGCACCAGTCAAATGAAAATTGAATAAAATTTATTGTTATCACAACAAATTAAAACAAAATGCTTAAATTTCTTTAGAGATATCCGTACAATATCTCACGGTAGTTATCTTTTAAACTACTAAACCGTTCATCAGAACTTAATTCAAAACAGAGAAAGCGAATCCGAATTCACCGCATATTCGCTACAGTAAACAACAACAGTTTTCTAAAAAAAAAAAAAAAAAAAAAAAAAGAATTGAGATGTTTACCTCTAGCTTTTATAACCTTTTTAAATCAAGCACGAGAATATTTCAGCAACTTTTTCGAGTTTTCTGGAATGCTAAAGCAGTTACGAGATATATATTTACTAAATGCGCGTGCTCCTGTGTTTTAACTTTCCGGTGTAGCTTTCTCTTCAAATAAGTCTCTTGCTGCATTGTACGGTAATACAAAACAGTTTTAATTAATTCTATTTAAAAATAGCTAAGTCAGTACAAAAACCGTAACAATATTCATCTCTAAAATGTTATATCTATTCCCTCAAATACTGATTGAATAATTTGTCTACCCCCCCACACCAAAAATTGGGAAACTCAGATCAATTTTGAATCCCAGTTGAAGGGGGGGGGGAAGAAAAAGAAAAGAAAAGGGTAAAAAACTGCAAAGATTAATGCGTAAAATTCCATTCCTTAAACAACAACAAAACGAAAAACTAAAGACTCAGACTTGGGGATTTTCGTTCTATGTTCAAGGAAAACACCCCAGGGGGATGCAGAGCCTCACACATATCTTGTGTAACGGACGGGAACGGCAACTGGCTAAGTTCCAATTTTCGAGAGCTCTGGGGCTTGTAGATAAAAGGTTTTATGTTATTTTTTTTTTTGAACTCGCGAGTCAAGTAGACCCGCATTCAGCCATTATTAAGATTCGGATAGCTAAAACACACATAAAGATGAAAAGCTGGGAGGTGTACAGTGATGTTTAGAAAACAGAGAAGAGGAGGGGAAGAAGAAAAATGGTTCTGAAGGGGGGAAAATGCAGAATTTTGAGGTAGCCCTAAAGGTTTGGAAAATTTAATATATTTCTATTTTTCTTCATCAAGTGGAGAATTTCATTTCAGCTACTAATTTAGGATTGTGAGAAACAATAAAGCAAATACAGTTTTGTTAAAATTAGGCGAAAAGGCGATGTTAAATTTGTGCAGATTTGAATAAAACTCTATTCATTTCGAGGACGATCTAATATAAATCCCTCATGTTCAAAAGAAAAAAAATCCTCAGAAATTTTCTTTTACTGCTGACGAAGAGAAACCCGTGCACAGTCTCCGTCGAAATCGATAACGTTTCATTTGAAAACCATCTCGAATTATAATGGTAATTTTGTATAATTTTTACTTCCTTGTACGAAATAAATAAATTATTGTAATCACGAAAAATTCTGGGTACCATATTTCAACGAAAATATCCATTTTTACCGCAACAGAATGCAAATTAACGATGTTTTTGCCCGCCATCTGTACGTAAAAACAGAATAAAGAACTCTGTTTTTTTTTCCCCAAATGGATTATAAAATTACCTAAAACGGTTTCAGAAGAGATTTTTTCGGGACGTCTGTACGCACGTATGTATCTCACATATCTCAAAAACGAGTTGTCTCAGAACGCTGCAATGTTTTATATAGAACTGCTATAACATGTAGTTGTGCACCTCCCTTTTTGGTTGCAAATAGATCGATAAAATGGGCATTTTTAACTTTCAAAATGATTACTGAATTCAACACAAAATTAAATTATTTGCAATACAAAAAAAGTTAAACGATAATAGTTATCAATATCCATTAGATAGTGATGATTGCAGTGAGTTATCAGTACTTAGTACGGTACCCTTTATTTTTGATTACAGCTTCACATCGACGTTTCATTGAGCTGATAAGAGTTTTAAGCTCTTCTTTCGTTATTACATGATGCCAGGAAACAATTATAACCTCAATTAGTTCCCTTTTATTTGATGGGCGCATCATTCGGACAAGAGTTTTCAAACGGTGCCACAAATTTTCGATAGGATTGAGGTCAGAACTGTTTTCTGGCCATGACAACAATTTAATGCTCTTTGTACGAAACCACTATTTCGATATTTTGGCCGTGTGGCAAGGAGCAGAATCCTGCTGAAAAATAAACGAAGCATTGTTGGGAAAGAGATCTCTGATGGAAGGTAGAAGGTTTGGTTCTAGAATAGTGTTAATGTATTTTCTGGCATTCAGTGTCCCATCGGTGACATGAAGGCGACCAATACCATCTGCTGACATGCATGACCAAATCATAACACTAACTGGGTTTTTCACAGTTGCTTGAATGCAGTCAGGATGTAGCTCTTCTCCTATTCTACGTCTTACACATTTTCGCCCATCACTACCGAATAACGATATCTTAGTTTCACCACTCCATATAACTTGTGACCACTGATCATCTGTCCAATTAATGTGTTCCTTTGCCCACTGTAGTCTTTTTTTTTTCGTTGCTGAAAACTAAGATAAGGCTTTTTTCGTGGAATTCTACCTCTCAGTCCAACATCTGTTAATCTTCTCCTGATTGTTCTTGATCTAACAGAAACACCAGCATCATTCAGATCACTTCTGATAGCTGCTGATGACATTTTTCTATCTTGGAGACATAGTCTTTTTATTCTTCTGTCGTCAATAGATGTGGTGCACCTTTTTCGGCCTTTTCCTTCTTTATTTTTTATTGAATTTGTCTCCTGATATCGTAAACAAAACTTTCGGACTACAGATGTAGTCACTGAACCACCCACCTGTCTTGCAATTTCAGCATAGGAAAGACCACTTTCTCGTAACACAATAATATTACATCTCTTTCTAGGTGTCCAATCTACTCTTTTATTTGATGCCATTGCTTCTTGACTAAATATTAAAATGTTTTACAAAACTTCCTACTTGTAATTGCAATGTATAAGAAACAGGCCCTCCTTCTATAGAACAAAGCAAAATAATGAATTGTTTCAAGTGTAAACATGATGTCAGCTTCTACTGGCAGTTAGTAACATTTGATTGGTTCTCAAAACAAGAACAGTGATTGGCCAGGAAAGCTAGACATTACAAACCACTTCATAACAGTTTTTTTATTTATATTAAAGTACATATAACTTTTTTTGTATTGCAAATAATTGATGTGTTTTGTATTGAATTCAGTAATAAATTCTCTTTAAAATGATAGATACAAGTTTGTATTTTACGAAACGTAACATTTTCTATGAGCATACAAATTTCAAAAACATAAAAATTTCCAAAAGTGTCCACAATTTTGCCCACCATTGTATAAGGTTTTTCTCCCACCTTCCTAGCGTGCCTTCGTGATGTAGTGGTTCGGCACGCTGGGCCGGTATTTCAAAGAGAGGTATTCCAGAGAAAGGACCGTGGTTCGATTCCCGGCAAAGGCGTTGCATATTTTTCATCATGCCTGCTCAAAAAATACCTCATGTCTCTACAGTGGCGCCCGAACTGAAAGGGTGTTTGGATGATGATTCTCCTCACCCAGGATTTGGCGATTGGGTCCTCTAAAAACCCCAGTCGCCCTTTAAAAAGGGGAAGTATATAAAGTATTTCTCCAACTTCGTAGCGTGCCTTCGTGGTGTAGTGGTTCTGCACTCTAGGCCGGTATTCCAGAGGTCCAAGGTTCGATTCCTGGCAAAGGCGGTTGCTAATGTTTCATCTTTCCTGCTTCCAATTAGCCTAATGACTCTACTCATAGTACCATATAACTTACAAATTTTGCTTTGACTGCAGCCTGTTTGTATGAAGTTATATTATGATTTAATTTTTATCGCGGCATTTATTTTTTTATTACTCAATGTCTCTCTTCATTCCAAGAGTAGATTGGACTCTTGATTGTCCTCGTAGATTGCGAAAGCTGTCCTCGTAGATTGCGAAAGTTTACTATCATTTCTGAGAACAGTGTTACTCAACTCGGAAAAGTATCAACCCAAACAATAGTATCCTAATCCTTATCATTACTGATCAAACCGAAGCACGAAAGCAAGTGGGAAGATAAAAGAAAACAAAAAGCTCATGAAGGAAGCAATTGCTTGTTTCCCATTGTTTTTTCTTCAGCGAGAAGCGCAGGAAGACAACAAAATTCTTTGTCTAAGAACTAGGAAAAGTGCTGGTAGCAAATGACAGGGATGTCTTATCTTTCTGGCAGTGTATAGTTATTAAGGTCAGTGTCGGTAACAAACGAAAGAAGAACGCAAAGACTTCGATAAAGACTCCAAAGATTATCTCGAAGACGTATCCAGCTTGTTGTGTTTATAGTTCTTATCCGAAAGAAAATCCAATTTTTCTTTGCGCGTCACTTTCAATACGCATTTCGTTTACGGTTACGGTTGTAGCATTCCGTTTATATTATTTATTTCCGTTTCTGGAAGGATTCACGTGGATGGAAGTTGGTTGCAGCTCTCTAGAACTCTAGAAACAAAGAAATACTTTTTCGCAATTTCGACTACGTATTCCGTTTTCCAGGACAAAGTTATGTCAAGAAAATAGAATTTCTTGTTTGAAGATAAAGAGGGAAAAAAACCGTCGCGCGGGAAAAGGAGGGAAAATATGTGAAATGATTTTATTATAAATATATATGTGCAGTGCTGCCGTATGGGAAGATTCGAGGCGCTTTTCATGTTTCCGTAAAATACAATTTTCTCATGCATTTTGCCAAACACATCTCTTCCCAGTAAAAAAGGCATAAAAGAAAAACGCGGTCACCTTTGTTTCTCGCTGCTTTTATATTAAATATTTCTTTGAAAAGTGCAATTTTATACAATGCATTTTACGGAGAGATAGATATTTGGAGACTTCACGTTGAAGTAGAAAATACACACATTTTTGTTACGATTTTGATTTCCTCCATGAACTTAAATATTAATTTTAAAATACAAACTTGACTGGCATCCAATTGGAATAAGGTTTAAATATCGTCTGCAGCATTAAAAATATTCTCTCCTTTAAAACGTCGTTTAAAAATAAACAATGGATCGAAGGCTATATTTTTTGCGCTCTTCGAAGAGAAATACTCTTATTTAATCATTAAAACTAAGACGTAAAATGCATGGTTTTAATACTTCTGCACGTAAAATAAATAACATAATTAATACGAAAGGAAAAAATCTGATGTGTACACCACATGACTTCCTTGTACGGAATATTAAATTATACGCATTTTATCTTGCTTTTCACTTAAACTTATTGGATTAAATTAATTCTACTTCTTCGATAGCGCATAAACTACAATAGAATAAATGTACTCCTTAAAATTCACTATATTTCTTAACCATAGCGGCAGTCTGGTGCTAGGTTCATTGAACGGCGTTATATTTCGTTCATATTATACTCAGAATGCACAAAATTTATAACATTTGAAAAATTATCTAATCGTTGCTACATGTTCTATTCAAATACTATAATAAATCTAGAACGATGTATAAAAGAAATTAAGCAAACAAAACAAAAAAGAAATAGTTTTTCACAGACGATTCAGTATTTCTCATTAATCTCAATTCGCGACAAGGCAAAAATACACAAAACTCAAAATATCTTGTAATATTTTGTTATTTATCAAATAACTATATTTATTGTTGAAGTGACAACGCCATATTTGTATTATGTAACCGTTGCTCAGCAACGTAAGAAATTGTTTTAAGATTAGAATTCTGAAGTTTGACTAGCTAGGAGATGTATGGAAATTTTGCCAATTAAGAATTGTATAGAAATTAGCTATCTCCGTAAACTAAAAATAAAATGTATGTTTTACTAAGGAGATTATCTGTTTTGTCAATTACTGAAAAATACATTACAATCTGTATTCAAAATTACGAAGTAAATTTTAAACACTTATTTTCTCGAAAAAATTCCAGAAAGGATTAATTCACAATAATAAATGAAGGCTTTATCTTTGTTGTTGCGAAGCTTAGTGTCTCTAGATTGGCAACAAATCTACTATTCTGCTGTTTCAAATGTAAACAAGCATGTCCGCCATGTTATTTAAAAATTAGGCTTAGCCGCACTTAAATAGCTTTTAAATTGTTGATAATTCTACAAATATTGCTTCCAGATTTCCTAAAGGCATAAAAACCAAAAACCTTAACCGGAAGAAACGAACAACATAATTCAATCATTTTTAAAGCAAAAAATGCACAATTCACAAACATATAAGAGTAAAGAAACGGAATCGCTGAGCCGGGTAACGGACTGGATTTATATATAAATATATTTATATACGTTTGGTGCGGCCGATTGCAACCAAAATACGAGGTGCACATCTACATGTTACAGCAGTCTTATGTACAATATTTCAACATTCTGAAGCAACTTGTTTTTGAGTTATGCGAGTCTCTCTCAAAAATTTCCTTTATTGTCTTCGCAGAAACAGGAATTTAAATGGTAAGAAATCCACTTTTATTAAAATTGAGGAGCTTTAAAGAAGAGGGTTTGTGTATGCCAAAAAATTATCCAAAAGATTCAAGATTGCGTATCAAATAATATACAGTAGACAGTACATTAAGGTTCATTTTAAAGTCTTTAAATTTACAAGTAAGCTATTTCCAGTGTGGTATTCAGCCAAAACCCCAGATTCTTATTAATAAATACAAGGAATTTCTATTTTACCTTTCGGAAAACAATATACGCGTCAGGAAACTGAACTTGCAAAGAAGAATTAAAATTTTAAATCTTACTTTGTAACAAAAATATAAAATTCATTTATCATAGATAGGTATGTTTAATAGAGTAATCATGCTTCAAAACATTGAATAATTCAGTTTTAACATTTATGTGATGTACAAAGAAAAGATGGTTGATGAAAGTAAGTTCTGCAATTGTCTTTCTTCCAATGTAGTATAAAGGTAAGGAAATTTTTTTAAATGTGCATTTTTGTAAAGTTACGAATTGACCAATTATTATTTGCCACTGGAGTAGTTTTAGAATGGACAATTTCCATGTGTAATTTTTACAGCTGAATTCCAGAATTTTGACGAAAAGATAGTAAAAAAACCATAACCTTCATTATAAATGGTCATCAGTTGGTTATTATTATTATTTGCGTGTTCCGCGCTAAGGCACTACACGGAAGGGAGGTAAGTCACCAGAAATCACGGATAACCGAGATCATACAATTTCAATGTCTTAAGAAAAGATATTTAACAGCATGTAGAACTTGACACTTATGAGGCAACGTGTCATGCTCAACAAGTATGACAACTATGAGGCAATAATAACATGTAGAGCTCGACAAGTATGAGGCAACTTGTCATGCTCGACAGGAATGAGGACAGTAATAACATGTAGAGTTCGACAAGTATGAGGCAACTTGTCATGCTCGACAGGAATGAGGACAGTAATAACATGTAGAGTTCGACAAGTATGAGGCAACTTGTATGCTCGATAAGTATGACTAGTATAAGGCAATAATAACATGTAGAGCTCGACGAGTATGAGCCAATTAACAGGTATGAGGCAACTTATCATGCTCGACAAATATGGATTATAACCAGGATAATATTGATTCGGATAGTTGGAGTTCTGATAATTGGAGTTATACTGTATGTTAATTGATACGTTTCTGTTATCTAAATAATCCAGGTTAATGTTAGAGAAATTTTTGATCAAGGCCACATTCAAAGTTAATTACATTGAAAGTAGAATAATTATTTTACAAATACTAATACTCTGCATTACAGTATCATTTTATTCACCTTTCGTTTTTTCCTGCTACGTGTATCACTTTTAATATTCCGTGTAAATTCGATATAAGTACGTTAAAAGTTTACTTACATCGCTTTCAATTCTTAATATGTCCTTCATATCTTAGTGAATTTAATGTCATTCTAAGCAAAGAGGAATAGGTACACAGCGAAAAAACAATGAGACAGTTCTATATTTCCCGTTCTACTGGGCCAGTTAAGAAAATTTAAATTGCGTTTTTCATGTCTCGAAAGCGCGACTTAGGATATATATTAGATTTATATATAGCAACATTCTAACATAAGTTTTTTGACACAATATCGGACTTTTCCTGAAATGACATGCCACTTTTTTTTCCATATTTAGATTCTACGACTGAAATTATGCCTAAATATTAATTTTTTTTAATTTGGTGCCAAATTTACAAAGAAATTCATCAATTTATCTTGGCGTATTTTTTTTTGGTTTTCGCCAAGAATAATTTACTTGGAGAATTTATTAATTTAAAGCAACCTATTTTTCTTTTCTCTTTTTCATTGTAGGCAAGCGTTCCTTTTGTTCATCGTTCATTCTTTCAAATAATTTTTAACAAAGTGCCCAAATCACATTTTCGTTATTATCGCTCATAATAAATACGCCAAATTTCAAAACGCGCCAAATTGTAAATTGACGTATATCTGAGCAAATTTTGAATAAAAAAAACTCTATTTTTTGCAGATAGGCTTAGAAATACATCTACTTTAAGATGATGGTAAAAATTGTATAAATTATAATTGAAAGTTTTTCGAAAAATTTAAAGAAAATACTTAAAAATACAATTTTAAAAAATAAATCATAAATGTTCGAATTATATTTGGCCTAAATTTCGAATTCTGGAGGAGCCTAAATTTCGAATTCTGGAGGAAGGAATCAAGTAAGTTTCATAAAAAGAGAAATATCAATAAATATATATCAAATTTAATTAACATTGAGGAGTTAATGTTTTTAAAACTACTCCTGAGAATTTTACAAAACTTTGCAGTTTGGCATAATTTGAGTCGTAGAATCGAAATATGGAAAAAAAGTGGCATGTGATTTCAGAAAAAGTCCAGTTTCGTATCAAAGTACCTATATTAGAAAAATGCCATATATAAATCTGATACATATCCTAAGTCGTGCTTTGGAGACATGAAAAAATAAGTTGAATTTCGTCATTCGGCTCAGTAGAACAAGAGATATTGAAGTGTCCCATTTTTAGTCCAAAGGAACTTTGTTCCTGAGGGACTATTGTTTTTGTTTTGAGATTTTGCGTCGAATCACTCTGAATGTCCCTTTCACGTTTCAAACTGTTGCCACCAAATACTATTGCCCTGTATTGTATTTGAAGAAATTAAGTAATGAAGATTCTGCATAAATGTATATATGTTTCTCGCTTGTGATAAAACAACGGTACCTAGAGCCATCAAAATTTGATTAATGTAATCTTCCACATAATATAGGCATGTGGAAGCCCTAATTTGAATTTGAAATTTGTTTTATTATAGATTTCATATTTTGTAAAACTTTAACGAATATTTTATTAATATACTCAAGGGTTTCAAAGCGAGCAATGGCAACGTTGTACAGGAAAAATATTTTTATTTCCAACACGGGAACGATGAAATGTTGTTAAGTGCGAACTATTTATGTGTAACTGAATAAGTGTTTTCTTGTCGTCATGTATTGTCTCTGCCTTTAGTAAAATTGCATTAAATATCTTGGATTGTATGGATCTCGTCTGACACGTAAGAAGCTTTTGATTATTATTTGTTTTGAAAGTTGAATTAGAATTCTAAAGAGAATTTTAGATGTAATTTATATCACACCGTGTTATGTTATTCATTTTCGATAAGGTTTTCGAATTCTTTATTTAAAATGCTTTTTTATTGTTAATTTGACATTTAAAATCTTTAATTTATACCAAGTATTGTGGTGGATACCGTACCATCGTTTCAAAAACGAGGTCTTTTACATGACACACTAATATGTGAAAATGTCCACAACATGAAGATTTATGTTAACAACAAAACCATTTGGAGATGCAACGTTAAAAGTTGCAGAAAGAGGCATTATTTGTTTTGAAAGTTCAATTAGAATTCTAAAGCGAAAGTGAATTTTCGATGTAATTGTATGTTAAATCATATTGTATGTTAATATTGCATATAAATTGTGTGTTAATATTGCAGTTTAGTCGTCGCCGCTTATGTTATTCATTTTTGATGCAATTTTGCGTTGGTTTACTATAAACGTCCGTTTCACTTTTCAAACTGTTGCCACCAACTATTATCTCCCTGTATTATATTTGAATAAATTAAATAATGAAAAATCTGCATAAATGTATGAAGATTTCTCGCATTGTGATAAAACAACGGTACATAGTCATCACATTTTGAGTGACGTAACCCTACTGCGAATATGGGCATGTGGAAGCCGAAATTTCGAATTTGTTTTATGATCGATTTCATATTTTGTAAAATTTTAAAGAATTTTTGATTAGCAAACTCAAGGATTTTAAAGCAGGCCATGGCAACGTGGTACAGAAAAAAAAACATCTTTTTATCTTTTCGTTTTATTCTTTTAAGTCTTAGCTGAGATCTTGGTGCAAATGTAAACTCGTCAAATGTGATTGGGAGCCGCTTAACCTTTTTAACCATAATTTTTAAAGAATTACTCAAAGAAAGCTAATATCCCCTCTGACTTGAAAAGGCAAGCTAATACTGACTACTACCACAGGACTCTATAAATGTCCCGCTCATTATACTGAACGATGGGGCAGTTTTCGCTTTTAAATAGAATTTAGTTCCATTGTGTAAGTGATGATCTAAATTAAATGTCAGCAACAGTAACAAATACTGAAAAATTGTATTATTTTAGGCAAAGTTAAGACCTTGCACGTGAAAACTGAACGCTAAATTATTTTAATAGTTTCTTTTGCTTCCGATACTTAAACAGAATTCATATTTTCATGTGAACTCTTTTCGAAATTTAATACATACACATTTTCCTCAAGGCGGCAAACGTAGAAAATGCAAAAAATGAGAAATATTAATTTAAAGCAAACACTTAATAAAAAATAACAAGTAATATATATTTTTAAAATCAATTCCTACTTGTGTCAACAATCGTAATTTGCGTTGTTCTTGATTTTAATTTTTTATTGATAGTGTATCTCTTTGAGTATAAGCTAATAATCGATTTTCGCGCTGATCTTGAGACGCATCCTGTAATCTTCGATTTTGTTTATCTAAGCGTTGGCGCTTTCCTTCTTTTGTTTCATTTGCAAGCTTTTCTTGGAGCTTGTGTTTTTCTTCCTTTAATCGTCGCTTGCGTTGTGTTGTAGTTTCTTTTCGCATTCTCCGTTTCTCAAGCAAGGGACATTTTAAAGGGTTATATTTTAAACATATATTATTATTACGTTAACACAGAAATAGGGGGAGAATTTTTGCTACATAACGGGACATTACATTCGCTTCATCTAACTCTATAAATTCTTCATCTATCTATAAAACTACGATTCTTTCATTCCATGCACTTTAGAAATCTGTCTTACCGTTGGCACTTGTTTTTGTCAAATATTCCAATCCCATTGAACACAGTCATGTACTATTATTTATAAAATTAATTTTTGCAGCACGTGAAAATTCCCAATAAATGGTCATTATTTGTAAGTCTGATAATATATTTAAAAACAGACAGCATATCTTTAGTTCCGATAAATAGGAATCAATAAATAGGAACTGACTTTAATATGGGATAAATCTGTGCCATCCACTGCAAGTTTAACAAAATTTATTTGAACTTGAGTGGATGAATAAAAAGTATTTTATTAACGATTGAAAATTTAAACAATGTATAGGAAGAGTGTGAGTCAATATCTTTCTTCTTATCTAATATCTTTGATTTTATCCGAAATTATTTTATATTAGATAGATGTATAAATGTTTAATACTTTAAGCATAGCTTAGAACTGTTTTTGATAGTAATTTTTTATATACAGGGCTAGTATAAATGATTCACTCAGTTTGAAAACGCTATATTTTCAAAAGTATGATACACATGAAAAATCTATGAAAAGAACCACAAACTTGCCAAGCGTTTTTCACTATTTCACCAAGTTTCCCTGTTAAGTGGAACGTTGCTTCATTGCTGAATATCAACTTGGTGGTGCAGTTTGAATTCAACCTTTGATGCAGAATCTTCCACATAGTTCTTTTGCGGTATTCATAATACCTGGTCAATTGACAGGAGGAACATCTGGACAACAATGCTAACAAAATTATATGGAGTCAGCTCGATTACCGTCCAGATGTCTGTCGTGTCATCAAAAGGACACATACTGGACATTTTTAGAGGGTATATAAACGTGGTGAGTTTTGGGTTCTTTTCATGTGTGTACGTGAAATACGTTTGGAAAATATAGCCATTTCGAAACAATTGAATCATTTATATTTAGTACTGTACGCTTAGTTGTTGTATGTACGTTCAAGTACTATGACCTGAAACTATACTAACAGTAAACAATAAGCAAATATTACAGACAAAAAATCTTATGTTAAATGACGCATGTGCTAATCTTCGGAATATGGTAACAGGTAGTTTGGCGACATTTTGGTAAGGCGATAAAGGTTACTAGCTAGGATTTTAGAAGTGTACATGGATTAAGTCAAGAGTGTGCGCAATGCCGTTTTTGTGCAATTCTGGGATGTTTTTTTAAGTGAAAATAGGTCGACGTGTACATGGATGATATTGTGTATGTGCAATTCTTAAAAACGCGGCAAGCAGTGGGCGATTCTGCACTTTGTCCCAATTTCGCAACTAATCTTCGTCACGAATAAGCACTTTTGTTCCACAAAAGTTCTAGCATAAGCATAATTCGGCTAGCAGATTGTTGGAAAAAAATGTTGAGTAAAAACAAAAAAAATTTTTAAAAAATGCCTTTACTTCGTGAAAACAAAATGGCATCCAAACAAAAACTAGCAGGTTGCTGTAGCAGGGTTGGTCGCCAAAAAAATCGCCAAGTTACCATAATCCAAAGATTAACCGACGCATGTTACTAAAACTACGTAAAATTAAGTAATGTATTAAATTAATTTAAATTTCAAGCAGTTAAATCTACTCCAGTGTAAGGTTTTTAATCTTGTTTTCCATTTTACATCGGAATATTTCTAATTTATGTAGTTAGTAAAATTATGTTTAGCATAAATAGTTACTACAACCAGTTGTAGACAAATAACTAAGTAATAAAAACATGCATCTCATTTTGGACCATCAGCGGCCGAGCGGTGGCACCGCTGAACATTGGTAGTTCGACTTGGGATGGAATCTTGGCGAACGGGCTGGCTGTATGGTTTGTTTTCGTGGTTTTCCACATGTATAACATGGATGCGAGCCAGTTTCCCTTAAAATGTCTTTCACGAAGGTTCCTCTCAACAGGCAGACAGTCCTCGAGTTGCTTTGCTTTAATCAATGAATTAACCTATAGCTCATTTTAGATTATGCGATTTTAATTTATTTTTATTATTATTTACGTGTTCTTCCTTAAGGCAATACACGGAAGGGTAGGATGCCTTCATGAAGGACTTTCTAAGAGAAACTGGCTTGTATTAACACGTGGGGAAAAGGAAAACGCCTATGCAGCCAGCCCTTTGTCTTACTGAATAAGGCAAAGAAACTAAAAGCAGAATATTTTCGTGGAAGACAGGAAAGGAAACTTAAAGGGTGTTGGAAGCCAGAAATCTTCAAAACCTCGCGATTTGGAATTTTTACATTTTCGATTTAAAAAAATTTGTTTTCTAAAAATACCATACTTTAATCTCTATGAAAATTAGAAATGTAAAAAATCTAGTTTTAATTTATCATCGAATGTCTTATTAAATGAGGCGTTGTACATAAAAACGCGTTTTTCTCCAAATGTGATTTTTTAAAATTATTTTTATGGCGTATTACATTTCCTATTAGTTACTGAAATGACTTTTTTGTGATAAACCAAGGAAAAAAATTGCTAATTTTACTATGCCTAATACAATATTCTATAAATTGCTCTAAAACTCAAAATGTTTCAAAAGCTCATTTTTAGTATAATCAGATAGGTGATATTTTTGATTACACAAAAAATTCCAAACGTGTGGGGTTTTTACCTCTTCCCCCCATTTCTTTAAAGCTTCCATTTCTCCTCCCAGCGCATGCGCGATAAGAATCGTATATCTGTGCAAATGCACAAAAAAACTTTTTCGTTCTATTTTTACAAGTTCGTGTATACACTTCATCACTGAGATCAATGTTATTCTAACGCTATGTACACTGCTCAAAAAAAAAAAAAAAAAAAAAAAAAAAAAAATGGGACAGTGCTATATCTCCCGTTCTACTGGGCCGATTCACGAAATTCAAATTGCGTTCTTCGTGTCTCGAAAGCGCGACTTAGGATATATATTAGATTTATATATAGCACTATTTTAACATAGGTATTTTGATACAAAATCGGACTTTTTCTGAAATAACATACCAATTTTTTTACATATTTCAATTCTATGACTCAAATTATGCCAAAATACCAAGTTTTGTAAAAATCGTACGAGTAGTTTTTAAAATATTAGCTCTCAAAATTTTAGCTCCTCAATGTTAATTGAATTTGGCAAATATTTATTAATATCTCTTTTTTTATTAAACTTTTTTGATTTTTCCTTTCACATTTCGAAATTTAGGTCCATTCCAAATAAAATTTACCTATTTTTTGTGTTCTACTTTTTAAATTTCTATTTTTAAAAAAATTTTATATATTTTTTGAAAAAAAGTTTGAATTATAACCTATAAAACTTTTACCATCATCTTAAAGTAGGTGTATTTCTAAGCACATCTGCAAAACATTAGACTTTTTTATTCAAAATTTTCTAAGATATACACGAATTTACATATTTTTGCGTTTTTAAATTTGGCATCTTTTTTTTTGAGCGATAATAACGCCAAATGTGGCCTATGGATTTTTGTTGCAGTGAATTGCCACAGCTATTGTTAACCTTAAATTTCAAGTAAAATTTTACGGAGAATTAACTATATGAAATATTTTCCCTCAATGATGCGTAATAAATATTTATTAATACTATATGAAAAGCTATTTTTTAAAAAATTACAGATGATATTATTCAAATTTTTAACTAATTTTTAAAATTTCTCTCTTTCTTCCTATTTTTTTTAAAAAAAAAGAGTAAATTTTTACCTTCGGCGTTTAATCGTCTGCTACTTTGCTTTAACTTTGTTTAAATCGAATTGTCTATAACTGAGAATTTTCGTTTGATGTTTATTTGAATTTTATGAAAATGTTTTATGACATTAACTGCATAATTTATTTCTAAAGAAACTGTTGCTTATGAAGTGGCTGAAAGAGCGGCTGATCCTATCATCCATATTTTTAAAGCACAGTATATTTTTATAGAAATATAAGATTTAGAATAATCATTTTTATAAAAGTCAAATTATGATATAAACATACAACCCTCTAGAGACTGAATTAATGGAAGTTCGATGGTTATGTAGAAATGATCTGCAGCTACTCAATGGCTGGATAAGTCAGCAGGTTCTGTTTACAAGTACGAATAATTATATAAACGACACCCAACATTCTGGATTCAATTTACAACGAGGATACGATGTTTATTAAATGAATTTAAGAAGTTTTAAAGCATAAAAAATCAACTCATTTTTTATCCTAAAATGTATTTTTGTGAGTAACGCATTTTCATTATATCCTTAAAATTCTAATTTAGAAAGCAATTGTCAAGAACTGAATCCTAATCATCAGTAATATAATAAGTAATTATTACGGTTATTAATAAATCCTTCTTATAAAGTAATTGCAAATACGTATTTCAAAACACATTCAGTCTGAATGCAAATATTTTTAATTTTATATTAATCAAGATTGCACACGATATTATTTATTTGCACTTCAGTTCTTACTGTCAGTTCTAGTAGAAGTTACAAATCAATTATATTTAATTAAGGACTAGATTTAATTGGATTACTTAACTATGACAAAGCACACGAGGGCTATCTGCCTAAAGGGAGGGATGCCTTCGTGGAGGACTTTCGAAGGGAAACTGGCTCGTATACACGTTACATATGGGGAAAACCACGAAAACGCCCATGCGGCCAGCCCGTTCGCGGGATTCGAACCTCGGACCGAACTACCAGTGTTCAGCGTTTTTACTGCTCGGCCGCTGTTGGGCTATTTAATTAAGGAATGACCATTTAAGTTTAGAAACAGCGTACCGTAACAGAAATTCTATTATTGACGCCGTATCTTTCAATGTTACTCCCGATTGGCAAGCTACATCATTTGTAATGGGTATTCGGGTTTTACTAGTAACTTCACTTGGAAATCGCGCTTAAACTAGGTTAGTTGGTTATTTGAACATAGAAAGAACATGGGAGCTATTTGATTAAGATGCTTTCAAAGGGAAGCTTTGTAAAGAGAACCTAGAAAACTACGAAAACCATTCATGCAGCCTGGGTTAGACTTCGCAACAAACAATTTGTATTTAACAATCTTCAAATTCTAGGCAACTGGTGAGGCTCCAATTTAATATTTTATTTGTAAATATTTAAAATATTGTTGTATTCTTAGACACAAAAAGCAGAATTTAAGTTTTGTTAACTCGTTAGTAAACTACCAAGCTGTAGTGCAAATGAATATTCAATTTCTTTTGCAATACTTGTATTCACTTAATATTCTTGGAATATGAGCTAAAGAAGGAACGTTCTCGGAAGATTAAAGAAGTGTTTAAATCCAGTGATATTAGGTTTGTCTTACAAGCTTAGGATCAAAACGATTCTGCAATTGCCCGAGTAGTTGACTTGTAAATGGGTGTAAATTAAGCAGATGACTTTTAATCTTACGTTTTCAGTCAGAAAACGTATTCCAAATGTTTTGTATTGCATGACAATGCATCTTTTCATTATTCAATAACCAGTCGGAGAACCGCTTGTGTTCCGAAAACAAGTATGTGTACTCAATCGTCCTGCATGTTCTTAAAATTTGTCTTTGTGATTTTTTTTTCTTTCCCAAAACCTAAAGATGTCTCTCAAAGGAAAGATTTTTAAAATTAAATTGACAAAAGGAGTATGACATCTACTTTTAGAGGCATGTCAAAAACAGATCTCTACAAACCTTCTCTTCCATTACATGTTGTGCAGTCAGAAAAAAAGTTGCATCAGCGTAAATTCCATAATCTATTTTTATTACACTCTGATTACTTTATTAACATACAGTGAATATATACTAAATCTTTTACTTCAGCTTAAGTAATTCGGACTTTTTGACGGAATTGTTGTCGGAACTAGGACTTAGAAATAATTCGAATTAAATATTTCGATATCCCAATAAATTCAAGGTCGAAGTTTTAATATTTTATTTTAGGAGGGAGGGGAAATTTTTTCAGTTTTAGTCCATTATCCTAAGTATATTTGCTTCAATTCTTTATTTTTCGATAAAAGCGAAATATTTACGCATGGTCTACATATAACGTATAGCTTCAAATTAAAATTTAATAATATACAGAGTGGTTATAATTAAAGTTCCACATTGAAACGGTCATAAAAGGAAAACTGCTGGATCAAATGTTATCAAACTTGGTAATCGTGTAAAGAGGTCATGGGAATTTATTTTCCGCGAAAAAAAAGGAAGTTCGAAACCTCACCACCTGTGGGGAAATGGCGCCGTATGCAATATTGTTAAACGAAATATGGGTCGGAATCTAACTTAACGTTTTGTTACACGGGTTTAATATGTTGTATACCCATAAGAAACTTTGAAGTAGGCAAATTACCATTTTAAAGGCATTAAATTCGAAAAACGTCGAGTGCGCCATCCGTGTAAGTGAGAAATTCGTCGTGAAAACCACGAATTAGCGATTAGAAAATGTGAGATCGCAAATCACTCGCACAAGTGCATACAATCTGCAAATCGTTTTCTTACAGATCGCTAATTTGTAATTTTTGAAGCATGAATTCGGCACTAAAACATGAAGATACTTATTCAAAACTCTTTTAATCAATTTGGGCCAAAGAAATCCCTTATGTTATCTATCTAGTTCCATTGCATTCTCCTACTGCATTCGATTGCATAGCAGTCATTCCACACAGTTTCGTGTTGAATGACAGCTATTTTTATAACTGAACCATTTTTCTCTAAAGAGCAGGTCGACAGCTGAACCACTGTGATTGCAGCCCACTTAGAGTCAATGTTAAAATGTTTCGTGATACATTAAATGCAGTAACGTGGCATTTTAGATACTACGATTTTTATGCAGGGCTCATGTGTGTCGCACAGTTACTTAGGCAGCATTTCACGAATGAACGTCTTATAGGCCGACTTAATTCCCCTCTTCCCACCAGACCTAGACGTCTGTGACTTTTGGTTATGGGGTAATCTCAAAAGCACTGTTTATGGTGATAATCTAGACAATTTGGCAGAAATGAAAAATGTGATACACTGACATGTCCGTAACATTTCTCCTGGATATTCTAAGAGCTGCTGTTGAGAATGCAGTAACAGGATTTAACTTTCTTTCGGAAAATGCAGGACGCTACATTGAACATGCTTTGTAACACGTTTCGGAAACTATTAAACACATTTTAAACAAATGTTTTCATGTTTTATTTCATTTAACAATATTGTGTACACCGCCATTTTCCCCCTGGTGGTGAGTTTTTAAACTCTTTTTTTCCCGCGGAAAATAAATTCCCATAACCTCTTACATGATTCCCAAGTTTGATAACATTTGGTCCGGTAGTTTTCCTTTTATGACCATTTCAAATTGAAACTTTAATTTTAACCACCATGTAAATTAAACTTTAAACGTTTGACAGTTTGGTTCAAGTCCCAGCTTTAAAAATATATATATAAATATAATCTTTTATATTAATCCTCTTAGAAAGAATGTTTTAAGAAGCTAATTTTTCTCTCGCGTTACAGATTGTATAAGAAAACATGATCTTTAATATGATTTAAGATTTTTTCAGCCGATATAAGAATCGGGTTACTCGGTGGTACAGAATAAACCCTACTAGACTGTTTTATTTCTTTGTCATTTAGCAAAAATCTTTTAAAATATTTATCCTTTGGACTTCGCTTTAAACTTTATTTATAGTTAAAATGACTAGAAAATGAAAAGCTGTCTTCAGCTGAAAGCCAATTCATGTAATTTGTATTTTAAAAAATTGAGAAGAATGCAAAATTTATGGAAGTCTAGTAATCGAAAAATCTTAATTTTCTTGTGTGAGCACTGAAAATAACTGTAGAAGGAAAGAAGAAAAGTAAGCAAAAATTTGCAGGGAAATTTGGCTGTCAGACATACCAAGATGTTTAAAAAAGTTCGACGCTTTTGAATGTACTTTCAGGATACTTCAAAGACGTTAGGTGTTCAAAGAGAAAACACTTGGACGTGTACACCACTACCACCAAATACCATCAATTGAGCTTGTGTTAACAGAAAAGACAAAAAGGATATCATTACAGATTAAAGTGAAGAGCGACTGGTTTTAGACTATATGGTTGTATAAATTTAAATTACGTTATAGAACATCATATCGTATCATAAATGGAGAATCCCATGATTTCCTCAGTCGAATCATTTGAAGATTCAGGAGTTTATATAGTGATGTATGTGGATGTCACCTAAGGCGTTTTTTCGCTCCAGATGAGACAGCGGCCGAGCGGTAAAGACGCTGAACACTGGTAGTTCGGTCCGAGGTTCGAATCCCGCGAACGGGCTGGCTGCATGGGCGTTTTCCTGGTTTTCCCCATGTGTAACGTGTATGCGAGCCAGTTTCTCTTAGAAAGTCCTCCACGAAGGCATCCTCCCCTTAGGCAGATAGCCCTAGTGTGCTTTGTCATAATTAAATAATCCAAAACCTCTTGAGGAAACCAGGCTTTCCTTTCATGTCATAGCTTCAAAATGTTTAGCCTCTAACGACTGATAAAGGCTCTGACCAAATACTTCGTGAAGAACTTTCTAAGGGAAACCAGCTGGCATACACGGTAGACATGAGAATATCCACGAAAACGCCCATGCAACCAGCCCGTTTGCTGGGATTTGAACCCTGGAGTGAACTACCAGTGTTCAGCGACTTTACCGCTCGGCCGTTTGAGGGCCTTTATAAAATGGATAACTTTATTCAAAATGATTGTCAGAAATACCAAGATATTTCGAAAAGTTGGATTCTTTTTAATATACTTGCAGAATGCCTAAAGCAAAAGAGCAAGAATAAAGTAGAATGCCTGAAGAAAAAGAGAAAAAAAATAAATTTTTGCGTAAAATTTAATATTTGATTTTTATTTTAATTTAAAATCTTTTAATCTTATGATATTTGATTCTTGCGATTTTAAAAATAAAATATTTGACTAAAATAGAATAAAATTTTAAGAAACCAAATGTAGGATAAAATTGCGTAAAGCAATGGGCACAATGATAAAACTGTTTAAAGCAGTGTATGCAAGTCATCCTAAGTTAAAATGTCGGTTATACATCTCTCTTATTTATATATCTTTTCTGAACGGAACATTGAAAGGCGTGTTAACTGTGCTTTACTGTATTTTCTCCTTAAATATTTGCAGTTTTCCAATGCATCGTAGTCTGGGTTACAAAGAATTCTTCCGTACGAAACGCAATTGAAATAAATAAAATTAAATTCTGGAAAATTTATATTAATAAATATATTTAAAATGCTCAGTTCTAAGGAATAAATAGAAAATTTTAAAACAATTATCTGAAGAGACAATGCAACACAAACAATTAAAATAAAAGTATAAGAATTTAAAAATTACCTAAAATAATAACTATGACAAAAATATATATAAAGAAAACTATTTAAAAAAAAAAATAAACGCTGCACCTTCATTTACGCAGTTCGAATAGGTAAATAGAAAATTTTAAAACAGTTATTCGAAAAATACCATGCAACTTAAACAATTAAAATGAAATTCGAAAAAAAAAATAGTTAAAATAATAAGTTATAATTAAAAATATAATATATAGAATATTATTTGGAAAAAAGGAACGATGGTGACTTTTTTCCTCTTACGGAAAAGGAAACTAGGTTGCCATATATTAAGAAGTTCGCCAAGTGAACTATTTTTGGCGCAAACTGACAAAAAAGTGCCAACATAAATTTGTGAATTTCTCCGTAAATTTCGCTCCAAATTTTATAAAATTTCATATTTAGGCGTAATTTGAGTCGTAGAATCGAAATATGTAAAAAAATGGTATGTTATTGCAGAAAAAGTCCGATTTTGTGTCAAAATACCTATGTTAGAATAGTGCTATATATAAATCTAATATATATCCTAAGTCGCGCTTTCGAGACATGAAGAACGCAATTTGAATTTTGTCAATCGGCCCAGTAGATCGGGAGATATAGGACTGTCCCTTTTTTTTTTTTTTTTTTTTTTTTTTTTTTTTTTTTGAGCAGTGTACATATTTTAATTTACTAAAAGAATTCTTATAAATGGGTGTTTAGCAGTTACTTAGATACCCCAAAAACGTGTATCTACAGCAGATTTTGAGAAAAAGTACATCGAAAATGTCCAATTTAACATTTTCGGTATAGGGTGTCCGACTTCCCTTAATTTTACAAGATTGCATTTCAAACCAGTAAGGAAAAAAACACGAAAAAACTAATGCGACCAGTCTGCGAATTAATTTACGAGGCTGCAACATTTTTACACATTTGACCACTTGTTGGCTCTTTTTTCCTACATATTCTTGGCTGTGTTTTTGTTTCTAATAACCTGATTACACCGAAACTTCTCAAGGTTAAAATAATTGAAATTTCAAGCATTCTTTTGGCATATGTGTAGAAGAAATAGTTTGGACGTTTTTAACTATTTCTACAAAACAAGTATCTTTAAAGATTTTTCCAGTTTGATGTCCGAGAAATGCAACCAAGCTGTTCTCAACCCCCTGAATAACCCTCAACCCCTCTTTGTTGAACAGTGTAACACCTGGATACCTGCGCAACGAGGCCCTCCCTCTAATCGAATTATAAGTTTCCTAATTAATACTTCACATTAATTGGGCAGTAAAGTAATAATAAGTATTAAAGTGATAATGATTTAAATATTCGAAGTTTTTGTTTTTTATTCCAAAGGGACCATTTGCCCTGAAGGACTATTATTTCGTTTCGACATTCACTATAAATGTCCGATTCACTTTTCAAGTTGTTGCCACCAAATTTAAAGAAATTAAATAATGAAGAATTTGCATAAGTGTTTCTCGCATTGGGATAAAAAAACGGTACCTAGAGCCATCCAATTTTGAATAACGTAATCTTGCAGAGAATATGGGCATGTGAAAGTCCTAATTTAAAATTTGAAATTTGTTTTATTATCGATTGCATACTTTGTAATACTTCAACTAATTTTTTATTAACAAACACAACGAAAGGTAACACAGAAACCGTTAAAAAAGCGCCCCTTTGGACATAATTTAAAATCTGAAACATTTCAGATTTTCGTTTGGTGAGTAATATATATATATGGTGTAATTGTATGTTATTTTTTTTTCTTATTTGAAAAGTTTTTTGCATCTTTAAACTGTTTAGCTATGCCTTTCGAGCTAGGTGCAAGAGCCTGAAATAAAAGGTGTTAACACATTGGCAGAATTCACTAAGAAGTATATCCGTCTTTCGCAGTAAGAGACCATGACTTTCGAATAAGGTTCAAACCAAAGCCGTTTTAGAATATTTCCCATCTCCTAGCGTACTTCGGCATAAAAACATCTGCCACTAAAAGATTCGGTGGCGTTCAGCCTTTTCAATGTGCCTCAGACAACTATCACACGAGGGTGGTTTTTTGACATCCACCCCGTCAAATACTTTCGTTCTCTCTCTCTCTCTCTCTCTCTCTCTTTTTTTTTTTTTTTTTTTTTTTTTTTTTTATTTTGCTTGTTTAATAGAAAAGTATGTTCCTTCTTCTCTTTGTATTTTCTTTACATATATGCTGACGTTTCTTTGATTTTGACAGTTCGTTTTCCAAGTTTAGATCAAAAAGCGTTTACTAAATTTTTAAGAGTTTTCGTAGGATTTTTATACTTTTTGAAGCTGCAAGATTTACGAAGTTCTCTTTGCTTTGAGCAAAGTTCTCTTTGCTAATTATAGAAGAGGAGATAATATTTGATCTGCATTTTAACTTTCACTGCTAATTGAATAGCTGACGGGAATTCCGGAAAGAATTCAGGATAATCTGTCAGCCAGTGAAACATTTATTGAATAGTATTAAAAATTATCTGCAGGATCTTTTCCATTATAGAATAACATTCGCCAAAAAATATTCTGTAGAAGGAGACATGCGTCAACTCTGATTTATTATCCAACATTAAATTAAACGTGGTATTCCTAAGTCCTATAATGATGTTCTTTGTCTCTGAAGTAGTAATGTCAGAGAAAGGTTTTTCAAAGTGTGCTATTTCATTTCACACCTTGTTTATTGAAGCCTAAGTATATATTTCTAATACTTTGGTTTATTTGATTAAGGCCTAAGGTTATCACCTAAGGGGAAGAATGCGTTCGTGGAGGACTTCCTAAGGGAAATTTTCTCGTATACATGTTACATATGGGGAGGAAAAAAAGAATACGCCCATGCGGCCAGCGCTTTCGCCAAGACTGGAACCACGATCGACCGACTTTTACTGCTCGGCCGCTGGTGGGCGCTCTTATACGTACACTGGGAAAAAAGGGGGAGTAGTTCTATATAATCTGTTCTACAGGGCGGATTGACGAAATTCAAATTGTACTTTTTTATGTCTCGAAAGCGCGACTTAGGTGTTGGTGTTGGTGTATTTAATTATGGCAAAGCACACGAGGGCTATCTGCCTAAAGGGAGGGATGCCTTTCGTGGAGGACTTTCTAAGGGAAACTGGCTCGTATACACGTTACACATGGGGAAAACCACGAAAACGCCCATGCAGCCAGCCCGTTCGCGGGATTCGAACCTCAGACCGAACTACCAGTGTTCAGCGTCTTTACCGCTCGGCCGCTGGTGGGCTCGCGACTTAGGATATATATCAGATTTATATATAGCATCATCCTAACAAAGGTGTTTTGACACAAAATCGGACATTTTCTGAAACAACATATCAGTTTTTTTTCCATATTTAGATTCTACGACTCAAATTGTGCCTAGATATTAAATTTTGTAATTTTTGGCTAGAAATTTATGGAGAAATTTAAAAATTTATCTTGGCAAATTTTTTGAGATTGCGCCAAAAATAATTCACTTGGCGGAATTCTTAACTTTTACTAACCTACTTACTTTCCTTTTCTTTGATGCACGAGAGGACAAAATGGTCCACAGTTTACTCTTTCAAATAATTTTAACAAAGCGCGTAAAGCACATTTTCATTATTATCGCTTATACTATTATTATCACTTAACAATTCATTCATTGTCAAAAATGAAACACTCTCTATAGACATTTATGACATACGAAATATATAATTTGTATTGGCTAACGTGATTATTAATACCTCGAAAGAAACCTCTTCTAGATTTTTATTGTTATCAGTTCCTCTGTCTGGTGCTGAGGTAAAGCGGAAGGTATTGTTACTTCATCTAAAGAAAACTCTTAGCGTAAGCCCTATGCGCAAAAATTAGAAATCTAGTGAAAGGAAGTGTAGCTGTATCTCGCATAACTAAAGAATACGTTTTATTAAATAAGAATATAAGACGTTTTGGGTACCTGTTGGTTAATTTTTAATTTAATAGTATCGTAGGGCATTTTATTTTGTTTTTTTTAACTCTCTGACGTTACTAAATAATTTGAAATGATATGATATTAATAGATATATGTTCTATGTGAACTTAAATAATAAATCATGAATTTCTGGAATATCTTTAATAAACTAATAGGCCTGTTCAGTATAAAACTACTTCACGTCTGAAAATTGAATTTTAATATGAAGCACGTTTTTGATTAAGAAATTCCACTATTTCAAAGCGAGCAATTGCAGCACTGTACAGGAAAAAAATATTATCTCTAGTGCGAGAGACTTCTGTCGGAAATTCTAAAGATATGCTATTTTTGAATTATTTTGGGAGATTACTGTTGAACTGAATTTTATGGTTTTTAGGTGCGAAAACCATGATATTTAATAAAAATAAATGTAACACGAAAAACGTTAAAAAAGGCCGCTTTGGACATAATATAAAATCTGAAAGCTTTCTGTTTTTTTTTTTTATATTTTTTAATTTTAAAAGCCGTCTGCATTTTCTTACCTGAAAGGTGAATCTTTGAGTTTCATTTGGAGTCTAAAATCTTAATAATGGAAAGTAATGAAATTTAGCACGCTGTTTCATTTCCGTGCTGACGAACTAAATAGCTTCGTATAATGAATATCCATATTTCCAAATACTTCCGATTACCCCATTGTTTTATTATTATTTTTTTTTTTTTTTTGTATTTTTTAGATCACAATGTATAACGGAATTTTTTAAAAAATCTGAAAGGTTTCAGATTTTATATTAAGGCCAAAGTGGCTTTTTTAACGTTTTGTGTGTTATCTTTATTTATTAAACATCATGTTCTTCGCATGTAAAGCCTAAAATTCAATACAACGGCAATAATCTCAAATAATTTAAAAAGAGCATACCTTTAGTATTTACGACACACAGTCTCGCGCGCTGAAGATAAGTTCCCCCCCTTTTTTTTCCCCCGTACAGTGTTACCATTGCTCGCTTTGAAATCCTCGAGTTTTTTAATTAAAAATTCCTTTTAAAGTTTTATAAAATAGGAAATAGATAATAAACCAAATTCCAAATTTGGACTTCCAGATGCCCATATTCCGGTGGAGGATTACGTTATTCAAAATTGGATGGCTCTCTAGGTATCGTTGTTTTATCACAATGCGAGAAACATACTTGTACATACATTTATGCAGATTCTTCTTTATTTAATTACTCTAAATATAATACAGTACAATAATATTTTGTGGCAACAATTTGAAAAGTGTTATGTCGTTTATAGTAATTCGATGCAAAATGCCAAAACGAAATTAATATCCCTTCCGAACTAACGTCCTTTGGGTTAATAAATATTCCCTGACGGCTTGAGTGTGTGAAAAGCCAGACTTTCGGAAATAACTATACTAAGAGTTAAAAAGTAGTTATAGCTATCTTAATAATTTGGATTACATGCCACTGAATAAAACGTCATGTTTACTGTATGAGGGCATAACGAAATTAAAATCAACAATAAATTATGCAGAAATATTTTTCGTTTGGTTTATATGATTATAGCAAAGCTTCGAAGACTACCTGGCTGAAGGGAGGGATGAATTCGCGGAGGGCTTTCTAAGGAAACTGGCTCATATACAAGCTACACATGTGGGAAAACCACGAAAACGCCCATGCAGCCGGCCCGTTCATGGGGTTCGAACTTCGGACCGAACTACAAGTGTTTAGGGACTTTTACCTTTCGGCCCCTGGTGGGTCGTATGCTGAAATGTCATGTGTAAAAAATGATGGGCGCCAGAATTACGGCCATTCAATTCTCAGACGTTCCTTTTTCATAGCTTTGATTTAACATCTTCCAGTATTAGCAGACCTAACATTTTATTTGCAGTGCCTTATGACTGGCAATATTATACTAATTTATTATTTTTTTTTACTTTTTAATCCATTTAATGAACCGTTTAATTTAAAGTTTGTTATATGTTTGACACTTTGCTAATAGCTGAAAAATTTAAATCTTCAGGAGTTTATTTCTTCTGACTCAAATTTCTAGGAAAATTCAAATTATTCAAACGAAGTTATAATAAATATATTATTAGTGTCAAGAGAAAAAATTATTTGTAACGCCCTGAATCATATAGCGGTCTCCTGAGCTATCGTTTATCAACTTTCTAGCAACGTACTTTCTATACTTTATTACTTTTCATATTAAATATGTTATTCCAGTTTGATAATGAAACGAATAACTTGATAATGCTCGAGATATCACCCAAAAAATAATTTTTCAGCGGTGTACCTGCCCCTGTCGCACAAATTATCTACCTTTTAATACAGTTCTTACCTTTGAATCACTATAAATGACGTATAACTTTTCAGATTGTTGTCACCAAATATTATCGCCGTGTATTATAATCGCTGTGTAAAGAAAAATGAAGAATCTGCATCAATGTATGTATCTTTCTAGTGTTAAGTTAAAATAAAATGTACCTAGAGTCATCCAATTTTGAATAACGTAATTCTCCATCCGAACGTGGACATCTAGAATCCCAAATTTCGAATTTGTTTTATTATCCATTTCATATTTTGTAAACCTTTAAAGAAGTTTTCATTAACAAACTCAACGATTTGAAAGCGAGCAGTGGCAACGCTGTCCGGAAAAAAAAAAAAAATTATCTCCAGCGTGCGAGACTGTCAGTGGAAAATTCTAAAGATATGCTGTTTCCAAATATTTTGTGGTTTTGCCGCTGAATCGAATTTTCTGTGGCGTAACCGCCAAGATCGTGATACTTAATAAATAAAGTAAACACACAAAATATTAATAATAGAAAAAAAACCCACTTATTCTAGCCATTTTATTAAAAAAACTGAATATTAAAATAATTAACTCAGAAAAAACTTTAAAAAAAGGGGGTAATGTATGCGAACACTTAACGCTGCACCAAAAATTCTAAACGTATACTTTTATGCTGCAGAGAAAATGAGAAAATTATTGTAATTTTTCTGTTGAATTGTAATAGGGGGACCGGAAAGTAATGTCGCTTTCTTACATTAAATTCACACGAATAAATTTTTAACACGTTTTTATTTTTAATCAATAATATAATCACCCTCGTTCTCAGCAACCTTTTGCCATATAGTATGCATATTTCAATCCCAGACCGATAAAAATCAATTGTTTTTGAATAAAATATCTCGAGATGCGTTTTGGACATCATTCAAATTTTCAAATTTTTTATCACTAAGACAATGTTATAGGGATCAGAATAAATGGAAATCCGAGGGTGAGATATCGGGCGAATAGGGTGGGTGAGGCAGTACTTCCCACCCCAATTCATTATATGTTTACAGTGTTCGTCTTGCACAGTGCGGTCTTGCATTGTCGTGTTGCAGAATGACGCCTTTTCCGTTGACAATTGCCGGACATTTTTCGATTAAAGATTGGTTCACTCAATCCAATTGTTCACAATAAAGGTCTACATTAACAGTTTTTCCAGATTTCAGCAATTCAAAATGAAAAATTCCGCGAATACTCCACCAAACACCCAGAAGCGCCTTTTCGGGATGTAAACCCTTTGTAACCCCTATTAAAAAACTGTCTTTTGAGTTTTGGATTATCATATAGGACTTATTTTTTTTTTTTTTTTTTTTGTCTCCACTAATCAAGCGATCAAAAAACGGTTCTGTGTGGTGCCGTTGAAGCAATGCGTTGATAGTGATGGATCAGTTGGCTTTGTTCTTTTCGGACAGATTATGGGGGGGGGGGACTGCTTTGCTTATTTTTCCATTCTGCTTTAAATGTTCTTGGAGGGTCGACCAAGGTTGGTTAAGAGTGTTAGACATGGATTTGTTTCCACTTCTGCCCTTAGCATGTTGCTGTCGACATGTGCAGAAACGACATTACTTTCTGGTCCCAATATTATATGGCGTAAGTGCGAAGAAAAAAGCTAAAAAGATTAAAAAAGGGTGTTAGCAGGAGTGAATACAAGAGCAGACTGTTATCCTGCGAGCTTAACAAAAGCGTAAAAAACCTTAACAAACCCTTTCGGACTACTGTTGTTTCAGATTTTTATTTATTTATTTATTGAACTTTAAATATGCCAAATTCTTCATGTAACGTCACACAAACGGTTACGAAGAACTGGTTATTTGGAAGGTGTATTGCTAAATTCCATCGCAAGCAATAAAAATGTGCTATTGAATTCTTCTGAAATCTTACGTACTCTTGCAGGTGATATAAAGTATTAGTAAAGTGACAACATCCTGCTATTAAAAGCGAGCAAAGTATTGTAGCGCTGGCGAGATGGCAAGCAACAAAGCCGCACGAGTTCTCCAATCTACTGCTAAAAGATAAATTATAACGTGAAAACAGCTCTCATTATTCCATCGCAAATGCACCAGCTTCCTGGAAATTGATGACTTTGGATGCTACCCAACAAAATGGATGGTATTTTACTCTTCGTATGAAGTTAAATAAGCCAAACTTGCCGTAATCCTTCATGTTTGGCCAGAGAGTGACTTTCAGAATTTCAATTTGGAGGTCGATGCTACTATCTTGTAAATGCGTTTAGTTGGTATTTTTACTCTATTATCTGTACCAGCAGTTCTCAACTTTTTGACTAATGCGTACCATCTAAACAAAAATTGAAAATCTTTAATACCAACACTACCATTTCACAATGATTATTTTTCAATTTCTCAACAGAAATATTTAAAAGAAAAAGGAAATCTCAAAAGGTTCCCGATTTTAAATTACGTCCAAAAGGGCGTTGTTTCAACATTTTGTGTGTTGCCTTTATTTGTTAAATATCATGTTCTTCGCACTTAAACCATAAAATTCAGTTCAACAGCAATATCGCAAAATAGTTTTAAAATGAACGTATCTTTAGAATTTCTGATACACAGTTTCGCGCGCTGGAGATAAAATGTTTTTTCTGTACAACGTTGCCATGGCTCTCTTTCAAATCCTTGAGCTTGTTAATCAAAAATTCGCTGAAGTTTTGAAAAATATGAAATAAATAATAAAACAAATTCCAAATTTGGGCTTCCAGATGCCTATATTCGCACGAGGGTTACGTTATTAAAAATTAGATGGTCGTAGATACCGTCGTTTTATCACAAACATACATACATTGATGCAGATTCTTCATTATATAATTTCTTTAAATATAATACAGGGCGATAATATTTAGTATATATTTTGTGATATTGCTGTTGAATTGAATATTATGTGGTTTAAGTGTAAAGAACATGATATCAAATAAATAAAGGTAACACACGAAACGTTAAAAAAAACGCCCTTTTGGGCGTAATGTAATAATATAGAAATATCCCTTTTTTTTTAATCCAAAGGGGCAGTTTGCCCTAAAAGACTATTAATTTCGTTTTGGCATTTTGCGTAGAAAACTTTAAAAGGTGTATGACTTTTCAAATCATTGCCACCATATATTATCGCCCTGTCTTATACTTAAAGAAATTAAATAATGAAGAATCTGCATAAATGTATGCATGTTTCCCTCACTGTGATAAAACGACGGTACCGAGAACCATTGAAATTTGAATAATGTAATCTTCCATAGAATATGGGCATGTGGAAGCCCTAATTTGAATTTGAAATTTGTTTTATTATTCATTTCATATTTTTTAACACTTCAATGAATTTTTGATTAAAAAAACTAAACGATTCCAAAGCGAACAATGGCGACACAGTGCGAAAAAAAATTTTATCTCCAACGCGAGAGACTCTGTATCGGAAATTCTAAAGATAGGCCCAGTTAATTTAGGATATTGCTGTTGAACTGAATTTTATCGTTTGAGTACGTTGAACGTGATATTTAATAAATAAAGTTAACACACAAAACGTTTTAAAATCCCCTCTTTTAGACGTAATTTAAAATCTGAAACCTTTCAGATTTTTTTTTTATTTTGTATTTATTCACAAGAAAACTTCTTACATTCAAATGAAAAATTTCTAAAGCTTGAAGTGTTAGAAGAAGCCGAATGTGTGGATTCCAATTATTGCATCCAAAAGTTAGAAAACTTTTTCCTTGAATAATGGAACGATCTTCTACAAATTTTTACCCATGAAAAAATTTGCAGTAGCTCTGCCGTATAATGTTCGAGTTCTTATAAGCTAGTGAGCAGGTGTTTTCATCAGTGAAGTCCATAAAATCCACTATAAGAAATCGCCTTCGTTCAGATTTAAGTAAATCTTGTTTGTTATAATAGACAAATTATGAACAAAATATAAATGACATGTCTAATAAGGTTCAGCAACAGGTATACTAAATGGGATCAAATGCGTGCAGTTTTTGTATGCAGTATTTGTTTACAACATTAAATGAAGCGTCTTAAAGAGGACACAATTTTAAAGCGAAAAAATAAAGGAATTAATAATAAATTTTGAATTGTACTGATAAATCTAAATTTTCATACTTAAAAAATTAAAAACACATATCATTTATGACCTTTATTAGCCCAAAGGGGCGTCAGAACAAAAGGTCTATTAGATTCAAAACGGCATTTTGCGTGTCGTTTCACTTTCTGCGTTGGTTCACTTTTCAAACTGTTGCCACCAAGTATTATCGCCATGTGTTATATTTAAAGAAACTAAATAATGAAGAATCTGCATGAATGCATGAGTGTCTCTCGCATTGCGAAGAAAGAACGCTACCTAGAGCCATCCAATTTCGAATAACGTAGTTCTCTGAACGAATATGGGCATTTGGAAGCCCGAATTTGGAATTTGTTTTATTATTGATTTCATATTTTGTAACACGTTAACGAATTTTTGATTAACAAACTCAACGATTTCAAAGCGAGCCATGGCACACTGTACGGGGGAAAAAAACATTTTTATCTCTAGCGCGCCAGACTGTGTATGGAAAATTCTAAAGATATGCTCATTTTAGAATTATTTTGCAATATTGCTCTTGAATTTAAGTACGAAGAACATATGTAATAAATAAAGGTAACATACATAAAACATACATAAAAAAACACTCCCTTCGAAGCGTAATGAAAAATGAGAAAGCTTTCAATTCCTTTTTTTTTAATCTTATTCTGTATTTTACAATTAAGTTCCAGGTAATTTTACAATTTTTAATGAAGACATTTTGAGTTTTTATGTACTTTCGCCTTGCCGCGAAGTGAGAACTGTGATTTATTGAATGAGAAATACATCTCTAGTGAAATTCGAGAAGATAAGTTTAAATGAAGCGCAGCAAAAAATGTATGTAATATAATAGTCTGTACAATGAAGTCATGTCGTTTTTATTATAAATATTTTTATTATAAAATCCAATCAAATGCATAAAAGATAAAAGAACGTGTAAAACACCAATAGATGGGGTAAATCTAACATTTTTTATTTGGTTAGACTATATTTATTATAAATATTTTTATTATAAAATCCAATCAAATGCAGAAAAGATAAAAGAACGTGTAAAATACCAATAGATGGGGTAAATCTAACATTGTTTATTTGGTTAGACTGTTTTTAAGCCAAAGTTGTTTTTGAAGCAAGAAATAATGCAAGTAAAATCTTTAAAATACATTAATAAAGAATCCTCCGCTTGGTTTAGCTTTTTAATTTTCGGTAATGATTGCCTTAAGCTGTGGCAAAGAATTTCAAATCTGAGGTTTTCTAGAATTAAAACTTTTTTCCGGCAGTTGAAAGCTTTCATATCCAAAGCAAATAGCATGTGAGCTAAAACATTGCTGCGAGAGGTTATATATGGAGATAAATCACCAGTAATATCATTGCATGGTTATTTATGCAACAAAATGCTACCGTACATTCCAGCATTTCACCAAAAATGTACACCCGCAAATAGTTTCAAGTTGTGCTACTGGGTATGACTTTGAATTATGATAGTCTTCAGTTTTCTTGACATTTTCCCGCTTTCCTTTCTATTACAAAAGTAAAAGATAGTTTTTTACTTGTATTTAATTGAAAAGAGGAAAAAAGGTTAAGATTAAGGTGATTTACGGATTATTTTATCTTCTCTGAACTTTAAACCTGTTTTCTCACCTTTTCCAAACAATGTATTTCACAACTCCACATCGCCTGCCGTCTTAAATGCTCTTTAACCCTTTGATTACTAACGGTACACATATATCCCACTAAAATTATTTAAGTACTGCTAGGTTAAAAAGTACTTAGAATCTTCTGAATGTTGGGGATCACCTTCAATAGTTAAAAAATCGAGACGCCGCTGTGTTCATTTTACACACAAGAGCACAGAGAGAAAAACAGATATGATTTATGCAATGATGCAATGATGGTTTATGCGAAAAAAGCTTTTCCCTGTACCATACAACGTAAAATCTGTTCCATATAAAAATGTTTTCTAGAATGATAGATATGCTTATAATAAGTCAATCTATACGTGTGGGACATTTTGGCTTGAAAACCGTTTTCCAAAAAAATCTCAGTTGCTAAATTTACCATATTTATGACATTTTGTTCACTTGGATAAAAAACGGGGTAAATATTTTTACTTCCTTGTACCATAAAGGAAGTATTGTAAAAAGGAAAAGGAAGTATTTTAAAGTAAAAAGGAAGTATTGTAATCGCGAAAAATTTCGGGTATCATATTTTAACGAAAATATCCATTTCGACAGCTATTGAATGCAATTTAACGATGTTTTTGCGAGACATGTGTCCCTAAGGACAGAATAAAGGACCCCTTTTCCCTCAAGAAATTATAAACTGATTTAAAATGGATTTAGAAGAGGTTTTTTTTTGCGTCTGTACATATGTGCATATGCACGTATGTATCTCGCATAACTCAAAAACGCGTAGCCTCAGAACGCTGAAATGTTGTATATGAGACTGCTACGGCATGTAGATGTACACCTCGTATTTTGGTTGCAATCGGCCGCACCAAACGTATATAAATATATTTATATATAAATCCACTCTGTTACTCGACTCAGTGAGCTCAGTTTCTTTATTCTTATATATTTGTAAATCGTGCATTTCTTGCTTTAAATATTTGATTATTATATTGTTCCGGTTAAGATTTTTATGCCTTTAGTTAACCTGCATGCAATAATTATGGAATTATCAACAATAGAAAAGTTTTCTAAGTGCGGCTAAGCCTAAGTACTTTTTATCATGGCGGCCATCTTTGTTTGCATTTGAAACTTAGAATAGTGGATTTGTTGCCAATCCAGACAAACTAAGCTTCGCAACAACAGTGATAACGTCTTTTGTTATTATTGCGAATTAAATCATGCTTAACCCGTACCCGTACGCCAAATCCCCGTAAAAACTCAGACAGAAACCCGTACAACTGTACGGGTATCCGTAGGCCAAATCCCCGTAAAAACCCATAGAAAGGAACCCGTATAGCTGTGCGGGTATACCCGTAGGCCAAATCTCCTTAAAACCTGATAAAAAGAAACCCGTAGACCAAATACCCGTAAACAACCTGTAAACAGAAACCCGTACGACTGTACAAATACGAGTAGGCCAAATCTCTGTAGAAACCTGTAGAACTGTAGACTCTATAAACGAAATCCCAGTAAAAACCCATAGCCAGAAATCAGAACTTTATGGATATCCATTGGCCAAATCTCCATTAAAAAATGGATATTCCGTAGATCTATGCCTCGTAAAAACCAGTAGACAAAAGCACGTACACAGGCATCCATAGGCCAAATCGTGTAAAAACCACTAAACAAAAATTCACAAACTAATAAAGGTACCTCTTGGAAAATCGCTGCACAAAACAGTACACAAAAACCCATAAACAAAACCAATAGAATTATATCATAGTAAGTGACCATACATAAAACGGGTATCCATATACATAATCCCTATAAAAACAATACACAAAAATAGAACTGTATATCAAATTTCCATAAAAACATAAACCAGCAGAAATACATAACTAGCACTGATGAAATGTACAGAATTAAATGGCAGAGAAAGCATGTAGAGTAATTTTAAATAAAATTCATTGTGAATAAATAAAAATTTTAAAATATCTAGAAGACTACAAGCCCCTGTCTTTCTCAATGCACGTCAATATCTATAAACATATTACAAAATATTTGTATAAATTCTCTTTACAAAATTTTAAACTTCCTTTATATAATTTTGAAAATAAAATGAATAGAACGATAATAATCAAAGTCATGATTCACAACCATCGAATGATATATGTACATATATATATATATGTAAGAAAATAAAAAAAATATGCAAAAGATTAAATTAGCAGCGTAAAATTAATTTTCCTTCTCTATTCTAAAAATAGTAATCTCTCTGCACTGCATCATTTCGAGATTAATTCATGTCGTATGACTCTTACATAATTTGATATTGTAAAAGGAACTAAAACTCAAACAGCCAATAGTAATTTTACAGCAGTATTAATTATCAATAAAAATACATCGAGAACCAAAATTAAGTCGGTCTGAATTAAGATTTCACCCTTAACATAACGCATTTGCTTTCTACGCTTTGGCCTAGCTGGATTGCAGTCTGTCTGCTCCTTGTTTCTTACTACACATTTATCAAAAATGTAAATTTTTGGAATAGGCATAAATAATGTGCCAACTTGTTTGTGGCTGCAACATATTTGTTGAAAGAAAAGTTGAATTAAATCTACCTCGACTGCCACTTCTTATTCATTGTGGATTGGAGTTTCAGCATCTCTAAGCCAACAAAATTCTTGCTGTTCATTGCGGATTCAGCTGCTTGCATTCGACTACAGAATCTATTACATATACATATCATTTGATGGTTGCGAATCATTACTTTGACTGTATATATATTATTGATTTGATTATAAATATATACATATAGTACTGTATCTCACTGCATATATTTGTATTTCAGTTCTTTAATTGGGAAATTAAACAATGGTATTTAATCACATCAGCTTGTTTAACAATTTGATACCTAATGAGAAATTTATTGCCAAGGGATCGTACTTTCTAGCATCTGCTTAAATTTTAAGTTTACTACAATGCACTAAACCAAATTTAAAAACAAAACTAAAAGAAAGTCTAATTTTCAGGAAGAGAAACACTTTTAACAAGCAAGCAAAAAGAATAAGGGACTTCCAAATTAGAAACTTAGTATAGAGTTCAAATTTAGCATACTTGCTATCCCCTTAAAGCTCGCTTACCACTGATAGTAACACCCTGCAACTTATTATGACGCGCATACACATAGATGTTTTGCGTGGAAGAAAGGATAAATCCTAGAATATAATGTAGTGAAGAAATAATAATATACAAACACTGTGTCGACTCCTTATTACAATACTTTGAATGTTACCTGTATCTCTCAGAAGATAACTGAAACATGAAGATAAAATATAATAAACTTAATAATACCCAAAATACAATAAATTATATTGTAACAAAACGAACTTTAAAAAATTTAGTCTCAACAAATACCAATTGTCAACGCACAGTCCGGGAATTTAAGGAAATATCTCATAGCGTATAATATTTTATTCCTTATCTCACTTTTAGTGCTATATAATTTTCCACAGATTTTATATAAATAAAATCTATAGCATAATGAGTATTTATACTTTATGTAGTTCTTGATGTAAAAATGATTAACTTTCGTACTGTAAAAATTCCATCTATGTGAATAAGTATGAATATACTCATATACACATAATTATAAGTATCTATTTATTAAATAACTAATTTAATGAACCTAAATTCCTATAGAAAAATGGGTGAAGTGTAGAATCGTCCACTGCTTGGCGCGTTTTTAAGAATTGTACATACTCGATATCCATGTACACATCGACCTATTTTCACTTAAAAAAACATCCCAGAATTGCATAAAAATGGCATTGCGCACTCCTTTGACTTTATCCATGTACACATCGACCTATTTTCACTTAAAAAGTCAAACGAAAATTGACAAAAATCCATTTTTTTTACTCTTGTAAAAAGCGCCAAACAAACGTCAAAGAAATAAGTGGGCGATTCTGCACTTTATCAGAAAAAATATACAAAAATATCATTTACCTATATATATTAATAATTTATTATTACAAAAGGTTTTTAATATATCATCTCAAAGAAACATAAATTTAATTAAAGTGATGCATTATTGGAATAAGTTTGAGTCTTTTAGGTATAAGTTATTTAGATTTCTATTGTAGTAAGAATAATTTAGAAAGTGTATAGAAATATTACTTTGAACCACAAAAATTCTAAATAGTAAAATTTAAAGTACTGAAAAGGTAGCTATTGTTTTTGACAGTAGATTATATAATATAAAAATACCTCATGCTGAGCATTTTCTGCATTTATAATGCCAAATGAAATTTATATAATGTAGTATTTAGCAATATAAATAAATCTTCTGTACAGCCTTATACAAATGCAGTTAAAATTACCGTCATTGCAATTAAGCGGATATAGCACATAATTACATTTGCTTTAAAAAGTTTTTTTTACGTAATATCTATACAAACAAATAAATTTAGTGCAGAAAATTGTAACTACCATTTCCGCGGTATAACTAATGAAAGAAAATAATGTTTCAATATTACTCTAACTATATTTAAAAGCAATGCTAAAACAGTGCCCTTACAAAACTCATGATCCGAAAAGCTTCGGTTTTAAATGTCTCGTAAAAACTTTCAATTACTTCTACAAAATTCATATCTACGTAAAAATTACTACACCTAAATCAATTTATTATACAGTGAAACTTTCCTAAAACAATCAACTCCACAATTCCAGATAATGCCAGTTTCCTGTAGCCTAACAAAATTATGAGTGATTTTAAGTACTGCTATTTAATTATGTTTTTGACAAATATATCACTGTCATTTAAAAAAAATAACCACTATATGAGGTTTCCCTTAATTTTTTCCAAATAAATAATTCACTTTTTATACTCCCAAGACATTTAATATTACATAAATCTTATTCACAAATCTATTTCTATTTCAAAAGCAATTTATTAAAAACACATTTGCAATTTTCTTCATCAAACTAATAATAATGAAAATTAAAGTATGCATAAAAATGATTATATGGGTTTTAACAAAATAGCACAAAATATTTAATCTAAAAATGTGGTTCTAGTCTCATACTTGTAAAGAAAAATAGACCAGAAAGAAAAAAACAATGTAAGCTACTATGATCATCTAAATTTTCACATAATTTTAGTAATGGAAAAAAGATTCCTTAAGCTTGTATGTCTTGTCCACCCCATTCAATAAGTAATAAACACATTAAATATTTCTATGTTTACTTCATTAATAAAACTTACCTTTTTTGCTCGCGAAATATAATTAGTACATTTTTAAGACATAAAAAAAAATTCTTTTTGCTCGGCCATATCACATTAGTCGAAAAATTGAAAATTGAATCGTGCAAAATCATTTTTAAGTAAGGTATGCTCAAATTTATTAGTACATAATATTCAAATCATCAGCTAAAGTTCTATCAGCCAAGTTCTTTCAAACATTAGGCACGATTACACGTGCGTGGCTTTAGCAGTATTTGCTTTCATATTCATAGTCAGTGCTGGTATTTTATTATTTATTACTAATTTCTAAACAGTAAGACATAGTAAAATTTGTAATATAGTAAATTATATATTGCATTACTAAATCCACGAAGAAAATAACACCATCGCACAACTACAACTACAACGGCACCATATTGCTTGTTTGGGAAACTTCTGAGAGTGGGGGAGGGAGCATGGGAGGCAGGGGGAATTTTTTTCTCACGTCAGCGTTAACACGGAGAAAAGTTTTGCGATTGTGAATGAACTTGGTCGCGTTAAAGAGATGTTGGTTGATACCGGTATTTACTTGTAATATCAGAAATGTAAGTACTTATGTGTGTGTATTCAGAGAACCAACTCGTAGCAAAAATCACCTCCCTAAGACGACCGCTTCTGAAAGAGACCAGTATTTCTGAAAACATAAGTATATTTTGGTATTGAACATTCCCTCTGTAAGGCGAATATTCACAAAGAAAATTCTGCAAGTGTGGCTGGTCGCCTTAGAGAGATTCATTTAGTAGATGTAATCTCCCTAAGACGACCACCTCTAAAAGATAAACATATTTCTGAGAACGTGAGTATATATTGGTATTGAGCATGACCTCTCTAAGTCGAGCACTTGCAAAGATGAATTTTTATTTGCGGCTGGTCGCCTTAGAGAGACCTCGTTGTGTGTGGTGTATATGACTACTGTTATTGTTTCCAAAAAATTTTTTTAAATCAAATAAATAAGCATATTTAGTAAAAACCCTCTCTAAAACGACCACCTGCGTTTCCAGGTTACTCTGATGGTCTTAAAGAGATCATATTTTCATTCTGTTAATTTTATTGTTTACATGAAGTCTATTAACGTCAGATAGAAAAATAGCATAAACCAATATAAACCAACAGAAGATTTATTATTATATTGATACCAGTTAGAAAAACAGTAAAAGTCAATATAAACCAATACAAACCAGTAGAAAGTTATGACATTGATGTTGGTTGTATAGATGTCAATTGATACCAGTAAGAAAAACCCACAGGGATCAATAGAAACCAGTAAAAGTCAGTAGAGACCATCAAAATTCTATAGGTACCAGTAGAAAGTTTTACTGGTTTCTATGGGTCATTTTGAAACCAGTAAGAAAAACCCACAGAGACCAACGGAAACCAGTAAAAACCAATAAAAACCCATAAAATCTTATGGGTACCCATAGCAAGTTTTACTGGTTTCTATGGGGCATTTTTAGCATGGTATTTAAAATTGACTTAGTAATTTTTAATACAGATATTTTGAAATTTTATGTATTTTTGCCTTCTCGCGAAGTGAGAACTGAATTAATTGAATGAAAAATACTGAATCGTCTATGAAAAACATTTTTTTTGTTTAATTTTCCTCAAACATCATTTTAGATTTTTTATAATATTTTAAAAGAACACGCGGCAACGATTAGATAATTCTTCAGGTGATATAAATTTTGTGCATTCTGAGTTATAAAATGAATAAGAGGTAACTCTGTTAAGTGAACCTAGCGCCAGAGTGTCGCTATGGTAAATAAATATAGTGAATTTTATGGAGTGCATTTATTCTATGATGGTTTATGCGCTACCGTCGAAGTATATTTAATTCAGCCCAATAAGTTTAAATGAAATGAAAAAAATGCGTATAATTTAATATTCCGTACAAGGAAGTCATGTGGTCTACACATCAGATTTTTTTAACGTTAAAAGTGTAAGATTGCTAAACTAAGTATAATAATTTAAATTTAAGACACTTATAATAGCAGTTAATTTTGTCAATCTCGTGTGTCTCTAGCTTTTCCCCCTTCTGTTTATTAAATAACGTTCTTTATTTGCAAGGTATCTCTGTACTGGCTATATAGATCTTCGTGCTATCTTGCACTAGTTGTTATCATCTATCAAGAGAAACGGTAAGCTTAGTGTGTCTCAGTCAGGATGAAATTACAGATTTTTTGATTCATTGGCGAGTCCTTTGCAGCCTGAACTAAACACATGCTCCAAAAAAGGTGGAGATGTAAGGAAATATATTTTTTCTGCAAGTGAATGAAATTTCTTGCTTCCCTTTATTTCCTAATTTTTCTTTCATTCGTAGTAAGATTATTTTTAACTTACTACAAAATAATAACCTCTTCCCCTCTTTTTTAAATTCCTACTATTAGCTCACACTCTCCGTATATCTTGTTCAAATTTTCACTCGTTAATAAAATACTTTTTATTCATGCACTCAAAATACATTCTTTTAAATTTGTAGTGGATGACAATCGATGTTAATACAGTTTTTTCCCATATTAAAGTTAATTCCTACTTATTGATTCCTGTTAATCGGAACTAAAGGTAAGCTATTTTTTTTATTATTAGACTTACAGATAATGACCGTTTATTAGAAATTCTCACGTACTGCAAAAATGAATTTTATAACAACCTTTAAATAATAGTAAAGGACTGTGATCGATGGGATTGTAATATTTAACAAAAATAAGTGGCAACACTAAAACAGAGTTCTGAAGATTTTTAAAGTGTATGGAATTAAAGAATTGTAGTTTTATAGATTTCGATAAAGCGGATGTAATGTCGCTTTATGTGGGGAAAATTCTTCCCAGATTTCTATGTTAACGTGATAATAATATATGTAAACTCGGCATCTAGGGGATTTCTACGCTGACGACACACATTTAGGTGACTAAGTATTTATTTAGTTATTGATAGAGATACAGTGAAGAGTATTTACAAATGAAAAAATGGTTATAATTGAGAAGTTAACAGCTTCGCTTTCGGTTAATACGTCTTAGTCGAAAACATGACTATTCTCTTTCGCTTCCATCGTCCATCCTTCGTCTCACTGCACTGCCGTTAGTTGTGTTGAGTTGTCGCGCTCCTGCTACTCACATATATGTTTAAAATATATCCGTTTAAAATGTCCCTCGCTTATTAAAATAAATAAATAACACTGTAGATTTTGCAGTACTATATCTAGGATGAAACATTTTCGCAGCAGGTCAAGCATATATCGCCTCGAGTCCTGTGAAATCATTATATGGAATATTAATTGAAGAATTTGACTGCTCGAAACTCACTGGAAAGCTTCCTTGGAAAAATGAAGCATTACAAGAGATGGATAGAATGAGAAATTATAGACCACCATCAGCTTCATAAATTAGTAACAAAAAAATTTAATAAAAAGTAACTAAAATGAAATATTTCGTTGTTGACCTAAGTAGGAATTGACTTAAAAAAAATACTTTTTGTATTTCTTGTTTACTGTTTAACAGTAAGTTATCGCCTCGAACCAGTAACTAAATAATTATACAAATTCATACTTAGACGCACTTCATTTACTAATTTATTTCAAAATAAATTTAGGTTTTAAAATCAAATTACAAAAAAGGAAAGGAGAAAAAAAGTATTTGAAAGATTTTCAGATTTTATATTACGCCCAAAAGGGCCTTTTTTTAATGTTTCGTATGTTACCTTTATTTATTAAATATCATGTTCTTCGCACTTGAACCACATAAAATTCAATTCAACAGTAATACCACAAAAACAGCATATTCGATACAATATCGATACAAATTCCATATTCGATACAATTTTAAAGAAATGCTACAATGAAGCATTTTGACAAATAATTCATGCTAGTTGTATGCAAATTGCTAGTATGAAGCACACTGAAACTGTAGCGTTTGAGTTCAGCAGTTTTGAAAAATGCTTCGTACAGTCTTCGCTGAGAAGAAATCTGGTATATTTCTGATTTTGACTAAATTAATTCTCAAGGTTAAATTTGATTCTCGCATTGCATACGAAAGAAATTCTTAATGTTGTGTGCGTACGGGTTCGTAACAGATTGAATGCGTTAATCCGATAATAGGTTAATAAAATTTATTTTTTTCAAAAGAAATATTTCAGAACTCTGGAATTTTCCGCAAAAATATTTATACAAGTATTCACAGTATCACTTAGTATAATCGGTACTTACACTTCAAACTGCTAAGAACGTTAACCACAAAGCAATGCAAAGCACATCTAAAGAGAAAGTTAACTCGGATATCTCATTTCACGCGCAACTAAACAACTCGCAACAACGATAACTAAGCAACCGAGCGCAAATGCTTTCTCTTCGGCTTTAAATAGTGTTCAACCGGAAGCGAGATACTTCTAGTACTTTCTGCTTCTCGAAATTACTGGAAAGCAATATGAGGCTGGAATTACCTTTACAGCTTACATAATCGTCAATTACATTTATTCCGTTTTGGTACGTATTACGGTGATACAGGGACAGGATCAAATTAGGCGATTTCTTGCCAAATTTGGAGACAAAATTAGTCTCCAAAGCCGTTGTCAGCTTGGCGATATCTCGCCAAATTAGAGAGATACCCATTTACCATACAATGTTAAATGCACATGCCCCTGTATTCTTAATTTTCCTGCATAGCTTTCTCTTAAACTTTGTCTCGCGCTAAATTACACAAAAAAAAATTCAACAATTTTACTTATAATTCTACTAAAATTACCTATCTAAGTACAAAATTCGTAACATAATGTTATCAGAAGACTGTTTAAAGTTCCTTTTCAAAACACGAACCTCACCAACAACTGATAAACAACAATAAATTAAAATAACTCACACTAATTGGCAAGTCTTAAAATAATACATCTCAGCCAGTTATGCTTACGTCTTCCATCATTGCACGAAATAATGCTATATTATAAAACTTCTAATATATTCTATTTATTCGTAATACAAACCCCGTTTCTTCTTACGAAATATAAACTACTGCGAAATAATAATAATAATAATTTTTTTTTTAAATCTGAAAGGTTTCAGATTTTAAATTACGTCCAAAGGGACTTTTTTTTAACATTTTGTCTCTTACCTTTATTTATTAAATGTCACGTTCTTCGCACTTAAAGCATAAAATTCTGTTCAAGAGCAATATCACAAAATAGTTTTAAATTGAGCATATCTTTAGAATTTCCGATATAGAGACTCACGCGTTCGAGATAAAAATGTTTTTTCTCTACAGCGTTGCCATTGCTCGCTTCAAAATAATTGAGTTTGTTAATCAAAAATTCTTTAAAGTTTTACAAAATAGGAAATCGCCAATAATACAAATTCCAAATTTCAAATTTGGGCTTTCAGGGGCTCATATTCGCAGTAGGATTACGTCTTTCAAAATTCGATGGCTCTAGGTACCGTTGTTTTATCACAATGCGAGAAATATACACACATTTATGCAGATTCTTCATTATTTAATTTCTTCAAATATAATGCAGGACTCTAACGTTTGGTGGCAACAGTTTGAAAAGTGAAACGGACATAGTGAACCAACGCAAAATCGCAAAACGGGAACAATAGTCCTTCAGGGACAAAGCCCCTTTGGACTAATAAGCTCTTAAAACGTGCTTTTTAAATTTCTATTTGTATATTATCTAGCATATGTTTAACGACTTTTTAATAAAATTAATAAGTTTTTAAATATATATATTTAAAAATAATATAAAACAGAAATACTGCAGTTTAGAAACACTGTTTACGTTCCTCATATTAGAATGGCGCCGACATGGATGACGCAGTTTCGGTTTTAAATATTCTTAATAATTCAAGACTCTTGGTGTATTTAAATCAAACTGAAGACATTTAATAATATAACATTCACACGTAAACATTTAGTAATAATTCAGCAGTACAGATAAGCATAAAATAGGAATTACAACCGTTACAGGCCAGCTACGCTTTTAGCGACCGAATTCTACGAACGACAAATCTCAAAAGCGTGTTGCCAACGCAGGGTAACGAAAAGGTAGAAATTAATTCGATAGGCGTGGAAGTGAACATACTCCCACCCTATCAGGTTTAGTCCTAATACACAGGCAAAGGTGAAAGTTTATTAATTGGTCTCTTGAAAACATCAGTTTTAGTTTTGACTGTAGCTACGCGAACTAAGCCGTCCTTGCCCGTATGGACATCGATGATCCGTCCTATAGGCCAAGCTAAAGGTGGAGATCCATCTTCGATGACAAGAACCACCGTGTCTACCTTCAAGTTGGCTTTGGTGCTCTGCCACTTGGATCTCTGCTGAAGAGAAGTCAAGTACTCCCTTTTCCAGCGATTCGAAAATCCATATCTTAGATTCTGTTCCCACCTAGAACTCCTTGTGCGAACAGACTTACGAACAGTTGACAACTCTTCGTAAGTTAAAAGAGTCTCTTTCAATACTCTTCTCAGATGAAATTTCGCTGAGCGAATGCCGACTTCCCATATTCCTCCGAAGTGGGGCTAAGCAGGCGGTATGAAATGCCATTCAATAGATGACTTAGTTAGTTCTCGGGAAACCGATTCCGTTGCATACAAGGAAGACCATGTGTGATTTAGTTCTTGTAGTTTTCGGCATGCTCCCACAAAATTGGTACCGTTGTCACTGTAAATGTGCCGTGGTGCACCGCGACGTGAAATGAAACGTCTAAGTGCCGCGATAAACGAGTCTGCCGTCAGGTCACTGACTGCTTCTATATACACAGCTTTAGTCGACAAGCAAACAAACAGAGCTATATAGCCTTTCGTTGTTTTAGAACCACGACCCTTATTAAATTTCATGGTAATAGAACCAGCGTAATCCACACCAGATGCGTAAAAAGGTCGTTCCAAAGTCACACGATGTTCAGGTAAGTCACCCATCAATTGCGGATTTGAAGCAGCTTTACATCGATGACATATTAAGCAATGGTTGACACAACTGCGTATCAGTCTCTTTCCTCCAATTATCCAGTAAGATTGCTTGATGAGGTGTGATAATAAAAGAAGGACCAGCATGAAGGTAAGTAATATGAAGTTCTTTCACTAGTAATTCGCTAAATTTATGTCGAGAAGGAAGTATGACAGGATGTTTGATGTTAAATGCTAAAGATGAATTTCGAAGACGTCCTCCCACCCGTAAGAGACCATCTTTATCTACGAATGGATACAAAGAACGTAGTTGGCTCTTCTTAGGTAAAGGTTTATCTCCCTTAATACATGCCAAATCATCTTCGAAATAATGATCCTGAATCCAACGAATAATGAAATTTTCTGCGACTCGAATCTCTAGAAATGTTAGCGGCATAACGCAGCTGGAGTTAATGCCACTACGTGAAATGTTCTGAGTAACATGATGTTTCTTGCAATTAGTAATAACTTTTTGGCAGTAAGCCAGAATACGAACAATTTTATAACGCGAAGAATAATGCTCGAACAAATTAGCTAATAAATCATTCGATTCACGTATATGAGAAATAAAAATAGGATCAGATCTTTGTTCCGCCTTTACTTCAGTATCATCTTCAGATTTTAATTCATATTTAGGCCATTTTTCCTCTTCCTGACGCAACCATGGTGGACCATTCCACCACAAAGTACAATGTGGTAGAAGTTGAGGTTCAATACCACGAGAAGCAATGTCTGCAGGATTCTGTTTAGAGGGAACATGATTCCAATGTTTAATAGGTATCACTCCTATGATTTGAGATGTTCTGTTTGCCACAAAAGTTTTCCACTTACGTGGATGAGCGGATAGCCAAGACAGAACTACCTTAGAATCCGTCCACGCAAAGATTTCAAAATTAAACTTCTTTCAAATGTCCAATAGAGATCGCATTAATCTGGTCAACAAATACGCAGCACAGAGCTCTAATCGAGGAATGGATACTTGCTTTACAGGCGCAACTTTAGTCTTTGATACCAAAAGATTAACCTTAACCGTACCATTGCATTTTTGGTGACAGTAAATGGCTGCTGCATAGGTCTGCGAAGATGCATCAGAAAATCCATGTAGTTGGATAACACTGTCCGTTGTAAGTAGGACACATCTCGGAATTTCACAATTATTGATTTGAATGAATGTCTCTTGAAATTTAAAGCAGTCATCTGAAATATGCTGGGGAACAACTGAAACCCAGTCGTCTTTAACTAACCATAGCTTTTGATAGAATATTTTAATCAATATAGTGCAAGGAGATAGAAGACCTAAAGAATCGAAAATGCGAGCAGATTCTGCTAATATGCGTCTCTTTGTTATAGGTGCGTTGATGTGCAGTGTAGCTTTAAAACTAAAGGTATCAGTAGATGAATTCCAAAAACGTCCTAAGACTTTCGAACTCGAATTAGGAGATATCTCAAAATCAGAATCCAATGAACAATGTTTCTTAAATTGAGTTAAGAATTCTACAGAATTTGAATTCCACTTCCTCAAATCAAAACCACGTGCATGTAAAATTGAAGATATTTTCTTGCAGACAGATACTGCATCATCAACTATATTTTCACCCGACAATAAGTCGTCCATATACATATCCTCTTGCAATATACGAGATACATCTGATTCCTCTTTAGACTCTAAAGCTACTTGCTTCAGACATCGAGTTGCTAAAAATGAAGCAGAGGAAAGACCATATGTAACTGTTTTCAACTTGTACGTACGCATTGCATCACTGGAATTGTATCGCCAAAGTATCAATTGATAATTCTGATCTTCAGGGGCTACCATCACCTGACGATACATCTTCTCCACATCAGCTGTGAAAACAATTTTAGGAAATCAAAAATTAATCAAAATCTCAAAAATATCTCTTTGTAATTTTGGATCTACCCCTAAAAAAGAATTCACTGATATACCATTTTCAGATTTACAAGATGCATCAAAAACTACTCTAAATTTTGTCGTTGTGCTAGAAGGTTTAATGACCGCATGATGAGGAAGATAAAACTTTTCTATATCCGATTTGTTAGATAAATCATCATTAATCACAGTCATATGTCCTAACTATTCATATTCATGTATGAAATCTTTATACTGTTTTTCAAATTCCGGATTATCTTTGAATTTTCGTTCCATGGAACGTAACCTAGAAATTTCTGCCGGTTTTGAATCACCCAACTTCAAATGCGATTTATAAAATGGAAGTTTTACCACAAATCGCCCATCTGAATTAACAGAATGAGTGTTTTGAAAATGTGATTCACAAAATTGTTCCTCAGGTGTCATAAATTCTTTCTTTCCAACATCGACAATATCCTCCATTTCCCAGAAACGCTTAAGTTCGTAATCAATATTTATATTATCTTCTACCTTTATGAAGTGTGAATTTGCTGTTTTTTCGCCTTCCATATTATTTCCGACCTTCCCAGCAATATCACCCAACCGAAAATTGTATTTTGAGCTACAGGCTCATTTTTCGAACCATATATTTGGCCACATCTTAAAACGGAGAAAAAGTAATCAGCTCCTAAAATCAAATTAATTTCTTCGGGTCCGCTAACGGAATAGATTTAATGTATATGTTTAACATTAATGACTTGTTCCGGCAATGGCAAAATTAACCTATCCAAAATGTATGCGTTAACATCAATTACTTCATTATTTATCTTTGACTGAAACAGCTCGTTCAGAAATAAACGAACTTTCACTTCCGGAATCCAGTAATAATTTAATTTCGATAGTTTCGCCACTGGATGAAAATGCGAGTGCGAGAACTGTAGGCAAAATCGCCGAGTTTCAATTTTGAATCGTATTACTAACTACCTGACCTTGACCGTCGCATGATTCATTCGAAATTCGCTCTGGAGTGCTTTCCTTTTCATTTGGCGCTTTTAAAAGCTGTACGTTGTTAGCTTTAATATCTTCATGCAACAAACTATTATGCGTTTTTGAATTACACAAATTACACTTTAACTGTGAATTACAGTTTTTGATTAGATGTGAATTTAAACATAAAAAACACAATCCTCGTTTTTTCACAAAGTTCTTTCTAGCAGTAACATCCAAATTCTTAAATTTAAAGCATTTATATAACGCATGAAGTCCGTTACATTTCGAACATTTAGTATTACTAAATTTAGAATTCTGTAACGTTTTAGAACTAACATTACTATTTTAATGAACGACTTTAGCTTTTGCTTCTTTATTTATGATAATTTCGAGAGAAGAACACCTTAAATTTAAAAATTCAAAAAATGATTCCAATGTAGGAAAATCATCTTCCGCTGTTTTTTGTGCCCATAACTTTCGAGTTTCTGAATCTACCTTTTGAAGCGACATAAATATTAACCATGGATCCCTAGAAGTTGCTTCGTCACCCAGAGCTTTTAAACCTCTGATAACTTCATCGGAAGTATCAGCTAATTGTCGTAAATTAACATTATCAACTTGTGAAATACATTTTTGATCCAGAAATGTTTTAATTAACGATTGTACAATTTATTTCTTTTTATCGTACTTAGCGAGCAATTTTGCCCATGCTTCTTCATAAGAATTATTTGATAACGGAATATGTTTAATTATAGAAGCTGGTTCATCAGCAAGTGATCCGATTAAATACTGAAATTTCTGTAAATTCGATAAAGAAGTATTATGCACTGTTGCAACAAACAAATCTTTAAAATTTATCCAGTCATTAAAGTTACCCGAAAAAATAGGGATATTCATCTTAAGTAACTTAAAGTTACTAATATTAGAATTTCCTGAAACATTTGGCACATTAGCCACATTCAGTACATCTAATAAATTTTGATACTGAAGTTTCAAACTAAAATACTTCGATTCAAAATCTTCAATTTCTGACTGTTCTTCTGGTAATTGGGCATCAAATTTATCAAAATGTAAATAAATCCTTTCCAAGCGCTCCAGATGCAAAATTACTTCATTTTTAGATAAATCGGAAGAAATAGTATTTTGAAGCCTTGTGAAGGCCGCTTTTGCCCTACCACGCGATCTAATGACAGTAGCTTGATCCATAATAAGTAATCGAAGTATTCAAGTTCAAAATGAAAATCAATATAAAATAGATATAAAACTTCAAGAATCAAATTCAGATGTAAATCGAAATAAAAAGCACTTATCTGTACTTGAACTGCTGACGAATTCTTTATCTCGTCGGTGCCTCCAGAAATTTGTTTACGTTCCTCGTATTAGAATGGCGCCGACATGGATGACGCAGTTTCGGTTTTAAATATTCTTAATAAAGACTCTTGGTGTATTTAAATCAAACTGAAGACATTTAATAATATAACATTCACACGTAAACATTTAGTAATAATTCAGCAGTACAGATAAGCATAAAATAGGAATTACAACCGTTACAGGCCAGCTACGCTTTTTGCGACCGAATTGTAAGAACGACAAATCTGAAAAGCGTGTTGCCAACGCAGGGCAACGAAAAGGTAGAAATTAATTCGATAGGCGTGGAAGTGAACAAACACAAATATCGTTACTCTTCAAATAAACGAAACATTCTGGATGTACTAAGGCACATTCTGTAAAAGAGGCAGTTAAACTACTTTAACAGAAATTTCCTAAAAATTAAAGCTGCATTCACGTTCCGTTCGGTGACCAAAGCTGAAGTAAGCAATGTCTATGTCCTTCATGTACCAAAACGTAGAAAATATCCAGCTTATCTATATTATTGGAGTAATATAGATAAGCTGCCAATAAAGATCATTCAGCCAAATCAATGTTGTATATTACTTGCCAATAAAGATCATTCAGCCAAATCAATGTTGTATTTTCATGCTTACTTCGTAACAGCTTGAAGTGACACATAAAGAACGGTATATAACAGTATATGATCTAGTAACAATATAGGGACTGTTACTAGACAATTAAAACTCTAGTATGTGGGAGAAAGAGTCCAAATACATTTTTTCTCATTCATTCTGTCTAAAACAATACGTGTCGTAGCATTCACAATTATTATAATTTAAGGTTGCGTTTCATTTTATATTTAACAAGCAAACAAACAAACAAAGAGACTTTCTTCTTTACATACATATATACAGATTTTGTAAAACTTACAAATTTTGATTAACAAATTCTACGATTTGAAAGGGAACAGTGGCACCTCTTCTCGAATTAAAGCATTTTTATCTCCAGCGCTCGAGATTGTTGCCACTCGGAAGAATGAGTGCGAAAATTACAGTTTTTAGAGTTTTTAATTAATATTTCGGCTAAATAAAGACTTACGAAGATGGGAACAGTCGAAATGGCTTCCCACGAATTTTTAAAATCCAGAATAATGTATTTAGTGTTTGGCAATGCTATTTTTATTTCATTGTAAAACTTCGGAATTCTGTATGAATAAACTTAATTTGAAAAAAAAAAAAAAATTGAAAGCGAGCAGTGGCAACACTTCTCGAAAATAAGGAAAATAAAAAGGCACTCTGAAAAATTAGGACGAAAATTAGCAGATTTTTTAATTAAGATCTCTGATTTTAGCAATTTCGCTTAGAAACAAGTGGACGTCGACCTTTTCCAGGACCAGAAAAGAATTGTAGAAAGTTTGGTGACGATAACTATGGTAGTGACTGAGTTAATGACGAGCAAAAACACACAAACACAGAAATTCTTCTTTATAAATATATAGATTTTCCTTTAAGTTCATTCTATCAAAATACAACTAATTAAAATAAATATGTTGATGCACGTATATGTTTACTAAAAGTTGTGATGAGACCAATTCGTAGCAGTTTTGAAAGTATACAGTATTTAATTCATTTCTTAAAAGAAAATCACAATTTTCTAGTTAAACGTTCCAGGGATATACGAGAGATACTCGCTACACTCAACATAAGTTTAAGCAGAAATTGAACTTCAAATTTACGCACTTCATGAGATGATTTCCCAAATTTGGAAACGGAAAGAGCAGTATAAAACACTCTAAAAGTTAAGCTAGAAAACAAACAAACAAAAAAATCTGAGAAAAAAGGCTTCAGATTATAAATTACGTCCAATGAGACTTTTTTAACATTTTTGTGAGTTGCCTTTATTTATTAAATATCATGTTCTTCGCACTTAACCATAAAATTCAATTCAGCAGCAATATCGCACAATAATTTATAAAGAGCATAACTTCAGAATTTCGGATACGCAGTCTGGCACGCTAAAGATAAAAATGTTTTTTTTTTTTTTTTTTTTTTTTCATACAGTGTTGCCATTGCTCGCTTTGAAATCGTTGCGTTTGCTAATTTAAAATTCGTTAAAGTTTTACAAAATTTGAAATCTCTACATATAATAAGTAAAAGAAAGAGTCTGTGTGTCTTTCGTTAGTGCTGCGTGTAAGCTAATAGACTCAGGGCTATGAAATTTTGTTTATAGATGCATCTAGACAAGAGCCAGTGCACTTCGAAGCTATTTTTTCAAAATTCGAATCAGAACTTTTTTTATTTTATCTTTTCGATTTTATATCATCATTTTGAATAGTTTCATGCTTTTAGAAATGTGGTTTTGACAACAGTTTTTCATTCAATTGTATACTGACTGCTGACTGTTGAAAATCTGCACTGTTGCCACTTGGAAAAATTAGAGCGATAATTCTGTAAGTTTTTAAATTTAATGTTTTTCTTGGATACTAGACGTTTGCCGAGAGAAGGCAACGGGGAGTTGATTAATTAATTTATTAGGATAATTAATACTTGTAGTAAGGGATATTGCTTATTTCATTTCAATTTTGTTATATGTAATACATTTTTAAAATTATATATATATATATATATATATATATATATATATATATATATAATTTAACATCTCGTACATTTAAAAGCCAGACGAAGGTTGGCAGCGTAGTTGCTAGAAGATACTAAAATAAATTCAAAATTCAAAATTTGGGCTTCCAGATGCCCATATTCAGGTGGGTACGTACGTTATTCAAAATTGGATGGCTCTAGGTACCGTTGTCTTATCGCAATGCGAGAAACATACATACATTTATGCAGATTCTTCATTATTTAATTTCTCTAAATATAATACAGGGCGATAATATCTGCTGGCAAGAATTTGAAAAGTCAAATGCCGTTTGTCGTGAAACGCTACAAAATTCCAAAACGAAATTAATACACTGACAAGGGTTTTTATACTCTGTTAACTCGGGGAACACATAAAAATATAATTTTTAGGGAAGAACTGCAACTATAATCAGAATAGTAAAAGTTAATTCATCATTGAAATTTCACTTACTAAGGCATATCAACTGCATGTTATTTGTAATAGCAGTAAGAATAGAAATGAGAAGTATTCAGTTAATCATTTGTGGTGTTCGAAAATTCTTTTGAATTTTAATTTTTACTTTCGAAACTAACATGAGCAATTGGCGTTTGGGCAAGTTGCTGATTAGAATTAAAATCACTTTCGTTGCTAAAAAGGCCCTATACTTTTTCAAGATTTTCTTTACTGCCTTTTTTTACTAGATAAGATTTATATTTAAAACAATAAGATGTAATTATTTTAATGCATGACAATTAGTAATAATGCCCAATAAATTAAAGGGAGAAAAACTATCAAATCTACACTGAAGAACCAAAACATTATAACCGCCAACTCAGAGCCTTTCTTAGCCGTGGTGCAGCGCATGAAAGTACGCGTGAGGCGAAACACAAGGGCTGCTGGACTCTCGCGATAACACGCCTAAATATTTTAAATTAATTGTAAGTACTTGTCATTTATATGTTATGGTGAAACACCGAAATCTGGAGAATGTCGACTTTCACCGGTGAATGCCAACATTCACATAGTCTCTTGGTGTATGTCCGAAATATTTTCCAAATATTTTCGACATACACAGGTAAATGTTGATATTCACCATATACTAATGGTGAATGTTGAACATATAAGAATATTATATTTTCTTCTCCGTAATTCAGTCGCGAAAAAACGCATTTGAGACTTAAAATAAGAACTTAAAACACACAGTACATTCAAAATGAGACAGGAAAATAATAGAAGTTAAAAACTTACTAAATTATGTTATTCAAATCTTATTTATTGCAACAACTTAAACTATTATGATACTTTGAACTGCCCAAGAGGCATTTATTTGTGGAACACTTCCTTTTGCTATGACAGTGTGCACATATACTCCTCTCTTTTCGACCTGCACCAGAGCATATCTGTGATTGTCGGCATACACCGGTGAGGGTCTGAATGTACAAGAATGTAATGCAATATTCGATCTTTCACCGACGTATTTGGTGAATGTTGACATTATCCGGTGAAAGTCGACATTCTCCAATTTCGGTCTTTCACGGTAACATATACTTTTTATACAGTTTGTCATATAAGTAAGTACTTGGAATCAAATCAAAATTTTATTAGTCATTGAGCATTTGCTGTTTTAATTTGGGGCGGCATTCTTAGGACAGTACACAGATAACCCATGGCCTAGGAACAGCTCTGCGCCTACTCAATAACGCGTTGCGTGATCTCTGGCCTGCAAACAGCTCCAGCTCGCCTCTGCATGTTTGCCACAAGTCCTTGGTAGATGCCTGGAGACTTGTATTAAATGTCGAAGCAGTGGTTACTCAAATTTCAGATATTTCGACATGGTTAGTGTCTGAGCTCCGACCTGCCATACCATGACATCCAAAACTGTGCTCTGTCGGTTTACGATCTGGCGAGTTAGGAGGGCCATGGCATTAATTGGAATTCATCCTTGTGCTTCTCTAACCACTCCAACACAATTCGAGCCTTGATATGGGGCGTTGTCTTGTTGGAAGATTCCATTTCCATCTGGGAAGACAGACGCCATGTAAGGGTGCAACTAATGCGTAATTATGTTTAAATATTCCATCAACGTCTGCTGAAGTGTGTTCCGAAACACTTGCACTTGAACCTGCATTATAGTTGCTGTACCTCCTGTTATATGAGTATCAGCATTTGTACTCAATTAGTGGAGCATTCTATTGTCGCTAGGCCTAGCCAGAAATCTCTATGGAATAGTAAAATGACCGCCAACTCAGAAGCGGAATTTATAAAGTTACTTCAGAAGATGGGTATGTGTGATCTGTGGTTATTAAAGAGATCCTGTCCAGACTTTGACTGTGCTGAATGAAGATTTTGGAGAATGTTTTATGCATCGTGATTCTGAGTTTACAGAGAATGTTTGCTCTTAGAAGTCAATGATAACTTGAATCTAAGAAGTTATTCAGATGCATTATACGGAACAATAGCAACTGGGTATATTAATGTACATCATATGTGTTATTCACACATTTTCAGAGTTCCTGTGTAATAGTTGCTTGTCACATTTATAGTAGGCACTTGTTTTGTTCACTTATTTACAATTCGCTTACAACTCACTTATGTATGATCTGCCTGATAACTGAAGGTGACGCTGAGAAATACAGTGTGTAGAGTTGAAAATTTAAGTGTTCATTGAAAACTATGTACGGTTCACTTATACACAAAGCACCATTTTATATCTGCTTGGCATTTTGTACCGCTGACTGGTACAGAACACTTGAAGATGGGACTAAAAAATATTCATTATACTACCACTCATGAGCCACTCTCTGGCGCCGATTTTGTTGTACCAAGCGGACACTTTCCGATGTCCTTTTTCTTGATGACGCTTGGACGTTCAATACCTTGGTGTCTTCTGCTGGTTTCGCAGTCATCTATTCATTTTGCATAAATACTAACAAGGGCAGATGGCGAACAACCTACCAGTGATGAAGTTTCCAAATTACTCTTTCCAAGTCTTGGTGTCATTATAATCTGCCCTCTATCAAATTCGATTAGATTAACAGCCTTTCCCATCATTCTCAAATGTAAGATTTCTTACCATCTCCAGCAGCACTTGAATACTGTTCCCCACTTAATCACGTGCCCTTCACGTCAACCAGATGAGTTTCATTGAAAAATGTGAGGATAGTCATAATGTTTTGGCTCGTCAGTGTATTAGAATTCCACGGTAGACAATTTAAAAACCCCATATCTTTCAGAAAAGTAAATAATAGTGCATTTATTTAAAATTAGACAATAAAGGAACGTTAGATTGGGGTCGATTTTGAATAAAACAAGGTCTTTACCAAAGATGATCAACTATAGATCTCTCTTCTTTAGAATGAAACTTGTTTTTCAAAATAAGGAGAAAAAGTTTTTTAACGTTTGTATTTTGCTACCAGTTAGGTGCAGTATTTTGAAATGGGCTTTTCGTCAACAGTAATCCTGAATATTACGTTGAGGCGTGGAGTGACCAAACATGGCAGTAACTTCAGATGTGTCCAAGCATGGCGGCGTGACACACAACTTGGCATTTGTACAAACGATTCTGAATGCAGAGCAATCATTCTCTGCATGAAATTCATTTCTTCTCGAATCTAATTACCAAGCCAATTTCGTGAACGCTTTATTCCACATTAATAACTTGAATTTTCAGCCGAAAATAAAACGAATTTTTAACACCCAGAGACACAAATCATTCTCCACTGCGTTTGCTTTCATTTGTACATTCCGCCTCCAAAACGTCTAGCCACGCATTTTTACTGCTTATTAACGTAACATATTAGCCTAGTTACTGGAATCTGTCGTGTCGGCTGAAAGATCTAGGGTTATGGCAACAAATAAAAAGTGTATCGACAAATCATTTAAAACGGCTGACTTTTGTTTGGATTCTTTATTTCTGATTATTGTAATAACTTTATGATGTTTGAAAGTAACTCCTAATGAAAACTGTATATTAAAAATAATTTATTTTCCTCTTTTTATGATCTTGTGTTTGAAAGTATTTTGAAAATGTACTAAATCTTCCTGCATTTAGAAAACAAGATTTACTTTTCTGAAAGCTTAAAACTTCGCAATGAATGTAGTTTAAAAATATAAGTGAAAGGATATTATGTACAAGTTTATTTAAATAAACTGCAAAGCTTTTGGACTGAATTAATTAGCGTCCAAAGTTCGTCGCCATAAGTTTAAATGGAGAGCTAATAAATTTTCTTTGCTTTTCTTGATGGGTTTTTTTCCCATCAATTTATTGGGATTTATTGCTATTAATGTTGGGTTTTGAAATAAATATGCACGTTGTTGTTATAAATATAAAATGTATCTCGTAAAAAAGGTAATAAAGTAAATCTTTAAAAAAGTATACCTTCCGCGCAAAAAAAAAAGGGGGGGGGGTAGTTCTGTATCTTCCGTTTTACTGCATCAACTGTCGAAATTTAACTTCTCTTTCAACGTTTCGAAAGCGCGACTTAGGATAATACATAATAGATTTACATAGGTATATTTTCTTAATTTAGGTATTTTGAAACAAAATCGGACTTTTTATGAAATAATATATTTGTTCTAAGCGATGCCAAATGTGTTAAAATTATTTGAAGCCCGCTCCCCCTCCAGCGGCCGAGCCGTAAAGTCGTTAAACATTGGTAGTTCGGTCCGACTTTTGAATCCAGAAAACGGGCTGGCTTTATGGGCGTTTTCGTGGTTTTCCTCATGTGTAACGTGTATACATTTTCCAGTTTCTCTTGTAACAGCTTGAAATATTATTAAAATCTTGTAGTTTAAATAATTTAAATAGATGAACAGTTGATGCAGTAATGTCGTTTTCGTGGTTTTCCCCATGTGTAACGTGTATACGAGCCAGTTCCCCTTAGAAAGTCCTCCACGAAGGCTTCCCTCCCCTTAGGCAGATAGCACTCGAAGCTTTGCCGTAATTAAATAACCTAACCTAACCTAACCGATTAAGCAGTAATGCGTAACAAAAATTGTAATTAAAAATGCACCAAATAAGTAAATAAACAAATACAGCAATATATAACACAATGAAAATGCACAAAACATAATGCAATCAAATAAACACAAATATTTAAATATATTTACAACTAGCAGAAGAATCTGATGCCACGTTAGATTGAGAGTGATGTATCTAACAACAGAGAGAACGATAATGCTGTAATACCTTTCTAATAACGCTCCAAAAAATACGATTCGTAGTCGTACATTTTTCAGTTTGATGCTATTTGGAACCCACAGAAAACATTTCCATAGAAAAATAAACTAATTATCTCTCATTATATCAGCAACAATGGCAAGCAGTTTTAATGATTTTTGTGTTTCTAATCAAATGATCATAAAATCTCAAGTTCCATCTAATATTTCGCCTATGTTCAATTTTAATCGATTAAATGTGGAAAAATGGATCACAATTGGATCAAAAAATGAATCATCAATAACGCGAACAAATATGCATTCTTTTTTATATATAGATTTGAGTAACAAACTCTACGATTTGAAAGCAAGTAGTAGCAACACACTCCGAAATAAAGCATTTTTATCTCCATCGCATGAGACTGTTGCCACTCGAAAAATGAATGCGAAAATTAGTGTTTTCAGAGTTTTTTAATTAATATCTCCGCTCATTAAAGTCGTATGAAAATCGAAAATGAATAATCGAAATGGCTTCTGACGAATTTTTCGAATCGCGACTAATGTATTTACTGTTTGGCAATGCTATTTTTATTTCCTCGTAAAACTTGGAAATTTTTCGTTAACAAACTCTAGGATTTGAAGGCGAGCAGTGGCAACACGAAATTATGCAGATTTTTATCTCCAGCCTGCGAGACTGTTGCCACTTGGGAAAATGAGGGCGATATTTAACGTTTTCAGAGTTTTTAATTAATATCTTTGATTTTACCATATTTGTTTTGCGAGAAAGTGGAAATCGACCTGTCCCAGGACCCAGAAAAGAATTGTAGAATGTTTGATGATAGCTAATAGTTAATCACAGGCAAACACACAGGCATTCTTCTTTAACATTGCCTAAAAGAGATTTAATTTGTAGCGCATACAGTTATCGTAGTTAATAAAAGCATTTCCATCTTCATATTGTACAGAGTGATTCCTTTAGAACTGACCTATTTCATTGGGCTGTAGTTTTGATAAAAAGTATTCGATTTTAATGCGGTTTGCGGCAAAAGATTAAAAAAGTAGCAAAATTTAGTGCTCCGTCTCGTTTTTTGATGTCCAATGCAGAAAAAAAGAGGAAATAATAAATGTGAAGTCTGGTGCGCTCTGTCGCCCCTTGCATTGGGATGCCAATATTTTTCGAGGGAATAATGTACAGCGAGCGCTACGTCCACATTTTTAATGAATTTGTAAATTGTTTGTATTTTTGTCAGCCTGATGACGTGGAACTGACTGAAGGGTATTACCAACATAATGCCCCACTTCCATGCAAAGTATGGATGATCAGGAGTTTCAGAGACCCGCATTATTACCAAAGGTTTGTGGCCTTCTTGGTCGCCAGATTTCATCTTATGGGGCTTTCTGGAGGGTCATGTCTATCGCGAGTGACCACGGACACTGGACGAATTATAAGCCAACATTTCTAGCGATATTGCAAACATCACTGCCGAACACTTTGCGAAGAGTTGCAGCCAACATGGAGCGGCGAGTGCGGATATGCGTACGGCAAGAGGGTGGTCAGTTTCAACACCTAGTAGATGATTATAAACATTTGTAATCTTTCCAAACCTTTACTAGTCACGTTTGGTATGCCACATCGCAGAGTTTTTAACAATGATTTATAGCCATCCCTCCATATACAACATTTAGCAATTTTCGTCATTATAAAGGGCTATTAATTTCGTTTTGGCATTTTGCATTGATTCACTATAAATTTCGTTTCACTTTTCAAACTGATGCCACCCAATATTAGAGTCCTGTGTTATGTTTTAAAAAATTAAATAATGAAGAATTTGCATAAAAGTATGTATGTTTCACGCATTGTGATAAAACGACGGTACCTAGAGCCATTCAATTTTGAATAACGTAATCCTCCAGTGAATATGGGTATCTGGAAGGCCAAAATGGAAATGTGGAATTTGTTGTATTATCTATTTCATATTTTGTAAAACTTTAACGAATTTTTGATTAACAAACTCTAGGATTTCAAAGCGAGAAATGGCAGCACTGTACGGGAGGGGGATACATTTTTACCTCCTTCACGCGAGACTGTGTATAGGAAATTCTAAAGATATGATCCTTTTGACATTATTTTAAGATATTGCTGTTGAACTGAATTTTATGGTTGAAGTGCGAAGAAAATAATATTTAATAAATAAGGAAGCACACAAAGCGTTAAATAAATGCCTCTTTAGACGTAATTTAAAATCTGAAAAACCTTACAATTTTTTTTTTTCTTATTTTTTTCGTTTTTTCGGCTTTCCACATCAGAAAACGAGACGGACTACTAAATTTTCGTCCTTTCTAAATCTATTGCCGCAAACTGCGTTAAAGTCGGGTACTTTTAAACAAAACTACAGCCTAATGAAAAAGGTCAGTTCTAAAAGAATTACGCTGTATTACATACGTGGTAGAGAATCGTTTGTTTTATAATTGTTCTTGCTTGGCGCGCTTTTTGTAACCATGAAACGTTTATGCCTTCAATTTTCAAAATTATCTTTAAGTTGGACCAAGCTATGATGATGTTCGCGTGCAAATAAATTAGTTTGCAAATAATAATTGTATTCAAATCTAATATTGTCCCTTTTTCTTTTACTTTCAAATTCGTTGAATATTCCAAGCGATATGTTTGTTTACTTAACGCTTTGCGACACACCTAAAAATTTCCTTCTGTACGCACAGTAAAATTGAATGAAAAAGGATTTATAGGTTACTCTGAACTTTCTTTATTTATAGTAGATGGCAGCTCATCACAAACCAGTCCATATATTTTAGCCATGTTAAAGTTTTTTAAGACCCTCCTTTTTCAAAGAAATCTTCCAGATTTTTTTAGGGTATAAAAGGAATTGTTTCAAAAGAAATTTCTATGTTATTTTTTGGCTGTATGCTAATATTCTTATTCTATATTAGTTTTTAAATTTTTACCTTGAAATCTTGCCTAAAATCACACGGCGAACCCTAGATGTGCCCAGACTGGGCACACCGATAATCTAGGACAACTGAGAGTCTGTATTCTTTGTTTCTCCGCATCTCGTCGGTCATTTTATTGACAACAATGCTCGTTTCGGCACTCTTTTCGAAGCAGTGTGCCACTGTGGGCACACCCACAGAATTAAAACGAGAAGAGCTATCTTCACAAAATTTTACTTGTGTACTCCTCTAGGCCTAATTAGATAGCCTACCTTTTTTTTTATTATTTTTTTTTATCAAAACTCCAACTTTAATAGGTAGCGTGCCGGAAAGGGTTAATGTGAACTAACATTATTAGTCATTAGCTTGTAAACATTATTAGTCAAAAGAGTGTTAGACTCACAGGGCTATTAGTCTCAAAACGGCCTGTTGCTTCGCTTCACTTTCTGCGTAGGTTTATTTTTCAGACTGTTGCCACCAAATATTATTGCCATGTATTATATTTAAAGAAATTAAATAATAAAGAATTTGAATAATAAATATTTTGAATAATATAGAATTTGCATGGATTCATGAAGGTTTCTCGCATTGTGAAAAAATAAGGGTACCTAGAGCCATCCAATTTTGAAGAGCGTATTCCTCCGACCGAGCATGAGCACTTGAAATTCTAAATCTTGAATTTCGAATTTGTTTTATTATCTATTTTAAATTTTGTAAACTTTAACGAATTTTTGATTAACAAACTCAACGATTTCAAAGCGAGCAGTGGCAATACTGCACGGGGAAAAAAAAAAATATATATCTCCAGCGCGCGAGACTATGTATCTGAAACTCTAAAGATATGCTCATTTAAAAATTATTTTGCGATATTGCTTTGAACTTAATTTTATGGTTTAAGTGCGAAAAGCGTGATATTTAATAAAGGGAACTCACAAAACCTTAAATAAACGCCCCTTTAGGCGTAATAGGAAATCTGAAAGCTTTCAGATTGTTAATTGATTTTGGTAAATGCAATTTGATATTTTCTTATGACCTTTGTCCTGGAACTTTTTTGATAAAGGATAGTAAGCACAGCCGATATTTGTCGAAAATTTCCCGATGTGTCACGATTTATCGGAAATAAAATAAACTTGGAAGCGTCACGATATTTATTTTTGATGAAGAATAATGAAAGAAAAATAAAAAGAAAAAAAAAAAAGATGTTCGTTTTGTCTGTACAAGTTAAGAAATTTTTTCCCTTCTTGCTATTTTAGAAGTTTTGGATCGATAAGGTTTGCTTTAATGAATGCAGTAAGAATTTGATTATCGTCTGGAAAATCCAAACGACTTTCTTCCTGGTGTTTTTTTTTTCCTACAGGGTGTGTTTTTATGGCAAGTTTATTTCGGATTTTATGAAGAAATGTAACAACCTTATTTCTTCTTTAGCGTATATAAACTTGAACACAGAACTCTGCTTTCAAGATCGAGTGGACGAATATATGTGTGGTTTATTTTCAAAGTTAATATATACTTATTAATTTAATGAAGAACAAATATTCATAAATGCTAAGTATATTTTATAGAGTACCATACTACACAGAAAAATATTGTTGCATGCATACAGGTTCGTAATAGATTGAATGCAGAAATCCGATAATAGGTTAATAAAATGTATTCTTATCAAAAGAAATAGATCAGAACTGTGGAATTTTTCACAGAAATATTCGTACAAGTGTTCACAGTATCGCACAGTATAATCAGTAGTTATTCAAACTACTGAGAACGTTAAACACAATGCAATGTAAAGCGCATCTAAAGCAGTGTTGCCAGATCGTGCAATTTTTCGCAAATTTGCTACTTTTGACAAACTTATGCTACTAAAATTTTAGTATTTGTGATTTTGCGAAATTTTTCCGACCTCCCCCATTTCCTTATGCTACCTTTTGCGACGTCAAAGATTTTTTTCACTGTTTCGTAAAATGCTTTTAAAACACAGAATTATATACCTTAATGTTCATAATTTTAGTGCTCTACAAATTTTGTTTTTAAGATAGGCCCCCTCAGTTCTATGGTGGTCGCGAATCGAACAAAATAACTTGCAGCTTCCGCGCCATATATTAGTTACCCAAACAGAGGAACAAATAAAATTCATTCTCCTGATTATAATGTAGCTAAAAACTGAGGAATAGAAGTGGTTTAAAAATCAAAGCAAGTTCCTTTTTCCAAATAACAACACAAATTTAGCAGTGAAAAAAGCAAACAAGGCTTTCATAAATAATCAGAATCTGAAATAAGTTCACCACCCAGAACGGAAAACTCACTGGATTAAAAAAATTAACTGCCAACTCAAAAAAATGTAGTACAAAAGGCGCTAGCAATCTATACGTGGGGAATATCTTACAAATTAATTTATAAATAGAAATCTAAATTAAATGAGAATTGCAAAAGGAATGGATATTTAAACAATTGAAAATTAGCAATATAGTTTTAAAACTTTCCGTAAAGCTAAGATGCGTAATTAAAATCACTAGGAATCAAATACAGATTCTTACTGAAATTTGTGATGACATCAGAGATGAGCCCACATAAATATGACATCACAAAAATCACGTGATATCTGACGTCATTTGCGAATTTTTTAGCTACTAGAATTTGCTACTTTAGTTGAACATTTTCTGGCAACACCGATCTAAAGAGATAGCCTATTCCGATCTCACGCTGAAGTCGCAACAATAACAAGAGCAGCTAACTAAACAACTGAGAGAAAATGCTCTCTCACCGGGGTTTATACTTTTCAACCGGACGCCGAGATATTTCTGCTACTTTCTGCTTCTCCAAATTACTGGAAAGCAATACGAGGTCAGAATTACGATTACAGTTAAACATAGTGGTCATTTGCATTTACAAAATTTCAATACATATTACCAAGATAATCATTTACTCAATATTAAATGCACTTGCCCGTCTTACTTTCCCGGCGTAGTTTTCTCTTAAAATTTGTCTCGCGTTGCATTACACAGAAAAACTACAACAATTTTACTTATGATCCAACTAAAATTACCTATCTCGCTACAAAATTCGTAGCAATATGAATATTTTAATTGTTGAAGAGTTCTAACTTTGTTAATCCTGAAATGTAGGTTAAAATCTGATCTATACACCACGTGACGGAATATTAAATTATATGCATTTTTTCTTGCATTTCATTTAAACTTATTGGAGTGAATTAAATCTACTTCGTTGATTGCGTATAAACCATAATAGAATAAATGTACTCTTTAAAATTTAATATATTTGTTCACCATAGCGATACTCTGGCGCTAGGTTCACTGAACAGCGTTACAATTTGTTCATATTGTAACTCAGAATGTACAAAATTTATATCATTTGAAGAATTATCTAATCGTTGCCACATGTTCTATTCAAATACTATAATAGATCTAAAACGATATACAAAAGAAGTTAAGCAAACAAATCAAAACAAAAAAAAAAGAGTTTTTCACAGACGATTGAGTATTTCTCATTCAATTAATTCAGTTTTCACTTCGCGACAAGACAAAAATGCATAAAAACTCAAAATATATATATTAAAAATTACGAAGTCAATTTTAAACGCTTATTTCCACCAACAAATTCCAGAATGGATTAAACAGGATTTAGTTCGCAATAATAAAAGAAGGCGTTATCTTGGCGACTGCGAAGCTTAGTTTCTCTAGATTGGTAACAAATCCGCTATTCTGCCAAGTTTCAGATGTAAACAAACATAGCCGCCATGGCAAAAATAATTAGGCTTAGCAGTACTTAAACGATTTTTAAACTGTTGGTAATTCTACAAATATTGCATGCAGATTTACTAAAGGTATAAAAACCTTAATCGGAAGATAAGAACAATGTAATTCAATCATTTTTAAAGCAAAAAATGAACAATTTACAAACATACGAGTATAAGAGTAAAGAAACTGAAATCACTGAGCCAGGTAACAGAGTGGATATATATACATATTTTGGTGCGGCCAATTGCAATCAAAATACGAGGTGCACATCTACATGTTATAGCAGTCCCTATTTGCAAAATTTCAACGTTCTGAGTCTACTCGTTTTTGAGTTATACGAGATACGTACGTACGCATAGACGCCACGATAATTACTCTTTAAGGCAGGTCCATACTAGTGCGCTCGAAACGTAGCTGACGAACGCGCTTTTACGTTACCAGCGTAAAAGCGTCCAAATGAGTACTCTTGCGCAGAATGCGTATAACCAATAGAATTATTTTGCGCAAAAATCACGTGACGCTGTAATATAGCGTCAACACAGCTGTATCTTATTACTTCGCTGTGCTTCTGTATGTTTGCGGCAAGTTGTCCGAATCAGATGATTTTTTTTTTATAGCTGAAACTTTACTATTCAGTGCAATTATTAAGCAGAGGCAAAACCGCAAAAAATGGCAAGAATGAGTCCGAAAGGTTTATTTAGAGCGACCTGTTCAAAGAGATTTTTTTTTTTTTTTTTTTTACTGCCTCGTTTGCGAAATGAATATCCGGAATTATTAAATTCCTACTATTAGCTTATACTCTCCCTATATCTTGTTCAAATTTTCAGTACATAAAATGCTTTTTATTCATCCACTCAAGTTCAAATACAATTTTTTAAACTTGTATTGAATGACACTTGATGTTAATACAGCTTTTTCACATATTAAATTTTTTTTTTAATTTTTAATTTTAAAAAATTCTGTTTGTATTTTTATTTATTTATTTGTATTTTTTTAATTTTTCTTTGTAGACCTAAGTAGGAATGGACTTTTTTTTTTTTTTTTTTTTTTGTATAATACTTGTTTTTTAATTACTTCAGGATGAGTGTCGACCAGTTTGATACTTTATATACACCATCCACCATATAATAAATCCAACTTCATATTTTTTAACTCCCCCTCCCTTGGTCTTTTGTTTTTCTTTTTATTTATTTTTAAATTTAGAATGAGGTTCAAACTTTGGACAGTTTATGAGAAATTATGTGCATGATAAAATATCCAATAAAGTAAAAATAAAAAGAGAATTTATAGATGATATATGATAAAGAGATGCAGATATATTATTACATAAGGATTTCTATTTGCAATTCACATTTTTAAATTATAATTAAAAACAATAATAATAATGAATAAAATAAGAAATGAAAACAATAATAATAGGTAAAATAAGAATATAATGATTCATGATTAAATATAAGAAACACGTTTCACAATGAGAAAACTAACTGAATTATATACTGTCTACAGATGAGGTTCGAACTCCCCACCTTTCAATTTGCAAAGCAGCGCGCTGACCACTCAGCTATCTGTGATAGCAGTGTTTGTAAAAAAAAAAATGTAACAAGTAGAAGTCGCTGCAAAGGTAATTTAATTAAACTTCAATAAATGGTTGCTGTATGACACAAGATGTAACTTTCCTCCAAAATTTCGTAATTGTATTTCATTAAATACTCTTTCACAGTCAACTGCTTCATTTTAGAAGTTGTTATATTGCTGAAGTTAGTTATTGGTGTATTTAATATTGCGATATTTATAGAGCTTTTTATTACACATAATTTAGCCAATATTTATAATAATTAAGGAGAATTTTGTAAGGCAGAAACTTTGGTTTCGTAGAAACTGTAGTTTATTCAGGTTCCTATTATTTACGGTGTTATAAATAGGTGAAGCATATGGATATACTGGTCGGATCATTACTTTATAAATATACAGTTTTCCCCTTTAATTAGAATTTTAAATTTATACCAATATATACGGTTTGAGAAATCTGAAGCTGGCGTGAACAATGCTGATTATTTTATTGCTGTATACAGTTATGATATTCCTAAGCAAAGCGTCATCTCTGTGTGGTTCTGACGCCATATTGAAACGGGTAAAAGCAAGAAGGTTTTCTGATTATGACACGTGATAAGAACTCGGTCGGCTATGGCTATACGCGCGCGTCGCGGGTGAAAAAGCTGAACAGGAGCGAACTCAGTTTTACGTCTTCTGCGTCACACGAATTTACGCCGGCGTCAAAAAAGTTGCGTCAACTGCGTCGCGAGCGTACTCGTGTGGACGGGCCTTTAGAATTCATTTTAGATCAGTTTTATAATTTTTTTGGGGAAAGAGTCTTTTATTCTGTCCTTACGTAGAGATGTCAGGCAAAAATATCAAATTGCTTTCGATAGCGGTCAAAATGGATATTTTCGTTGAAATATGACACCTGACACTTTTTGCAATTACAATACTTCCTTTTTACTTCGTACAAGGAAGTAAAAATGGCCTGCCCGATACAAAATATTAATTTCAGGCAATAATGCATATTGCTTAATTTTCACGGAGTTTAGTGGTTTTCTAAGAATAAGATGCGGTTAAATTTTGATGGAAGTATTAATTAAACTGCTAATTAAATGCGCAATTATTATCGTATACAATTATTCATATCTCTTTTCTGCCAAATTTTTGAGAATATGCGAACGCCGTATTCATCATCTTTAGCTATTGCTGTATACGTAACGTTTCTAATTTTGGGTTTAAAGCAAAATAAACTGTTTTCGTAAAAATAGTATCCTCCCTCTGCTAGATAGCCTTAAATTACTTATTAATATAAAGCCTTAAATTACTTATTATTAAATATTTAAATCACTATAGCCTTGAATTACTTACTACTTATTTTACTTACTACTTTACTTAGTACTTTACTTATTATTACGTACTACTTTATTTAAATATATAAATTACTTACCTTAAATCATATAGCTTAAATTACTTATTATTTACTTTAGTTGTTATTAAATACTTAAATTATCTTCTGTAATTTTAAATACTCAGTTAATGTAGAAAAACACAGGTTTTTCCCCCACGGCTATTATTTTATTTCTACTACTTGCATTTTTGTAGCTTACTAGCGGGCAAAGCAAGATTTGTAAGTTTTATGTACTGTTGAAAAGCAAATGTAAAAAACACTTCAAAATGAATGAAATCAGTTCATTCTTTCCAAGCAACAACCAACTCGTAAATATTTTTTTTTTTTTTTATTTCCAAACCCGGAAACAAAACCTTTTGACACTTCAGATTAATTCGTATGACGTAATGATTTAAATTTAATGTAATGTAACATTTTCTAATATCAATACAAGACTACAAAAATCAGTGTTATATTTTCAAATTTTCGCAGGACTAGTTTCGATGGTTTTACCGAACCACCATCCTCAGCTGCAAAAGCCCAAATGAACGAGACAGAACATAATGATTAGCTAAGATAAGAAAGTCTGGACAGACGATCAACTAGTGGCGCCATCTGTTGATGAAACCAGAACTAAAACCTATATTCTTTAAAGGCAAAGATGGATTGGAATTAGGATCGTTAACAGAAGGATTTTTGAATGTGAAATGCCTCTAGAAAATCCACTTCTCCAATGGAAGATGTTTTTTGAATAATTTTGGCAGCAGAAAAATTGAAAGTGTGATTTTTCAGGCCAACAATTTTGGGCAACAGAAGACTTCTGTGTTTCCTTTTTTCTAATATATGCCTCACGTTCCTTGACGCGAAATTTTAAGGCTTTCTTAGATCTTAGGCTTCAATAAGTTGTGCTATGAAGTTGCACATATTTTGCAGAAATTTAACTTTCGGATCGTTCATTCGAGTTCCATACTCAAGGACCCCATTCCGGATATGAATTCCTGGCGTATTTATAGGATTCCTTGCCAGTGTGGTTTAATTTACATTGGCCAAACTAAGAGAGCCTTAAAATTTCGCGTCAAGGAACATGAGGCATATGTTAGAAAAAAGGAAACACAGAAGTCTTCTCTTGCCCAATATTGTTTGTCTGAAAAATCCCACTTTTAATTTTTCTGCCGCCAAAATTATTCAAAAAACATCTTCCATTGGAGAACTGGATTTTCTAGAGGCATTTCACATTAAAAAAAATCTTTCTGTTCTAGTTAACGATCCTAATTCCAATCTATATTTTCCTTCGGCCTTTAAAGAAATTAGGTTTTAGTTCTGATTTCATCAACAGATGGCGCCACTAGCCTATCTTCTGTCCAAGCTTTCTTATCTTATCTAATCATTATATCCTCTCTCTTTCAGTTGGGCTTTTGCAGCTGAGGATGGTGGTTCGGTAAAACCATCGAAACTAGTCCTGTGAAAATTTGAAAATATAACGCTGATTTTTGTTGTTTGACTTCTGAATTAGTATTAGTTCGGCGTGTTATGGTGTCTTAATCAATAAAAGAATTAACGCGGGAATAACATAACATACATACAAAATTCATTTTAGAATTCGTTTTAAAGCTGTTTTATTATTTTTTTGGAGGAAAAAAGCCTTTTTTTCTGTCCTTACGTACAGATATCACGCAAAAACATCGTTAAATTGCATTCGATAACGGTCAAAAAGGATATTTTCGTTGAAATATGCTGCCTGAAACTTTTCATGATTACAATACTTCCTTTTTACTTCGTTCAAGGAAGTAAAAACAAACCGACAGACGCCCACAGATTTTAATAGTATAGATTTCTGAACAAACTGAAATATGTAGTATTATGAATAATGGTAGAAGTAAAACACTGCTGTTTAAACTTAGTATAAAGTACTTTAACTACATACTTAATTCTGATTAACATTAATTAGCTGTTCATTAACTGCTCGATAATAAATCAGCCTTTCCATTTTTAAATTGCTTTCCTAATTAATACATAAGAACTTAACTATAATTTTTAATTTTCTTTAAAATCTTTCCTCATCCGATTTCATATGCTAAAACTTCTGTTTCGAAGATATAACTTTAACTATCTCAAAGATGACGTTATGCCGAACGTATAAAAAAAACAGAGAATGTTAACTGTAACTTATAAAATTCTTATTTAATTAAACTAAGGTGAATTATTGCTGCAGTTAGTTACTCTTCCTCCCTCATTGCCAGGTTGGTTGAAGAAAATTTCGTAAGGTAAGCTGCTAATTCTGAGCTTGCATTAAAATATCTGATAATCCGATGTGGAACAGTTCTAGGGATACACGAAGTTGATTTTTTCTTTCCTTGTACGAAGTAGAGAAAGTATTGTAATCACGAAAAATTTCTCGTATCATGTTTCAACGAAAATATCCATTTTGACCTCGATCGAATGAAATGTAACGATGTTTTTGCCTGACATTTGCACCTAAGGACAGAAAAAAGTACTCTTTTTCCCCAAACGAATTATAAAACTGATTTCAAATGGATGCAAAAGAGATTTTTTTTGTGGCGTTTGTATGTACGTACAGTGTCTCAAAAAAGTTATGGGACACTTGTGCTTTACAAAAGGAAACTGTAATAAAATTAATTAAAAAAAACATGTAAAAATTTTTTGTGGGTGTGTTTCATACTTAAATTTAGTAACAATTATTACATAACATACATTTTCTCAAAATATTAAAATATTAATTTAATAAAAATATAATTGTTTACAACGGAACAAAAAATGGCTCACATAAGTGATGGGACACCATTAGATACTACTACGTACTACAATAAAAATATTTTTTTGGGTTTTTATTTTTACTCAAAAGCAATTGGCAATAATTGATAAAATTGTCTGCAGTCTTTCTCTCCAGTTTGTTTTGGAATTTTTGTGTTTTTTAGCTCTGTCCAGCCATGAATGCTAAACGAAAAGAAACTTTGCCTATCGAAAATTAGTTATTAATTTGCATATTGAACGTGGAAAATCTATTAGAGAAACTCCTGAAACAGTTAACTTGAGTCATTCAACAGTTTACAATATCATTAAACGATATAAAAAGAATCATACGATTCAGGATAAAAGAAGACCTGGCCGACCATCAAAGCTATCCAATGGAATAAAGCGAATTATCGTTCGAAATATTAAAAAAAAATCCAAGAATTAGTGCTCCTAAAGTTGCTGCTGATTTACAAGCATTATATGGAGTAATTGTTAAACCTGAGACTATTAGAAGAGTAATTCGATCTGCTGGATATCACGGAAGAGCTGCCAGGAAAAAATTCTTCGTAAGTGAAAAGAATAGAAAACTCAGACTGGCGATCACAAAATCCAACATAAATAAGAATTCTGATTACTGGAATGAAGTTATATTTCCTGATGAGAGTAAATTTAATATATTTGGTTCTGACGGTAGAATCTTGGTGTGGAGAAAACCCAGGGAAGAATTTCGAAAACAGAACTTGGTGCCAACAGTAAAACATGGTGGAGGAGGAGTTATTGTATGGGGGTGTATGTCGTCCGCTGGAGTTGGTACTCTTGTTTTTATTGACAGTATAATGAATCAGTACAAGTATATTGACATTTTAAATCAAAATTTGAAATCTTCAGCGCGAAAATTGAACCTTCATAACGATTTTAAATTCTACCAGGAAAATAACCCCACGCACACTGCTTTGAACATTAGACTCTGGCTGCTGTATAACTATTCTGAAGTAATAAAAACACCACCACAATCTCCAGACTTAAATCCCATAGAGAATATTTGGCAAGAATTAGAATAAAGAATTCGCAAACACACCATTTCTTCAAAACAACAATTAAAATCATTGCTTCAAGACTAATGGGGTAAAATCACTCCAGAAGTCACAAAAAAAAAAAAAATTAATCGAATCCATCCCAAGAAGATTAAATCATGTTTTAAAAGTAAAAGGAAATCCAACAAAATATTAAAACCTTTTAAAAAGTAAACTTTTTGGATAAATATTTGATGGAAAAGTAAGTGTCTCATCACTTATGTGAGCCATTTTTTGCTCCGTTCTAAACAATTGTATTTTTATTAAATTAATATTTTAATATTTTGAGAAAATCTATGTTATGTAATAATTGCTACTAAATTTAAGTATGAAAAACAACCACAAAAAATTTTTACATGTTTTCTTAATTTATTTTATTACAGTTTCCTTTTGTAAAGCACAAGTGTCCCATCACTTTTTTGAGGTACTGTAGATATGTATCTCGCATGACTCAAAAACGAGTAGCCTCAGAACGTTGAAAATTTGTATATAGGACTGTTATAACATGTAGATGTGCACCACCCATTTTCGTTGCAAACGGCCTCACCAAAAGTGTATAAATGTATGTGTATATATATATATATATCCACTCTGTCAGTCGGCTCAGTGAGCTCAGTTTCTTTATTCTTATATGTTTGTAAATTTCGCATTTTTTGCTTTAAAAATTATTGAAATTTATTATTATTATTATCTTCCGATTTAATGTTTTTTATGCCTTTAGTAAATTTGTATGCAATATTTGTAGAGTTATCAACAATATAAAAGTTGTTTAAGTGCAGCTAAGCCTAATTATTTTTGCGATGGCGGACATGTTTGTTTACATTTCAAACTTGGCAAAATAGCGGATTTGTTGCCAATCTAGAGAAACTAAGCTTCGCAACAACAAAGCAAAGTCTTCTTTCATTATTGAGCATTAAATTATGCTTAATCCATTCTGAAATTAACATTTAAGTTATTAAATTATCCCATATATTGACTCAGCGTCCACAACAAATTAATACAGCTTCTGCGTCTTCAGTATCTTTTTGCAGAATGAGACAAAAGTAAACTTTTAGTTTTATGGGCCAAAAAATCTGCCGTTTACAATAAGAACATACAGGTTAAACAGAAGAATAAAAGCCTTAACCGAAAGATAAGAACAATATAATTCAATCATTTTTTAAAGCAAAAAATGCCAATATATAAGAATACAAAAACTGAGCTCAGGGAGCCGAATAACAGACTGGTTATATACATAGTGATTCTAAATTTTTTTTTTTTTTTTTTTCAAATTAAGAGGGGTGATTAGTACTCATCCAGATAAGCAATAATTACCATAGAACAGCGGTACCCAACCTTCTGCCTTTCTGCAAGCCGATAGTTTTGTATGTGCTCGTCAGCCCAATTAGGTACTATGAACAAAAGAATAGTTTAAAAATAAGCATTCATTTATATTTCTTAATTGTTAAAATATGGTAAACATTTATAGACATAAGAGATATATTGCAAGACGTTATAAAATTACTGATTGTTGACTGATGAACTTGATAGCGAATATGGAATCTTACTGTTTCATTGCGATGTTAGATGACTCAGCAGGGGAAAAGTACTTCAACGATTTGTAGAACTTCTTTCGCCAATAAAGCTGTTTTGGGAAACCGGAAACGAAAGTTATAAAGAATTGGACCATAACAGTATCCGACCTGTATTTTCTCACGGATATAACAGCTAACCTGAACAAGCTGAACGAAGATCTTTGGGGGAAAGAAAAAACCCTTTTTTAATTGACTGGGACTGTAACTGCTTTTCAGATACAGATAATGTTAAACTTGTGGATAAATCAGATGAAAGAAAAAATACTCGGAAAACCTAAATGCACTGAAAAATAATTTTGAACACCGCTTCTCTGATTTCCATAAAGTTCAACCAATATTATTATTCATCTCAAACCGATTTGCCGAAATTAATATTTCAGATGTATCACATAAGATACGTGTTAACAAAAATGTTGATGTTTTCGAAGTGTGCTCGAGATAGGCACCACTGCCATAGAACCACTGCCATAGAACATGATATTTAATAAATAAAGGTAATCAAATTGTATTCAGACTACCACTGCCATAGAAATAGTTTAGCACCACTGCCATAGAACATAGGGTCGCATTCCACTTTGAGAGACAGAAAAGAGGAATATTATAATTCCAACCTGAACTTAAGCAGTGTTGGGAGAGCGAATGAACGAGACCAAACGTTGCGCAATCAGTTTAGTGACAAACTCACAGAGAGTACACAAAAGGGATAAAACCGAAACTTAAGCGTTCGAGTGTTGATTCGAGCTCAGACTTTGATGACCAACACTCAAATATAAAAAAATTATCTAATCAAGGGCTGAATATTATCAACTAACTCCAACTTCCGCTGTATGCCGAGATTAGCATGAAAAGTTCATGCTGTGTTCCGGCTGCCAGAACTTCGTGTCCCATAGAAGGGCGCTTCAGTTAGACTGAGCGCAGTACAGGAAGTCCAGGAGGATAGAAGATGGCGAAAGGGAGTTTGCGAGGTTGAGACGTTGCCAACCAAAAATGTACATTTCAGTGTTTGCCATCAAAGTCCGAGCTCGAATTAACAATCGAACACCAAGTTTTCGGTTTCATCCGTTTTGAGCACTCTCTGTGAGTTTGTCACTAAACTGATTGTGCAACTTTTGGTCTCGTTCATTCGCTTTCCCAACACTGTTTAAGTTCAGGTTGGAATTCTAATATTCCTCTTTTCTGCCTCTCTGAGTGGAATGCGACCCTATGTTCTATGATAATTTATTGCTCATCTGGATGAGTACTATCACCCCCTTAATTTGAAAAAAAAAAAAAAACAATTTAGAATTACTCTGTATATATATATATACACTTTTCGCGAGACCGATTGCTACCGTAAAGGGAGGTGCACAACTACATGCTATATAGCAGTCCTATATACAAAATTTCAACGTTCTGAGGCTACTCGTTTTTGAGTTATTGGAGATACGTAACGCACAGACGCCACGAAGATATCTCTTCTGAATCCATTTTAAATCAGTTTTATAATTCGTTTTGTGAAAACCCGAGTCCTTTATTTCGTCCTTACGTACAGATGTCACTCAAAAAATCATTAAATTACATACAATGGGGGTCAAAATGGATATTTTCGTTGAAATATATGATAGCCGGAAATTTTCGTGATTACAGTACAATACTTCCTTTACTTCGTGCAAGGAAGTAAAAATGTCCGAACATAGAATTTAAGAGACATGGAAACTTCAATTAAGAAGTAATTCAGCTTCGAACAGTTTAAAAATGCTAACTATTAAAGACGTCTAAATGGAGCTCATCTTGATTAGTTAAACAGTAATTAGCGTTCGAAGTTCTTTATTTTTCTTCAGTCATGACAACAGCATTCAATGTATAACAAAGAACTAAAACTTTCTGGTGAATATGTGTGAATTAAATACTCGCTATTGTTATGTATATTGTTAGCATCCGGGAACTCGTATCGCTAATTAATTTAGCCCTAGGTTGCTGAACATTTAATTATTGAGTAATTACAACGGCAGGAAGTTTCGATGAACAAAACGAGCGATCTCGCAACAAAAGCAGATTTCCTCTATATTTAGTGTACTAAACCTTAATTACAATGTTTTTATATTATAATATTGTTTTTTCCAAAATTTATTTTAAATGATATAAAAGCTTCGTTTTACAGCGTAAATAAAAACAGATGATTCTATACCGAGGGACGAAACACGCTAGTGATCTCAATCTGAAATTGTGTGCTTGCCTAATGCATGATTTAAAACAAATGAAGGCTACATTTTTTTAAGAAAAAAATTCCCCCCCCCGAAAAAAAAATTTAAAATTATAATTAAATAAAAATACATGGCATTAATTTCAATTAAAATATTATAAAAATCTGAAAGGTTTCAAATTATAAATTACGTTCAATAGGGCGTTATTTAAACATTTTGTAGGTTACTTTTATTCATTAAAGTTTCAGTTCTTCGCACTTAAACCATAAGGTTCAGTTCTTCGCACTTAAACCATAAGGTTCAGTTCTTTGCACTTAAACCATAAAATTCAGTTCAAGAGCAATATCGCAAAATAATTTTTAAATGAGCATATCTTTAGAATTTACGATACTCAGTCAAGCGCGCTGGACATGAAATTTTTTTCTTTTCTCCAGCCTCGAAATCGTTCAGTTTTTTTAATAAAAAAATTCGTTAAAGTTTTACGAAATATTAAACATATAATACAACAAATTTCAATTTGGGCTTCCAGATGCCCATATTCGCAGGAGAATTACTTGATTCAAATTTCGATGGTTCTAGGTACCGTTGTTTTATCACAGTGCGAGAAACATATATACACATTTATTCAGATTCTTCATTATTAATTTCTTTAAATATTTTGCAGGGAGATAATATTCGGTGGCAATAAGTGGAAAAGTGAAACAACGCTGGAATCAACGCAAAATGCCAAAACGCAATTAATAATCTTCCCGGGCAAATAACCCCTTTGGATTAAAACTAAAAATCAGAAAGCTTTCAGATTTTACATTACGGTTTTCTGTATTACCTTTATTTATTAAATATCATGTTCTTCTCACTTAAACCATGAAATTAAGTTCCCCAGCAATATCACGAAATATTTAAAAGAGGATATCTTTAGAATTTTCGATACAGAATCTCACGCGCTGGAGATAAAAATGTTTTTTTTTTTTTTTTTTTCGTACTGTGTTGCCATTGCTCGCGTAGAAATCTTTGAGTTTGTTAATCAAAAATTCGTTACTGTTTTACGGAATTTGAAATTGATAATAAAACAAATTCGAAATTCACAATTCGTGCTTCCATGTGCCCATGCTCGGGTGGAGAACTACGTTATTCAAATTTGGATGGCTTTAGATATTGTTGTTTTTTCACTATGCGGAAAACATGTATACATTCATGCAGGTTCTTAATTATTTAATTTCTTTAAAGGGCTCTAATATTTTCTGGCAACAATTTGAAAAGTGAACTGACATTTATCGTGAATCAACACAAAATGCGGAAACGAAATTAATAGTCCTTCTGGGCAAAGTACTCCTTTTGACTAAAAATATAAACAGTTTCAGATGTTTACGGTCGAGGAAAAATGGTTTGTTACGGTTTTACACTCTCTCGCTGAACTCGTAGCTCCTGTTGAGTTGGCTCTTCCACTCAGCCCTGCTAACCCCCCTTTTTTTCCTTTTCAATTTTCCTTTTTTTATTTATTTATTATTATGTATTTATTAGCCCCAAAGGGAGTTGGACCCATAGAGCCATTATTCTCAAAACAGCATTTTGCGTTGTTTCACTTTCTGCGTTGGTTCACTTTTTAAACTGTTGCCACCTTTATCGCCCTGCAATATATTTAAAAAAAAATAAATAATGAAAAATCTGCATGAATGTTTCTCGCTATTTTAAAAAATGACGATACCTAGAACCATCCAATTTTGAATAACGTAGTCCTCCGACCAAACAGGGGCACTAGGAAGCCCGAATTTTGAATTTGTTTTATCTATTTCAAATTCTGTAAAACTTTTAACGAATTTTTAATTTACAAACTCAATGATGGCAAAGCGAGCAATGGCAAAACTGTACGGAAAAAAAATATTTTTATCTCCAGCTCGATAATCTCACGCATTATCTCAGTATCTCAATATTTTGTGATATACATCAAGAGCAATATCTCAATATTTTGTGATATTTGCTGTTGAATTGAATTTTGTCTGGAAGAACATTTATGAAGAACATGATATTTAATAATTAAAAATAACAACACAAGATGTTTAAAAAAACGCCCTTTTGAGTGTAATATAAAGTCTGGAAAATTTAAATTTTTTAAAAAATTTTTAGGTTTAATAATAAGCAATATTTTCTTCGCACTATATACAGCAGTGTATCCGTACAGTTCTCATAATTAAGAAAAATTATGTTAAAAGAAGCATAGCAGCATATGTTTAGAATTCGTGGCGCTCTTTAAGTGTTGGCATATATATCTCTATTATTTTGAGTTTTTTCTCAGTTTATCATATGAATGTTCAATTTCTTAGTGAAGATGGCCAGCAGAACTTTTTTTTTTTTTTGTCTTTTTATTAATAGCATTTTGTGTGTTAACTTTATTCATTAAATATCATGTTTTTTGTACAGGTAGAAGCTAGGCCAGCACCTCCGTAGTACCACAGGTAATTGAGGTATTGCTGAACCTAGCAAACTGTTAAACTTTCCACCCCAATTTTGAGGGAGAACACCCCGGGGGGTGGTCCGAGGTTCTCCCGCCCCTCTTTTTTTTACCATCAACCACTTGACTTTCTGAGATAACTGAGTTCTGGTATTAATAGTGTACACAAATCATATTGAGAAAAGACTGTCCTTGAAAAGTTCAACAACTGATGCTTCCGAAAGCCTAAATGTAAGAATAAATGTCTTTTCTAAGGCGGAAGGTGCAATAAGCAAGTCTTTGGAGCTCCCGTCCATCAGCAATGCTTAGATAAATGAAATTGTTGGAACATAAAAATGAAATAAAAAATTTTAAAAATACAAATATAGTTTAGTAACATATGGAGATGAATAAGCATTAGATATGGCAAATAGCCAGTCCGAGTCTTTGGATATGTATAAGAACATCTCTGATTTTGGCCCTAAGATGTCTGTTCTTTATTGCATATTTCTTAAATGGTATTAGATTGTTGTTAGGCTTACTCAGATGTTTGCCGTCTGTTAGATTACAGTAAAAAATGTAATGATCAGGGTCACCCCTTTCGCCACATATATGCAGAGATCCGTGGGGCACATGCCTCTGTCATGGAAGTAGGTGGGGAAAGGACCGTGCCCTGTGATATACTGATTCAGAACATGGTCATAGTGCCTCTTTGTCAGTCTTTGAGAAAACATTGTGGACTCATCTGACTTGCAATGCAGAATCCCACTCTTCTTGCCACTTTGAGTCGACAATTGCATTCAGTGTAAATTTTAAATGGGACTTGAGCCACGGGACATGAATTACCTCACTGTTGATGTTAGTCGTTGTATCCTTTGCAAGGAGGTCAGCTGCCTCAAGGCGTAGAAATTCAGCTTAGCGGCAATGCCACAAAATATTTAAAAACAGCACACCTTTAGAATTTGCAATACAGAGTATCGCGCGCTGGAGGTATTTTTTTTTTTCGTACAGTGTTGCCATTGCTCGCTTTTAAATCTTTGAGTTTGCTAATCAAAAATTCGTTAAAGCTTTACAAAATATAAAATAGATAATAAGACAAGTTCTAAATTTGGGCTTCCAGATGCCTATATTCGAGTGGAGGACTACGTTATTCAAAACTGGATGTCTCTAGGTACCGTTGTTTTATCAAAATGGCAGACACATACATACAAGTATACAGATTCTTCATTACTTAGTTTCTTTAAATATAATACGGGGCGATAATATTCGATGGCAACAGTTTGAAAGTGGCTTAATAAAGTTTTCGACGCAATATGCCAAAACGGAATTAATAGTCCTTTGGGCTAAAAATGTAATAAATTCTAGATAAAAGCAAAATCAATGGCATATCCTTTCCACAAAATAAAATTGTATGTATTGCGACAAAATGGTTTTTATTGCGATTTCCAAACATACTGGAGACAGAACACGGAAAAAGGGGAAAAATACCTTTAGTAATAATCCTCATCTTTGAAACACCTTTTATCAATCATTAATTTATGTATAGTGTTTCAGTGCGTGAATTCCTTTTGCTAGCGTTTCCTAATACAACCGGCTTTGCTCTCACCCTGCTATGCACCATTTAATACGTTTGGAAAAAAGAAAGGAAGATAGGGGTAAATCGCCAAAACCTCCTTTTTTTGGCTCCATAACACAACTCATTCTTTGATAGAGTGAAAGTGAGCAAGAGTGAGCTGGTATCATAAATGCCTTTAAAGACGGGCTCCCATCATTTACGCATTGCGTTTTAATGACGCTTTGCAACGTACTTACTGTACACTCTTATCTCAGATATCCGGCATTTAATTTTGATTTTTATTGCTCATCCCCTCCCCCTTCATAGAGATACATTATTTTGAACTGTTCACTTTTGGTGAAGGGGGTGAGAGATTTTAATGATGTTCGTCCAGAATAGCTGATGAATTCGATTTTTGTTGGTTTTTAATAAGCTGCTGTCGGTGGAATAAAGTATCGTTACAGTCTGATGATTGGCCAGCTACTTCGGTTAATAATTAAAAGGAGTAACGACGTAAAGTTTTAATAAGTTTTAAGATTTTTTTTTTTTGGGGGGGGGGTTCTTATATTTGGCGTTCTTTGAAATAAAAGCTGCCTTTGGTAATTTAAATTTTATTTTTATTGTTGCTGTTATTTTGATGGGACGGAGATTTGACTGTAGTGATTTTAAAAAAATGTTTTGTTAAAGTAGTTTATTACATATTTCAACGAATTTGAAAAGAAAAAGATAAAATAAATATTACATTTTATTTTGCATTCATTTAAAAACACTAAGCTATCCATTTCTAAGGGAAACGTAGGCTAATAATTTATCACTAAAAATGTTGTCTATTAATAAAATTTAAGAAAATGAGGAAGGAAATAGTCCTGAGTTTATTGACAACTTTAAATTAATATTTTACTTTGATTTATGTGTATATATGCGATTTATGAGTACATATTTGTGCATAATATTTTACTCTGACTTTTCGAAATGAAAATGCATGGATTAAATAAAACTACCAGGCAGGCCCACAAGATGTGCGGGCTGCAGCTAGAACAAAACTTGTAAGTTCCATTTTTTTTTACCCCTGAAAAGCATATGTATAAAAATATTTCGATATGAAAGAAATCAGTCATTCTTTCCAAGCAACAACCAATTCGAAAATAAATTTTTTATTACCGAACCAGAAACAAAACTTTTTGACACTTCAGGTTAATACGTATGTCGCCATGATTTAAATTTAATGTAATATAACAACATTTTCTCAATATTAATAAAAGAATTAACGTTGCAATATCGTGTCAATTATATTAACTCGAAACAAAACAGAAGCTAACAGCAGCTATTTATTTAAAATGAATTATTAACGAACAATTTTCGACATACGGTGACGTCGCGTGCTTTTTTAAAGTCAGAATATGACCTTATATAATAATAATATATTTAGTAATGTTATTTTTATTCTAAAATTTACATTTTTTTTTATTATTAACAAACGCTACTTTTTGAAAGCGAGCAGTGGCAACACTTTTCGAAATATAGCATTTTTATTTCAAGCGCGCGAGACTGTTGCCACTCGGAAAAATGAGAGCGAAAATGAGCGTTTCAGAGTTTTTAATTAATATCTCAGCTGATTAAAGTCGTGCGAAGATGGGTATAATCGAAATGGCTTCCTCGAATTTTTGGAATCGGGAATAATATATTTAATGTCTAGCAATGCTATTTTTATTTCATATTTTGTAAAACTGAGAATATTTTTATTAAGAAGTTCACCGATTTGGAAGTGAGCAGTGGCAACACTTCTTCAAATGAAGCAGATTTGTATCTTCAGCGTGTGAGACGGTTGCCACTCGAAAAAATGAAGGTGAAAATTAGCGTTTTCAGAGTTTTAAATTAATATCTCCAGTAGTTAAAGTCGTTCGAAGAGGAGGGATGGTCGAAATGGCTTCCCACGAATTTTTAGAATCCGGGGGGGGGGGGTACTTCCTTCAAAGCTCAACTCCTCACCGTTCCGCAGAAGATAATGCAACAAACAAACAGAAAAGCGCAGATTTCAATAGTATAGGTGGCACTGAAAATACAGACATTAAAATTTATTGTTCAGTAGTGCGAAATTACTATTTAATATTCTCCTTCAGAAGTTTATTAAAACAATGCCAGATAAATAGCAGTTTATGTCTTTTAACCCTTTGCGGCACAGTGTGTCCGGTCTAGACACACCTAAAAATTTCCTTCTGTACGCACAGTAAAATTGAATGAAAAGGATTTATAGGTTACTCTGAACCTTCTTTATTTATAGTAGATGGCAGATCAACACAAACCAGTCTATTTTAGCCATGTTAAGTTTTTTAAGACCCTCATTTTTCAAAGAAATCTTCCAGACTTTTTTAGGGTATAAAAGGAATTGTTTGAAAAGAAATTTCTATGTTATTTTTTTGGCTGTATGCTAATCTTCTTATTCTATATTAGTTTTAAATTTTTACCTTGAAATCTTGCCTAAAATCAAACGACGAACCCTAGATGTGCCCAGACTGGGCACACCGATAATCTAGGACAATTGAGACAATAATCTAGGATAACTGTATTCTTTGTTTCTCCGCATCTCATCGGTCATTTCATTGACAACAATGCTCGTTTCAGCACTCTTTTCGAAGCAATCAGTGTGCCACTTTGGGCACAACCACAGAATAAAAACGAGAAGTGCTATCTTCACAAAATTTTACTTGTGTACTCCTCTAGGCCTAATTAGACTGCCTACTTTTTTTTTTTATCAAAACTCCGACTTTAAAAGGTAGCGTGCCGGAAAGGGTTAAATTTAAGGCAAGAATGTTTTCATTACGCCAGCAAACACTTTGGTTTTGCACTCATATTTTGTGAGACTAAACCTAACTGTAGAATTAGCATTTACTATAATTATTGTAAGAGAAATATCTTCCGTGGCAATGGGTATCATATTAAGCTTCACTCGCATACAGCAAAAAATAAAATAAAACGCTTTTCAAATTTGCGCGCGAAATCTCTGGCATCATCTAAACCTTGTGGACACAACGCACTTTCAACAGTGGAGCTTTTCCACTTCTCGCCTATTACTCCCCAAACTCTTATTAGCCAAACAAGCACTTCGTGACCTTTCGCTGTGATTTCCAAACCCACAACGAATCGTGACTTCTTGTACATTCTTGAGCTAATTAGAGTCAGTACGTAATTCCAGTTTACCCTGCTGCCTTCGATGAGGGATGTGGGGATGGCGCGTGCGGTGGAAGTCTGAAGCCTGTCAACGCATATACTGCAGGGTTAAGCAGGGGGTTTATCGTGAGTAATGATTATTATCAGAATATCCTGTGTATGGATTGAATTTGTTACGAAATCTCGTTGGAAATTGGCGATCAATTTATTTGGCCTCAATGTAGCAAAATAGGAAGTTCGTAAGGCCGTTAATTTACGGTTCCGTCATAGGCTACACACGGAATACCTTAAAATTTATTAGTTACCATGTTGCATTTCTTACTGTGATCTTTAATGAGTGAATAGAAACTGTGTATTTGACCCAAAGGGCTTTGGGTAAACCTAAAATTTCGTTTTGGTATTTTGTGCCGATTCACTATAAACGGCGTTTTACTTTTCAAATTGTTGCCACTAAATATTATATAAAAATACAAAAAAAAAATTATAAAATACAAAATACAAAAAAATTATAAAAACCAAAAAAATTACAAAATAAAAGAAAATCTGAAAGGTTTCAGATTTCAAATTACGTCCAAACGGGCGTTTTTTAACATTTTGTGTGTTACCTTTATTTATTAAATATCATGTTCTTCTCACTTAAACCATAAAATTCAGTTCAGCAGCAATATCGCAAAATAATTTTATATTGAGCATAACTTTAGAATTTTCGATACAGAGTCTTGTGCGTTGGAGATAAAAATGTTTTACCTGTACAACGTTGTCATGGCTCGCTTTGAAATCCTTGAGGTTGTTAATCAAAAATTCGTTAAAATTTTACAAAATATGAAATCGATAATAAAACAAAGTCCAAATTCGGGCTTCGAGATGCCCATATTAGCAGTAGGATTACGTGGTTCAAAATTAGATGGCTCTAGGTAACGTCGTTTCATCACAATGCGAGAAACGTACATACATGCATTTATGCAGATTCTTCATTATTTAATTTATTCAAATATAATACAGGGCGATAATATTGGGTGGCAACAGTTTGAAAAGTGATACAGCTTTTTAGATTTCAACGCAAAATACCAAAACGAAAACAATAGTCCCTCAATGACAAAGCCCTTTTGGATTAAAAAATCAAAACTTTAGACTTAATGATTTCTTCTTATACCTAAATACTCTCGAGCTACTGTGGCTCCCTCTAGTTTGCATCAAATTAACTATTTATGCAATTTTCCTGCTTCTGCTCACAACTTAGATATTTTTATGATGTGGAAGTACATGGTTTAAAACCATAGGTACTTCGAAATATTTAATCTTTGGCATTAACCTGTATTTTATTTTTAAGAAATTAATAAGGAAGAATCCGCCTCAATGTATATATGTTTCTGGAACTGTGATAAAACAACGGTACCTAGAGCCATGCAATTCTGAATAACGTAGTCCTCCACTCGAATATGGGCATCTGGAAGCCCGAATTTGTTTTATTATCTATTTCATATTTAGTAAAGCATTTTTGAGCTTTTGATTAACGAACTAAACGATTTCAAAGCGAACAATGACAACACTATGCGGAAAAAAAAAGAAAAACACACACACACGATATTTTTATCTTCAGCGTCGCGAGATTGTGTATCGGAAATTCTTAAGATATGCCATTTTAAAATTATTTTGCGATATTGCTGTTGAACTGAATTTCATGGCTTTTGTGGGTAGATCATGATATTTAATAAATAAAGGCAACACACAAAACTTTAAAAAAACGCCGTTTGGGTGTAATATAAAATCTGAAAGCTTTCAGACTTTTTTTTTTCAGATTTTTTTATTTCATATTTTGTAAAACGTAGAATTTTTCTATAAACAAACTGTACGTTTTGAGAGCGAGCAGTGGCAACACTTCTCGAAACACGAACCAGATTTTTATCTCCTGCGTGCGAGACTGTTGCCACTCGGAAGAGTGATTGCGAAAATTAGCGTTTTTAGAGTTTTTAATTAATATCTCCTCAATTTAAAGTCGTAAGAAAATGAGAATGGTCGAAATGGCTACCTACGAATTTTGGGTATCCGGGGGGGGGGTAGACTCTGTCGAAATTAAACTCCGGGAGGAGATAATGCAACATACAGAACGTGTACAATTTTTAATAATATATTGTTGCGTTATTTTCTTCCTTCACTTTCGTGCGGGGTTTGTGTGGATTTGGAGTGAATAACGCAATATTACTTCATGAAGTATCGAAACACACTTTATTGGCCAGTATTGTCAGGACAGCTTCAAAACACTTTTACAGTCGTCGAAGGTCTACTATAAACACGCTGGAACAATCAGCGACACAGCCTTCACACTGTCAGGCAATAACGGTGGAGACAGCTTCCTGCAAATCACCCGACTCTGCTTGATCGTTCTCGGAACTCCACGTACTCTCGAGACTCTCCACGCTACAACTCGCGATGCACTCGACGACACAGGAGCACAGCTCCCGACTCTTCGGTTCAGTCGTTCCCGGAGCTCAACACACTCTCTCGACGATGCACTCGACGACCCACTCGGAACTCGCTGCCCGGCTGTCAACTCTATCGACTTCGCACGGACTGACTCGCTAGACGAGACACACACTAAATGACTGCGGTCCAGCAGGGTTTATATAGCTTTCGTCTTGTGTTCGAGAACATTATGGGCTAAACCCGTAAGAATTCGTTCCAGAAGATTCTCCATCCGTCCATGGTATATCGCCAATTTTGTCGCCAAATGGGCGATTTTTGCTAAATGTGGCAACTCTGCCTTCCCTTGCCATTTTATGGCAACCCTAAAACTGCTTTGCGGGGAAGCTATCTTACCGCGCCTGGACATTTCGTAACAATATATGTTACCCAATATGTTACCCCATCTGACGTGCACATAAGTAACAGGAAGTCTGGTTATTCATAAATACAACAAATATTATTAAATCATTAAAAGACACATTTTATTTCTAATTCGTCCAAATACTTTCATAATAACATATCAGAGGACAAAAGGGTAGAAGTGCTGAGTATTAATGCTTCAAATGAAGTTTGAATACATGTATAGTATGTGGCCAAGCTTTTTTCTTCTAGACACACTCATTTTAGGTATCTTTAATGAGTAGAGTCATATTTATTTTTCATGAGCAATCTCGATGATATACGTTGTCTCAGAAAACTGCAAGAAAGCTTCTAATATATCCAATAAATGGTATTTATTTGTTTAACAGAAGACTGTGGCATCGAAATTCAAATTACAGTGTTTACAAGAGATGTTTATTAAAAACCTTTCTCTTGCTATTTATATTCTGGAATGTTATCGGAAAGCTGATTTGAAACATTTAAAAATCAAACTGAAAATAGAAGAAACTATTTTTGAGGTCCAGTGGCAGCGTATTTTGCCCAGAAAGTATTCTCTGTTGTCAACACTGTCACATTCCTCTTATAAAATACGTAGGAAAATATCAGTTATCCCCGTAGATTAGTTTTATGATTAATTCTTTAATAAAGCCTAGAAGAATTCAGGAGCTTCGATTACAATACGATGGAAAATATTTGTGTTAGTCTTTTCTTTGTTAATGAGTCCTAATTACTCTCAATTATTCCCGCTTCGCCGATGTTCATTGGCGATTGAACAAATCCTCCCCCCGCCTCTTACACGCACGATCGGCTGCTTCAATCTTCGAAAAGGGCGCGAAAATTTGCAACCGAACGCAGCGAACCGTTAAACGAACCCATTTCAGAAACTTCTAGAAGACAGGGAAGCGGCCTTCCGAATTACCCTGCCTAATCCCCTTCACTTTGTCTCCATTATGTACCTCAGGGCCTTCCAGACAAGGAAGCCTAACGAGAATCAATTTGAATTTTTTTAAGCTTTGTGGGTTTGCTTTAGTGGGTGTCAGCGCTGTTAGAAGTTCCAGATAGGTTGGACGGATAGCTGTAGAATCTCTGCTTAATGATGCATCGATCTTGTTGGTTTCTTGGATCATGTTGGTCTTCGTCAGTTTTGCTGTCTTTGGGGACCCCCACGGCCATATTTTGTTCTTTCCTTCTATCTCTCTTCCTCTATCTCCTCCTACCTATTTCCTTCAACATGCTGGATTGACATACCGTATTTGCCGGCCTATAAGATGCACCCCATTTTTATCCACAATTTTGAAGGATAAAACTTTTTAATTACTTTTTATTTTTTAGGTATATTCGCAGTATAACGCGCAACCATTTCTCAACGAATAAATCTGAAATATGTGCGGTGCTTTTATTTTCTGAAGTCGTACATTCGAAGATTTTTCCCCAGGCTGTCCAGCAATGGTATACTGAATTGACAAGTACCGTATTTGCCAGCGTATAAGCCGCACTGGTCTATTCGATGTAACCCCTTTTTTATGCTTATTTTTGAAGGATAAAACTTTAATTACTGATTATTATAACGAATTTACAGTATTTTAAATATAAAGTAATACAAATACAAAGCAATACTTTCTGCAAATACCCAACCTATGAGTTGCTTTTTTTTAGATCCACTTCCTGATTCCTCCACCAAGTTCGTATCATTTTCTCAGTTGAGGGTGGCCCGAAATGCCTCATTTGCAGCCCTGTTGCCATTTTCTTCAGCATACGCAATCACAATTGTATGTATGCTATGTTATAGCAATGCCGACGTTGTTTTTAAGCCATAACTTGCCAACAAATTTAAGAAAATATAATAGTAGAAATTTCTCACACTTGGGGGAACGCTGAACTTTAAAAATTAGTTTTTTAAGTTTTTGGGTTTTCAACAAGAAATTTTATACATATAGATATTATAACATCAATTTATAAAATGTATGTTCAAAATTTCAATTTATTTTAAATTAAAATTTTTTTAAACAAATAATTAATTATTTTAATTAAAGATTAAAAATGCTCCTTGTGCGCTAATTTTCAATATTTTTTCCTAATTTTTCCTTTGAGTTAGTTAGTTATAAAGACTTGACAAAAGTTTTTGTGTATCCGTTATTAAATATAGTGGATCAGAAATTTTTAAAAAGGGTTTCTGTGAACTTGAATCCAGTTTTCAGAAAAATGTCACCTTTTGTTAAACATTATCACAAGTTTAAACTTCTTAATAACATCATATCCAAAAATCCATACACAGACCTATTGTAACATATAACAAAATAGTTTCTTCCAAATATCATTCATTAACTAAAAATGAGACGCATGGAGCATTTTCAAGACATACGAACTGCGAAAAGATTTGTTTTGAGAAAACCGAATTTAAAGTTTTTCTTCAAACTTACCTTTAATACATGGTCATGAAAAACAGCAAATTAAATTTAAGTATGAATATATAGACACTGGATAACGTTTTCGTATTTAACTATCTTTAATCTCATAATATTAAATCTGAGAAAAGTAAACATATCGCAAATTGGTATGTGATTCGAAGTTAGAGGCAGAAACAATTTATGCATTGTATCCAATGAAACTTTTAAAATTCACTCGCATCATATGTTTTACCTTCATTTGTTACATTTACATTATTTTTTAATGCTTTACAATATTTTTTACTATTTCTGTTTTTTTCCAAGCAGGTAAACTTCTCTTTTTGCTTTGGTTCAAGCGACGTTGATTACGCTTTTTTGCAACGAGTAGGGAAAACGAGTTGGCTTCCTAATGTTCTATGCCTATATCATTTACATAACCAAAGTTAAATTCATTAATAGTTGTCAATACTGACATTTATAACCTTTTTTTTTTTAAGAAATAAACACTTTTGGTCAAATATATAAATTATAAAATCAGTAAGTAACTGTTGAAGTACATTTTTTACATTTTCTCCAAAATTTAAAGGGCAAAGTTTACGCTGTTTACACATTTTAAATGCTTGTAACTTCTTTAAAAATTAGAATATTTAAACTCGGTTTTTTTTTTTTTTTTTTTTTTTTTTTTTTTTTGCATATGATGTAATTACGTATGTGGAATATTACGAGAGTAAAAAGACAAATTCAATATTTTGATTGATTTTAGCTATTTTAAAGTTCCACCGTCACCTTAAAAGTCGTTCACAAAAACTGGAAAGTTAAAACGAACTTAGCAGTGATAGTCGATGACAGCGCATGCGCATTCACTGAACTCTACGTACTGTAATATTCCCACACACCGAAAGGAAACAAGAAAGAACTTTGAATAAACTGAGTATCGACTACTTTGAAAGAAAAAAGTGCCCTTATACCCCGGGAAATACAGTAATTCTTTGCAAGGCTTTACCTTCAACAGATTTCAATTCGTCCAAGGAAACTATAACTTGAAAATGTAATGATAAATTTCCTGAAAATATTTAAATAATCGGAACTAGCATGAAGTGGTTGGTACAAAATTTACCAGTTTTTAATTTTAAGGTTTATTTATCTTGATCAAGAAGGCATTTTACGTCGATTCACTTTCCAAACTGTTGCCACCAAATATTATTGCCATGTATTAAAGAAACTAAATCATGAAGAATCTGTAGGAAAGTTTCTCGCATTGTGAAAACACAACGGTACCTAGAGTCATCCGATTTTGAATAACGTAGTCCTCCTCCAACCGGTCGTGGCCACTTCTTTGCAATAAAAAGAGATCCATTTATTATCATCAAAGAGGAGAAAAAAATCTTAAAACATTGTTCAAAGAATCTAAATAAAGTTTTTCGTAGGGTTTTAATGATTGTTGCTGATTTTTCATATAACGGAAATTTAGATTTAAAGAGAGTGGAGGAAAATTATAATATAAATTCAACATATTATAAGGAACATACTTTATAACCAATTTATAATTTCAAATATAAAATACATTCCCTTCACCCACAGTGCCATCAAACAGTAGATCTGCATCAAGACAAAGCAAGCAGCCACACCTCCAAATCCACTGTTCATTTCCTAGGAAAAAATAGAACAAGAAACGGGTATCAAGGCCATACCCCTACTAAATCTGATGTATCAACAATTGATTTTGGCGCTTTTACCAGTTAACTGTGATTGACCAGTATACTCGTCATAGAGAAGAGGCACGATTTTGTGTATTGACGAGTATACTCGTCATGCGTATAATGCAATGGAAAGATAAGAGGAAGGTTTATTTACTAAGTACTGTACATAATGACAACGTAATAGAAGCAGAGAAAAGAAAAATAATAACAAAGAAACCGGAGCTAGGGATTGATTATAATAAAAAAATGGGTGGAGTGGATAGGAGCGATGAAATTATCAGAGCATACTCCACAGCAAGCAAACGACTCAAAACGTACTACAAAAAAAATATTTCTCCATTTCTTAAGACATTATGTGTTTGAATGCATTCATATTATATAAAAAATAATGGAACAGTATCGCATATCAATCTTTTGCTCAAATTTATTGAAGACACTTTTGCGACATATCCAATTGAAAGAAGTAAATCGACACAAACTCGGCCATTTAGACCTAATGTAAACCAATTGGGCGGGAATCATGTTCCGGATTATATACCCGGAACATCTAAAGAAAACAACCCTACGCGAAGGTGTTCGCATGGCTACAAATGTAAGATCATGAAGGAATCGCGTTACTGGTGTTCGATTTGCAAAGTCTCATTGTGTATAGTACTCTGTTTCGCTGAATATCACTCCACAACAGGAATTTAAATTCTTACTTTTATATGTATAATATTTAATTTAATTGATTTCATTTTTAGTTTAATATGAATGTAACATACGCTTATGTTAACCAAATAAATAAATATTAGTAATAAAATTTTCAAATTTATAAAATGAACCCATCTTTTTCATCCGATATCATACCAACGCAACTTACGCTATGATTGACGAATATACTCGTCATGGCTCGATTCTGGCGACACAAAACGGTGCGCACTCTTAAACGAGGCCGCCACAGTTAACTGGTTAAAAAGCGGAATATTCAAACGTTGACCCTCCATGGAATTTAGAGCCCTTCTTGGACTTTGGGACAGCTCACCGGCGGCCGAGCGGTAAAGTCGCTGGACACTGATAATTCGGTCCGAGGTTCAATCCCGCAAACCGGCTGGCCGTAAGGGCGTTTTCGTATTTTCCCCATGTGTGACGTGTATACGAGCCAGTTTCCCTTAGAAAGCCTTCCACGAAAGCATCCCTGCCCCTAGGCAGATAGCCTTCGAGGCTTTGTCGTAATTAAATAAAGCAGACCACACCTTGGGCTTTGGAAAGATGTTCGAGAAGAATGGGATAAAATACCTCTTCTGATACTACAAAAAGCTTTATTTATTTCCTGGGAAATTATGGCGTAATAAGATAGTAAAGAGTAAGATTTATCAAACGGAGCATATAAAACCGACACACACAAAAAAATCTGAAAGCCTTGAAATTTTATATTACACCCAAAGGGGCCTTTTTTTTTAACATTTTGTGTGCTATTTTTCCTTATTAAATATCATGTTCTTCGCACTTAAGGCATAAAATTCAATTCAACAGCAGTATCACAAAATATTTAAGAAAACATATATCTTTAGAATTTCCGATATTTATTTTTTCGTACACTGTTGCCATTCATTGCTCGCTTCGAAATCGTCAAGTTTGTTAATCAAAAATTCCTTAATGTTTGACAAAATATAAAATAGATAATAAAACAAATTCCAAATTCGGGCTTCCAGATGCCCATATTCGAGCGGAGGACTACGTTATTCAAAATTGGATGTCTCTGCTATTTTCTCACACAGTGCGAGAAATACATACATTCATGCAGTTTCTTCATTATTTAATTTCTTTAAATTTAATGCAGGGCTCTAATGTTTGGTGTCAGTAATCTGAAAAGTGAGCCGACATTTATAGCGAACCGACGCAAAGAGTCAAAATGAAATTAATAGCCCTTCTGGGAAAATTGCCTCCTTTGGGATAAAAATTTTTGGTAATATATTTCTTTAAATGCAATAAAATTTGCCTAAAATATATTCGAACACCTCCGTAAAAAGTGAATAAGTTGACACTAAGTAATTGTAAGTAAGTAAGAAATTGTAATAAGTAAGTAACTTGATTAAGTTTACTAAGTAATAAACTAACTTTAAATCCCCCTTTTTTTTCTGTGCCTCGTAACATAACTCGAACTTATATAGATCCCGTCAAACGATTAGTTTATGAATCTTCGCGTTAACTCTGAATATAAATTCAGCTTCAAAGCGTTTGATGGTACGGTGACTTTATTCAAGTCAAAATGGAATATCTGAAATTTAAACGGTTTAGTAACTGTGAATAATATATTATTAGAATAAAACGACCAGAGCGTGCATACTCGGCCAGTCTTTTGCATCACTGGAAAATCTGAAAGTGTTTCGAAAACCACTGGAGTAGAATAATAACCTTTATAACCAAATTTTGCAAGATCTGAAAACGGCGAAATTAACTGAAGTAGTGATCATTGTTAACCATTTTGAATAAATAGCTATGAAACCTTTATTTCAGTCATTTTACTGATTAACAATTAGTTCGCTTTCGGCGATTTATTCTACGGTTAATTAATCTAGTAGCAAGACAATGGATTCGTTTTACTACCTTTCGAATTATTATTTCATTATTAAGGTGATATGTTTTCTAATAGAAAGTTTAAATTGTGTGTAATAAGGAGACTTACACAAAAGCAAAGTGAAATTAGTGTAAGCGGGTTTAGGGTTGCCAGAAACTAACAAAAGAATGCAGGGCTGCTAGATTTGGCACGAAATCGCCCATTCGGCGACAAAATTGGCGATATGTCATAGACGAAGCTACGACATTCTAGAACGAATTCTTACCGGTTTGACACACAAACTTCTCGAAGGCAGGTCAAAAGCTATATAAATCCTAGCTGTACGCGGAGTAGCAGTTTAGTGTCAAATTACGTCAGAGTACGTAGCGCATCGTTGGGTGAATTGTGAGTCTTATTGTGAAGAGTATCTTGAGTGTGTTGAGTTCTAAAAGCGATCGACCGACTCGGGAGCTGTGTTCTAGTGCTTTGCCGTAAAGCTGTCTTCACCGTTACAGCCTGAGAGTCTGGAGGCTGTGTCGCTGATCGTTCCAGCATGTTTGTCGTAGTTTTTTGACAACTGTACAGCGTTTTTAGGACTGTCTCGTGTAATACTGGCGAATAAATTGTGTTTTCATTCATCATCCAGTGTTGTCTTCAATCACTCCAAATCCACCAACCCTTACAACGCAACAATTAATTTATTAGTATTTTTCTCAAAAGAACAAATGCAAGAAATAAAGGAGATAAATCTCATGTATCTCTATGGTCTAATAGTCAGCACGCTCAGTTCGCCGATTGTAGGTTCATTTCCTGAAAATGGCTTGATTTATTTTTCAAAGTTTCTAAAAACGAATTAATGTTCTATAACGGGATTTATACAAAAAACATTATCATCAGTTTCTTTTTAAATTCCTACTATTAGCTCTCACTCTCTTGTGCAAATTTTCAATCGTTAATAAAATACTTTTTACTCATCCACTCAAGTTCAAATACATTTTTTAAACTTGTAGTGGATGACAGTTGGTGTTAATACACTTTTTCCACATATTAAAAATTTTTAATTAAAAAAAATTGTAGTTTTAATTTTTTTTTCTTTGTTGACCTAAGTACGAATTGACTTTAATTTTTTTATTTAATTAATTCATTTTAAATCGCTAATAAAATACTTTTTATTTATCCACTCAAGTTCAAATACATTTTTTAAACTTGTAGTGGATGATACTTGATGTTAATGCAGTTTTTTCACATATTAAAATTTCTTCAAATTTTTAATACGTGAAAAATATTTTAAATACTTAATTTAAAAACTTTTTTGTATTTAATTTTTTTTGTATTTTAAAAATTTTTCTTTGTTGACCTAAGTGGGAGTTGACTTTAATTTTTTATATATATATATATTACTTGTTCTTTTTACTTTCTTATACGAAATAAAGGAAGTATTGTAATCAGGAAAAATTTCCGGTTTCATATTTCAGCGAAAATATCCATTTTAACCGCTTTCGAATCCATTTGCGTGATGTTTTTGCGTGACATCTGTTCCTGCGGACGGAATAAAGGACTTTTTTTTTTTTTTTTTTTTCAAAAACTGTAATATGGATATAAAAGGGATTCAGACGAGATTTTTTTTCCGTGTCGTCTCTACGTATGTACATATGTACGCATCTCCATAACTCAAAAACGAGTAGCCATAGAACGTTCACATGTTTATATGGGACGGCTATAATGTGTAGCTTTGCACCTCCACTTCTAGTTGCAATCGGCCGCACCAAATTTATAACCACTCTGCCCCCCAACCGGTATACTGTTTAGCGTCCCTGACTGCCGAAAGGCTTGGATTCGAATCCTAGAGAAAGCATGGATGTTTGTAAATGTATAGTGTCTGTGTGACATGGGGGCACTCTAAATTTGCTTCGAGTTGAAAGTCCTCTGGAGAGGTTGTTGCTAGGGAAAGAGGAAATAGGAGACCTTCAGACCCGCCCCTCCGGGTGCTTTCTATCAAACTTGAGGGCGGAACTGAGCTAAATCGCGCTGTCATCTGCAAATTGCTCAACGCTGTTCCCAACGACAGCGTAAACTTGCGCTCCTTGCGATGAGGAATTTGATAGGCTTGGGCTGACTATAGGTTAGACAAATGAGAATTAGCAACAACAACAACATTACCCACTCTATTACCCGGTTTGGTGAGATGTATTATTTCTTCTTCTTCTTCTTTTTTTTTTTTTTTTTTTCTTATATGTTTGTAAATCGTGCATTTTTTTTTGCTTTAAAAGTGATTGAATCATATTGTTCCCGTGTTCCGACTAAAGTTTTCATGACTTTAGTTATTCTGCATGCAATAATTTTAGAGTTCTCAACAATTTAAAGTAATGCTAAGCCTAACGTAGCCGCCATATATTTATATTTGAAACTCATTAAGTAGTGAATTAAATCAGTTTTTACACCAATTTCAGTGTTTTTCTTGCCGAGTGTAACTGAAAGTAAACTTTCAATTTTGTGCACCGAAAAATCTGCCTTCTTGCTTGTTAGCCGAATTGCTTATTTTTCCGTAGAAATTCTAATTTTGAATGTAAAAAGAAAACATTTAAAACTGTTTTTAAGTGCATTTGGTGTTTCATTTTCTTTATTTTTTTATAGTTTGCAATTTTTAATGAAGAATTTTTGAGTTTTTATGTATTTTTGCCTTGCCGCAAAGTGAGAACTGAATTAATTAAATGGGAAATCTATCTCTAATGAAATTCGAGGAAATAAGTTTAAAGCAAGTTTACGCTGTCGTTGGGAAATGCAGCAAAAAATGCGTATGATTTAATAGGCTGTACTAGGAAGTCATACGTTGGGATACATCAGGTATTTTAAATAAGATGTTTTATTTCTTTCTTGCTTAACTACTTTAACGTGAATTTCTTTTCTTACAGGTAAGGATGTTGAAGGCTTCCACGGTGGAGACCTAACGAAATTAGAACAAGAAAAAATTTGTTATAATTTCACCGACGGTAACCCAGAAAAAAAGGAATTTTATTCGCCTAATTTTCCCAACAACTATCCCAACAATACAAAGTGTGAACTGCAGCTGAAAGGTAAAGATTTTCTGCTTTTATTAACATATGAACTTTCAGTTTTCTCTGCAGCCGCAAATTTTTTCCGAGCAATTACAGTATTAAATTACAGAACAATTACGAAGTAGTAAATGCATATTCGCGTAATGACTTGTGAGGGCAAGAAGGAAAGAAGAATGGTTTCACTTTTATATTTCACATTTTTGAATTAATTAAAAAATTTCTGATCTAAAGTAAGAAGGAAACTTAAGCATTTAAAAACTGAAAATGAGTAGAAATTTAATGCAGCATGTAGCACTTAATTTTAAATTTGTATAGTAAACTAACAAAGGTTATTTATAAATTAATCTTTTTTAAAAGTTTTAATGTTAATTTTTCATGAAAAACATAGTCAAAAAGATTAGAAAAAGGAAGATCACAAATCATTATGCGAATGTGAATTTACAAGTTTTAAAGCCTGGAAAAGCATGTCCTGCGATATTATCGTCATACTAATGATTTTGTAGGTGCTTTACTTTTTAACACGATATTTTCTACGACGATGTTTTAAAATGCGAAGTTTTTGAACCGCTTTATTTTCGACGACGATATTTTGTACCACGATGTTTTCTTTTCCACAAAGATGTTTTGTAGGACACTTTGCTTTGTTTTCTCCGCGACGTTTTCGTCTAAGATGTTTTTGCCGCGATCTTTTAGGCGGACACCTTTCTCTTCAATGTTCTTCATCTCAATGTCCTCCAGGTCATCGACATTCAAAGAGATCCATCTTCTAATACCAATATGTTATTTTTAAACAGTTATTTCTAAAAAATTGACTCTTGAAATTCTGTTAATATACCTTTATACTTCGTATATGTGAGTTCAAGTATTTTATTTTTAGTCACATTATAAGGTATTTCTCCTGCCTTCTTAGCATACCTTTGTGATGTGGTTGTCTGCACGCTTGGCGCGTATTCCAGAGGTCCGCGGTTCGCTTCCCAGCGAAGGCATCTTTCCTGCTTCAAAAAAAAAAAAAAAAAAAAAAAAAAAAAAAAACCTAATAGCTCTACAGTGGCGCCGGAACTAAAAGGATGGTGGATGATGATTCTCCACACCGAGGATTTGGCGATTGGGTCCCCTAAAAGCCCCAGTCGCCCTTTAAAAGGGAACTATATAAGGTATTTCTCTCGACTTCTTAGCATCTCTTCGTGGTGTGGTAACCTGCACGCTGGGCGCGTATTCCAGAGGTCCGCGGTTCGATTAATTAAATAAACTGTTATGCATTTTATTTTATACTTCTTAGTGTATGTAATATGAAATATAAATCGAAAACATGTCGTCTGAACGTAGAAAAAGTTGCTTTGCATACAGTTTCATTCGATTCATTCTGTTTCGCCTTAGAATCCTATCTCACACTTAAATCGAGAACTTGCTGATAGTGAAGGAAAGATAGTTGTGATTTAAAAATTCACCATTATACTACCATATTACTACATGATAGTTATTTCTGAAAAAAAACTTTACTTTTAGAAGTAGTTTTATCATTCTTTCATTGTCTGTTCTGTGTGAATATATTTTTATATGCTACGGCGCATTGCAACGGCGTAATCGTATCAATTTAATTCAACTCTGACTTATTTCATTTTATTTTACAAATTGCGCAACACCTTTACTAAAGAAAGCCTGTCAAATTTATGGTCTTGAACTGTGTGACAAAATTTATTTTCTCTTGATGAAATTGTTGTTCTTGCTAATGCTCACTTCTCTGGCCTATAGTCAACCCAAGCCCACGAAATTCCTCGTAGCGAGAAGCGCAAGTTTACGCCTGTCGTTGGCAACAGCCTTGAACACCTTGTGCGATTTAGCTCAGTTCCGCCCCCAATTTTGGTGCAGAGCACCCCAGGGAAGGGGCGGATCCGAGGATCTTCCACCCCTCTTCTCCTACCAATAACCTCTCGAGAGGACTTTTCTCTCACCGCATATTTAGAGTGCCCTTATGCCATACGGACACTACATTTATAAACATCCATGCCTTCCCTGAGCCTTTTGGCACGGCAGTCAACGATGCTAACCACGGTTGGGCGGTTCCTCATGAAATTAATTAATCAAATATTTTTTCATTTTATTTGATACATATTTTTCTTGTACAGTAGAACTCCGACTATCCGAACAATTATCCGAACTCCGACTATCCGAATCGTTGATTATCCGAATCGGTTTCAGAATTACAGAATTAACTGAAGAGAAGGAAAAGGAGAAAAAGGAGCTCAAGAAAAGGAAAAGAAAGAGACAGGAGAAGATGAGGATGACGTGTCACTTGAGGAATTGAGAAACATTCTTTTGAAAATTTCTGAATGTTCAAACGTTGGTGCTGAGGGTACAGCAGAATGGATGGTGTGTGATTCATCAGACCCTGTGTTTTGAATTCTAAATGATGAACTTATTGAAAATGTGAGAGAAGAAAGAGTCGAGGAAGAAGATGACCTTAATGTCGAAGTTGAAGTAAACACGGGACCATCAGCTAATGAAGCGTTTGCCGTTTTTGAAACTGCGTTGAAGTGGAGATCAAGTGTGACCACATGCAACTTCTCATTCATTGTCAAGCGGTAGCGTTACTTGGCTGCCCGAAAACGGATGAAGACAGTCAAACAGCTTAGAGATTTAGACTTTCGGCACTTGTAAGTACTGCACCGTACGCTAAATAACATGTACGTATAAGTGTTGCCTTTTTATTTTAATTAATTAAAACTTTTTTTCTTTAAAAATAGTTTTTTTTCTTCCATTTTCAATATACATTACATACAGTAATTAGTTGCGTATACGTAAACCTTTTCTTCGGAAAAATCCATTTATCCGAATTTTTGATTATACGAATGGTGTCCGGTCCCAATAATTGGAGTTCTGCTCGCGAAAAGAATAAACGTTTTTACTAGGATATTCCATTTTCATCAACTTTGTGAATACAATTCACTTTCCCTTAAAACATCCTCCCCAAAGACATCCCTACGTGTAGACAAGCAGCCTCCTGTGCTTTCGAGTAATCTAAATCCAATCGTTTACTTTTCAAAATATTATTGCATAAATTTAATTTGGAAGTACATCCATTGTTGGCTTTTTCAAGCTTATATGTTTTATGCACCTTTAATATTTCGGATTTTATTTATCTTAAACATTATTGGAAATAAATTTTATTTACTTTCATTCTGATCACGTACATATATATATAACACTCTTAGACAAAAAAAAAAAAATGACGCACCAAGAAGAAATTATCCGAACGGGACGAAAATCGGTAGAAGTGATGTACATGTACAGAAAACAAATGATTACAGTTTGAGAAAAATTGGATGATGTATTGAAGTGATAGAGCTTCACAAAGGGAAAAAGACAGTAACGCGTTTGTCCACCTCTGGCCCTTATGCAAGCAGTTCGGCTTGGTATCGATTGACAGAGGTTGCGGATGTCCTCCTGAGGGATATCGTGCCAAATTCTGTCCAACTAGCGTGTTAGATCGTCAACATCCCGAGCTGGTTGGAGGGCCCTTCCCATAATATTCCAAACATGCACCATAGGAGAGAGATCAGACGAACTTGCTGGCCAAGGTAATGTTCGGCAAGCACTAAGGAGTAGACACATGTGCAGTGTGGGGGGCGGGCATTATCTTGCTGAAATGTAAGCCCAGAGTGACGTGACATGAAGGGCAGTACAATGGGCCTTAGAACTTCGTCGACGTACCGCTGTGCTGTAAGATTGCGACGGATGACAACCAAAGGGGTCCTGCTATGAAATGAAATTGCACCCCAGACCATCACTCCTGGTTGTTGGCCTGTCTGTCGGAAGACAGTCAGGTTGGTATCACACCGCTGTCCGGGGCGTCTCGAGCCTCGCCTTCGCTGCTCATCGGGGCTCAGTTCAAAGCGGAACTCATCACTGAAGACTATTCTACTCCAGTCAGTGACATTCCAGTGCGAATGAGCCCGACACCACTGCAAACGGGCTTGACGTTGTACAGAGGTCAATGGCAGTCGGCACAAAGGGCGCCGTGACCTCAGCCCTCTTTCTGTGAGCAGTCTATAAATGTTCCTTGCGGTCACTGAAGTACTAGTTGCACGTACAATCGATGACAATGATGCATCTGGCGCTGTGAGTGCCGCTGTGACGATTGCTCGGTCTTCACGTTCTGTCGTTTCTCTAGGCCTACCGCTTCCTTCTCGACGCTGTGTACGGCCGTGGTTCACCCATTCCTGCCAATATCGTCTAATAGTGTCATCGCTCCTGCTCAAATGTCGAGCAATTCGCCGATAAGACCAACCGGCTTCTTTGAGCCCACTACACGACCTCTCTCAAATTCTGACATCTGCGCATATCGTTCGCCCACCTGTATGCGAGGCATAGTTACTGTCTACCAGAGTACATGGAATGAAATTCGTGAAGAATTTATGACCTGGAATCGTACTTTCTCCTTTTAAATATTCTGCCAGTTGCGCAGATCAGATGCGCTGTAGCGACAACCGCTCATTCAGTAGCAGCCAAAATGTAAAATCTTACATTTTCCGTCGAAACCTGTATACATATCAATTTGTGTCCAATTTGTTTTATATCTTCTCGGTGCGTAGTGGTGGGTAGTTTTTTTTTTTTTTTTTTTTTTTTTTTTTTTTTTTCTAAGAGTGTATATCATACTGATCACGTACACGCATGTAATTTTTTTTTTCAAAAGAATTTTTCTTTAAGAATTTTGCTTAGACAATGCCATTTTTATAAATTCCCCAAAAAACGTAGGGGGAATAATCTAATTTTGAATCGTAATTACCATGGATTATCCACTGACGAGCCACATCATTATGACCATCCCTACATTTTCCGCTGAACTCGTCTGGATGACGTGGAATGGTACGCGATTAAGTGGAAATGGTATTAAACTGCTTCTGGAGAAGGTAAGGAATCATTTTTACACTTACTTTTAGGAGTGTTGTTAAAGATTGCTAACTTAAACGAATTTGATACAGGGTAGATTGTAATGTCCCGAAGAATCGGATGAGTATCTCCCAAACTGCATGACTGGTAGGCTTTTTTTACTATCTGCTCTTGTTAGTATTTATGCAGAATGAACGACGGTGAGGCGAGCTGTAGACACCAAGGTATTGGACGTCCATGCGTCATCAAAGAAAGAGGACGTCGGAACCTGTCCCGCTTGGAACAGCAAAATCGGCGACCGACAGTCGCTCAGTCGACAGCCCAATATAATGCAGGCTCAAGTGCAAGTGTTTCGGACACACAATTCAGCTGACACTGTTGGGTATGGGACTGCCCAGCAGACGTTCCATTTCGTGTACATCTGTTGACCAAGCGTCATTGTCAACTTCGCCAATATTGAGCCCGGGACCATTGAGACTGGATCATGGATAAATTGAAGACAGTTGCTTTGTGGGATGAATCATGATGCTTTGTGGGATGAATCATCGCTTCGATGGGCGTGTCAGGGTGCCCTGTCTGTCAGGCTTACTGTTGCTGCTTCCTGTACAGCAGGTCATATACAGGCTGGTGGATGCGGTATTATGCTTTTAGGGACGTTTTTGTGGGTGGATTTGAGACTCATGGTTGTGGTAGAACAGATCCAGGAAAGCTACAGACTATCTGAACATAACTACGGATCAGTTGCACCCTTACATGGCGTCTGCCTTTCCGACTGGAAATGGAATCTTGCAGCAGGACAACGCGTGTCACAAGGCTCGAATTGTGTTGGACTGCCTCGAGGAGCATAAGGATGAATTTTAATTAATGTCCTGGTCACCTAACTCGTCGGATCTTAATTCAGTAGAACACATTCGGGATGTCGTGGAGCCGCAGCTCAGAGTTCGAACATTACCATGTCGGAATACTTCGACTTTGCGTGACAGCTGCTTAGACATTTGGTGGAACCTGTCTCCAGACATCTATCCAAAACTTGTGGCATGCATGCCGAGGCGAGTTGCAGCTGTCTTGCAGGCCAAAGGTCGCGCAATGTGTTAATGAATAGGTGTTCATAATGTTTTGGCTCTTCAGTGTATGTTATCAGTAATTATGTCTACATAAACATGCAATATAAATTTGATAAGTAGGTGACGGGAGACGTGGACACTATTTATTCCCCAACCATTGTGGTTAATCGGTTCAGCGCCAAGACCACCATTCTTTAAAGCTGTACATAATACATAAAACAATACTTGACATAATACAATACTTAATGCATACTTAACATGATATAATACTTGACATTATACAATACTTAATACATAGTTGGCATGATATGATACTTAACATAATAAATTACTGACTTAATATCTGTTAATATCTGACATAATGTTTGCTTCTAAGATATATTCTTGACATAAATACTGGCTTCTAAGAAGGTCCTGAGATGTTAGTGCACTTGACACAGGTTTGTGCCTATATCTGATAGTTTTTTCATCATCTTTGTAACCTGACTAAGTATCTTTGTTTGATCACATATTTAGTAAATGCCTTCCTGTTTCTTTGAGTCATTGGCATATGCATGCCATTTTTTATAGGACCGTTCACAGTATAACGCTCAGGGTTGCCAATGTCAATGCAGGAACATTGGTATGTATTTTTAATATCATGCTTTAGCAGAGTCCATAGTAAAAGGGATTTTTAATGAGCATGTTAAAAGAATTATTATATGAAATCTTGATGAAGAATCCAAAACACAAAATTCGCCAGTATTTCACAGGACAGTTCCAGAGACACTCCGCATACAGGCAGAGTTAATATAGCTTTTGACTTGCCTTCAAGGAACATTCTGGCCAAACAAGTAAGAATTCGTTCTGGAATGTTCTCTATCCGACTATGGAATATCACCGATTTTGTCGCCAAATGAGCGATTTCGCCCCAACTATGGCAATCCTGCCTTTACTAGCTATTTTCTGGCAACCCTAGACCCGTCATGTGGGAAAACTACTCTCTTACTGGGGCTGGGCATTTCCTAACAATATCTAAAGAATTATGTGAAAACATAGTTTCACTTCTTAAAGCTTATCAAAAGTTTCACCATCGCAAAATTTTAACTTCTGTCTCAACTAATTAATGACTAGAAATTTCGTTATAAATAATGAAGGCACCTCAACATTAAGTTTAGAATATCCAAAGTTAATTTCCCTAACAAGCAGGGAGGCAAACATTTCATCTTGCCTCTTGAGGAGTTTCAGTGAGGAGAATTTTAAGAACTCATTATCTTATTTTGTCGCATCATTTTGCGATATTTTTTGGAGAAATTCTCGTTACACATGGCAACACTTCACATGCTCTTTGGTTAATAAAGTAGACGTTATCATTAAGTTCCTTTCCTCGAAGATTAGTCCCCCTTTGAGTTGAGTAATCTCATTTCTTTACCCAGGTTTTGAAAAATTGTTACATGCTAATAATGTGAAAAGCAACAAGCTCTAAAAGCAATGACTGTATGGGTAAATAAATGCTTTTAAAAGTCACCATCTCGTTTCACTTCAAAGGCAAAGTACAGAAAGTTTTAAGGATGATGAATACAGAGAATATAAAGGAAAAATTAATTGCAACTTGTCTATCAGCCAATGTTTCCGAATCTTTTGAAATGAAATCTTTCATAAAGAGTAAAATAAATCAAATAAGGCAGTAGAAACTTTAAAACAAAAGTCTGAAAATTTTTAGATTTTACATTACGCGCAAAGGTTCGTTGTTTAACGTTTTGTATGTTATCTTTATTTATTGAATATCATATTCTTCGCACTTAAACCTTAAAACTCAATTCAACAGCAGTATTATAAAATAATTATAAAATAATTTAAAAAGAGCATATCTTTAGAATTTCCGATACATAGCCTCGCGCGCTGGAGATAAGAAATGTTTTTTTTTTTTTTTTTTTCTCCTTCTTCTTTCAGTGTTGCTATGGCTCGCTTTGAGATCGTTGAGTTTCTTAATCGAAAATTCGTTATTCTTTTACAAAATATGAAAAACAAATTCCAAGTTAAGGCTTCAAAATGCCTATATTCGGGTGGAGGATTACGTTATTCAAAATTGGATGGCTCTAGGTACCGCTGGTTTATTACATTGCGAGAAATATACATACATTTATGCTAATTCTTCATTATTTAATTTCTTTAAATATAATACAGGGCGATAATATTTAGTGGCAACAATTTGAAAAGTCGTACATCTTTTTAAAGGTTTCAACGCAAAATGCCAAAACGATATTAATAGCCCTTTAGGCTAATAAAAATAAATGGAAGTGGTACTTTGGGTTAAAGGAGGAGCGTGTCCAAAATATTCCACGAAATAAATAAGAATCTGCTCGAATATAATTTTCAGCAACCTTTTCTCTTTCAACAAAATTAACACAAATTAATTGAACAAGTATTTTTAGCCGATACGGTTTTTTGCGGAGATATTATTTGATGATACGTCTTTCCGAAAACTGAAAAGTCAATTGCTAAATTGCCCACCAGCCGCCGAGGGGTAAAGTCGCTGAACACTGGAAATTCGGTGCGAGGTTCGAATCCCGCGAGCAGGCTGACTTCAGGGGCATTTTTGTGGTTTTACCCATGCGTAACGTGTGTACAAGTCAGTTTCCCTTGGAAAGCCCCAACGAAGGTATCCCTCCCCTTAGGCAAATTGTCCTTGAGACTTTGCAGTGTGTAAGGTTTGGTTGCTAAAAACACGAGGAAGCCATATGTCGAGCTTTGAGATTAACCCTTTCCGGCAGGCTATCTTTTAAAGTTGGAGTTTTGATTTTAAAAAAAAGTAGGCCTAGAGGAGTACACAAGTAAAATTTTGTGAAGATAGCACTTATCGTTTTAACTCTGTGGGTGTGCCCAAAGTGGTCACACTGATAAAACAGAGCTTCAAAAAGAGTGCTGAAACCAGCATTGTTGTCAATGAACTGACCGATGAGATGCGGAGAAACAAAGAATACAGACTCTCAGTTGTCCTAGATGATTGGTGAGCCCGGTCTGGGCACACCTAGGGTTCGTCGTTTGATTTTAGACAAGATTTCAAGGTAAAAATTTAAAACTAATATAGAATAAGGAGATTAGCATACAGCCAAAAAAATAACATAGAAATTTCTTTTCATACAATTCCTTTTATACCCTAAAAAAGTCTGAAAGATTTCTTCGAGAAATGAGGGTCTTAAAAAACTAAACATGGCTAAAATATATAGACTGGTTTGTGTTGAGCTGCCATCTACTATAACTAAAGAAGGTTCAGAGTAACTTTTTCATTCAATTTTTGTGTGCGTACAGAAGGAAATTTTTACGTGTGTCCAGACTGGACACACTGTGCCGCAAAGGGTTAAACCTAGCGTGTCAAATGACCAGGAAGGGTCAAATTCGATAAGTTTCATCTGTCAGCGATCTCACGAGTTGTTATTCGCCGGTTTTCATCAATGAATGCCTTTATTGTGTCTTCATCAGTTTCAACTGGCCTTCCAAAACGTGGTGCATCTTCAAGGTCAAAATTGCCAAATCGAAAGTTTGCAAGTTTCTACTTGCACTGGCGTTCTGTCAATACGTCGTTTCCATACACATCGCATAATTTTTTTTCCAGCTTGAACAAGATTTCAGCCTCTTCGATAGTAAGGAAGTAAAATAAGCCGAAAATTCAGCTTTTCACTTTCCATATTACTCCTGTTACTTTACCCCTGTTACTTTCAGGACGACAATGCCAGTTGTCATGTTTCGACGTTAACCAAGGCTTGGTATGGTGCCAATGGAGTTCATCGAATGAACTGGCCTGCCCAGAGTCCAGACCTGAACCCTATCGAGAAACTCTGGGACGAATTGCATAGCCGAATTCAGGGGTGCACTACCTGTGCAAAATCGGTGAAGGAACTTCTATGTCTTCTCCAAGCCGAGTGGAAGAAAATACCACTAGCTGTCATACAAAGACTTGTGGAAAGTATGCTCCGGAGGGTCCATACTGTAATTACTTCTCGTGGAGGCTCTACCAACTATTGATTTTGAATAAAGTTAGTTTTTCTTTTCTATCACAGGTGTGCAAATACTTATTGGTAGTCAGTGTATAATGATTATGCGATTTATGTGTGGCATTGGCTGTGAAAAAATACAATTAACCCCGCTATTGGCAAAAAACGAAATTTTCCGAACAACCCAGTGACAATATGTGCCAAGTGTATCTCTTCTTCTAAAAGAATCTTCACGAAAATTATGTTTTCAATCAAACATCCGTTGTTGTACACAATAAAAACGAAAGTTCTTTATTACTTCATCACAATTAAAAACCAATGCATTTATTAACAGTCATTTATGCTTTAAATTATTTTGCATTCTGGTGAAATCTGACAGAAACAGAAATGTAGAAAAGTCAAAATGATGAAATAACTGTATGAACTTGTAAGGATCTTAAGTTTTACTAACGTTTATTTTATTTTAAATCTTTACTATCACTTCTTATTTTCTACTTCCGGCCAGAATTATAAGCGTGAAGGAGTTTATGCAAAGTTGTCTGGCGAACGCCAAGTATTTAAGTGTGGCCTTTTTGCCAAGCAAAAGAGAGGAAGCCGTGAGTTCGAAGCAGGCCGCTTACCTTAGAAGTTACGCAGTTGCTACTTTGCCTTCCAGGCCAGAGGTTTTAATCCTCTTGATAAATTAAACGTATTGTAGTGTTCACAGTCTCTGTGCTACATACGCTTTCTGTTATTATAAGGCCAATCTTATTCTAAAGTTAAATTAGAGTTTAGTTTTATTTTGATATCTTTTAAGTTAGACCCCGAGTGGAGGGTCATTGTATTCCGAAGTACGGAAGTCATTGTATATAAAGAAAAAAAATAAAGGGTTTTGTATACCCTTCGTCTGTATCCTGTCTACTTACTACAATTAGTGAACATAGCTTTAGTAAGCTCTCTGTTCTAGTCAAGTCATTGTATGTTTCCGAAGAAGGTTAGAAGAAACATTGAACCTGATAGTGGCGCCCGACGAAGAATAACCATGGCCGAGTTTCAAGAAGAACCTGTGCTGCCTGCAGAAACAGCTCAGAATCCAGAAATGCCAGCTGCCGCCCTGGAAGGATTTGGGTATATTGTCCAGACCATGCGCGCTTCGATGAAACCAGAAGCAACGTTTAATGGAAACTCACAGGTAACCAGTTTTTTGGAAAAATTGGATGACCACTTCATGCTCTACCCCGTGCACGAGTTTCAAAAAGTTACCTTAGCTACCAGCGCTTTGAGAGGCCAAGCGCTTAACTGGTTCAAATGTATCGGCAGAAGTCTCTTGGGTCAAGCAGGAAGTCCCACCTATACCTACGAAAATTTCAAGACTGCCCTACTAAAAGCCTTCCCTGTTGTAAGGGATCGTGCGAAATTAGAAACAGAACTTTTCAGTATATATCAACAAAGAATGGAAAACCTCTCCAGGTTTATTTTAAGAAAAATTCACGTTTTCAAGCTCTTGTATGGAAACCGTCCGGATCCTGAAATAATTCAAGTGATTTTGCCGAGGTTACTACCCCAAGTGCAAGACTTTATTGAATTCAGAAATCCGACTACACTGGAAAAATTATTTGAGCTAGCAATCCAGTTTGAAAGTAGAAGAACGGCGGACGTCGAAAGAAGACGCCAATATCAACAGCGAAACCAATTTGGTACGCCAAGACTACAGCAAACTCAAGCACATGGCTACGGAGAAAAAGCGAATCAGTGGGCAAGGAAACCCGAGCATTCAAAAACAGCCGGCGAACGTCGACAGTTCAATAGCAACCCAGGAAAAAAGTCTCAAGGCCAGTGGAGAAAGAAGGAAAGCACCGAAAGAAAAAATAATTTAAACTAAAACGGATTTCTGCTGACGAGAGGGTGCGGAAATCCGAAGGCCACGAAAACCCCTCTTCCTACAAGTTAAATACAGTAATGGTGAAAAATTTAACTCTTCCGAAGATTGAAGCCTTGGTAAATAATATCCCGGCCACCGCACTCCTGGATACCGGCGCGCAGTGTTCCTGTGTGGCAGAAGTCTTTTTTAGAAAGTATTTTCGCAAATACCGCATATATAATGCGGATAATACAACAGTATTAGCGGCGCAAGGAGAAAAATGTAAGTGCGTAGGTAAAGTACCTTTGTACATCCGTATCAAGGACGAACAAGTAAAGGTGATGTTTTTTATAGTAAAGAATTTGCAAGCACACTTAATACTAGGAATAGACTTTCTTTCAGACGCACAAGCTACACTGGATTTTAATGAAGCGTCTCTTAAGCTGACGATGAAACCAGTGCGTGTAGAAAAGGTTGAACCGCCAAGGTTAAATCTCGACCACCTGCCTAATGACGAGCAAGATAGAATCCGACAAGTGGTAAGTGAATTTGCTTCCTTATTTAGTGATATTCCAGGATTTACCCAGGTTACTAACCATAGTATTGACACCGGAGATGCATTGCCGGTTCGTCAAAAACCATACCGGTATGATAAGAATAAGGAAAAAATTATAGAATGGCATATTACCGATATGCTACGTAAAAAGATCGTAACGCCTATCTCAAGTAGTTATGCTAGTCCGGTGGTTTTATGTAAGAAAAATAATGATTATCCTTTGGAGCATCCAAAAAGGTGGAGATTCGCTATTGATTACCGTAAATTAAATTCCATAACGAAATATCCGGTATATCCGTTACCGATTATAGAAGAAATTTTAAGGAACATAAAATCAACCAAATTTATGACAACTTTAGACTTAACGAATGGTTATTTTCAAATAGGGATCAGGCCTGAGGACGTGCCTAAGACTGCTTTTATAACCAAGTCTGACACTTATGCATTTTTGCGAATGCCGTTTGGCCTTTCAGGCGCCCCAGCAACATTTCAGCGATGCATGGACATTGTGTTAAGACCTGTTCTCGGAAAGTCCACATTTATCTATTTAGACGATATCATTATTACTAGTGATAATCTAGACCAACATGTACAGGATTTAAGACAGGTGTTTTCTTTATTAAATGAGGCCGGTCTAAAAGTTAATGTCGAAAAATGCAAATTTGCAGCCCCTGAATTAAAATATTTAGGTTACAAAATATCGCAAAAAGGGATCGAGACAGATGAATCAAAAATAATCGCTGTACAAAAGTATCCGACTCCAAACACGGCAAAGAAGCTCTCTTCTTTTCTAGGACTTTGTTCATATTATAGGTCCTTTATAAAAGATTTTGCGGCTATCGCTGAGCCATTGTTAAAATTAAAAAGGAAAAAGGCAAGATTCTCGTGGACGGCCGAAGCCAATAGTGCTTTCGAAAAATTAAAACAAGCATTAACGCAAGCCCCTGTGTTGAAATTTCCTGAAAAGGATGAAAATTTAGAAATTTCAGCGGATGCTTCGGATTATGCGGTAGGAGCGGTACTTTCGCAAAATCAGCAGCCAGTGGCATTTTTTAGCCGAACTTTAAATCAAACACAAAGAAACTATTCCGCGACCGAGAGAGAGGCACTTGCAGTTCTGTTAGCAGTGCAAAAGTTCCGAGTCTATTTTGGAAAGGCGCCGATAACAGTATATTCTGATCATGCGGCGGTAACTAGATTGTACTCTGGAAAAAATTTATCCCCAAGGTTAATAAGATGGGCACTCAAGCTGCAAGAATATAATCTGGTAATCAAGCATACCCCCGGAAAGGAAAATATCGTAGCAGATGCCCTGTCACGAATTAAATTAGACGAACAGGGTAATACCGTAAAAGTTGCAATGCTGACAGCGTGTACAATAAATTCCCGAGAAACTGTAATAACCGAACTGGGTAAGGATCCTGAGTTTGGAAGTATTTATGAGTATTTGAAGGATCCTGAAAATTTTAGCCACCAAGATATTGTGGCGATAAGAAATAGGGCGGCCCATTACGAACTAATAGATGGTCTATTATTTTATACAAAAATTACGAATTCCAACAACGAATTTCGACCTGTTATCCCAGCTAGTCTTAGATTAAATATCCTGCAAGAGCTCCATGACAGCCCTTTAGCTTCTCATGCTGGTATTCGAAAAACTACTCAACGCGTACGCGAGGCAGTCTACTTTCCTGAACTGCAAAAGTTAACAAGGGCGTATGTCCAGTCCTGCCCAACATGTCAAGCCGTTAATTATATTAATTTCCGCCCGGCCGGGTTTCTAAATAGTATTAAATCCGAATTTCCAAATGAAATAATCGGCATCGATTTATTGGGCCCTTTCCCAAAAAGTCAGTTAAACAAAAGTCGCTATCTCCTTGTTATAGTTGATCATTTTAGTAAATGGACCGAAATTGTTCCCTTAAAACGAGCCTCCGCGAAATTAGTTACCGATTCTATTTTAAATAAATATATTTTAAAATACGGGGCGCCCTAAAAGTTATATCGGATAATGGTCCTCAATTTGTAAGTAATATATTTGAAGACATGTGCCAAAAACTGGGCATACGTCATTTAAAAATGGTCCCGTATCGGCCGCAATCAAATATAGCGGAACGGGTCAACAGAAATATAGTGAAAATTATCCGTAGTTATGTTAAAAATTTTCATAAAAGCTGGGATAACTATGTCAATGAATTTGCTTTCGCCCTTAGGACCGCAAAACATGATACAACGGGCAAAACTCCTGCTGAGTTATTTCTAGGCAGAAAGGTTATAACACCGTTAGATAAACTATTTTATGTGCAACAAAGAGCCCCAGAATTTAAAATGGGTGATATAGAAAAACTAATAAAAGAAGCAAAAAAGAATACGGAAGTAGCACAAAGAAAACAAAAATTGTATTATGACTTGAAACGACGGGGAGTAACTTATAAAGTAGGGGATGAAGTACTAAAAATTAAGCATTCACTTTCTTCAGCACCAGAAGATAAAACTGCCAAATTTTTTCCACGCTTTGAAGGACCATATGTTATAGAAAAAATAACTCACGCTGTTGTAGTATTAAAGGCAAGAAATGGTGAAACCTGTTCCGCAAACATTGACCAGATAAAACCATTCTATGACCGTAATAAAATGCAAATCTTTTCAGATCTTTTGCAGGATCCGGTACGGCAGACACCGCAGGTACAAGTTCCAGAGGTGGGAAAACGACAAGTACAAGGGCAAGCCAATGAGAGACAGAAGCAAGTGAAAAGAAAATTGCCCCGCGGAAAAATTGAAGGTACAAAGAAAAAGAAGCCGTTCCACCGTCCAAAAAACAGAGTTCACGAACACCCCCAGAATGAAGAAGGGAGAAGGACGACGTATGTGGAAAAGACCGGGAGAAAGGACGGCAACTATAACCCGGCTGTGAAACGGAAGATTGACTCATCCGACAGAACTCTCCGCAGCAAAAGTCGCCGAACTGCGGAAGGGCCATCAGCGGCGGAGGAAAAAGTACAAGAAAAATTTGAACGGCCAACAACGAGGTCCAAGCAGGATCACGACAGAAGTTTCCCGGTTCCACCAAGACCAGCTGCCTTCAAACGGCCAAGACCACAAGCAGAGGACAGAAGGAAGATGTTCAAGGGTGGCCGTAGTGGTGAAAAACGGAAGCTTCCAGAGGAAAGCACTGAAGGGCGAGCCCGTACAAGAAGGAGGATCAACCAAGCTACGGTCTGCAGCACCTTTAAAGACTGGGCCCAGAAAAGGATGTCTGAATATTACAAAGATAAGTAAAATTTTATGTTACTTTACAAACTTAAGTTAATCTTTCATTCTTACTGCAAGTGGCAGATTTCAAGAAGTTTTACCTCATGCGAGGTCTACCTTTATCGCCAAAAGGGCGAGAAATGAGTTGTGACCGATTTTCTTATTATGTTTTTCAATTACTCGCGCGTAAAACTAAAGTTGATGTATAATAGCGTTGTATAAAGACTTAAATATTGTAAAAAGTTATTGTATAAATTTTATTTAAAACATTCTAACAAGAAAGAAGTTTTAGTCTGAAAGACTTTTTGAAATGTAGTATTATTTCAATGTAGAAAGAATTGGCACTTGCTTTGAAAAGAATAGAAGTTAACAATGTACTACTAATGTATGTTTTCAAATGTGTAAAATTAACGGCATCTTGATATGTTCTTGTATACATGTGAACTGTTATTTTGAATGTTTAGAAATACCGTGATATGGTAAAAGTGAAAGTAATGTTAAAAAAATTTGTTATTCGTGTGACTGTAAAGATTAAATCATGGTGAATATGTGTTAAAGGTTGAATGATGTAGTTAGGCTCTCTGACGCTACACTTTAGAGTTAGCCACTTTCAGAATAGTACCTCAGGGTCTAGAGTTGAAATTAGGGTGTGTTAAGAGGTCTCGTATGTTGAATTTTAACACGTTAGTGTTTTGATTGTAGGAGGAAGTGTTGAACACATAGACAGAAACACATTCGTGTTTGGTGTTTTTACAACACATGTCAGAGAGCACGGGGAGAGATAATTAAAATAGTCATGAATGAAATAAGAATGTTAAGAAAAGTATATTCTATATGTTATTTACAATGTCATTCTGTAACATTTCATTAAACTAGTTTTCCTTCCAGATCTCTGGAAGGAACCAGAATTGAATAAAGCTCCTGTTTTGATGCAGTACAGATGAAAAAGAAAAAAGATTGTTGTATATTCCGGGAGCTGCTATTGTAACAAATTTCTTTCTTTTAAAATTTTCTAGTTTCTAGCTAAGTTATGATTGTAAAAGTTTGGCCTCGCGTTAGTTTCTAGAGCTAAAAGTTTTCAACAAGGTCGTTTTAGACCTCAGTTTCAAACTAATTAACTCTGGCGGGAAGTATGTAAGGATCTTAAGTTTTACTAACGTTTATTTTATTTTAAATCTTTACTATCACTTCTTATTTTCTACTTCCGGCCAGAATTATAAGCGTGAAGGAGTTTATGCAAAGTTGTCTGGCGAACGCCAAGTATTTAAGTGTGGCCTTTTTGCCAAGCAAAAGAGAGGAAGCCGTGAGTTCGAAGCAGGCCGCTTACCTTAGAAGTTACGCAGTTGCTACTTTGCCTTCCAGGCCAGAGGTTTTAATCCTCTTGATAAATTAAACGTATTGTAGTGTTCACAGTCTCTGTGCTACATACGCTTTCTGTTATTATAAGGCCAATCTTATTCTAAAGTTAAATTAGAGTTTAGTTTTATTTTGATATCTTTTAAGTTAGACCCCGAGTGGAGGGTCATTGTATTCCGAAGTACGGAAGTCATTGTATATAAAGAAAAAAAATAAAGGGTTTTGTATACCCTTCGTCTGTATCCTGTCTACTTACTACAATTAGTGAACATAGCTTTAGTAAGCTCTCTGTTCTAGTCAGGTCATTGTATGTTTCCGAAGAAGGTTAGAAGAAACATTGAACCTGATAAACTAAATATATAAGGTATTTCTCCCGTCTTCTTAGCATGCCTTCGTAGTGTAATGGTCTGCACGCTGGGCGCGTATTTCACATGTCCGTGGTCGATTCCCGGCGAGAGCACTGCTCATTTTTTCACATCTCCTGCTTCCAAAAATTACCTAATGTCTCTACAGTGGCGCCCGAACTAAAAGGGTGGTGGATGATGATTCTCCACACTCACGATTTGCGATTGGGTCCCCAAAAAACCCCAGTTGCCCTTTGAAAGGGGAAGTATATAAGGTATTTGTCCCGTCTTCTTAGCAGGCCTTCGTAGTGTAGTGGTCTGCACGCTGGGCGAGTATTCCAGAGGTCCGCGGTTCGATTCCCTGGAGGTCGTTGCTCATTTTACATGACTGCTGCTTCCAAAAATAATGCCTAATGTTTCTACAGTGGTGCCCGAACTAAAAAGGGTGTTGGATGATGATTCTCCACACCCAGGATTTGGCGATTGGGTCCACTAAAAACCCCAGTCTTGGGAGTACATATGGTGTAAAAGTTAAATTATTACATACGCAAAAGGAGTTATTCTCCAGATTAAACTGCTCACAAACACAAGCAAGTTTTTAATAATGATTTTCTGTCGATTATAATATTGTTGCGTGCGTACGGGCTCGTAATAGGTTGAATGCACAAGTCCGATAATAGGTTAATAAAAATTTATTTTTATCAAAAGAAATATTTTAGAACTCTGGAATTTTCCACAGAAATATTCGTACAAGTTATAAGGTATTTCTCCCACTTTCCAAGCGTTCTTCGTGGTGTAGTGGTTCGGCACGCTGGGCCAGTATTCCGCGCGCGCGCGTGTGTGTGTATATTTATCAGTTGTTAAGCCAAGAGATGAAGTAAATTTAACTTTGATCTTCGCGTTTGGTTCGTAATTCGGGACATTTTACAACCCGTTCTCAAATTCATGAAGCGTTTTTTGTAACAGCATTTCGGACTACTTTTGCTATAACTACCTTTAAACTATTAATCCAGTATTTCTTTGAAACTTTCTCTAGATTAATAGTCGCTTTTCTTCAATGACTTATCATGTTTTATATGTTTACTGAAAACATATGTGAAGTACTTTAACCCTTTGACTACAAATTAAAAAAAAAAAAAAAAAACATTTTAATGACATTTGGCGGAAAATATTTAGCGCCAACTAGGTTAACAAAAGATGAAACATGCACAACTGGTTTGATTCTACGACTGGAATACGTTACAGTGAGTTTCGAAGTCCTTTCTAACCCAACAGTCATTTTGAAACCCTTAGTGGGACATGTCTACTTAGTAGTCAAAGGGTTTAAGTACACTGCCCCCCAAAAAGGGGGAGAGTTCAATATCTCTCGTTCTACTGGGCCGATTGACGAAATTCAAATTGCGTTTTTCATATCTCGAAAGCGCGACTTAGGTTATATAGTAGATCTATATACAGCATTGTTTTAATATAGGTATTTTGACACAAAATCGGACTTTTTCTGAAATAACATACCAATTATTTTTCAAATATTGATTCTATGCCTCAAATTATGCCCAGATATTAAAGTATGTAAAATTTGGGGCGAAATTTACGGAGAGATTCAAAAATATATCTTGGGGCAATTTTTTCAGTTTTCCTCAACAATAATTCACTTGGCGAACCACTTAATATATTGCAACCTATTTTCCTTTCCCTTCCATAATGCCTGAGCGAAAAACAAAAAGCACCTCGTTCCTACCTTTTTACATTGTGGATGAGCGGGAGAGAAGTCCCATCGTTTCTACTTTCAAATAATTTTAACAAAGTGCCTAAACCGCATTTGATGTTTTATCGCTTTCAGCAAATATACCAATTTCAAAACGCGCCAATATATAAATTCACGTAGGTATATCTTCGGAAATTTTGATTAAAACACTGTAAATTTTTGAAGGTATGCTTAGAAATACCTCTATTTTGAGATGATGGTAAACATTTTATAGATTATAATTCAAACTGTTTTTCGAAAGATTTGTAAAAATTATTTTAAAATAAAAAGTTTAAAAATAAATCATAAAAAGTGTGTCAATTTTATTTGGAATGAACCTGAATTTCGACATGTGAAAGGAAGAATCAAGTAAGTTTAATAAAAGAGAGAGATTAATAAATATATACCAAACTGAATTAACATTGAGGAGCTAAAATTTTCAAAGCTAATTTTTTACAAACTACTCGTGCGAGTTTTACAAACCTTGGTAGTTTGGTGTAATTTGAGTCGTAGAATTTAAATACGGAAAACAATTGGCATGTCGTTTCAGAAAAGTACAGTTTTGTGTCAAAATACTTATCTTAGAACTATGCTATATATAAATCTAATGCATATTTTAAGTCGCGCTTTTGAGACATGAAAAATGCAAGCTGAATTTCGTCAATCAGCCTAGTAAAATGGGAGATATAGAACTGCCCCCCCCCCGACATTTTTTTCGCAGTGTACAAAAATTTTATTATGATTAATTGTGCTGCACTTAGACCTATTTAATAACAATATATGTTTTAATGTTCATAGCTCCCCATGGCCACGTGATACAATTAGATTTCCGCGAGACGTTCCATTTGGAGGACTCGCCGACATGTGAGTACGACTGGTTGGAAATCAGGAATGGCCCGCACGGATACAGCCCGCTCATCAAGAAATTCTGTGGCCACGAGTTCCCACCTCTGCTCACGTCGAAGGACAGGTTTCTATGGCTCAAATTTTCCTCCGACGACAGCATAGAATACGAAGGCTTCAAAGCCGTGTATGAGTTTATTCGAATCGAAGGTAAGTTTCCCAGTACAGATGTTCTAATAGCCTTTCTGTACTTTAAAAACACATTATAAAGTGCTGATGTGTACACAACATGACTTCCTACCAAGTACAGTTAAAAGAGTAAAAAAAAATAATAAAATAAAATAAAATTAGTTTCTTCGCAAAAACAAGCAATTCGACCAGCGGGCAAGAGGGCAGATTTTCCGGTGCACAAAATTGAAAGTTTACTTTCGTTCCCACTCGGCAAAAAGACGCTGAAATTGCAGAAACTGAATTCACTATTCCATTAAGTTTCAAATGTAAAGAAATATGGCAGCTACGGTAAAAAAAATTTAGGCTTAGCCGTACTCAAACAACTTTTAAATTGTTGATAATTCTACAACTACTGCATGTAGATTAACTAAAGGCATAAAAATTTTAACCGGAAGATGAAAACAACATAATTCAATCATTTTTAAAGCAAAAAAGGCACAATTTGCCAACATTATAAGAATAAAAAAAGTGAGTTCAATGAGCCGAGTAACAGAGAGGGTATATATATATAACTAATTAAAGTAAAAAGAACAAACGAAAAAAGACCTATGTGGTCAAAAACTTTGCGCACTGTGCTGCAAAATTTAGAAAAAAGTTATAAGAATATTCCTAGTTCATACGCTAAAATGTTGCTTAAATACTGTGGTTCCGTGAAAATATTAACATAAGCAAGATAAGGTGCAATGAAATGTGTTAGAAAGAAAAAATAAACAATACAAACACTTGAATATTTACAAATAAAAATCAATACTAATAGTAAGCAATATGCGAATCAAAGTAAGACATATTTAAAACAATATACAATATATATATATATATATATGTTGAATGATTTTAAATTCACTTAATTCGAAACCCAGTTTTTCTAATACTTACAATTTTCGAAAAATAATACTTACAATTTTCGAAAACGTCCTACATATGGGTTCCCTCATTTTTTATACTTCTACTAAATTTGTCTTAGGAGATAATATAATCAATATTTCTTTAAATATATATATATATACTTTTCTTGCGGGCGATTGCAACCTAAAAAGAAGGTGCACAACTACATGTTACAGCAATCCTATGTACAAAATTTTAACGTTTCTGAGGCTACTCGTTTTTGAGTTATTCGAGATACATACGGACATACGTACGTGCATACAGACGTCACGATAATAATTTCTTTTGAATCCATTTTAAATCAGTTTTATAATTCGTTTTGTAAAAAAAAAAAAAAAAAAAAAAAAAAAAAAATTATTCTGTGCGCAAGTACAGACGTCAAGCAAAAACATCGTTAAATTGCCTTCGATAGCGGTCAAAATGGATGTTTTCGTTGAAATATGACACCGGGAATTTTTCCTGATTACAATACTTTGTAAAGGAAGCTAGAATATCATTTACAACCGGTTTCGATACTCAAAAAGAATTCAGTTTTGCTCAACAAAAATCAAAATCTATATTTAAGTGATGCTTTCGAGAAATTATTTATGACTTAACATCTTTCTTTACAATAATGACTTTAAGGGCATGCGTATAAATCATAAACAGTGAGCAATGTTTAATTCAGCATATACGAAACACTTGTACCAAAAATATACGCATAATGTCACTTTCGTGTCACGGTTAAAGGTATTTATAGATGCTAAAATAAATAAATATTCGAAAATTCATTCTGACGACAGAATTTATCCTTTCATCCTAGGCTGAAAATATATTTTAAGAAAATGTAAACAGATTGCTTTAGAGGTGGAGTTAGGAATCCATATATTTTTATTAATAGACGTCAATAAAAAATTAAATTACAGTAAGGGAATTTTTAAAGCCCCTGCGAAATATTTTCTCCGATAGCTGAAGGTTGCGCCTTCGTTCATAACTCATCGTCAAGTTAAAAGAGAGAATGAAAAACAGGGGTGCAAACCCCGTGCAATCCATCAACTTATGCCCCGCTAAAAGCCCCGTAAATAGCTCGCATATTTTTTACTTTTGAGTTTTGTTTCGAAAATCTCTTGCAGCTAGAGTTAGCAGGTGTATCATTAATACATGGTTGGCTGCTGTTTTGAATATTTGTAGTTAAATCTGTTATTATTTTTAAAAGGAAGTATTCGTAAAATACTTTTCTTCCTGTATTCAGACTATTTAGCCTTAAATAATTATGGCGGACCAGGGGCCGAGCGGTAAGCTCGTTGAACACTGGTAGTTCGGTACAGGGTTGGAATCCCGGCGAGCGAGCTGGCTGAATGGGCTTTGTTGTTGTTTTTTTCGGCATGTTGTTGTTGACTAATGCTCACTTGTCTGACCATGCTCACGAAATTCCTCATGGCAAGAAGTGCAAGATATGCCCGCCATTGGCAACAGCCTTGGGCACCCACTTTTGATAGAGAGAACCAAGGGGATTGAATCCGAGGGTCTCCCACGCTCTTATCCTACCATCAACCTCTCGAGAGAACTTTCGGCTCGCCGTGTATTTAGAGTACCCCCATGCCGCACGGACACTACACTGTTAGGTTCGTTATGAATTGAATGCACAAGTCCGATGAAAAGTGAATAACATTTATTTTTATCACAACATATAAAAACAAAATGCTTAAATTTCCTCAGACATTCGTACAATATTGCAATATTTCGCAGTAGTTATTTTTTAAACTACCAAAAACGTTCAACAGAACGAATTCAAAATACAGAAACCTAATCCTATTTCACCGCGAATTCGCTACAGTAAACCACGGTTTTCTAAACAAAACTCATAAAACGACTGAGCTGAGATGTCATTTCTCTGGCTTTTTAATCAGACGAGCACATTCCGGCATTTTCTCGATTTTTCCCGAAAAGCAAAAGCGTACAATTACGAGATATCTATTTATTAAATACACATGTTCCTGTATTTTTAATTTTTCCGGCGTAGCTTTCTCTTCAAATAAGTCGCGTGCAGCATTGCACAGAGAAATAAAACAATTTAGTAACGATTCTATTCAAAGTAGGAAACTAAATAAATCGATACAAAAATCGGAACAATTCATTAACAAACACCCATGCCTTCTCCGGGATTCGAACAGGGCCCTCCGGCACGGCTGTCAGCGACACTAACCACTATAAAAATTTGTACAAAAGCATTAGTTAACATAAATTAGAATTTTGGGCAGTTTATATTTTCAAAATATTGAAACTAAAATCATATTATGGAAATTGAAAAATAATTTAAAGACTGAGTAACCTTTCGTGGAAAAACTTCTCTTTAATATGGTGCATGGTTACCTCGGACAGATATGTATAAACCCACATTATGATTTTATACACTTTGCCAAAATATTGATCAAGTCTTGTAGAATTGTGCACCACTCTTTCTAATTGTGCACATTCCACTTCTAGAGCGTTCGCGGAGGAATTTGGCGTACTGAAATTCGGCGCCAACCCCCACGTGCTCAGCTAGATTCAAATCGGTTCAGTAAGTTAGCTAATCCATTCGAGTGCCGTCTTCTTGTTTGCAAGACTATCTGTAATTAAGACACAATGACACGCTGAATAAATACTAATTCAGAAGTCAAAAAACAAAAATCAGCTTTATATTTACAAAATTTTCACAGGACTACTTTCGATGGATTTACCGAACCACCATCCTCAGCTGCAAAACCGCAAATGAACAAGATAGGAAATAATGATTAGATAAGATAAGAAAGCCTGGACAAGAATAAGCAAGTGGCGCCATCTGTTGGTGAAACCAGAACTAAAACATAATTTCTTTAAAGGCCGAAGGCAAATTTGGATTGGAATTAGGATCGTTAACTAGAACAGAAAGATTTTTATGAATGTGAAATGCCTCTAGAAAATCCAGTTCTCCAATGGAAGATGTTTTTTGAATAATTTTGGCAGCAGAAAAATTGAAAGTGTGATTTTCGGACCAACAATGTTGAGCAAAAGAAGACTTCTGTGTTTCCTTTTTTTCTAACATATGCCTCATGTTCCTTGACGAGAAATTTTAAGGCTCTCTTAGTTTGGCCAATGTAAATTAAACCACACTGGCAAGGAATCCTATAAATACCCCAGGTATTCATATCCGGAATGGGGTCCTTGAGTATGGAACTCGGAATTTTATTGATGGGAGAATAAACAACCCAAAAGTTAAATTTCTGCAAAATATGTGCAACTTTATAGCTAATTGATGGAAAGAAGGGAATGACAACAGAATTTCTATAATCTCCTAAAACAAAAGTGTGCCTTTTAGTGTGTTGAGATGAGAATTTTTTAACTGTTTGAATAATAATGTTCGATGAAAAGTCCCTGTCAGTAGCTATTGCTTTTAAATAATTTAGTTCTTCATCAAGGGCTAGTTTGGAGGAGCAAACTTGAAGAGCGCGGAAAACATAGGAATAAAATGAAGCTAACTTTTGCTTAGTCGGATGACATGATTTAAAGTGTGGTGGAAGGCAAACCGATGAAGGTTTACAGTAAACCGTAGTACTGAAGTTGGATGTGTTACGTGTGACCAGAATGTCGCGAAACGGAAGAGAATTGCAAGTCTCAAGTTCAAAAGTGAACTGAATAGCAGGATCAATAGAATTCATTGTTGAAAGAACTTTATTTAAATCATCTTTATTACCTTCAAACAGGGTAAAAGTATCGTCTACGTAGCAGAACCATGCCGGGAAGTTTAAAGTTTCAAACAATTTTGATTCATAATAATGCATGTAGATATCAGCCAGGATGGGACTGAGGGGGCTTCCCATGGCTAATCCCTCAGTTTGTTTGTAATATTTATTTTGGAAAACAAAATTAGTTTGTTTCAAACAGAGTTGAGTGAGAGAAATTAGCTCATCAATTTCGAAGCAAGAGAAATGAAATTCGCGAAGTCTGGTTTCTAGACATTTTAATGCACCCTCCACTGGGACATTGTGAATAATGATTTTACATCAAAAGAAACCATGAGTAAATTACTAGGAGAAATGTTTTTAACTTTTTTTACAAACTCTATTGAATTTTTATGGTGTAAATGTTATTGTCTAATAGAGTTGAAAATCTAGAAACTAAATATTTAGCTAATGGATACGAGGCAGTACCTAAATTTGATACAATAGGGCGGAAAGGAATACCACTTTTATGAATTTTGGGAAGAGCATATAATCTGGCACAATTCGCAACAGATGGGATAAGCGAAGGTTTTAAGTTGCTTGAAATGATTTGCGAAGATTTGATCGCAGTTTTTATTTTTGACAAGTCCGAAGGTGACGGATCTTTAGGAATCGGATTATATGGTTCTTCGTTTAAGAGTTTAGTGACACCATCGATGTAAGTGTTCTTATCCATGACGACTATCTGGCCACCTTTGTCGGCCTTTGAAATGATAATATCCGGGTTAAAATGAATTTCGCGCGTTGTAGCTCTTTCTCTCGCAGTTAGATTTGGTTTCAAAGGTTCATTATTGAATTTCGCATTATGAGCGATAAGATGTCTAATCATTTCTTTCTGTGAATCTGAAACTTTACTGAACTTGAAAACTTTTTCGATAGGAGCCAAAATCTTTGGAATCGAGGGTTTACAGGTTTGTGAGAAGTTAAAATTATATTTTAGAATTCTCTTTTGTTCTTCTGAAAGACTAACATTAGAAATATTAACTATTGGCTTGATGCTTACAATGGGAAGATTTTTTGAACTACTTGAACTGGAAGATTGTAAAAGAAGTTTTTCGAAATTAACTGCAAGGGTGTTTTTAGAACGGTTAACTGCATTCTCCGTTCTAGACCAAGACTTTTGTTCAAGGGCAGTGAATTTTGGATATGATTTAGCGAGTTCCAGATGAAGCTTATAGAGTTCATGTTCAATTTTGGACAATTGTTGACGTGTATCCCTTATGACGGACCGAAGTAAGGCAAGCTTGCAATTTAACAGAATTCTTGAAACGCAGCTCGAAGGTTTTTGATTAGATTTGATTTGAATAAAATTGGGGATCAATTTTTTACATTTACACTTAAGTAAAAAATCAAGATGATTCAGGAATTTTTGCCGTTTTTGCGTAATTTAGTGAAACTATTAACGGATGAAGGCATGATAAACAATGCAGAAAATCAAACTAAATTAACTAAGCAATAATAAAGCACACACAAAACAGCAGAAAAATCCCTCACTGAAATGAATAGAAAACAAAACGTTTGTAAGCAAAATGCAAGAAATCATACAAGCAAAGCACAATATCCAAATATACAAAACATAAACATAACTTGAAAATTGAAAAAACGTACTTACCGAAACTCATGCAATCACAAAATGGCGGCCACACCACGTGCAAAAAAGAAAGCAAAAAATAAGCCTGTTTGGGGCTTCTATAATTAAGACACAATAACACGCCGAATAAATGCTAATTCAGAAGTCAAACAACAAAAATCAGCGTTATATTTACAAAATTTTCACAGGACTAGTTTCGATGGTTTTACCGAACCACCATCCTCAGCTGCAAAACCGCAAATGAACAAGATAGTAAATAATGACTAGATAAGATAAGAAAGCATGGACAAGAGTAAGAGTCCTGTGAAAATTTTGTAAATATAACGCTGATTTTTGTTGTTTGACTTCTGAATTAAGACTATCTGTATTCTAACACTACATACGCTCGATGAACCGAGCATTGTCATCCATTAGCAAAACCTCTGGACCAACAATCCAACCTGGGGTTCCAGCGTCTCGTGCACATAGCCTCCGAGAGGTTACAGAACCTCCTTGAAAGATATGCAGCTCGGTGCGGCCATTTGTCATGATTCCTCCCCAAACTATTAACTCTTTGAGGAACAAGAAAAGGCAATTAACTTTTTCAGCAAACCTCTTGTTTTATTTACTATATCGGGTGTTACGATGCAATTATTGGCGACAATTACACATATTTTGTCCATGACGATAGAAAAAAAAACGAACACTTCTGGTGGTCAGTGTCGGTGACCACCGCCCACAGAACACATCCCTATAAATCAGTCTCTATAGTACTGTTACGAAATGTATAGGCGCGGTAAGATGGCTTCCCCACAAAGCAGTTCTAGGGTTGCCATAAAATGGCAAGGGGAGGCAAGGTTGCCACATAATTGGCGCTATACCATGAACGGATGGAGAACCTTCTGGAACGAATTCTTACCGGCTTAGCTCAGAATGTGCTCGAACACAAGCCGAAAGCTGTATAAACCCTGCTGGTTCGCAGTCAGTGTGTGCCTAGTCTAGCGAGCTGATAGAGAGTGCCTCGTCTACAGTGCGAGTTATTTAGTATCGAGTTGGTGTCTCGTCTAGCGAGTCAATCCCTGCGGAGTCTATCGAGTTGACAGCCGGGCAGCGAGTGCCGAGTGGGTCGTCGAATGCATTGAAGAGTCTTTTCGTATATCTCGGTTAGTGCATCGTCGAGAGAGCGTGTTGAGCTCCAGGAACGACTGAACCGAAGAGTCGGGAGCCGTGCTCTGTGTGTTGTCGAGTGCATCGCGAGTTGTAGAGTGGAGAGTCTCTAGAGTACGTGGAGTTCCGAGAACGACCGAGCAGAGTCGGGAGCTGTACTCTGGTGCTTTGCAGTGAAGCTGTCTCCACCGTTATAGCCTGATAACCTGAAGGCTGTGTCGCTGATTGTTCCAGCGTGTTTATTGTAGTTCTTCGACGACTGTGTAAAAAATGTTTGGGAGCTGTCCTGATTGATATTGGCTAATAAAGTGTGTTTCGATACTTCATCGAGTGCTGTCGTCATTATTCACTCCAAATCTGCAAACCCCGTAACGACTGGTGTCAGAAGGAAAAAAAAGCAACAGTACTGATGGAAACAATTTTTGAAGCAGAGTGGAACTTTGCACGTGCTGTATTCCCAAACTGTTCTTACAGGCTTTTTCTTGGTGCTGCAGAGTGTGCATCGTCGTGATGTTGCCTTCGATGGCTGATGCTTATTTTTTTGAAGACGAATTGCTACACAAACTACTGGATTATGTTTCTTGATTGGAATAACTGTCTTTCTTTTTTTTTTAATCTTGGACCACCAAATTTTGGACTCCTAGCAACTATTGTATTCGCAAACACACGAGTGAGTAAGACCACCGCCCTTCAAAGATTTAAACCAAAACCGCGGGATATTTCACGGAGAAGGAAAGGCAAGTTCTGTGTTCCTTTCATTTCTCCAGATGAAACCGCGTCATACTAGATCTGGACTCGTCAGTAGACGGTACTAGGGCCAAGTCGTCTTGGCTTCATAGAACATGACGACGGCATCAGTTTAAATGGGCCACTCTGAAAGCTGAAGTAAGTAGGACTTAAGCCATTGGTTTTCACGCATACAATCAGTCCAACTGTTAAGCCTTTGTACAGCAGTAGAACGGCTAATTCGAGTTCCTGTGGCAGCCTAAAACCCAAATCTCTTGTAATCGCTTTGTTGTTTCTGCGAGCTGATAACTATATAAGACGGTTTTCTGATGCAATTGTTGTTCTTCTTCGCCCTTGACCAGGCTGTCTGTCAACTGATCCAGTGCATAAAAAGCGAAACATCTCTCAAAGTGTCTTGATATGACACTTTGAGGGATGTTTAAACCTTTGGGGAATGGCCATTTGTATTTGGGCTCCCTCTTTTCTACCAATTATTCGCTACTTTCGACCTTCACTTAAATGCTCCTTTGAGTCATAACTATTTGAACGTTGATCATTCTCGGGAACCACATTTAAACAATACTACAATTCGGAATTCCAAAATGGGTACATTGCGCACAATATCATCAATCACCGAATTTGCATGTTTCCGGTGCTAACGTATGCATGGAAGTCCACTTTTATACCTTCAGGTTTGATAAGGGCATGAAGTGCATGTTTTTACATTTTTGTCTTAATATTTTAATAATCCTCTTTTTTCTGTTATCATTCTTCCAAGTTTTATTAGAAATTTATAATTTTCCTTCCTCTTCTCTCTCTCTCTCTCTTTTTTTTTTTTTTTTGTTTGTCTGTGTGTGTATGTGTGTGTGTGTGTTTGTTTTTAGCCCTAAGGGCGTTAGCTGAAAAGCGCTATTAATTTCGCTTTGGGCATTTTGCGTTGAAAACTTTAAATGTCCGTTTCACTTTTAAAATTGTTGCCACCAAATATTCTTGCTCTGCGTTATGTTTAAAGAAATGAAGCGTCTCCTTAAATGTATGTTCCTCGCTTTGTGATAAAATAACGGTACCTAGAGCCATCCAGTTTTGAATAATGTAATCCTCCACCTAATATGGGCATCTGGAAGCTCGAATTTGGAATTTGTTTTATTATCGATTTCATATTTTGTAACACTTTAACGAATGTTTGACTAACGAACTCAATGATTTCGAAGCGAGCAATGGCAACAATGTACTGAAAAAAAAAACATTATTATGTCCAGCGCGCGAGACTCTATCGTAAATTCTAAGGATATGCTCGTTTGAAATTATTTTAATCATTTTGCGATATTCCTGTTGAACTGAATTGTATGGTTTAAATGCGAAGAATATGATATTTAAGAAATAAAGATAACACACAAAACGTTAAAAAATGCCCCTTTGGGCGTAATATAAAATTTGAAAGCTTTCAGATTTCTTTTATATCTTTTTCCTTTGTCGTTATCTTGTTTATGAAAAAATTATAGTTCGTCTTTATCGTGTTGTAGCGACATTAGGTATCCGTTTGGAAGCAGGATACTTGGAAAATGAGCAACGCCTTCGCCGGGAATCGAACCACCGACCTCTGGAACACGCGCCCAGCGTGTAAAACCACTACACTACGAAACCACGCTAAGAAGAGGGGAGAAATGCCCTATAAATTCCCCTTTCAAGGGCGACTGGAGTTTTTAGGGGACGCAGTCGCCAAATTCTGGGTGTAGAGAATCATCATCCGCCACCTTTTTAGTTCGGGCGCCGCTGAGTAGACATTAGGTATTTTTTTGGAATAAGAAGACTTGAAAAATGAGCGACGCCCTCGCTTTGAATTGAACCACGGACCTCTGAAATACGCGCCCAGTGTGCAAACTACTACACCACTAAGGCACACTAAGAAGGCGGGAGAAATACCTTATGGTGTTTCTTAAAAACGTTTCCTTGATTTGAGAGCTAAGATGGTGACTGGTTGGAAATTAGAAAATCATCAGTAATTTTTATTAAGACACCTTTTAATTTTTTATATTTGTGTTATGCGTGCTTAGAAAGCTGGACTTTTTAAAATTTCTGTGAATGAGTCCTCATGAAATTTATTAATAACTAGCAGCAGGCTTATCTGCTCAGCCACTGAGAGGTGTATCGATATCAAAATCTCATTGAAATTCATTTTAGGTTTAGTACATTTTTCCATAATTTTCTTAATGATCAAATTGCTGATTAAAGACAAACATAGATAAAAACTAGAAAAATGCGAATTTGCAAATTAGATTCAAATTTAAAGAAGCGCTTTACTTATTAACTTTTAAATGGTATTTTCACAATGTGGGGAAAATAAATTTTAATATTATATTAAGGTTGTAGGAGCGATTTGCAATTTTGCGTTGAAAACTTTAAAAGGCTGCATCACTTTTCAAATCGTCGCCACCAAATACTATCATATTTATAGAAATTAAATAATGAAAAATCTGCATCAATGTATGTATGTTTCTATTTCGCGTTGTGATAAAACAACGGTACCTAGAGCCATCCAATTTTGAATGACGTGATCCTACTGCGAATATGGGCATCTGAAAGCCCAAATTTAAAATTTGGAATTTGTTTTACTGTTGATTTCATATTTTTTAAAACTTTAACGAGTTTTTGATTAACAAACTGAAGGATTTCAAAGCGAGCCGTAGTAACGGTGTACAGAAAAAACATGTTTATCTCCAGCGCGCGAGACTGTGGATGGGAAATTCTAAACATAGGCTCATTTTAAAGTTATTTTGCGACAATGCTGTTGAATTGAATTCTTTGGTTTAAGTGCAAAGAACGTGATAGTTAATAAATAAAGGTGATACACAAACGTTGAGAAAACGCCCCTTTGGACGTAATTTAAAATCTGAAACCTTTCAGATTTATTTTTTCTCTGTACTACGAATAATAAACATGTTTTCTCACCCCGTTCGTGCTCTTTCTTTATTTTTATGTGGTCATTACCGCGCCAGGAAAGCAGACCATGCCTTGATATGTGATTTCCCATCGTCTAGGTGTATTCTAGCTCTCCTAAAAATGTGTCACGACTACTAAGCGTTATGTTCCTAAGTACGTGTATGTTATTTTATGTATGCCAGCTTATGTAGGTTCTTATATATGTCACTCTACATATCTCATGCACCTTTTGTTCTTTCGTATCATATGCTTCAGCATAGCGGTACCATCATCTGCAGATCATTGTGTCTACTTATATCTGTATCAGCGTGTATATGCATAACACTGCGTATAACATATTTGTATATTCATATCTGCATATATCTGAATCCGCGTATATTTTTATTATCTGCAAGTGTGACAGAAAGATTATTAGCAAAGATTTCGTAAGCAAGCCGTAAGTATCTATACCCAGGCCTTCCATGCATTACTGGACCAACAAATACTGAGGCCTGGGCAGTTGCGTGGGGGTGATTTTCCGGGAGACGCTTTGGTCTGCTGGGCTGCCGTCGAGGATGCATCGGGCGCTGGGTTTGTGAGGCGTCCGTAAGGCCTCTGAGTGGATATCTAGATAAAGGTGGATGTGGCGCTATACCGATTAACGGTATTGGTAGAGGGATGGTGCCCACGTCCTCCGTCGCATGCCATTCCTGTATGTTTTGAAAGCAATTGCACTGAGCAAATTAATAACCAGCTCTCAAAATAAAATAATAGAATCTTACTCTACTACATTAGGAAAACTAAAGGTCCCAACACATTAAAGCATGAAAAATCATTTATTACAAACGAAGTTTTAGTATTTTTTATCCTCAGACAAAATTGGTGGTATAAAATCAAGAGATAAAAACGCACTACCCGAAAACGTATAAACAAACCAACGAACGAGTGGATAGAAAGCAAAGAAAAAGAGTTCCCAGTTTTCTCTCTTATATTTCTTCACTCCTGTCTCCACACCCACGTCAACGAAATCATCGGACGAACGTTGTGTAATTAAAACGACGGTTGCCTTCGTCGTTCCACTCGCCTTACCCCCCTTATCATTTTTTACTCGAAATGGGTGGAACAGAGGGAGGTATTTGACAAGCGCAATTTGTTTCAGCGCCGTGAAAAAGAACGCTCGTTATAAATGCCGGCCAGAGACGCAGACGAAAATGTGCGTCTGGATTTTCTGACAGATATTATTGCCGAGCAGTAACAAAATAAGTGTAATTCGTTTAGTTTCATTTGCTGAATAGTATGGGGATGAACTGAACAAAAAGACAAATAACAAAAAACAGGGAAAAAGAATTAAATATGCCTTCCCCCGTATGGAAATTCAATTTTGCCATCATTCTCTGCGTCGGCTATTCGCTTTGTTTGTTTACTCTTCTCTGAACTGTGTGGACCCTCAGGCCCTGTACGACAAGCACAGCGGTAGTTGCGAAAGGGTAGGGGAGTAATGTAAATAACATAAACAGATAAGCAAATGAAGGGAGCGGCGGAGAAATGCGAAAGAGGAAAATAAATTCGGGGGAAAAAAATGAGTGAGAGAATATCATTTTACCCACGGGTCTGAAATAATGGTGGATATCTATCTACCTCTCTGGTTTGTGTGCATTATTTCCAAAATGCAGATCGGAATTGCAGTTTTGAGTGCCAAGGAGGCGAAGTTTTGCATAATGTGTTTGATAGCACTAACGATATGATTACGGAAAAATGCCGTAAAATTTTCGTTGTTTATTTCTTCATGCTTTTCTGATGCTTGCTTGTATCAGCATTTTCTATTTAAACTTGGATAAACTTTATTTAAATATATTCACGATTTTAATGAAGACAAATGTCTCCATATTTCCCTTTTATTTTTGAGTACTTTTCAGTTCAAAAATTTAAGCAAACACGAATGATGAATATAATTGTTTTTGTTTGTATTCAGTTGTGTTTTTTAGTAATTATTCAAAACGTCTGCTGTGTCAATTGCATATTTATTTTTAAATAAATAGTTAAATTTTATTTTTCTCGTTTATTTTATTTATAGTGTACAAAAAAATTAATGTTGAAAATAAAATTTTTATTTCAGTAAAACGAAATACAAAGTACATTTTTTCTACAAAATCAAACAAAAGCTATTTTCATTAGTGTACGTGAACAGCCTATTTATATTCTTATATAAAAAAAATCATCCAGCATGCTTGTAAAGCAGTTCAGTTTGAAATGTTGAAAAAAAAATGAAAGCTTTCAGATATTATGTCCAAATAGGCGTTCTTTTAACGTTTTGTATGTTTCCTTTTTACATGTTTACCATGTTTAACTATCATGTTCTTCGCACTTAAACCATGAAATTCAATTCAACAGCAATATCGCAAAATAATTTTAAAATGAGCCTATCTTTAGAATTTCCGATACACAGTCCCGCGCGCTGGAGATAATTTTTTTTTTCCCGTTCATTGTTGCTACTGTTTGCTTAGAAATCGTTGAGTTTTTTAATCATAAACTCAGAAATGCTTCACAAAATATGAAATAGATAGTAAAACAAATTCCGGCTTTTAAATGCCCATATTCGGGCGGAGACATGTGTTATTCAAAATTGGTTGGCTTTAGGTACCATTGTTTTATCACAGTGCGAGAAACATGCATATATTTATGTAGATTCATCATTATATATATATATTTTTAAATATAACACAGGGCGTATTATCGCCCCAACAATTTAAAAAATAATTCAGACTTTTAAAGTTTTCGACGCAAACTGCCAAAGCGAAATGAATAGCCCTACTGGGCTATAACGCCTTTTGAGTTTAAAAAAATCGCTTAATCCCTTCCAAGTAACATCCATCGAAACCTATACACTTGCCTCAGCCCTCGAAAAACTTAAGGAGGTGTTTATGAAAATGCCCATTAAACGTCAAACCGTGTAATAATGTTATTCATTACGATCATAATAATCATGCTTTTTAATAAAACAGAAAAAAATTAATTAAAAAAATCTGATTTGTGCATCATACGACTTCCTTTTTGCTGGATTCTACGCATTCCTTGCACTGCAAAATTCTACGCATTTTTTCCCTCATTTCGTTTAAACGTATTTTCTTAAATTTCGTTAGAGGTATATTCATTCAATTCAATTAATTCAGGTCTCACTTCGCGTTTAGGCAATAATACATTAAACCTGAAACTATCTTTATTAAAAACTGAAAAATAAAAAAATATAAAAGACCAAATACAGTTAAAACAATTAAAAATAAACTTTTACAATTAAAATTAGAGTTTCTACGCAAAAACAAGCCATTCGACTAGCGGGCAAAAAGGCAGATTTTTCGGTGCACAAAACAGAAAGTTTACTTTTGGTCTCACTCGGCAAAATGACACTGAAGACGTAGAAATTGACTTAATTTGTTGCGGACGCTATGCTGTGTCAATATATGGGATAATTTAGTAACTTAAATGATAATTCCAGAATGGATTAAGCTTAATTTAATTCGCAATAATAAAAGAAAACGTTACTTTATAGTTGCGAAGCTTAGTTTCTCTACATTGGCAACAAATCCATTATTCTGCCAAGTTTCAAATAAAAGAACAAATAAAGCTGCTATGGTAAAACAAAGGCTTAGCCGCACTGAAACAACTTTGAAATTGTTGATAATTCTGCAACTAGAACATGCAAGTTAACTAAAGGCATCAATACCTTAACCGGAAGATACAAGCAACATAATTCAATCATTTTTAAAGTAAAAAATGCACAGTTTACAAGCATATAAGAATAAAGAAACTGATATCACCAAGGCGAGATTTATATAATTTTGGTGCAGCTGATTGCATCCAAAGTCGGAGGTTCACATCTACATGTTATAGCAGTCCTATATACAAAATTTCAACTTTCTGAGGCTCGTTGTTGAGTTATGCAAGATACATATATACGTACGCACGTGCGTACAGATGCTGCGAAAAAATATCTTTTGAATCCATTTTAAATCAGTAGTACAATTCGTTTGGGGAAAAAGAGTCCTTTATTCTGTCCTTACGTACAGATGCCATGCAAAAATATCGTTAAATTTCATTCGATAGTGGTTAAAATAGATATTTCCGTTTAAATATGAAACCAGAAATTTTTTGCGATTGCAATATTTCCTTTTTACTTCGTACAAGACAGTAAAAATTGTAGTGTAATAGAGTCAATTTATATTTTGGTTTCTTAGGTTCTTTATAGAGCAATATAAAGAGTTTTATCTGAGCCCTTATTAAGTACAAAGACTTCAAACAACAAAATTCGGAACTTCTGCTTGCATTGGGGCGTATGGCTAAATCAGCTATTGCCAAAATACAAAATACCTTTCGCTTTTTAGAACAAAATACCTGCGCTCTTCTCGGGGTTTGATAAATCGGACTCACTCTTGAGGAATGAGCTGTCGACAGAATCCGAACATCTATTAATCATAAATGACGAGTAGGAGACTTGCATGTCACATCGGAGGTATCGGTAGCAGCAGTAGCACGTGACTAAGAAACAAGTAAATGGGTTTCCGGCTTTCTTTGGTACTTGGAAAGTAGGTCCCGAAATAATGCATATTTTACTTTCGCTGTCAGAGAGCTCTTTTTAAAAAATACATGATCAATACAACCTGCATATACTTTCTGGAGAGTATTTTGCGTGATTATTCGTGCAAAGATATATACGTAAGCCCGGATTTAAAACATCATTGCATTTCTGTAGCTTTCAGCATGAAATGAATTTCTTTAAATTATAGCAAAAATATAAACCGAACACGTATACAGAAAGTATTAAATTCGAATAGAAATCACGAACTTCCCAGTACTCTTTTACTATTGCCGAAGCCATCGGTGTAGAATCTAATTATATACACTCCTTTGAAAAAACTCGAAGCACCAAGAAGGAGTTTCGCAATCGTTACGAAATTTGGTATGCAACAACATCTTGGTCGAACATGCAAGTGATCAAAGTTTCAAGGCAAATGAACAGTAATTGGGATCACAGCGCGCATTTCTAGTGCGCAATTCGCAAAGTATAAAACCAGTAACAGAGACGGAAAATTTATCTTTTTCTGCCGCTGTCATTGTCATTCCGTAAAGAAGCAACTAAAGATGCCATTACGACGATATCAAAGACCTTACAGACAACTAAACGACTTCGAACGTGGTCGCATTGTAGATTTGCGTGAAGCTGATTGGTCATACCGAGCAAGAGGCCACCACCTGCAGCGTACAGGCACTACTGTTCAAAGATGTTGCCAGCAATGGTTGCTACAAGGGAATTGCCGACGAAATGAAGGATCTGGAAGGGCAAGGATCACAAATGCAAGGCAAGATAAGATGATTGTTCGCCAGGCTCGAACCGCCCCAACGATATCACTGCCCAGTATTCAACGCACTACAGCCACCTCTATACTTCCCGTGGTACCGTCCACCATCTCCCGGCACTTGTCTGAGGCGGGGTTACGCTTACAGAGATCTTTAAGACGTTTGCGTTTGACCCCACAACATCGGCGGAGTCTTCTGGAGTGGTGTCGCAACCGATCATCATGGCATTGTAAAGTGTGTTCGTGTCTGGAGAGGACGGGGCCAGCGATCTCAATTAGCCTTTGTTTTACAAAGGCATACAGCCATAACCCCTGGTGTGATGGTGTGGGACGCTATTTTTTATGACAGCAGTCATTCATCTTTAGTCATCCTCCGTATATCTTTAACAGCTCAAAGATATGTTGATACCATCCTGCGGCCGGTTGCATTACCCTTCATGGCACGTAATCCTGGGGCCATGTTCCAACAAGATAATGCCAGGCCACATATCGCTCGCATATCTCTGAACCGTCTTCGTGCGGTTGATACTCTTCCTTGGCTCCTTGATACTCTTCCATGGTCACCAGACCTTTCACCAATCGAGCGCGTCTGGTACAGGGTGGGTTGCCAAATTCGGGCAGTTATTTTTTTCCAATGGCAGATTGTGAACAATTACAAATGTAACCCAGGCCATTAATCTATACAAGGCCGGATGTGGTGGTCTCTTTATTATGGAGGCGCCTAATAGGTGGGCCACCATCGCCTTTCCCATGAAGGGAAGGACAGTTACAACCATGCCCTCTCCGGGATTCGAACCCCGGCCCTTCGGCATCGCAGTCAGCTTCCCTGACCACCATACCGACTAGGCGGCAAAATCGTAAAACGAAATCAATGGTCCCCGTCTAGGGACTATTGTTTTCGTTTTACGATTTTGCGTCGAATCGCTCTGAATGTCCGTTTCACTTTTCAAACTGTTGCCACCCACTATTATCGCCCTGTATTATATTTGAAGGAATTAAATAATGAAGAATCTGCATCAATGTATGTATGTTTCTCACATTGTGATAAAATAACGGTACCTAGAGCCATCCAATTTTGAAGAACGTAATCCTACTGCGAATACGGGCATTTGGAATTTGTTTTATTATCGATTTCATATTTTGTAAAACGTTAGCGAATTTTTCATTAACAAACTCAACGATTTCAAAGCGAGCCATGGCAACGTTGTACGGAAAAAAAATATTTTTATCTCCAGCGCGTGAGACTGTGTATCGTAAATTCTTAAGATATGCTCATTTTAAAATTATCTTGCGACATTTCTGCTGAATTGAATTTTATGGTTTAAGTGCGAGGAACATATTTAATAAATAAAGGTAACACACAAAATGTTAAAAAAACGCCCCTTTGGACGTAATTTAAAATCTGAAACCTTTCAAATTTTCTTTTACTTTTTGTAATTTTGCTGTTGAATCGTATATCACGTAAGTGCGAGGAAAATGATGCCTAATAATAATGCTAAAATGACAAAAGAACTGCGTTAGTATAGTGAGACTACAGTCTGGTGTACTGCGAGGTCAGCGAGAGCGTGAAAAGCCTTAACAAACCCTTTTGTGCGACCGTCTGAAACCTTGCAGATTTTGTTTCATACCTTATCACGCCTTGATCGAAACCACATTTTTGGTTAATTTTCTAAGAAGCTCATAATACTGCTTTTTTACATGTAGTATTTTGCACTTGAAGTATCAATATAGACTCTGCACTGGACACTAAGTGTTAAATTTTCGGAATTAACCAAGGATCCGATCGAAGTCCGCACCTGAAAATAAGCAGTTAAAGATTTGGGTAAAAAAATCTTGGGTGTTATGGCCCGAGTGTGCATAGTATTTTGCATTCGTAAAATTCCAGGGGTGTTTCTTTCAATTTTTCGTCTAAATGGGAGTTCAACAGCGACGAAGCAGGGAGAGAGATGAATGCTTGTAATTCCACCTGCGTTAATATTCCAGTAAATGAGCTGGCTGCAGGGAACGTTTCTTAGTTTTCACCATGCATAATGTCACTGCTAGTCATATTTCCTTAAAAAGTTCTTCGTGAAGACAGCCTTCCCTTGGGCAGACAGCCTTCGTTGCTTTGCCATGATCAAAGTAATTCAAGCCAATTTATCGCTATAAATGTTGCTTCCCTGTAAGGATACCTTTCTGACAGCGAAGCTAAGTTGCAGCTTTCTAGTTCATTGCTTCACATATATAGAAACTTCCCAGCATTTCTGTAATATATAAAAATCTGATGTGTACACCATATGACTTTCTTGTACCAAATATTAAATTATACGGATTTTTTGCTGCATTTCATTTAAAATTGTTTTCTCGAATTTCATTAGAGATAGATTTATCATTCAATTAATTCAGTTCTCACTTCGCGGCAAGGCAAAAACGCATACAGCTCAAAATATTTTAATTAAAAATTGAAAGATATAGAAAAATACAAAACACTATACAGTTAAAACAATTTAAAAAAATTTATAATTAAAATTGCAGTATCTGCGCAAAAACAAGCTAAAAGCTTAAATCATAATTCCACAATGAATTAAGCGCAATTTACTTCGCAATAGCAAAGAAGTTACTTTGGTGCTACGAAGCTTAGTTTCTCTAGATTGGAAAAAAATCCACTATACTGCTAAGTTTCAAATGGGCACAAATATGGCTGCTATGGTAAACAAAAATTAGGCTTAGCTGCACTTCGAAAAGCTTTTAAATTGTTGATAATTCTACCACTATTGCATGCAGGTTAACTTACGGCATAAAAACCTTAATCTGAAGATAATAATAACATAATTCAATCCTTGTAAAGCAAAAAATGCACAATTTACCAATATATAAGAATAAAAAAATCTGAGCTCACGGACCCGAGTAACAGAGTGAGTATATATAATTTCGGTGAGGCCGATTGCAAGCAAAAAGAGAGGTGCACAACTACAAGTTATAGCACTCCTATATACAAAATTTAAAAAATCTAAGGCTAATCGTTTTTGAGTTATGCTACATACATACGTACGTATGCACATACATCACGAAAGCTTTCTTCCTAATCCATTTTAAATCGTTTTTGTAACCCGTTTTGGGAAATAGAGTACTATATTCTGTCCTTACGTGCAGATGTCACGCAAAAACATAGTTATATTGTATTCGATAGCGGTCAAAATTGATATTTTCGATGAAATATAATACCCGAAAATTGCAATACTTCCTTTGCTTCATACAAGGAAGTAAAAATAATTTCTCAGCATCAGGGGCGAACGGCATGCCATTGCTTTCAAATATTCAGTGCTATAGATAATAGCCAAATGTAAATCGCTGAACATTGCTGAAATCCGAGAATAAACATATTTCTTAAACAATTTGGCGATACCGTGAATTTAAGTATGATGGATAATTGGCTTTCACTAATAAATCAGAGCCGTGCTTTATTTAAAATGATGACTGGAAGTGTTAGGTGAAAGAATATTCCGCCATTCAAACAGATGGTGATACAGATATTGAGAATAGGTAATGATCGTTGGCATAAACGTCATAAACATAGAGCATTGGAAAGTCTCCAAATCATCTATACGGTTTTGATTCAATTTATTGTGATTTTTATATACTTCACGCGCATCGGCTTTATGGGAAATGCAACGGTTTTATGAGGAGTTTCTCGAATCCTGCGGGGATAAAATGAATTTCTGCTTGAATATCCATGTTTACCTGATTATGTTCTAAAAAAAACAAAAAAGAGGTAAATATTAAATATCTAGAGAACTTGTCCTTTAAAATCTGATCACTCAGTCAGATGTTCAGTCTTCATTTGTAGAACAAATTAACTTACTGAAGTGCTTATTAGTCCAAAGGGCCAATTTGCCCGGAAGGACATTTTGGCATTTTGCATCGAAAACTTTAAAAGGCTGTATCACTTTTCAAATCGTTGCCACCATATATTATCGCCCTGTCTTATATTTAAACAAATTAAATAATGAAGAATCTGCATAGATGTATGCATGTTTCTCGCATTGTGATAAAACGACGGTACCTAGAGCCCTCCAAATTTGAATAACGTAATCTTCCATAGAATATGGGCATGTGAAAGCCCTAATTTGAATTTTAAATTCGTTTTATTATCGATTTCAGATTTTGTAACACTTCAACGAATTTTTGATTAACAAACTCAACGATTTAAAAGCGAGCATTGGCAGCGTAGCACAGAAAAAAAAACATCATTTTTATCTCTAACGCGAGAGACTGTGCATCGGAAAATCTAAAGGATATGCTCAATTTAAAACTATTTTGCGATATTACTGTTGCACTCAATTTTAAGGTTAAGTTCGTAGAACATGATATTTAATAAATAAAGGAAACACACAAAATGTTATAAAAACACCCCTTTGGATGCAATTTAAAATCTTAAACCTTTTTTTTTTTTTAATATATATATATATAAATTTGTTCTGCAGAGTAAGATTCTGTGCGGTTTTTAAATTTAATGTTTGATGTTCCTTTTAGACATTTTTCCGGTACATTTAAAAACGAGACGAAAGTTGGCATCATAGCGGCTATTAAAATATATAAAAGTATATTTGATTGATCATATAAGAAAAATGTTTAACATAAAAAATGTGATATTTTCTAGACTTTAACTTAAAATTCTTGCTACGCCTAATCAACACAAGTATTATTTAACAAAAATGTTTTAAATAATTAACAATTATTACCCAGTTGCTACAGTTGGAATTCCGCTACCATATTATAAGGAAAATGGGAGTAAATTTATAATCCATAACCGCCCCATTGTGCATATGCTTCGAATGATCGATTTCCTGCAGGTGACATACCCATTCCGCACCTGTAATAGACCATAAAGTTTGCTCCAATTCGATCATACGGATGCCATAACTGCGCTTCTAAGAGATACGCTCCGAATCCGTATTTGAGGCAAGAGAAGCGGTGCGTTTTATTGAGCACTGCGCTAAATATTTGAGGCCACTGTGGGATGTAAATTGCCGCGTTATTCGCTTTCGTGAGTGATATACCAGAAGATTATTAAACTGCTGACCCTCCCGCAATATGGCTGGTTTTCTGTATATTTTGATTATCTCTCTCTCATGCATACTATGTGGAATAGTAAGATGTATACGAAGCGAGATATGTCAACAACTGTTTTTCAATAAACGATGTTTCAATGTTTTGCAGTGACCGGTGACCGCTGCTGACGCAGTGTGTTTTCTATCCTGTCTGTAGTGGAAGAATTAGATGGCATCTCATTTAATACCCTTTTTCTATTTCTAAATATTCTATTAATCTTCGATTTGCGCAATGTACTTTTATTTTGATAGACCAAGCTATCCTGTATGTCTGTTTTGCACTCCTTTTCGTCTGTTATGAAAGATTGAATTTCAGTGTTTAATACTGTTGCATGCGTACGGGTCTTTTAGCTTTTATAGACCAAGCTGTCCTGTATGGCCCACCAGCGGCCGAGCGGTAAAGTCGCTGAACACTGGTAGTTCGGTCCGAGGTCCGAATCCCGCGAACGGGTTGGCTGCATGGGTGTTTTCGTGGTTTTCCCCATGTGTAACGTGTATACGAGCCAGTTTCCCTTAGAAAGTCCTCCACGAAGGCATCCCTCCCCTTAGGCAGATAGCCCTAGTGAGCTTTGCCATAATTAAATACACACACACACACACACACTGTATGTTTATTTATGCTCCTTTTCGTCTGTTATAAAAGATTCAATTTCAGTGTTTAATATTGTTGCATGTGTACGAGTTCGTAATAGATTGAATGCACACGTCCGATAAAAGGCTAATAAAGTTTATTCTTATCAAAAGACATATAACAGAAGGCTGTAATTTTCCTCAGAGATAAGGTATTCGTACAAGTGTTCACAGTATCGCAGTATTCTCAGAGTTTCGTACAAGTGTTTACAGTATCGCAGTATTCTCAGAGTTTCGTACAAGTGTTTACAGTATCCTCAGAGATTCGTACAAGTGTTCACAGTATCACGCAGTATAATCAGTAGTTACACTTTAAACCACTAAAACGTTAAAATACAAAGAGAAAGCTAATTCAGATATCTCAGTTCGCGAGGAACCAAACTCACAACAGTAACTAAGCAGGCTAATCTTCCAAAACCGGGGTAAGTCGGAGCCAAACTATTTTGGCCTTCAAAATTTGGCGAATTTTTTGGGCGGCAATGAGAGCACTAAGGTGTCATTTTTAAACGTAAAACAAAATTGTAACGTTTAAGTTTTGTACTAGTGAAACGCCGTTATTTTATGTAAACAGAATAGTAAAATGAGATGATGAAATACCAGATGAATAAAACAAAAGTCCATCAGCTTTGCAAATAAAAACATAATCCTATCTATGTAATTCATGATAAAATAGTATAATGAATAATAAAATAATGAATTGTATAACACTTTCCTCGATCTCCAAAATTGTCAGTCAAGCAAATATATTCAAATTCACTAACTACGGATGTATCATGAACTCACTAAAATATACAAGTTACTATCGTCGTGGAATTCAACACACTAAACAACTTTCATTCTAAACTTTAAACATTCTACCTCTTTCGATTGCCACATGCAGGACACAAAACTAAAAAAATTAACTTACACGAAAAACATTAATAATTATTCATTTAATTAAAAAATTAAATGAAAACATTCATAAATTATAAACTTCACGTCATCTGAAATCCAGCCTTCTACCACCAACAACAGCTTACGCTCCTGCAAATATTAAAGAGTAAAGCTTTCAAAAACAAATACAGTATTTCAAAATTGAATTAAAAAGAAGAATTTTCTGGCTACACTAAACATGCACTCATTACAAGCACCGAAGTAAAACTTAAGGTTTTCCATAGGAAAACATACAGCCGGAAACCACAACCAAATCAAAATCGCGCCAAATTTAAAACTCTCGCGAAGTTTAGTGCTCACCCCGATTATGGAAGTTTAACCACTAAGCAATTAACTAAACAACAACTAAGTTGAGATGTCTCTCTTCGGCTTTAAATGATTTTCAACCGACCGCGAGAGATCTTTCTAGTGAATTCTGCTTATCAAGATTTGTGAAAACCAGAAAGAGTGGAATTACGGTTAAAAAGAGTGGAATTACAGTTATTGAGTTCAATTATTCAATTTAAATATAAATTGCCGAGATAAACTTTTATCCAATGTTAAATACACGTACTCCTGTATTTTTACTGTTCCCGGCATAGCTTTCTCTTAAAATTTGTCTCGCGCTGCTTTGCAGGAGGAAATAGAACAACTTTAATTCTACTAAAATTACCTATCTGAAAACAAAAATCGTAATAATATTAATACACTGCTCGACATTGAAAATGCATCACCAAGAATGCGTGGTCAGAAATTTATGCAAATTTTAGAGTAGACGCACGTCACTGAGTTATGCGAATGATGTGAAATACGCAGCTCTCCGACGCACGTGAAGATATAAGGGAAGGAACGTGCAGAATGGGCAATATTCGTGTCGTTATTTCTGCCAGACGAATTATCGAAGAAAGTTTTGGTTTTTGTCCCGGATAATACGTGTAATAGGAGAGAATGCCAGGCTGCCGTCAACGAAAGCACTTCCAGCAGATAGACGATTTTACGAAGGGTATGGTGATCGGAGACTGAGAAGGGAATGTTGGTCCTTACGTCAAATCGCAGCTGATACCCACATGGATGCGAGCGCGGTGCATCGGCTATGGCGAATATGGTTAGAACCATGGAGGTAGGAAAGGAAGGAGGGGCCAACCCGCGCTAAAAGTGAAGCACTGCTTTGAAGCTTGGGTCACCAGATGGGATGTTCTTTGTTTACATTCAGAAGCTCGCTTGACAAGATTCTGATAGTATTTCAACACACGACAGTTCCATAGAAATCGAAAAAGGGACACTTTCGCATGAAAGATGATGATGTATTTAATTATGGCAAAGCACACGAGGGCTATCTGCCTAAAGGGAGGGATGCCTTTCGTGGAGGACTTTCTAAGGGAAACTGGCTCGTATACACGTTACACATGGGGAAAACCACGAAAACGCCCATGCAGCCAGCCCGTTCGCGGGATTCGAACCTCGGACCGAACTACCAGTGTTCAGCGTCTTTACCGCTCGGCCGCTGGTGGGCCTTTCGCATGAAAGAAACATTCATATTGTGATGGATAATAGCAATTTGTATAGTTTAGTAACATTTACGCAAAAATCACATCTTCGTTATTTTTCGATAACTAACAACAGCGATTTTGATTATGAATTTGTTTTATAAAATTCTAAGCTGTTGCACTACAAAAATATAGATTTTAAGAAAAATGTTATGCTTAAAGAATGAAAAATACCTTACGGTACATTTAAAATTGTATACGTCTTTCGATACCCTTGTCAGAGTATTCGCTACTTTTATTTTATTTTCCAAACGTCAAAATGTTTTAAATAAAACCAATTTTTTTCACATCCATATATTATTGTAACATGTACACTGCTCCAAAAAAAAAAAAAAAAAAAATGGGACAGTCCTATATCTCCCGATCTACTGAGCCGATTGACAAAATTCAAATTGCGTTCTTCATGTCTCGAAAGCGTGACTTAGGATATATATTAGATTTATATATAGCACTATTCTATTCTTTTAACATAGGTATTTTGACACAAAATCGGACTTTTTCTGAAATAACATACCAATTTTTTTACATATTTCGATTCTACGACTCAAATTACGCCTAAATATGAAATTTTGTCAAATTTGGAGCGAAATTTACCGAGAAATTCACAAATTTATGTTGGCACTTTTTTGTCAGTTTGCGCCAAAAATACTTCACTTGGCGAACTTCTTAATATATGGCAACCTAGTTTCCTTAGGGAAAAAGTCACCATCGTTCCTTTTTTCCAAATAATATTCTTTATATTATATTTTTAATTATAACTTATTATTTTAAGTAATTTTTTCTTTTTCGAATTTCATTTTAATTGTTTAAGTTGCACGTTTTTTTTTATTTTTTCGAATAACTGTTTTAAAAATTTCTATTTACCTATTCGAACTGCGTAAATAAAGGTGCAGCGTTTATTTTTTTTTTTTTTTTTCAAATAGTTTTCTTTATATATATTTTTCGTCATAGCTATTATTTTAGGTCATTTTTAAATTTTTATACTTTTATTTTAATTGTTTGTGTTGCATTGTCTCTTCAGATAATTGTTTCAAAATTTTCTATTTATTCCTTCGAACTGAGCATTTTAAATATATTTATTAATATCAATTTTCCAGAATTTGATTTTATTTATTTGAACTGCGTTTTTTTCGGAAGAATACTTTGTAACCCAGACTACGATGCGTTTGAAAATATTATTAAATACTATACTAAAATAGAAAATACAGTAAAGCACAGTTTTACACGCCTTTCAATGTTCCGTTCAGAAAAAATATATATAAATAAGAGAGATGTATAACCGATATTTTAAGTTAGGATGATTTGCATACACTGCTTTAAACAGTTTTATCATTGTGCCCATTGCTTTACACAATTTTATCCTACATTTGGTTTCTTAAAATGTTATTAATATTTTAGTCAAGCCCACCAGCGGCCGAGCGGTAAAGTCGCTGAACACTGGTAATTCGGTCCGAGGTTCGAATGCCGCGAACGGGCTGGCTGCATGGGCGTTTTCGTGGTTTTCCCCATGTGTAACGTGTATACGAGCCAGTTTCCCTTAGAAAGTCCTCCACGAAGGCATCCCTCCCTTTAGGCAGATAGCCCTCGTGTGCTTTGCCATAATTAAATAATCCAATCAAATCCTTAATTAAATATAATTGATTTGTAAATTCTACTAGAACTGACGGTAAGAATTGAAGTGGAAATAAGTAATATGGTTTGCAATCTTGATTAATATAAAATTAAAAATATTTGCATAGAAAAATGCTTGCATTCAGACAGAAAGTTTTTTGAAATATTTGCAATTACTTTATAAGAAGGATTTATTAATAACCGTAATAATTACTTATTATATTACTGATGATTAGGATTCAGTTCTTGACAATTACATTCTAAATTAGAATTTTAAGGATATAATGAAAATACGCCACGCACAAAAATACATTTTAGGAAAAAAATGAGTTGATTTTTTATGTTTTAAAACTTCTTAAATTCATTTAGTAAACATCGTATCCTCGTTGTTTATTGAATCCAGAATGTTGGTGTCGTTTATATAATTATTCTTACTTGTCCACAGAATCTGCTGACTTATCCAGCCATTAAGTAGCTGCAGATCATTTCTACATAACCATTGAACTTCCATTAATTCAGTCTCTAGAGGGTTGTATGTTTATATCATAATTTGACTTTTATAAAAAATGATTATTCTAAATATTATGTTTCTATAAAAATATATTGTGCTTTAAAAATATGGATAATAGTATCAGCCGCTCTTTCAGCCACTTCAAAAGCAACAGTTTGTTTAGAAATAAATTATGCAGTTAATGTCATAAAATTCAAGTAAATATCAAACGAAAATTCTCAGTTTTAGACAATTCGATTTAAACGAAGTAAAGTAGCAGACGATAAAACGCCGAAGGTAAAAATTTACTCTTACAAAAACTTACTCTTAAGTTTTTTAAAAAAAGAAAAGATACGAGAGAAATTTTAAAAAAAATAGTTAAAAATTTGAATAATATCATCTATAATTTAAATTTATAGCCTTTCATATAGTATTAATAAATATTTATTACGTATCATTGAAGAAAAAAATGTCATATAATTAATTCTCTGTAAAATTTTACTTGAAGTTTAAGGTTAAAAATAGCTGTGGCAATTCAGTGTAACAAAGATCCATAAACCACATTTGGCGTTATTATCGCTCAAAAAAAAGGTGCCAAATTTCAAAACGCGAAATTATGTAAATTCGTGTATATCTTAGAAAATTTTGAATAAAAAAGTCTAATTTTTTGCAGATATGCTTAAAAATACACCTACTTTAAGATGATGGTATAAATTTTATAGGTTATAATTCAAAATATTTTTCGAAAAATCTATAGAAATTATTTAAAAATAGAAATTTAAAAAATAAAACGCAAAAAATGGGTAAATTTTATTTGGAATGAACCAAAATTTCGAAATGTGAGAGAAAAAATCAAAAAAGTTTAATAAAAAAAGAGATATTAATAAATATTTGAAAAATTCAATTAACATTGAGGAGCTAAAATTTTGAGAGCTAATATTTTAAAAACTATTCGTACGATTTTTACAAAACTTGGTATTCTGGCATAATTTGAGTCGTAGAATCGAAATATGTAAAAAACTTGGTATGTTACTTCAGAAAAAGTCCGATTTTGTGTCAAAATACCTATGTTAGAATAGTACTATATATAAATCTAATATATATCCTAAGTCGCGCTTTCGAGACATGAAAAACGTAGTTTGAATTTTGTCAATCGGCCCAGTAGAACGGGAGATATAGCACTGTCCCATTTTTTTTTTTTTTTTTTTTTTTTTTTTTTTTTTTTTTGAGCAGTGTACCTTTTAAAATTAAGTAACGCATGCAAGGGCTATCTGCCTAAAGAGAGAGATGCCATCGTGGAGGAATTTTGAAGAAAAACTGACCGTTGAGTGGGTAAAAATAATACTTATAATTCTCATTCAAATTATATTCATATATATTTTTTATGTAAAACTTTCGGGTGTATGCTAAATTAGTGTAAATTACTTTACACGAAAAATATAGTGAATGCGCAGAAATTAAAGATTTGCACATGCCGGAAATGAAAAATAGGAAATATGTATGGGTATTTATGCATGTGCTCGCAAAAAGCATGTATCTGCCTTTGACAAAATACTTAAATATTCATTAAATTATTTATAAATGTATTTGAAATGAAGAATTTATTCACTTATAAACAACTGTGAAAGTACTGTGAAGAAATCTAATTATTATATGTATCTAATTTATAATGATTATAAATGTTATCTAAATATATAATAACCTTAATATTGAATTGTAAACATAAATTGAAATCCTGTTGACAAATACGTTATAAAACTATTTAAGCAAGGCTTGTTCGTATTGGAAAGCAATCTGTTAAAAGGTATTGTAAAGCAAATGCTATGAGATGCGCACTTAAGAACGTAATAAAGAGTTTTGGAATATGTATTGTTGAAATGAAGGGTTAAAAAAATCTGATAAGTATAATTAAAAGAATTATTCCCCTTTACATTTTATAATAACTCAGTTACAAGTTTTAAATAATACTTTAAAAAAAACTTATTTTATTCCCTTTCAAAAATGTTCAGAGAAAGTCAAATACTATATAATACCTATTTAATTATTAGTAATTAGCGAAATACTTATTTAAAGTATTTCGCTAATTCCTAATAATTCTCTAATTTAAAATGAACCGAATAGAGCATTAATTATAAATTGACTTACATTTTTCGATTTAAAAGAAGCCAAAAAATCATGTCATATTTAAGAAAGTATTTTAGGAAGAAGCTCTATAAATAGAAAAGAAATAATGCATAATTTTAATATTAATAATACAATAAACTTTGATCTTAATTTTTGTACCTTAACCGAATAAAATCGAATTACCTTAATTTTTTTTTTCTAATGTAATTAACGAAAACTTGTGAAAATATTTCATTCAAATTAAACCATTCTGAGAAAACTGTCCTGTGAAAAGTATAGCATTTAATTCCGTTCAGAATGAAATGTTTAAAAATATGTTGTTTTCACATACTTAGGACTCTGAAGTGTTCTAGAAAAAGAAAATATATACATTAATATGTATATTTGCGACGTAATTACAAAATATTTACACCCGAACGCGTCAAATCCCATAGAATTCAATGGTAAATGACCCAATGTTTTGGTCACCACGTAGGGATCGCCGGTGCTTCAGAGCAGGGTACGGAGAAACTTGTTTAGAGCGACTCCATCTTACTTCCTACCTCCATGGTTAGAACAAGGAAATGTGGGAAGAAGGAGGGGTGCAGGTGCAGCTAGAGTGAAGTCAGCACGCGTAGATCGACGCATCCGCCGATAAGCTGTGGCGGTCCCGCAAGTCACTTGTACCCCAATTCTGCAGCATGTCGAAGATACCCTGGATGTTCCCGTGTCGACCAGATCCATTTCCCGTCGATTGGTTGAACGTGACCTGCACTCACGGCGTCTGTTAAGAAGACTGCCATTGACCTCACAGCATAGACGCCAACGTTTAGAATGGTGCCGAACTGGAGCGATGTGGATGACAGAATGGCGAAACGTCGTGTTCTCAGATTAGTCACGCTTCTGTTTATCCAGTGACAGTCGCCGCATACATGTGTGGCGTCGACGTGCAGACAGATCTAATCCAGCAGTAACTGCGGAACGCCCCACCGCGCGGCAACGTGGCATAATGGTTTGGGGCGCTATTGACTACGATTCCAGGTCATTTGCTCTGCAAGGTATACAGGGCCACCGTACTCTCCTGACTTGTCACCAATCGAACATGTGTGGGACGGGATTGGACGCCGTTTGCAGACTCTGCCCCTGCCTCGTTCAGAAGACGAACTGGGGCAAATGGTTGAAAGGGATTGGAGAGCCATGCCTCACGACACCATCCGCACTCTTATTGACTCTATGCCTAGACATGTTTCTTCGTGCATCGCTGTCCGCGGTGGTCCGACATCCTATTGAGCCGATGCCGTTCTCGCTCTGTATTCTGACTATTATTTTGAAATAAAGGTTACTTATTGCTGCTTGCTGTCTGTCTTTTTTCGAAATTTCATCTCTTTCTGACCACTTCTTCTTGGTGTTGCATTTTCAATGTCGAGCATTGTATATCGTTTTCATTTTCATTTAAGGTGGCTAAATCATCTTCTGATAAATCAAATTTAATATTATCCGATTCTGTTTCCCTTTCCAGTTTAGCGATCAGTCTCGTAACTGATGCTGTTAGCATTGCTTGCTTCGTTTTTTAGTGACTTTACCTTACCCATCTTAATAGCCAATATTCAATCCCTAATCTAACAATAATAAATACTTAAATCATAATCTATCTAAATATCAGTTATTTCCGGACTTCAGCGCCATTTAGAATTATTGTTTGTGTTTCTGATTTGTGTCTTCTTATTTTTACCTTCAACATTTAACAATATTTGATAAGAAAATATTTCTGCTTAACTTTCCTTGATGAAATCCACAGGACACTTGGATGTTTTGCCATTTTATTACACGGAAACCTTTTTTTACAGCTATTTATACTTTGTTTCCTAACAAAACAACATCCATCATTTATTAATATCGCTGCCACTACATCACCATCAAATAATCCGCAAAGCGGTAAGAAAAAACAATAAATATAAAATAAATAAAATAAATTTAATTTAATTTAATCTGAAAGCTTTCAGATTTTACATTACGCACAAATGGGCGTTCCTTTAACGTTTTGTGGGTCACCTTTCTTTATTTTATATCATGTACTTTGAACTTAAACCATAAAATTCAATTCAACAGCAATATCGCAAACAAATATTTAAGTGAGCCTATTTTTAGAATTTCCGGTACACAGTCTCGCGCGCTTGAGATAAAAATGTTCGACAATAAAACAAACTCCAGATTCCAAATGAGGGCTTCGAGATGCCATATTTGGGTGTAGGGTTACGTTATTCAAAATTGAATGGCTCTAGATACCGTGTGTGTTACCTTTATTTATTAAATATCATGTTCTTCGATCATAAACCGTGAAATTCACTACAAGAGCAATATCGCAAAATAATTTTAAATTGAGCCTATCTTTAGAATTTCCGATGCACAGTCTCTTTCTCGCACTGAAGATAAAAAAGTTTTTTGTGTACAACGTTGCCATAGCTCGCTTTGAAATCCTTCGGTTTCTTAATCAAAAATTCGTTAAAATTTTACAAAATATGAAATCGATAATAAAACAAATTTCAAATTTGGGTTTCTCCATGCAGATTTTTCCTTATTTAATTTCTTTAAATATAATACAACGTGATAAAACTTAGTGGCAACAATATGAAAAGTCAACCCACATTTATAGTGAACCAACGTAAAATGCCAAAACGAAATTAATAGTCCTTCAGGGCAAAAATTCTCTCATTGGACTAAAACATTGCGCCCTCTCTCGGCCAACAAATGAAGTGTAACAGGCTAATGGCTAAAGAATTACGTTCATTCTTATTAAAATTACTTTTAGAATTCATTTCAATCCAGACATAATACCATATATTCCGGCGTTAAACGCGCACTTTTATTGCAAAAAATAAGATCGAAATTTACGAGTACAATAATATATTAACAATAAGGAAAAAATCATCATACAAAAATTAGATTTTTACAGGTACGCTGTGCAAAATAAGGGAGAAAATAGTTTATACCTTCCGTTCTATTGCGCCGACTGACGAAATTCAAATTGCGATTTTCATGTCTCGAAAGCGCGACTTAGGATATGTATTAGATTTTTATATAGTATTGTCCTAATATAGGTATTTTGACACAAAATCGGACTTTTTCTGAAATGACATGCCAGTTTTTTCCATCGTTCGATTCTGTGACTCAAATTATGCTAAACTAAGTTTTCTGAAACTCGCACGAGTAGTTTTTAAAAAATTAGCTCTCAAAAGTTTAGGTCCTCCATGTTAATTAAATTTGATATATATATTATCTCACTTTTTTTTTTTTTTTTTTTTTTTTTTTTTTTTAATTAAACTGACTTGATTCCTTCTTTCAGAATTCGAAATTTAGGCTGAATCCAAATATAATTTATACATTTTTTATGATTTATTTTTAAAAGTTGTATTTTTAAATATTTATTTTAATTTTTGAAAAAATCGTTTGTATTTATAACCTATAAAATTTTTAACATAATCTTAACCTTCCAGTACGCGCGCTTGGTAATTTTACATGAGCACGCGCACGTTGTAAGTTCTTATGTTAGTGAGATGGAAATGCAATGATGTATTTCATTATAAAAAATTTTTAATTTATTATTTAATAATTATATTTTAAAATCGAAGCTAATTTTAATAATTAGACAGTAAAAAACGAAAACACCTTGGTAGGAAAAAAAGTAAGTTTAGCATTACTTACTTCTGCGAGGAAATTTACTGGTTGCAACAACGCATTTTAAACTAACCTTAATGTTTTTATTTATTTCTAAAAATTAGAAATTAAATAAGGAATGGAAATCGCTATTGTTTTCTTTTCCCATCCAAAGGTTTCCTTGTCTTCCTTTTCTTCATCAAATAATTTTTGAAGAATCCGAGCAAAATCAGCTGGTTGCACATATTTTTTTGCCATGAAAACCGATATAAAATTTACAGAGCCAAATGTATTCAAATTAAAATAATACACAACAATTAATAACACAAAATTACAAAATATTTGAGAAAAAATATTTTCCGAATTTTAAAACACGACCACGCGCGTTTCGTAACTTTTATGAAAAAGCTGACACGTAGCACAAAAGCCCAGTTAAAAAAAAGTCAAATGAATTCCTGTTGACACATTCCATGATGTGGGGAAGGGTAGAAAGGAGGAATAGAAATGACCTTCAGACGTCCCAGCTTCGATATGCGAAAAATGTGCATTAAAAAACTGAATTTGTCGTAAATTTTGCGCATACGCGCGTGCCGGAAAGTTAATGTAGATGTATTTCTGGGAACACCTGCAAAAAAATTAGTTTGTTATTCAAAATTTCCTAAGATATACGTGAATTTACATAATGGTACGTTTCGAAATTTGGCATATTTTTTAAATCGATGATAATGTCAAATGTTGTTTACGCACTTTGTTAAAATTATTTGAGAGTATGAATGGTGACATTTTTTCCGCTGGTGTGCAGTGAAAAAAAAAAGAAAGGAAAATAGATTGCTATAAATTAAGAAGCTTGCCAAGTGCCTTAATATTGGCGCAAACTGAAAAAAATGCGCCAAGATAATTTTTTAAATTTCTCACCAAAAATTAGGAAACTGAATATCTGGGCATAATTTGTGCGGTAGAATCGAAATATGCAAAAATAAATTGGCATATCATTTCAGAAAAAGTCAGATTTGGTGTCAAAATACCTAAATTAGAACAATGTTATTTATGAACTGAATAAATACCCGAAGTCTCGCTTTCGAGACACGAAAAGCGCAGTTTGAAATTTGTCAATCGGCTGAGTAGAACGGGAGATATAGAACTGTCCCCCACTTTCTTTTTCGCAGAGTACGTAAATGCTTTTTATCTAAAAGAAATAATATAGTTTATGAACTTAAAAATTTTCATTATCGGATAGCATGAAAAGTTCGTCACGTTCGTCTTCCGTTATGTCTTCAGGCACATCATCGGATTCTGTTTCATCTTCACCGTCACTGTTGCTCTGATCCAGAAATAAATAATCATCATTCGTCCCATCTTTCACCAACACGAAACATCCTTCCTGCAGGAGATTTCCGTTTTCTTTCGCAAACTGAATCACGCTGTATTTGAAAACAGCACCGTTGTTTCATTTGGCAGGAGTCATATTTACTACTAAAAGAAACACTAGATCAACTGTATTTCAACTAAAGCAAATGCGATTTATTAATGCCTTCGATGTTCACTTCCAAATCACGGCCTCTAATGACTACAGGAAGAGAAAAATATCTGACTCTAATTCCGCGAACTCATTTCCTCCTACACACGTATTGTTGCTTTTATCGCTAGTCAATTCAGTGCACCATTATTCGAATGACTAGGAAAAACCTTCGAAAGGTAAGAGAACGGTGCGCGTTATATACCGGAATACAGGGTCTTGAAATTCATTTAAATACCGCATATTTCGGCGTATAACCCACACCTTTAATTTCAAACTGTATTTTTTTAGTTTTGAGGTAAATTTGCCTTATAACGCCCACCCTTTTCCTTACGAATAAATCTGAAAGGTACATGTGCGGTGCTTTTATTTTCTGAAATCGCACATTCGAAGATTTTCCCCAGGCTTTTCAGCAATGGTATACTGAATTGACAAGTACCGTATTTGCCCGTGTATAAGCCGCACCGGCCTTATACGACGTACCCCTTTTTTAAGCTTATTTTTGAAGGATAATACTTTTATTACTGATCATTATAATGAATTTATAGTATTTTAAATATAAAGTAATACAAATACAAAGTAATACTTTCTGCAAGTACCCAATCTTGAAATTCCACACACCTAAAAGTCGTTCACAAGAATTGGAAAGCATGAACGAACCCAGCTGTGATCGTCGATGACAGCACATGCGCATTTACTGAACTCTACGTAACTAATATTCCCATACTTCACAAGGAAACAAGGAAAAAAAATTGCATAACTCCGAATTGAGAAAATATGCAGAAATGAATGTAATCAAACAGTGAGTTTCAACGTATAAGACGCAATGTCGTCGTATAAGACGCACCCAGTTTTTTAGACCTATTTTCAAAGGGAAAAAAGTGCGTCTTATACATCGGCAAATACAGTAATAAAGGGAACACCACGTGCTTGGAGAAAATGCTTGAAGGGTAAGTAATTCTGCAAAGAGGGTGGGCTGTATTAAAAGCAGGTGTGCACAAGAATGTTATTCTAGTGGTTCGAGAAAAAGGTGATATTATTTGAGATGATAATGCACTTCTGACCCAAATGAATTCACGCAAGTAGTACATTGATGCAGATTCTTCATTATTTAATTTCTCTAAATATAAGACAGGGCGATAATAATATAGGGTGGCAACGATTTGAAAAGTGATACCGCCTTTTAAAGTTTTCGACGCAAAATGCCGATTTCGAACGAATTGCCTCTTTGGACTAATAATAAATAAATAACTTTAAAGATTAAATGAAATTCAACAACTTATTTTATTGTTTTATTTTACAACATAATTCAAACTTCACACAACAGTCAATCGTACAATTAAAAATACTATAAGTCATGAAATATCTCTGGTTCTACTGGACCGATTATCGAAACTTAACTTACGTTTTCCTTACCTCGAAAGAGCGATTCAGGATATATTAGATTTACATATAGAATTGTTTTAACATAGGTTCTGATACAAAATCGATCACTTTCTGAAACAACACCCCAAGTTTTTTTTTTTTCCATATTTAGATTCTACAACCCAAATTATGCCAAAGTACCAAGTTTTGCACGAGTATTTTTAAAAAAATTAGCTCTCAGAATTTTAGATTCTCCATGTTAATTGAATTTGGTATATATTTATTAATATCTCTATTTTTTATTAAACTTATTTCATTCTTCCTTTCACATTTCGAAATTTCGGTTCATTCCAAATAAAACTCGTCCATTTTTTATGATTTATTTTTAAAATTTCTATTTTTAAATATTTTTATAAATTTTAGGAAAACAATTTTGAATTATAATCTAAGAAATTTTTACCATCATCTTAAAGTAGATGTATTTCTAAGCATACCTGCAAAAAATTAAGGTTTTTATTCAAAATTTCCTAACATATATGTGAATTTAAATTTTAGCGCGTCTGGAAATTTGCCGTATTTATTATAAAGGATAATAACGAAAATGTGGTTTACGCACTTTGTTAAAATTATTTGAAAGAATGAACGATGGACCTTTTTTCGCTCGTACGTCAATGAATAAAAAGGAAAGTTACTATAAATAATGGTTACTATAAATAAAGAATTTTGCCAAGCGAATTATTTTTAGCACAAACTGAAAAAAATGCGCCAAGATAAATTTCTAATTTCCTCCATAAATTTCTCACAAAAATTTACGAAATTGAATATCTAGGCATAATTTGAGTAAAAAAAATTTGGTATGTTATTTCAGAAAAAGTCCCATTTTATGTCGAAATACCTATGTTACAATAATGCTACATATAAATCTAATACATATCCTAAGTTGCGTTTTCGAGACATGGAAAACGCAAGTTAAATTTCGACAACCTGTCCATTAGAACGAGAGAGATAGAAATGTTCCCCCCCTTTTTTTTATACCATCATCATAAAGTAGTTCAAGGTGTACATGAACAATAATGATAGTTACGTTGTGTAAGTGTTGGAACAACTTCTCTTTTGGAAACAACGAATTGATCAGGTATCTATTACTGTATCAGAGACACTTTTATACCTTCCAATAAAAATATTGCGATATCAAAAAAGCGCAGTGAGGAATATGACTTAGATATATAACTCCGGACGATTCTTTACGCTATTATGTACTAAATACTAGCTGTTACCCGACATGCGTCGCGTTGCTACTTAAGGGGAGTCATCACCTTGACACACTCAAAAAATCGAATTTGATTTTTTATTTTTCCCCCCTTTTTTATTTTTACCTCCTAAAAACTGTAGGTATTTCTGAATCTGTTAGAACAAATGGCGTTACGATATTCAAATTCGAAACTTAAAAATTATGAAATAAAGAGAAAACTATTCTGAAGTGAATATTGCCAGATCGTACATTTAATTCATCACCTGACGTTTGTTAACATTTGTAAGCGCAGCTGCTTACGAACGTTCACTCGTAGATTGCTTTAATTTCAAAAATTCAGAAAAGAATGGGCCCTTAATTACGAAAGAGAAAGCAAGAAATGAAGGGAAAGAAACTTAGTGACGGTAAAACTCTCAGTGGAGAAGGTCGCCTTGCGGATGATATTATACACCAATTGACAATTCATTATGGAAATGAACTGCTATTAGAAAACATTTCAATTCTGTAAAAGATATGCAAAAAGCAGTGTGGGCAATATTTTACCACAAACGTTCAACCGACGTGGAACCTACTGTCAATTTTTGCCCAACAGGGGAGGATTCGTGGTGTATATATCAAAGAGCGAGTGCGAGTGAAAATCTGAAATCGTAACAAACATAAAAATTCAATTCCACCACCTGTAATGCATGCTATCAAAGATATATTTAAAAATCTTAACATGCCATTATTACTGAAAGTGTGTTTAGGAGGATATACACGGAATGCAAATGAATCGCTTTGATTTGGAAATTGTGTTCTAAAAATTCCGGGTGTGGCTATAATATTGTTAAGACAGCAGTGAATGAGGCAGTTAATATGTATAACGATGGTCAAGGTGGGGGATTACGTACTATGAATTCACTTGGATACCGAATTGGTGATAAAATGCAGTCAAGTTTACAGCAGACACTGTTCAACATCAGTCAGCCGAAATTAAAGGCAGAGATGTCTATGATAGATGCTAGCAGAGCAAGAAAAAGAGCCAAACTTGTTGCAGTAACAGTTGGTTGATGAACAAGAGGGTATGGTGTATGCAGCTGAGCTGTTTTAGTGTTATATGAGAGAAAATATATTGACAGTTTTGAAAAAATGGTGATTTTCATACTTGCGCGCACTCTTTGAAAAAATCTATCATAGCTATTGATTTAAAAATTTCAGGATAAGAACATGATGATATAGCTTAAAAATGCACCTATCGTTTTCTTTTGAAAAATTATTTTTTAAGTATTTGTATAATTTTACTTAAAATTTGTTTAATGCTTTTCTGTTTTCTAAAATCTTATTGTGACGGTGTTACTAATCTTTGATATTTTAAAATTTAAATAGGTGAAGAAATATACCTAATAATGTTTCATCAAAGAATTGTAAAAATTTTATTACTGTAACTAAATTTGTATTACTGTCAGTTTGCGCGCAGTGCTTCAGTACAAATTTTAAACTTTCGGAAAATACAGTTTTTTTTTCCTATATAAAACAAATACTTATATACTCTTAATAAAATAAATCAAGACAAATAATCATCTATGGACAGAGATGAAACACTGAAAATTTCATATATCTATGACCATAACAATTTGATTGATTAAAACTCAAAAATCAGCCAAAATTCCCACTTTTTGTGTTACGCAAAAGTGATGACTCCCCTTAAAGGAAAGAAAGTGTTTGTGTTTTAATTCTGTTTATGGAAGTACTTTTGGGATACACAATATATTTTGCTTTCCATCTGGTGCATCTATGAATAAATCGGAAAGTTATCCGGTGCATGGCCAGACCACCTACAGCCACCCATGCATGTATTTTCTGAATCTTCGAACGTACTCTAAACAAGAGTACGTTTTCCAGTCTTGTTTCCCGCTGCTCGTTTATTTCAGACGAACGGGCTTGAGCACTTCCTACTCGAACGTTTCCCAGTTCCGCTTCCCGTTGCTCGTTTGTTTCATACGAACGGGCTTAAGCAGTACCTACTCGAATATTTTCCAGTCTTTCTTTCTATTACTCGTTTGTTTCTGAAGATTGTGATGCCTCATCCTTTCGTGCTTCAGGTGCAGATCGAACAATCGATTTTCGTTTTGGTGGCTTGACTGATTTCGAAGCGAAAGTAATGCTTGGTGACGACCGTTTTCTACAAATTCTCTTTCAGAAAGCAAAGAACATGCAAGTGATGCAATAAAACCCATGTTAATGCGTGAAAAATTAAATATTTTGCGCTTTGCTGAACGATAACATACTTTAAAATATTTTAATTTGGGCATTGGCAGCATTTGTCTTAAATATACAAATTTGTTTATTAAATTCAACACAAATTAATATTATTGCGTTTTTCCGAGTGGCAGTACAATTTTTTTATATCGCCGAGTTTCAGATTAAATTTGAAATGTACGCTTCATACGCTTTGCAGACTGGCAACACAAAGCTTTTAATTCGCTGAGTTTTTAATCAAAAGTTCGTTAAATTAGCGTAAAATATATGTATATAAAGAATGCGGACCCCCATGGAGTGGTGCTTGAGAAATCTTACGTAGATGGTGACCTTCTTCTTGTTTTGAAGGTCGAGTGTTTTAAGTTTTATAAAGATCAGAGTTAAACTGTAGATTTGTATAAAAGACAAACAAACATTCATTTACATACAGGGTTAGCATAAATAATTCAATCATTTTGAAAAGTTTTACAGGTACGCACATAAATGTATGGAAAGAACCACAAACTCGTCAATTTTCACTTTTTCACCAAGTTTCCCGGATAAGTGGAACGTCGCTTTCATCGCTAAATATCATGTTCTTTGTGGCGAAATCTTCGTCTTCCAATGTTGGCGTAAAAATCTAGTTGACGGGGGTAACTCTCCGGCTTTAATTGTTGCAGGGGCTACAAACCTTCAACACAGTTTTTTGTGCTGTTCCGAATATCTGTTCAATTAGCAGGACAACCATCTGGTCAACAATGCTACAAAATGTATGGAATGAGCTCGATTATCTTCTAGACGCGTGTCGTGTCATCAAAGGGGCACATACTGAATATTTGTAAGAGGGTGTACAAACTTGGTGAGTGTGTTGTTCTTTTCATATACTTTCATGTGTGTATGTGAAATACGTTTGAAAATATAGCCTTTTCTGAACGAATGAATCATTTATGCTAACCCTGTATAACGAGATTCAATCGTATTTAGTGAATTGAAAAAATCGAGAATGTAAAGCAATAAATATTAAGAAGCAAAGTCGACTGCACACAAAGAAAAAATCTGAAAGGTTTCAGATTTTAAATTACGTCCAAAGGGACTTTTTTTAACACTTTGTGCGCTATCTTTGTTTACTAAATATTATGTTCTTTGAACTTAAAGCATTAAATTCAGTTCAATAGAAATATCGCAAAAACATTTTAAATTAAGATGTAGAATTTCCGATACACAGATCCACGCGCTGGAGATAAAAATGTTTTTCTGTACAACGTTGCCGTGGCTCGCTTTCAAATCGTTGAGTTTATTAATCAAAAATTCGTTAAAGTTTTACAAACTATGAAATCGATAATAAAACGAATTCCAAATAAGAGCTACCAGATGCCCATATTCGGTGAAAGATTACGTTCTTCAAAACTGTATGGCTCTAGGTACCGTGGTTTTAACAGAATGCGAGCTACATACATACATTTATGCAGATTTTTCATTATTTAATTTCATTAACTCTTTCCGGCACACTACCTTTTAAAGTCGGAGTTTTGATTAAAAAAAAAAAGATAGGCAGTCTAAATAGGCCTAAAAGAGTACACAAGTAAAATGTTGTGAAGATAGCACTTATCATTTTAATTCTGTGGGTGTGCCCAAAGTGGGCACACTGATTGAATAGAGCTTCGAAAAGAGTGCTCAAACGAGTATTGTTGTCAATGAACTGACCGATGAGATGCGGAGAAACAAAGAATACAGACTCTCAGTTGTCCTAGACTATCGGTGAGCCCGGTCTGGGCACATCTAGGGTTCGCCGTTTGATTTTAGGAAAGATTTCAAGGTAAAAATTTAAAACTAATATAGAATAAGGAGATTATCATACAGCCAAAAAATAACATAGAAGTTTCTTTTCAAACAATTCCTTTTATACCCTAAAAAAATCTGGAAGTTTTCTATGAAAAATGAGGGTCTTAAGAAACTAAACATGGCTAATATATATGTGGTGTTTTGTGTTGAGCTGTCATCTACTATAAATAAAGAAGGTTCAGAGTAACCTATAGTAACCTATAAATCCTTTTTTATTCAATTTTTCTGTGCGTACAGAAGAAAATTTTTAGGTGTGTCCAGACCGGACACACTGTGGCGCAAAGGTTTAAACATAATACAGAGCGATAATATTTGGGGGCAACAATTTGAAAAGTGAACTGCCATTTCAGCGCGAAATGCCAAAACGAAATTCATAGTCGTTCTGGGCAAATTGCTCCTTTGGACTTAAAAAAATATATACTTCAGTGACTGCAGTGCCCCATTCGTTTTTTCGTATCGATTAACATGAACGCGTATATGCTAAAAGTGATTTATAACTTGGATACTTTCACGCCCATAATCCACTCATTTGCAGACGCAATTCCTTGTAACAAAGAATCGATGGACAAGCGGTCTTCCAATAATACTGGAATTTCATCAAAAATACATTAGGAGACCCTCGTTAATGAAGAACAAAAATTGGAAAAATCTCTCTTCGCTGAGACCGCCGTGGAAATTAATCTGTATTAAAAGGTAATTATAGCTCACTTAGGCGCTACGTTTTAATGCTTTTCGCAAACGGTCCGTTTCGTTTTTGCTTTTTCTTCGTTTGCCTTTTCTCCTTGATGACTCTTGTTTTAGACTCATGTTGTTCAGGACACTGAAATGGTTCAGAAAACGGGAAGTAAATCAGAGTGTGCATGAGGCGCTTGTTATTTGCCACCTAACAAGTTATATACTTCCTGGTAATTTTCGTATCGAACTTAATAAAAGGATTCTGTTTCGTGTTTATGACTGGATCCCAGCTACGTTTCATCTTGGCGTGATGCAGCTGTAAGTACACCCTGTACACACAAAAAAAGTTTAATATAAACATTTACATTACGCCCAAAAGGGCTTTTTTAACGATTTTTGTATTTATTAAATATCATATTGTTCGCACTTAAACCAAAAAATTCAATTCAACGGCAATATCACAAAATAATTTTAAAACGAGCGTATCTTTAAAATTTCCGATACACACAGTCTCGCGCGCTGTCTGTACAACGTTGCCATGGCTCGCTTTGAAATCCTTGAGTTTTCTTAATCAAAAATTCGTTAACGTTTTACAAAATACAAATTCGATAATAAAACAAATTTCAAATTTGGGCTTCCAGATGCCTATATTCGCAGTAGGAATACGTCATTCAAAATTGGGTGGCTCTGGGTACCGTTGTTTTATCACAGTGCAAGAAACATACATACATTTATGCAGAGTCCTAATTATTTAATTTCTTTAAACATAATACAAGGCGATAATGTTCGGTGGCAACAGTTTGAAAAGTGAAACTTATATTCAGAGTCATTTGACGCAGAATCGCAAAACGAAAACAATAGTCCCTCAGGGACAAAGCCCCTTTGGAATAAAACAGAACTTTTTCAGAAACGATTCAGCGCCGCCTACCTAATGCACATGCGCTACAGATTAACATTTTCATTAAAAACTGAAAGATATAGAAAAACATAAAATGCCGAGTACAGTTGAAAGAATTTTAAACAAAATTTTTACAATTAAAATTACATTTTCTGCTCAAAAACAAGCTAATAACTTAAATGATAATTCCAGAATCAATTAAGCATAATTTAATTCGCAGCAATAATAGAAGGCGTTACTTTGTTGTTGCGAAGCTTAGTTTCTCTAGATTGGCAACGAATGTAATATTCTGCTAAGTTTCAAATGTAAACAAATACGGCTATAATGGTAAAAAAAAAATTAGGCTTAGCCGAACTTAAAAAACTTTTAAATTCTTAATAGTTCCACAATTATTACATGCAGGTTAACTAAAGGCATAAAAAACCTTAACCGGAAGATAAGAACAAGATAATTCAATCATTTCTAAAGAAAAAATGCACGATTTACAAACATATAAGACTAAAGAAACTGAGCTCATGGAGCCAAGTAACAGAGCGAAAATATATATACGTATATTTATATACTTTTAGTGCGACCGCTTGCGACCAAAATGGGAGATGCACATCTACATGTTATAGCAGCCCTACATATAAAATTTCAACGTTCTCATAGTACTCGATTTTGAGTTATGCGAGATGCATACTTACATACGTACGTACAGACGCCAGGAAAATAATCTCTTCAGAATTCATTTTAAATCAGTTGTATATTTTTTTTTGGGGGGGAACAGTCGTTTATTCTGTCCTTACGTACAGATGTCGCGCAAAAACATCATTAAATTGCATTCGATAGCGGTCAAAATGTATATTTTCGTTGAAATATGATACCCGAAATTTTTCGCGATTGCAATACTTCCTTTTTACTTCGTACAAGGAAGCAAAAAGGGCATAACGAGCTTCGGAAACAAACTGGCAACGGGAAGCAAGGCTGGAAAAGGTTTGAAGAGGTACTGCTCGAGCCCGTTCTTATGCAGCAAACGAAGAACGGGAAGCAAGATTCGAAAATATTCGAGAACACGCTGCTAGAGCTAGACGAACGGCAAGCTGAATTAAATGTTGGTGCATTCAGTTAGGGTGCTGAGTCCAGGCTTCATCCAAGTGTGGAAAGATGATAAAGGTTTGGAAATATGGATAGATTATAATGTACGGCGGAGCCCTCGAATTGAAGAATGAAGAAAGAAGAATGCTCCTATGTGGGTAGAAAAGTGAAATTGCCCGCACCAGATGGCAAATAATAATAAAAAGAAATATTGTGCATCCAAAAGCATTTCAGTAAAGAGAATTAAAACACAAACACTTTCTTTCCTTTATGTAGCACTGCAAGGCATGCCGGGTAATAGCTAGTAATACATAAAACTCAAATTTAAATATCGCAGACGAATCTGCGGTTCTTCCATGCATTCAAATGGTACAGTATTTACAGAAAACCCTTTATTTTAAACCAATTTCCTTCAAGCAATCATACATAAGCGAAGCGTGATTAACAAACCCATTACTAATAAAAGTTTTATAAATGAGAAAATGTTGGTGAGACATTGCTATTTATATTTAACTAGCGAAACTACCCGCTGGCAGTTAAGTTAGATTGAGAGTAATGTATACAATAACAGACAGAACGATACCAATGTACTCCGTGTCTAATAACGATGCAAAAATTGCGATTCGTAATCATACATTTTCCAGTCTGATACTATTTGGAACTCGCATAAAAATTTACATAGAAAAATAAGATAATTCTCTCTCATTGAATCAGAAAAAATGGCGCGCAGTTTTTAATGATTTTCGTCTTTCTAATCAAATGGTCGTAAAGGCTCAAGTCCCATCCAATACTTCACCTATATTCAATTTTAGACGATTAAATGTGGCAAGAAATGGACCACAATTTATTGGAAATCAGTAACGCGAACAAACAAATACACAAAGAAAGATTCTTCTGTATATGTATAGATTTTGTAAAATTTACAAATTTTTTGTTTAACAAACTCTACGATTTGAAGGCGAGCAGTAACAACACTTTTTGAAATAAAGCATTTTTATCTCCAAAGCGCGAGACTGTTGCCACTCGGAAAAATGAAAGCAAAAATGAGCGCTTTCAAAGTTTTTTAATTAATATTTCGGTTGATTAAAATCGTACGAAGATGGGAACAGTCCAAATGGCTTCTCGTGAATTTTTGGAATCTGGAATAATGTATTTAATGTTTCGCAATGCTATTTTTATTTCATCATAAAACTTAAAAATGTTTGGTTAACAAACTCTAGGATCTGGAAGTGATCAGTGGCAATAATTTTCGAAATAAAGCATATTTTCATCTCCGGCTTGCAAGACTGTTGCCACTCGGAAAAATGAGGGCGAAAATGATCGTTTTTCCGAGTTTTTAATTAATACCTCTGATTTTAGCTACTTTTTTTTAGAAAAAAAGTGGACGTCGACCTTTCCCAGGATCCAGAAAAAAAATCGTAGAAAGTTTGGCGACGATAGCAATGACTGAGTTGTTAGAGGACAAACAAACAGACTTTCTTCTATATATATATATATATAGAGAGAGAGAGAGAGAGACTATTATGTATCGCTGCTTTCTTGCTTGTAATGTAAACTGTTCCTTTTGTGAAAATATATTTTACCTACTGATATTCATGTACTATTCAGTTCTATGTTCTTCTTATTAATGGTAATCATTCTTTGTTTTCCAGATTTCGACAGACCCCAAGCAGAAGGTGAGTAAACTATTCCATTATTTAATCTGTTTCTTTTATCTCTGTTTTTCTATTATGCTTAAAGTAAGCGGTAAGCTAATTATACATCGTTTCATTTTTAAATTATGCACGGTTACAGTTTTTTGTCTTGCCATTTATTAAGTGCTTCAAATGAATGCTATTCTATAAAAGTGAAGCAAAAACCTGTGTTAGGCGTAGATTTTTAGCCATAGAAACTATCGATTTTGAGTGCGAACAAAGCCTTTCTTCATCAGGAGTAAAGAAATCTGCAACTGAAAAAACAAGTTACAAATATATTTGTACCCTAAAAAAGACGAGAGAGTAGCGTTATCTGTCAGTAGAAATAATAACGAAAATTTAGGCTAATGGTGATTTAAAAACGTTAGGTACGATCAACGACTTCATATAGCAGGTAGACGGCTCATTCCACAGGGAATTCTCTTGCTAGCGAGCCTCAACATATGCCACGTGATTTATGGTCTTGGCGCTCTTGGGGAATGATAGCTTAGGCTATCCATCGACGGTTTGGCGAGCTTTTGATATGGTAGGGAGTGTTTTTTATTTCTGTCTGCTGGCAGTCGGCAGATAACGATCTCAAATTAGATTATTCCCTTTTTTGCAATTATTTTTAGATATAACTTAATGTTTTTCCCTGAATATTTTATCTATATGTTCAATAATCACTTTAAATAATTTGCACCGTTGTTTAAGATATTTAGGTTAAATAATTTTAGGAAGAAAATCTAAAATAAATAATAAAATTTGAGATGGAAAGTTTGTTTTTTGAATAACATTTAAAAATTAAAATAGTAAAAATTAATTGCAATACTGTTATATTTGAGGGGGTAAAAAATATCGTTTATTTTTAATGCATTGCATCCCAAAGAGAAAATTTTTTTTTTTTTTTTTTTTTTTTTTTTTTTTTTTTTTTTTTTTGGATACGGTATTAATTTTTTAAAAAAAATTAGCTTGTAAAACCATAGAAATCTGTATAGATATATAAAGAATGTCATATATACTTTTAAAAAATCCGATGTGTACACCACGTGACTTCCTTGTACGGAATATTAAATTATACGCATTTTTCTTGCATTTCATTTAAACTTATTAGATTGAATTAAACCTACTTCGCCGACAGCGCATAAACCACAACAGAATAAATGCATTCTTTAAAATTCACTTTGTTTACCATAGCGACACTCTGACGCTAGGTTTACTTAACAGTATTATATTTCATTCATATTATAACTCAGAATGCACAAAATTTATATCATTTAAAGAATTATCTATTCGTTGCCACATGTTCTATTCAAATACTATAATAAAGCTAGAACGATGTATAAAAGAAATTAAGCAAACAAAACAAAAAGAAACAGTTTTTCACAGACGATTGAGTATTTCTCATTCAATTAATTCAGTTTTCCCTTCGCGACAAGGCAAAAATACATAAAAACTCAAAATATCTGTATTAAAAATTACGAAGTAAACCTTAAACGCTTATTTCCTCAAAAAAATTCCAGAAAGGATTAAGCATGATTTAAATAATAAATGAAGGCGTTATCTTTGTTGTTGCGAAGCTAAGTTTCTCTAGATTGCCAACAAATCCGCTATCCTGCTGTTTCAAATGTAAACAAGAAGAACGGCCGCCATCGGAAACATTATTAGGCTTAGCGGCACTTAAACAATTTTAAAATTGCTGATAATTCTAAAAATATTGCATACAGATTTACTAAAGGCATAAAAACCTTAACCGGAAGATAAGAACAACATAATTCAATCATTTTTAAAGCAAAAAATGTACAATTTACAAACATATAAGAGTAAAACAACTGAGATCACTGAGCCGGGTAACAGAGTGGATGTATATATAAATATATTTATATACGTTTGGTGCGGCAGATTGAAACCAAAGTACGAGGTGCACATCTACATGTTATAGCAGTCCTATATACAAAATTTTAACGTTCTGAGGCTACTCGTTTTTGAGTTATGCGAGATACGTACGGGCACGTACGTATATACGTTCGTGCAGACGCCACGAAAAATTCTCTTCAGAATTCATTTTAAAGCAGTTTTATAATTTTTTGGAGGAAAAGTGTGTTTTATTCTGTCCTTACGTACAGATATCACGGAAATACATCGTTAAATTGCATTTGAAAGAGGTCAAAATGCGATATTTTCGTTGAAATATGCTGCCTGAAACTTTTCGCGATTACAATACTTCCTTTTTACTTCGTACAAGGAAGTAAAAATGAATACATAAAACAGTGTAATTAAAATACAAACTACAAATTAAAAATATATGCTTTTATTTTAACAAATACAGGGTTTAAATAAAACTGACTTTTTCACAGAAGGAAAAAAAAAGTTTTATGAATAGAAAATGAAAACTAGTAAAGATATAATGAAGAGAGCCTCATTCTAACCTGCAAAATTTAACTCAGATGTAGTTTTGATGGTTTTCTTTTACAAACTGTATATATTGTTTGTATGCAACAAAAAGTTAAGGACTGTTTTCAAGAATTTTTTTTAAAATTTAACTCCTACTAAAAATCTTAATACACACTTAATCCTCATTATAAATTAAAGAAAATTCTATAGCCTTTTCTTTTTTTTTTTTTTTTTTTTTTTTTTTTTTTGTAAGTAAGTGAGAAGGGAAATTAAATAATGTTGGAATTGCTGTGGCCTTTAACCAGGTGCTTCCAAACTTTGTTCTGTCGAAGCAGTCTGGTATAAAATGTTTCGAACATAACTTTGACTACTTGGTTACTTTAAAGTTTTCACGTCGCAGTTACACTTCCCATTGTTTTTGTCTTTCTAGAGAAACTATAACAGAAAGAGGGGGGGGGAACTTAATTGTGCTAAAGTAGCAAATGAAGTATTAAATTACACACATATGTATGCCAGGTCATACAGGTGTACTGCAAAAGAATGGTAATTTTTCAGAATCGTTTAAGAATTCTTTAAATACATGCTGAAAAATATCATGAAATTTTAAAAGTGTAGTGATTTTTCAATGGAAGGAAATGTAAATATACCTAAAACTAGACAATAATCAAGACAATAATGTAATTGTCTGTATATGGGGGGGGCATTTTCCCCCTTAATTTTTTATTACATGAGAATTCTTATTTTGTAATTCTGCATTGAAATGGAAATCAAAAGGGTCCTTTTTGGACCCTTTTGATGACCTTTTTGAACCTTAAAGTTCTCTTAAAATTCTTTTACAATAGGACTTAATTCAAAAACAGAATTTGTAATACATCAACTTACAGGTCAAAAGGTGCCTTCTGGAGAAAAGAGGCCAAGTGCAAATTTAAAAGAAAATTTGAGTCACTTTCAAATTAGATTGTTGATGATGGTAGATGGAAAAAAAATTCTTATTGAATATGTATCAAACGATAACAAACTTCAACTCAGTATTTATCATTAGGATTAAACAAAACAAACCGATATTATAGTTAAAAATTCTCTCTCTCTCTTTTTTTTTAAATAATTACTATTTAAAACATTGTAAATTTTCACATCATATTTTTTCAATTACGATAAATTTCCAACAGCATCGTAAAATACACACAGAATTATAGTCCAGATTATTTTTATTTTAATTGGTTTTATAGAAAATAATGATAAAGCACTGAGCTTTACAAAAGGAATCTGAATTTTAAAATAATGCTGTTAAATGTTTATGTTCAATATTGTATGAATCAAGATTTTCAGCTTTTTTTAACAAAGTATTTCTGGAACAAAATATGATAATTACTTACTTAATTAACAAAGTATCCCAGAATCTTTTCTCAATTATTTAATTATAATAATAACATTTTTCTTTTTATATCGCAGGCAGTACTTGTTTACGAAGCCGAAACACGTACGACTTCGCGAAAAAAGGTTAGTGCCAATTGGCACTTTCCTTTTCCTCTTTCTATTTCAACGAAGTACACAGAAAAAGAATATAAAATTCAATTATTTGTAAAGGGTGATTCCAGTAAATAGTGTCAGAGTATTTAATACATTTTGATGGTAATAATACATGTTGAAAATGTCATATACAGCGGCAATTTTCTTATACAATATGGCTGAAACTTTCCAACCAATTCAACAGAGATAATAAAATGACAAAAATACTAGAAATAAAATAATAAATCCTGCAGTTTTAACTTACCTATGGAAGGTTACAGGTCCTCCTTTTAGAAAACTTTCTTTACATCCATAGGCACTGCAGCGGATAACCATTTTTTTTTTTTTTAATTTTATGTGACCAAGCAAAGCAGTCGTCTTTCGTCCCATAGAAATCGATGTAAAGTATTTCCGTACTTTCGGAATTCGACCAGCAGTCACGTGACACTAATGCTGGAACCGGTTGGAGGTTGCAGATACGCTCTCTACCAGTATATATATCTCGTTGGGTAGGATTGGATTAAAATCATTAACTAAATACGGTAAACTGTGAATGTGTTTTTGTAAATCTCTATTATCCTAATTTTCCGTTGTTATTTCTGCTAATAGATGGCGATACTCTCGCGTCTATCTCGACTTCCTTAGGGTATAAACATGTGCGTAACTTGGTTTTCAGTTGCAGATTTCTTTGCTTCTGATCAAGAAGGACTTTGTTCGCCCTCGAAATGAATAGAATTTTTACGCTAAATATCTATGCCTAACACAGGTTATTGCTTCCCTTTTGCGATTTCTTTGAGGCGTGTTTCTATTCTGTTTTGAGTGCTATATTATTAGTCGAAAATAAATAATACATTTAATGGTAATTACTGTTCATAAACACTAACAGTTAAAGCATCGAGTTAAAATAAAGAAAAATAGAACAAGCATATAAAGTAATACACTAAAAGCTAAAAGCATTAAACTACAGGGTGATTATAATTAAAGTTTAAGTTTCAAAACGCTATAAAAAAAGAACCATTCATGAAAATGACGTCAAATTTGAAAGGAATGTTATTGAAGAAGGCGGAAAGCGTATGGCAGAAGAAAAAATTTAGTTTCAAAAGTTACCAACAGATGGCGCTGCAAGCGGAAGAAGACGTAAATTAAAATGTTAGTTAAATTTCAGTGTTATAAAGCCGCCAGGTACCAGGCTGTTCCTCATTTCGCGACTCAGGCATTCGCCATGGGTGTTTCACTGCAGGACCGCGCTCTGCTGGTAAAGCTGTATTACAAGAATGATGATTGTGCAAGAGTAGCTCTGCAAAAATTCAGGACACTGAAGGGTATAAAAGAAGGCGTTGGTCCAATGAGTGTCGTAGGTCTAAAGAAAATGATGCAAAAATTCGAAACGACAGGTACGAAACATCCTGCAATGCTATCCGTACAAAATTGGCCATGTGCAGGAGTTGCTTCCTTCTGACCTGACAGCTAGGGAGACGTTGGAAATTTTCCACGGCCATTCATTATCCACTTTCCATATGACCATATGACCATAAGCCCATTTCCATATGACAGGATACGTGAATACCCAGAATTGTCGAATATGGGCAACAGAAAATCCACTGGCAACGCACCCCGTACCACTTCATCCTGAAAAGGTCACGGTATGGTGTGGCTTTACGGCATTAGTCATCCTACAACCATATTTTTTCGAGCAGACGGGTGCTTCCGGTCCTGTTACCGCAATCGTCACTGGTCAGAGGTATGCGTCTCTTTTGCGCAACCACGTGATTCCAGCTCTGCAACAGCGTGGATGTGTGAATGAAATCATTTTTATGCAAGATGGCGCTCCTCCGCACATTGCATATCCCGTGAAGCAGCTGCTGAGGCGCCATTTCAGAAATGCTCGAATTATCAGCCGTCATTTCCCTACAGCCTGGCCGTCCCGATCGCCTGATCTTACTCCGTGTGATTTCTGGTTGTGGGGATATCTGAAGGATGTTGTGTTCCATGCTCCAATTGCAAATTTAGCGGAATTAAAGGCACGCATTTCGCAAAACATTCTGAACATCACCCCGGAGACACTGCGATCCGTTGTGGAACATGCTGTTTGTCGCTTTCAACTTGTTGCACACAACGGTGGACATCATATTGAACATGTTTTGCGACAGTTCCGAACTTCTTTGATGAATGGTTCTTATGCGGTATGCCGCCGCAAAACTCTTGAAACCAACCGATTTGTCCCTTCCGATGTGATATGTACAGTCATGCAAATAAAATTATTCAACAATTCTAATTTGTCAATGCGTTTTAATGTGTAACTTCCACCTTAGCCGTTGTTTTACGAAACATTTCTCGTTTCTCGTCGTGATTCTGCCAGCTTACAGCGCCATCTGTTGCTAACTTTTGAAACTAAATTTTTTCTTCTGCCATACTCGTTCCGCCTTCTTCAATAACATTCCTTTCAAATTTCACATCATTTTCATCAGTGGTTCTTTTTTTATAGCGTTTTGAAACTTAAACTTTAATTATAATCACCCTGTATATATTTTCTAGTTTAAGATTTAAAGTAATATAATTAGTAATACACACAGTTACTAATATAATTATAATTTAGAGTAATGTACTCAGTTAGTAATCTAGTTATGATTTAAAGTAATTTCATGGAATTTAAAGTAATATAGTTAGACAAGAATAAGCTTTAAAAGATTTTTAACACGATATTTTCGACGACGATGTTTTTAAACTGTGAAGGTTTTGAACCGCTTTATTTTCGACAAAGATATTTTGTACCACGATGCTTTCTCTTTGCTTTTTCCTCCAAGGTGTTTTGTACTGCGACGTTTATGCCTTGTGATATTTTCGCCTGTAACCATATAATTTTTTTCCAGAATGTTCAGACTGTGGCACACAAGGCTCCAAGAGGCGATATTGGTGTTTTATATCAACTTGGGGCAATCACGATCATTTGTTCTATTGGCCATCAATAAGACTAATCTTTCTAGGTTTTAAGTTAAATCCTTTAACCCATTGACTACTAACGGGTCATATATGTCCGACTAAAAGTTTAAAAATTACAGATAGGTTAAAAAGTACTTAGAATCTTCTAAATGTTGGAGATCATCTTTCAATAGTCGGAAAATCGAGACGCCACTGTACTCGTTGAAGACAAATGAACACGAAGAACAAATATGAGTTGCCCAATATGTAATGTTGGGTTATGCAAAGAATGTTTTACTTTGTACCATATGATGTAAAGTCTATTTCATGTAATAAAGTTTTCCAGAATATTACATGTGCTTATAGTAAGTCGATCATTACGTGTGGGACATATGTATACCACCATGAACTACGGCTGGGACATTATGTGCTTTGGCTTGAAAACCATTTGGCAAAAAAACTCCCAAATGCTAAATTTACCTTATATTTAATAAGGTAAACTGCCCTCCAAAAGTAAAGAAGCAGCATGGTTTATTTTTGTGTGTGGGTGTGTCTAATTTAAGAATGAAGCAACATAGAAACAAGAAATTTAGAGGACATGTTCAGTGCGACATAAAGTTTAACACAAACATGAATTACAACAAAAAATTGCACTCTTGGCAGAGAAATCCAGCCTTGGAGAAACAGTATATCACAGGTTTTTGAAGAAAAATGGGGTGGTAACATTACAAAATTAGTTTCTAATAAGGAATGTGTTCACCCCTAGCTGCAATACATTGACGATGTTCCATGCTGTCAATTAAGTTGTTGGTCGGTAAAATGGGAAGCAACGACCAGACACGGAGTAATTCTTGTTCAAGCTCATCTAAGGATCTTGGAGGAGGACTTAAAGCAGCAACCTGTCTCCCAAAGTAGTCCCAAAAATGCTCTATCAGGTCCAGGTCTGGGGACTGAGCTGGTCATTCTATCCGCTCCATACTGTGATCCTCAAGATATTCTTCAGCAACCCGAGCTCGATGCGGTCGCGCATTATCGTCCATCAGAAGAAATCGAGGACCAATAGCAGCGGCATATCGTCAAAAATATTGATCAAGGATCTCGTCTCGATAATTTCACACCGGTCAAAGTTCCTCCATGGAACACATGCAAGCCAGTGGGACCACAGAGAGAGATCCCAGCCCAAACCATTATTCCACCACCTCTGTTACTGTGTCTTTCCACAATGTGAGATTAGTTGTAGCTGTTGTGTTGTTCCCTCCAGATTAGCTGACGACCTGGATCACTCTTCAGTGTGAACCTGGATTCGTCTGTGAACGGAATAGACGCCCACTGTGGACTGCTCCACGAGACGTGTTCTCTTGCCCAACATAAACGGGCACCTCTCTATCCTAGGGTCAAAGGGGCACAGGCAGCTAGTCGTCTTGCATGCAGACCTGTATTGTGCAGACGTCTGCGCACTGTGGTACCTCAAATTCTTGTTCCTGCTGTCACTAAAAGATCTGCCATGAGCTGAGGCACAGTAATGTTACTTCTCCTTCGGCCCTAAAGAGTTCAATAACGGTCTCCCGCAGGTGTTGTAACTCAAGGTCAGCCTGGAACATGTCTTCTAGACACAGAATCCTCGAATTCAAACTGATTCCATGGACCACACTACGAGAGACATCTAGCAGACGTCTAGCAATATCAACTTGTGACATCCCCATTTCCATCCATCCAATCGCCTAACATTTCAGCAAATCGGGAAACCACTTCTCCTGGACATTGATAGACTGTCCGGGATATTGTCTACGAAGCAATAATAACATCTGAAGATCGTGAACAAAATTACAATTTTAGCCTTTTTTCTTCAACTGCTATATATAAGTATTCAATTTCTATAAAATAAAAGTGTTAGCTATTGTTTTTGCATATATTTTCTTAAACTTCGTTACTATTATGCATATAAACTGTTGATATATAACTGTGAATTTAAATGTTGCCGACATTATTGTAAGGGTGAGCCTTCAAAAACGTGCTGCTGTACCTTAACTTTTGGAAGGCATTGTAATTTACCTTATGACATATTTTATTCACTTGGATAGAAAACGGGGTATTTTTAAAAATTTTTAAATTCGTAACCAAATTGTTAATTGGGTTTTATGTTAAACTTTAGAAGATTTGTAAGGTAGAAAATGTGCGGACATCAGTGTTTTGTAAACTCTTTTTTTTTTTTAAAGCTTCGTGGTACATGAGCATTCGAATGCTTTTCTTTTACATATTCATTAAATTCTTATCCTTTTTGAAGAATATTTCTATTACCTTGCTGCACCAAACAATGTGGTATACTGCCACTGCTCACATTCACCATCTCTTCAATATCGAGACGATCCCTCCGGCTTTCCTTAAGAATGCGTCATTCGCTCGAGCGCTAGTGTACTAAAAAGAATTTTTATCTTCCAAAACATAAGCCCTTCGGAAGGAAAGCACCCTTCTCCCGGAAAGAACGGAAAGTTATTTTTAAAACCCTTGGCGTCACTAAGAATCGAGTTTGCTTCCCTGGAGTGGCCTTCTCGAAAACGTCTCTTTCCGAATAAAATGGAATATCTCATTTTATAGCTGAGTTAATTTCACTTCAATCACAGCACATCTGGAGAGACTATCTTCAAAGCATCTGTAATAAAATGTAAAGATTTTTGGAAATAAACTTTGCATATTTTGCAATAGCTTGCTTTCATTACTGCAAGCGAAACACCATGAAAAGGTTTAAAATTTACCGTTTGTTAATAGGCGGTATTGTGAGTGGTAACCGCTTATATTATTATGAGTGGTAACCATAATTATGTATTATGGTTATTATGAGCGGTAACTTTAATTATGCAAGGATTATTATGAGTGGCAACTGCACTGTTGTTATGAGTAGTAACCGGTTTGGTAAATTACTCCAAAGACTCTTTGTCCCTGAAGGACTATTGTTTTCGTTTTGCAATTTTGCGTTGGTTCACTATAAATGTCCGTTTCACTTTTCAAACTGTTGCCACCAAAAATTAAAGTTCTGCACTGTATTTAAAGAAATAAAATAATGAGAAATCTGCATAAATGTACTTATACTCGTATTTCTCGCATTGTGATAAAACAACGGTTCCTAGAGCCATCCAATTTTGAATGACGGAATCCTCCTACAATATGCGCACGTGGAAGGCCACATTTGAAATTTGTTTTATGATGGATTTCATATTTTGTAAATCTTTAACGAATTTTTGATTACCAAACTCAAGGATTTCAAAGCGAGCCTTGGCAACGTTGCACAGAAAAAACATTATCTCCAACGCGCGAGACTATATTGAAAATTCGAAAGATAAGCTCAATTTAAAACTATTTTGCGATATTGCTCTTGAACTGAATTTTATGGTTTAAAAGCGAAGAACGTCATATTTAATAAATAAAGCTAAATCACAAAATGTTAAAAAAAACGCCTCTTTGGTCGTAATTTAAATCTGAAACATTTCAGTTTTTTTTAATGTATTATGATTATTATGAGTGGTAACTGCACTGTTGTTATGAGTGGTAATCGGTGCCAAGTTTAAGTTGCGCGATTGCAGCTTTTTGGGCAAATTAGGATTTAGTTTTTAATATGAAAGGGAGATACATCCGAGATACAGTTAAAGGCAACTTCCTGCTTCTCAGGAATTTTCTCCATCCTTGGAAAATAGCCACTACTGAAAAGTATTTTGAGGTTGTTCAAATATTTCTTCTTAATCTTAATTACTTCTCTTCATAGTATAAAAATTTTACTCGTTTTCTTTTAATCACATGGTTAGTTAGTTAGTTCTAAGCACTGATCCCCAGCCCACTTAGCAAGCGAAGCCTGTCTTATGGCTATGAGGGGACAGGCCAATCCCACAACAAACGAACGTTTAGTAAGGATGTGGTGTTGCGTGGCCCCAACTTGCCCGCAACAATAGTAGTGACTGCTATGAACTGGAAAGTACACAAACTCTAAAGAAGGGTTTAACTCCCTTTTTATTCAACTTTAGAAGTTACTTGACGCTCACAAACTACGCCGACCCGGCGGTTAAATAGAAATAAGAAAGTACAACTCAAAATGAATAATAACAAGTCACTACCTACGAGGCTCTCTAAACGTGACTAACTTAACCGCGTTCTAAGATACAGCTGAGATTTCAGCAAACTTTCTGAATAAAAAGTTGAAAGATTCAACTAACTGCCGAAGCAAGCACACAGGCCGAAACACGCGGTTCTTCAATTTCTACCTAGCAACCTTCACGCTCGTGAATCAAGAAAGCACACCTACAAACTCGTTCCCTTCTATTTAACTCAAAATACTTCTGCTGAAAATTTGAATACTTTGCGCGTTGTACTAAAATTTACATACTCTGGCATTGGCAATTCCAGGGAAAAGTAAGGCTTGACAGGAAAGATAGCTTAAACTTAAAATAAATGTTAGTTAAAATAAACATAAACCCTACATTTGCCGCTGCCAGAATTTGGTAAACCTGGAAGCAGGTCTTAGAAACGACCTGTTGAAAAGTTTCCATATTCTGAACTAAAATTCAAGAGCCTCGTTTACATAAAACAAACTGTTGTCTCAAAAGTTAGAATAAATTTCTGTAGATAATCATTTTACCATCTCTTCTTACAGCAACCTTTTCTGGACTTCAGCAGTCAATTTGTTCTCTTCCTTCCAGATGCTGGAAGGAATAAGTATCAGTATCTTCTAAATACATTATAATTTACACTTTCTTAACACTGTATAAAGTTTTTGTTTTTGATCGTTTTATTTTCCTTAATTACTACTTAATTCACATTCATTCAAGTATTCAAACATGAATTTAACTTTGCCCTAGTTCTCCACCATGTGTGGTGTCAAACGGGAATATTCGTGTTTTAGTATTACAACACTTCCCCTAACCACAATGATTTGTTAGAATTCAGCAACCAAATAGACACACCTTAATCGACATACTGAAACTCGATGAGCTATGTTTAACATTCTTAAAATTCAAGTGTAGGTGGAGAACCCTACAAAACACATTCATTCTAAATTCCCCCTCATTCATCTTTAGACATGCAGGCTTTCGCTCTAAAGCATGATTTTATCTACAGTTTAATACTTAAATTTGAATTCATTTCTTTCGAGTATTTACTTTTAGCATCTAAAATTTTATGCTTCTAGACTAAATTCTACTTTTACATAACTTTCACGTATTTACGTATATTTACAAAATTCTAATACATATGATTTTTACAATTTACCATACAATGAATAAGATAAAAATAAAATTTTTACTTCACGCTTTCTTCGCCAAGCTGGCGGCACTGAAACTAAATTTCTCATTAATACAAGAATACGAAGTTATTTTACTTTCGGCCAAATTTTGGATTTAACATAACAGAATTAGTCTTTCGCCCAACAAGAACTGCTTGTTCTTAGATTTTATACTTAAAGAAATAATACTTTTGCCTCAGCTAAATAAAGTAAAACAAAACTAAGTCTCAACCAAGACAAATTGACTTCCGTCAAAACATAGAACTTCGTATTTACGCATAACATTTCGGAACAAAAGAAAAAATTTATAGAAGATTTTAACTTATCTTTGAGTTTTCGATGATTGGAACTCCGACATCCTCTTCCGGCAGAACTGCTCCCACGTTATAGAGGTCATAGAAGTCAGTCGTCTCCTTTGTGTTCTTCGAGTTTCGTCCATGGTGATTTTTTTTTCGCCCTCTGTACACCGGCCTCTTGGAGTGGTAGTCGTCGGGTTCCTTTTTTTTCCGTTTTGCCCTTGGACGGCTGGTCTTGGCGGCTTCCGGTCTGGAATCGTGCTTGAATTTCTTCTGTTGGTGGTGGTCTTTTCGTTCCTCCTGCTGTCTTTTTGTTCTCGTGAACGGCGGCCTTGTTTGCTCCTGACTATCTGGCCCTGGAAGTGCTTTCCTCGAAGCAGAATTTCTACTGCGATACGTTGTAACTGGTCTTTTCCTCTTTACCAAAGATTCTTTACACGGCGGCGTTGCTTTCTTGTATTTCTTAAATGCTGGAGTCTGAACATTTTCCTTTCTTCTTTTCGGGACCGTCGCATGACTTGTAGATCAATGAGTCTTTTGTTCTCTGCTTCTTGGGTGGTGGAGCGGGTGACGTTACTTCTGGACCTTCCACTTCTTTTGCGCTTGAGTCCTGCAAGAAACTTTTAAGGATTTCAAAATCATTTTGATTATAATATTTTTTCACCTGGCCTGGACTTGCTTTACAGATTTCCCCTCTCTCGTTCTTAAGGACTTGCTTTACAGATTTCCCCTCTCTCGTTCTTCTCTCGATACGACTCCCTTGATTTCCTGAATTACATAGGGGCCTTCAAATTTTGGAGCTAACTTTGCAGTAAAATTGTCTGGGGCACTTGATAAAGAAAATTTCCGCTTCAACACTTTATCCCCAACTTTAAAATCTGCTTCACGGCGTTTTCTATCATAGTACAATTTCTGTCTATATCTTGCCGTATCCGAACTTTTAACCGCCTGATCAATGAGTTTTTGTACATCTTTTTGTTTAAATTCTTGCTCTCTTTGTTGCACAAAGAATAATTTGTCTAATGGCGTAATTAACTTCCGTCCTAAAAATAATTCTACTGGAGTTTTCCCGTAGTATCGTGATTTGCTGTTCTTAAAGCATAAGCTAACTCATTTATGTAGCCATCCCAGCGCTTGTGATGTGTGCTAACATAACTTCGAATTATTTTTACTATATTTTTATTAACTCTTTCTGCGATGTTTGCCTGTGGTCTATATGGAACCATTTTGATATGGCGTATGCTAAGTCCAGTGCAAATGTTTTTACATATTTGACTAACGAATTGTTTACCGTTATCGCTAATGACTTTTATCGGTGCACCGTATTTTAAAATGTATCTGTGTAAGAATGCATCTGCGACTGTTTTGGCTGACGCGCGTTTAAGTGGAAAAATTTCTGTCCATTTTGAAAAATGATCTACAATTACTAAAAGAAAACGATTTTTATTTAACTCACTCTGGGGGAAAGGAGCAAGAAGATCTGTGCCTAAAATTTCATTCGGAAATGTAGCGCGAATGCTATTTAAGTACCCGGCCGCGCTGTAATTAATATCATTTATTAACTGACATTGATTGCAGGACCTGACATACGCAGTTACTATTTTGTATAATTGCGGGAAATATACCGCCTCGCGTACCCTTTTTAAAGTCTTTCTGACCCCTAAATGACCCGCTGTTTTCGCGTCGTGTAATTCCTTCAAAATGCTTAATCGAAGCGAGGCGGGGATGACTGGTTTGTATTCGAAATTTTCGTTTGTTGTTTTCGTATAAAATAATAAATCATTTATTATTTCATAGTTTTCTGCTCTATTTCTTATCGCATCGATATCTGTGTGTTCAAAGCTTTCGGGGTCTTTCAAATACGCATAGATACTTCCAAATTCAGGATCAGCTTTCAATTCAGTAATAATTGTTTCTCTAGAATCTAAATTTTTTTAAGTCAACACAGCGCATTTGAGTTCATTGCCTTCATCGTCCAGTTTTATACGAGATAGTGCATCAGCTACATTGTTTTCCTTACTCGGTTTATATTTAATTATGAGGTTATACTCTTGAAGTTTTAAAGCCCATCTTATTAACCTGGGCGTTAGGTTTTTCCCCGAGTAAAGTCTAGCAACAGCCGCATGATCTGAAAAGACTGTTACTGGCTCTTTGCCGAAATAAACTCGAAATTTGTGTACAGCCAGTGTACGGCTAATGTTTCTCTCTCTGTAGCTGTATAATTCCTTTGCGTAGGGTTCAAAGTTTTACTAAAAAATTCTAAAGGATGGCACCTACAGCATAGTCCAACGCATCTGCTGCAATTTTCAGGTTTTCGTCCCCTTCCGGGAATTTCAAAACAGGGGCATTGATGAGCGCTTCTTTTAACCTTTCAAATGCAGTATTTGCTTTTGCTGTCCACGTGAATTTACTTTTCTTTCTTTTAATTACTAACAAGGGTTCAACAATATTCGCAAAATCTTTTATGAACGACCGATAATAAGAACATAACCCAAGGCAAGAACCTTGACCCAAGGAAAGAAGAAAGTTTCTTAGCGGTGTTGGGAGGTGGGAAATTCTTGATGGCTTTTATTTTTGAATCCTGAGTTTCTATACCCTTTTGCGAAATTTTATAACCCAGATATTTAAGTTCTTTAGTTGCGAACTTGCATTTTGATGCGTTAATTGTAAGACCGGCCTCTTTTAATAATTTAAAAACTTCTTCTAAGTCTTTAATATGTTGTTCCAACGTAGATAGATTAAAGTCGATTTTCCTAGGACAGGCTTTAGAACAATGTCCATAGCTCTCTGGAATGTTGACGGGGCCCCACACAACCCAAAGAGCATGCGTAAAAATGCATAAGTGCCCGATTTTGTTATAAACGCGGTTTTATGTATGTCTTCTGGTCTCATAGCTATTTGATAGTAGCCCAGACGTTAAGTCCAACGTAGTCATGTATCTCGTAGACTTAATCTTTCTAATAATTTCCTCTATAACCGGCAAAGGGTAAACTGGGAACTTAGTAACACTATTAAGCTTTCTGTAATCGATAGGAAACCTCCAAGCCCTTTTATCCGAAGGAGGAAACTCGTTCTTTTTCCTACATAGTACGACTGGACTCGCGTACTCACTATTTATGGGCGTTATTATCTGGTTCTTTAACATTTCCTGAATGTGTTCTTCGATGATTTGCTCTTTCTGCTTATCATACCGGTAAGGTTTAGTCCTACAGGGTTTGTCGGCAGTTAACTGTATATCATGCGTAACAATTTGACAGTTACCAGGCCGTTCTGAAAACAAGTTCGAAAAAGTACTCACCACTTGCTGGATGGCTTGTTTTTCATGGTCATTCAAATGGCTAAGGTCGACTTGCGGTTGTTCCCCTGTCTCCACCACCCTCCGGTCCATTTCCAGCATAATAGAATTTTCCTGAAAATTCAGTTTGGTCTTCGCGGCTTTTAAAAACTCCATACCTAAAATAAGTGGACTTTGCAGATTTTTTACCACAAAAATTAATACTTTAAGGCTTTCGTTTTTAACCTGTATTTGTAATGATAATTTGCCAATACATTGACAAGTTTGGCCTTGCGCTACTATGATTTCTGTGTTTTTATTTTTAAATAATCGTAACCTATTAAAGTTCTTCTTAAAAAATATATCACTCATAAAGTTACCTTCTGCCCCTGTATCGATGAGGGCTTCTACTGGTACATTGCCAACCAGGACTTGTATAATCGGTAACTGTGAGTTCTTTACGACGATCGTATTTAGGTATCTTCTTGAGGGTTTTTTCGAAACTTCCGGGGTCTGGACCCTCGCTTTTACAGGCCTCTCTACTCGTTTAAAGCTTTCCTTTCAACTTCTGCCTTCTGGATACGCGGACGGTTGTTTTCAAATTTCCTTTTTGGGCCTTGACCTTCGAGCTTCGATGAGTTAGCTTGATAGCTCTTTCCCCCATAAGAGCAATTTGTGTTTCTGGTCTGTTCAGTTGAGGATTGCCTTCGGAGACCTTGAGAGTACGATGCCCCTCTAGCTTTTTCCGATATTCTGCGATTTTGGAACTTGACCGCCAACTCGAAGAGTTCCTGCAATGTGCTTGGGTTTCGAATTTCGAAGTAATCTTGAACAGCAGGTAGCAATCTTGGTAAGATTTTTTTCAATAATCTCCGCGTCGGGTTTCTTCCCATACAGCATATCCGACAGCTTAATTTTTCGCAGAATAAAGTCCGTCAACTCTTCTATATTCCGTTGATAAAAACTATATAGTTCGGCTTCTAGCTTTGCTCGGTCTTTCACTATGGGGAAGGCCTTTAATAATGATTTTTTGAAATTTTCAAAGCTATATGTTTGGCCTCCGAATTCCCTAATAAAAATTTACCTATAGTCTTCCACCATAGTGAGGCCTGTTCTCTTAGTGCAGATATGGCAATGGCAACTTTTTGTCTTTCAGGCACAGGGTAGAGCTGGAAATGATTTTCGAGACCTTCTAAGAATATCGCCACCGAATTTTTTTCGTCGAAATTGATGTTTGGCTTGATTGATGCTCTCATCGTCTGGACCAGGTATCCAAATCCTTCCAATTGGCTCGCCATTTCTTGTTGATGCACTGGTCCAGGAGCTTCCATCCAGTTTGCGGCCATTTCAGTTCGAAAAGTGTTCGGGCGCCAATGTGGTGTTGCGTGGCCCCAGCTTGCCCGCAACAATAGTAGTGACTGCTATGAATTGAAAGTACACAAACTCTTAAGAAGGGTTTAACTCCCTTTTTATTCCACTTTAGAAGTTACAGATGCGTTCACTTGACGCTCACAAACTACGCCGACCCGGCGGTTAAATAAAAATAAGAAAGTACAACTAAAAATGAATAATAATAAGTCACTACCTACGAGGCTCTCTAAACGTGACTAACTTAACCGCGTTCTAAGATACAGCTGAGATTTCAGCAAACTTTCTGAATAAAAAGTTGAAAGATTCAACTAACTGCCGAAGCAAGCACACAGGCCGAAAAGCGCGGTTCTTCAATTTCTACCTAGCAACCTTCACGCTCGTGAATCAAGAAAGCACACCTACAAACTCGTTTCCCTTCTATTTAACTCAAAATACTTCTGCTGAAAATTTGAATACTTTGCGCGTTCTACTAAAATTTACATACTCTGGCATTGGCAATTCCAGGGAAAGTAAGGCTTGACAGGAAAGATAGCTTAAAATAAATGTTAGTTAAAATAAATATAAACCCTACAAAGAAACATAACAAAAAAAAAGGCTACTTAACGGAATATAACAAATTTGATAAACATCTGGTAATAAGTTCAGATCATACAAGCACATAAACGAACATAAAGAACTCATAAGAAAAAAAGGGTTATAAAAAGGGTTATAAAAAAACAAAATCAAGCACGTAAAGCAGATACATATATTCCAAACACTCTTGGTGAAATTAGTATATAGATGTATCCTTTCTATTTCTGTGTTTGATTCCTGCGTTTGAAATCTTTATAAGTTTTACTTTCAATTATTATCAATCAAATTTTCTTTATATTTATACGTGTATCATTTCCCTGAAAGTGGAACCTTTTTAAGCAGGAAAACTTCCATGCGCAGTGAAATTAGATTGACATCTACATCTCCTAAAATTCCCATTTTTTTTTTTTTTTTTTTTTTTTTTTTTTTTTTTTTTTGTTAATTTTTAAACAACATAGTTTTAACAACTTTTAAACAACACAGTTTTTGTTTCTTTCGGAGAGATCCCACAGATTTTCCCAGTCTTTAATAAGCTTGTCTTCTATTATAGTAACATGTCTTCTTTTCCGATTCTCGAATAGAAATCTTTTCTGTCCCAAACCCTACAGCGGCATCTTTTGCTAGAGCATCAGCTCTCTCATTCCCATATTGACCAGCCTGAGCTTTGATCAAATGTAAATTCAAAATATGCTTTCGTCGTAGTTCGAAATATATCTCTCGTAGTTCGTAATTCTTTCGTAGTTCTAAAAATATCGGCGCGTATTCGAGAGGTGCAGATTCGAGTCCCGGTGAGGGCATTGCTCATTTGTCTCTTCTCCTGCTTCAAAAATAACTAATGACTCTACAGTGGCACCGAACTAAAAAGGTGGTGGATATGGGTTCTTCAACACCAGGATTTGGCGATTGGATCTCGTAATCCATAGGCGCCCTTTAAAAGGGGGAGCATGTAAGGTATTTTCTCCCTCTTTTCTAAACATGCCTTCGTGACGTAAGGGTTAGCACACTCGGGGCGTATTCAAGAGGTCCAAATTCGAGTCCCGGCGAGCGCATTGCTTATTTGTCTCTTCTCCTGCTTCAAAAATACCTAAAAAAATCTACAGTGGCGCCCGATCTAAAAAGGTGGTGAATGCTGATTTTTCACTAGCATGAGTCTCCTAATCCTCAGTCACCCTTTAGAAGGGGGGGTATGTAAAGTATTTTCTCGCTCCTTTCTGCATGCCTTCGTAGTGTAACGATTAGCACACTCTGCGCGTATTCGACAGGTCCAGATTCGAGTCCCGCAGAGGGCCATTGCACATTTTTCGCGTCTCCCGCATCAAAATAATCTAATGGCTCTACAGCCATAATCATTAAGATTAAATTTTCAATAATCAGACTACAATTTAAGGGCCAAATGGGACAAAAGGGCCAAATGGACTAATGGTAGTATAAATTTAATTTTCTCTGCATAAATTTACCAGATCGAATCTTTTTCTTACAATTTATTTTAAAAGAAATATATTCTATAATTTTTAATTAATATAATTATTTTCAATATTGACATTATATGCATGCGCATTTTATCACAGCATTTAAACTTAAGAATAAACGAAAAAAAATGGAGGCTCACATCTCTTAATGTAAATACTAGAACGTAAAACGAGGAATCTCCAGTTACAGTCGTAACTGAAAATATAAATAGATCCTAATTTAAAAAGTATTAAAAGAAACCTTTCTTAAAACTTAAGTTTTCAGATTATATGTTCCTCCCAAAGGGTGTTTTATGTGTTACCTTTATTGATTAAATATCATGTTCTTCGCATTTAAACCATAAAATTAGATTCAACGGTAATATGGCAAAATAACTTTGAGACGAACATATTTTCAGAATTTCCGATACACAGTCTCGCGCGCTGGAGATAATTTTCCGTACAGTGTTACCACTTCTCGCTTTGAAATCCTTGAATTTATTACAAAATAGGAAACGTAATAACACAGATTCCAAATTAGGGCTTCCAGATGCCCATATTCGGTGGAAGATTACGTTATTCAAAATTCGATGGCTCTAGGTACCATTGTTTTATCACAATGCGAGAAACATACATACATTTATGCAGATTCTTCATTATTTAATTTCTTTAAATATAATGCAGGTCTGTAATATTTGGTGGCAACAATTTGAAAAGTAAAACGCCACAAAATGCCAGAACGAAATTAATAGCCATTCTGGGCTAATTAATAGCCTTTTGAACTAAAAATACGAGGCGCGAAATGAAATAATTTATACCCTATCGGCGTTGAAAATTACATTGTGAATCAGAATCAAATTTGAAGTAAATTTAATTAAAATTTTTACATTTCTAGTTTACTTTTTTTTTAATCACAGTTATATAAAGACAGCTTCCCCGCAAGACGGGTTTAGAAAATGGCAAAGAAAAGCGTGGTTGCCAGATTTGGCACGAAATCACCCATTCGGCGACAAAATTGTCGATATGCCATAGACGGAACGAAAGCATTCTAAAACGAATTCTTACCGGTTTTCCCGAGAATGTTCTCGAAGGCAGGTCAGTAGCTATAAATCGCCTGCCTATACGCGGAATAACAGTTTATCGTGAAGAGCGATTGACCGAGTCGGGAGCTGTACTTTAGTGCTTTGCCGTGAAGCTCTCTTCACAATTATAACCTGAAGGCTGTGTTGCTGATTGTTTCAGCGTGTTTCTCGTAGTTTTTTGACAGCTGGAAATGTGCCTTTGGACCTCTCCTGTGTAATACTGTGGAATAAATTGTTTTGATTCTTCATCAAGTGTTGCCACCAATTACTACAAATCCACGAACCCGTAGAACGCAACAGGAATTAGAGATTCCATTTAAATAAAAAATTTTTAGTCCAAAGGGACAATTTGCACTACAGGATTATTAACCCTTTGTTGCATCATGTTCACTCTAGTAGACAAAAGTTTAAATTTGTTTATTCTTCTGTAAATGCCTTAACAGATTCCATTCCTGTGTTTATTCATTTTATATTATTAGTACTTTAAACTGTCGATCATAGATGGTTGTATAGCATCATTAAGTAAAGCATTGCCCGTATTTGGAAAATGGCTGCTACTTCTGTTTCCAAGTTACTACAATTTCTCATAATAAACATTATATAATATTGCTTACATTTTCTTATGCTGCCATTTTTTATTCATAATTAGTAATTTTAGACATTTTATTTTAAATATCAGTTTGATAAAATTTGGAGTGGGTGGTAGATAAAGATCTACAGAAAAGAGTGAATTGAAACCCAAATGTACTGCTTATCAAGCCAAAACACCACCGGAAATGTTTATGTTTGACAAGGAATTTCTAGAACATTTGAATCCAATAGGTACAGGTTACAAAATCGTAGCAAAATGAATTCAATCACGATCGACGAAATGAAGATATTTTGTGGAATCTGTATGTCAGTTGTAGATTTACCATTTAGAAGATGGTAATGATCACTGCAAACAAGGCAGGAAAAATGATTTCAAATGCAATAGCCGTAAATCTTTGGGAAGAGATTTGTATGCATGTACGTATATGCATGCTGTCCACTGTACTGAACAAACTGTAGCCATTATTTAAAACGAAATTTGAATAAAATTCTTTTTTTATTATTATTATTATTACTGAGGTTATTTTAAGTAGAAAAAATACGAACATTTTCGTTTAACTTCTCTAGATTATTTGTATGCAACAAAGGGTTAATTTCATTTTGGCATTTTGCATCGAAACTTTAAAAGGTTGTGTCACTTTTAAAATCGTTGCCACCATATCTTATCGCCCTCTCTTATATTTAAAGAAATTAAAAAATGAAGAATCTGCATTAATGTATGTATATTTCTCGCATTATGATGAAACAACGGTACACAGAGCCATCAAAATGTGAATAACGTAATCTTCCATAGAATATGGGCATGTGGATGCCCTAATTTGAATTTGGAATTTGTTTTATGAGCGATTTCATATTTTGTAAATCTTATACGCGGGCCACCAGCGGCCGAGCTGTAAAGTCGCTGAACACTGGTAGTTCGGGCCGAGGTTCGAATCCCGCGAACGGGCTGGCTGCATGGGCGTTTTCGTGGTTTTCCCCATATGTAACGTGTATACGAGCCAGTTTCCCTTAGAAAGTCCTCCACGAAGGCATCCCTTCCCTTAGACAGATAGCCCTCGAGGCTTTGCCATAATCACACACACACACAGTAAATCTTTAACGAATTTTTGATTAACAAAATCAAGGATTTCAAAGAGAGCCATGGCAACGTTGGACAGAAAAACATTTTTATTTCCAGTGCGCAAGACTGTGTATCTGAAATTCTAAAGATAGGCTCAATTTAAAATTATTTTGCGATGTTGTTGTTGAACTGAATTTTGTGGTTCAAGTGCGAAGAACGTGCTATTTAATAAATAAAGGTTAACACACGAAATGTTAAAAAAAAAAAAAAAAAAAAAAGAAAAAAAGAAAAAAAGAAAAAAGAAAGTCCCTTTGGGCGTAATTTAAAATCTAAAACACTTCAGATTTTTAAAATTTTTTATTTAATTACTTCATGTTTTAAGTATTTAATGAATTTAAATTATGCCTGAGATAAGCGCACTTGCCTACGGTTCTGAAATTACATCATTAAGTGTTGTCATTCATCGAATCCGTTATCTTTCAAATAATGTCGCTCATCCACATAAATGGTTTGCGATTAAATCCGGTAATTTAGCAAATTGAATTTAATGATGAAGAGCAAACATAGATACAACCGCGTAATTGTGCATTTACGATGTATTTAAAAGCGATCATACGTTCAAATTCAAGAGATATTTTTAGATAATCATTTTAAGTACCGCTGACAGAATTTAAAGACATACCTTTTACGTTTTGTTATGAAGAAGTGGTTAGTGTATCTCCAAGAAATTAGAAAATATGTGGTTCGAATCATACTGAGGGCATTTATGGGTTTTCATTATTTTCTCTACGAAAACTACTGGCTTCTGAATTTTTGTTGTTGTTAATGCTCACTTGTCTGACCTTGAGTCAGCCCTAGCCAACGAAATTCGTCGACGCCTGCCCTTGACAACAGCTTTGAGCTTCTTTTACAGGTGACAGTGCGATTTAGTTATTCCAATGGAGAGCACCTTGGGCGGAGATGGGTCCAAGGGCTGGGCCATTCCTTAACGCCCGCGTACTTTCCTAAAATTGCCGCCCCCGAATTTTAAAAAAAATGCTCAAAGATTAATAAAATTTTTATTTCATACCCGCTAAGTCCTTGCATAAGACAAATTGTATAAAAAGTACTTACAATAAATTTAATGAATTTAAAATATTTAGACGTGGCATCGCGAGAGTCCGGCCGCCCGCGTACTTTTATGAGCTGCACCCCCGCTGGGAACGGCTCTGTCCGAGGGTCTCCCAACCCTCTTCCCGTACCAGCAACCTCTCGAAAGGACTTTCGGCTGCCCTCATATATAGGGTGCCCCTATGCCGCACGGACACTATACATTTACAAACACCAATGCTTTCTCCGAGGTTCGAGCCCGGGGCCTTCAGTATGGCAGTCACTGACGCTAAGGCATCCGAATTAAAATGTAGAAAAAAAGAATAATTATTACGATGTTGATTTGGCCAACTCGGTTACGTTATCCTTCTCATTCACCCTTTAAGAGTGGGAGGAATGTAAAGAAATAAAGGTAGAACGTTCCTTTTTTTTTTTTTTTTTTTCGCAGTGAACCTTCATAATAAAGCCTTAATATTAGCCAAGCTGAAGTCGGCCGAGTGCCCGCCACTGGAAAAAAACATATATTTCTGAAAGGTACCTTTTACGTAAGAAAAACGTAAATATAAATAAATTGGAGAACATGAAAAAAAAATTCTGATGTGTACACCACATGACTACCTTGTACGGAATATTAAATTATGCGCATTTTCTCTTGCATTTCATTTAAACTTATTGGATTGAATTAAATCTACTTCGTCGATATCGCATAAACCATAATAGAATAAATGCACTCTTTAAAATTCACTATATTTGTTTACCATAGCGACACTCTGGCCCTAGGTTCACTTAACAGCGTTATATTTCGTTCATCTCATATTATAACTCAGAATGCAAAAAATTTATATCATTTGAAGAATTATCTAATCGTTGCCACATGTTCGATTCTAATACTATAATAAATCTAGAACAGTGTATAAAAGAAATTAAGCAAACAAAGTAAAAAAGAAACAGTTTTTCACAGACGATTCAGTATTTCTCATTCAATTAATTCAGTTCTCACTTCGCGACAAGGCAAAAATACATAAAAACTCAAAATATCTATATTAAAAATTATGAAGTAAATCTTAAACACTTATTTCCTCGAAAAAATTCCAGAAAGGATTAAGCATCATTTAATCCGCAAAAATAAATGAAGGCGTTATATTTGTTGTTGCGAAGCTTATACTTTCTAGATTGGCAACAAGTCTACTATTCTGCTGTTTTAAATGTAAACAAACATGTTCGCCATGTTATTTAAAAATTATGATTAGCCGCACTTAAACAGCTTTCAAATTGTTGATAATTCTACAAATATTGCTTGCAGATTTCCTAAAGGAATAAAAGCCTTAACCGGAAGATAAGAACAACATAAATCAACCATTTTTAAAGCAAAACATGAACAATTTACAAACATCTAAGAGGCCCACCAGCGGCCGAGCGGTAAAGTCGCTGAACACTGGTAGTTCGATCCGACGTTCGAATCCCGTGAACGGGCTGGCTCCATGGGCGTTTTCGTTGTTTTCCCCATGTGTAACGTGTATACGAGCCAGTTTCCCTTAGAACGTCCTCCACGGAGGCATCCCTCCCCTTAGGCAGATAGCCTTCGAGGCTTTGCCATAATCACACACACACACACACAAATATATAAGAGTAAAGAAACTGAGATCACTGAGCCGGGTATCAGAGTGGATATATTATATATATAAATATATTTATATACGTTTGATGTGACTGATTACAACCAAAATACGAGATGCATATCTACATGTTATAGCAGTCCTATATACAAAATTTCAACGTTCTGAGGCTACTCGTTTTTGAGTTATGCGAGCTACGTACGTACGTACAGATGTCACGAAAAATTCTCTTCAGAATTCATTTTAAAGTAGTTTTATAATTTTTTTGGAGGAAAAGACTCTTTTATTCTGTCCTTACGTACAGATGTCACGCAAAAACATCGTTAAATTGCATTCGATAGCGGTCAAAATGGATATTTTCGTTGAAATATGCTGCCTGAAACTTTTCGCGATTACAATACTTCCTTTTTACTTCGTGCAAGGAAGTAAAAAACAAAGCATTCAGATTTTATATTACGCTCAAAGGGGCGATTTTTAACGTTTTGTGTGTTACCTTTACTTATAAAATATCATGTCCTTCGCACTTAAACCATAAAATTCAATTCAATGGCAATATCGCAAAATAATTTTAAAATGAGCGCAACTTTAGAATTTCCGTTACACAATCTCGCGTGCTGAAGATAATCTCTCCCCCCTCGTACAGTGTTGCCGTTGGTTGATTTGATATCGTTGAGTTTGTTAATCCGAAATTCTTTAAAGTTTGACAAAACATGAAATAGATGATAAAACAAATTTGAAATTTGGGCTTCCAGATGCCCAGATTCGAATGGAGGACTACGTTATTCAAAATTCGATGTCTCTAGGTACCGTTGGTTTTTCACAGAGCGAGAAACATTCATACATTTATGCAGATTTCTCATTATTTAATTTCTTTAAATATAATACAGGGCTCTAAAACTGGGTGGCAACAATTTGAAAAGTGAACTGACATTCATAGTGAACCGACGCAAAATGTCGAAATGAAATCAATAGCCCTTGTGGGAAAGTTGTCCACTTGGCTAAAAATGCGAACACAGAACTCCGATTTGCAGATGCATTAAATTCGCGTTTCTATCAAATAAAATTTATTTATTTACACGGCACTGAAATAAGTGCTTTCATCTTTTCTTTTCATCAAGTGTCGGTTTAATATAATTATGCCAAATTCCTTATTTTAAAGTTTGAAAATTTTACGAGATCTGTTAACGGAAACTTTGAAATCAGATCTCAACTAACTGAAATTCAAATTGTCCGTATCTATTTTAAAAAAACTACATTTTTATTAGAGTACAGCGCAATAATTTATTTATAATTTTCTTTCTCGATTAAAACTGACAAGATTGACTTATTTCATGGAAAGAATTATTTGCGAAACGTACTTTTATTCGGAATTTTTTTGAAGCCTGAAAATCTAAATTGATTTTTCAGGTGAATAAATTTACGATTAAATGTAATCTTTCGCATTTAAGGTTAAACTATGTAATGCGATAGAATAAGGAAAATTATTACGTGGTTGAAGAAAATTATTTCATTAAATTCTTAAAAAAGGATGCGCTTTTGATAGCAGCAAAGAAATAAAATTACTTTATCGTTTAATCTAAGCGTATCTAGAAAGATTTTGCGCCAGAAATCCAATCTAATTTTGCCTTTCAATTATATAGCTTCGTGTATTGCGTAGTTGATCAACTATTTCTGTCTGCAAAAATTATTCTGAAAAGAAGAGACTTTAACTAAATCGCATTATTACAAGTAAACAAAGAATAACTTTTAAAAAATTTGAAAAAAATGTGAAAGCTTTCAGATTTTACATTACGCCTAAAGGGCCTTTTTTTAACGTTTTGTGGATTACCTTTATTTATTAAATATCGCGCTGTTCGCACTGAAACCATAAAATCCAGTTCAACAGCAAAATCGCAAAATAATTTTAAAGTGAACCTATCTTTAGAATTTCCGATACACGGTCTCGCTCGCTGGAGATATATTTTTTTAATCTTATAGTGTTGCCATTGCTCACTTCGAAAACGTTGAGTTTGTTAATCAAAAATTCGTTAAAGTTTTACAAAATATGAAATGGATAATGAAAGAAATTCCAAATTTGGGCTTCCAAATGCCTATACTCGAGTGGATGACTACGTTATTCAAAATTGGATGTCTCTAGGTGCCTTTTTTATCACATTGCGAGAAACATACATACATTTATGCAGATTTTGCATTATTTTATTTCCTTTAAATATAATACAGGGCAATAATATTTGGCGGCAACAATTTGGAAAGTGATATGTTTATAGTGATTCATGGCAAAATGGCAAAACAAAATTTATAGCTCTTCTGGGATAACTTTTTTTGGGCACAAAAGAAAATATGCTCAAACTTCGGTATGTAATTTTTTCCCCTAGTCAACAGAGTTAGCATAGAAACTTTTGTATCCACTAAGTCAAATAAATCTATGAAAAATAAAATACACCATGACTATAAAGACAATTAAAAGCTATTTATAAAATAAAACTATTTTTATATACAAAGTGCATCATAAAAACTGACAGTAAATTGGAATTTAAATGTATTAAACTGAGAAATTTTGTCACGAAATTTAGGTATATGTAAATCATAGTATAGAATTATAGAAAAAAAAAAAAAAGTGTTTTTCCATTTCAAATAAATGCTCCCTCACATGCGATACTCCAACTGGCCAGCAGTACACTCTGAAGGCTTCTAGATGCCCATATTCGGGAGGAAATGTACGTTATTCAAAATTGGATGGCTCTAAGTACCTTTGTTTTATCACAGTGCGACAAACATATATACATTTATGCAGATTCTTCATTATTTAATTTCTTTAAATTTAATATATGGCGAAAATATTTGGTGGCAACAATTTGAAAATGATACAACCTTTTAAAGTTCAACGCAAAATGCCAAAACGAAATTAATAGTCCTTCTGGGCAAATTGCCCCTTTGGACTAAAAATTCATTTCTAATTCTGTTATCGCATATATTTTCTGTTAATTTGCAAATAAATATGTATATACAATGTTGAAGTGTTCTAATTAAGTAAAGAATTAATTATTCAAATAAAAAATTAATTTAGAATATGTATATATAAATATATATTATGATAAATAAAATGTGCAAATATTTTTTAAAATTATTGTCATATAGATATGAAACTTTGCATCCATGTGCATTTTACCAAAATTATATCAAATATATTTGAAAAAATTTTCTGGCTAATTGCAATTTATTTTTTAACATCTTTTTAATTTTTAAAATTTTGTCAGGCCACAATTCTCACAGTTGCATTTGCACAGTTTGTCATGCGACTTTTTAAATTTAAAATTTTGCTCCATGCGAATTTTTTTTCTACTTCTTGTTGTTTTTGCTTTATTAGTCCAAAGGTGCTTTGTCCCTGAAGGCTATTGTTTTCGTTTTGCGATTTTGCGTTGGTTCGCTTTTCAAACTGTTGCCACTAAATGTTAGTCCTGCATTATATTTCAAGAAATTAAATAATGAAGAATCTGCATAAATGTATGTCTGTTTCTCGCATTGTGATAAAACAACGGTACCTAGAGCCATCGAATTTCGAATGACGTCATCCTACTACGAACATGTGCATGTGGAAGCCCAAATTTGAAATTTGTAATTTGTTTTATGATCGATTACATATTTTGTAAATCTTTAACGAATTTTTGATTAACAAACTCAAGGATTTCAAAGCGAGCCATGGCAACAGAAAAAAAAAACATTTTTATCTCCAGGGCGTGAGACTGAGTATCGGAAATTCTAAAGATATGCTCAATTTAAAAGTTTTTGGGATATTGCTCTTGAACTGAATTTTATGGTTTATGTACGAAGAACGTAATATTTAATAAATAAAGGTAACAGACACAATGTTGAAAACGCCGCATTTGGACGTAATTTAAAACCTTTCAGGTTTTTATCCTCTTTTTATTATTGAAAATGCATTGTAAACACAGATTTGGTCTCAATTAATGAATTGCATAAAATGTTAAGTTTTAATTAATATTTCTTTTACATATACCTAAATTTTGTGACAAAATTTCCCAGTTTAATACATTTAATTGGAATTTTATTCCCTGTATGAATTTGAGTTCAAAGATGCATACCAAGTTTTGTTACATGTATAAACAGGAATCTAAATTGCAATAATTTTGGACATCAACTAAAGTGCATGGAGCATTTTGAAGATGTAAGAATCACGAAATTTTCATTATGATGTAGCGTCATTAGGATTTTGATGCAGGAGACATGAAATAAGTATAAAAGGGGCTATCACATCTAGCGCCCCGCATGGCTAGGCGGGACATTTCCGAGAAACGAGATTCTAATAGCACTGGTTTAAACGGGAGGCTTTCGAGAAATGTTCCATCTAGCCGATGAAGGGATGCCGGCTAGGAGGAACATTTTGGAAATTTTCCTAAAATGTTTCGTTTGCAGCTCTGTACCACTGATCGCTTTCGAATGCAGTTGAACAAATGTTTTACGTGACATCTGTACGTAAGGACAGAATAAAGGACTTCTCCCAAAACGAATTATGAAACTGAGTTAAAATGGATTCAAAAGAGATTTTTTTTCCGCCACGTCTGTACCTAAATCCTTATGTGTTCACATAGAGATCAGCCAATCAAGCGAAAGTTCTGCTTCTGAAGGATCACGGGTAATTTTCAATATGGGGATGGCTGCAACTGTGAGATCCTGAAAGGTAGAAATAGAAACCGATTTAATTGAAGAAATACGGAAAAAGACGTATTTATACATTGCCCTGTTTTGTTGTAGTATAACTGTCCAAGTCATTTTTAAAATGTTTATATGTTCATTAAATTTATAATCGTTGATATTTCAGAGTAGAAAGTATTTTATGACGTGCTATTTTCGATGATTTATTTACAAATTATTCGTCGCTAAAAGTTCGCCAATTTTGTTTTATTTCATGTGAAAAGAAATATTATTGTTATATAATAGAATTTTTTTTAATTAAATTTAAGGTAAATATTTTTTTTTTTAAATCTGTTTCTATAGGCGCGACTTTACTTTCCTGCTCATTACTTTTAGTATTTTTAAATTGAAACTGCATAATCAGTGACATACTGTTAACAACATAAAAGGTGCATAAAAAAGGATAACATAGCTTATGTAATAATACGAATACACATTGAATTTGTATGCCATTATTCTCATGTTATTAATGAAATACTTTTCAGATTATAAATACATTAAAAAATACTATATTTTTATTATAAATGGTATATATTGAAACCTTGGAAATTTATCGATTTATTATTATGAATGATGAAAAGCATTTGTATATGCATTCATTAATATAAATCTTATTCATTACATTAAAACTAATAAATATACATCAACAACTTCTAAACCATCGCATCTCTACCTCTTTCTCTATGTGTATGTATGATATGACTTATTAGATGTGTGTGTAGATATGTGAATACAAAAGTGAACATTGCCGAAAATTTTATTTGAAGTTACTTCTAATTCATATAACGATTATGTAATTGGCAGCAACAGTAGTCATCAGTTCTTTGCACATTATCATGGATATGGAATACACAGTGGAAAAATAATTGAAGTGCATTTTGTGCATTAGGCTAGTCATTAAAATTTACCCATTTACACACAACCTTTGCATTTGTAATTTACTTGAGAATTTAACCAAAAAAACTCAACAAGTAGTCTTTACGCAATATTTAACATTTTGGGGATGAAATACATATTTTTCACTCATCACAAAACATATATCAGTATATGACATTAGATATTGTGTACATAAAATTTGCTAAATAAATACATGGATATAAAAATATTGTTTACAATAATGACAAATCACTGAGTGTACGATGTACTAAAAGTATTTACAAAAATATATACAACAGATCATTACAAGAATCGGAGTAAAAAAATATACAATATAAAAGTAACAATTAATGTATAAGGTATTTCTCCCATCTTTATGGCATGCCTTCGTGGTGTGGTGGTCTGCACGCTGGGCGCATATTCCAGAGGTCCGCGTTTCGATTCCCGGCGAAGGCGCTTGCTTAATTTTTTCTCTTGCCTGCTTCCAAAAATACCTAATATCTCTACAAATGTAATAAACACTTGTCATTTTGCCAAGATATTGAGCCAACAGTGTTAAAATAATTACAAAGTATATTTTGCATATACACGGGATTTGAAAGCAAACGTCTCTTTCGCCAATCTGAGCGATAACTGATTCCTGTTTTGCTTTAAAGTCTGTTTACCAAGTGAAATGATGGTAACCCGGTTTAGTGGAACGGCTTTCTGAGAAAAGTTTCTCTCGATGGCGTGTTCCGGCTACCAATAGCGCATGTGATAGGCTTTTAATGCCCTTGCTGGGACTCGAATCTGGACCTCTCATTCGAGAGGTCCGAGCGTGCTACCGTTACACTACGAAGGTATGCAGAAAGAAGGGAGAAAATACCTTATATATTTCTTCTTTTAAAGGACGACTAAGGATTAGAGGACCCAATCGCCAAATCCTGATAGTGAAAAATCAGCATCCACCACCATCCCTGTTCGGGCGCCACTGTAGATTTATTAGTTTATTTTGAAGCAGAAAGAAACATGGAAAATGTGCAATGACCTCGCCGAGATGCGAACCTGAACCTCTCGAATACGCGCCGAGTGTGCAACAGTTATACCATGATGGCATGCAGAAAGGAGGGAGAAAATACCTTATAATTTCAGATAACCACTTCCAAAAGAAATATTGTTGATTCTTATAAAACAATTTCTACTTCAAGGCGAAATTAATTTTGTTGTAACTTTTAATTACGGGAACTTACGGTTTAATTCAATCTCCGAATAGAAACGTGAAAGCTAAGATTCCAGAACTAGCGTGCAGCTAACTTAACCTTCAATTACGGTAGAATCATCATATAAGATGCTTACAATCAACATCTAGTTTAATCAGAATTGTAAAAATGATCATTATCTTTTTCATCTTAAGTTTTAATCAGTAAATTAATGGATTAGCATAAACGAACATTTTTCTTCCTCAACATTTATTCTAGTTATGTGGCTAAGTGATTAATAGCTTCTCTGTTCGAAGATAGCTGTTTTGTTATTCACGATTGTATTTTACACATTCAACGAATCTCATTGTTCGGGTATTAGTTAATTGAATATCATAAGCTATTGTTGCCAGCTCATTTATTATTAGTTCTAAACGTAGACATACGAAAGAGGAATCTGCTGATGCTTAATTTTCCAACAAAAGATAAACAAAATCTGAAATGTTTCAGATTTTAAATTACGTCCAAAGGGGCGTTTTTTAACATTTTGTGTGTTACCTTTCTTTATTAAATATCATATTCCTCGCACTTAAACCATAAGATCCAGTGCAACAGCAATATCGCAAAATAGTTTTAAAACGAGCATATCTTTAGAATTTCGGATACAGAGACTCACGTGCTGGAGATAAAAATGTTTTTTCTGCACAACGTTGCCATTGCTCGCTTTGAAATCCTTGAGTTTGTTAATCAAAAATTCGTCAAAGTTTTAAAAAATAGGAAATCGATCATAAAACAAATTTCAAATTTCAAATTTGGGTCTTCCACATGCTCATATTCGTTGGAGGATTACGTTATTCAAAATTCGATGACTCTATGTACCGTTGTTTTATCACAATACGAGAAATATACATACATTTATGCAGATTTTTCATTATTTAACTTCTTCAAATATAATGCAGGACTCTAACATTTTGTGGCAACAGTTTGAAAAGTGAACCGACATTTATGAGTCCGACGCAAAATGCCAAAACGAAACTAATAGTCCTTCGGGATTCAAATCCCTTTGGACTAAAAATTGATTCCACGCTGCGTTTTATGACACTTAAATGTGATATATGCACACATATATATGGGTATTTTTACTTCCTTGTACGAAGTAAAGGAAGTATTGTAATCGCGAAAAATTTTGGATATCATATTTCATCGAAAATATTCATTTTGACCGCTATCGAATGCAATTGAACGAATGTTTTACGTGACATCTGTACGTAAGGACAGAATAAAGGACTTTTTTCCCCAAAACGAATTACGAAACTGATTTAAAATGGATTCAGAAGAGATTTTTTTTCGCGACCTCTGTACCTACGTCCTTATGTATCTCGCATACATCAAAAACGAGTACCCTCAGATCGTTGAAACATTATCAAATATTATCGCTTGTATTATATTTGAAGAAATTAAATAATGAAGAATCTGCATAAGCGTATCTGTGTTTCTCGCATTGTGATAATACAGCGGTACCTACAGCCTTCAAAATTTGAATAACGGAATCCTCCAGCGAATATGGGTATCTGAAAACCCTAATTTGGAATTTGTTTCATTATCTATTTGGTATTTTGTCAGACTGTAGAGACATTAGGTATTTTTTAAAGCAAGAGAGATGAAAAATTAACAAAGCTTTCGCCGGGAATCGAACCGCGGACCTCTGGAATACCGGCCCAGTGTGCAGACCACCACACCACGAAGGCACGCTAAGAAGGGGGAGATATACCTTATATACTCCTCCTTTTAAATTGTGGTTTTTAGGGGACCCAATCGCCAAATCCTGGGTGTGGAGAATCATCATCCAACACACTTTTAGTTCGAGCTCCACTGTAGAGATATTAGGATATTTTTGGAAGCAAGCAAGATGAAAAATGAGTAAACGCCTTCGCCGGGAATCGAACCAAGGACCTCTGAAATACCGGCCCGGCGTGCAGAGCACTACACCCCGAAGGGACGCTAGAAAAGAGGGAGAAATATCTTACATACTCCCTCTTTTAAAGGGCGACTGGGGTTTTGAGAGGACCCAATCGCCAAATCCTGGGTGTGGAGAATCATCATCCAACACTCTTTTTAGTTCGGGTACCACTGGAGTCATTAGTATTTTTCGAAGCATGAAGGATGAAAAATGAGGAACGCCTTCGCCTATAATGGAACCACTGAGCTCTGGAATAAGCGTCCAGCGTGCAGACCACCACACCACGAAGGCATGCCAAGAAGGCGGGAGAAATACCTTATAAGACATTAAAAACTCTGTTATTATAACGTATTCTTCTAAGACTTTAAATACCTTATAAGACTTTAAATACCTTATAAGACATTAAAGACCTTATAAGACATTATAAAATACCTTATAAGACATTAAAGACCTTAGAAGACATTATAAAATACCTTATAAGACATTAAAGACATTGTTCTTATAAGGTATAAGGTTTTTTTATTAACAACGTCAACGATTATACGCCGGAATATACGGTATTTTGTCTCTTTTTTTTTTTTTTTTTTTTTTGTTTTGTTTGTTTGTTTCATTTCAGAGTGCACTTACAAGCGAGGTGGCGCCGGAGGCCTTATAAGCGCCGTGGACGTGAGCAAATCCATCTTGAACTATTCCCTCACTTGGAAAGTACCTCTGGATTGCACTTGGGTCATCCAGGTCGAACCTGGCTGGAAGGTAAGTTCGCATGTGTACCTTCTCTTAGGTTAAATGTAATTCTCTGTATCGCTAAGCCGAACTTGGGTCTGCATCGAAAACAAAAGTCAAACGTGTTTTCTATACAAGCAGTATATCCCATGGTAACAATATTAATTGCATTTTACAAATCTACTATCGGGAAGTACCCGACACCAGTTCGGTTACTGGACGGAACTTGAGCTTTTACGACCATTGGATTAGAAAGACGAAAATCTTTCAAAACTGCGTGGTAATGTTGCTGATATAATGAGAAAATTAATTTTATTTCTCTATCGCAGCGGTTCTCCACCTTTTGACTAACGCGTAACATCTAAACAAAAACTGAAAACCTTTAATACCACCACTTACTACTACTGATAAACCAAGTATGCACTATCTTGTTAATTTGATATATAGTACATAATCTAATGCGTAAGCTACAAAACATTGAGAGTAATGCATCTAGCAACAGAAAGGACGATATCGCTGTAACTCTTCTCTAATAATAATGCAAACAAACACAATTCATGGTCAGACCTTTTTCAGTCCGATGCGATATAGAACCCACATAAAACATTTCCATAGGCGGGGTTCTCAACAGGTGGTACGCAAAGTATTTTTAACTATTAAATTCAAAAATTAAAACCCCAACATCCTTATTGAGTTTTTTTTCTCTAACATTCGTAAATTTATGCGATCTGAGTTTTGTTCAAGAGTGGTGGTAAGCGATAAGCGACAGAGGACGTGGGCACTGCCCCTTTACCATTTGGGTTAATCAGTACAGCACCACGTCCACCTTTATCTTACATTTCATATTACATTATATATTACGATACATGATTTACACATTGCATTACATACTACATATCAAATTAATACCTTGCCCTAACATTACATTAACTTCACATCAACTTATTACATTAAAATTCTTTCCTAATAAACCCTATATTGGTACATTATAAACATGTTATTTTGCACAGGACAGGATACCCATTATATTGTACACGGGGAAATTAATGATACATAGGAACATTATACGCAATAGAGGGTTATAAGCACGATATGGGTTAAATTATTCACAGGAAAATTAGTTATACACAGGTATTGCATTATACAGGATAAATTATACACATGATAAGCATTATACACTGGATGTATATTGAATTATCGTCAGCACCATGCCAATTGTACCCGTTACTCGATACGCTGCCTACATCATTGTGCATAATACTATTATACAGTTTGCATTCACATTGTTTCGGTTGGGCTTTGCATTGTGTGTCATGTTGCTAATTAATCAGTACATACTACATTACATATTATATTATATATTAAGATACATATGACACTATTACGATTACATTACATATTACATTAGATATTATGATACATATCACACTATTATGATTACATTACATATTACATTATATATTACGATACTTGGCTTACGCATTAGATTATGTACTACATATCAAATTAACAAGATAGTGCATACTTGGTTTATCAGTAGTAGTACTTTGTAGTGGTGGTATTAAAGGTTTTCAGTTTTTGTTTAGATGTTACGCGTTAGTCAAAAGGTGGAGAACCGCTGCGATAGAGAAATAAAACTAATTTTCTCATTATATCAGCAACATTACCACGCAGTTTTGAAAGATTTTCGTCTTTCTAATCCAATGGTCGTAAAAGCTCAAGTTCCGTCCAATATTTCCCCTATATTCAATTTTAGTGTCGATTAAGTGTGGCAAAACATTAATCATAATGGATCAGAAATCAATAACCGAAAAACACAAACAAACACCCAAACATTCTTCCTTATATACAGAGATTTTGTAAAACTTACAAATTTTTGATTAACAAACTCTGCGATCTGAAAAGAAGTAGTAGCAACACTTTTCGAAATCAAGCTTTTTTATCTCCAACGATCGAGAATGTTGCCAATCAGAAAAATGAAGTCGAAAATTAATGTTTTCGGCATTTTTAATTAATATCTCGGCTGGTTAAAGTCGTACGCAGTCAAAATGGCTACCCAAGAATTTTTCCAATCGGAAATAATGTATTTAATGTTTGGCAATGCTATTGTTATATCATCGTAAAACTTCGAAATTTTTTTAACAAACTGTAGGATTAGAAAGTGAGGTTCTCTTATGTTAAAGAGACATATGACAAACAATTTTGAAATTTTGAACTAAAAAATAAAGTAAACAAAGACGATTTTAAAAATATATAATTTATGCAGGTTTCGAAAATTTAAAAAGACCGAATCTTTCATTACAAAATGCAAACAAGTCCACCAGTGGTTACAGCCGAAAACATCGCGGCAGAAACACCGCGGACAAAAACGTCGCGGAGAAAACAACGTAAGGCGAAAACGTCGTGATACAAAACATCGTGGAAGAAAACATCGCAAAGAGAAAACATCGCGGTCCTAAAACATCGTGGTACAAAACATCTTCGTCGAAAATAAAACGGTTCAAAAACTTCGCAATTTAAAAACATCGTCGTCGAAAATATCGTGGTAAAAAATAAAGTATCTACAAATCATTGCATGAGAATAACATCGCAGATATGCTTTGATAACTGTAAATGTATATTCCCATAATGATTTGTGAGCGCAAGATGGAAAGAAGGATAATTTTTACTTTCACATATTTTTATTAACTAATAAATTTTTTCTGAAAAAGTAAGAAGGAAACTGAAGCATAGCAGATTAATGCAATTAATAGAATTTGAAACCGACATAGTTAACTAACAAAGGCCATTAATAAATCATTTTTTATAAAGATTTTACTGGTAATTTTTCATGAAAAGTATAAGCTATAAGTTGCATTTAATTTTCTATGCTTAAGTTTCCTTCTTACTTTTTCAGCAAAAATTTATTAGTTAATAAAAAATGTGAAAGTAAAAATTATCCTTCTTTACATCTTGCGCTCACAAATCGTTATGGGAATATTCATTTACAGTTATTAAAGCATGTTTGCGAAACGCATGTATGAAAAAAGCATGTCTGCAATATTATCGTCATGCGATGATTTGTAGATACTTTTTTTTTACCACGATATTTTCGACGACGATGTTTTTAAACTGCCAAGTTTTTTAACCGCTTTATTTTCCACGACGATGTTTTGTACCACGATGTTTTAGGACTGCGATGTTTTCTCCCACGATGTTTTGTAGCACGACGTTTTCGCCTTGCGTTGTTTTCTCCGCGACGTTTTCGTCCGCGATGTTATCGGCGGACACCCCACCAGTTTAGAAAACAATAAAACCATATCAGCTGGTAAAAAGTATGTCCATAAACATTCTTTGCCAGAACCTGTTTTATCAGCTGTTAAAAGTGTGTTTTTAAATCTCTGGCGAAAAACTATTGTCAAATTGCATTCATGAAAGAACTCAAAACCCGAACGAATTGCATCTGGACACGAAAATGTTTTTGTGAGTTGCATCCCATTAAAATTAGGTTTGTTAGATGTGATAATATGTTATAATGATGGTGTACAAAGCCGCAGTAAAGTAATGAAATTATTAGGAATAAAAGTAGGATTTTATATAGTAAAGTCTTTCCGAAAAATAGATTGTAAAAAAAATTCGTCACGCCTATCTCGCTTACCAAAAGCTTTATAAAAATGGCCAGAAAGAAATATAAATTAATAAAACAAGAATAATGTGATTTAGAAATGTCAATTCAAACGATTATTCTGCAGGAGAATATTAAAATGATTTTTTTACAAATAATTAGTGTTTAAATGTTTTTCAGTTTTACTCAAAATGGTTTCTCAGTTTTTTTTTTTTTTTTTTAATAGCTTTTCAAATCATTGCCACCAAATACTAGCGCCCTGTATTATATTTGAAAAAAATTAAATAACGAATCTGCATAAATACATGTATGTTTATCGCATTGTGATAAAACAACGGTACCTAGAGCCATCAAATTTTGAATGACGTAATCCTACTGCGAATATGGTCATCTGAAAGCCCAAATTTGAAATTGGGAATTTGTTTTATGATCGATTTCATATTTTCTAAAACTTTTGCAGCATTTTGCTTTGGAAAAAAAAAAAAAAAAAAAAACTTTATCTTCAGCGCGCGGAACTGTGTGTCGGAAATTCTAAAGATAGGCTCATTTTAAAATTATTTTGCGACATTGCTGTTGAAATGAATTTTATGGTTTAAGTGCAAAGAACATGATATTTAATAAATAAAGGTAACACACAAAATGTTAAAAAAAAGGTCTCTTTGGACGTAATTTAAAATCTAAACCCTTTCAGATTTTTTTTTTTTTTTTTTTTTTTTTTTTTCTACTTTCGGTACATCTTTTTTGGAAACTTATTCAACCTGGAAGGTGTAAATTTTCTACAGTTACTTATCTTAACTATTTCTTTGAAACTATGCAGCAGGATATAAAATTTACGATCATTAGTTTTGTATATATTAAAAATTTAATACTACTTTTTCTATGGTTTTCAAAAAAATTTACTAATTTATTTTTAATGTTTTTCTTTATAAATAAAATGTAAAATACTGCTTATTATTCTTAAATGATCTGTTTTCAACCATAATGCAATCTTTGAAGAAGTTTGGTGCAATATTTTTTAAGAAAAGTGTACAAAAGTAGCACGCTGTCACAAAATATTCGTCAAAGCTAAGAGAATTTAAATAAATGGTTTTTAAAAACATTGGGCTTTTCATGTGTTTGGCTATTTCACATCGTTCTTACTTTCAAATTTATTTATTTCACATCGTTCTTACTTTCAAATAATTTTAGCAAAATGCGTAATCCATATTTTCGTTATTATCGCTTTCAACAAATATGCCAAATTTCAAAATGTGCCAATATATAAATTCACGTATAGCTTCGGAAATTTTGAATAAAAAGCTCTAATTTTTTGCGGGTATGCTTAAAAATACATCTACTTTAAGATGATTATAAAAATTTTATAGGTTATAATTCAAAATGTTTTCGAAAAATTTAGAAAAATTATTTAAAAATACAAATTTTAAAAATAAATCTTAAAAAATGGGTGAATTTTATTTGGAATGAACCTAAATTTTGAGCTGTGTAAGGAGAAATTAAATAAGTTTAATAAAAAAAAGAGATATTAACTAATATATACCAAATTCAATTAAATTCTTAACAAATACGTATAAAAGTAAAGAAAATTTAAATTCTAAAAAAAGGAAAAAAGCCAAAAAACTACTCTACGGTCATTCACATATGCATTTTTTAAAAAAATTTTTAATTTAATTTTAATTTATTAAATTAGTAGATTTATTTTCATGGATAGATTTTGCACTTGATTTGCTTATGCTTCTGAATTTAAATGATATTGTAGATTAGTTCGAGAATTAAATCTTTTACATGTTTGCACATTTTTTTAAATTATTTTAAATTATTTTGGCTTTTTTCCTTTTTTTAGAATTTACATTTTTTTTACTTTTATACGTATTTGTTAAGAATTTAAATTTGTTTAAATCCAAATTCAATTAACATTGACGAGCTAAAATTTTTAGAGCTAATTTTTTGTCGAAGTTTGAGTCGCAGAGTCGAAATATGGAAGAAAAGCGGCATGTCCTTTCAGAAAAAGGCCGATTTTGTGTCAAAATACCTTTGTTAGAATGATGCTATATAAAAATCGAATATATATCCTAAGTCGCGCTTTCGAGACATGAAAAACGCAAGTTGAACTTCGTCAATTGGCCCAGTAGAATATAGAACGGAACATATAGAACTGTCTCTTTTTTTCGCAGCGCCTAGAAATAGTCGACCGAACGGGAAAGACATACATTACGCAATGGATACCTGCACATGTTGGAATCGATGGGAACGAGGCACCCGATGAACTGGCTACAACTCAATCCCCGTTACTCTTGAAGATGCTAATGCGATTGCCAAATATAGACTCAAAGAGAAATTATTAAGAAAGACCATCGACCATCAGATATGTGAGATTGATGCAAATAGAAAAATTACAAAGACCATTATTAGAATGAGAACCTGTCATTTTAGAGGAATGAAAATTAATGAAGATGGTACCAGATCATATGGAACTTGTAGAAACTGCTTCGAAACAGGACTTTCTCCAGAATACATCTTCAAGTATGTGGCAATACTTGCAGCTCTCGCAAAGCTTGGGGGAATTTCCTTTCGAGGCAGAAGAGCTGTATAGTGAAAAGATTGTCGAACTGGCAAAAACAGTGATTTTCACGCATGGATGCATTTGACTTCTGAAACTACATTTGACTTGATTTGACCATGTAATTACTGTTAATCTGTATATGTAAAGAAGAAAGAATGTGCGTTTGTTCGCTAATAACTCAGTCACAACAATAGCTATCGTCATCAAACTTTCTACAATTCTTTTCTGGGTCCTGGAAAAGGTCAATGTCCACTTTTTTGAAAAAAAAAAAAAAAAAAGAGAGAGAGAGAGAGAGAAAGAAAAAAAAGAAAAGAAAAGAAAGAAAGAAAAAGTAGCTAAAATTAACGATATTAATTAAAAACTCGGAAAACGATCATTTTCGCCCTTATCTTTCCGAGTGGCAAGTCTCGCAAGCTGGGGATGAAAATTTACCTTGATGATCAAGAATTAAGCAAAGTTGTTCCTACTGCTCGCTTTCAAATCCTGGAGTTTGTTAATAAAAAATTTCCAAGTTTTATGATGAAATAAAAATAGCCTTCCCATACATTAAATGCATTATTCCCGATTCCAAAAATTCCCGGGAAGCCATTTCGACTGCTTGCATCTTCATAAGACTTTTAATCAGCGGAAACACTAGTTATAAACTCTGAAAGCACTCATTTTTCCGAGTGGCAACAGTCTCACCCGTTGGAGATAAAAATGCTTTATTTCTACTGCTCGCTTTCCAATCGTAGAGTTTGTTAATCAAAAATTTGTAAGTTTTACAAAATCTATACATATAAAGCAGAATGTCTGTTTGTGTGTTTGTTCGCGTTATTGATTTCTGATGTATTATGATCCATTTCTTTTGCCACATTTAATCGGCTAAAATTGAATATAGATGGAATATTGGATAGAACTTGAACTTGTACGACCATTTGATTACGAAAACGAAAATCATTAAAAACTACGTGGCATTGTTGCCGATATAATGAAAGAGAATTAGTTTATTTTTCTATGGAAATTTTTTCTGTGGGTTCCATATAGCATCGGATTGAAAAATGTCTGACCATGAATCATAGATTTTGGATCGTCAATTAGAGAAGGATTACAGCGGTATCGTTCTTCTCTGTTATTAGATACTTTACGCTCAATCTAACTTAACTGGTATCGGATACTTCCGCTAGTGTTAAATCTTAATAATATAAGGATATTTAAAACACTTTAGGGCGATACTGCGAACAATTTCTTTGCAAAATGAATGATCAAGAATTAAGCAAAGTTTTTAACTTAATTTTAGTTATCATAATACACGCAGGCCCACCAGCGGCCGAGCGGTAAAGACGCTGAACACTGGTAGTTCGGTCTGAGGTTCGAATCCCGCGAACGGGCTGGCTGCATGGGCGTTTTCGTGGTTTTCCCCATGTGTAACGTGTATACGAGCCAGTTTCTCTTAGAAAGTCCTCCACGAAAGGCATCCCTCCCTTTAGGCAGATAGCCCTCGTGTGCTTTGCCATAATTAAATACACCACACCATAATACACGCATTTTGATGCAACGCACTTTTTAGAATAAACGGTATTTTGCAGTTTTTTTTTTAATTTATTTATTTAATTAATTTTTTTATTTTTTATTTTATTTTATTTTATTTTATTTTTTTCCCTTTGCTGAGCGCTAAACTAACATGCTGTTTCCAACGTAAACAACTAAAATAAATAGCATAAAATTACCACGAACTGAAAGATTCTCTCTTTTCTTTCAAATCATCTACATGCAAAACCTTAAATCTAAAAATTCCGAATACCTAATTCAAAAAAAAAAAAGATAAATAAACTGAAAGTTTCGCTTTCCAGCGACTTTATTCATACCGCTGTGAGCCGGAACAATTTATTCCAGTCTATGTTTCATCACCTTTTACTTCGTGTTAAAAACCTATACTTGTGCGCTTTCCGTGCGGCCAAGTTAGATGTGATTTTATAGCGTCTTTAGAAGCCACATTCTTTCGCGGCGTCGAAAAAGGCATTACCATCTGAATGAACTCGCTACCATTTTTACTTCATTGTCATTCAACGCAGGGGGAATTTCTCTTCTGTAGGCGACGATTCCCCTTTTTCCTTCCTTTCGAGTCCTTCCCCCCCCCCTCTGCTGTCCTTATCGTTTGTTTATTTCTTTTTCGAAGTCCCGAAAGAGCGAATGTGTGGTGGTATTCGAAGGAGAATATTTGTGGCGACGAAAAGATCGTTTCTTTTAAAATAAGTTCCTTTTACTACATACCGTTTTATTTAATTCGAAGATTTCCTAAATTTTTACGTATTGGTTCGATGTGCGGGAACAGAAGTTGAATACTCCAAGGGAAGATAATTACGTAGAATGGTAAAGCTTCTGAAGGTTGCCCCCTACCCTGTAGCAGTGGCTTGATGTTTCACTTTGGATTTGTTTAAAATTATAGATTAAATATTTATTCTCAAGTGAGATCAAATTTCGTCAGCAATTATTGAATTTGAAATATTGATAACTTAACTGTATTCATTAAATGATTGAAATAAAATCGGGAAATGTATTTTCAGTGTCATTTTTAATTTACCTTTCTTCTTATTGTTATGAATTTGCCATTAATTGATTCCAAATGGTTTTTAGGAAATGATCTTAACTTTTTTAATTTTTGCCCAAAGGACCATTAGAACGAAAGGGCAATTACTCTCAAAACAGGCTTTTGCGTCGTTTCACTTTTCAAACTGTTGCCACTAAATATTAAAGAAACTAAATAATGAAGAATCTGCATAAATGTATTGTTTCGTGCGTACGGGTTCGCTATGAAATGAATGCACAAGTCCAATGAAAAATGAACAAAAATTTATTATTATCACAACAAATATGCTTAAATTTCCTAAAATATTTGTGCAGCATTACAATATCTCACAGTAGTTATCTTTTAACTACTCAAACGTTCAAGAGAACTTAATTCAAAACAGCTAAAGAAAGCTAATCCGCGAATTCGCTACAGTCAACAAGAGCAGTTTTCTAAACAACAACAAACTAAGTAACTAACACGAACTGAGAGGTTTTCTTCCTTTTATAAGATTTTAAAATTGCGCGCGAGTATTTTCTAGTACTTTCTCGAAATCAAAAAGAGATATTTACTAAATGTTACATGCACGCGCTCTTGTATTTTCAATTTTTCGGCTTAGCTTTCTTTTAATATTCGTCACGCGCTGCACTGCGCGGGAAATAAAACCATTTAATTTACAATTCAACTAACATAAGCTATTTAAATACCAAATCCATAACACAGCCCCCTTCCGAAGGACTGCACATCCCGGGCAGCACAATCCCTGGACAGGAAGCCAAACTTACAACTGTGGCATAAATGCAATAATAAGCATTACATTACAATAATAAACAACATGAACAATAAATGCAGTAAATAAAACAAATCAAATGCTATCAAATACAAATCAAATCAAATACTAAATACACATTTAGAAACAAAAAGGGCCATGGTCTTACACTATTTACAATTATTTACACTACGTACTATGGCCATAGTAATTAGCTAACCTGTTTTAATGAAAGATTTTAGGTGTAGAGTTCCGACGAATCCGAACCACGACGTCATTCAGCCTGTTTAAGGTATACCACAACTGTTTGTAATCAATCATTCATTTTCAATAATGTACTCGCGTATTTGAATTAGTGTTGTCTTAAGGGTTCTCTAGATCATGGTGGACGTGGTGCTATACTAATTAACCATATGGTAGAGGCATAGTGCCCACGTCCCACGTCCCCCGTTTCTTATCCTTATCCTTAGGACTGCGTGGAGACCATCCCAAGGTGACTGTAATTTAGGCCTGACTCCTTTTAGTGGAATCGGGTTCTGCAACCACACCTTGTCTCCTTTGTTGAATCTATGTCCAGCAGCTCTCGTGTTGTATCTGGTCTTCACTTTCTCCGTCGCCAAGTTGACTCGCTTTCGTGCAGAACGGTGCATCACCTCAAACCGGGCCTGGACATCTTGGATGTATTTCTCAGGCGATGAAGGCGCATCCGTAGGGCGACCAAACAGGCGGTCACAAGGCTGACGAAGGTCTCGACCGAAGAGCATCTGAGATGGAGAATAGCTGGTAGTCTTGCGTTTCTTTTCGACCCTAGTATGATTTGGGTAGCTTCCCGAACTGGGTCTTTCGAACAAGGCGTCAACATTTCCAGGCGAGGATCCCTTCTGAGGGTGGATAGTCATGTCTTCAGATGCTGAAAGCAGTTTGTTGTTTTCGAAGTCTAAGGAAAAATTGCATTTCCTTAAAAAGTCCAGTCCGAGTATGCATGGATCTGTAATATTCGCCACATATGCCGTATGATGGTAGGCGGCACTTCCAAACGTGATGTTCACGTTTAACTTCCCAGCTATCTCGATCTTGTCACCAGACGCAGTCCCAAGGGTAACACAGGATGGCGTCCAAATAAGTTTATCTTTAAACTGTTCAGCTAAATAATCTTTCCTAATGATGGTAACATTAGCTCCTGTGTCAATGATCATATTGCAAGGAATTCCATCGATATGCCCATTGATGGACAGTCCGTTACTGTTGCCACTCACTCTACAAATCTTGACCCCCATAACACAAGACATCCTCAGGCTATCCTATTTAAGTCGCAATCTCCCGGGAAGCAGTTAGGCTATCCTGAGGATGTTGATTCTCAGATATCCTGAGGACTTCTTAAGTCAACATCCTGAGGATATCCTATTCAAGTCTCTATGTCCCGGGATATATGAAGATCTCCTCAGGATGTTGATTTTCAGATATCCTGAGGACTTCGTAAATCAACATCTTATGGATGTCCTGTTCAAGTCGTAATGTCCTGGAATATATGAAGGTCTCCTGAGGATGTTGTTTCTCAGATATCTTCAGTACTTACTTTTTATGGAAACTCATATCTGAAAATATTAAAGTAACCTTGTACCACACGCAAGTCATGTTATAAGAATCGAAATCTTACTCTGTGGATTACCTATTCTGCATATGAAAATTTAATTGTTATGCTTACACTGGATTTCGTCTTGTATATGTTGGCTGTAAATATTAAGTAATAATATTTTAAAATTTTTGTTGTTGTTTCACAGTGCCTATTGATCAGAGAACTTTCTTACAAGTTATAGGCACGTGTTTTCATTCGTTTTTGAGTTTCATATTGAAAGTGTGTTTACGATTAAATTCTAATTGCTACATAATATATTTTGTAAACATTATTTTAGATACTTTTCTAATATCTTTGAACACAAATATTATGTACGTTACAAGTTAACTCAGAAAATCTTTTACGAAGACATTTATCCTATGAACAGATGGGCATGATGTGCATCCATGCCTTATATGGCATTCGAACTTGAGCCCTTCTGTACGGCAATCGGTCAATATAATCACTTACCCGTCTCTGAGGCACTAATCAGAAATATCAAGTTATAAAAGTATTCTATTAAATTCATCGATAGTTCTTAGCATAGAAATAACTATACTTTGAAACTGCAAAAGAAAAAAAATACTTTTTGATCTGTTACACTATTATATTAGTAATGAATGATGTTTAGAGCTGTGCAGTAATAAGTAACAATATATTTTTTTTTAACAAACGAAATTTTAGTTTACAGACGCAGTTAAAATCTAGTCTGTACGAGGTTTAACTTGCTTTAATTTGAATTTATAAACAGAAGAATAATTTTATTGGGCTAAAAAATTCATTGCAGTTTCTTCGTTCATTTTCTGGTAAGTTCTTTAATAATGAGAATTAGTTTTTCAAAGCGACTGAGGTAAGAAGTAACTTATATTTTACCTCTCTGTAATAGGAAAATAAGGTTTGAGAATGGGAAGAACTAACATTAAGTTCTTACTCTCCTCAAACCTCACTTTGCTACCTCTTTAACCATACAAATATTCGGTCTTTGCTAAACAAAGCGCGAAAAAAATATATCCAGCGCTCTGCAGTCATACGTTATGCTGACAATGCTACATGACTCCCCATAATTTAACAATAATTGCTGCTTTATTAATTTATTTGTAACATCCAGAAAATGCAGTAAACACGTTTCTTCAAGGTATATAACACAAAGTTAAATGTTGTTATGAAAACTCAAAATTAGATAACGGATTAAATAGATGTTCAAACTTTAAATTAAAATGATTTAATTTTTAAATTAAACGCGTTCTTTAAACTCAGCAGTTTTATTACTTTATTTTATACTATAAATAACAATTGAAGTTGAAAATCTTAAAGTTTTGATCATCATTATCATTGGTCGTAAAACTGCTTCTCAAATTTTCTTTGCTTCTGAGAAACCGAGCTCCGCTCAGAATGTAACACCTCTGAGCACTTTTTCTGTAGCCGATGCCCCAAGAAGATTTCTCTTTTGTTAACGTGGCAGATTTATGTGTTAGACCTTCTCTTCTTTTGTATTCCCCTACAAGGGAAACATCCCTTCACCTCCCTTCACAACAAAGTCGCAAAACGCCCCCAACGGTTTTAATTGCTCCGTAATAGTGATATCCTTGAAGAACCCCACAAAGTGGAAAAGCACACGTACTTACTTTCTGATTTCCAGAATTCAGCTATTCTGCTAAACGTTAATAGCCATTGTTCCAAATTCTCTTTCAGTTACGAACTGACTTGCTGACGCTTGCAAGCGTTACATTGACAGAGTGTGAAAAGTAAGTTTCTAAATGTTTCCTTTATTCTACAAAAATGATCAGAACTAAAAAAAAATTATCTCAGATATCTAAAAGACGGATTTACAGCAGAATAAATCAACGTATATTATCGGATTCGTCAGAAGATGAAGTAGTATTTAATTATGAAAAAGGACTGTGTCGAATTTTCGCGCTAGCAAATATTCTTTAAGTTCCATTTCAAACTGTGATTCGAAATATGAACTTTTATGTCTCAAGAAGAACTGACTGATGACGATTACCAAAACGATTATCCCATTTTAAGGAATATTCCAAATATAGGACTAATAAATATTCCGTTAGACTTTATGTCCCTTGTGTGCTTAGGAGTAGTACAAAAAATGATTACTATTAGGATAGGCGGAGGCACCTTTACAAGCACGATTACCACATAAAAATGTTGAACAATTTTTTTTTTTTTTTTTTTTAAAAATGACCAGTTTTTAAAGCCTTATGTACCAATTGAATTTGCAAAAAAACCAAGGAACCAACTCTAAAAGAATTGAAACACTGGAAAGCTACAGAATACCGTCAATTTTTACTGTACACTAGCCCACTTATTTTTTTTTTTTTTTATTTTTTTTTTTAATTTAACAAAAAGCTACATGATCATTTTTTACTTCTTCATATTTCGATTAGACTCTTATGTAAAATACAGAATCAGACGGCAATTGATGAATACGCACAGTCTCTATTAAAACTCTTCGTAGTAAATTTTGGGCTTTATTATGAAAAATAGTATATTGCTCATAATGTTCACGGCCTATTGCATATTTGCGAAGATGTAAAAATGTTTGGGCCGTTAGATAATTACAGTGCATTTAAATTTGAAAGCTATATATCTTCTATAAAAAAATTGATTAGAAAATCTTCCGCTCCATTACAGCAAATAGCAAGACGAACTCATGAACTGTTTAATCATATTGTAGCCATGAATAATGATTCAATCAACATAACCGACTTAAGTTCAGAATTTCAAAATTTACACACATCTGGTCCACTACTTAAAGGTTATTAAATGCTTAATTTTATTATTGAATTTTGAATACAATTTAACTGAAGTCAGAACTGAATTTGTAGAATAATTTAATTATGAATATATCGAAGAATTCAGTTTTGGGCTATTGAATGGTTAAAAATGATCGAAAGATTTTTAATACTTTAAAGCAAAATTTTCTCTTATAATATTTTGTATTAATAATTCATTTCAAGTCTCTTGCTCAGTTTTAGATATATTTACAAATTATTAAATAAATTGAAATTCAAATTAGAAAATAAATTGTATAAATATTCTTAACATTTCTTATTTTTCCATAGTAACCACAGATGGAAGGCCTGAGACTGTCTGTGAAAAATAAGCAAGTTTCAGGTTATCACAACACCTTCACACACTTTCACTGGAATATAAAGAAGATTTCTAGGGATATACTGGGATGTAACATTAAGCAGTTAAGAGTATGTATTTAAGAGGTTAAAGGGATATTGTAACTAGTATTTCAAATCCTGATAACATCCCATACGCTGTCGGTGGGACCTAGATAGGGTGTCCTAAGGATATACTGGGATGTGACATTAAGCACTCGGGAGGATGAGTTTAGGAGGAAACTGGGTTATTAGGGGATGTCCTGATTATGTAGTAAGTAGGACTTTAAATCCTAATAACATCCCATACGCTGTTGATGGGACATAGATAGGATGTTTTAGGATATGATGGGATGTGTTTAGGAGGTTAGTGGGATATCCCGGGATGTCCTGAGGATGTAGTAAGTAGGAGTTCATATCCTAATAACATCCAGCACGCTGTCAATGGGACTTAGTTAGGATGTCCTGAGGATATCCCGGGATGTGACATTAAGCACTCGGGAGGAGTTGTTTAGGAGGTTCGCGAGATATTCCGGGATGTCCTGAGGATGTGCGCATATCCCGCGAGCAACGTCCTCGGGATATCCCAAGGATGTTTTTGTGCTATGTGGGGAGTGCTTTAAAACAAGGATTTTCATAATCTGGCAACCTCCATTCCTTGATATGGTCATTAATTTGTTTTCTGCGTCGTTGCTGAGAAATGGTCTCAATTTCCGTACCCTGGGGTGTTCTGCAATTCTTTCGTACGTGGCCTTCAGTTCCACAGTTCCAGCACTTTGGTTTCTTGTCAATCCTTTTCTGTCCCATGGCATTTAATTGTCTATTTAAGCCGCCTCTCTCTCCTATTTTCCGTGCTCTGGGGTGTTCTGCAGTTCCTTCGTATGTGGCCTTCAACATTGCAGTTCCAGCACTTGAGGGTTGGTTTCTTCTCACCAATATTCTGTCTCAAGGCATTCACTGGTCTTGTCAAATCATCCGTTTTATTATCCGTGCCCTGGGGTGTTCTGCATTGCCGTCGTATATGCCCTTCAATACCACATTTCCAACACCTTAGAGCCACTTTGTTCTCACTCCTACTCCGTATCAAAGCATTGACTTCTTTAGCTAAATCATCTAAAGGAGCCATCAGTTGATCCACTGGCGGGCCCACCAGCGGCCGAGCGGTAAAGTCGCTGAACACTGGTAGTTCGGTCCGAGGTTCGAATCCCGCGAACGGGCTGGCTGCATGGGTGTTTTCGTGGTTTTCCCCATGTGTAACGTGTATACGAGCCAGTTTTCCTTAGAAAGTCCTCCACGAAAGCATCCCTCCTCTTAGGCAGATAGCCCTAGTGTGCTTTGCCATAATTAAATACACCACACCACACCTTGATCCACTGGCTCGTGGACTCGCATAGCTCTGACTGGGTAGCGGTCTCTATGAGTTGCTTGCTGGGCTGCCTCGAATTTCATGGCGTACAACAGAGCACTTTTTATATCCTTCACATCTTCCATTCGTAGAGCTTTCTGTATTTCAGTATCCCAGATGCCGTCGATAAAGTATTGCAAGGACAGGATTTCCCTTGTTTCTGTCGGGCATTCCGAAAACGCGAGATGGGACAGCCTTTCAACATCCGTGGCGAGATCCTGAAGTGTTTCGGTAGGCTTCTGTTGAAGAGATTTTAATTGAAGATTAAATTATTAATTGCTGTAGTCTTTTAAACACTTCTCCCCAAAGCGCAGCTCCAAGGCGCCGGAGAGAGCTTCGAAATCTAACCTTTTGTTTTCGGGAAGAGTTTGAAGGATATCCGCTGCTTCGGCTCTTAAAGAAGCGGCGAGATGACAGGCCTTAGCTTGTGAATCCCATCCATTCGCATCCTTCATGATAGAAAATTGTGTCTTATACACCTGCCAGGAGGTCATCCCATCATATGTCGATAGCTTCAGAGAGGGACGAGCAGGCATGGGTAGAAATTTTAAACCATCCGAAGTGCTCCCTGCTGTCGCTATGAATTTCCTTAAAGTATCCACTTCTTTGGCAACTGCAGGAAACCCTGTCATCAATTTGTTGTTCGATTTGGTGTTGGACGGCACAAACGCTTCCTTCAACTCGTTGCTCCGCAGCTGACACTCTATCTTCTATTTCATCTTTGACAGAAGAAACCTTTTCTTCAATTTTCCCAATTTTATTTTCGACAGCTCCTATTCTGTCTTCCATAGCCTCAAATTTACTTTCTATTACGCAGGTCATTTCTCTTTTCATTTCGTCTTGACCTGCTTCAATCTTTTCTTGTACAGCTTTTATGTCTTCTTTAAAAGTTACTTGACCAGCTTCCAACTTTTCGTGAACGGCTTCCATTTCCTTTTTAACGAATTCTTCCATCTTTTTCTGACCAGCTTCCATCTTTTCCTGACCAGATTTCATTTCCTCCTTAAACGAGGCAAAGGCTGATATCAACTGCCTCAACTGTTCTTCCATCGCTCTTGTTATTGGCATTCAAATCCCACCGCTACCACCAAAAATTGTTGCGTGAGTACGGGTTCGCTACGAAATAAATGCACAAGTCCGATGAAAAATGAACAAAAATTTATTATTATCACAACAAATACGCTTAAATTTCCTAAAATACTTGTGCAGTATTACAATATCTCACAGTAGTTATCTTTTAACTACTCAAACGTTTAAGAGAACTTAATTTAAAACAGCTAAAGAAAGCTAATCCGCGAATTCGCTACAGTTAACAAGAGCAGTTTTCTAAACAACAGCAAACTAAGTATCTACCGCGAACTGAGAGATTTTCCTCCTTTTATAAGATTTTAAAATCGCGCGAGAGAATTTTCTAGTACTTTCTCGAAATCAAAAAGAGATAGTTATTAAATGTGTAACAATGTGTAACACGCGCTCTTGTATTTTCAATTTTCCGGCTTAGCTTTCTTTTAATATTCGTCACGCGCTGCACTGCGCGGGAAATAAAACCATTTAATTTACAATTCAACTAACATAAGCTATTTAAATACCAAGTCCGTAACAGTATGTATGCTTCTCGCATTGGGATAAAATAACCTTTACCTAGAGCCATCCACTTTTGAATCACTTAGTCCAGCGACAGAACATGGATACTCGGAAGCCCGAATTTTTAATTTCAAATTTATTTTGTTATCTATTTCAAATTTTCTAAAACTTTAACGAAATTTTAATTAACAAACTCTACGATTTCAAAGAGAGCTATGGCAACACTGTAAGGGGAGGAAACATTTTTATCTCCAGCGCGGCAGACTATGTAGCGGAAATTCTAAATATATGCTGTTTTTAAATATTTTGTGATATTGCTGTTGAATTGAATTTTATATGGTTTGAGTGCGAAGAACATGATATTTAATAAATAAAGGTAACACACAAAACGTTAAAAAAATGCCCTTTTCGCGAAATAAGATATAAAATCTGTTTCAATATAAAAATCTGAAAGCTTTGAGTTTTTTTAAAGAATTTGTGAATTTTAAATCGCATACAGTATGAACATTTAATTTACCAGGCTCATAATTTTTTTATAAAATGAAAATTTAAACAATATTGTTGCGTGCGTACGGGCCGTAATAGATTGAATGCACAAGTCCAGTAATAGATTAATAAAATTTATTCTTATCAAAAGAAATACCTCAAAACTCTGGAATTTTCCTCAGATATATCCGTACAAGTGTTTACAATATATAATCAGTAGTTATACTTCAAACTACTAAAAACGCTAAAATACAGCGCAGTGCAAAGCTTATATCTAAAGAGAAAGGCGCGAGAAATTTCTAGTACTTTCTGCTTCTCGAGATTTCTGGAAAGCAATAAGAGGATGTAATTACGATTACAGATAACACGGTGGTGAATTAAATTTAATTACTTTGTAAGGTCCCTCACTTGAAGTCTAAGTTAATGTTGGAAGTGAGGAACCTAGGAACTGATAAACGAATAATCGCTAGAGTTCGAAGACACGAAACAACAAGAGAGAAGGGTAAATAACCCTTTATTATTTCTATAAGATTTCACAAAACTCCGCCTGGGAGTGAACAAATAAAGTCCGCACTTTGGACTTGAACTTAAAAGACTAAGAATTAAACTAAAACTAAGATTAACTAACTCAGTATAGCCAAAGCTATCAAAGTACACAATGAGAGTTGGCCCCTTAACCTATTTTACTACGAAGCTTAGCAAGGGCCTGATTACGGCCGAGCGTATAACAGCTTTGAGAGAGAGAGCGGCCAAAAAGGCAGACGCGCGTAATTCAGAAACTCTGTTTCTCTCTCTGTCTCGGTAAGTAACTTCGTGGTTTAAATACCGCTCCTTCTCATTAAATATTCAGAAAATTCCAAAACTAGGTTTTGGCCGGAAGTAGTAAGTTGAAGTTAAGAATTTGACAGGAAAGGAACTTTAACTTAAAATTTAACTGTTAATAAAATTAACATAATCCTTACAACTTTCAATACAAATTACCGAGATAACCATTTACTCAATGTTAAATGCACGTGCTCCTGTATTTATTTTCACTTTTCCGGCATAGCTTTCTCTTAACATTTGTCTCGCTCTGACTTGGACTGGAAAATACAAGAATTATTATTATGATTCTACCAAAATTAGCTATATAACTACCAAAATTCGTAACAATATCTTTTTAAGTTCAGAAAATAAGCTACAGTCCTTGAATATGATAAAATAATAAAAATTTTCTTAGGAGGATGTTTTTAGAAGTATTTCACCATCAAAATTATGTATTTATCTTGAAGCGCCGAGAAGCGTTTAGGTGCGAGCAGTGGCGTGCGGTCCATATGTGCAGGGTGTGCACTGCACACCCTGGCAAAATTATGAGAGACTATAATTTTCTGCACCTATCTTTATATGGTATATAATAAATATTATTTATAAATATATTCTATGTTGATTTGCTTGCTTGTATTCCCGCAGTGCGTGCGGTACTAGGTGCTGCATCACGTAGTGCGTTCAAAAGCAAACGAACATAGAAAGTTTTGATGCGTACGCACTAATAGAAAATTACGCTTTATATGTATGGGCTACTGGAGAAGCACAGCATACTATAGCACTGAGGCTAGTGAAGCTATTTTTCCTGCACTTGGCATTCAGAATCATCCGAAGGTACGGTTTATTAAACGTTGTATTAGAGCGCGGATTTACGTGCTGAAGCGCTTTTGATTTTTTAACTGATTAACTGGGCATACGATTTTGCAGACCGTTAATGTTTAAATTTATATATTGTAAGATTTTGTTTTTATGGAAATATAAAAGAAGTATTTTATCAATATAAAGGGAAATGTTTTAGTGTGGTAAAGTAATTTCGGTGATGTATTATATTTATAGAAATAATTCGCTGAAAAACAATTTTGTTTTGTTAGACAAAAAAGAAACGAATTTTAACAGAACAGTCCAAATTTTGCCATTCATTGTGTCTTACGGACAGTATAAGTTATTATCTGTCTAACACCATATCCCTGGTTTTGTTTTTAAAAATTGTCAGGATGTTTTTCGCAGAATAAATGATTTCCAAATGTTAAAAACAATTAATAAATATAATTTAATCCACTGACCGAACAAGAAACAGTTCGTTCTATTCTGCAAGCGTGCAGTGAAATCCTCTGCACGTGGAATAGACGTTCGGTTTGTCGGCACCAATGAGCATCCTGATGACTCTGAGATTATGAAAGCCACAGTGTTTTCCAAATAGGATTTAATATATCTCATTGAAGCACTTTTTACTGCATTTCGCGCATTTTTTTCACGCGTAATTCTTGTACAAACATCTTTACTTTGGTAAAACGATAGAAACTCTAAGCATAAAATTTATGAACTTAATTTTGCGCACAAATAACGTAAAATGAAATAAGATTGATAGTACGTGATGCTTTGAAATAAATAAGGTAAAATTAAACAAGATCTGATAATTTTTTTTTTTTTTTAATTTAATGACGATTTTCTGGCAGTGATTTTCAAAACTATAATAACATTACAAAACAATAATTTATTTGATTACATAATTATTGACTTATTAACATTAAAGTGGAATATTTATTTTAGTAATTTATAAAATTCGGAGCATAAAATTTTCTGAGTGTAATGAAAGGGAAGGAAAGGTAAAATCAAATCCAGAAGCACTCAGCTTTTATATTACACCCAAAAGGAACCTTTTTTTTTAACGTTTTGTGTGTTACCTATATTTATTGAATATCATGTTCTTCGCTCGTAAACCACATACATTTGAAAACAGCATATCTTTAAAATTTACGCACTGGGGATAAAACTCGCGTTCGGATGGAGGATTACATTATTCAAAATTTGATGGCTCTAGATACTGTCGTTTTTGTCACAGTGCAAGAAACAGTCATGTATTCATGCAGATTCTTCATTATTTAATTTCCTTACATATAATACAGGGCGATAATATTTGGTAACAGCAATTTGCAAGGAGACACGGACACATATAGTAAAACAGCGCAGAATGCCGCTTCGAAACTAACAGCCTTTCTAGGCTACCGCCGCTTTGGGCTAATAAATTAAATTTACAGTGAATAAAAAAAATCTTACGCAGAACTAAAAATAAATTTTAAAAATAATCGCTATAAAATAGAAGCAAAATTAATTATTACGGTTAAATACGATTTTAATATTAGAATTAAATGTATACAAATTTTAAGGAGTCAAAAGTGTTTATCACGATAATGTATTATGAAATATAATTGAAATAAAATTCCTTTATAGAAATTGTGCTATAATACACATCTATAGTTTTAAAAAAGCAGCACAATTTAGAATTTTAAGCAAAACTTTCAAAAATTCGTTTTTAAATATTTTAGTACTTTTTACTTAGTTACACCAATAAAAAGCATAAAAATTGCAAGAGAAAATTGCTTGTTTGAAATTTTCTATTAGTTCAGATTTAAAATATTATTTTCTAAAAGAAGTAGTTATAAATTTCCTGATAGCATAGGAAAAGCTAAAAAAATATGCAGCCCTGAAAGCATGCAATAGCTTTATAATTATTTGGAACGTTAATTATGCTTGAAAAATATGCTAAATTTTTAAAAATTAATCTCAATTTCAAAAATAAAAATATGTAGAATTTCTAATTTGTGAAATGAGGCGCTACAACCAGCTTTCCTTGACAATTATACACGCTGCAATAGGCAACCAATGTTAAATTTTTGCAAGTCGTCCCTACTCCTCCGGATGTGATCAAGGTGACAGCCGGCAACGCCTCAAACGAGGGAGAAAACCCGTTTGGGTTAGTCTATTTCTTATAAGGTCCATGGCTGATGATGAGGCACCGCAGCGGCGGGCGCCGTGTGATGCTACGTTTGCTGAAAATATAAGTTTTTCGTGGAAGCCCGAAGCGTTGCTTTTTCGCCGCCGATATGACACCATACAAACACAAGACATGATTTTTGCTCCAGTGCTAGTAGAATTCTCGTAAGTTTAGATGTTTTTATAGTTATACCTCGACTACTCGTAGGTAAATATTTTATTTATTGTATTTTTTAAATTTATATTCATAATGAATAACCCATTTCAGAATGGAGAACTCAGATGTCTCAATAATTAAAGAATTAATGGAAAATCCGTTTTCGAGACGAGACGTTACTACAAAAAACGAAATAGTTAAATTAAGTAGACCGATGCCGGATATTATTCTATCGCAAAACGTTAAGATTAAAGGACAACAGTGTGTACGAAATTTTCAAAAATCTATGTATGAAAAATTTAAGTGGTTAACCGGTTGTAGTGAATCGAATAAGTTGTACTGTTGGCCGTGTTTACTTTTTGTTGTAATTGAAAGGGACGTGAATATTTGAACAAAACAAGGCTATAGTGATTTAAATCATCTCCACGAACCTGCAAAGAAGATGAAAAAAACTCAATCTCACATAAATGCCGTAATACTATTAAAAACATTTATACCGCCAGGATAGATTTAATGTTAGATCAACAAAAGGCTTCATCGATAGTTCAACACAATGAAAAAGTAACAAGAAATAGAAATATTCTCAAGAGATTAATAGATGTAGTTTGTTACTTAGCAAAACAAGAAGATGCATTTCGTGGAGACAATGAGAATATAAATTCCCTTAATCGAGGAAATTATATAGAATTAATAACTTTAATTAGTAAATATGATGACCTTTTAGCAAGCCATCTAAGAACTGCAACTGTATTTTATAGAACCTCTAATAGAATGCAAAATGATATTATTGCATAGATAAAAAATATTGTAATTTTAGAAATTAGAAATGAGGTAAAAGAAACGCCATTCGTTACTATTATGCTGGATAAACATCTGACATATCTCACAGATCGCAATGATCGGTTGTGCTACGATATGTTAATAATTGTAGTGCACCAGTGGAAAGATTTTTGCTTTTTAAAGATGTTAGTGGGGATCGTTCAGCGGAAGCTTTGTGTAATGTTGTGCAAGAAACGATTTTGAGTTGGGGGTGTGAGAAGAAACTGATTGCTCAAACGTACGATGGGGCGGCAGTCATGGCAGGAGCGTTGAATGGGACGCAGAAAAAAGTAAGACATTTTCCCAGAAGCTATGTTTGTGCATTGTTGCGCTTAATTTAGTTCTGTCGCAATCTGTATTGTTTAGAAAAGATTATAAATTACTTTTTGCGACAATTTCTGGCAAAGCCTCATTTTTTCCGGTGTCTACAAAAAGAAATCATGTTTTAAATGAAATTATTAAAAGAAAATTTCCAAAATTAGCTACAATACGTTGGAACTATTCATCTCGTTTGGTAAATACCATAAAACGCCAAAGGTAAGGCCTATCTGATTTATTTGAAAATATTATTGAAAATTTATTTGGAAATATTATATCCACAAGGCTAGGAAAACGGTACAATTAATATTGCAAAGAGTTATCACATTTTTTTTGGAAGAATTTAAAGGTAATTTTCTCCTAAATAATTTTGCCAAAGTGTTTAGTTATACTGATGTTCTATTTAATATTTTACAAAAAACTAACTTAGATATAGCATATTCTAGTCAAAAAGTAGAGGAAGCAAAAGATGCAATTCAAAATATGCGAACTTCTGTTGCATTTCATAAACTTTATGAAGAGACTATTTCTGTATTGTGTCTCCTAAATTAAAAAAAAAAAAAAAAAGTCTTGTAAATTTACAAAACTCAAGTGAAGACCAAGACCAACATTTTAAAAATTTATATTATGAAATAATGGACACTATTTATTGTCAGTTAGATGTCCGTTTGAAAAAATAAAATGCACTCAAATTTTTGAACTATTGAATTTCAGTTTTTTTAAGAAATATCAAAGTAAATTTCCGGATGAATGCCTTAATTCGTTAAAGAACGCCTATGCAAAACTTTTCGATTTCGTAAAGCTAACCAATGAATTATGCACTCTTTATCGTAGTGAGTCATACCACGAAATGAATTTATCGAAACTTATTCAGCATATAATGCTGAATGATTTGACAGATGCCCTAAGTGAAGTAAATAAATTGGCACATTTAATTTGCACAATTCCATTACCAACTGCTTCGGTGGAGAGATCATTTTCAGCATTGAAAAAGAGTAAAAAATTATGCACGCAATTTACAATGAGCCAGGATAGATTAAGCAGTTTATCTCTAATAAAAATCGAAAAAGTAATATTGCACTTATCACAGTCAAAACCAGAGTTTTATGATCATGTGATTGATGATTTTGTTAGTAATACGGATAGACGTATGGATTTTGTGTACAAATGAATAATAAAAAGTTAAAGAAGTGTTTAATGCACATTTTTATGGTTTTATTATTATTATTGTTGTTGTTCTCTGCACACCCTGTATGAAAACCTACCGCACGCCACTGAGTGCGAGACTTACAGAAAAACAAACAATAATTTTAATCGGCTTTAAACTCGGATGTTTGTTCGAGGGTAAATAGTAAATTTGAAGAATTCTTTTAATACTAGTCGTTGAACCACTAGTCGCTTAAAATAATTGTTATAAAAATGAAAATATATCTTATGAGATAATTACTCTTCTTTAATGATTCTAGCTAGAGTTTCGAGTCCAGTTAGTAGTTGATTAAAACAGAGATGAAAAACCACGTTTATTACTTTTAAATCGTCCAGTTTGTTAATCGACAACAGGCAGATTAAATTTGAAAGAAAAATTAAATATTGTTGCGTGCGTACGGGAATTGAATGCACAAGTCCGATGAAAAATGAATAAAATTTATTATCACAACAAATAAAACAAAATGCTTAAATTTCCACAGCTATGCGTACAGTATTGCAATGTCTCACAGTAGTTATCTTTTAAACTACTCCTCAAACGTTCAACAGAACTGAATTCAAAAGAGAAAGCTAATTCGATTTCACCGCGAATTCGCTACAGTAAACAACAATTTTCTAAACAAAAATGAGCTGAGATGTTTTGATCCCGCTTTTATAAGCTTTTTTAAAAAGCACGATAAACTTCTCCATTTTTCTGGATATTTAAAGAAAAGAGTGCAACTATGAGCTATCTATTTATTAAATGCGTGTGTTCCTATATTTTTTATTTTTCCGGCCTCTTCAAATAAGTCGCGTGGGGAAATGAAACAATTTAATAACAATTCTGTTAAAAATAGCAAACTAAATAAATCAATACAAAAACCGTAACAATAAGTTATGCTTTGCCGAAGCACACCATACTGATATGTCGATGATAAAAATATTTCATTTCGGGCAATGGTAACGTATTTCTGATAAATCGCTCAGTCTGTTTTTAGAGACATTAGGATGTTTGAAGCAGGAATCGTGTAAAATGAGCAATACTCTCTCCGGGATTCGAACCTGGACCTCTCGAATACGCGCCGAGTGTGCTAACCGTAACACCACGAAGGCATGTTTGGAAGAGGAAAAAGTACCTTATATACTCCCCCTCTTAAAGGGCGACTCGGTATTAGAGGACCCAAACGCTAAATCCTGGTGGTTAAAGAATGATCATTCGCCACCTTTTAGTTTGGACGCCACTCTAGAGACATTAGGAGTTTTGAAGCAGGAATCGTGAAAAATGAGCAATGCCTCCCACAACTGGACTTCTCGATTACGCGCCGAGTGTGCTTACAGTTACACCACAAAGGCATGCTTGAAAGAGCGAGAAAATATCTTATATGTTGATTAAATTTGAAAGACAAATATGTCTGGCTTGCGGAGTGGCAATACATTTCTTTTAGATTGTTGAGATTTCTGATTATATTTGAAATATAAGTATCTCACGTTTAGCCAAGTGGCAACACCTTGTTTTTCATTTTCCCAGTTTATTTCACCAAACTGCATTATTTTCCATCGAAATATCATATAAATAAAGAAATTCGAAATTCAAAATATGGATTCCGAGGTGCATATTGATACGAATTTTGTATATAGATTTTAGTACAGGTATATGTGAAATTGTTCTGTGTTTTTGTGTAATGTAACCCAAGCAAATTAAGAGAAAGCTACGCCGGAAAAGTAAAAATACAGGAGCAAGTGCATTTAACATTGAGTAAATAGGTATCTCGGTAATTTGGCGAGGTTTCGACAAATTTGGCGACCATTTGGAGACATTTTGGTCCGATCCCTGTGTTACCGTAATATATATTGAAATTAAATAAACGTAAATTGACCGCTATGTTATTTGTAACCGTAATCCCACACTCTTACTGCTTTCCAGTAATTTCGAGAAGCAGTAAGTACTAGAAATATCTCGGAGACAAGTTAAAAACTATTTAAGGCCGTAGAGAGTTATTGTTGTTGCGAGTTGTAGTTCCACTTGTACTGAAATAAATCCGAGTTAGCTTTCTCTTTAGATGCGATTTGCATTGAGTTGTGTCAAACGTTCTTAGTAGTTAAATGTAACTACTGATTATACTGTATGATACTGTGGAACACGTATGAATATTTCTGTGTAAAATTCCAGAGCTATGAAATATTTCTTTTAATAAAAATAAATTTTTATTAACTTATTACCGGACTTGTGCATTCTATCTGTTAAGAACCCGTACGCACGGAATAATACGGTGGAGAACTATGTGTGTTCAAAATTTGATGATTCTGGATGGCGCTATTTTTCGCCACAATGCGAGGACGAATTCATCACTTAATAATAAGGTTTTTATCCACAACCACTGATTTTGAATATTTTAGCAAACAGACGGGTGGAAACTTTTCAATGTCTTCCCCAGGATGTAAATAAGTTAGGGTGAAGGACAGTATTTCAATTGTCGGAAAGAAAAGATTAGAGAAAGCGTGATTTCGCTATTGTGAGCGCACGCTGCTACTTTTTTCCTGCTATTAACCTTAATATCGCCTACGCATTCTTGCCGCCGAGTTATTATTTTAGCGGTGTTGGTTCTGAGTCAACTTGTTAGTTTAAACTGAATTGTTTAGTCTTGCACTACTAATTACACTGGTGTGCAAAACTTAAGCAACAGGTGTTCGTTTTGGCATAACTCCACAAGAAATCGTCTGAGAGACATGAAATTCAGAATTAAGAAACAGCATTTTGTATTTAAACGATGACGAAAGCATAATTGCTCTAAAAACGAATACAATGCATACAGTATGGAATCAAACAAAAACAAGCTTTATTGAACTCATAGTATCGTTACACATGGTTGTCTGTACAAGAGGAAGAACATGCAGGTGTCCCTTAGAATGGGATATGCCCTCCCCTTACTGCAACGGTTGCTTCGAAAGGTCTTTCCATACTCAGCACCAGATTTTCCAACAGATCTTGAGGTAATAGTGCTCATTCCTCAATCAGCATCTGTTTCAGTTGTTGAGTATTCCCCGGAGGATGTAGTCATGTCACAAGCGTCTCCCCAAAGCATCCCACACATGTTCTATGGGGTTTAAATCAAGGGAGCACACTGGCCAATCCATTCGAGTAATATCTTCACTTTTCAGTAGCTTGTGAACAGCAAGAGTCCGGTGTGGCCGTGCATTGTCATCCATAAAAACGAAGTCTGCTCCAATGGCACCTCGGAATAGATGCACATGGAGAAGGATCACCTCCTGACGATAGCGATCTCCGGTTACAGAACTTCTGTCGAAAACGTGGAGCTACATCCGCCCGTTCAGCATAATGCCTCTCCAGACGAGATCTTCAGGACACCGTAACGGTCTCTTTCCGTAATGTTACAGAGATTAAACCGTGTCCCGACCTCTCTCCAAATCAATTTGTGTTGAGAATCGCTTGTGGTACTGAAACGATTCTCATCCGTAAGGAGGATACGATTCCATTGATGAGATGCTCAGTTTTTGTGGTCCTTGCACCACTGTAAACGGTGATGCCGATGGCCAACTTTCAAAGGGATACAACGTTCAGGACAACAGGCGCATAGGCCACCTTTGTGAAGGTATTTGGACACAGTAAACCACGACAATTGTCGCTCGTTGCTGTTCACAGTTGTTGAGCTGTGGTGCTTGCATTCTGGTTTCGGACTCTTTTCGTCTGCAGAACTATATATCGGTTATTTGCTGCAGTTGTTTTCCTGAGACGGCCACCACCAACCTTTCTAATAGCTGTACCTATGGTATGGAAGGCTTTCTAAACGCGCGAAACGCCACTTCGTTGATTCCGAACTCTTCAGCTATACTGGTCACACTTCGCCCCTACTCCAGATTTTCGATCATTCTTCCACGTGTGAAGTCATCCAGGTCATTTCTTCTAGCCATATTTCACGAAAGAACTCCTTGTAGCGAATGTCTTTAATTGCATCTCCATTCTTCCTTTTATGGTAATCTCGAGTTGAGCGACCGTACGCGTTTTGCGTACGCTCACGTAGCCTGTGACATTTTTTTCTTGACATTTGCACACGCATGGCCTTTCTACTGAATTGTATGTTCATTGTACTGAACGCAAGAACCCCTTTTCTACAATTTCATGGTTATCTGATTAAAATTTACATTGTTGCTTAAGTTTTGCACACCAGTGTACCTTTAAATTTAGTTGTTACTTTATCTTTTACGTTCATCAATCATTATCAGGGGCGTAGCTAGAGGGGGGCATATGTCCCCAGGCGCAGAATCCAAGGGGCGCCAAACTGATGTTACGACATTTTAGAATTAAATGTTTTCCATCCTTGGCAAGTAGTAGGGGGGCGCGAAATCTTCAGTTGTCCCTGGGCGATGAAAACCCTAGCTACGACTCTAATCATTATAAGTACACTGCTGACCATTAAAATTGCAACACCAGGAAGGAATGATCTGACGAACGTCAAATTCACACGAAAGGAAGAAGTTGGGATATGCAAATCATTAGTATTTCAGCGCATTTAGACGACGTGGGAGGGAGAAACGATATCTGAAGCACTGCATAGGAGTAGTGTAGTGAATTTCTCATTCTGAAAGTACTTTGTAAGGTTGGAATTTGCACAGAATACTGTGTTATGCCTCGAATAAAAAGAGAAAAAGCTCACCAGCAAGTTTCGAAATTCGATAGAGGCAGGATCGGTGCCTATCGAAAGTGTGGATTATCGTTCCGTGATATCGCGGGTCGCATTAGTCGACATCCAACCACTATCATGCAAGTGTGGAATCAATGGATTGAGGGTCACACCGAACAGCATGCAGGATATTAACGCCCTCTCATGACTAATGCCCGAGAGGACAGAGATATTGTGAGGTCAGCCTTGCAAAACCGTACGATCACATCACGGTCCATTATTCAGGAAATGGGCATGTTTGCAGCACGCTCAGTATCAGCTGGTAAGGTGCGTCGACTATCGACACGGCGACCGTTACTTCGGCTTCCCTTGACAATGCAAAATAGAGAGAGACGGCGACTCTCTTGTGCCAAACGACAAAGCTGGATACAGGAGTGGCACAATGTTTTCAAACGAGTCCCGGTTCTACGTGCAGTATTCTAATGGCCGTATATGTGTCTGGTGTCACCGAGGAGATCACACGTCGCCTGCATGCATTCGATATCGGCAGAGGGGCCCTGCGCCTGGTGTTATGGTTTCGGCAGCCACTGGGTGCACGACACGCGCCATCTTCCAACAAGATAATGCAAGACCTCATGTTGCACATCGTGTTCTGACCTTCCTCGAGGCATAGGGTATTCGATTGCTGCCCTGACATGCGCGGTCTCTAGATCTGTCACCCATTGAAAAAATCCGGTCATGGGTTGCTGAGAGACTGCCCCGTCGCCCCTCTTCGGTTACAACGGTTGACAAAGTGTGGCATAGACTTGACGCAGCAGGGAATGAGTTGCAAATTTCTATCATCCAAGCCCAGTTTGATCCTATGCCTAATGGGGTAAGGGCAGTTTTATCTGTTAGGGGTGACAGCTGTTTCTACTAATTTCATACCCATATAAACCTTCAAAATGCTTACAAGTTTAGTCATTTTGTCTTCATGCCATACTGTTTACGTGCAATAAATATATTTTTTTAATTTTCTTTCCTTCATGGTGCTGCAATGTTAATGGCCAGCAGTGTAGTTGGTGTCTGTGTAAGCACCCGAGTCCATGCCATCTGTAAACTAATGTGTTGAATAATAGGGTATTTCACACCCTTTCGTTGTGACATTTATCTTCCAGCCTTTCTTGGAGATCGCAAGGTAGGCATTTTTCTGTTGCTAGTTACATTTTATGTTAGCCAAAGACGCGATTTTACCAATTCTTGGATTATGCTTTGTATTTCCAGATCGATTTTGGAATTTATTTTACCTTCATTTTCAGTTTTGAAACAAAGGATGCAAAAGTATCCATTTTCATCATCTTGACTAGCATGGCCACAGAAAATATTAACTTTTTCATGACACTTTTAAAATTCGTTTCCTTTAACCCTCTCATGGCATACATTTTTTTATCAAAATAGGTTAAAAAATTACGTATTTTTATTACATATTTCATATCTACATATATAAAAGAGTTAAAATATTTTACAGTTAAAATATACAAAAATTTTATGTAAAAGTTTTTTTTTCCAATCAGTGGCGTAGCAAGCGTAACTGGCGCCCGGGGCAAAATAACTTTTTGGCGCCCCCCCACAAAAAAAACTTTCAGTAATATAATGTATAGAATATATTCGTAATAAGAAAATAATGCAAATAATAATAAAATGCTGAATCTGCCATAAAATACTCAAAAATATATAAAGATTAGTCACTACCTAACTGCACTAGCCTTGGATTCGGAAATGCATCTGTGTCGGCGGAAAAATCTGACCTACGATGATCTAGAATTAGTTAAAAAGGTGTTATTTATTTTACATATTTATATAAGTGTTTTTAAAAAGTACAGTTTTTAAACAATTAAAAGTTTAATATACATTATAGATAAACAGATATGTGGCAATTTATCTACTACAACTCAACTCTGCCAGTCTGATAACCCATAGCAACTAAAAACAAAAATAATATTTGTTCCATTCAATTGTTATAATTGTTTAACGATCTGTCTCAAAAAATTGTACTACCATAATTGGTGACACGCATTTATTAGGAATGGCAACCTTCAATGTTGCACAAGTATGGAGTTTATATGTCTAAATTCTGAGCAGCAGTAAGTTATCCAGTGTGATGAGATGCAAGTAAGACATTCACCTGTCATTTCAAGCTTTTTGCCGCATTCCGGTGAGTCAACATATTTCTGTCATAATTTCAGCGGATATATGTATCGTCTGCTGCATTTGAGCCTCCAATTTCTCTGATTTCGAGTACCAAGAAACTGTGTCACTATATACATATTCATTATTTTTCTATACATATTATTATTGTGCATATTTGATTGAGCTAAAGTGGTTGACAACGATGCTGCTTCGCAATTGGCGAGAGTGGCAGTTAAGCCACCGCCTTTTTCTCGCCGAGACCCATCGTTATGGTTCATTCAATTGGATGCGCAGTTGAGTCACATTACTGCCGACGAAACTCAATTTTATACAGTGATCGCTGCGTTAGAATCAAAGGTACTGCAATCAGCTCATGAAATAATTTTGAATCCATCGACGACGGACAATTACAAATCTTTAAAAAAAAATTAATTTCTGTTTATGAAGAATCCGAGACAGTTAAAATCGAACAGATGTTGCATGATTTACGGTTGGGTGATATGAGGCCTTCTCACTTGCTGTCTAAAATGTCAGATTTAGTCGCCGGTAACCTAATGGATAACATTCTTAAAACATTATGGATGAATAGACTCCCATCTAACATGCAAACTATTTTAGCGGCCAGTAGCGAGCCACTTAAAAATCTTCCCGAAATCGCTGATAAAATTCACGAGATGGCCATTCCAGCGCAAATACACGCAGTGCAGGCTCCTGGTCTAGGTATTGTGGTGTTACAAGCTTATATTGATGATCTGTCCAAACAGGTTGCTCAATTAGTAGTCATCCAAGCTGAACCTTTTCAGCGCAACAGCTCCGCATCACGTGGTCGAAATACACGCTGTAGCCAACTGAGAAAACGTTATCAAAGCCCTCCTCCAAGTCATAATAGTCATAATACAGGGAAGACCCAATCCTCCTAGTCCCATGACCATATAATTATGAAAGGTCGACCCCCTCAAGACCAAAAAAGGAAAGAAGAGAGAAAAAGAAGCTAATTATCTAAAAATAATTGGAGGTTAATTAACGAACTAAAAATAAGGAAGAGACATACAAACAACGAAGCACAACACCAACATTCAAAATTGAAAAACTCCACGAGCAAACAGAGTGGCTGAAACTCTCAAGAAATATTCATTCACATGAATTTTCGGAACAGGCACAGGCGGTCCAAAGCCATCGAGGAATTCCCAATTTAAATAACCTGCAGAAGGTCAAACCGAATTCCCTACAGTATTACTTTAATAGCATATTATTTGTAAAATCATAATTCTATTTAAACTATTAATTTATTTAAAAAATTTACTTTAATAGTCCTACTACTATCTGAATTCAAATGTATTAATTATCCTTAATAATCATAGAAAAGAAGCTCCAGGACTGCCAATAACCGAAACTGGAAAAATTTAAGATTGCCATGTATCATATTAAAACCCTAGTAATTACTCCATTAAGAACAGAATATAAGAAAAAATTTTAAAACTTTAAAATTTCAGAACATTTTAAAATCAAAAACTACAATTAAAAAATATAAAAATTCCATAAAATTTAAAATTTAAAAATCAAAATCCTAAAACTCAAAACCACTAATTTCGATAATTTAAATATGGTAATCCATCAGGATTCTCAGCATTTGCAAAGCCATATCTATGTAACAATCAACTGCATCTCTTCGAAATACCGCATGTACAAAACATCCACAATGCATTAAATAAAACACTACACAGAAAAATTTCAAAATTTTCGTAGTAAACCTATAAATACTCATAACTGAAAATATAATACATATAATCAAAAGATAAATATACACAATACTAAACAAATATTCCAAATTCAATATTAGAATTGATCAAATCCATTGCACATTTAGAATATGTTTTTACGATTTTCAAGTTCCATGACTTATCTCCCAAACATTTCTTTCTCAAATTTTCCAGTAAGGAACAATGATTCAAGAAGTGATCTGCGTTACCAACTTGATAGCAATGACCACACAAGTCTGAATTTTGTAAATTAAATCTCGAAAGGTACGCGGGAAATCTTCCATGCCCAGTTAAAAACTGGTTTAAATCAATATTACTAATTGGTCGCATACCATTTTGAATTTTAATAGACTTCAAAAGACCCACGCACCTCTCTGATTCATTCCATCTAGTAGTATTCCAAATATCATTATAAAAATTGTTCATGTTTCTAATTGCATAACTTCTCAAACCAGAAATTTCTGTTTATATTCACAATCATCATTAGTGGTCGGCCTCTTTAGCCAGCACGTCGGCCCTTTCAGTTCCAACAAAGCCAACATGTGATTTTATCCAGTGTAAATGAATGCACATATTCTGCATCAAAAATTTCAATAGACATTTAATATCAAATATTAATAAATTAGTAGGACGGGCCGAGGTCAAGGATTGAAGCAAAGACATACAATCAGTATATATATGAATAGAATTAACACAAGTCAAAATTTCCTTAACCCACTGAAGGGCTTTAAGTAAAGCACAGCATTCCGATTGAAATACAGAATTATAATTATTAAGCTTATATTTTTTATTTTCAATTTCAGTTCCATAATGATAAATCACAAATGCTGCACCCAATTTATCATCTTGCCTGGACCCGTCAGCATAAATATCCAATTCTCCGACTATTGGGAGTTTACAATCAAATTCAAAAACACATAAACCAGAAGGATGTACCAAAATATTATTAATTCTTTCAAACATATGCCTTGTAATCAAAATATCTTTATACAATTTAAAATCAAGTCTACCAGTTCTAAACAAAAATTTTTCAAAATATAATTTATATAAAATTGAAAGAGGCGGCGTGCCGGCTAGAACGCAGAGCACCTCAGTTGAGACAGTACGGAAACATCTTGTAATCATTAAGCACCAGCTCCTCTGTATGGCATCGAGTTTGTTCCTCAACCTGACCAATCCCCGGCACTGGATCCCCAGGCACCAATTCCATAGAAAACTCTAGGGATAATTACATTATTCAAAATATCTTTAAGAATGCATGATTTGTTACAAAGTGTCTCACTAGAAAAAGGATCTCCTGTAAAACATTAACATATCATCTGAGAGCCGATGAATTGTTTTAAAATGATCTGCGAAGGTCAACTTGCAATCAATCTTGACTCCCAAATATTTAATAACATCAACAAACTTTATTCTTTTTCCTTGATATCTAAATTGTGGAGCTCTCACTTTGATCCCAGCCCGAGGGAAAATGATTGCAAAAGTTTTTCTAAGTTGAATTCAAGACCCTCGCCGATTCTCCAGTTTTCCAGTTTTAACATAACATTCTCAAATGATTTCTCGAGTTTTTCCAATGATGCACCATACATCAGAACAGCAAGATCATCTGCATATGCAATAAAGTTAACATCACTGGGGAATTCCAAAATAAGAAATTTGTTTAATATGATATTCCAGAGCAGGGGAGCACTGAAGGAGCCCTGCGGACAACCAATGAAAATCTCTAGTTCTGTCTCTGCAGTCTCATCCTTAAAAGCATTAAACAAGATTTTGCGATTGTTAAAATAACTCCTATAACATTGAATCAAATTCCTTGGCAATTTAAGGTTAATCATGGTTTGTAAAATAGAGTTCCAGCACACTGAATCGAATGCAGACGGAATATCCAAGGACAGCAGCACTACGTGATGCGAACTCTTATTGCTTTTAATAAAGTCAATAGTATCATATAATGCATCATATGTAAAACAGCCAGTTGTGAAACCATACTGTCGCCGACTGAGTATCATTCTACTATTCAAGTAAAACTTCAATCTCTCAACCAAGATTCTTTCATACACTTTTCCAAAAACACTCAAAAGTACAATTGGTCTATATCTGTCATTCTGCTTTGGAATTAAAACAACTCGACCGATTTTCCAATTTCTTGGAAACACATAAAATTTAAAACAGTAATTAAAAAGCAATATAAAAATATCCAGATATGTAAAAATTAGAATCTGAACAAATATAGGATTAAAACAGTCCGGGCCCGGAGCGCTTCGACGCCTTATTTGTTCAACTGCACTTCTGATCTCTGCCTCTGTAATTACAGCGTCATCCAATGGCAATCAGAAAGTCTATCCTCATCTAATGAAATATCCTAAGGTGCTCCCAATTTGAGTGATTGCGAAAGCTTCTGTCTATTGAGTTCAATCAAACTGTCAGCGTGCTGTGGATTATACAGAGCAACAGCACGTCTCACTTTTTCAGAGGCAATTCGATAAAAGCCATCATAATAATAAAGATTATTAAGAAAAAATTTCTTCTTAGTTTCAAATTTTGTCTTCCAAATTAGACGTTTATAAGTTGCCAATTTTTTTTTATATGCAATTTTCCTTTCATTACGTATATATTGTCCGTTAAATTCAAAATTTGCGAACTTTTCCTCAAAGCACGTATCCGGCGTCGCATACAAGTAAGTTGTGGAGTCCACCACGAAATCTGCCTACTTCCCTTTTGTTTTGTTCGTAACTTCTTTTTAACATCGATAGACAGATCCTCAAAAATTTTTCAAGTCCTCACACTTCAATAAACTAATTTAAATTTCTGCATTATCGGAGCAATTTTATAACAATACCTTGTAATCCGGTGGACATCTCTTGTTAAAACAATCTTAGGAGCACAATGAATATTTTCATCATAATTCAACTGCAAATAACGATGATCACTAAGACTCTCATCCATCAGAACTTGCAGAGCTCCAGAATTGATAGACAAACCTGGTGAGGTCATAACAAGATCAGTCTATACCTCACCGATGGTAGATTTGAAAGTTGCAGGAAAACTCAAATCATTTAGTAAAATTATATTATTAGAGACGATAAAGTCAAATACCAATCGCCTTCTTGCATCAATATCTCCTGCGCCCCAGCTTGGATGTTTAGAGTTAAAATCACCGGTAACAATGAATTTATTATAATTTTTCATGACCGGGTATTTGTTTTTACCACCACAAATTTCGAAACAAGGCAAACAAATGCCGCCCACCGTGTCGTTATAACGACCAGGGAAACGAGAAGGGCCGTTGCTTGAAGTTGTGAACGACAGCGGCTGGAATTTTGCACGCCTTTTTCTCATCGAAAAGAATTCGGGCTTAAGTTTCTTGTCGTTCTTGTTTTTTGATGTTTCTGTCGTTCCACCACATTTTCACGAACAAAAGCGCCTTACCAAGTTACAACTTTATGTAGCAAATGGAACTCCTATTCAAACTTTTGGTGAACGCCTGATATCTGTTGATTTAGGATTGCACCACAACTTCCAATGGCCATTCACTATTGCTACTGTTTCAAGTTCTATTATTGGCGCAGAATTTTTTCAAAAATTTTCTTTGCTTGCCGATCTTAAAAATCGCCGTTTGATAGATTCCACAACCAACTTAACTTATCCGGGAGTAATTCGCAATAGTCAAGATTTGAGCATTAAACTGATTTCGGGTAACTCCCCCATGGCATCAACTTCTCAGAGAATTCCCTACAAACACGCGCCCAGTTTTGGGTATTTCCAAACCCAAGCAGGATGTATTACATTATATTGAAACTACCGGACCTCCGATTGCCGCTAAACGAAGACGCTTAACTCTGGACAAGCTTAAAGCCGCCAAAGAGGAACTTCAATACATGATGGAACAGGGAATTTGCCGTCCTTCAAAAAGTTCTAGGGTCAGTCCGCTCCATCTAGTTCGGAAACGAAATGGTAACTGGCGCCCGTGTGGCAATTATCGCCGGTTAAATGCAGCTACAATTCCTGATCGTTACCCAATTCCTCACATTCAAGGCTGTATGCAAGTTTTCGAGTGAAAAGCTATTTTTACAGCCATTAATCTTGAGCAGGTGTATCACAAAGTGCCCGTTAAGCCAGCTGATATTCCAAAAACTGCGGTTATTACGCCTTTTGGACTATTTGAGTTGCCGGTCATGACTTCGGCTTATGCAATGCTGCTCAAACATTCCAACGCTTCATGAAACAGGTGCTAAATGGCCTCGACTTATGGTGTACCTTAAAATGGTGTACCTTATTTTGATGACGTCTTAATCGCCTCCTCTTCAGAGCAAGAACACCTTTCACGTTTGAGAACAGTTTTTGAACGTTTTCAAAGGTACGGTGTCAGTCTTAATCCTTCCAAATGCGTTTTTGGCCAGTCAAGAGTATCCTTTCTTGGTCATGAAATTTCCTCTGATGAGATTCGACCCCTTCCAGATAGAGTCATCGCTATCCGCGATATGCCTGAACCATCTACAGTGAAGGACTTACGACTTAAGAAGATTTCTTGCTATGCTCAATTTTTATCGACGTTTCTTACCTCATGCAGCAACCATACAAGCACCTCTAAATTCCTTTTTGGTTGGAATCAAGAAAAACGATAAACGTGTTATAACCTGGACCGCAGAATCTCGCGAAGCGTTAAAAAAATGCAAAAATGATTTAATTTCGGCAACAAATTTGCAGTATCCTTCCGCATCTAAACCATTATCACTCTATGTTTATAAGGAGAGGGACTCCCGCTTTCCTAGCATGCTTTCGTGGTGTAGTGGTTCTACACGCTGGGCCGGTACTCCAGAGGTCCGCGGTTTGATTCCCGGCGAAGGCGATTGCTATTTTTTCAATCTCTCTTGCTTCCAAATAACCTAATGTCTCTACAGTGGCGCCCAAAATAAAAGGGGTGTTGAATGAGGATTCTCCACACCCAGGATTTGGCGATTGCGGCCCCTAAAAACCCCAGTCGCCCTTTAAAAAGGGGAGTTTATAAGGTATTTCTCCCGCTTTCCTAGCGTGCCTTCATGGTGTAATGGTTCTGCACGCTGGGCCAGTACTCCAGAGGTCCGCGTTTCGATTTCCGGCGAAGGCGTTGCATATTTTTCATCTCTTCTGCTTCCAAAAAATAACCTAATATCTCTACACGTTGACGCATCAACGACAGGAATAGGAGCACTTTTAAAACAAAAAGGTCAAGAATTATGGAAACCACTTTCATATTTTTCTAAAAACCTCTCACTAGCACAAACCAGATACAGCACTTACGATCGCGAATTATTAGGAATTTATGAAGCTGTCAAATATTATCGGCATATGCTATAGGGACGCGTTTTCATGATCTTCACAGATCACAAATCCTTAATCTATACTTTTCAGCAGCGTTCGGATAAAGCTTCTCCTCGTCAAATGAGACACCTAGACTTCATAGGGCAATTTTCAACAGATATCCGTTATATTGCGGGTTCGCAGAATATTGTAGCAGACATCTTGTCTCGTATTGAAGAACTAGCCGTTCCTTCGCCAATAAACTTTGCTGCCCTTGCGGATGAACAACACCGGGATTCAGAACTACAAACCCTCTTGAAAAGCAAATCTTCCACCAATCTCAACTTGCAGCCTATGCAGCTGTCACCTGGAAAATCACTTTATTGTGATGTTCAGGATTCAAGATTTCGACCTTATGTTACCTCCGTGTTTCGCCATGCCATTTTTAGTCAGTTACATCGTCTGTCACATCCTGGCATTAAGGCTTCAAGGAAACTGATATAGCAAAGTTTCGTATGGAATAGCATGCAAAAAGACATAGCCAACTGGACACCATCATGCTTGGAGTGCCAAAGATCTCAAATTGTCAGACACACCACCAGCCAACTTAAAAATTTTAATTTGTCCTCATCTCGCTTCAATCACGTGCACCTCGACTTGGTCGGGCTCTTATATTTATTAATAATAATATAATACATGAATAAAATTAATTATTATGTATACATTTTTCTTACCTTGAAAATTTAGAAGCAAATTTATCATTTACTTCATCAAAGTAGATCCTTTCAAATTTTTCTCTTTCCACACTTAAAAATGCTAGATGGCTTAGGGGATCTTGTCCCACCGTTGATTGTAAATATGTGAAAATTTATTTTAATTTGCTGAACGAACGTTCATAGTAAGTAGTATTTAAAGTGCGACTCTTAGGTTTGGAAAAACATATTCCCTATAGATCTGCAGTGGAGTTTTAGGTTCTGTTTCTTTTCTACTACGGAGTAACGTCATGCAGTCACATTCACTGCTCAAAACAATTAGGGTGTATTGTGAGTTCGGTATGAAATAACCATATAATCGATAACATTTTTGAACAAAAGAAAATAGAAGAGATTATAAAGGAAAATTATAACGTTTACAAAGTTGGGAATATGCAAATTTAGTCTGTGACGTCGAAAACTATGCGTTTTAGATAAGGAGTAAGGAACTAATGCTTTTTGTAATAGAAGATTAAAAACAATTCACATGCGTTGAATGCTTCGTAGCAGTGAATATACGACATCTCAGCAAGATGACTTAGTTGAATCAGTAGCCAGGAAGGCCATCAGACGTTTACAGGAGAGTCAAACGCAATCCATTGTAGCGGAAGCGTTACGAATCTCAAAAAATGCCATTTCCAGATTATGGAATCGGAATTTGGAAACTGGATATATTTGGGAAATTCGGGACAAGGTCGTGTTATCGTTTTAAAATAAAAAGCGAGAGATATACGTGCATTTCGTTTAAATATATATCTCTACTTTGGAGAAATAAAGAGGTCAGAAAGAACGTTTTGGTTGATGTACTGCAAGCATTTTATTACACAAATCAAGAAAATAAATAATTAATTATATTACAATAGTTATTAATTTCAAATATATTTTCCAGAAATCGATCAAAATAAAAACTGAAATTTTCCGGAAAATCTTGTTTGGAGACCATTTGGCGCCCCTGTACGAGCGGCGCCCGGGGCATCATGCACCCCCTTGCCCCCCTCTCGCTACGCCACTGTTTCCAATATCGAATTAGATCATAGAAAAAGCTTGTCAGAATTTGAAGAATAATGATATAAAAGGAAAATTCTGAAAATTAATATTGGTTAAATTATGATTTATTTTATAAAATACAAAGGTAAAACATATATACTAATGAAAATGTTTGCATAATGTAATATTTTGTGTATCAATTTTACACCACTGTCGTACGTTTTCAATAGAAACTGAATTTTTAGGTTCATCATTATCTGCAGAGGAATCCAAGTTTCGCTATAACTATCTTCAATATACTTGAAATCGGAGTCAGAACTACTATCAGGGTCGGAAATATCGTCAAGAATATAGGTTATATCACTCGCAAAACGTTTCCTGCCAGGCGCCTTTGAGCCCTGAAAAGCGCGCACAAAATGCTACATTACGTATTTTTGTATATATTTGGCAGAAATATGGACAACTATCGCAATCTGTTAGACTACATCTAAGTAAACAATTAAACATCACAGAAAAGCCGAAAGGAAACCTTGAACGGGGAGTTGCATAGTTAAATAGTTGACAAAAATTCATCTCCGCGGAAATCGCGGGTTGCGCAAATTTTGCTTCTTTTACGCTGGAAATCGCGGGATGCACAGCGAGAGGATTAAACGAGAATACACAGGTATCAGAAACGGAAATCTCTTTGGTAAGCATGTTTCCCATTGTTTGGACGCTTTCTGTTGCTTTTTGTACCTGCTCCTTCGTATTTATATACGAATCAGAGATGCATTTCATACTTTGTCGGTTCCTCATATGGCATTCTATAGAATGCCATATAAGAAATGTATGAATTATGAATCGTTTTATACATTGCCGGTTAGTTTTAGCATTATTACACTATTGTTACGTTTTTTTACGTACGGGTTCGTGGATTTTGATTGAATAACGACGACACTTAATGAAGTATCGAAACACAACTTATTAGCTCGATCGTTCTCAGAACTCTACGTACTCTCGAGACTTTCCACGCTACAACTCGCGATGCATTCGACGATACACTAGAGTACAGCTCCCGACTCGTTTCAATCGTTCTTGGAGCTCAACACACTCTAAAATGAAACTCGACGATGTACTAGCTCGTGATACACAAAGAGACTCTCTGGATACACTCGCCGACGAACTCGGCACTAAACTACGAGACACTCTCTCACTGAGTTTCCGCGTACAACAGGATTTATGTAGCTTTTGGCGTGCGTTCGAGAACATTCTGGACCAAACCGGTAAGAATTCGTTCCAGAAGGTTCTCCACCCGTCAATCGCATATCGTCGATTTTGTCGTCAAACGGGCGATTTCTCGCCAAATATGGCAACTCTGCCTTCCTTGCCATTTTCTGGCAACCCTAAACATATGTTGAGGGAAGCTATCTTACCGCGGCTGGACATTTCGTAAAAATATTATATATCTAAAATATATATTATATTTTAGACATTATATACAACTAAATACTCTACAGAATGCCGGATTTCAAACTTTGCCGGTAACAGATATAAGTTAAAAAAAAGCATTGAATTTATATTATATCTAACTGATAATTTTATAGTTATTTGCAGCATTATTTCAATTCAAGAAGTTTCTAAAATCGAGTTTTCAAGTCCGTACACCGTATTTGAACAGAAACACTTTTTTTTAGCCCAAAAGAGCTGTTAGTGACGGAGCACAAATTTACGATATTTCGCTTTTCATTCGAATCTTTTGCCTTAAGAAAAAAATGTTTTTTTTTTTAAATTGTCATTCATTTTCATTCTTTTAACAAAATTTAAACTATTTTCATTGAGTCTGTAAACAAATATCGCTGCTACGGTGAAAAGGTTAGGCTCAGCCGCACTAAATATTGCATGCAGAGTAACTAAAGGCTTAGAAACCTGAACCGGAAGATAAGAACAACATAATCCAATCATTTTTAAAGCAAATAATACACAATCTACCAACATATAATAATAATAATAATAATAAAAACAGCTCACCGAGCCGAGTTATAAATTGGGTACACACACATATACGTATATTTATATACTTTCTGTTGCGGCCAGTTGCAATCAAACAAGGAGGTGCTTAACTACATGCTTTAGCAGTCCTATATACGAAATTTCAAAGTTCTAAATTCACTCATTTTTGAGTTATGCGAGATAGATACATACATACGTACGTACAGACGTCACGAAAATAATCCCTTCTGAATCTTTTTTTTTTTTTTTTTTTCCCCCAACTCGTTTTGGGAAAATGTCAAACAAAAATATTAAATTGCAATCGATAGCGGTTAAAATGGATATTTTTGTTGAAATATGATACCCGAAGAATAAATAATTTTGTTGAAATATGATACCCGAAGTAAAGGAAGTATTTCGCGATTACAATATTTCCTTTACTTCGTACAAGGAAGTAAAAATGCTTTCTAAATTATTTAAATAATTAATTTTTAAAATAATTTTTGAAATTAAAATTTTTAGTCCGAAGGGGCAATTTGTGCTGAAAGACTAATTTCGTTTGGGCATTTTGCGTCGAAAAAAAAGGCTGTATCACTTTTCAAATCGTTGCCACCATATATTATTGCTCTGTTTTATATTTAAATATATTAAGTAATGAAGAATCATCATGAATGAATATATGTTTCTTGCATTGTGATAAAACAACGGTACATAGAGCCATCCAATTTCGAATAACGTAATCTTCCATAGAATATGGCCATGTGGAAGCCCTAATTTGAATTTGAAATTTGTTTTATTATCGATTTCAGATTTTGGCAACACTTCAACGAATTTTTGATTTACTGAACGATTTCAAAACGAACCATGGCAAAACTCTGCGGGAAAGAAAAAACATTTTTATCTCCAGCGAGCGAGACTCTGTATCGGAAATTCTAAAGATATGCTCATTTTACAATTAATTTGCGATATTGTTGTTGAACTGAATTTTGTTGAGTGCGTAGAATATGATATTTAATAAATAAAGATAACCCACGAAACGTTAAAAAAACGCCCCTTTGGACGTAATTTAAAATCTGAAACCTTTCAGATTTTTTTCTCTTTTTTTTTTTTTTTTTTTTTTCAGATTTTTTTCTTATTGATATAAGTATTTTAAATGTGATAAAATTGCTTAAAAATTGTATTTTTATTGTATTAAATATTATTATTCCTAAAACATAAAATAAAAAGTTTCAATTTATTCAAATAAAACAAGAACCATTTGCAGTACACTTCTTTGTATGTTCTTAAAAAATTATCTCATAGATTTGTCAAAGAGACTTAGGCAAGTAGATACCTGAAGAAGCTTCAAATATTAATAATCGTTCAGTTGGCAGCGAAAACTGTTTTTAAGCTTCTTTCTTTCACTTAAATTTTGTACCTCATTGGCACATAATTTAACTGATTACAAAAAATCTGGAAGAGCTCAAACGATCTCTTTTTTTAAAGTTTAATATTCTTTATCATAGAGATTATCGGTAGAGCTGGCCCTGGTAGAATACCAAAACATTTTATAGGATAGTAGATTGCACATGCATTTAAACTAACATGGGAATGTTATTTATCTTCTGTATGAAAAATGAAAAAATATTTAATATTTCATTCAGATATATCATGAATAAACTGCATTTTATCTAAATCAATCCGATTAAAATATTAAAAAACTATTCAAATGCGCTGCATCTATTGCTTTTATATAGATTAGCTTTCGTTAATCAATTACTCCCAGATTACATGTCAGACTAAATCTGAAAGTGCTAATCTGTGAAATCACCAACTTCATTCACTTTTTATTTGAGTCTGTTTCCTTTTGGCAAAGTTATTTTCATTCCATTCTGTTTCCTTTTGACAAAATGTAAGTTTTTATTGTCGTTCATTTTCATTCTTTTGACAAAATGTAAGTTATTTTTATTCGAGTCGGTTTCCTTTTGACGTCATTCATTTTTATTCTTTTGACAAAATGTAAGTTGTCATTCGAGTCTGTTGCCTTTTGACAAAATGTAAGTTATGAAATCAGCACTAAATCTGAAAGTGCGATATTTCTTTTTATATAAATTACAGTTTGTCAAAAGGAATTTGAAAACAAATTTCAAATTCAAATTAGGGCTTCCACATGGCCATATTCTATGGAAGATTACGTTATTCAAAATTGGATGGCTCTATGTACCGTTGTTTTATCACAGTGCGAGAAACATATATTCATTCATGATGATTCTTCATTACTTAATATCTTTAAATATAAAACAGGGCAATAATATATGGTTCAATTTTAAAAATTAATTATTTAAATAATTTCGAAAGCATTTTTACTTCCTTGTACGAAGTAAAGGAAATATTTTAATCGCGAAATACTTCCTTTACTTCGGGTATCATATTTCAACAAAATTATTTATTCTTCGGGTATCATATTTCAACAAAAATATCCATTTTAACCGCTATCGATTGCAATTTAATATTTTTGTTTGACATTTTCCCAAAACGAGTTGGGGGAAAAAAAAAAAAAAAAAGATTCAGAAGGGATTATTTTCGTGACGTCTGTATGTACGTATGTATGTATCTATCTCGCATAACTCAAAAATGAGTAAATTTAGAACTTTGAAATTTCGTATATAGGACTGCTAAAGTATGTAGTTAAGCACCTCCTTGTTTGATTGCAATTAGCCGCAACAGAAAGTATATAAATATATGTATATGTGTGTGTACCCAATTTATTACTCGGCTCCGTGAGCTGTTTTTATTATTATTATTATTATTATATGTTGGTAGATTGTGTATTATTTGCTTTCAAAATGATTGAATTATGTTGTTCTTATCTTCCGGTTAAAGTTTCTAAGCCTTTAGTTACTCTGCATGCAATATTTACAGAACTATCAACAAATTAAAAAGTGTTTAAGTGCGGCTAACCCTAACCTTTTCACCGTAGCAGCCATATTTGTTTACATTTGAAACTTAGCAGAATAGTGAATTAAGTCAGTTTCTGCACCTTCAGTGTTTTTTTCCCGAGTGGGACCATAAAGTAAACTTTCAGTTTTGTGCACCAAAAAATCTACCTTGTTGCCTGCTGGCCGAATTGCTTGATTTTGCGTAGAAACTGTTAATATTAATTGTCAAACTTGTTTTAATTGTATTTGTTTTTTTTTTTTCTATATTTTTCAATTTTTAATAAAGATATTTTGAGGTTTTGTGTATTTTTGGTCTTTCCGCGAAGTGAAAACTGAATTGATTAAATGAGAAATATATCTCTAATAAAATTAAATAATAAAATAAAATAAGTTTAAGTGAAATGCAAGAAAAAATGCGTATAATTTTCTGTTCAAGAAATCTGTTCAAGAAATCTGTTCAAATATTCTGTTCAAGAAAATCATATTGGTGTACACATCGGATTTTTTATAACAGAAATCCATTTGTTAAACTTTTAATTACAGTCTAAGAGTAGAATCTAAAAATGTTTCAAAATCATTACTAACATCAACATTCACATAGAAAGATTACTTGGCTTGCTGTAGAAAATAAATGCACCTATGTTATTTACACATTTATTTATATTCTTCTTCTAAGACAGTTCGGGTATCATCTGCCTAAGATAATAAGAAATAGCATTTTAGAAAACATCAAACAAACAAACAAAAATGTAAAAAAAGAAGAGGCACATTATCATCTGACGTTTCACAAAATGGCGCCTGAAGAGCTGAGATTAATTTCTCTTCCATCAATATTTAAAAGAAGGCTCGTCAATATGAGCAAAGCGAAGTTAATGTACGTGTCATCTTTTGACGTATCCAATTTCCTGTTTCGCCTTACGTTCATGTTTTGAAATTTGTAAAGATGAAATAATAATCAGCTACCACGTGGAATGAGGTGTGTCAAAAAATGTCACCGAAATAATCGAATGACTCCGCTCTCGGATGCGAAAAGAATTTTGTTTCCTTACCTTTACTGTCTTTCCCTAATTCACACTATTATTTCTTTTCATTCAAGGTTATTTTATTAAAAGAATTTTAAGCTTCTTTTCTTTGTGATGCCACTCTTCGAAATTAAATTCTTTATTTCTGCTAAAAGGTAATAAAAAATACACTAGAAGTTTTTTAAATAAATAAATTTGCTTAACGAAAAATTAAAAGTGATGATAAAAACGAAACGTAGCAAAGATAAAGAAATATCATTTCAGGCAAGATAAAAAAGATCAAACAACGAAAACCGAAATAACTATTTTGTATCGACGAACAAGAAATTATCCAAATTACATTTTAGTTTGTTTGGCTTTTTTTATGTTTTTTTATTTTAAAGCTTGTGACGATACTCATTATATAAAATTTTATTGCTTGGCTAGTAAAACTATCATTTTATTCCATCCTCACCAAAAAGGAGTTAAATCATCATATTCAACCTTCTTTTGTGATCTTAAAATACAATTAATCAATGAAAATGCCCATTAAATTTTTTTACAAGAAGAATAAGATTTTGCCATGTCTCGAAAGCACGACTCAGGATATATATCAAATTTATATATAGCATTATTCTAACATTGTTATTTTGATGCAAAATCGGGCTTTTAACACCAATTAAAAATAACACCATTTTTTTCCATATTTCCATTATACGACTCAAATTATGCCTAGATATTAAATTTTGTATTTTTTGGTGAGAAATTTTTGGAAAAATTTTAAAATTTACCTCGGCTCATTTTTTTCAGTGTGGTCCAAGAATGTGTCGAACTTCTTAATTTAAAGCAACCTATTTTCCTTTCCTTTTTTACTTCCTTGTACGAAATAAAAGGAAGTATTGTAATCGCGAAAAGTTTCAGGCAGCATATTTCAACGAAAATATCCATTTTGACCGCTATCGAATGCAATTTAACGATGTTTTTGCGTGATATCTGTACGTAAGGACAGAATAAAATACTCGTTTCCCTCAAAAAAATTATAAAATTGCTTTAAAATTCTGAAGAGAATTTTTCGTGGCGTCTGTACGAACGTATGTACGTACGTGCGTACGTATCTCGCATAACTCAAAAACGAGTAGCCTCAGAACGTTGAAATTTTGTATATAGGACTGCTATAACATGTAGATGTGCACGTCGTATTTTGGTTGCAATCGGCCGCACCAAACGTATATAAATATATTTATATATTAACTCTGTTACCCGGCTCAGTGATCTCAGTTTCTTTACTCTTATGTATGTTTGTAAATTGTACATTTTTTGCTTTAAAAATGATTGTATTATGTTATTTTTATCTTCCGGTTAAAGTTTTTATGCCTTTAGTAAATCTGTATGCAATATTTTTAGAATTATCAACAATTTTAAAGTTGTTTAAGTGCCGCTTAGCCTTTTTTTTTTTTATGGCGGCCATTGATGTTTACATTTGAAACAGGAGACTAGTGGATTTGTTGCCAATCTAGAGAAACTTAGCTTCGCAACAACAAAGATAACGCATTCATTTATTATTGCCAATTAAATCATGCTTAATTATTTCTGGAATTTTTCGAGGAAATAAGTGTTTAAGATTTACGTCGTAATTTTTAATATAGATATTTTGAGTTTTTATGTATTTTTACCTTCTCGCGAAGTGAGAACTGAATTAATTAAATGAGAAATACTCAATTGTCTGTGAAAAACTGTTTCTTTTTTGTTTTGTTTGCTTAATATCTTTTATACATCATTCTAGCTTTATGTGAATAGAACATGTGGCAACGATTAGATAATTCTTTTCTTTAAATGATATAAATTTTGTGCATTATGAGTTATATTGTGAACGAAATATATAAGTTAACTGATATATAATTATTTGATTATATAACAGTTAACTTAGTTTTTGTTATATAATTATTATATAAGTTAACTGTTATATAATTATTATATAAATTAACTGTTGTATAATTATTAATACTATTAAGTGAATCTAGCGCCAGAGTGTCGCTATGCGAAACAAATGCGAGAGTGAATTTTAAAGAGTGCATTTATTCTATTGTGGTTTATGCGCTGTCGGCGAAGTAGATTTAATTCAATCCAATAAGTTTAAATGAAATGCAAGAAAAAATGCGTATAATTTAATATTCCGTATATGGAAGTCATGTGGTGTACACATCAGATTTTTTTTCATTGTACACAAGCGGATGAAAAGTCATCGTTTATACTTTCAAATAATTTTCATAAAGTGCGTAAACCACATTTTGGTTATTATCGCTTATAACAAATATGCCAAATTTCAAAACACACCAATATGTAAATTCACGTATATCTTGGGATCTTTTGAATAAAAAACTATAATTCTTCTCATGTATGGTTAATGTTAATGGCTGTTAATGGCTACTCTTAAACTAGATGTTTAAGAATACATCTACTTTAAGAGGATAGCAAAAATTATTTTAAAATACAAATTTTAAAAATAAATTAAACATAAATAAATAAAATCTGAAAGGTTTCAGTTTTTAAATTACGTTCAAAGCGGCGTTTCTTTAACGTTTTGTGTGTTACCTTTATTTGTTAAATATCATGCTTTACGTACTCAAACCAAAAAATTCAGTTCAACAGCAATATCGCAAAATAATTTTAACATCAGCATACCTTTAGAATTTCCAATACACAGTCTCGTGCACTGGAGGGTTTTTTTTTTTTTTTTTTTTTTTTTTTTTCCTGTACAGTGTTGCTATGGCTCGCTTTGAAATTGTTTAGTTTGTTAAACAAAAATTCGTTGAAGTGTTACAAAATATGAAATCGATAATAAAATCAAATTCAAATTAGGGCTTCCACATGAACATATTCTATGGAAGATTGCGTTATTCAAATTTGGATGGCTCTATGTACCTTGTTTTATGACAATGCGAGAAACATACATACATTCATGGAGATTCTTTTATTTAATTTTTTTAAATATAACACAGGGCGATAATATTCTGTGGCAAAAATTTGAAAAGTGAAACAACGCTTATCGTGAATCGATGCAAAATGCCAAAACGAAAGTAATAGCCCTTCTGGGCAAATTGACCCTTTGGTCTAAAAATGGCCCAATTTAATTTGGAATGAACTTAAATTTCGAAATGTAAAAGGAAGAATCAAATACGTTTAATGAAAAATAAGAGGTATTAATATATATATACCAATTTCATTGAGGAGCTAAAATTTTAAAAACGACTCGTGCGATATTTACAAAACATAGCATTTTGGCATCATTTGAGCCGTAGAATCGAAATATGAAAAAAAAAAAAAAAAAAGTATGTACGTTATTTCAGAAAAAGTCCGAATTTTTGTCGAAATACCTATGTTAGGACAATGCTATATGTAAAGCTAAGATATATCCTAAGTCGCGCTTTCGAGACATGGAAAACGTAACTTGATTTCGGCAATCGGTCTAGTAGAACGGGAGATATAGAACTGTCTCCCCCTTTTTTTGTGTGTGCAGGGTGTACCTACCACCTGTGCAGGGGCAGTTTTTTTGGGGGGTGTGGGGGGTTTCAGGAGACATCTACTTTGAATACGAATGGGGGGGTAGAAAGGCATATGAGAGACTAGTCCACAGTGAGGGAGCTAAACCCTGACTTTAGCAGCTCGAAGCATTATTTGAAGATCCACTTGTCCCGAGTTCAAATGATCACTATCAAATTATTACTAGTTTACTAATACATGTTTGGAGCGAGAATTATCCATCTTAATTGAACAGATATGAAGGGAATTTGTTCAAGAATCTTTCAATAACCCAATATAAAATACCTCTTGAAGTTTTATTTCATTAAAACCACGATAAGACGGATTTAATTGAACGCAGTTTGTTTAAATCCTTCGAAAATATTAGTAAGGGTATAGTGATTTGAATGCCCATCTCTCATCAATATTCGATCCTTGAATCCGGAGCCTTCAGTTGTTTGCGCATCATTCATAAATACCTCTTCCATTCCTCATTCTTGCTTCTCTCGCTTTTATCTTTGAACAATGAGCATGCATTTTAACTTTCTGGAGAAAGGAAGAGTGGAATCGGGGATTTGCGGTCGTCTGGCAAGTGTCCAATGTTCGAATGAGAATCAATATGTCTGCAGCTGTCATATAAAAGCCTTTTATCTGCCATTTTGTGGGGCGCAATTAGGCTTGTGGCAAGAGTACACATACAGGTTCCTGGAGTTAAACCAAGCGAAGGATAGTCGAATTTGGTGTGAATTTTTAAATCCTTCCGAGGTCGCTCCAAATCTAAACGGTGAACTTGAATCAAATATATTTTCGCTCAAGTTTTTCGGTGTTCTTTGTTCACATTGATGTCTTAAAATTAAATGCTTGCCATATTAATTTAGAGGGAAAAAATCTGAAAAGGCGTTTTTTAACCTTTGTATATAATAATTAAATATCATGCTCAAAGCACATAAAATTCAACAGCAATATCGCAAAATATTTAAAAACAGCAAAACTTTAGAATTTCCGATACAAAGTCTCGAGCGCTGGAGGTTTTTTTTTTTTTTTTTTTTTTTTTTTTTTCCGTGCAGTGTTGCCATTGCTCGCTTTGAAGATATCGAGATTGTTAATCAAAAATTTCACAACATAAAAACGAAACCGAATTAAAAACAGGAGTTATGGAAGAATGGAGGAACACTGATGCAGATATTACCAAAAAAAAAGTATTTAAAAAAATCTGAAACCTTTCACATCAATTATCATGTTTTTCGCACTTAAAAAAAAAAAAATATTTCAACAGCTCTATCACAAAATATTTAAAAGAGCATATCTTTAGAATTTCCGATACACAGTCTCGTGCGCTGGAGATAGAAATGTTTTTTTCTTTTCCGTACAGTGTTGCCATTGCTCGTTTCGAAATCGTTGGGTTTGTTAATCAAAAATTCGTTAAAGTTTTACGCAGTGTTACAAAATTTACAGGCGCGGTAAGACGGCTGCCCGCAAAGCAGTTTTAGGGTTGCCATAAAATGGCAAAGGAAGGCAGGGTTGCGACATTTGGCGAGAAATGGTCCCTTTGGCGACAAAATTGGCGATATTCCATGGAATGATGGAGAACCTTCTGGAATGAATTCTTACCGGTTTAGCCCAGAATATTCTCGAACACAAGCCGAAAGCTATATAAACCCTGCTGGTCCGCAGTCAGTTAGTATCGAGAGTGAGTGCCTCCTCGAGAGGGCGAGTGAGTCTTTCTCGTCTAGAATCCGAGTGTCTCATCTAGTTAGTCCGTGCGGAGACGATCGAGTTGACAGCCGGCCAGCGAGTCCCGAGTGGGGCGTCGAGTGCACCGAAAGAGTCTCGTAGTGTATTGCGGTTAGTGAATCGTCAAGAGAGCGTGTTGAGCTCCGGGAATGACTGAACCGAAGAGTCGGGAGCTGTGCTCGTGTGTCGTCGAGTGCATCACGAGTAGCATGGAGAGTCTGGAGAGTACGTGGAGTTCCGAGAACGACCAAACAAAGTCAGGAGCTGTACTCTGATGCTTTGCAATGAAGCTGTCTCCACCGTTATTGCCTGACAGTGTGAAGGCTGTGTCGTTGATTGTTCCAGCGTGTTTGTTGCAGATCTTCGACGACTGTAAAAAGTGACTTTGGAGCTGTCCTAACAATACTGGCTAATAAAGTGTGTTTCGATACTTCATCAAGTGTCGTCGTTATTCACTCCAAATCCACGCGAACCCCGTACGAACGTGAAGGAAAAAAAACGTAACAACTGCTGTCAGAAAGAAGAAAATAACGCCACAATAATTTAAATAGATCATAAAACGAATATGAAATTCAAAATTCAGGCTACCAAGTGCCCGTGTTCGGTTGGAGGACTACATTATTCAAAATTGGATGGTTCGAGGTACCGAGTTGTTTCTACACAGTGCGAGAAAGATTCATACATTCATGCAAATTCTTCATTATTTAGTTTCTTTAAATATAACACATGGCGATACTAGTTGGTAGCAATAGTTTTAAAAGTGAATCGACGCAAAATTCCGTTTTGAAATTAATAGCCCTTCTGGGCTAACCCCCTTTGGGGCTAATAAATGGAAATAAGCAAAATACATTTTTGTAATATAAATATTATTCCTTTGGTGTGAAACGATTGTATTCTGAAGGTACTGACGTCACCAAACGTTTTGTTAAACATTGCCCTATACTCTGAGATAGATATCCCTTAAGATGTAAACTAAAAGGTATGAGCATTTTCTTTGAAAAACGTTAATTCTCCAAAACTGCTTCGAAACTTGAATGGCAAATTTCAATTCAATATACTTTGACTGCCAGTCGCTAGTTTTCTTTGAGATACTCTTTGTCACCATGGAGCATAAGATTAAATATTAACTTTAAATAATGATAAATAAAGATAATAATACTAAGAAAATCTGAAAGGTTTCAGAATTTAACGCTGGCCCATAAGGGTTTGTCAAGGTCTTTTAAGCTCTCTCTGAACTCGCAGTCTACCAGTCTGCTATTACATTCACTCCCTACGAACCATTTTCTTTTAGTTTTATTACTCAGCAACTTCGCACTTACGCTCTATACAATTCATCAGCAAAATTACAAAAAAAAAAAAAAAAAAAAAAAAAAAAAATTAACACCAGCCTAGCAATTAGATTTCCCGTTGCAGAGTTAAGTACTGCATACATTTTCCCATTTTCTTTTTTTCCCCATCTTTTCTCAGTTCATCATATCATTGTTCACTTTTCTTATTATCATGGCTTGCAAAACTTTTTGTCTTTTTATTATTAACGTTTTGTGTGTTAACTTTATTAATTAAATATCATAATCTTTGCAGTCACGTCGCATAAAATTCAGTTGAATAGCAAAATTACAAAATATTTAAAATAGCATATCTTTACAATTTCTGACACACAGTCTCGCGCGCTGGAGATAGCAATGTTTTTATTAACAAACTCTACGATTTTTTATCTTGCTTGTTTTTGATTTTCATCATCAAAACCATCAAAAACGAGCATCTGAAAACGAGCAATGGCGACACTTTTCGAAAGAAAGCAGATTTTTTTTATCTCAAGCGCAAAAGACTGTTGCCACTCGGAAAAATGAGGGCGCAAAATTAGCGTTCTCAGAGTTTTTAATTCATATCTTGGCTGATTAAAGTCATAGGGAGATGAGAATGGTCGAAATGGCTTCTTCCGAATTTTTGAAATCAGGAATAATATATCTAATGTTTCGGAATGCTTTTTTTTCATTCATATTTTGCGAAACTTCGAAATTTTATAAGAAACTCTACGATTTGAAAGCAAACAGTGGCAATACTTCTCGAAATGAAGCAGATTTTTATCTCCAGCGTGCGAAACTGTTGCGACACTGAAAAATGAGGGCGAAGATTAGCGTTTTCAGAGTTTTCAATTAATATTTCGGCTAATTAAAATCGTGCAAAGATGAGAATGGTCAAAATGGCCTTCTGCGAATTTTTGGAAGCCGGAGGGGGGGACCTCTCTTGACCACAAACAATAGATGCGCACAGATTTTAATAGTATAGATTATTTGACGCCCACCAGCGGCCGAGCGGTAAAGTCGCTGAACACTGGTAGTTCGGTCCGAGGTCGAATCCCGCGAACGGGCTGGCTGCATGGGCGTTTTCGTGGTTTTCCCCATGTGTAACGTGTATACGAGCCACTTTCCCTTAGTAAGTCCTCCACGAAGGCATTCCTCCCCTTAGGCAGATAACCCTCGAGGCACACACATACACACACATAGATTATCTGACTGCTTTTCAAATCTACAATTATTTGAAAGCAGCTATAGGGAAAAAGGAATTTCACTGTAAAGGGAAATTTCGATTTTTATTCCTTCGAAGTTTTGAAGAAACCCATCAAAAGAATCCTTTCTATTTATTTGATAATAACCTTTTTATTTGATAATAACTATTAGCGTTAAATTTAAGATGAAATCTTAGATGTTTATACTTTCGATGTTGATGGCGAAGGAAATGATAAAAATGATTCCCTATATTTATTGAAAGTGATCACTATTAACCTTAAAAATAGCTGAAATGAAGACTGAATATGTTACAATAAGAATTACTCAGCCGAATTATAAATATAATTCAATAAATTTGTTAAAGAAAAAAACTCGTTAAAGAGTATCCTAAATATCACGTGTGACAGAAATGAACTTCGTAATCTTTTAGCTGTGATACTTTTAGACTAGCCCAAATTAGACCTGACATCTGACGAAACTATACCCAGATCTGCGCATTCAACGCTTCTTAGCAAATGCTTGTCCCATATTTTGACTTCCTTGTACGAAGTGAATAAAGTATTGTAATCATGAAAAATTTCGGATGTCATATTTCATTGAAAATATCCATTTTGATTACTATCGAATGCAATTTAACGGTGTTTTTGCGTGACATCTGTACCTAAGGACAGATTAAAGGTCTCTTTTTCGCCAAACGAATTATAAAATTCATTTAATGTAGATTCAAAAAAAATTTTTTTTCTAACCTCTGTTCGTACGTATCTCGAATACCTCAAAAACGAGTAGCCTCAGAACGTTAAAATTTTGTATATAGGACTGCAATAACATGTACTTGTATACCTCCTTTTTTGGTTACAATCGTCTGCACCAAAAGTGTATATATATATATATATACACTTTTGGTATATATATATACACTTTTGGCACTTATATATACACCCACTCTGTTACTCGGCTCGGTGAGTTTGGTTTTTTTATTCTTATATGTTGGTAAATTGTGCATATTTTGTTTAAAAATGATTGAATTATATTGTTCTTATCTTGCGGTTAAGGTTTTTATACCTTTAATTTATCTGCATGCAGTAGTTATAGAATTATTAATTTAAAAGTTGTTTAAGTCCGTCTAAGCCTATTTTCTTTTTACTATAGCAGCCATATTTGTTTGCATTTGAAACTTAGCAGAATAGTGAATTAAGTCAGTTTCGCAAGTGGGACCAAACGTAAACTTTCAATTTTGTGCTCCGAAAAATCTGCCTTCTTACCCGCTAGCCGAATTGCTTGTTTTGGGGCAGTAACCTTTAATTGTAAAATTTGTTTTAACTATATTTGGTGTTTTATGTTTTTGTACATTTTCCAATTTTTAATGATGTTTTGACTTTTTATGTATTTTTTCCTTCCTGCGAAGTGAGAACTGAATTAATTGAATGAGAAAGCTATCTCTAATGAAATACGTTTAAATGAAATGCATCAAAAAATGAATTTTAATATTCCGTATAAGGAATATTACATTATGGTTTAATATTCCGTATAAGGAAGTCATGTGGTGTCTGCATCGTATTTTTTTCTAAGAGAGCAATAAGAATTAGTAAGATTAAAAGATGCATTTTTATTGTAGCAACACGTTGAATGCAGAATTTTTACATTTTATAAATCCTAAAGTTAAAGAAACAGGCAGTGCATAGTATTGCAATATTTTATTATTTCACTGAGTGGAAAATAAAATAATATTCACAAAGTAATATTATCCGTTTCAAATCAATTACAGTTGAGCTTACGTTTTTCCCGTCGTAAATCTTCAGATTTCCAACATCTTCGTTGATTTTATTATTGTTGAAAACTATTCAGTTTGCTGTTTATTTCATTTTCCTTTACTCGCATTAATATAGTCTGAAAAGACCTAAAACAGATTGTTCTTAGTAACTGCTACTGCCTTTAAAATGTGAGGAACAACTTAAGATATCAAAAGGATTTTTTGTGCTATGTGACATATTGAAATTCGAGGACCTTAAAAATCTGATTCATAGCATAGAACATAAGTGTAAAATTGCTAAAAACTTGTCACAAACTCCGTCATTATGTTATGTTTACCAATGCTTATGAGTAACGGTGTAAGTTATTCTATTAATATGCTTACGTTAGCTCATATGATACTTAGAAGTTTAATGAGCAAACTGTAGGATGATCACTCGCAATCTAATTAAAAGTATTGTTACGAAATGTACAGGCGCAGTAAGATGGCTTCCCCGCAAGTTGCCATAAGATGGCAAGCGACGACAGGCTCTGCCACATTTGCCGAGAAATCGCCCATTTGGCGACATGCCATGGACGGATGGAGAACCTTCTGGAACGAATTCTTACCGGTTTACCCCAGAATGTTCTCGAACACAAGACGAAAGCTTTATAAACCTTGCTGGTCCACAGTGAGTTAGTGTGTCGTCTAACGAGTTGATAATCAGTTAGAGTGTGCCTCGTCGAGAGGGCGAGTGTGTGTGCCTCGTCTAGAGTGCGAGATAGTTAGTGTCTCGTCGTTTAGTCAGTCCGTGCGGAGTCGATCGAGTTGACAGCCGGGCTGCGAGTGCCTAGTGTATCGCGGTTAGTGCATCATCGAGAGAGTGTGTTAAGCTCCGGGAACGACTGAACCGAAGAGTCGGGATCTGTGCTCTGTGTGTCGTCGAATGCATCGCGAGCTGTAGCGTGGAGAGTCTCGAGAGTACGTGGAGTTCCGAGAACGACCGAGCAGCTGGTGCTTTGCAGTGAAGCTGTCTCTATTTGCAGTGAAGCTGTCGTTGATTGTGTCAGCGTATTCATAGTAGTTCTTCGACGACTGTAACGTGATTTTGGAGCTGTTCTGATTAATATTGATAAATAAAGTGTGTTTCGATACTTCATCAAGTATCGTCGTTATTCACTTCAAATCTACGAACCCCGTACGAACGTGAAGGGAGAAAATAACGTAACAACTGGTGTCATAAAAAAAAGTAACACTATTCTCTGGCCAAATAACAATGCATATGTAAGTTAATACAGCAATTCTTATTACCGCAAAAGGGATGCTATGAGACGCTTACCCTATTCCCGTATGGGTTATTAGTCTCAATACGGCATTTTGCGTTGAATCACTATAAATGGCATATCATTTTTCAAATTGTTGCCACCCATTATTATCGCACTGTATTGTATTTAAATAAATTAAACAGTGAAAACTCTCCATGAATGTATGTATGTTTCTCGCATTGTTATAAAACAACGGTACCTACAGCCATCCAATTTTGAATAACGTAGTCATCCACTCGAGTATAGGCATCTGGAAACCCGAATTTGGAATGTGTTTTATTGTCTATTTCATATTTTGTAAAGTATTTATGACTCTTTGATTAAGAAACTTAACGATTTCAAAGCGGGCAATGTCAACATTATATGCCGAAAAAAAGCAATTTTATCTCCAAAGCGCAAGACTGGCTATCTTGAAATTCCAAAGATGTGGTGTTTTTAAATATTTTGTGATTTTGCCGTTGAATCCAACGTGATATTTAACAAATAAAACGTCAACAGGAACGTGAGATTTAATAAATAAAATGTACGAAACGTTAATAATGGAAAAACAAAAAAGTTTTGTAAAGCTATCTTAGTAAGAAAACTGAAAAAAACAGTATGACAATACTTAACTCTGCATTGGGAATTCTAAACATATACTATTATGCTGCTTGTAAAATTTTTGTGCTTAATAATTAAAATAATAAATCTAAAAAGACAACGGTACTTTACCGTTTCGCAGGCGCAAATCTTGATAAGCAGACTTTATTGGCGACAACATACAGTATAAACATAAAAAAAAATTTTAGTTCTAAGAATTTTTTATTTTGAAGGTATAAACATTTTAATGTCGTTTAAAATTTTTTTAAAAAGCCAATAAATAAAGGCAGTAAATTTGTAAAAAGACATTAATTTAAGAATTTACCATGCTTTCGTAGTACAACATCCTGTTTCGTCGGTTCATATCAAGTAACCGCAAGTGATCTCATCTCACATAAATTATGCTACAAAAATCTAATTCTCTTAGTAATTATCTACATTAATATCAAGTTAAATCTTAATTTGGAATACAAGTTTAAATGCAAGAATTATTTCAATTCGTGTACGAATGACTTACTGAGAAATCGTGTAAAACCGCAGTGCTTTACTTCGCTAGTGCATTCTCATTAGAAATGATGAGTTTAACCCTTGACTCAGTGGCGTAGCAAGCCTAACTGGCGACCGGGGCAAAATACTTTTTTGGTGCCCCCTCCCCCAAAAAAACACAGTAATATAGGAAATAATGCAAATAATAATAAAATGCTGAATCTGCCATAAAATACTCCGAAATATATTAAAAGAATAGTCACTACCTAACTGCACTAGCATTGGATTCGGAAATGTATCTATGTCGGAGGAAAAATCAGACCATACGATGATCTAGGATTAGTTTTTAAAGTATTATTTGTTTTACATATTTTTATAATTGTTTTTAAAAAAGGACAATTTTTAAACAATTAAAAGTTTAATATATATTATAGATAAGTAGATATATTTATTAATAATAATGTAATATTATAATACAGTTAATTACTATGTATACATTTTTCTTGCCTTGGATGAAACAAATTTATCAATTACTTCATCAAAATCGATCCTTTTAAATTTTTCTCTTTCCACATTTAAAAATGCTAGATGACTTAGAGAAACTTGTTCCATCGTTGATTGTAAATATGTTAAAATTTATATTAATTTATTGAACGAACGTTCATTTGATAATGAAATAGTAAGGAGTATTTGGAGTGCGACTCTTAGGTTTAGAAAAACATTTTCTCTATAGATCTGTAATGAAATCTTAGGTTCCGTTTCTTTTCTACTACGGAGTAAAATCTTGCAGTCACATTCACTGCTCAAAACAATTGGGTAATATGGTGGGTTCGGTATGAAATAACCATATAATCGACAACCTTTCTAACAAGAAGAAAAAGAAGAGATTATAAAGGAAAATTATACCGTTTACGAAGTTCAGAATATGCAGATTTAGTCTGTGACGTCGAAAACTATGCGTTTTAGATAAGGAATAAGTAGCGACCTGCAGCATTCCTTTTGTAGTAGGAGATTAAAAGCAATCGACATCCGTTGAATGCTTTGTAGCAGTGAATATGCGATGCCTCAACAAGATGACTTAGCTGAATCGGTAGCCAGGAAGGCCGTCAGTCGTTTACTGGAAAGTCACAAACGCAATCCATTGTAGCGGAAGCGTTAGGATCCCGGGGCATCATACACCCCCTTGCTTCCCCCTCGCAACGCCCATGGAGGTAGGAAGTAAGATCCTTTCCTATCTCCATGGCTACGCCACTGTCTGCCTTTTCTATATTTTCACCATCGGGTGAGCGATGTCATTGCTTCCTAATTGATTTAATTACCGCGAATGGCCTTAGGGGCATAAAATTGGAGCTATCTGGTAAAAATTATATGTAATTGTATGCCAGTATTGAAAGAAACAGTCAATCTGATAAAAAAATGGCTGCTACTTGTTTTGAAAATGAGAAGTAAAAAGTTACCAGCGAGGATATTCCGTTTGGCATGGGCTGTACCATTATTGGAGGCTTTAATCGCAAAACGGAAAAGTACCAAGACACCAAAAAAAATGGGTTAGTAGGAGTAAGTGTAAGAGCAGACTGTTAGACTGCGAGCTCAGCGTGAGAAAACTTTAACAAACCCTTTTGGGCGGCCGCTAAAATCCTAAACGTTTCTGACTTTTTTTTTTCCCTGTATTTCTGTATCATTAAGTCGTTTCTAATTCCTTGTTTTTTTTTTTTTTTTCCAATCCTCGCAGATGTACGTGAACTTCCAGAAATATGAGCTGAAGCACCCAAACAACTGTGAGCTCAACTTCATTGACATCTACGAGCAGACCCTGAGCGACGATACTCGAATGGCCCAGTTCTGTGGCACAGCGACGGAACCTCAAAAGTCAGATGGCAACCTCGTTTACGTCCGGTACTTCGCGCAGACTGAGGCTATAGACGGGAAATTTGAAATCGTGTACACCGCATTCAGAGAATCTGGTAAAAATTTCACGTAAAATCTATTTCTTTGTAAAATCAAGAATTGATACTAACATACAAGGTGTGACACAAAAAGAAAAAATCGAGACTAGTCCAATAAATCATTGTACTTGCAGAATAAGTTCTCCGTGACATTATCACCTTCAAAGTAGTTCCCTTCAGCATTCACACACTTCTACATTCGGTGCTACCATTGCTGGTAACAGTTCTGGAAGGCTCTTCAGGAGATTCTCCATTTTAGCCTGAACTTCTTCAGCTGATGTAAAATGGGTTCCCTTTAAGTAAGATTTAACTTTAGGAAGTAAAAAAATCGCATGGAGCCAAACCAGGTGAATAAGGAAGATGCCCCATCACAGTATTGTTCTTGTTGGTTAGAAACTGCTTGACAGACAGGGCCGTGTGAGCGGGTGCATTGTCCTGGTGCAACAGCCATCCATCACCCTCTAACTGTGGCCTTTTTTTCCTAATTTTTACACGAAGCCTTTTTAGTACTTCAATGTAGTAGTGTTGATTAACAGACTGACCACTGGGAACCCATTCAATCGTAATGAACCCCCTTAGGCGCCCAGCACATTCCTCATCTTCCACACTGTCCCTCTCCCTTGGAAACCGCTTATGCCATTCAAGCATACGTGCATGAGACAAAGTTTCATCTCCATAAGCCTCGGTTAGCATTTGAAATGCTTCTTCCGTGGCTGATTTCTTAAGTTTCACGAGAAACTTGATGTTGATTCGCTGTTCAGTTTTTACATTAGACATTTTTACATGTTCACTCAATGGCTCAGTACTCCCAAATGGTGCGGTCGGTTAAGTCAAAGCTGGCCGCATGGATAGAGGAGGTGTGTGACATGACGTCATCAAAACAGTTGTTACGAACTCCGCTCTGTTTTCAAATTAGTCTCTTTTTGTGTGTGTGTGTGTGTCACATTTTGTATTTCATGAAATGAGAGGAAATAACTTAAGTTCGCACTTTTTTAACTATCTCTAAAAAGTGGCTGGTATGTCTTGGATTTGTTGGCTAATTCCTCTTTGCTAATTCGTAATATGTCTTGGTAGGAATTTGAATTTTAAAATTGTTATACCTGCTTTGCTTGTCTAGCTACAGTTAGATCTTTGCTTGGCGAGCTAACATTAAATTTTTATTGGCTTTGAAAGCTTCCAATAAATACAAAGGGTGTTCACACATGTTTGTAACGATTTTGACTTTCTCAATGAATTTAAATACTGATTTTAAAATATAAACGCGACTGTCTTTCAATTGGAATAAGATTTAATTATCGTCTGCAATATTAAAAGTATTCTTTTCTTTAAAATGTCGCTGAAAAATAAGCAATGGATCGAAAGCTATATTTTTGCGCTGTCCGAAGAGAAATACTCTTATTCAAATATTAAAAAAAGATGTTAAAAGCATGATTTTAATATTCCTGCACGTAAAATAAGTGACATAATTAACATGAAAAGAAAAAAACGTCAAATTTTACATCTGACCGAGAAAAAGGCAAAAAATGCACACTCAACAAAGGTAGGTACAGCTCTTACTAACTCTAAAGTACCCCTCCCCAAAGAGCTATTGCAAAATCTTTAAATATCTCGGTAGGAACTATGAACAAAATTTTAAATTCCGATTTAAACCTAATCAAAACAAAAAGCATGATGTTCTTCGCCTAAAGCTGAAACATATTTCTCAGCAGAAGATGGATTGTTGTACGAATATTGCTTGGCAGGTGAAAAATGGAAACATATAGTTGCAGTTGATGACGCTTGGATATAATATACTTATTCGATTGCGATAGAAAAGATTGACTTACTACCGAAAAAGAGGAGAAAAGATTTAATATGTCGGTTCAAAGAAAACAATAAATGCTTTTCTAAAGGTTTTAGGGTTATTACTGGATTCTCTTACAACGGAAAACTTAAAATAAGGAAAGTGGGAAAAAAATGTCAAAAATTAATTCGGATTACTGTCAGAAATATGTTTTACCTCTTATTTTTAAAGAAGAAATCCAATCTCTTTATCCAAACAATCTTCACTGTGTTGAGTTCCATGAGGATAAGGCTCCAAGCCATACCTCTAAATCTACCGCTCTACTTTTTGAAAAAATGAGAAAAGAAAGCGGAATTGAAGCTCTTCCCTTTAAATGCATCCAACCTAAGTCCCCTGATGTGTCTCCTATGGATTACTGTGAATCTGGACTTTTAAAACAAGCTTTTATAAGCGGCATCCTTAAACATTGGATGGGGCCCACCAGCGGCCGAGCGGTAAAGTCGCTGAACACTGGTAGTTCGGTCCGAGGTTAGAATCCCGCGAACGGGCTGGCTGCATGGGCGTTTTCGTGGTTTTCCCCATGTGTAACGTGTATACGAGCCAGTTTCCCTTAGAAAGTCCTCCACGAAGGCATCCCTCCCCTTAGGCAGATAGCCCTAGTGTGCTTTGCCATAATTAAATACACCACACCTAAACATTGGATGGACACTGGAAGATTGTGAAGGTGGAGTGGAATAAAATCAACCTTGATGCTTTAAAAAATGTCTTTTATCTTGGAAATCAACATGTAATACGATAGTTCAGCAAAAGAGCTACCAGATTGAATATATCAGAAAATAAAATTCTAAGGTTTGTTTATAAATAAATCTTTAAAAAATCGTTAAAAAAATATGTGAACACCGTATGTAAAAAGCCTCCTTATGACCTTCCTTTTTCTCTTTCACATCGGTTCACAACTATTTTAACTTATACTGGAGGTTCTTAACTTATATTGCAGGGCAGCTGCTTTTAGTAAAAGGAGAAGAACGAAAATAAGATCCATCCACGGACCTTATAAGAGGTAGAGTAACCCAATGGGCGGAGCATGTGGGCCCTCTTTACGCATATAAGCATTCTATACCGCACCATGCGCATAGGGAAAAATCCGTACTTGTGATCGGACTTGCATTCTGATGCCATAATTTTCTTTTGGTACAATGACTTTTAGACAGGATTTTTACAGTTCTATTTTCGATCAATGACACGGAAGTGTGAAAATTATCGTTTGTTTTCTTTGAAACGAAAAAATTTAGCTGCACTGTTTTGCAGATGTCTTTGTTTCATCGAATTATAAAATCTTTCTAAGATAGTGTTGATATCAGATGCAATCTTAAGTGCTTAGATTATATAAATAGACCTCTATCCAACTATTTGGCAGGTGTGCTAATAAGTATATTATATTATTATTGCAATTTTGTTGCATTCTGTTCCTTTCACATTGCAAAAAATATTTCTTTTGCAAATGTTATGTTATTTTTATGTTAATGTCCATGTAATTTCTAATATTCTTTTTGCTTTAAATGAAAGAAAAAAGTGCATTCAGTATTGTCGCTGAATTTAATGCACGTGTATAAGAAAAGAAACTTCTTTCTCTGCCAAACACTATTTTATGCAAAGGTATAAAAAATTTTACACTTTACAAAGTACACAATATTCACAGAGTAAAATTACTCAATTTAAAATACGTATTTCTTTTTTTGTTTCAGATCTATATTAGTCTAACTTCAAAAATAAATTTTACTATTTTAGCCTGATTATAAATATTTGGAATTTACAGTGTTAGCTCCCAACGTCGTTTTTGCTATTTCCGAAAAATGGCTTGTCTCATGCTTTCGGAGATTGCATCCGCAGAGAATGGATATATAATGAACATGAAATAGTGAATTAATGATCACACTTTTTAATATGAAGGGTTTTAAATTAAGAATGTATTTATTAAAAATCTCTGCACTTTATATTAATACACATATTAGTAGGGCGTTAGCACAAAAAGAAATAATACTTTTTCTCTCTTAGGGGCAGACTACATTTTTTTACATTAAATTCATCATAGTACAAAATTTTTGTAAGAAGTGTTATCTCATAGCAACAAAAATACAATGCATATAATAATCTTTTTGGTACTGCTGTCAAAATGTAAACAAACAGTATAGAGATGTACCCTCAAGCCCAAGCAAGGTCAAGGCGTTCCTAAGCACATTTTTTTCATGCGTAATTCTTTTATAAACATCTTTATTTAAGTAAAACAATAAAACTCTAAACACAAAATTTATGAACTTACTTTTGTGTTCAAATAAAGTAAAATTAAATAAGATTGATAGTGTACAATGCTTTGAAACAAATTAGGTAAAATTAAACAAGATCTGATAATCTTTTAAAAAATTATATCAGCATTTTCAGGCAGTGGTTTTTTAAATTATTATAACATTACAAAATGATCATTTATTTGATTATGTGATTATTAATTAATTATGATTATTTATTTTAATAATTCATAAAATTTGGAGCAAAAACTTTTCTCAGTGTAATGAAAAATAAAATGATCACAATCAAATAAATGATCATCTTGTAGTGTAATAATACACCATAAATAACAAAAATCTTATGCAGAACGAAAAATAAATTAAAAAAAATAATCACTATAAAATACTAGCTCAATTAATTATTACAGTGAAATAAAATTTTTAATGTTAGAATAATAAATGTATAAAAATTATTAAAGTGTTAAAAGTGTTTATCACTATGATGTATTGTGAAATATAATTGAAATAAGACTCTTTTAAAGAATATTATGCTGTAATATTCACCTATAATTTTAATAAAGCAGCAGAGCAATTAAAAATTTTAAAGAAAAATTTTCAAAAACTCATTTTTAGACATTTTGATATTTTTACTTTAGACATTTTGGTATTTTTGCTTATCTACACCAATCAATAAAAAGCATAAAAATTGTAAGAGAAAATTGTTTGTTTGAATTTTTCTGTTAGTTCGGATTTAAAATATTATTTTCTGAATGTAGTAATTACAAATTTCCTTACGGCTAAAAAATATACAGGCCTGAAAGCATGCAACAGCTATATAATTATTTGAAACGTTAACTCTTTGAGCGGCAGGAAAAGGCAATTAACTTTTCACAAAAACTTTTGTTTTATTTTGAAAAACTTACTTTTTGTTTTTTTTTTAAAAAACTTTTGCTATATCAGGTGTTATAATGAAATTATTTGCGACAATTACACATATTTTGTTCACGACACGTGAAAAAAATGACTACTTCTGGTGGTTAGTGTCAGTGACCACCGCCCACAGAACACATCCCTACAAACCAGTCTCTGTGGTACTCATGGAAACAGTTCGTCTTTTTCAAGCAGAGTGCAAATTTGCATGTGCTACAGTGCACTTTGTCTTGATGTTGTCTTCGATAACTGGTGCTTATTTTCTTGAAGACAAATTGCTGCAACAACTACTGGCTTTTCTTCATTACCATTTAGTGAGCTACAAGGGAACTTCAGAAATGGTCAGTCTTGAAAACCACTTGCACGAGTAAGTACGACGTTCAATAGAAAAGGTGTTTACTATAGGTAACCACCACCCTTTAAAGAATTAAATATGCTTGATAAACATGCTAAATTTTTAAAAATCAATCTCAGTTTTGTGAAATGCGTTACCACCAGCATTTTCTTGACAATTTTATATGTGCTGCAATAACCAACCATTGTTAAGTTTCTGCAGGGTCTTCCCTACTCCTTCGGATGAGGTCAACCATGACAGCTGCTGTCAAGATAAATGGGTCTTTTACCCTTGACCACTTGATACAAGACTAGTCAAGAGGGTCATTGACGATTGACCACTTGATTTAAAACCACTCAAGATAAGTCAGTCCTTGACGGTCCTCCAGTTGTTGTGGTCAAGGGAACAGCCGGCAATGCATGGGGAAGAAACACTATTTGGGTTCGTCTATTTCTTATAAGGTCTATGGATTCATCCCAAACAATCTACACCAAGACATCACTGTGGCCTTCTTCAAACTGACCACAGACCATGACTACCTCCAGGTGTATCTTGCACTCCTTGGCATGGGTAATTTCGTGGGCTTAGGCAGACACGTGAGCATAAGTAACAAAACACTGGTAGTTCGGTCCGAGTTCGAATCCCGCTGAACGGGCTGCCTGCATGGGCGTTCTCGTGGTTTTACCCTATGTGTAATATGTATATGAACCAATTTTCCTTAGAAAGCCCACCATGAAGGCAACACCTCCCTAGGCAAATTAATTAAACATTAATCTATGTGGTCTCTATTGATGTCTACTGTTGAACTTTTCGATTTCCCAAACCCTCGCTAGAGCTATCTTAGGCTATTTTTAATCATTTCATGCGTTTATGTGGTAGTTTTATTCAAACATATGTAACATTTAATTGGTATTGTTTGTTTCATTTTGAAATTCACATTGATTTCAGAAACCTTTCCATTCTATTCTCGAGATCATGATTACAGAAATAATAAAATTCTAGAAAATTTTAGCAATGCAAGGTAAGTGATTGAAAATGCAGATGCTCCATCGAAGTTAGCTGAGTTCTTCTTGGTAGTTTCTTTTAGTAGGTTCTGTGCTATAAAATTAGTCACCTTCCTTTTTAAATAAAATTTTTGCATTCTGATAGGCCTACCAGCGGCCGAACAGTAAAGTAGTCGCTTAACACCGGTAGTTCGGTCGAAATCCTGCAAACGGGCTGGCCGCTTGGGCGTTTTCGTGGTATTCTCTGTGTTCAACATGCATACGTGAGAGGTTCCTTTAAGAAGTCCTCTACAAAGGCATCCCTCCCCTTAGGCAGATAGCCTTTGAGGCTTTGCCGTAATCGTATAAACCAAACCTTGCATTTTGATGACCCAAAAAGCCACAAGTATTCCATTCTTAGTCCATGTACTTCGATTTGCCTAAATTTACAGTTTCAGATTTTATTTAAGAATACTTCAGTTTTTTTTTTTCTTCTAGATAAATGTGTTCCCAGCGAATTCAGCTGCGATGATGGTACTTGTATAGACAAATCTTTGAAATGCAACAAAATGTACAATTGCAAATACCGATATGATGAAGATCCTGCCCTTTGCACACCAGGTGAGACATCTTTTCTCATTCTTTTTAACGCTGAATATGTTCTCAAATGTCTTGGAAATATTTACATGCAATCAATAATTTTAAGTCAAAGAAAATTTTCAAATTATCAAAATACAACACTTGCATTTTGGAGCAATCTAAACTCCATTTGTCATACTAATTTGGAAGGTCTCTTTTCATCCCTTATAAATTTCTTGACAATAAATCACATACATTAATCAGTGTATTAAACATTTCTTACAAACAGATACATTAATCAGTGTATTAAACATTCCTTACAAGCAGATTTATATAGGTCCTGAAATAGGTCACATGCCATTTTCGCTACATCATAAAATACTATTTTCCCCAATATGGAAGATTCAATTTCTTACATTAAAGTTGTTGAAATTTGTATACCTTAGTGCTTAAACTTCTGCAAATACGATAGTCCTTAGCATAAAGAAGTAATAGTAATATATCTATCATAACTCAGCCTTTTCTTAACTTTAATTATTAAAATTGAAGAAATTATGTATGGAATTGGTTCCAAGGCAGCATGCCACCAAAAACAAACATATAATATTTTGTGAAAATAAAGGTGCAGTATTTTTGGCATGTTATTTTTACGAAAATTATACGAATAAGAAAAACTGAAGATATTGCTGACATTTAACATCATTTCCACAAGTTGTTTTTTGGAAAATTGTATAAAGCGAAATATACAAAAAAAAAAAAAAAAAAAAAAAAAAAAAAGAGCTACCGACATCATAATTCTTCAGTCACTACTTTTACGAATTTTAAAAACTTTGAAAAAAATTATTACTCAGAATATCTTCTTATTCTTAGATTCCACAATTGTTGTCCTCTTTCTTCGAACAATATGTCATAATTTAATTACTCTTATGTTTAAATAATAATATAAAATACACAAAATTGAAAATATAATCCTGATATTTTACATAAATTTAAATTGCTTCAATTACTATTATATCAATCCCATAAGACAAATTTTTCAGTTGAGCGAGTGTGCTTTGTGATAATTCTCAGTATCGTGCACATGTATTTCTGTGGAACGTTTCAGAACAATGATGTGTTTCTTCTGGTAAAATAAAGTATCAAACTATCATCAATTTTGTGTTTATTCAATCTATTGTGAACACGTATGCACGCAACAGTTTTTGACGTCAGAGGTGACAAGAGTGAGTGACTGAGTGCAGATGGGAGCAGTGATAGACGAGCAATTAAGACAACTGGTGACAGACTTTGCTGCATTCAAAGTAAAGATGGAAGGGGCCATCAACTCCATTCTAGAAGAGATGAAAGCTGTTACAAAAAGATTAATGCAAGCCAAGAAGAAATGAAAACAAATTACTTCTATAATAGAAAACAAATTCGCTATGTTATTTAGTGTTTTGATTGCTTAGTATCTTTCTCTTTATTATTTAGTCTTTCTGTCTTGCTTGTCTTACTCTCTTCATTATTAAATCTCTTGATAGCTTAGTGTATTTCTGTCTCAATTAGTGTCTCTCTTCATTACTTACTGTCTTCCCTCTTGAATGCTGTCTTTCTGTGTTAATTAGTATCTTGATTGCTTGGTGTCTTTGTCTTAATTACTTAATGTCTTTGTACTACTTAGCGTATTTCTCTCTTCATTATTTTGTCTTGATTGCTTAGTGTCTTTCCTATCTGTCTTAAATACTGTTTTGGTTACTTAATGTCTGTCTCTTCATTACGTCTTAATTACTTACAATCTACTTTTTGTCTTGGTTGCTTAGTGTCTTTCTGGCTTCATTACTTGTCTTATTCGGTGAGTGAGTGAACATGAGAGTGTGAGAGTCAGAGTGAAAGCTTCAGCGAGTGAGAGCGTGTGTTGGAAAGTGAGTAGGTGAATGATAGAGTGAGTGACTCACTCTCTCACACACTTACTCCCTCTCACTCAGGAAGAGTAGGGAATGAGACAGATTGAGAAAGAAAATGACATTGTGTTAGTGAAAGGGAAAGAACCGACGCTGTCCCTCTCTCATTCACTCTCAGTGAGAGATTGAGTGACAGAGTGAGTGAGCGAGAAATCGTGAGAGTGAAACAGAGCATGAGAGAGAGTGATTGACAGTGAGTTAATGAGTGTGAGTGGGAGATAAAGTGTGAGAGAGCGAGAAATATTGAGTGTCTCACTCTCGCAATCATTCTCACTACCCCACACTCTCAATCAATCCCTTTCACAGTCTCTCTCTTACTCTCTCACTCATTCTCTGTCATTCACTCCAACTCACTAGAGCGAGTAGGTGATTGAGGGAGTGAGAGAATGCGAGGGATTGAGAGCGGGTGTGTATGTGAATGCGCAAAGAGACGAGAGAGTGTGAGGCAGTGAGAGAAAGTGAGATTGAGTAACTGAGTGAGAGTAAGGCAGAGTGAGAGAGCGAGTGTGAGTGGGTGATAGAGAGCGAGTGTGAGTGGGTGATAGAGAGCGAGAGGGATTGACAGCGGAGTTTGAGTAAGACAGAGTGAATGTGAATGAGAACAACTGACAGTGAGACAATCTCTCACTCAGATTGAGAGAGTGCAAGACAGTCATTGAGGGGGCACTCATTCTCCCTGTCTCTCACTCGCACACTGTTTCAATGAGAGAATGATTGAGTGATAGTGCGTGTGAGACAGTGAGTGCTCTCTTAATGACTCTTTCTTTCGCACTCACTGAGAGTAAATCTGAGAGAGACACTCACTCTCTGCAAACAGTGAGTGAGCGAGAGAATTACATTAACTGCGAGAGTGAGTAACTATGAGTGTGTGAGACATGAGTGTGAGAGTTTTACTCTCGCAGACTCTCTGCCTGTTTCACGCTTTGTTACTCACTCTCACATACTCATTCCTTCACTCTCCTACTCACTCACACTCGTTCTCTCACGCTCTCCTTCACTTTCACCTAGTCTCAGTTACTCGCACTCAATCTCGCTCAGTCTTATTTCCTCACAATCTCAGTGAGTGAAGGTGAGTTTGAGAGAGTGAAAGATTGCCTCTCACTCACTGAATCTCAATATCACTCTTCCTCTCACTCGGTGACAGAGTGATTGAGAGAGCTCTCACTTCCTCACCCACGCTTTCAAAGAAAGAATAAGAGTGAGAGCATTGCAGAGAGAGAGGAGTCCTTTCAATCACTCTGTCACTGAGTGAGAGGAAGAGAGTGATACAGAAAGTCAGTGAGTGAGAGACACTCTCTCAAACTCACCTTCACTCACTGAGATTGTGAGGGAACAAGAGAGAGATTGTTACTGAGAGAATGAACGAGTGAGAGGCAGATTGAGTGGACGTGAAGGAGGGGGTGAGACAGTGAGAGGGATTGAATGTGAGAGAGTACGAAAGTGAGAGAATGTGTGACGGAATGTGAGACAGGGAGAGTGAGAGAGTAATTGAAACTAAAACTCTCGCACTCATTCTCTTTCACTCACTCTTTCTCATTATCTCTTTCACTCACTCTCTGTCTTGAAGTCAGTCAACAGTTCTTGAAGACTTTTTGTGATTTTCTGCTGGTGAGTTTTCAACTTCAGGCAACTACAGTCCTTTATACACTTTTTCTGGAATCTCAGTTTCAGCGCATTCGAGAGGGCGTTGAAGTTTGAAATCTGGTCTTCGGAGAGGATTCCTAGAGGCCTGTCCACACGAGTACACTTGCGACGTAGTTGCCGCAATTTTTTTCCGTCGGCGTAAATTCGTATTACGCAAAGGACGTAAAACCGAGTTCGCTCATATTCAGCTTTTTCACTCGCAATGTGAGCCAGTTTTGTCCAGAATGTTCTTGAACGCAAGCCAAAAGCTATATTAAGCCCTGCTGGTGCGTGGAATAGCAGTAGATCACGAGACTTTTTGTCAAGTGTCTCGTAGTCTATCGAGTTAACCGTGTAGTCTAGTCTCAAGTCGGTGCCTCTAGACTGCATCATTGAGGCTATCGAGGGCATCATGAGTTGTAGCGTGGAGAGTTTCGAGAGTAAGTCGAGTTTCAAGAAGTAACGAACCGAGTCCAGAGCTGTAATCTGGTGCTTAGCTATGGATCTGTCTTTCCCGTTATAGCCTAAAGTCTGTGTTGCCGATTGTTGCAGCATGTTTGTCGCAGTTTTTCGGCGACTGTAAACATGTTTTTGGAGCTCCCTCCGTAATACTGGCTAATAAATCGTGTTTTCATTCTTCAACAAGTGTTGTCGTTAACCACTCCAAATCTATGACCCCGTAGAAATGCAACAACTATGGTGAGATTCGAACTCGCGAGTTGTTATGTTTCTGTAGGGGTTTGTGGATTTGGAGTGATTAACGACAGCACTTTAAGAATGAAAACATGATATATTACCCGTTATCACTCAGTGCAGCTCCAAAAACACGTTTACAGTCGCAGAAAAACTGCGACAGACACGCTGAAATAATTGGCAACATACGCTTTCGGCTATAACGGGAAAGACAGCTCTACAGCAAAGTACCAGAGTACAGCTCCCGACTCAGTTCAGTACTTCTCAGAACTCGATGTACTCTCGATACTCTCCACACTGCAACTTGTGATGCTCTCGATAGCCTCAACGATGCACCAACTTTAGACTAGATTAGACGATCAACTCGACAGACAAGACACTCGACACACTTGCGATCTTCTACAAGACACATGGCAGTCTCATGATCAACTGCTACTCCACGTACCAGCATGGTTTTTATATAGCTTAATGTTTGCGTTCGAGAATATTCTGGACTAAACTGGTTCATGTAGCGGACGAAAAAGCTGAACATAAGTAAACTCAGTTTTACGTCCTCTGCGTTATGCGAGTTTATGTAACGAGAAAAAATTGTGGCAACTACGTCTCGAGCATACTCGTGTGGAGAGCCTTTAGGAGTCCTCTCCAAACACCAGATTTCAAACTTCAACGCCTTCTCAAATGCACTGGAACTGAGATTCCAGAAACAATGTGTAAAGAACTGTAGTCGCCAGCAGAAAATCAAGGAAAGCCTTCAAGAACTGGTGACCGACATCAAGAAGTTGGCGCATCAAGCATATCTAGACTGTGCACGAAAATCTGGCCCTGATGCATTTTGTCGATGCAGTCAAGGATGTGGAAATTCAGAACGCTCTCAGATAGGTGGATCTGAAAGACCTAAATCCACCTTGGCATATGTCATGAAATTAAAGTGGGATGTGGGTTCAAATCCCACTTTTGACACCAGTTGTTGCGTTTCTACGGGTTCGTGGATTTGGGGTGATTAATGACAGCGCTAGATGTCGAATGAAAGCACGATTTATTAGCTTATATACACAGTTCCTAAAACATGTTTACAGTCGTTCAAAAACTGCAAAAACATGCTGAAACATATGGCTTCAGGCTGTAACGGTGAAGACGACTTCACGGCAAAGCACTAGAGCTTCACGACAAAGCTCCAGACTCAGTTCGGTCGTTATCAGAATTCTGTATACTCTCGAGACTCCACGCTACAGCTTGCAATGCACGCTCACGCATGCTATATTTTGCGTTGAAACCTTTCAGAGTTTCTAAAATTATCCATATATTTCCATTGCCAGTTTCAATTCTTTTAAAACAACCATATCTTCAATGTGTCAAATTTAAAAATAAGTAGGTATAATTTTTAGAATACACTATTTACTATAGTATGCATAATTTCATAAATGTTAAGTATAATTTTGAAATTAGCTAATTAACACCGTGACACTGTCTGACAGCTCTGTCTAACAACGCGATTGGAATCAAAGAACCGATTCAAAGTCTACATCTGAATGAAGCAATGGTTCTGCAATTTTAGTGGCCAAAATAGGACATTTCATTACAATGTTTCAAGAATATATAAAGCTATCATCAAATATTATTGCTAGAATTACTGTATTATAAATTCTTTGATCTAGAATGGATGTAGTAATACTAAACGCTTATTTTCAATTCCTTTAAAAGCTTCCACGCTCATCAGTTCACCTTTCCTTTTCTTCTGATATTTGCAGTTGTGTACAAATCGACAATCCAAGTCACCAGTCTAATTGTGTGGTGGTAAGCTGAGAACCGAAGAGCATTTATTAGACCAACGGAATTAGTGTTAATCAAAGATATGTCTGAACTGACTTTCATGCATGCACTTTAAAACTGACTGAGAGAAAATAACATTTTTGTACATTTCTAGTCCGTAAATATCAAATATAATAAATTTTCTAAAAATTTTATACTCGTATTTTTGATTTATAAATTTCTATTTTTCATCACAGTAATTGCTAAATTTTGCAATACTAAATTCATAGATTTTTGAAAAACAGATATATGTAATGAACAACTGTTTGACTTCTTACTTTAGTTACTAAACTGTGGAAAATTTTAACACATGCGTGAAAAAAATGTGTCAACTGTGCTTTCTAAGTCTGTATCATATCTGATACATATTTTATTTTACTGATATGTTAACTAAACATGTTGGTATATGAAAATCATATGCATATAATTTTCAGATACCAGTGTGTATCTTAGACTCGTAATATACATAAATTTATAGAAGAAACATGGTGCTAAATACAATCTCTCACAAAAATGATAGGCCACTACAATTTTTTTTTTCCTTTTTAAGTAATTAGGAAAAAATCCTTGAAATACAATATAATGAGGAATGTTTTCTCTTTGAATACATATTTTCTTCCACTGTATGTTATTCTGCACAGTGCGGAAATTAATTTATTTTGCGGAACATATTTATTAAAATATTTTGCACAATGAATATTTTTTCCGCAAAATACTTTATTCCAGCTTGCTATCCTCAACCACAGAACTTTTAAGAGGAAAAGTTCTTTTTCTCAACTCAGAAATTCTTGGCCTCAAACGCATGTCGAAAGAAACATGTCCAGGAATCGTGCTTCTAAGAAATCTGTTTGGATGATTTAAACGAAAATCTTTCCGCTCTCTTCTTCCTCTCCTATACGAAGCAGAGCCGCAGGCAAAACATTTTCCTTAGTTTCATAAAATGTCTCGTGTACAAAGCAAAATTATGTTTGCTAGAAATTTTCCATTCAAACTTGTGCTGGAAGAAAGCATTTGTTGAAAAAATTTCTTATAGCATCACGTTTTATTATACCTGAGTAAAACGTGTGTCATTGACAGCCGTCCCGGAGAAGGAATGGATGTTTCTAAATGTATAGTGTCCGTGCGGCATGGGGGCAGTCTACATATGTGGCGAGCCGGAAGTCCTCTCGAGAGATTGGTGTAGGGGAAAAGAAGTGGGGGGACTCTCGAACCCCTCCCGCCGGGGTGAATTGGGGGGGCACAATTGAGCTAAACTGTACTGTCACCTGCAAGGTGCTTGAGGCTGTTGCCAACGACAGGCGTATAACTTTCGCTCTTTGCCACGGGGAATTTTGTGGGCTTGGGCTGACTATAGGTCAGACAAGCAAGCATTAGCAACAACACAGCAACCCCATAAGGTTCCAATGTACAGTACCATCTTCACAATGAGTGCTAAATCATTGAAGACAATCGACAATACTAGCAGTTTTGTTGATAAATACTGAGCAACTTAATTGTCAGAATGCGTTGGCCAGATATTGAAAAACATTTCTGTGAACTTAAACAGATTTCAGGATTTTCCCACAAATACAGTGCACTCATATATGTAAAGTTAGTTTCCTAAAAACATTTATTTCTTCATCTTTCCCATTTAGCAATGACGGCGAGTCGCATGCTAACTTCGGAGCATATGATAACAATCCTTGTTGTGTTCTTTGCCCTTGTGGTTGCTATGTGCGCATCTATAGTTATTACCTGTTACAATAAAGTCAAGGATCGAAGAGAAAAGAAGCGTGAATACAAGATGAGGCGCTCTAAAGAAGTGTCTATGGATGGAGAAATGGATAGGGTCCTCACTAATATGGATCCTGGACTGGAAGCTGCACTAGCCGCACAAGCAGCCGAGATCGGAGCAGCACGAAGGAAGGTACCACCTCCCAGATGGCTGGACGAAGAAGAATCAAACGGCTGTTATGTGCCTGAGGTGAGTGTCTCAAATCATATCATTTTTCTTGAAATATGAGAGCAAATAAAATGGTTCTTTAAGATACCTTCTGCTCGTCTAATAAATCTTCGATCAACTTTATGAATGAATTCAATACAACATATGCTACTAAAATAAAATAAAGATTTAAACTATTAGAAACGCATTTACTGTCTTTTAAATCACTCAGTCTGAAATCACTGTCACAGTACTCTGAAAAACGGTTATATGCAAAATGTGAAAGATAACTTAAATACCTTATTTTTGCACAATGGCATCGTTTGCCAAGACTAATAACTAAATATGTAACATAACGTAACGAACGTACCAAGCCCCCAAATTTTGGCCCTGCTAAGGACATTTTTGAAATCCGTAAAGAGAATCCCAAAGTTAGTAAAAGACTTTAATTGGAATTGGAATTGGAATAACCGTCATTGCATGATTTTGTAAGTTCTAATTCTACAAATAAATGCCATACCAAAAAATCTTAAATCAAATGTTTACTAATAACATCTTATTAGATTACATAATTTTAAAGAAAATTCTATTACATAATTCTAAAGGAAAGCACAGAGCCCTGTAAAAGTGGAGCTCATAATTACTACAACAAAGACTATACTCGTACGCAAAATTAGAGAATTTTCAAATTATATCTATTTTTATAAAAAGTATTGAACCAAAAGTACTAATATGCTTCCAAAGAAGCCGCCACCGAGAAGTGAAGATGTTCATTACATGGACTGGTCAGCCAGATCTCCTGAATACACAGCATGTCTGGAGCGGCTGGACTAAACAGGCAATTTCGTCTTGCCATGCCCCTCTAAGAACTATCTCAGTATGCCTCCTTCCTCAGTATGCTTCTCGGTATGCCTCCTTCCTGTTCAATATATCAACATGCTGTGTGACTTGTCTGAGAGGAGACCGTACTCCATATAACTCTCCTTTTCACTTGCAACAAATGTGTATCACTGCAATAAAATCACAGTATAGATTTTGGATATTCCTGCAAAAATTTATGCTTTACTAATAATCATGGGTACATAAAATGACCTTTGAATGGTACACTGAGCAAAAAAAATAAAAAGAGGGGACAGTTTTGTATATCTCGTTCTACTGGGCTGATTGACGAAATTCAAATTGCGTTTTTCATGTTTCGAAAGCGCGACATAGGATATATATTAGATTTATATATCCTCTGTTTTAAGATAAGGTATTTTGACAAAAAAATCGGAATTTTTCTGAAATGACATGCCCATATTTTCACATATTTCGATTCTACAACTCAAATTATGCCTAAATATTAAATTTTGTAAAATTTGGTGCGAAATTTACGGAGAAATTCAAAAATTTATCTTGGGGCATTTTTTTAAGTTCGCGCCGAGAATAACTCACTTGGCGAACTTCTTAATTTGCAGCAACCTATTTCCCTTATCTTTTTTTCATTGTAGACAAGCGGGAAAAAAGTCAGCACTCATATTTTCAAATAATTTTAACAAAGTGCGTAAACCACATATAACATATGTGGCTTACAACAAATATGCAAATTTCAAAATGCGCCAATATGTAAATTCATGTAAATCTTAGAAAATTTGAATAAAAAGCTTTAATTTTTTTGCAGGTGTGCCTAGAAATACATCTACTTTAAGATGATGTTAAATTTTTTTTCGAAAAATTTATAAAAATTTAAAAAATGAATCATAAAAAATGGGCGAATTTTATTTGGAACGAACCTAAATTTCTAAATGTGAAAGAAAGAATCAAATAAGTTTAATAAAAAAAAAGGATATTAACAAATATATACCAAATTCAATTAACATTGAGCAGCTAAAATTTTGAGAGCTCATTTTTTAAAATCACTCGCACGATTTTTACAAAACTTGGAAGTTTGGCATAATTTGAATCGTAGAATCTAAATGTGGAAAAAAATTGGCATGTAATTTCAGAAAAAGTCCGATTTTGTGTCAAAATACCTATATTAGAACAGCGCTATATATAAATCTAATACATATCCTTAATCGCGCTTTCGAGACATGAAAAATGCAAGTTGAATTTTGTCAATAGGCCTAGAAAAACAGGTGATATAGAACTGTCTTTTTCTCTTTGCGCAATGTACATCTCTTCTCTCTTATTAAATGCATTTCATTAAAATTTGTCCATTATTTTTTCAGAAATTCGACGTATTGTGTAAATTTTCTTAATTTTGCATACGAGTGTAGCACCTCTCTTATATCTAAAGCGAACTATTTACATAGGCCTAGAATATAGTGATCACAATTCTTTTTATTGAAGAGACAAATGAAATGCAGTTTCCTGAATATAAAAATAAATACTGAATAGAATAACTTCAAATAAAACTACAAATTAGGCTCCTATTGAAATGTTATTCTTTTAGTAATACACTGCCTACGAAGTAATACACGACATTTTTAGTAATACACGGCAGTAAAAATACTGACTACAGAAGGTGTTAAAAGAGCTGCAGGAATTGAAACTGACATGAAAGTGAGTACATGCCAACTTTTGGATCGAGAAAAGCGTTGTAGAACTCTTGAAGTAAAAGGCTGAAATCAGAAAAGCTGCCAACAGTTTTACGAACTTGAAAATACAATTGAAAGACTGTTGACGAACAATGCAAAACGAATACGGATACAGCAGTCTTTTTAAAAGTATAAAATTTCATCAGCTATGTAATTATAAATTTTTTTCACAACAAAATAAATAAAAAAATAAGGTTCCAAGTTTCGCTAATAGTTTAATTTACTTTCTTAACTAAGTTCAAAGCTGATACCTTAATTTGCAATACTGTAATCACCGTTTATTCAACTCAGCAGCTTAATTAATTGAACTATGTTAAAGGAAATGATTTTAACAGGCGGTGGGAAGTGCACTACAGATCATTGGTTTGAACAATTAGGGTACCTGAGGTAAGAAGTTAAAATCATTATTTAAGGAGATAGGTTGCTTTATTTTGCTTCAAAATCTCAGCAGTGAAACAAAACATTTAGTTTACATATTTACGCTTATAGTTTATTTATTTCATATACATTTGTTATCCTTATAGTATGTGGAAATATTTTGTTATATTTTTATATTTGATATGCTTTCTGTCAAACATATGTTCACATATCAAACATACGAATAAACCAAAAAATTGGGTTGAAACGTTAAGTAATGGCCGTTTATGTTGGGTTTAAAATTACGCGGTAAAAATAAAATGTATTGGCATAATGTTTTCTGTTATTCGAAAGAGAATCTTTCCTTCTACAAGATGGCGTATTTGATTTTTTTGTCTGAGCTAATTTTTATTAGTTTTCAGATCATTAAAATAGAGTGTCAAGTCGACAAAAAAAAGCATTTTTGACACCTTTTTTTGGCGTTTAACCAAGGCGTCAATGTCGCAAAAGCTGCCCAAAAGATTTATGAAGTGTATGGAGAAGGTGCAATGCCTGATCGAACTGCAAGAAATTGGTTTGCCAAATTCAAAAATGCATTTCGACCTCGAAGACACTGCTTGTTCCGGACGACCAAATGAGTTTGATGAAGAGCGTTTGAATCAACTTCTGCACGAAGACGCGCGTCAAACCACTCGAGAATTAGCCGAACGAATGGGTTGTAGCCAAATGACTATAGTTCGACATCTTGGGTCTATGGGTAAAGTCCAAAAACTCTGATATTATTGTCTAATTTACTTTTTTTTTTGGTTAAAATAAAAATTTTTAAATTAAAAAAAGGGGCCATTGCTTACGTTTCAACCCAATAACAATAGCTGAAATAATCAATGATGCTGTTCTTAAACCAATGCAGTACATAAATATGTAAAATCATTATTTCTTTTACTGCTGTAACGATGTTCATGAATATCAAGCTTATTCATAGTAATGATTGTGTTTCTCTCTACTTTATACTAGGTGGACCTCAGCATTTTCCATAAGAGCCCGAACGGTGGCCACATAATAAGTCGAAATGGTGATAATAGCAATAGTGCAGATGGTGGCATTCACATCATCAGCAACTCCTTTCCGGATGGAATCAATCCTTTATGTAAAGAGCATGGCTGCCAAAGGAGGGGTAGCTTCTCGCCACCACTCCCACCTCCTCCGCCCCCTCCTCACGTAAGGCGTACACCTCACGAACACCACCACCACGACAATCTCATGTGCCAGAAGCACAATACCACTTACCGCTCGTACCTAGTCGAAGAAGAGGAAGCGGAAGACGACGTAACCACGACGGCAACAGCAGCAACCGTGCCTTTGTCCTTGCCCACCAAATTTCGGGCCGAAACGGTGGTCGACGAAGGGCTGGACTCAAGCCGGCCCCCTAGTTTTGATAGTACAAGGTCAGCACCCGACGTGATAGTGCACCGCTGAGTCCATATCAAATCGAATTGAGTCTGTAGTTGAAAGCGCGGGGGGGGGGGAAAGATGGATTTTCTCTTGCATGTGACAACAATTATATTCTGGGATATAGAAGATGGTTGCGGTGGATTGATTAGTTTACTTAACAATATCCACACAAAGTAGCATCTTTTCTTCCAACATTCTCCTTACTCATATTATAGCACATTTGCTTTGGATGATTGGATAAGCAACAAAGCAGTTCGCTGAGGCATGGGGTGGGCACCCAACCGACCTCTGAAACCACGGCCTCTCTGATAAACAATGCCATGATTAGTTCAGCTGAATTTTATGACAAAAATAAATAAATGCCTATCTCAGATTTATGTCGTGTTCAACTTTGCCCTCACTACAATTCAATATTAAAAGAATTCTTTTATGATAATAAAGTTTTGAGAGAAAAGTAATTTCGGTTTTTAATGAAAAAAAAAAAAAAACTTTTTTTTCTATACAAAAAAATGAATTTTAATCATTCAAATATCTTCCATTCTGTTTGGTGACCTTTTGCCATCTTTCATGATTCCATTCTTATAGAGCTTCGGGTCTTTATCAGCAAAAAGCTTAATCAAGTTTGATTTGAGGCCATTGTTATGTTTGGACAATTTTTTTTAAATATTATTAGGGATGATCCATTCTTCATCACCAGTGATAATAAAAGGGTCGAAAAAAATCATTTAAAAAAACATGTTTGAAATGCCAATCGCAAATATTGATTCTTTGAGTTAAGTGAATTTCTTTCAAATCATGCAGAAACCACATATCGAGCTTCTTAATGAGTCCAAAACATCTTATTTGATTTTCCAATTATTATATGTGATATAGTTAACCTTTCTGCAATCTCTCGCACAGTTATATAATTAGATTCTTATGTCTTTTATTTTGTCATTATCAACTTCAGGCTGGCCAGAACGCTGGTTGTCTTCAAGTGAAAAATCTCCAGAACGAAAATTTTTTAATCGAACCGACACATGCATTCCATTTAGCAATCAACACATATCTTTTTGTGACACTCAAATGCTTACTTGCCATTATGAAAATTAAAAAGTAAAATATGTAAAAAACGTTTATTTTTGCATAAAACTGGCAATAAACTAACAGTTGTAAACAAGCTGCCAAATCTCAAAAGAAAAAAAATTGTAAGATTGACAGAAGAATAACAAACCGAACATAACGCTATCTATTTGTGCAAACCGAAATTACTTTGTTGCCAACCCAATAATACTGTTACTATGAAGCTCTTTTTCATTTACACTTAAAGTAGAGACTGCAAGTGGGGATATGTGCGCATCCTGGCAAATTCATTAAATTGATTTACGAAAGGCTACATCTAAAATGTGAAGAAAATTAAAAAGCTGTCAAATAAGAGTACCAACAGAGATTTCATCAGAATAACTGAAGATCATTTTTTCAATAATTTTTTGTTGATAAATTGAAAATTATTGAAATGATTTTGTTGATAAAAGAAATTCTGTACAACTCATAATATTACATGCTGTTGTAAATTAAAGATAATAAAATGAACTATAATTTTATTTAAATGGTCAATGATCTGAGTTATATATATATTCTGACAGTAGAAAATTTTGTTCTAAATTATGCTAAATATATTTTTATTTACTTTCCAAGCCTTTTTTTAAAATTTACATGTCCAGTTTGCTGCTATAATAGGCTGCATATATCCCTACTTATTAAAACATTTCAATTATATAATTTGAACTTTTACTCACTTTCATATCAAAAACAATCAAGCAATTAAATAGCTATGTAGATAAAGCCTATAATTATATTTAGGCCACAGAATAACCACATGCGATAGTTAAGATGCAACCTGCATTTATAGTAAACTTCTTAAAGAAAACAATTAGTTTGCAGCTTAAGATATAGTTTACATAGTGCTTTTTAAATTAGAAATGTTCAGGATTTAGTCTCAGATATTAAGGAAATAGTTAAGACGATGCAAAACAGAGATGTGCCGTGGCAGAAGAATGTTTCAAACAACGACTGACTGTACTTACGCTATCAGCAACTTGCCCACCCCAGCTGAATAGCAATAAACTGCTTTTACATTGCCAAGAATTGAAAATGGTGCTACTGTATTTAAACAACAAAACAATGGACTCCTTAGTAGACTAAGACATCATCTAGCTATCAGATGCTTTTTGAAATTCCCCCCCTTTTTTTTTAAAGCTGAGAAAATATAAGGAAGAAGTGAATATTACCTGCTCAATATAACATATAGTTAATGGTGGATACACCATCATTTCTCTGTTTTGTTTCTTTTTTTTTTTCTCCTCCTCCAAGAACAAGCAGTCAGACAGTGTCTTCCACACACAGAACAAACAGCAAAAAGACTTCTAAGAAGCTGCATAAATTTCTCCAGAGATTTTTTTCAAGATTTTCTTTTCTTTACAAACTTTTTTCGCCTTGGACACTGTTTACAATCTTCACTCGTTGAAGAAGGTAAAAGGAATGAAGAGTAGAATTTTTAGCCTGCGATCTTTAGAAGAAAGTACATTTAAATAATGTTAAACTTGAAAATATTGAAGGTTATCACATTTATAGGACATTTTACAGGAGATGTATTCATCCTGTCAGTCAAAGTCTCATCCTTTTTGGACTGCCAGAATTCTATGTACAAAACAAGATTCATAGTGAATTAGATCATACTTTTTATATGATATCTGTTAGCTCATTTATCGATAAAATTCTTCCTTGTGTCTGTTTCTTTTTACATCTTCGTGCCAGAAAAAGAAAACAAAAATCAACAGATATGTAAATATTACAACTTACAAATCCTAAAAAATGGGTTAAATATCAAACAAATTTCAAACACTAATTTCTACTATAACATACAAAATAATCTCCTGATTAACATGATTTAAATTTATAATGGCTAAATTTATAATCATTCTTTAGAGTTAGTGAATAAAAAGTCTGTCTTGCTCTGACATGTGCCAGTTAAAAATTCATAATATTAAAAGTTCATGTACTGCTATACTTTTGGAAGTTACTAATGAAAATACATGCAATACTTGCATTACAAGTAACCTTTTTGTTTCTTTGATTTTTTAGACCTTGTCATTATGCTTCAGAGCCACTTTATCATCATTAACCTACCACCTTAGATGCAAAATGTTGTTGTATGTAGCAAAATGTTTTGATATAAGTTGTACGGCTCATTACCATTGTCGAAATTATTCACGATATCTCGCTCAAAATATCCTCACTAGATGAGATAATGAGTGCTAATACGTATATATTCCATTCTTCGAGTCAGATTCTGTATGACATTTTCTTCTAAGTATCTGTCAAGGTTGCAATCCGGATCTTCATAACCACACCATCAATGCAGTGGTCGATCGTGATATATTGGCACATGAATGGGACAAAAGAAATTATCGCACACTATTGTATTGGCGAAGATAGATACGCTGAGCATTTGTTAAATAATGTTAAAAAAAAAAAAACTCGATGAATTCGGCTCTATTTTAATATAATAAAATTTGGTTAATTGGTTTATGTCTCATGAATTATGTACAACCCTATATTAATGCATCAAGATGTAGTATCAACTTGTTCTATTGAATTATAGAAAATAACGGATACTATTGTGAGAACATTGTGGAATTACCTAAATACATTAATTTAGGGTTCCCTACATATTTTTATATATGTCTTATTACCCAAGAAGATCAAATTACTTTTGGGGCACCTACTAATAATGTATAGTAATCTAAAGAAGTGTAATTCAGTATGATTAAAAATTATAAAAATTACCTACATAATATGATAATAAAATAATGTAAAAAAATACAATTAACAAGCAGTATCGAGGGGGGAAAACGAGAGAGAGAAGAAGTGGGGAAAATGGTTTGGGGAAGAAAAAGAAAATCAGTTTTTTATAATAGCTAAAAATATTTGTAATGCAGCATTTTAAAATACTTTTCATTAAAGTGTGGAAATGTCTGAGTATCATTTCGCAGCTTACAAACTGCTATGCAATTTGCATTCATTTGGTTTCAAAAAAGCATCTTTATCATCACATTTTTACCATATCTGTCATTATCAATAGCATTTCATCCTTAGCACAGTTACTATATTAAGCTTTTATTGCAATCTGACATTTTCATTTTACAAGTTTTTACACTAGCAAGATTTTGTTGCATTGCATTAAAAAATATATAATTTAGTATTGGTATTTCCTATAATAAATATTTTTAAATGTTGATGCAAAGATGAAAAAATTGTATTAATGCAGTTTTTACATTTCTTTACGAAACAAATTTTCATTGACAGTTGAAAAAAATAGTTGCCAGTCCATTACCTAGAGATTATTTTTACCCACAATTAGTTTGTAAATCTGCCTAAAAGGGGCAGTACCTATTCAGTGACACAGATAAACTAGTCGAGCTAGGCTTGACTACTTTGAATATGTACTGCCCTCTTTAGGCAGATTTAAAAACTAATTATGGGTAGAATAATCTCAAGGTAACAGACTTGACATGAAGTGGAAGATAAATTACTCTTATTGATTTGCTAAATTTATATCTAAAAAATGTCAATAGATTTTTTTATATTTTAATTTTTAGAAATATCTTTTAAAAAATCAAATATTCATTTATCTTGAGTTTCCTTTCTTTTCTTCTGGGACAGCATATGTAAGCAAAATTTGAAAACGGGACAAATAATTTATCATGCATATTCGATATAGCATCATAATTTATTTTTATATATAATGATTTATTTCTTTCATGGTATTCATTTCCATATTCTTTATCATGCATGATAAAGAATCATTGAATCACAGTCTTAACCGCTTCCCTTACAAATTTTTTTGAAAAAAATTGCAAAAAATCATCACATTTTTTTATTTTATTATTAAATACAACAAAACGAAACAAATCAAAATATGTAGGTTTTAAGTTGAATTTTTAATTTTTTGAAGGTGTAAAAGCATTTATTTTTAATATTAGTTTACTATTCCGAGTTATCTCGAGCAAATGAAAAAAGTTAAATATTAATCTTTGTATGATAGTTTTTGAAACAAGGGACAACATAGAGTGATACCTGACATTCTACACTGGTATCTGGTCTCTTTTCTTACTTGCTTACCGTTGGAATCACTTTCACGGAAGCACAGAGTACACTGTCTTGTTGGATTTTATTTATTTATTTATTTTTTGATTTTTTTCCCCACCTCTTCATAATCACTATCTGAAAAATCATCGCTTTAGCTATCTTCCATCATCGCCATTATTTTATTTTTTTCCAACGCATGCATCCTTCTTTATACATTATTAATCCACAAGCCAACGTATACTATACAATAGGGAAACACGAAAATTTGGCAAACTGCCAATCAAAGCTGAATATTTCCTTTCATTTCCTCCAGACTGAGTAAAACTGTGATAAAAGAAATCATACTAACAAATTCTGCTTCGCCCGAGTTTTCTCGGGATAATAATTAACTGCAATATATATGAACCTGAGATAACTCGGGATAATCAGGCAAGCGGTTAAAAATGAACATAATTAACATAATCACATAACATAATATAACATAATCCTCTGCTAATACTCTTAAGCGATACTAATAGCGAAAATTTACTGTAGTTCCATACATCACCACATTAAGATGACAAATACACAGTTTTATTTGCTGATCCATTAGCAAGTTCCTCATTAACTGAATTAAGAACTCACATAAAAATTTTAAAAGTTTTTATACTAAAAAAAAAAAAAAAAAACTACTTCTTGAATTTTAAGAGCAATAACTAATCAACCGAAACTTCACACAGATCTAGTACAAAATATATTTTAACACTGCTAATAACAATAACCAAACTGCCCCCACTAAATCTGGAATTAGTTTCTACCATCACAGACTTCAAAAATCTTATCACAAGTGTTGCTAAAATCAATGAAATTTCTTTCTTCTCAATAATTTTCAAACATGTCTTGTGTTGAAATTCATTTTTCACTTTATTAAAAGCACTGCTCTAGTATACACAATTTTTTAACCACCTTATATCATATTTCACTTTATCGCATAATTTTCATTTCAGTTCTTTCAGCATACAATTTAGTAAAAATTAAAATTTATAGTAACAATATACAAAATATGGGTCTATAGAAAAGTATATTGTTAATATATAATACAAGAATATTCATTCTATTATTTATATTTTCTAATATAAAAGAGTAAAGTACTGAAAATTAATAATTAGAATTAGCTTCTTTGAACTAGAGTAATAATCATAAATCTATGTGTATTTTATTAAGTTTCAATATTAACTCTTTTGCATTGGTACAGGCCAAATCTGTTTCACTCAAACATCTACATAAAATGCTCTTGGGATCTTCATGCACGTTCACCACTGTGTGCCGTTTTCCCTTAGGACAGGATTGCAACTTTGTGCATCAATAGCTAAACATTGATGCTAAACAAAGAAGAAGAAAGGCACATTTAAATAACAGAATTACTTTTAGTTACTTCAAAAGGATGACTGACATGTCATTTAATAACAACTAAAAACAATGAGTCATGTTCTAACATGATGGGAAAAGCAGCAGGCAGAAAATAACTGAAGCATTCAGGCGACCTGCCGATATCTGAATGGTCAGGCGTTTTTGGGCAACTTCGATGTGAAAGAGTTAAGTTCCTCCTTTAACCTGCAAATATTTTCTTTCTTCATATTGCATGGGATCTGTTCAGTCAGAATTTAATATAGTGTAATTTTAATAGTTACTTTATTACAGGTTCATCATCTAAATTTTACTATGCACACAATCGACACATCATTCAGTACAAAATTCATGAGAAAAAACAGAAGACATATCTAGCCATACAGTTAAACTCACAGTTAGATATTAGGTAAGTTTAGACACTGAATGAGTTATATTTATTTTAAATATAAAATGAATTTAATTTTTTTAATATTAATTAAATCTTATTTATCAGCATGCCTCATTTTCAAACCTGATTTTAGGATTCAAAAATTGTTGTTGCACCCATTCAGTGAGGGATTTCTTAAATATTTGTTGTTACAAACTCATACCTTTGGAAATTGTGCACATCAAGTCATTTTATAGTCTTAAGTTTTAGGAGATAAAATTAGCAAAAAATGGGAAAGGGCAATAATATGCAAATAAATACTATGCATATGGAATCCCCTTACCTTACCACTACTTTTATGTTTACAAAATAAACACTAGTTACATACCAAAATTTTGATCTAATGTCACCAATTCAAATGGAATGCGAGTCCAGAAGGACAGTGTCTTTCTGGACCCACATTTGATTTGAAGTGCCCGTAGAGGCAATTAAATCAAGACAGCCAAATCACGTCATGCGAAAATGCATGATAGTCATGGCGATCAGAGACAATTGCAGTTGAATCATCTAATCGAGTTGGAACCTTGCTTCAGGGTTATTTTATTCTGTTAGTCAAGTCTTGTTCCAAGGTTTATTTTACAAATGTGAAATTTTAAGTTCGTGATGCCCTGTGTCACCATCTGTAACCCATAATATCAATCAAATTTAAATCATAAAATGAGTGAAATTCTGCTGTCTTCATTTTCGAAAAGCCAAATTTAAATTAACCACTTATACCAAACCAAAATTACAAATTTATTCCAAAACTAAAACAAGCTAAACTTATAAATCACTAAGGGGACACATGACATAAAAGTTTTTAATTTTGGGGTAAAAAAATAAAGTAGATTGAGATGATTCTAAAAATATATAATTTATACAGATTTCAAAATTTTAAAAGTCCGAAATCTTTCATTACAAAATCCATATCAGCTGTTAAAACATATGTTCATAAACATTATTTGCCAGATCTTGTTTTATTAGCTGTTAAAAGTGTGTTTATAAGTCTATCTGGCAAACACCTACTGTCAAACTGCATTCATGAAGAACTCAAAACCCAAATGAAAGTTTTAATAATTGCATCTGAACACACATATCAAAAGTGATATGTTTAAATACGACAATATGTTTTAATGATGATGTACAAAGCGACAATAAAGTAATGAAATTATCAGGAATACAACTAGGACTTGGTAGAGTCTTTGTGGAAAATAGATTGTGATAGAATTAGTGAGGCCCATTACCAAAAGCTTTCTAAAATGGCCAGAAAGAAATATAAATTAATAAAGAAGAACAAATTGATGTAGAAATGTCAGTTCAAGATTATTATTATGCAGGAAAATATTAAAATGATTTTTCTTTATAAATTATTAGTGTTCATTTATTTATTTTTTATTTTCAGCACACTTTTCTTGAAACCTCTTCAGCCTGGAAGGTTTAAATTTCCCTCAATTGTTTATCTTAACTATTTCAAAGAAATAGTTAAGAGGATGCAGGATATAAAATTTACGATCATTAGTTTTGGACATAAAAATACTATTTTTATACGATTTTCAAAACATTTTACTAATTTATTTTTAACATTTTTTCTTTTTAAGTAAAATGTAAAATACTGCTTATTATTCTTAAATGAAATGTTTTTAACTGTCATCCAACATTTGAAGGATTTTGGTGCAGTATTCTTTAAAAAAAGTGTACCAAACTAGCACACTGTCACAAAAGATTCGTCAATAAGAGAAATTAAACAACTAGTTTTTAAAAACATTAGGCTTTTAATTTTTATTTTATGTGTTTTATATAATCTACAATTTATCTATTTTAAGTGAAAAAAAGAATCTAGATTATAAGTTTATTTTGAGAAAAGTTATACCCTAATAACTTTTGTCTCAAAATAGTTGCATTTTGCCTGTTGAGATTTAAGTAACCAACAATAAGTAAACCAATATAAGTAACCAATAATAAGTACAGAAGAGACAAGTTCTGGAAATTAGTAATATCATTTGAGCATGAAATGCAAAATAAAATGCAGAAAATATTTTTGCTCCTGTTTTTAGTTGTTCTTAAAGTAAAAAAGAAGAATCTTCATTTCTTCATTTCAATAACCTTTTCTGAGTAGAGAAGACTGTTTTATAAAAGCAATCCTTTCATAGTAAAGTTTTCATAACTTCTTAATCAGGAAATTCAAACATAATTCAGCAAGCATTAGTCGTTGAGGTGAGATAGTGTTCTACAAAGCGGACTGTCATGCCGCAGGTAGTGAACTCAAGTTATAGACGAGAATGGATGTCTTTTCCCTTTTCATTTATTATCCAAATGTCTAATCAGGTCAAATTACAATTCTTGGAACACTTTTTTTTAAACTCGTACATCAAAATGGTTGATTAACTGATTCAATGGAAACAGCTTACCAAATGAGTGTCCGTCTTTAGGACAAGATGCTTTCTTGGAGGACTTTTAAGGTGAATTTGCAAAAAATTCATGCTACACATGGGAAGAACCTTGAAAACCCCCATGCTGCCAGGACTTATGTCAAACTACCATAGTATAGCAATCTTATCAGTTAGTTGCAGGTGGATATTTTTTACATCAGTTCTTTTCAGGAATATTTGAATCAAATAAAATCCTGAAAATTTCATAAAAGTGAATATTAAATTCTCCATGATCAAATTAAGTCAATGAAAAAAAAATATTCAAAATAAACCAAAAACCAGAAGCACAGTGGTAAACTGAAAAAAGGGGGGCAAAAATGCCAAAACTAGAAATGAATTAAGAACTTTATATCTTTCACTGAATTATCATTAGTGGGTTGGTGCAATGAAAGAATTAAATAAATCAGAATGGTTTTGAACGAATTAAGATAAAAACTACTTAAAAATGATCTCAGAAAAACAAAGTAATCTGTATCTTTATCAGTCTCAGTCTGCTCAAATTAAAAAAAAAAAAAAAAAATTAAGTTTGATACTATTGATTTTGATGCTATACTTTTGCAATTTTTTGCACTACTCACAATGGCCTGCAGGGTTTAAACTAATAAAGACACATATTACTTTGATTAATTTTTTGCGATTATTAAAGTATTAAACTTAATTTGTATCACTGTTGGTTCAGAAGCCGACTGCCATAAAAACTTTAATTTGTATCGCTGTTAGTTCAGAAGCAGACTGACGAATAAACTTTAATTTGTGTCGCTGTTGGTTCAGAAGCAGCCCAGCTTATAAACTTTAATTTATGTTGCTGTTGTTCATAACCAGACTTCTTTCATTCCACCAACCCCCTCGATGACAATAGTTTGAATTGGCAACTTTCTTTCTTTTGGCATTTTTTGTGCCTATTGTGCAGTTTGCCGATGTGCATCTGGTTTTCTTGTTTTGCATATGGTTTCTTACCTATATAATGAAAATATTTAAAATATTCAATTGTTTAATAAAATTAATGTGTATAATTTCTTACAAAATTTTATTCACATATTTAACAATTCTTTGATAAAATTTAAAGTAGAATAGTACAAAAACTTAGGATTGCATTTTAAGCTTCATCTTCAGCATAACCATAACCACCACCTCCAGGGGTTTGAAGCAACAAGGCATCCTGAGAAAACAAAAATCAGTTACATCAACGAAATACCAAAAGTTAAAATTTTGTTATTAATTATTAAGGTACATAAAATATAAATTCTGCTTTATGTTCCAAACTTATACCATTTATATACTTTTCAAGAAATTCTGGTACTTTCTAGTTAAAGCAGTCAACATGTCTGGTTCCCAAAGCTTGCAAACTTAATTGTTCAATCTATAAACATGCAAATTCAAAAAGTTGCAAAAAGCTTATTTCTTGGTCGCTTTATCAGAAAAGTACCAAAATTATTTAATTCATTATATCACACATTGCATGCATATATCTTAACTATTCATATATGGCCCATTTTCAAATTTTGCTTACATATGCTGTTCCAGAAGAAACAAAAATAAATTCAAGATAAATTAATATTTAATTTGAACAATGTGTTACATAATGATGACTATAACTATATTTCTGCATTTTAAAATATAAAAAAAAATTAATTGAAATTTATTTAGATATAAATTTAGTTAATCAATAAAAATAATTTGTCCTCCACTTCATATCAATAACTTGAGATTATTCTGCCTAAAGGGTACATTCTCAAAGCAGTCAAGCTTACCTTAACTAGTTTATCTATATCACTGAATATATACTGCCTCTTTTAGGCAGATTTACAAACAAATTGTGGGTAAAATAATCTCAAGGTAACGGACTTGGCATGAAGTGGAAGACAAATTATTCTTCTTGATTTGCTAAAGATAAAAAAAACTTCTGTAATTAATTTTTATAAAGAATATAACACACTAATAGTTCATATTCAAAGCGATTAAAATTCCTTATTTAAAGCAATCAATTAGGTTACCTTATTTTAAGCAATAAAGAGGTTGAATAACATAAAACTTGAAAGGGACAGGCATTTTTGCCTAAGATCACTTTTAAGATTTATATCTAAAAAATTTCAATATTTTTTTTTATATTTTAAATTCTAGAAATATATTTATAGTCGTCTTTATGCAAAGCATTGTTCAAATTAAACTTTAAATATTAATTTATCTTGAATGTTCTTTCTCTTCTTCTGAGACAGCATATGTAAGCAAAATTTTAAAAAAATGACCCATATCTTAATACATTATAACATTAATTTAAATCACACATTTTATACATGAAAGGGACAGAAAAAATATATATATATCAGAATATATAGCTCATGGGTATAACCTTCATTAATTTCATATTAAAAAAAGATATAACCTGGGTTAATCTTATACTGAAAAGAAAACATCCTAGTCTTTAGAATTTCAGTGGACATTTACGTCAAGATAAAGAATGAGAGATTCTTAACATAACCCACGAAATAGAAATATAAGAATAAAATTTAGTGATTGAAATAGAAAGCAGAGGTGGTTTATTGGCCACTGTACAGCCTGGATAATTTTTCATAGAAATGAGTATGAAAGAATGGATGAGTCCTAACTTATTGCCTGAGATATATATAATGGCCTTAAAAATGTCATTATTATTACTCATATTTATGAGCCATAATATACATGAATAAACATTTATTTTTTTCATGGCAACAAAAATTTGTAAAATTTATATACATTTGAGGATGTTTTTATTCCATACTCAATAATTAAGTTAGCTTAACAGTCCTATCCATTATGATATAGTGGATACTAAAATCCCAGACATCATCATAACTCACCCTAAAGTATACAGAATGACAATTACTGAACTATATGAAATAAAATGTAAATTATTTAAAAACTACTGAATGCACAAACTTTAATCAACATGTAAATGTCACTAACAATATTCGGATTTAGGTTATGACATGTTCGATATGCCTGCCATCTTTGGTTATGATGTGGTGCAGATGGATAGCAAAGTTCTGCATGATCCACTGAAGCGTCGAAACATTAATGCTGTTGATGACCTCCTGAATGGCAGTTTTCAGCTCAACGATGGATTTGGGGTTATTTCTGTACACATTGTCTTTAATACCTGTTGAGGGTGGAGAGACTTCTTGACTGTGAAATGCAGATTCTCAGTCCCCAAAATGCACCAATTTTGCTTACTGATGAGCCCAACCAAATGAAAGTGGGCTTCATCGCTAAACCAAACCATATTCACATCAAATTCATGTTTGTCAATTATCTCAACAATAGTGTTGGCGAAACACAACCATTGTTCCATGGCCATGGACCTTAATGGCTGATGGGTTTGAATTTTGGATGGGAAGAGATGCATGTCTTCAACAACAATTTGTCATGGGGTCTCCCGGTTGATTCCCATCTGTTGTGCACCTCATCTGATCGATTTCCTTAGGCTGGTTTGAAAAACAGCACATGTCTGCATTTCCACACTTGTTTGTCGACAGACATTGCCAGCACTGCCATCACAAACACTACCAGTTCTCTCAAACTTGTGAATCAAATTCTTGATTGTTAGTACACTTGAACCTGTTGCCTTCAGCTTGTACTCAGTCGCAAACTTCCTTTGAACCGAAGTCGGGCTGTTATTGCTTGCACAATAGGCCTTCACAAGCACTATATGTTCAGGCATGCAGTACCATGACATTTTCACTTGAAAATGGGCCAACAATAATAAGTTGTGTGTGCATGCGCATACTAATTCCCATCGTGCCCTATGGCCAAACACGAAGTTTGAACTTCATCAGTCAAACTATTCAGAAGTTATGATGGTTTTATTTCATATAGTTCAATAACTGTCACTCTGTATATGTGTATGAGCTTACATGTACACGAAATGCCATTTGCTTATCAAACTGATGTTATTTTTCACATCACTTACCAAGTTTACAATAAACCCTACTAAAGACTTCTAAACCTATATAAACATATTCTCAGCTTTAACTTAAAATAAATTAAACGTATAATAAAAAAAATAATAATGACTGAAGTTCAAACAATGACAAAAAAACTACCCATCATTTCTATCAATAATTGTAATAAAGACTTCTCTTTCCTGAAGTTACATTAACCCTCTGGCTGCTCATCCCGCGATTTCCATGGGCAACTCAAATGTAGAAATCTGCTCATCCTGCGGGCATGTTTTTTCTTGTAGAAATGGCTGCTAGAAAACATTCAGTGGTTATCTTTATTATTTAATTAAATTAATAATTATATTGATTATTAATTAGATTTATTGAATCTGGTGCAAAAAGACTGTGAAATTGGACTTTGCCTTGAACCCTGTTTTGAACTCTATCATACTAAACTACATTTCTAAGGTATTTTTCCTCTGTGGTTTTATTTTTTAAATTTTATACATTTTACTTTTTTATATTATGCAATAAATAGAAATTAACTGTAATTCGACTGAAATTTATTTTTAAAAAATTTTTTGGGGTGATAACATCTGAAATTGGTTTTTCTGGCAAAAGTTTCTCATGATACATGAGAAATGAGAATAACATTTTATGTTATAGAAAAAAATATTTTCTAGAAAGGAAAAATGCATTTTTCAATTCTCCAATATTTATAGATTTAACCATTTGACTGCTAAGCAATTCTTGCAAAAATGCACGAAAACTGCGGGACATATTTTGACTTGATGTTGTCTATTGACTTACATTTTATTATAATTACATTTTGGCTTGATAACGGAACAACAGAGACACAACACTGAAACTCGCAGATTTTTTCGAGTAAATGAACGCAGTGCTTTTGTGCCACATAGCAGTCAAACGGTTAAAATATGCAAAAAGAAAATTACACAATTTTTGAAGCGATTTTGGTTCACAAATTGAGCAATCAGAGGGTTAAATATTTACCATTTTTTCCACAAAGAAATATACAGTGAAATAGTTTAACTATATTACTAAATTTTTATTTTACTGAAATATTATCAAGAATTTGCATAATTTAACCCTTAAATGCATGTAGTTGCCATATGGCAGCATACTCATATTTAGTCATGTACATCAAATCAAAACACAAATTTTAGCTTACTGCATAGGTTTGCAGTTGGATACAGACTGTTTACATATATAATTTTGAGAGTTTCAGTATGGTAGCACCACTAACGGTATAACAGTCATCATTGCGAGTTATGTGCAGAGCGTGGACATATTTGTGTTTACGAATTTTTGATTCCGTATTTGTCGTTATTTTGATGTATTCAAAGTTTTAAAATATTTTGAACAAGTTTATAAGGTATGTGTTATTACATAAAATTGTTATTACACATTTGCCTATAAATTTTTTTTGTAAAAGTTAATAATATTTTTCAAAAATTTTAATAAAAACTTACTTTAGATTTTTTTTAAAGTATTTTAATTGATATCAATTCTAATGTATTTTTGACTTTAAAAATAAAAAAAAATAAAAATAATAATAATAATAATAATAAAAATAAAAAAATTCATGCATTTAAGGGTTAAAGTTCATTAAACTGAGCATATACTTGATAATATTTCACTGAATCATGTGCTTGTATAATTGTGTATAAAACACTTTTTCAAAACTGTTTTCAAAATAATGTTCTAAATAGCATCAAAATGTGTGCATAATTTGAGAAAATTAAAATTCATATTAATTTTCAATCTATAAAATCAAATTTAAAAAATACTTATTAATGGAACTATCTTACTCCTGCATAAACATCCACTGAATTTTTTGCTCCTAAATTAATAATACAGCCATCATGCCTTATAACAAGATTTAATCCTTTTTTTCCATCTTCCCCGCCTGAAGAGAAACAAATACATCTGTTTTATTTTACATTTTCACTCATTTTTACAATTTAAATAGAGGATTTATTATGTGTACGAACAAATCTGTCAAAGCATATTCTTACAATAATATTTTACGCTATACCTTTGAACAAACATCACTATAAATATTTAAGATAGAGGAATATGTTACAATTTTTTTAATTATTTAATGATCTGAAAGAGGACAGTAATGACCAAGACTTGCATGACTTTTTTGATCTATCTCTGATTACACCACAGTTCTGATAATGAAATAAAATACTTGCAATGCACAGCATGGGTCATAATTACTAAACTTTCAATGTTGTTATAAAGTTTATAATAACAGTAGTTATAAAGTTTTAGTTATAAATTTTAGTAGTTATAAAGTTTTAGTTAAAGATTTTCCTAATGCAGATCTATAGGAATTAAATTAAACTAGATAATTACTGCAAAGATCATAAATTATAAATAAAGGAAACAGAGTTATACTTTGCCAGAATGGCAACATCAGAATAAATAGATGTTCTAATATCTGACTAAAGTAATGTAAAGATCATGAATTATAAATAAAGGAAACAGAGTCATGTTTTGCCAGAATGGCAACATCAGAAGATGTTCTAAAGATCTGATATAAAAATTTTACTTGGAGTTTTTATTAAGCAGGAGGAGTTATATGTCTAAATAAAATTTATTATTGTTATCACAGATGGCTTTTTATTGCCAAGAGCCGAATTTTCACTTCATTGAAATAAAGTGCAGGAAGACAAAATTCCATCTCAACATGGAATGATGAGGAATAAGAAAATTATACCTTTCTAAAAATTAGAATGCTGCATAACAAATGCAACAGGAGGTTATTAAGATTCCTTGTTTTAAATTATTCTTAGTTCATATTAAGTTTCTTCTCTTTATAAATACATGTCAGTATAAAATAAGACTACATGTTAAAAGATATATAGTAAAAAAAATTATAAATCTTTTAATTCATTAAAAAAATTAACACCTTTTAATCCATATGGAGCAAAGACCCTTCTTTCTGTAAGAACCGATAAAGTGAAAGCTTTACGAAACATAATTTTTCTCAGAACACCATCACCACCTTTGTACTTCCCACATCCTCCAGTTCCAGGATTTAAATGAAAACTCTCCAGTATCACAGGATATCTACGAAACAATAGAAATGTTGCTTTATTTAATTGTTTCTATGCATTTGAGTATCAAATTGCTTTTAAATGATAATTCTGAAATATGATGCTTTTTTCCATCGATGTTCTAATTTCATTTTTATAGCTAAACTGCATTAAAAGTTCTAGAAAATTTGTAGGTACAATTCGGTTTTGGGGACCGTAAAAAACTGCAGTGAAAATGCATGCGCAAAAGCACCAAATCTAGCAAACTTGCCCATTAAACAGCACGCCAAATCTCGCGAACGCGTTGATTTCAAATTGCGTAAGTTTTAGATAGTTCTATATTTGTAAGTTGCCATTGAAATACTAGTTTAATCTTTTAATTCTCTTTTTGATAAAGCTATGTATTTTACAATTTGGGAATTGCCAAGTGAAGAAAAGTCTGCAATAGAATTTTTTCAAAAAAAAAAAAGGCATCATTCATGATAGAAAATTATGTTTGAACAATCATGAGATGAAATTATGCTTTATCGATAACTCAGTAGCAAAATGGTGGTGCAGGAAAGAAACCTGTAATGAGAAGAAGGGATTAAGAAGTCAAAATTGGTTTGAAGGATTGAAAATCCCCTTCCTTACAGCCATTAGGTTCATCTATTTTGGGTGTCAGGAAATTACATCTGTTGAATTTTGTGAATTCCAGCTCAAGATGAACCACTGTACAGTTGTAGACTGGAACAGTTACATGCGTGAGGTGTGTGCCTCAGCTTTAATTGCTCAGCTCAAGTCTAAAATTGGTGGATGTGGCAAAATTATTGAAGTAGACGAAAGCCTTTTCAGTAAAAGAAAGAACAATGTTGGACGTGTTCTTCTGCCACAATGGGTTTTCGGCGGATTATGCAGAGAATCAAATGAATGTTTCTTAGTCGCTGTTCCAGATCGATCAGCGAAAACCTTATTGAACATCATAAAGGATAATATCGCAGAAGGAAGCGTTATTTATACTGACTGCTAGAAATCATACAAATCAGATGAACAGCAAGATGCCGGTTTTGAACACTTTACTGCCAACCACAACTACAATTTTTTGGACCCGGAAAGTGGGTGTCATACACAAACAGTAGAATGGCTGTGGGACAGTGCTAAACGGCGTAATAAACGCCATCGGGGCACTGCTCCTTACTTGTCTGAGTTTATGTACAGACGTTTGCACAAAAAAAAACTGAAATTTTTTCTGCTATGTTGGAAGACACAAAAAATTTTATGCCACCCATTTAATTGCAAGTATATTTAGCCTTTTTTTCATAAAGTAATACAAAATTGTATTATATGAAATTAACGTCTCATCTAAATTAAAATAAAAATCTGAAATAGGTACTTACTATTATGTTTGCATTCAGTTATTTTAGCCTTTTTTATATAAATAATAATAATAAAAAATTGTATGATGTGAAATTAACCTTTTATCTAAATTAAAATAATAATCTGAAACAGTTATTTACCCTTATGCTTCCATTCAGTCATACTTAGCCTTTTTTATATAAATTATAATAATAAAAAAGTACTATATGAAAGTAACTTTTCATCTAAATTAAAACATCAATCTTAAATAGTTAATACCGCAATTATTTTTGGCAGCATTGGCATCAGCAATAATTTGGCAATTTTTTACGGCCCTCAAAACCGAATAGTACCAATTTGTAGTAGTATACATGCAGAATTTTCCAATTAAAAAAAAAAAAATTAGATACATACTTTATATCCTTACACATTAACCTGAGAACAGCAAATTTTCCTTACAATAAGGCACAGAATTTCAGAAAAACATCTCAACATTACAAATAAGGAGAATTCTGTAGCGACAATTAAGCTTAGACAACACCCATACAGAAAAATTCCATCTAACAATATATTCATAATACTTCAATTAGTTCAAACCAAGAAGTTTATGTATTAATGAGCAACATTTTCAGATATTCAAGGATAAAAGTTTCTACTGATTTCAGTCATTTCCAAATGTCTTTTATCAGGCTGAATTTATCAATTTTAAAATTAATTTAAAGGAAGCACATAAAAAGAAAATGATTTGACAGTCAGTGACTCTAGCATAGATAAAATTATATTGATATTCAAATCTGTGGCTGCCCCACTTTTCCCCCTTCAAAACTTATACTCACCTATCCAGAAATTTTACATTTCAAGACAGAGCTTGGATAACAGCAAGTTAGTTATTCACCTGAAGCAAGAGAGATACTTGCCTCAGGTGAATAACTATGAGAGATGCCAAATTAGCTACATAATGTCAGAAATTTCTATTTTGGAAAACTATGATGTTTAACTTACTTTTAACTTTGGAACACATCAATATATAAAATAAGCATATATTTAAAATGACATACAGTTCTCGCTGTAATGCAGCTCTGAATAAAAATTAGAAATCAAAGGAATAAAAAATTTAATTAAATGGCTAAATATAATTTTAACTATTATTTAATAATTTGTTCCTTTTATTGATATTTATATTGAAAAATATATTTAATAAAAATACTGATTGCAAAAGGAGTATATATAAATGAATGCAATAAAAATTACCTTCTCTCCAGTATCTCAGGATCAGTTATTCTAGTGTTAGTCATATGAGTATGAACCCCACTTCTTCCATGCCAGTGAGGACCCTGGAAATAAATAATATGAACACATGCATAAATAATTAGAAAAGTCATTTTTCTTCAGAAATTATTCTTTTGAACAAAAGATGAATTTCTTGACATTTCATAAATGTAAAGGAATATGCAATGCTGGAGCAGGTATCCATAGCGAACTTTTTAGTTTCTACTTACAAATGGGCTCTCTTACTACAGCCTTTGATGGAAAAATTGAAGCTATTGCCGAGGTTGTTGAACAACCCTCGATTCGTAGCCATGCTTTTGTAAAGGCAGTCAAATTGTCAGATTCCAAAAGTGTGCTTCAAGCCCTTCTGAATAATCAAAATTGTTCCCAAAGAATCTTAGACTGTAGGCCTTTGCATAAGGCAATGGCACAATTCCAATGGATTCCAGCCTACTGTGAAATTATGGGAAACAAAAAAGCTGATATATTGTCTAAGAAAGGTGATAATGCAACACATTAAACCAACACTTTTTTCATACAACTAAATTGTCTGTTAACCTGACTTTTAAGAAAATTTTTATTCTCCAAACTGTATTTTGTGTGACTCCAATCAGCCTATGATTTTTGAACATTTAAATAATTGTATTGCACTTTCTCGGTATGAGGACATTATTAAAAAGTACTGGAGAGTCTGTGATCTAATGGCTTAAGTGCTAATGTTTGGCATTTTAAAAATAAATCATAAATGTCAAGAATATATTCATGTAAATAATAAATTTAAGAAAGAATATATTCATTCAAATAATGTATTTTAAAATATATTCATGTAATCAATATATTTAAGAAATATTACCACATAAATAAATTTTTAAAAAATCTAAAGAGAAATGTTATGCACCAGGTGCTTAGATTAGCAGGTACACGATTTGTCACTAATGGAATGAATTTAACCAATTAAATATCAAGTTAGTCTCCTAGCATTTTAGAAAACACCAATTCCAAGTAAATTTTTACATAACATTTAGAAACACTGAAAGAAAATTCACTTATACTTCTCTAAAACATCAAGTGCAGATAGATATTCATCAGAATCTGATACTTTCCAGATATGCTACTGTTTGTCAGCAGCAGGTCATAAGAAATTAAAATTTTCTCATTATTTATTTATTTTACTAATGCCAAACATTAGCACCTAAGCCATTAATTCATAGGCTCTCCAGTATTTTTTAACAATGTCCTCAAACCAAGAAAGTGCAATACATTATTTAAATGTTCAAAAATCATAGGCTGATTGATCACACAAACAGTCATGTCTGGTCAGCCGTCTAAACAGAGCTACTGCCGTCTCTCTCTTAAAAATGTTTCTTCCCCAAGAATCCTCCAACTGTTATCCATAACACGTTGAATCATATCCATAATCACGTTGAATAGAGAATTTTCTTAAGAGTCAGGTTAACAAACAATTTAGTCGTATGAAATGAAGGTGGTCGATTAATGCATTGCATTCTGAAAGTTCCTTTTTTTAGCCAATGTATCAGTTTTTTTATTTCCCATAATTCCTCAGTGGGCTGGAATCCATTGGAACAAAATTCTGTCTGTCATTGCCTTTAGCAAAGGTTTACAGTCTAAGATTTCATTTCTCATAATGAAAATAACTTAATTTTCAGTGTTTTATTTTAATTCATGTCCATGAAAGTATTCTTATAATGAATGAAAGAATTTGAACTAAAATACGATGGCTCACATTTATTTTTTGACACTTGTGTTTTCCAGTTTTTTTTTTTTTTTTTTTTTTTTTCCCTAAATATCAATTGTAGGTAAACCCCAAAGAACATGAGTTTCGAAGAGCACGGATACCTTCCACTGAATTACACGGTTTCCAACTACACAATTTTTGAGTAATTCTAGCTGTCCAAAGAATGACTCCTTTTCCATAAGGTCGCTTCTTCCACTGAACAGGGAAGAAGGATTTCCCCTCTGCTTCCAATTACATTCCAAGTCCATTGTAAGCGTTTCCTTTTCACACATAAATTTAAATTCAACACTTACCCAAGTTTGGAAAGAATTTCAATCTTGGATTGCATTAATATTGTATCTTCATCTATAAGTGATCTTAACCCTTTCAGGACGGGCGTCCTATATACGCATTCCCTAAGAACGTCTCTTACGGTCGGGCGTCCCATCCGCGCATCACTAAAGATTGCATTCAGAGGACGGGTGATGCGTATATGCATTTTAAGCGGGAACATTTTTCTGAAGGCCACTAGATAGCATTGTATATCCATTAATTTTGAAATGAACACAGTTTTAGGTTCCTGACCTTGAGTTTGATATATTCTGTCTGGTATTTTACTCATCAACTGTTGGGAGGGGGCGGGAAAGCGTAAACAGAGGTGGGCTCTTTAAATAGCCACGTGCTAATATAAATATTCGTGTGTCTGATTTATATCCAATTCCTTTTTTTATTTCCCCTCTATTATATATGGTCTTTTAGGGTTATTATGTGGAATTCTGTTATGTTTTGCAATGCCTTCAGATATATTTCCGTTTCTTCTCTTTTTATTTTGGAAAGCTTCACCTCCAGTCTATTATGGTGGGAAGGTGCTATTTATCAGAGGAAGAATATCCTCGTATGGTTAATGAACCATTTCCTAACGCAAATGAGAGTGATGATTCTTTTTCTAAAGCGTTAGAAAGTGATACTTTTTATAAGAGTTAGAAAGTGATACTTCTCCGTGCTTCGAGATTTACCACACTCAGTCTTCATTTTAAAATTTGTTACTTCTTACTGTAAATAGTCTTAATTGTGTTGTTTTATTAATTTCAAACTTTACTGATGGATTTTATCAATTAAAACTTTGGAATAATTTGAATAGCACTTCTGAAAATTATTTTACAAGATAAGGAAATTTTTTTTAAGTATATTTTTATGTAAAATAAAGAAAAAAACATTATTAAGTGCTAATTTTAACATATATAAGAGCTCATGTAATAATCTAAAATGATACCAAAAATTATGATGCTAGAAGTGAAACTTTTTTTTTTCCTAATTTCCCCCCTCCCACCCACCCATCGATGCAAAACCTCCATCCTGGATGGTGACTGCCTTCCGTCCCGCACAAGCGTCTTAAACAAAGGTGTGCCGTTGTGAAAAGGTTAAAGCTTCGACACTGAATGCAAGTTGGAAATCTCTTTTACCAGATATGGTTTATGAAGACCCCAATATTTCATACAAACACACCAAATACAATCAGATAATTAATGTTGCATGTTTGCTATGTGGTACAGAGTTTGATGAGATGTCTGTTGAAGATGTTGATAAACTACATATAGAGAAAACACCAGATAAAGAAGATTTTGTAAGGCTTCTAGAGGAATCCATTTCAAATTCAGTGACTAAAGAAGCTAAAGAAAATTATGAAAATGTATAACCAACATTTTTCTGTTGATGATGTACAATATGCACTACACTTGGCAAGCAAAGATGGAGATGTTCTTAACAAAAAGGGATCCTTGCAAAGTATCGAAAACAACATTTGCAGCACAAATCCATAATTGTGTGAAACCGTATGAAAATTATTTAGAGAAACAGCAACACAGGAATGAACCATCATGTAAGTACTGCTATATTCGGATGAAGATGAACCAAGTGACATGGATATTCAGCCCCCTACAAGAAAATATAATAAAATCACAACATTCCTAGATAACTCCAATGATGAAGACTAGATGGCCTGGTAATATAATTTTAATTAAAAAAATCTGATGTGTACATCACAACTTCCTTGTACAAAATATTAAATTATACACACTTTTCCCTGCATTTCATTTAAACTTATTTGTTTAAATTTCATTAGAGATAGATTTCTCATTTAATTAATTCAGTTCTCATTTCACAACAAGGCAAAAATGCATAAAACCTCAAAACATCTTTATTAAAAATCTGATGTGTATACCATGACTACCTTGTATGGAATATTAAATTATATGAATTTTTGCTGCATTTTATTTAAACTTATTTCTTTGAAATTCTTTATTGATATTTTTCCTCCTTCAATTAATTCAGTTTTCAGTTCTCACTTCACAACAAGGCAAAAATATATAAAATCTCAAAATATCTTCATTAAAAATTGAAAAATATAAAACACCAAATACAGTTAAAACAAATATATATATATATATATATATATATATTACAAATGTAATTAAAGTTTCCACGCAAAAACAAGCAATTCGGTCAGCACGCAAGAAGGCAAATTTTTCAGTACACAAAACTGAAAGTTTACTTTTGATGCCACTCTTCAAAGAGACACAGAAGGTGCAGAAACTGACTTAATTCACTATACTCCTAAGATTGAAATGTAAACAAATATGGCTGCTATGGTAAAGAATTAGGCTTAGCTGCACTTAAACAACTTTTAAATTGTTGATAATTTTAAAATTATTGCATGCAGATTAACTAATGGCATAAAAAACTTTACTCAAAATCCTTAACCTAAAAACCTTAACTGGAAGATAAGAACAACATAATTCAATCCTTTTTAGAGCAAAAAATGCCCAATTTACCAACATACAAGAATAAAAAATTGAACTCGCGGAGCCAAGTAACAAAGTGGGTATAAATATATTTATATACTTCTGGTGCTGCTGATTGCAACCAAAAAGGGAGGTGCACAACTACATGTTATAGCAGTCCCATATATAAAATTCAATGTTCTGAGGCTACTCGTTTTTGAGTTATGCGAGATAAATACGTACGTACAGATGTCACCAGAAAATCTCTTCTGAATCCCTTTTAAATCATTTTTACAACCCGTTTCTGGAAAAAGTCTTTTATTCTGTCGTTCCATACAGATGTCACCCAAAAAAATTGTCAAATTAAATTTGATAGCGCTCAAAATGGATATTTTCATTGAAATAAGACACCTGAGAGTTTTTGCAATAACAATTAACAGTTTTAGAACATGTTATTTTATTTTATTACAAAGAATACTTTTATGATATTTATAAGGTAATATGCAATACATAAAATAGAGAAAAAATAATATATTAGAAAATACTTTGGAGTCTATGTTTCAATATTTAGTACAAAATATATACAAATAAATTTTAAAAAATGCAAGTGTCCGAAAACAAATGCTAGCCATTGTATATGGATGCAGTAATTCTGAATTTAAAATTAGTGGAAGAAAAACAACCTCTATACAAAAGATCTTTACAACGCATGTGTAAGCAAGCTAAGATCCTCCTTTACAACAACATACTGATCAACTATCAGTACCACAACTCTGTTGTCTCAACTGCTTATCATCTTTGGGATACATTTTCAACAGGAGCAAGAAACTATCAGCAAAGGTCAATATACACTATGTGTTCTTATTTGCACAAAAATATGACACTATACTATAATTCCAGAGGAGAATACAATTTCAAAATGAAAACTCAGTAGTAGTCCCTTTTATTGGAATTCAAGACAGATAATTTGTAATTAATTATATTTTACAATATGCATTATATTAAAAATATGTTATGGCATGTTACCTCCAATTTCCATTTTTCATCTGAATTTCACGTAAAAGAGCATATTATACATTACCACATTTATTTGTCTTTGCATTCAGTATACAGTAAATCATGCCATAGCAAACACTTCCACAGAAGACAAAAATCATTTGTAGCCATGGCTGATCTTAGTGATGATTATAATTTCTCTTCAAAGCTAATCTGATTTAGTGAAAACCATAGCACATCAGTATTCTTACTACATATATAACTGTACACCTTGCACCCCCCCACCACCAAAAAAAGGAAAGTTCTATATCCCCCACCATGCTGGACCAATTGCCCAAATTTAACTTGCGATTTCCTAGTCTCGAAAGTGTGACTTAGGATATATATTAGATTTATATACAGCATTATTCTAACATTGGTATTTTGCCACAAAATCAGATTTTTCTGAAATAACATATATTTTTTTTTCCATATTTCAATTCTAAGCCTCAAATTATGCCTACATATTAAATTTCGTAATTTTTGGTGAGAAATTTTTGGAGAAATTTAAAAAAACTTATCTTGGAGGTTTTTTTTCAGTTTGCATCAAGAAAAATTCACTTGGCGAAATTTTTAATTTATGGTAACCAGTTTTCCTTTCCCTTTCACTATGCATGAGCAGAATAAAAAAGATGCATCATTTATTCTTTCAAATAATTTTAACAAAGTGCGTAAACCACTTTTGGCATTATAATCGCTTATAACAAATATGCCAAACTTCAAAATGTGTCAAAATATAAATTCATGTACATCTTAGGAAATTTACTTTAAGATGATGAGAAAATGTTGTAGATTATAACACAAAAGTTTTTTTGAAAATTAATAAAAATTATTTAAAAATACAAATTTAAAAAATAAATCATAAAAAACGGCCAAATTTTATTTGGAATGAACCTAAATTTCAGAATGTGAAAGTAAGAATCAAATAAGTTTAATAAAAAAATAATTAACATGAAGTAGCTAAAATTTTGAGGGCCAATTTTTTAAAAACTACTTGTACAATTTTTACAAAACTTGGCACTTTGACATCCTTTGAGCCGAAGAATCGAAATATGTAAAAAAATTGGTATATTATTTCAGAGAAAGTTCGATTTTACGTCAAATGTTAGAACAATGCTATACATAAATCTAATATACATTACAAGTCACACTTTCAAGACATGAAAAACACAAGTTAAATTTTGACAATCGCTCCAGTAAAACGGAAGATATAGAACTGTCCCTTTTGTGTGTGTGTGCAAGGTGTACAACATCTATTAAGTACCTTTTTCATTTCTTTAGTTTGCTTAAATTTCTGCTTGTGTGGCTTCAAGATAACACATATCATTTAAAATCCATTAAAATAAATTGATGTGAGGAGTAATTAATTAGTTGATAAATAATATACTTACAGCTCCTGCTCCTCCTGCAACAGTTTCATAATAGCCTACAGTTTCATCTCCAAATGTGATATTATTCATACAACCCTACAAATAAATTTATGATTGTCATACAGTGTGATTATAAATTGCTTTTACAAAATTAAGAGGGGTGATCCAGATGAGCAATAATTACCGTAGAACATAGGATCACATTCCACTCTGAGAGGCAGAAATGAGGAATGTAGAAACACATTGAGGAAGAAGGAGACTAATTCCTAAGGACTATGAACAATTAACTGTACGCAAATTTGCACTGTGAAAAAGCAGTATTTTGCTCTTAAATGGTACCAGAGAAAGCTGATCAGAGCATGTGGTGTCCTTGAAAAATAGCACAACATCATAGCTTCAAGTATTGCGTTAGTAACATCGTCCGAAACATTTCGTGAATGCTATGGTAGAGTACACATACGAGGAATTCGCAGATATTTGTCTCACATACAGTGAAGCAAAAGGGAATGGAGGTGAAGCACGAAGATTGTACGAACAGTGGTTTCCACTTGCCGGATTCCAAGTCATCCAACCTTCTCCAGTATTGACTGACGAATGCGAGAAACCAGTTCATTTGCCATCTCAAAAAGTAATGCAGGATGTTCACGAAATGTTTATGAGGTTGGAATTCTAATATTCCTCCTTTCTGCCTCTCAGAGTGGAATGCAACCCTATTTCTATGGTAATTATTGATCATCTCGATGGGTATTATCACCCCTCTTAATTTGTAAAAACAATTTAGAGTCACCCTGTATATTTCTTAATCTAATTCATATTTCAGGAACATGCTGTAAAGTTAAAAATAACTTTCACATGTAAATGTAGGAAAAAAAACTTTTTTGTACTCACTTGAGATGCTGCACATGTTTGAAAAGCTTTAAATATAACATCTACAACTCTCTGTGATGTTAAAACATTACCACCAACAACTGCAGCAGTGTCAGATGGGCATAGAATACAACCTTTGGGTATTAGTACTTTAACAGGAGCTAAGCAACCCTAAAATAAATCAATCAATAAATAAAGATAAATTTTATACGCCAAATACTAATCTCTTGAACCATTAAAACATTGCAGAACTGATGAAATTTATAATGATATTGTTATTTCAGTAAATTTATATTTTATAATGAAATAAATGAGTTCAATGTACTGCGTGCAAAAACACTTAACAGTGAAATTTCTAACAAACAAACAAACAAACAAACAAAAAAAAAAAAAAAAAAAAAAAACACTGCTCATCAAATAATGGACCTGCATTGTGAGGGAAAAAACTCAAAAGATCACTTTCAATATCATATTTACTTGCATATTTTCCCTCTCAGCATTTTAGAAAAAGGTGAAGAAAATTTAAGCATTCATGTAATTTGCAATTTCTTCAAGACATTCCCTAAGTATATTCCCCCAAATTTTAAAATGAATCTGTCCATGTAGTAGTTGTTTTCATCTTACTAATTCATCTGTTCATAGATTTGGAATAACTCATAAAGCAATAACATTGAAGAAAACAGGAATATCTAATGTTCCTGATGGTTTTCAAGATCACTGCACAAGGAAGACAGACAGAGCGGTGATGAAGATGACAACAGTATTCATGGCTGTATGCTGTAGCAGATGACATAGACAGCAGTTCTAGCAGCATTAAATGATTTGAGGCCTAAAAAGCAGCAGTGGACAACAACCGGTGCAGACAACAGTCACGATACAAGGAAGCAGAAACGAAGCTATTTTATTAGATATTATAATGTGAATAATACTATGTATAGTAGTGTGCAAATTAATGTGAACAAGAAGGAATTACCATATTTCTTCAGTTTGGAAGACCTAATTTACAGTTGATATTTAATTATGATTTGGCTCACCTGTTTACTATTTTGTACTGCACAGCTTTTAGGTGATTCAATGTTGTTTTCTTCAGGCTTTTAGTCCAAAGGGACTATTAATCTCATTTTCGCATTTTGCGTTGGTTCACTTTTTCTGTTGTTACTACCAAATACTATCACTCTGTATTATATTTAAAGAAATTAAATAAAGAAGAATCTGCATAAATGTACATATCTTTCTCATATTGTGAGAAAACAGTGGTACCTAGAGCCATTCAATTTTGAATAACGTACGTCTACACCTGAATATGGGCATTTGGAAGCCCAAATTTGGAGTGTGGAATTTGTTTTATTATCTATATCATATTTTATAAAGTATTTATGAGTTTTTGACTAAGAAATTCAGTGATTTCAAAGCGAGCAATGGCAACATCGTACAGGGAAAAAAACATTTTTTATCTACAGCGTGAGAGACTGTCTCAGAAATTCTAAAGATATGCTCTTTTAAATAGTTTCTATTTCATATTTTGTAAAACATTAAAGAATTTTTTATTAACAAACTCGATGATTTCAAAGCGAGCTATGGCAATACTGTACAACAAAAAAACATTTTTATCTGCAGCACCCAAAACTGTGTATTGACAATTCTTTTAAACATTTTGTGATATTGCTGTTGAATTGAATTTTATGATTTAAGTGCGAAGAACATGATAGTTAACAAGTAAAGGTAACACACAAAACGTTAAAAATCACCCCTTTGGGTATAATATAAAATCTGAAAGCATTCAGATTTTTTTCCCTGTATTACATGTCAAAAAAAGACATATTACAAGTTTTTAATGACAGACCTCAACTCCAAAGAAATGAAGTAAGGTAAGTAACATTAAGTTAACACTCTTCTGTGACACAAAGGCACATTACACCCTTCTATGACACAAAGGGTATTGCTAAAGTATGTAATGTAAGTTTGGATGTTACTGACAAAATGATCAGATGGCTTAATCAGGCAGTTTATCGACATCTACGGAAAGGAAAGTGTGGGAGAAAATTAAAAACTAGTGCAAGGGCTGACTATATTTTACCAAGGAAATTCAAACAGAATCCTACATTGACAAGCTTTGGCCTTCAAATAGATTTAGCACAGTTTTGTGTTTACAAATCCACTGTTTGTCACTGGTTACTAGAAGCTGATTGTAAGATTATCCAACCTGATTACACAAAAAATTACGTCAATGATGAAAAAGAAAGTGTGCAAAAAAATCTATCGTGTGCAAAAAATGTGAAAAATGGAGTAAAAAACAATGGAAAACATTTTATATTCAGAAGAAACTCATTTTGTTGTGCAAAGTCAGAGGTCGCACTACATCATGAAATCACACAGTGAGAAACTGTCTCCAATCGACCAATGTGTAAAATACCCCATTAAGAAAACATTTTGGGGGTGCTTTTCTGTTCATGAGCCACGATCACCATTGCCAATTGATTTAATGATAAATTTTGACAAATATATTGAACAGCATATTACTTTAACCCAAATTTGTATAGTTAGATGTTTGTTCAATCATTTGTTACAGAATTTTGTTTTATCAATTAACCATGAAATTCTATAAATATGTATTTTATACAGGCAGATATTTATAAATAATTTATTTATTTATAAATATCTGCCTGTATAAAATACATATTTATAGAATAGTCAATCTAATATATTTAAAAAATGAATCAAAAACAACTTACTTGATTAAGAGGAACATCATGGCCAACCATACATCGCAAGCAATAAATAATAGCTGACAGTGTGACGGCACGTGGTGTATTACAGTTTCCGCACACTTCATAACCAGTGCCAGTAAAATCAAAAACAGCACTTCCCTAAATCAAATCAAAGTTAAAACCGATGAATTTAAACAAGTAATACATTTTACCCTAAATCAAATAAAAGTTAAAATCAATGAACTTAAACAAGTAATAAATTTTGGCAATATTAATGAAACAGTGGCAAAACAATAATGAATAAATTTTAACAGCATTAAATAATTCAAATAAAATATGAAAAGACAAAAGTAAACATTGGGTCCAGCGAACCTGCGGGATTAAATAAATCTTTCTCAAAGCACACCTATTCTGTGTAAGTTGTTAAAGCCCAGTGTAGTCGTGCCTTAGATGGACTTCTTTATGTTTCCCAAGTTTTTTCCGAGGGGGGCTTTGATTCGGAGCCTTGGGGAAAAAATTTTTTTTTTCTTTTTTCGCACTTACTATCACACAGTTGATTTGTGATAGTATAGAAAGCAACAAACATATCATGTAATTAATCTTATAACGAAGAAATTTTGCAAAAGTTATTAGATGCATCAACTGGCAAAGAATGTATTGAAAAAAATGAGGATGGAAATGATAATGAATTTTTAGTTCACAAGATACAGATTCAAAATCAATAATGAAATGAGATGAGATAATACAAGAGTGAATAAAATGAGATAATACAAGAGTGAGAAAGACATAAATTGTTTTATTGGAATTACCGGAAATGAAAAAAAGAAAAGGGGGGGGTGAGATGCAGTGTTTGTCCAACAAAAAAACCACAGAAAAATTTAAAAGTACTTTGCCGAATGTGAAAATTATTGTATTTGGAACACATGAAAACACTTTTTCAATGTGCTGCTAACATTTGTTATTGCATCTGTTTTCTGTGTCTATAGTGCTAATAAAGAAAATAAGAGTCTATACAGAGTAAAGGTTATATTATTTTTTTTCCTATGCTAATGTCATATAAAAAGTCTCCATGGTTTTTTGCCATTAGATGGTGTTGATGCCAATACATCCAGCCAACACTCACCCAACTGTGTCAAACAAACATGTGCTTAAAAGGTGACACTCAGCTTCCACTGCTTGTGAAGATGGTTTTCTAATTTGTTGCTCATGTAAAAAGTTATATTGATCTGAAAATGAGTGAAATATCTGAAGTACGCTATCTGATGATTTTTTACTATAAAAAAAGGTAAAAATGCAGCAAAAACATGCCGAAAAATTTGTGAAGTATACAGCAAGAATGCTGTGAGTGAACGGAGGACCCAGGAGAGGTTTGCTCGATTCCGTTCTGGAAATTTTGATTATGATCCGAAAACTACGAGCTGCTGCAACCTGGCAAAACTATCAATTCTGCTCTGTGTTGTGCACAACTCGGCTGTTTGAACAAAGCAATCCAGAAAAAGCGACCAGAATTGGTCACAAATTGACAGGTTGGGAAGTTTTGATGCATCCATGGACCCCCAGACCTTGCACCGTCTGACTACCATTTGTTTTGGTCTCTGCAAAACTCTCTTGATGGTACATTTCCTTCAAAGAAGACAACTCGGGTCTTTTGAACTCAGTGTGCATGCTCATATAATTCACATGAGCGCGCATGTTCCCGGGTTAAGGATATGAGCAATTAAGTCATTAATACATATTTTAATAACATAAAATTTTGCAATCAAAGAATTTAAACAGCCAAAAACTCCCAAATATTTTTTCAAAACCTCTTACTCTAGATGTAAAAATCTACAAGCATGGTATACGAGTATTAATGCATAAATTAAAATCCTTCTCCTTTCCACTTACATTATACATACACTGAAATATTTAAAATGTGAAAACAATCACTGTGAAAGCAATTACATGTACTTGAGAAAACTAAAAAACTTATGCAGTTGAACTTTCTCTTTTAGCCTCAGAATCTGGAATATAAAAACTAGTTCAACTTCACTCCTTCTGAATTCAATATTACTTACTTAAAAGATAAATTAATTATTTAACTATGAGAATTATTATTAATTATTTAACTATCATTAACTATTATTAATTATTTAACTATGAGAAAACAATAACTATCTTCCTATAGGAAAACCAGTCTCGGATGAGAAATGTCACACTCCTTCTGCATCGAAACTATCATTCTATTTATATAAATTATTTGTTTCGAAATTATTGTTCTATTTAAAAAAAATCTGATGTGTACACCACATGACTTCCTTGTACGGAATATTAAATTATATGCATTTTTTCTTGCATTTTATTTAAACTTATTAGATTGAATTAAACCTACTTCGCCAACAGCGCATAAACCACAATAGAATAAATGCATTCTTTAAAATTCACTTTGTTTACCATAGCGACACTCTGGCGCTAGGTTTACTTAACAGTATTACATTTCATTCATATTATAACTCAGAATGCACAAAATGTATATAATTTAAAGAATTATCTAATCGTTGCCACATGTTCTATTCAAATACTATAATAAAGCTAGAACTATGTATAAAAGAAATTAAGGAAATAAAACAAAAAAGAAACAATTTTTCACAGACGATTGAGTATTTCTCATTTAATTAATTCAGTTCTTACTTTGCAAGAAGGCAAAAATACATAAAAACTCAACATATCTATATTAAAAACTATGCAGTAAATCTCAAACGCTTATTTCCTCGAAAAAATTCCAGAAAGAATTAAGCATGATTTAATTGGCAATAATAAATGAATGCGTTATCTTTGTTGTTGCGAAGCTAAGTTTCTCTAGATTGGCAACAAATCCACTAGTCTCCTGTTTCAAATATAAACATCAATGGCCGCCATAAAAACAGGCTTAGCGTCAATTAAAGCAAAAAATGTACAATTTACAAACATATAAGAGTAAAGAAACTGAGATCACTAAGCTGGGTAATAGAGTGGATGTATATATAAATATATTTATATACGTTTGGTGCGGCCGATTGCAACCAAAATACGAGGTGCACATCTACATGTTATAGCAGTCCTATATACAAAATTTCAACGTTGTGAGGCTACTCGTTTTTGAGTTATGCGAGATACGTACGTACGCATGAACGTACACACGTTCGTACAGACGCCATGAAAAATTCTCTTCAGAATTAATTTTAAAGCAGTTTTATAATTTTTTTGAAGGAAAAGAGTATTCTATTCTGTCCTTACGTACAGATATCACGCAAAAACATTGTTAAATTGCATTCGATAGCAGTCAAAATGGATATTTTCATTGAAATAAGCTGCCTGAAACTTTTCGCGATTACAATACTTCCTTTTTACTTCTTACAAGGAAGTAAAGAGATCAAGTATTATGCAACTATTAAAAAATTAAATAACATATATATAAAATAAAAGTTAAATAATTATTTTATGTATATGTTATTTAATTTTTTTAATATTATGCTTCAGGACCACATTTATGTGTATGCTGGATGAGTAATGAATTCCAGAAGCATGTTTTGAGAACAAAGCTTTATTCTCGGTCCATATTTCCTCCATCACTCTGCATAGTGCATTCCAAGGCTTGCTGAAAAGTATGAAAAACATTGTTAAATGTTTTGATATTTAACACATTTATGGATGTATAAATAGGTTGAAATAAATTGGCCTATGTTGGAAGGAGCAACTTGCAATGCTTATATGGCATTACAAGTTTTTAAATCCAAGATGTTAAACTCAAGGCTGTTGAAAGGTTGGCTATATCCTAGAAATGCTTCTGGCCAACCTCCTTTTTTTACTAATAGCCATTATAATACTAGTTCTTTCTTTTTTAAAGTTTTTCAACAGCTCCTTGAGAATTGCTTTTCCCCTTTCAAACTTTAAATTATAATTCTTCCCCATAGCTCTATAAAAAAATGAAAATAAATCGGAATATGGTATCAAAATTCTGTTTTATAAAAATAAAAGGTAATGTATTCAAAAACACTTTTCCTGCATCCATCTTTTTAAACTCTGTGGTGCAACAGCCCTAGTGGGCCATGGCCTGCAGTGCCCTGATATCTGCTATCTTGACCGTGGGCCCTGAGGTGCATGAGCATATGCCCTGGACAAACGGTCAGCATGTCACAGGGCCCCCAGTGTTCAGCCCCCAAGCAAACTTGGTACTCATTTTATTGACCCATTCAAGGGATGAAGGCTAAGTCAACCTTGCCCAGCTTGGGGATCGAACCCTGGACCTGTGGTGCTGCTGCATAATACACTAGCTGCTGCAACACCTGGCCTTTCTATCTCTTTAATAAAAGACAAATTTATAAATCGGACAAGCATTTCAATATGAAGAGATAAATGTTAAAATGATTACTTTTTATATAATTAATAAACATCTGTAAACAACTTCTTACCTCGTCAATATTAATTTCAATTTTCAGATTAATCACAGTTCCGTCATCCATATGATCAAAAGCAGTGAGAAAAGTAGTACTACTTTTTTGTAAAGTAGATTGGCCAATTTGCTTCAGCATGTCTCTGACTGCTAATTCTGCATTTTGCTGAAATTAAGATAATTCTTCAACAGAAAAACTCTTGGATATATAGCTAAAAATAATATTTCAATTCAAATTAGCATTTCAAAATAAAACTTATTTATACACATCTGAGTTTTTTATTACGATTAGCCAGAACATTACCACACATATTACAGTATAATAAATCAACATAATCAATATCATAGTTACCTACATACCACATGAAAATATTTCTCGATTGCTTTTGATGATCTACTCATCCAAATAATTTCAAAACACCTTATTCAATTATTTTTATTCAATGTTAATTAAAAAGAGGGGAAAAATGAAAAGAAAGGAAACCAAAAAAAAATTGAAGAATACCACACAAATTGGTGAGGAGTTTTAAGGTTATAATTTCATTGAAATTTGGTGCAGGAAAAAAAAATGTATTAAGGTGGAAATTTTTCTAACAATTCTGCAACTTGACAGGGTTGCCACTCAAACAGGAGAATGAAATTCCCTGACTTTTCCAGGTTTTCCAGGTGTGTTTCAAGAAAATTCCAGTCTATACGCGTAATGTACGTTGGCTGTACTAAGAGGTAAATTAATTATGATATTACTTGTATTGTGTAGCAAATTCACTTAATAAATCCCAGAGGACATTTATTCTTAATTATTCTTGGTATACTATGTTTGATAATTTTGTTTAGTTTTCCACTTAAGAAACTTAATAAAATTTAAGATATATATATTGGATAACAAATGTATGTTTTATTTAATTATTACTCATGATCATCACCAGTTCAACACAAGGCTAATCCGGTCCTTATAAATCACAATGCAATGCTAAATAGTTAGGTTAGATTTTAGGTAAATTTAATTTGCGTGAGGTATGTTCTTAAAAGGCACCTTAACACTTGAAAACACAAATATAATTATAATAGTTGTTGTTTTCTCCACTGAAGATTGAAATTAGAATCTTCCCAATCTGGAATAAAATAAGGCTTTTTTTTGCAGACATTCTGCAGCTAAACGAAAGAAAGAAATCTATTTTAATAAATTGAGGTATTTTATATTTATTTCGCAGCATACATAAGAAAAAAATATGTGCATTAAATTTGTATTAAATTTGGTATGTCATCATACTGCTATAATTAATTTCAGGATTATGCCAGAGAAAATTTCCTGAAATTTGGAAATATTATTTACTAATAATAAATAAATTTAGAGGAAAGAAGCGACATTAAATTATATGAATAACATAAAAATAATTACTTAAAAACTGAATTAGAATAATCAACGATATTTTAGCGAATATAGTTATATTACATGGCTAGCCTAGATGACTGATTACTATTTTTTTATTTTACTGAAAAATGGCAAGGTATTTATTAAAAAGAAAAAAAAAAGGTTTAAAAAGATTTTGCGGTAAAATTCTAGTATACGGTAAGACTTTGGCACGATTTTGAAAATTTTCGCCAAGACCAAAATGACCCGTTTACTGCGCATCAAGATGTCGCCAAATCCCATTATTATTCTAACCAAAGAAAGTCTATGTAAAGAAGAAAAGGTTCCATATAAGTAAAATGCTATTACGCCGCTAGAATGCGGAGGGAAAATTTGCCAAGGGATTTGGCGACGGAACCTGGCGGCCAGAATTTCCCTCTCCGCGATGTGTACAGGAAATTGAGAAACACGTGTTAAGAAGAAACGCTTTTTGACAAATGTGGTGTGGTGGTGTATTTAATTATGGCAAAGCACACTAGGGCTATCTGCCTAAGAGGAGGGATGCCTTTCGTGGAGGACTTTCTAAGGGAAACTGGCTCGTATACACGTTACACATGGGGAAAACCACGAAAACACCCATGCAGCCAGCCCGTTCGCGGGATTCGAACCTCGGACCGAACTACCAGTGTTCAGCGACTTTACCGCTCGGCCGCTGGTGGGCCGCTTTTTGACAAAAAGAAAACTACGAAAATCCGTTTTTAAATTATTGCGAAAAATCCAAGAAGAAACGTTTTATCAAAGGACGTTTCTTCTTGGATTTTTCGCAATAATTTTAAAAACGGATTTTCGTAGTTTTTTTTTTTTTTTTCCTGAAAATAACTAATCCATGAATTAATTTACATGCGCCAAAAAAATATTTTCTCTTCCTTTAGAGTTTAACCACTTGCGCTAAGACTAAACTTCACGGTTGCGGTGCCGTGCGCTACAATATAACAAGCGGTAAAGTGTCTCATTTACGCCGCTCCGCATCTGAGAGTGCAATCCAGAGCTGTAATTCGAGAAATAAACAATCTCGTTGTTAGGCGACGTGTGCACCACGTTATTTTCATTTTTGCGATAAATGCTTATCGACGTGTTCACGTCGCTCGCGGTTTGAGACAAAAGCATCTTGACGTGCGTGGCACGTCTTTTTAGCGCAAGTGGTTAAAGAAATTTTAAACGATATTCATTTTATGAACTCTTGATAACGTGACCTTCGAACTTCGACACCGGTTTCGAGCTTTGGCAACAGATATATCAGACATGCACAGCTGTTTTCCCTCTATGATGGAACGGAGCCACAGCCACGTCTGTTGCAGAGAGGTTTTCCTTCTTTACAATACATATTCTTTGATTCTAACCTCCATGGTACCGTATACTAGGATTAAACCCATTTTGTTTTATACGAGAACAGGTACTTTCTTTAGTTCATGCACTGCACATGCGATTCTCGAGAATATTGGAAACCAAAAGTTGCTTTGCCTTTCTAAAAGACAATCAAATTGGAGCTGCGAAAATTGGCTCTATGCCAGCTACCCGAATGACACTCACGTGATACATAGTTCGCCAAAAAAGTTACCTCTTCCGACGTCGGCGCAAAAATCGCTTTTTTTGGCTGGATCGTTGTATGAACTTCCCTGGCTTTTCCAGATTTTGACAAAAATACTTAAATTCCCTGACTTTTCCCTGAATATTTTGGTCAATTTTCGAATTCCCTGACTTTTCCCGGTTCTCCAGGTTTTCCAGGTAGCGTGGCAACCCTGACTTGAGCATTAAATCAGAAAAAGCACATGCATCAACAGGCAAATGTAACAGATTAAAAAAAAAAAAAAACTTTCAAATACAACTTACAAAGAAAATCACTCATGTAGCTGTTATACATACGGAAAATGCATGAAAACCCATACAACTAATGCAATTCACTGAAAAATGAAATTTAGATGATGCAGATTGTGATAAGTAAACTTTAGCTTTATTTATAACTTGAAATGTATGCTATCAATGATTCAAAACAATCAGCTTGAGAATATGACATTTTATGAAATAAAACCCCCAATTTTAAAATTACATTTACTAAAACAACAATCTAGGAAACTTAATACCCACCAAACTAAATTATACATAAATGAATAATGTGATGTTTTATTCAATAATTAATTATTTCTTGAAGATAATCAATAGATTTTATTAAACAAAAGATCTGATTTACATTAAGATAAATAAAAAAATTAACATCTTTAGAAAAAATATGTATAACATTACAAGTATGTTATACAGTTTTCAATAATTGACATGTAAATACATTACAGAATTCTTTGATATTGATAGATGGAAAAACAGTTTGTGACATTAGTTTATTATGGAACTATAAATGAACACTTTCTTAAAAACTGTAATCAGACTGAAATAATTCATAACTCAATATAAAGCTATCATCTAAATCCTGCTAGAAACAGATTTCTAACAGACTTACCATTGTGGCCTTTGGGGCAATTAACAAGCAGACATACTTGCAAAAAGAGGTGCCAGCTTACTACAGCCATTTCTTATTGGAGGATTAAAGCATTTTTAAAAAGTTTATTTACGTCTAATATCTTACGAGGTCTTCAGACTCATATAGCCTTAAAAAAATTGGAGAATGGTAAGTCTTTCTCTTATTCCCGATAGTCCAAGACTCGATGCAATTGCGGCTTTCTGTCTGACTACAGGACATGATTGCCTTGTGCCCACCTGCACAAGATTGGCATTTTAAGAGATCCTATTTGCCCACTTTGTGATTCTGGAGAAGAAACGCACAGAGACTACCTGCTTCGATGTGGGGCTCTTCATGGTCTTACAGAGGAGTCGAGATACTGGGAAGCAAGAACGCTTCTTAGGCAATGACTTCGGTCTTTTTGTTCTTAGTTCTATTGTTTGTAAAATTTTAGTTCATTGTAACTTTTTGCCTAGCCATTGGAAACACATAAATAATAAATAAAACAAAATCCATAAGTAAAAATTCTGCATGTTTGTGATTGCTATCTTGAACAGTATAGTGCAGAGGTGGGGAATGTGAGACCTTGAAGAGATGCAGCCTACATGAGTTTCTTGTACAGCCTCTAGCTCTTGTAATAATTAAAATTTAATTAATAATGACAGTACGATGAAAATTACAATAATTTTAAAATAAATAGAATTAAATAGTGTGATGTCATCTATTGAGGATAACATGAATTAGAATGTTGCCTGCTTTGGACAGACATACTCACTTGTTTTCTCTCAGCACAAAAAGTAAAACTTGTTTAAGAATGCAAATTGCAGATGCTCATTTAAAGGATCTACTATGGCTGTACATTATGAAACTTGATCTAAATATTCAATTATTTTCAGGCAAGAAAACAAATGCAAATATTCCACTAAATTAACTTTTCCTTTGGATTTTAACATTATTTTACATACTGTTCCTATATTGGTTTTTCATAATTTAATATTATTACTTTTCTATTGTTTTTCTGTATAATGTAATAAATTTATTGAAAATTACTTCTACCTTTATTATTTTTATATGAAACAGAATTTAAATATATGTAGTTGTTTATTAAAAATTATTAAAGATTAAAATTATAACAAGTCAAAATCCTATTTTATGCGAATACAAAAATATTTTATATTGTAAACTTTTATTTCAATAAATGACTTGATTTTTTTGCATAATTTCTAAAAGATGCAATCAAGTAATAAAAGTATAATGATTCACAAAAGGTCACATTTATATCAATTTATGTGGCCTCCTTTATCACTGCTTAATTTTATGGTGGCCTCTCATGGTAAAAAGTTCTGCACCTTTAGTATAGTGCTAGGTAAAGGCTGCATTCCCCACAGTTAACATTTTCAATTATGAGAAAGATAAATGATTAATGGATTTAGTTGCTGACAACAAATATTTTCAAACAAATACCTCTCCCGAAAGAGAAAAAGCGATGATGATGTTAAGCACATTTTAATCATTTACTTGAATTCCTGTAAATAAATTCTGTTCTTCATTCTTATAGTTTTATTTTTATTCTTATAGTTTTATGTTCGTATGTTACATGTTTTGTAAAAATAAGTATATAAAACCCAGAAATAAAACTTAGATAATTTAATCACTTTTATTTTTCATCCCATTACTTTACATTTAAGTTAAAATAACTCTAAAAATGATAGTCATTCTGAAGAATACATGTATAGAAAATAATGCAATTAAATCAGACATTGTAACATTTTAGAATACTTTTTACCTGTATGTAACCCATATACGATTGCACAACATCCAAACCATATTCTTTAATAAGTTCATTGACAAGCGTAATTCCCTGAAAAAAAGTTTTGAATAAAGGAATAAGATAAAATATTAATAAAATATCATCAAAATAAGATGTAAAATTGGAATATTAAGCTCTTAAAATTTTTATAAAAAATGCATTCTTCAGGAGACACTCCCCACAGTATCTGATTATCTCAGCACAGTATCTGAATATCCAAATCCTTTAAATTAAGAGGCCAATGTGGACATTCCTTTAAAGTGGACAAAAGCTTAAGTCCATAATGGAGTGTGTTCAGATGAAGGCTTTTATAGTCACACTTTTCATAACATACCATGATTATCTATGTACTCCTGTTAGAGTTCCAGTCATATCAGGCAGTCAACCAGACCTTGCTTATGTCAGTATAAGGATTTTGCATAAATGTCCTAACTGTTCAACTTTACACCAGCCTGGAAGAACCAAACAATCATAAAAAAGCAAAGATGAACTGACATCCAGTCAACAATTAGTTCATTAGGTTAGTTAGGTGTGCATTTTTACAGAAGCAAAATTTTACCTCTCCTGATCTGCTGGTTTAAATTCTGTCCCTCAGACACGAAAGAGGCTAATGACTTTCATGCCTTATGACTATGTCAACTGTGATAGCTATACCACCATCTGAATTTTTCCCACTAACAGCAAGTTTCAACTGTGAACATTTTTATTTTACCAATATTTTTTCATTTTGTAACTAAAGATTCAAGGATGGAGGTCAAACATAAAAACAGTAAAATGTTAGTTAATAATTACATTTTTTAATGATATGCTTTATTTCACAATAAATAAATAATGTTCTTTGAAAACCTACTTAGCTTTAAAATAAATGTGGAATTTTGGTTACATACATTCAGTAATGCATAAAGCAGTAATGAAAGTTAAACTGACAATTTTTTTTCCCTAAACTCAGTATCAAAGATCAATCAAAGCATTTTTATAATTATTGGACATTTCAAAAAATTAAAAGTGAAGAAAAATAAGAAATTATTGATTTTCTCCCTTCACCTTAAAAAAATTTCTCTTCATTAAAAGTTTTATTATCGATGGAAAAATTCCAAGACAAGAAACACTGATTACTTATTTGATACATAAAGAAAACTATGTTTAAAGTGTTTTTGTATAATTATTTCCAATTTTTAACTTTTTAAATTTCTTCTAGACTGCTGCAAATTATTTTCACTGAGCAGTGATTCAAAAAAAAATAAAAAATAAAATGCCTTAGACTCCTAAATATCTGACTTTTATTATAATGATTTTATCAGAGATGATATTTTATTTTTACATTGAAGTCTCAAATCTTCACTATAAGAAGATATTGAATTACCTATGTTACACTGAACACATCATAAAATATAATTTGAATCCAGCTAAAATTAATTTTGAGCAATTTCACTTTTTATTCAATATAATCAACAAACAGTCCTTGTAACCAGACTGCACAAAATGGGCACTAAAACTTCCCACTGAATTCAATTTTGTATTGCTAGAAGACCAAGCTCATAACATTAACTGGCTTCAAATCATGTGTGTGGTAACTGAGAAACATCATAATACTGAGCAGAAACATCATAATACATACATAATACTGAGTAGAAATGGCCCATTTTTGAATTTTGCTTACATATGCTGCCCCAGAAGAAAAAAAAAAAAAATTCAAGGTAAATGAATATTTAAATTTGAGCAATGCATTGTGTAAAGATGACTATAAATATATCACTATAATTTAAAATATTGAAAAAAATTGAAACTTTTTAGATATAAATTTAGCAAATCAATAAATAATAATTTGTCTTCCAAATGTGTTACCTCGAGATTATTTTACCCACAATTAGGTTGTAAATCTGCCTAAAGGGGGCAATACATATTCAGTGACACAGATAAACTAGTCAAGCTAAGGTAAAAATAATATCAAGGTGGACTGGTAACTATTTATTGATTTGCTAAAGAAAAAAAACTTCTGTAATTAATTTTTATCATGAATATAACACACTAATAGTTCATATTTAACCCATTAATGAGCCCGCCCCTTGGAACGAAATGCTTTGAAAATGGCCGTGCTGTCAGAAAACAAACCTATCCAAAAAAAAAAAACGCTTTCGTTTTCTGAAATCTCTCTAAGATGGCCCAGCCTAGGGCAGTATGTTTGCTTCCCCTTAGTGTGATGGATAAGCCATAAAATTGCCTCCCCGCTATTGAATGGCAAGAAGTACTTCTTGGCTTTAGTTTCGTCTCTCCTCTTTCTTTGTACTTGTAATAGTTTGTAGACTTGTTTCTTTCAATATGTGACGTCCGAATTTTCCGAAATCTTTTTAGGATTTTAGCTTCCAAGCTTGTAAATTTTCAATTATTCGACATGTTTTATTGGGCAGTATTTTAAGAAAGATCATTATTTAATTTGTTACACAAATTTTTTACTATTTACTTATCTATTTTACTTAGTTTTAGTAGGCCAATTTATTTTGGGAAATCAAATTTTAATCCATTCTTTTACCGACTCAGTTTTCATCACATTATAAGTCCATATATATTTACGATGAGAGTACAATATTTATCAAGAATTTTTGGAAAATTTGGCATACGTATTTATATTTTAGTGTTGAATTTTTTCCACAAGTTGTTCGTTAACAGTCGAGCTCATCTTCGTAAATCTTTTCAGCATGGAAGTGGCAAGCAATAATCTTCCTAATGTTTTTCGGGATTTTATAGCAATTTCTAGAATTTTGGCGGTTTTCTACAAATATTTTGTTAAGTTCAGCTATTGTACAGTTGTTACTAATGTGGAATTTAAAACCAAAAATGTATTCCTTCGTTGATTTGAGAGATCGCATTTCGAATTTAAACGGAAGTTTAAATGAATTTGATACAATCTTACCACAGACTAGAAAGAATTATTTCTCTGCGTTGGATGGATTTTCTCACTTTTCTGTATTTTATACATTAAATGCATAAAGCAGACATGCACAAAAATCCCTTTTGATTCTTACAGTTTCAGTTAAATGAATTGTAAAATATATATATATTTTAACTTTCAAAATATATTTGCTCTTTTATGCATAAATTTAAAATCGTGGGACTTCCGCTTACAAATTATATGACCAATTTGCAGTATTTAAGCTTATAACTGAAATTATAGTACTGAAATGACATAGAATATAAGAATAATTATAGTCAATTTAAATAAGTTTCTATTCAATCGTAGTCTATTTAAATAAATTTCTATTTTCATTTAAAATTTGTCATTATTAGCATCTCCCGCAGTTTTATGCAATCATAGGATTTTCCGAATTCTATTAGGTCCTTAGCATAATTTCAAGGCCTAATAGAAAAGTGATAATATGGAAAGACTATGACTTAAGTACCAATAGCCAAGTATTTGTAATTAAATAATTAAATAAAAATAAATATTGAATACCAGCCACTTTTTTATTTATTTTTAGTCATATAACAAGAGATAAACAAGAATACTATTACATCTAAGAATTATTTAGTAAATTATTTTGCTAATTTTATATGAATGAGGAAACATGGTAAAAATGTTTCAAATGATTGAATTCACCGTTAAAAATCAAACAAACCCCAAAATTCCTTTTTCCCAAAACTGCGTAAAAAGTTTTGATCAAATATGATTTGAATGAGTTTTCCAATTCTGTTTTGAGTGATATAAATTATTATTCGTAATAATTTTTATATTATAACTTAGCAGAATATCGTTTACCGTTAAAAATTATATCTAAAAGAATTAAATTTTGTAAAAGAATAAAAAATATAATTAACTGTTCCATTTTGTCCTTCATGCATCTATTTATGTAAAAATGGAATCTGGCTAGGGAATTTATGACTTATATATGAACTAAAAATTGGTATCTTGACAAAACTTGTCAGAATATAAAAAGTGTATATTCTGTGATATTAGTGTATTAATCATACTTCTGTATACGTAAATGCAGTTTATAATTACCAGCATAAGTATCATAATGGATTTTATTAAAATGACGAAAACTGAATGCATGATCCTAGCATTATCAAACTACGGCTCTTTATCCCATTAAGTATTGCTTGGGTCGTAACCAACACGAGTTTTATTTTTGAAATATTATTCCAAATAAAACAGAAAGCGTTAAACGACATGCATTTTAAAAAGTTTTACTTTTTTATATGCATAGAAATGTTAAGTAGCTTTAAATTGTACTTCATTTCTGAAACTTCTGCAGTACTATTTTTAGAACAGATCCAGGACTTTAAAGAACAAGTACATTTTAGTAATATGCAATGTTAATGATATAGTTCAAATGTTATTGAACAGCTGTACGATTTGTAACTGGCACTGGAAGAAGCAAAATTTATCTGATGATCCAGTCTTCATTTAATGAATTAATACAGAATGATACAGGGTGAGCTGCTGGTCAGCATGTTCGTTAAGAAAGTTAAACTACTTTCTTTTTTCCCACCGACAGTGAGGCAGCCAAACCACTGGGGCTGTTAGCATAGGCAAACTACTATTTGCTTGTACAAAAACTGTATTTAAAGCTTACAGCTTATTTTAAATAAATTTCGCATACTAATTACAGCTCTCCCAAAAAGCTCTGTTTTCTATCTTATTTGTTTTAGATTTCAGATTAAAGGAAAATAACCAGTTCTGTTTCTCAGAGACGGGATTCCTGCCTGTTTGTTTTTTGTGGTTTTCTATATGTGTAACCCAGTTTCCCACTGAAAGGGCTCAACGAAGGCCCATAGTTCTCGTAAATAAATTGTGGAAAAAAATACTCATGTAGATTTTATGTAAAGTAACATCGATTGATCGATGTGTATCTTTTGCATTGAAGAGGGGGAAAAAGAAAACTGCAGTTTTTGACACCATTAGGAGTCATACATTAAAAAAAAGAGATTCTCCTGTCTAGTAGAAAAGATTATGCTATTAGAATATGACAGAGTAGATGTGGGCTATTTGCATAAGGTGAGGAATGCTTTCGTGAAGGATTTTCATAGGAAAGCTGACTCGTATTCGCATTCCACATGTGGAAAACCACAAAAACGAATCATGCGCTCAACATTTTCGCCTGGGATCGAATACCGGTTGAACTACCAGTATTCGGCTGCCACAGATAGGACTTCTACACTTACAAAGAGCCTTTCGCTTAAGAACTGTTTATCACCTCTTTCCTTCCCGATGTTAGGCTTTTGTCGTTATTAGGGAACGTTGTTCACTGTTGTTTGATTTCAATGAATAAAGGCAAAGCAGATAAAGCCTCTCAACCTGAAAGATAAAATGCCTTCAGGTAGGATTTATAGGAAACTGGTTCACGTTTATTTCATGCATCAGGGAATTTCATGCATCCGAATTTTGTTTATGTTTGTTTCATTTAGCTCAAAACATTAGCTCGAGTACTCTCTATTTTAAGAAAAGAATGTTTTTGGGGAGTATTTTATAAGGGTAAATTACTTGTATTAATGTTACACATGGAGAGAAAACCATGAAAAGATCCGTACAGTTAGCTCGTTCATCAGTATTCGGAGACAGGTTTAATTACTGGGGTTCAATGATCTTAATCACTTGTGTTCTAATGGGCCTCATGAGCTTTGCATTTTTGTTGATCAGGCTAATTTATGTCGAAATCGCACGAAATTTACCAAAATTTAAAAAATTGCTTTCTGATGGAATATTCCAGTAATTTTGATTTATCAGAAATTTCGAAATGTGTCAGGTTTCTGGAGTATGTGTACATGTGAGCATATAAAATTTAAATTTAGTCATTTTAAACATAAATCAGATAGCATATCTTTTATGGTACATTGAGTAATCTTTAGTACTATGTAATTAATTCCCTAAATATGAAAGTATGTGAAACTTAAATTAGGAATTATAGCAAATCATTCCATAGAAATATGTTATGCCAGTATTAGTCTAGAAAGGATCAATTATGTGTAAATATTGTAGTAGGCATGTTAGGTAACAATTTGTCAGCAGTATAGATATCATTAATTTAAAGGAGATAATAACGATATGTGTTCCTTTTGTTTTAGCATAGTTCTGCTCCCGTTACTTTTAAGCTAAACATATCACTTGAAATAAATTTTTTTCTAAAATCAGAGGGATATTATTAACAATTCTTCTTTATAAATATAAAGTTTATCCTTTATTATATAAATAATTGAAATGCTTAAATTTGGCATTCTAATAAATATTTTATGTTAACTTTCTGAAAAATTGAATTTATTTTAAAATGTATAAAAATGGATTAAATCCTGAATTTTTTCCAGTCTTATGATAATAAAATTTTAGAATCATCAGTTTGTATATCCGTATATATTATAAGAAAGTATCTCATTCTTTTTTGAGGACTCTTGTGATGTAAGTGATAGTAGATCGGGCTAGCATTCGGAAGGTCTGCGGTTCGTATCCGTGCGAGAGCATAGAGGATTTTTCGTATTTTCTCCTCAGAAAAACGGAATGTATGGAAACGTGATAGACGATAATTCGTGAACACATGAATTAGGCTGATGCTTCTTCTCTTTCGCCCTATAAGAGGGAAAAAATAAGGAATTATGCCATTCTCCCCATCTTGCTACAAATGGATGTTCTTCCAATTAGAATTTGGAAGACGTTGTTGGTAGAAGAATAATTACAGCACTGCTGAATTTTCGCATTTCTTGCTTACTTTTTCTGGTATCGCTTTTCCATTACAGTATGTTGATAGGTGAAACAACCCCGTAAAACGTTTTTTACATAATTTACGTTCAAGTTACATTAAAACACAATTTTCGGAATTAAACTTCCTACATATGGGTTCCCTCTTTTTTGATACTTTCTAGTAAAATTATATTAGGAGATAATATAATCAATATTTCTTTAGTAAATAAATTATTATCATCTTACTTTGTGCAAGTATTAGAAAAACTTCTTTTCGAGCTAAGTGAATTTTAGATCATTCAACATATATATATACACACCGCATTTTATAATTTCATTACAAAAAAGTTTTATACCTTAGAGAGTATATCTTTTCTAGTAGACTTTGTATTGCTTGAATTTTGAGGGAAAAGGAAAGTCAAGATTTTTACAAATAAAAACAATAAAAAAATACATTTCCCTCCGTTTAGTGCTGTATCTCTTTACTTATGTGTGGGTGCGATTATGGTAAAGCCTCGAGGGCTATCTGCCTAAGGGGAGGGATGCCTTCGTGGAGGACTTTCTAAGGGAAACTGGCTCGTTATACACATTACACATGGGGAAAACCACAAAAACGCCATGCAGCAGCCCCGTTCGCGCGTTCGAACCTCGGACCGAACTATCAGTGTTCAGCAACTTTACCGCTCGGCCGCTGGTGGGCCTCTCTTTAATGACGAATTAACACCAATAGACAGGCTGTGTTCTCCCGAAGGTTCGGCCTTTCTGCAAACGATTAGGGGAAACCGGAAAAGCAATAAAAAGATTTTTCACTCGTGAATCGGCATCTTCAAGAAGCATCGACTCCCAGTGAGTAAAAGTGACCATCTGGTAAGATGTATTTTAGCATAAAATGGTTTGCAAATCCAAATAACATTAATTTAGAGAAATTTTTATGGATGCAATATATAATTCTTAGATAAAAGTATAAAAGTAAGTAAAAGGCGGCGATGTAAGTTGTTTTTCGTTACTTTGAATTTTTAGAATAGAGCCCCAAACATATTACTGTCGACCCTGTATTTAGATTTGCTAACTTTATTAAAGCACGCGATATCTATCTTCTAAGATAGGAATATTTCACTTCCGGCAAACTTTCTAAGGACAACTTACATGCATTTAGGTTCACATATAGAGAAAACCATGAAAATTCCATGCAGCTGATCTATTCCTTCGCTGAAAATAGAAGCCTAGAAGAATTGATAGTGTTGTGTTGCTTCAGCGACAAGATTTTTCACTTTGATTTTGGAATTAGAAATATAATTACAAAGATCTCAACTAGAGGAGATCATAATTCATTATTTTTTTCACACATATAAAATCTGGTTAAATATGTTTCCTCGTTTATAAATTACAGAAGTTTTTTTTTTTTTTTTTCAATAATTCCTGATATTTTAAAGGAAAATTTTCATTTATTTTTTTTTTCTTGTAGCAGGTTTAAATAGTCGTTGATTGAAACCACACTAATTTTACCTAACAATCGGAAAATGACACAAATGACGTGAATTCTTTCATAATTATATTACTCATTAGCATTAAAAAAAAATTTAACTTGGGTTGAAGATTACCTCAGAAGAGTTTTTTTAATTTCTTACTTTAGATGCCATACAGTCTGGTAATACATATCTTATATAATACATAATAATAAGTCTGGTTATACTACAGCCATATCAGTGGCCGATAAGACTGCTAAATATTAGTTGTTCGATTTGAATTCAAACTCAGACGAACGAATGCGATGGCTGTGTGGTATTTTTCCATGTATAATATGAGTACGAGCTATTCGTTAGAAAGTCCTCTATGAAGGCATCTTTCTACTTAAAAGCAGATAGTCCTCGTGTGTTTTGCTGTATTCAAATAATCCTAGCCTTCAGACTACACCTATCACTCTAAATCAAGATGAAAGTTTTCTAAACAAGATTTTTAAATCGGGCTGTGGGGGTTCCAGTGGCCAATCGCTAAAACCGCTGAAAACTGGTAATTTGACATGCGTTCAAATCCGGACGAACGTGCTTGTTCTGTGAAAGTTTTCCAGGGTTTTTCTACGTTCAGTGTGGATGAGATCTAGTTTCCCTTAGAAATTCCCTCCATGATAGTTTCAGTCGTCTCGCGCAGATTCCAAATCCATTAAATTTTCTTTATTAAGTATACAATTATAATTCTTTCTTTTTAGAGAAATCGCAGGGGAAAAAACTGTAAACATCAAATCGAGTGCGATTACGAATATTTTAAAATAGTTAAAATTTTGAGCGGGAAAGCTTTTTTAATACGTTCATAAGCAACTGATAATTAGGGAAAGAAAAACATTTTAAATTGGCATAAAACTTTGTCGATTTATACAATAATCTATGTAAATGCGTTTTCAAAAACTTCTGCTGAAATATGAAGAGTCGTATTTGTAAAGCACTTATTAGCGAGATCTGTTAATTGTATACTCAGCTTTTAGTTTTCATAACCTTCCAGTCATCAGAATAAAGTCATTAAGCGTAAGGGGGCGACGAAAAAAGAATTTTAAAGAAAAGATTATTTTTACAAAATGACTCAAAATTTCCTGAGCTAGTATAAGTAATTATGTAACTTAAATAATTAAATATTTGCAAAAATTATGTTGACCTCTCTCTGTCTTACCAATATTTCTGTATAGATATAGAACATAATTATCGATAATGAGTATCATAGATAGTAGAGGATATAGAATGAGCATCACAATATATAACTGTGTTTGTCGCAAAAGCGTCCACTTTGATAAATGAACATAGCTGTCGGGAATCGCGTATGAATGTCACGTACATGCTTTATAATACCAAGAATGTTATAAAAATGATGGTTATTTGATATCAGCATTTACCGAACTTTCCAAAATGTTTAAAAATATAATATTTAAGAGTCAGCAAGTTTGTTTAAAAAATTGTATGCATTTCAATCATTGTGTTTTGTCGCTATAATCAGAAGCTCGTCATCGATATTTAGACTTTTTCTCGATAAGCTACCGAGTTCAAATTTTCTACTCACACCGTTTACAGATGTAAACACGGCAAGGTAAAACGAGTTTTATAAAATTCGATTTAGAGGTCTTAAAATTTAATGTTGAAAAAATTTTTTGCGCATATTTCCATTTAAAACTAAAAATCTCACAGATTTTAAGTTTGCATCACTTTACAGAGCGTAAAATAGCTTTTGAAATAAAATTTGCATAAAATTAATATAATTTCTGATTTTGGGTGAATTTTTAAAACTTTATACTTTTATAAGGTAAGAGGAATTTTGGAAGTAAAAGACAACCAAAAGGAGAAAAATAATTTGCCGTACAGATTAATGGGAATACAGGGTTCGTACACATTTTTGCACAAGGAAATTAAGTACATTTAAGGACCATTAATGAAAAAAATTAAGGACCTATGAGCAAATGGGAACTGAATAAATTCAATTGACGATATTATCTATGCCAGAATTTCCCTTTTGTAATACATCCTAAAACTAAAATAGATCCCTAAGTAGTACACATTATTAATAAACAAGAATTAATTAACATAATTGTTAATAAGTTTGAGAATAAAATAAACTTTGCAATTTATCAAGTAGCGTTAAATATTTTACACTTGTAATTGTTGGTCATATTTGAAAGTAGATAAGTGACATTTACGTTTTACTAAAAGTTAGCTTTATGCTGATTTTTTTTATGTCTCATTTTGTCACATACTTGGTCAGCCTGGAGGTTTAGTAAATAAGCAGGTAGATTTTATGTCAAACTGCATAGGTTAAAATGAGAAATAATATCATAATCAGTATGATTCATAACAAAAGACTGAATGTTGTCACCGCTGCTGCTTGTCTAGAGAGAGACCTACTGATTAGAACAAACCTGAAAAGCCTGATGTAGGGAAGGTTGGCAAGTGTTAAAAGTTAGTCAGGTTCTGTTTGATGCAGTTATTGTCGTAGCTTCGTGTACAGTTCCAGGGGTTGTAACCCAGTTAATATACTTTAAGGTTCCAATAAGCCATTAAAGCACCAGAGGTAATAATGTGTTTTGTATTATTTTAAGTCTAAGTAGATGCATAGAATATGTTTTACTTGAATTTTTACATTTTTATATTTTATCTTGTGACCACAGTGAGTATTAATGAAAGGCAATAACTCACTTTAATATGTAGCGATAATTTTTAAGGGTACGCAACTAGTTATAAATAACTGAATTAGGTAGTTTGATAACCTTAGTCATTATGGATTTACGTGACAACTATTAAATTTTATTTTTTAACAATATTTTTTAAAAAAGCCCTATTAAAATCAAAATCTAATAAAATTTCAGTTTAAAGTACATGTAATTTATGACACAGATTTGTAAACGATATTACGATAATTATGCATTAAAAGCTACAGAAACATTTACATTTTGTAACAACAACAGTCAACAAATATTTATCCGTCATTTTAATTTGAACCTTCCCAGACATTTTGGCTAGTTTATATCGATTTCCTTCTCTTTAAGCATCTTTTCTAACAATTCGAGATTTGTCTCAATATGCAAATCAATGCTCTCACTAGTTTCTGCGTCTTTATCTCCTAACTTGTCAACCTCCCCACAATGTACCTATGAGGGTTTAATTGATCTGGTAAAAGTTAAATCGTCCCAAACTCCCGACAGGCGTGAAGCATATTATCGCTCTGTCTGAAAAAAATTAACTAATACCAGATAAAGGTTTAAATAAGCCTCTTATTTAAAAAGAGCTTAGGACATAAAGGCATGTTCTGATGCTAACAAAATCAATTACAGCTCATGGTGACGTAATTAAACAAGAACAGTCAAATTCAAACTAATAATGTGGACTAGTGATCAAAGATTATACTATTTAATTTAAATTTATTCTGGCTCAATAACTCTATAATATGAGGAAATAGAAATGGGGAATTATAGTAAAGGTTGAAATCATATTTGTAAATTGGGTAAATTGTATTATGTAAATTGGGTAATTTACATAATAATAACTGCACATATCTTTGAAGAATAATTTCCTTTAGGTATTCAGTTTCTTTCTTCAACACATTTTCTTTTCATTTTAGAATTTTTGAATTTAATTAAGGATTTCTGTTATTCTAAAAAGCACTAAATGCAATTAGAATGTACAGAAAAAGTGGATAATTTTATTTCTTTAGTAATAGGAACATTCAGAAGCAATATGAAATATATATATAGTAAAGTTCAGTTAGAGCTGATGTGGCAGAAGTTCTAGAATTTAGTGACATACCGAACAACAAAATCTAGAAATGGCAAGACTTTTAGAATTTAGAGCAAGCATTGGAAGCAGAATTTAGAAAGGCACTAGGCAGTAGAATTTAGGATCCACAGAGATTGCATCAGGTGGGAAAATGCATAGTGCCAGCTATGTGTATGGTGCTTTAAGAAATATTAGATGAATCTTTTAAATTGTAAGTTTTCAATTTCTTTATTAGTAAAAAAATCCTTTTCTATAATGCCTGCCCATGTGATAAGATCAGAAGCATTTTTGATATTTTCCATGCTTCTGTGTAGTGAAAAGTAGAGAAAATAAAGAGAAGATAAACATGTTAAGATTCTAGTATCAGAAGTAATACATTCAAATATGTTTTCATTGTTCTTCCAGACGTTCTCCAAAAATTAAGAAATTCATTGTAAACTTTCTATAAAATACATCCATTACATGTTGATACCATGGAGACATTTTTCATTTTGTCATATATTTCTCGAATGTTCTAGAATCGTGGGTATAAATCTTGCCTTCAAATCCTTCTAAACTTTCCAAGCTGCAATGTCTAAAATCCTAAAGAAAATTATCCCTACAAATTCTGTAACAGCAAAAAGCCAGAAATATTTTGGGAAACAATAGGAGGGAAAAAGTATAAATAATTTTATAGAGAAAACTGATGCACATTCTGAGAATTTTGAATATTCTGAGACAATTATATGGGAAAACTCTTACTATGAAAAAATTAAAAACAAGACATTTTTAATTAATTACATAGCTAATTTTGCTTTTGCTAAGAGCTCTTTCATAAATTGTGCTTTATAGCATTGTAACTTGTTTATTTTTCAGATTAAAAATATTGTATAATAAGTTGTCAAAATAAAACTTTATAATATTACAGCAAAAAAAATAAAAATGCTTCATTTTAATGTTATTTTTTAAATATAATTTCAATATATTACTATTATTTTAATGAAATTTATTAATGTACGATGTTTTATAAAAAAAAAAAAAAAATCGCCGAAAAATTCTCAGATCTCGGAATTAAACAGTTTCTATAGAAACTAATGTTAAAAATCCCTAAAATGTCGAAAAGTCACCAAATTTAGAACCGTTTAATAAAAGAATTGCCATCCCCAAAAGTGAAAAGTTGTTTAAGAGCTCTTTACTAGAAAAAAATGAATTTCGAAATGATTATGTTTCACTTCTTGCTTAGAAACTCGAGTATCCCATCATTTATACTAGAAATAGAAACAAATTATAACTCATGAACCCATTCAAATGATAACCATATATACGGCAGTGAATCGCCAAAAATATTCCTCAAAATGCTAATTCACATTCAAAATGACAGTCGTAAAAATAGGCAGAAATTTCAGATGATTAAAATTAAGGACCTTCTGCTGATTTTGGCCAAAATTAAGGACTTTTAAGGACCAAAAATCGATTCCAAAAAATCTAAGGACTTTTAAGGACTCTTAAGGACCATACGAACTTTGGAATAAGAGCACCTTTAAAAAATTCCTGTACAGTTTTATAACAAGAATAATAGATTCTTAAATAACGAAATCAAATAATCGAATTGCATTGTCAAAAGTATAAGATTTATAAATTCATCAAGAGAGCTGCACCTTTTTTCATTATTCGTGATATAAATTTGTAGAATTTTTTTAAAGACAATTATTTAATCACGTGTTCCCAATAAATTATATAATACGTTATTTTCTCATTTTAATTCATCAATAATTTTATGAGTCATAAATAAAAATTTATTTTATAAAAGCTTGCTTATTTTATTCAATACTTGTTCTAGAACGGAAATTCTTAATTCCTTTTATATATACATTCACTTCCTTTTATATATACACACTTTGTAACTGGTAATAAATTTGTTTCCTTAGAGTCAGTGTAAGGCCTTTATCTCAAAACATCAAGAAGACTTCTCCCCGGGCTAATGACAGCCATTACCCATTGTTGTCAGGGATGCGCGGACCCTTGTCCCCTTAGGCAATGGGGATTGGAAGACGTACAAAAATACGGGCTAGACGTTTTTGGCGCATTTTCCAGCTATTAAAAAACACGGGAAGATCCGTTTCCGAGGGTACATTTCAACTAACAATAATCCGTAATGAACCATCAAGAGACCTGCATAAAAGAACGAGAAAATCAGGGTCAAACTGTTAATGGGTTAAAATAATTAAACTTCTTTATTTAAAAAAAATAAATAAGGCTAAAAAACAAAGAGGTTGAATAACATAAAACTCAAAAAGGACAGGCATTTTTGCCTACGATCACATTTTTGAAGATTTATATATAAAAAATTTCAGTTTTTTTAATATTTAAATTGTAGAAGTATATTTATAGTTATCTTTATGCAGTGTGTTGCTCAAATTAAACTTTAAACATTAATTTATCTTGAATTTTCTTTCTTTTCTTCTGGAACAGCATATGTAAGCAAAATTTGAAAAATGGCCAAATTCTGATCTGAATAAATAAAAGATACATTACAGCAATAAATATCCTCCCAACATATCATTTTTCTTATTTATTTTGTCACCAAACACAGAAATATGCACAATAACAATTTCTTCAAATCTTTTCCATAATTTTATTCTCATTGTTCCATTCTGCCACTTGAAGCACTAGACCTTTATTGCTAATTGCTATTATAGGTAAGTATTTTTAAAGCATGAATTCAATTCAAATTAGTTCTTTTTTTACTGAAAAATTCTATAACATTCCAATTATCTTGGAGAGATAAATATCTTTTGTTGAATTTCATGCCAAAAAAAAGTAAGATATTATATCAGAAATGATAAAAATGGGACAACTGGTAGTCTGGTCATGTACTGTTTGGGGGTTGCTCAAATATATTTATTATGCTGTAGGGTTACTGTTGTAATTGGAAGTTAAAGTCCTGCAGACATTACTAGACTAATTGCAAATTTTCACTACATCTTAAACTACTCAGAAAATACTGAAGAACATTAAAATAATCTTTTTATTTAGTCTTAAAATGAATAGGCATAACTTGTGGTACAGACGAAACTTTCACTTCTTGCATGATTTAAAATTAGCATAATACAAGTTAAATTCAAATGCAGGTGATTCAAATGTAGGTGTCATTTGGTTTGGTTTATTTGACTTCTGCAAAGCACATGAGGGTTATCTACGTAAACTGGCTTGTTACATGTTACACATGAGGGAAAACCATGAAACGCCCTTGCAGCCAGCCCATTTGTGGGATTCGAACCTCAGACCAAACTACCAGTGTTCAGTGACTTTACCGCTCAGCTGCTGGTGGGCTAGAAATGTAGTAAGAAACTACTTAAATCTAGAATATACCTTTAAGCAGAAACAACAACTAACAGCATGGCATGTTACAAGAAGCTGTGATCCAAATATTAAAAAACTACAGCTTGCGAGAAACATGGAAAAAGTTATAGTAAAGACTTCAACCATAATAAATGGTTAATTAACCTAAAATATCTAACATTTTCCCCACCAGAATTTAAATAATCACAAATAAAGGTTTTAATAACCTTCACTAAGATCTACCAGCATGAGTCACCCCTTGCAAACAATTAAAATCTTAATTAAATTCATGTTCTAATAAACTTGACCTTAGACATTTTCATATTTTTAGATCCATCAGTCTTTTGTGTCACATCTCCTTCCATAAACATTGAAGGAAGAACATTTAACCTACAACTTTTCAGGTGTAAGAATAACCTTTCACAATTTATGTTTTCTCTCTAAACACTGTTTTTTCCACCCTGCTGTTTAGCATTGTGATGGTTAAATCAGTGTGAGAAGGTGTAGTATGTTTAACAACTACATGCAACCAAATTCCTTCATGGTTATAAGCAATGTACACACCTTAGTGACACCCTATTTCAAAAATCTATACCTTATGTTCCACGCTAAAATTTCATTTAACTTTATAAATGAAGAGCCTAATTTTTAACTAACCTCATTTACACTGTGCTAGGTTTTACTTTAAAACAACTCATTACCCTATGTTAGCTTTTGCTTTTCATTTACACCACACACCATCACAACGCATTTTACTTTTATGGTACATTTGTTCTTCACATAATGCCCGCATAGAAAATCTTAAACTTCATTTAACATAGAATTTAAAAGAATACTTGCCTTAGTTTAAGCTTTACAGAGCATGAAGAGTAGTTGCCCTTATTTGCCTTACACCAAAAAAAAAAAACGGTCTTTTGACCTGAACAATCATGTCTAACACACAAACATAAAATTGTTAAAGTAGATGAATACATTAAATAGAAAAGCTTCTTCACTGAATTTAAACTAAAATATCCTTGCTTGAGGCAAAAAAAAAGGGGGAATCTGAAAGTTTTCAGATTTCATCTTACGCCCAAAGGAGCTTTATTTTAACCTTTTCCCATGGGCTATAGGGGCCAATTTCAAACGTATTATGGCCATTTAGTCACTTATTTTAAATTAAAGGAACAGAAAAACAAATCGACAGGGTCTTGCATTTCCTAATCCATATCAAGGAGTAAATTTTAAATCTCCATAGTTTACTGAAATTTCTTGAGACACATTTAAAGAAGTGAAAGTGCGGGACATATATGTCCCAGCCCCCTGGAAAAGGTTGCTACCTATTAAATACCATGTTCTTTGTACTTAAACCATAAAATTCAGTTCAACAGCAATATCACAAAATAATTTTTAAAAGCATATCTTTGGAATTTCTGATACAGTTTCGTGCTCTGGAGATAAAATGCCCCCCACCCCAATACAGTGTTGCCATTGTTCGCTTTGAAATCTTTGAGTTTGTTAATCAAAAATCAGTTAAAGTTTTACATAATATTAAACAGATAATAAAGCAAATTCCAGATTTGGGCTTTCAGATGCCCATATTCAGGTGAAGGATTATGTTTTCAAAATTGGATGGCTCTAGATACCATTGTTTTATAAGAATGCAAGAAACATACATTATGCAGATTCTTCATTATTTAATTTCTTTAAATATAATACAGGGTGATTATTTCTGATGGCAACAATTTGAAAAGTGATACAGTATTTTCAAGTTTTCAAGCAAAATGCCAAAACAAAATTAACAGCCCTTCTGGGCTTAATGGCATTTGAGCTAAAAAGAAAGAGAAAGAGAAATGGAAAAAAAAAAAAAAAAAAACTTAAATAAAAGCTTGATATTATTATAAACTGAAGATTTAAGCCAGGTGTGCGCAACATATGGCAAGCATGCCAGATTTGCACGTGGAACAGTTCTCCATGCACTCTACAAAGTTATCAAATAAAGATAAATCATCCTATCTGTCCCATCTGCACCATCAGGAAAGTTTACTTGCCAAAATTTTGTCACAGCACTTAATTTTGTAATGAACACTCTTGTTAAAATAGTTAATTTCACAGTTTCTCATTCTTCATTGGTATGCGGGATATTTAAATCTCTTTTAGAAGAAATGGAAAGTGAATGTGTGGCATTTAATACATATTAAAATTACACAAAAGAAACAGAATTGTTCTCATTATGAAAAAAATCTCATTTGGTTTTGTTTAATTTCAGTTTTATTACCAAGACCATTATTAAGTTTTGGGGGTATTTCATTGAATTTACATAACTGTAAAGCATTTTAATGACTAATTCAACAATGTAATGATATTCAAATTAATAAACTAATGTGTTATCAGAAAACTATGTCAAAGATTTTTTTAGACGTTAATCTTTTCCTTTATGCGTTTATATTCTACAATATTTGAAAAAGTAAAAAATCTAAATTTTTCAAGTGGTTTAGTTTCATAACTCATTTTCCAAGAATGCTTCAATAGAAATTTAAATATTCTTTTAAAAAACAGGCCTTTTTATGCGTTTCTAAATTGTATATCTAGAAAGTAAATTATTAGTAACAATATCAGGGAACATTTATACAATGCAAAACATTTCCAGGACACATCTGGAAATGGTAACTGCAATGTAATCTGGGACATCTGGTCACTTCAGTCCAACCTCATATTTAAATTTTTCATGGTTCATAGAATTTTTTTTTTTTTAATATGATCATCAAGAATTTCTATGAAAAGCTCTAAAAGAACCTGTTGTACTTTTTAAAAAATTTACACTGTTATAAGAGCCATATCATTCAGTTAACAACCATTTATTTAAAAAATTTTGCAATTTAATTTAAATTTCAAAGATGTAGAAACATTAAGACTTTGACAATTCCAGATTTTGGTAATTTCTGAATTTTAGATCATCAGTTTAAATCTAGTAAGATCACATGCAGAGATGGCAATGTTGGGCTTCATTTATTGTTTAGATGAGATAGAACACTAACTACCCAGAGGGCTGGTGAGGAGACATCAGGTGACAGAATGTAAAGGTGGCAACAAATTTAGTATATAGAGGCGACCCAAACCATAAAAAATAAGAATAGCAAAATTTTTACAATTTAGGCAAGGTACCGGGGCCACCGAATTTAGGAGCAGCAAAATTTTTAGAATTTTGGGAGGTACCAGAGAGCAGAATTTAGGACCCAAAGAGACTGCACCAGGTGGCAAAAAGCACGGGAACAAACTCTGCTTGCTGCCTCGTACAAAGTACACAATATATCTTTTGTAAAATACAGTTTTAAAATTTAAGTGTTATATATTCAATAAAATGCAAACAGTTTCTTGTGAACAAGGTTTTAAACAAAAAGACAGTTTTAAAACAAAAAATACCTTTTGATTAGCAGCAACTTGAGCTTTTAAATCAGAAAGGTTATCTCTCAGATTTCTAGTTCCACTGCATCCAGGTAAATTTGAAGGAGCTTTCAGCATTTCAGTAACTTCTAAATAATAAAAATATAATACAGGAACTAAATTAAATTGTAAAACAGAATATAAATAGATAGCATTAAATATTGTAAGAAAACATATTATATCAAAATGCAACAAGAAAATTTAACTTTAATTTCTTAACAACTTAATAAAACCTAATAGATGAAGTTCATTTGCATTAAATCCCTTATATATCTTAATTAGCATAAAATATAGAAAAAAGTCTCCAGGCATGTATTATGTAAAACTCTAAAATTAAACAAAGCTTCCAGTAAATACTTATATTTAAGAGAATACCAATGATGCATTAACCTGGGAGCATGTTCACTCATATGAGTTACACAAGCATGCACACTGGGTCCAAAAGACCCGATTTTGTGTCTTTTGAAAAAAAAAAAAATGTAAATCTCCAGAAAAAAATGTTACATCACTGTCAATAATAAATTTTATGATCAAACTTTAAAAATATGCACATTAAAATTGTAAGCTTCTTCAAATCTTTTTATGAAACAAAATTTCTTAAAGGAATAGAAAAACTGTGTTATATATTAGCATAAGGGAAAAAAATGGTACAACTTTACTGATTCTTTATTATTATTATTTTTTTTTATTAGCACTATAGACACAGAGAAAGAATGCAACAACAAATGTTAGCAGCACACTGAACAAAGTGTTGTCATGTGTTCCAAATAGAAATATTTTTCACATTCTGTATAGTGCATTTTTGTTTTTCTGTGCCTTTTTCTCTGGGCAAACCCCACACACCTTCATTTCTTTTCTTTTTTTCATTTCCAATAATTTTCCCCAATAAAGCATGGTTCATTACAACATTATTATAAAGATCTTCAATTTTAGATTTAAACAAGTTTTCCAAAAGTTCAACAGTATATCATATAAAATAAAAATGTATAATGACAAATTTAAATTGAATAACAACATTAAATTTAGCACAAATTTTACAAATAAAACATACTTACAATCTCTAGAAGGAAAACAAAATAATGAAACTGCTAAATTACCATAATTCACAATTGTGGTCCATTCTCTGAATCTGAAACATAATTGAATTAATAATAATAATAAAGACACAAATTATGAATATACAATTAATGGTTTTTTTTTTTAGAGTCTTATTCACTCAATGGTAAGCGGGAAAGTTTATGTATAGGACGCTTCATTTCGCCCAATAAGGTTTTTAGTTTCACAACACGAACTTTTCCATCAGCACCAGGATATAGTTCAATTACTCGTCCAAGTCGCCACTTTAATGGAGGCAAATTTTCGTCCTTTATCAAGTCATTGAGGGCTAAATTTGGTTTATCCCTCAACCATTTGGTACGCCCTTGTAATTGTGAAAGATAATCTCTAGACCAACGTTTCCAAAAGCTCTGGAAAATTTGCTGTGTCAATTTCCATCTTTCAGCAGGGGTTAGCTTATTATTTGTAAGATCAGGTTCAGGAATTGCTGTTAATGTAGTCCCAATTAGGAAATGTCCAGGTGTTAAAGGATTAAAATCTTCAGGGTCAGATGAGATGGAAACTATTGGCCTTGAATTCAAACACGCCTCGATCTGTGTAATTAAGGTGTGAAATTCTTCGTATGTCAGAACCTGGGTACCAATAGTCCGCTTTAAGTGAATCTTCATTTGTTTCACTCCAGCCTCCCAAAGGCCTCCAAAGTGAGGGGCAGCAGGAGGATTGAAGATCCATTGAATATTTTCACTGCTCAGGTAGTTTTGAAATGCTTCGTCAGAGGAAAGTGTAGCTATGTATCTTCTTAATTCTCGATCAGCCCCAACAAAGTTGGTTCCTCTATCGGAAAAGATTTTCTTGGGTTTTCCTCTGCGTGACACAAATCTTTTCAGAGATGCTAGGAATGCTTCAGTTGTTAGATCACTGACCACTTCTAGGTGAATGGCCTTTGTGGTGAAACATATGTAAAGGCAAACGTAACATTTATATCTCGTTCCTCCTCTTCCTTTCCTAGCTTTAATTAAAAAGGGGCCTGCAAAATCTAGTCCTGTATTCGAGAATGTTCTATCCGGCAATACGCGAGAAGCAGGTAGGTCGCCCATTATCTGACTGGATGTGCTTGTTCGATTTTTAAAACATTTTATACATTTCCAAATTATTTTTCTTACAATTTCTCGGCCATTAACGATCCAATATTTCTGTCGCAGAGCAGATAATGTTAATGTGGCTCCTCCGTGAAGGTTCACTTCGTGAAAGTGTTTGACTATCAATTCAGTAACTTGGTGACTTTTGGGAAGAATGATTGGATACTTTGTGTTTTCTGAAAGATTCGAGTTACAGAGTCTACCACCGACTCTAAGGATTTCTTCTCTATCAAGAAAAGGATTTAATTTCAGGATTTTACTGCTGAGATTCAATTTCTTCCCTGCTTTCAAAAGTCTAATTTCTTCTCTAAATTCGGAATTTTGCATGATTTTAAAAATCAAATTGCTTGCCTTATCCAATTCTTGAACTGTTAAAAAACCCTTGAGTTTTAAAGATGTAGGTTTAATATTGTGGCAGAATCTTAAACACCATGCAGTTACGCGTTTCAATTTTTTCCAGGATGAAAACCTGGATGTCAATTCAAATTCAGCCTCTTGGCTAATAACAGAACATACAGTAGTTTGACGCTGTTCTACCTGTACCTCTTCCACCATAGGCTCGATCAAAGGACCAAAAGATGATGAAGGTAAAATTTTCTCTTTTAACCACACTGGTCCATTGAACCAAAGTTTATTTTCCACTAGATCAGAAGCTCTTAATCCACATGAAACTATGTCAGCCGGATTGTCATTTCCCTTACAGTATTTACATTGCGAAGGTGATACAACATCTTGTATTTCCCGTACACGATTAGCAACAAAGGGTTTCCATTTATCAGCGGAACCCCTGATCCAGTGAAGAACAATTTTAGAGTCACTAAAACAAAATACATTATCTTCTTGGATAGTAAATAATTTTCTTAAATATTTAACTATTCCTGTGGCAATAATAGCTCCCATAAGTTCTAAACGAGGCAAGGTTAATTTTTTAAGTGGGGATACACGGCTCTTTGAAAGAACAAAAGACATACAGCAAGAATCAGGATCACGAAAATATGCAACAGCTCCATATCCCTTGAGGCTGGCGTCACAAAAGACAAAAAGCTCTATTTTATCGAAATTTACACATTCATCATTTAATTTGTATTTTCTAGGAATACACAAGTTGAGAATAACTTCAAGTTCAAAGTACCAAGTTTTAAATTTTTCACTCAAATAGCTGGGCAAAATTGTGTCCCAATCAATACCCAATTCCCATAACTCTTGTAATAAGAATTTTATTCTGATAACAAAGGGTGCAATGAATCCAACTGGGTCATAAATTTTTGCCACAATCTGTAATACCTTTCGCTTTGTAACGTGTTTCCAGTCAACTGGTTGTAAAAGTTCCTGTACATCTAATTTCAATGTATCCTCATCCAAATCCCAAATTATTCCCAGCACCTTTAACGTTTTCTTATCCAAATTATCTTCCTTATTAATTAAACCAATATCTTGCCAATGATTTTTTAAAGATACGGAATTTGATTCAAATTTTCTTAAGTTCATACCAGCGTCTTGAAGAATTTTAACTGCATCAGTTGATAATGAGAAAACTTCTTCAACGGAGTCTGCTCCATGGATAAGGTCATCAACATATAAGGACTTATTTAGCATGTCAACAGCCTTGCTATATTTCTTTTCATAACCCTTAATATGATGTTTGATAGTGGCGGACAAAATAAACGGACTTGTTGTCATTCCAAACGGCACTCGGCACATTCGGAAAACCTTAAAGCCTAAACTATTGTCACTATTGTCGTAAGAATGATCAAACCACAAGAACCTTAAAAAATTTCTATCTTCACTATCAATTTGAATTTGGTGAAAAGCCTTCTCTATGTCTGCACAAAATGCAACTTTATGTACGCGAAATTTTAAAATTATATCCAACAAGTTAGGATTTAAATTAGGGCCTGATAACAAACATTCATTTAACGATTTAGCTCCTTCAGACTTAGAAGAGGCATCATAAACTATTCTTATTCTTGTTGTTACTTTTTCTTCACGTATAACTGGCCTATGAGGCATATAATAACAGTTAGGTTCATTTTCAACAAACTTACATTGTTCAACAATCCCCCTTTCAACTTGTTCTCTAATTATATTATCATATTCATTATATAGGAAATCATTTCCCTTTAATTTATGCTTAAGTCCTAGAAATCGATGTTTAGCAACGAAAAAATTATCAGCGAGTTGTGATTTATTGTCCTTCCAAAAGAGTTTTGTTTCGTATCTGCCGTTATTAAATTTTAAAGTGTTGTTAAAATGCCTAATAGTATCCAAATCAGTTTCCGAAAATGTTTTGTTTTCATTTTCAATTCCTATCGAATCCAATTTCCAAAATGACTGTAAATCAAATGTGTTTCCTTCAACGGCAGATAAAAACAACGCATTAATTCGAGTATTATTATTTTTTACTTTACCCATCACTGTGTATCCAAATATGGTCGGTACTATAAACAAACCATCATTTATCATTGAATTACTTCCTGTTTGTATATACCAGAAATGCTCCAGCGCCAAGCAGAATATTTATGTTCTCATTAACGGGACTTGTGTCCGAAAGTTCCAAACCTTTTTTAGTCATAAATTCTTTAATGTTTTGATATGTTGATGGCGCCTGGAAGTTTATTGATGATATTAATTCTATCCCGATAGCTTCTACAACAAGGCAGCGATCATCGTTTTTATTTTTTATTTTTAGACTATATACATCAAATTCTTGCGAGTTACCGCGCTGATTTCCAAACGAATAAATTGTTAGAAATTCTTTTCTAATGACTTGCAACTCTAAATCGCGCGCTAACTTGTGGGTGATGAAGTTTCGTTCACTACCTGAATCAATTAATAATCTTACGATTCTCAATATATTTTTGCTTTGAGCAATAACAGAACATGTCTGTAAAAGCACACTATTTTCAGGTTTTAGAGTGTTACAGTGGGAAGTAGATACTAAAGTTTTATTTTGCGTATCTGCGGAGTTAACATCTTCCATTTCTTTCGATTTCAAACGGCAGAAAAGTTTATTATGATTTTTGTCGTTACAATTTTCGCATGGTTGTATTTTTGAATGACAAAACGCCGACAAATGTTTTAGAAAGCATCTATAACAGCGACCTTCATGTTTTAATTTCTTTCGTTTTTGTTCGTCAGAAAATTTCAAACATCCGGCAGATGTATGTTCGTTTGATTTGCAGAATATGCAAAACATTTTTACCGATGTGTTAAAAGCAGAAGCTTGTGATTTGACTTTATAATTTTTTAAGCCTTGTTTAGGATTAACCCCTGTGTATTTATTACCTTTTGAGCTATTAATCAAAATACTTGCTTCTCGGCATTCAGTTTCTATTTTAATGAACTCTATTAATTCACTTACTTCTATATTTTGGTTAGATGTTCTTTTTCTATGGAATTCAAGAGCTAAATCTTCAGGTAACAATTTAAGAATTATTGGGTTCAATAACTGTCCGTATGAACCGCTAGTAACATCTAAACTACTTAAATTTCTAACGCAGATTTGTAACTGATCATAGAGCTTTCTTAACCCAAAAACATTTGAAGAACTTTTAACTGGTTCTAACTGTAACAACATCTGCATGAAGTTTGATATAATAACATCTTTACGACCAAACCTCTCTTCTAAACTTTTAATGCATAGATCATAATTTTCTTCAGATAAAGCATAACCAGAAACACAATTATATGCTGAACCAGATAATAAACTTTTCAAATATGTAAACTTATCTATTTTAGATAAACTTGGATTAGAATGAATAGCATTATCATACGAATTAAAGAATTCGAGCCATTTACTGGGATCACCAGCAAATTTTTCAATGTTTAATTTAGGTAACTTTACTGAAGCACTACTTGTAACAACATTATTACCACTCAGAGTACTACTAATACTATTACTAGTTGTAATTATACTTCTTTCAACAACTTCATTACTGTTAATTTTCTTTACTTTACTAACAATCTTAGCTTTAAACGTTATAATTTTTTCATCATATTCTTCACATACAAGTAGTTCGTTATCATATTCTTTTTCATCAATCATGAGAGCATCGATCTTTGAGTCAAGAGTTTTAAGTTTCTCATGGTATTCAATTAACAATTCATATGATGAATTTAAATCTTCTAGATGTTCTTTACTTAATTCTTCCGATAATAATTTCTCAAGTTTATTTAGAAGTGTAGTAACTTTACTACGTACAATAGCACGTTTCTTTTTCTCTTTTGCTAAATCATCCATCATGCTTCGTTTTCAAAGATCGATACTAAGAACAAATAAATCAAATTTCTTACCTTTCAAAAGGTAATTCCCCTTGTCCCGGGTTTCGGCACCAGAAAAATGTGTGGTGTCTCTCTTCATGAGTCATAAATTCAAAGATCGTTTCGTTTCAGGAGTCAAGGTTGGGAGAGCATTAGAATTTCAAATCAAAACTTCAAGATTTCTTAGAACATAGAAATAACATTTATTAACGATAAACTTATATTACTTCTGCCTATAGCGGCCATGAAACATAATCAAGCATCAAATAAATATGACATGCGTCATTCTTCATGTTCAAGCGTCAAGTGGAATATTTTTCATCGGCGCGCATCAAGAGCGCCACCTATCTACCAAAAAGACGGAACAAAGCGATTTATGTCATTCTCACTGTCGCTTTCAGAACCCATATCAGTTTCTGAATCAGTAGCATGTGAATTAAAAAGTCATGAGCACTTCTATCCACATCTGCTTCAATACATTCTTCGATAGTTGATACATCTGGTAAATTTTGCAACATTTCTTCCTTGTAAAATAAATTACACATATTTGCCACTTTCTATACTATCACAAATCAACTATGTAATAGCAATATGAATAGGCGCTGGGTCTAAAAGATCCGATCCGATCAAAATCAAGACTCTGAATCAAAGCCCCAGTGAGAGAACTTCGGAAACAGAAAAAGGTCAACCCCATACATGACTACAATAGACCTCAACATTTTGCTTGAAATAGGTGTGCTTTGAGAAAGGTTCATTTAAGCGTGTGATTCTACTGGTTCCAGTAAGCGTGCTCGCGAGTTAATAGAAAGTAATAAAACTTTTTAAAATGTAAATATCACAATCTAAGTATTTTTCACTAAAGCAATTAAAACACTTGAAAGACCAGTTCAAGACACACAACTGAAAAATATTCATCTTTGATCCAACAATATCTTTCGCTATTTCAGCAACAAGCAAGGATAATTCATAATCACAGTTCTTTTCAGCCATTTATCAGATTGCTCAAATTATTTTGATTCTTTCTGATTATCTGCAACCCCACTAAAAAACCATGAAAAACTGTGATATTACTGCAAACATTCTCCTGTCTCCATAACTGTGACTGTAACTTTAAAATGTGTTCATAACTTTAATTTCTCTTTTAAATGCTTTCAAAATATTCAATTCTTGTGCATACAGAAGAATCAAAGATTTTAGCAAAGATACTTTCATCACTCACGAATCTGCTTACCGAAAATGGAAGAAGAAAGATCAATGTGAGTATTCTCCGTTTCTTTATTCAACATTTTGGGAAAATATGGCATTCCTTGCTGGGATGGTGTAAAATTATTTCGCTATTATTAAAAAAATCTAATGTGTTCATCCAATATATTGATTAAGTATTGAATATTTTGAAACACTTTTAGTCACTAAAAGATGAGTGAGGAAATTATTTAAAAAAAAAAATGTGGTACATCCAGATCATCAGTTGCTAAAATTCTAAATAAGATAGAGTCTGATCTTTCTGATGATAAAATTAATTTAAATGAATTGAAAGAAAATTTAGAACTGCTGAAATATAAGGTTGATATTTTAAAATCTGTTGACAGTGAGTTAGAAGCAGTTTTAAAATCGGAAGAAATTGAAATGTTGATGAATATCTAGATAAGATAATTTTATACAAACTTAGAGCCAACAAGAAAATTAGTGTGATAAAAGTTGAAGAGAAAACAGATTTCTTCTATCGAATAACTTCATACAAGAAACTAATCAGAATTACTGCATGGATTTATAGGTTTTTCAAGAATATTAGACAACCTTTCGAGAAAAGCCAAGGGTCATTAACAGCAGTGAAATTGGTAAACCAGTAAAGATTATTTTAAAAGAAGTATAAGAAGATTTTTTATTCTGAAAAGAAGACAGACTAAGGTCTCTATCAACAATTACCAATTCATAAGAATTATTAAAAGTAAAGACGAAGGCTTTTATGAGATGAGATGAAGAAAATTTTAGACTTCTAGTATTAATTTCCGATTGCCACGTAGTTAAAAACTTAATTATGTGGAAATACCAAGAACTGGGCCATGCCAGTGTACAGTATTTAATGTCACCGTTGTGAGAAGACTATTGGATGCTGAAGAGATGGAAAACAGTCAAGAAAATAATAAAGACATGCTCTTCCTGTAAAAGGTCCAATGTAAAAACTGTGAATGTATCTGCAGGACGTTTACCAGAAGATTGTGTTCGAAATGCTTTAGTTTTTGAAGTCGTAGAAGTAGATCTTTGTGGTCCCCTGCATTTAAGAATTGGATCCAGTTGTTTAATAGTGTTTACACTTGTGCTGTTTATCGAGCTATTCATATTGAACTAGTAGCATCATTGTCTGAGGTTAGTTTTGTTCAAACATTGAGGAGAGTTATTGTGAGAAGAGGTTGGCCTAGTATTATTTCTTCCGACAATGAAGTAAATTTAGTGGGTATGGCTAACGAGCTAAAATGAATTAACAGGTCTAGATTGCAGGAATTCACATTGTTTAAGAGTATTTAATTACGTGGAAATTCATAACACCATCGGCACCCTGATGGGTGTTTTTGGGAGCATCTGATAGGCATGTTAAAAAACATAGTTAGGTGTGTTTTAGGAAATGCGCATCTAGATTGTGAAGATATAGACGCAGAACTCTGCAATGCTGAAAACACCATGAATAATAAACCCCTAATCTGCATATCAGATGACAGCAATGACCTTATATCCTTAACTCCTTGCAATTAAAAAAAGATGCAGGAGTTCCAGATTTAGATCTAATCAATTCATGCAAGGCTAAGAAATGACAAAGACTTACAGAGCAGCTTAGAAAATGATTTAGAATTGAATATTTAGGACAGATGAGAGAATATAACAAGACCACAGATATACAATTTGGAAGAATGCAATATTGTCCTTCTTCAAGATGACAACATGAAAAGAAACAACTTGTGCTTAACCAAAGTGGTTAAAATGTATCCTGGTAAAGACAGAAAAGAAAGTATGTATGGCAGAAGTCAAGACCAAACATCAAACTTATTTGAGACCTGTCCAGAAATTTTATCAGCTAGAAGTTAAAGATAGTAACAAACTTTTAAAGAATGATCCCGAGTTAAGGCCAGTGACTGTGGTTTAACTTTTTACGCGAATGCTCCAAGTGATTCTGAATGTCCTAAAAATGATAAGGTTGTCATTCAAAAATCAAGATTTGGATGTCTCTTGAAAAAGAAACAACAAATGAGCCTATGACTTTGAAATTATTGAGCTTCAAATATAAATCTCTGAATCTAAAAAAGGGGAGATTATCGCAAACATTCTCCTAGCTCTGTAACTGTGACTGTAACTTTAAAAAGAGCATTTTAGGAAAAGATATGGCAATACACCATATTCACCAAAAAGTATTAATGTATTCTCCCATGTATATATGTAGAATCTCTCTAGATGGCTTTCTACTTTTCTGGACATTTTCGCCAATGCGACTACAGATTATGATGCTCCTATGAAAATTTCAGCATAGCACTGGATCACATATTGCAGTTTGTCTTCAGTGATTTCTCAAACTTAGCTTTCTACATGTAGAGAGCAAGCACCTCTTTTTTTCCTTCTCATTTTTAGGATTTAAGTGTCAGAGATTATCCAAAATCACCAACAAGTCAACTCTTCGGTGGGGGTATGGATAATCAGAAAGTGACATTATTATGCTGTAAGTACCAGACGTACAATTTTTCATTCCTTATCTAAAAAGTTATCTCTTCTCTTTCTTTCTGAAGTAGTTTTCCTCTCTATTAATATGGATATCACAACATAGTTTTGTTATTCCTAAGTAAAATTTCAAAAATATGTTAAACAGACAAAAGTGATAAATTTCTCTGCTGCTATGGTTACTTTCATTTTCAGAATTGGTAAATAATATGCTTTTGAAGACTTATGATGCAAATATATACAAAAATATTAATGCATTTTTCAGCCCACACAAATTTTCTTTTCATAGACTTGAGCAGATTTTTTTCAGAAGGTATGAATCACCATAAAAAACAAATATACTGAATGTTGAGCACTACCTTAAGAAATTACAATTTTAAGAAAAAAAAGTATTTTCGTAATTTTCAACAGTCAAGTAAATAAACACTAAAATATTTCAACTTAAATGTATAAAATTATTAAAAAATTTCCATACACACTGATGAGCTAAAACAATATGACCATTCCCACAATTTTCAATGAACTTATCTGGATGATATGTAGGGCACATGATCAAGTAGGAATGGCATTTGACTGTTGCTGGGGTAGGTAAGGAATCATTCTTGCACTTATTTTTGTGAGTGATGGGAAAGGCTGTTGATCTAAGTGAATTTGAGAGAGGGCAGATTGTAATGGCCAGAAGACTCTGAACGAGTATCTCCCAAACTGCACGACTGGTTTGTTGTTCACAATCTGGCGTTTGTATTTACATAAAGTGGATGAATGACAGTGAAACCAGCAATAGATGCGAAGGTGCTGGACATCAACACATCATTACAGAAAACGAGCGTCAGAGACTGCACCGCTTGGTACAGCAAATCAGCATCACAGGGTTGGCATGCATTGTATTATACTGCAGTACGATGCAGGTCCCAGTACAAGTGTTTCAGAACACACAGTTCAGCAGAAATTGTTGGATATGGGACAGTGCAGCAGACGTCTCACTCGTATGCCTCCATTGACCAAGTGTCACTGTCAACTGTGCCTACAATGCGTCCCAGAAACATCGAGACTGGGCCATGGATAAGTGAAAGACAGTCGTTTGATCAGATGAATCACAATTCCTCATTCATCACATCGATCGTTGTATCAGGGTACGCCATCTCCCAGGCAAACAATTGCTCCCCCCTCTACAGCAGGTCATACACAGGCTGCTGGTGGCGGCAGTATTACGCTTTTAAGGACATTTTTATAGGCAGATTTGGGACCCATGGTTGTGGTAAAAGAGAACATGAAAGCTGCAGACTAACTGAACATAATTGTGAATCAGATGCACCCTTACATGGTGTCTGTCCTTTCAACTGGAAATGGAATCTTCTAGCAGGACAACCACAAATTTTGAATTGTGTTGGAGTGGTTCGAGAAGCGTAAAGATGAATCCCAATTAATGTCCTGGCCACTTAACTCGCTGGCTCTTAACCCGATAGAGCACATTTGGGATGTCATGGAGAGGCAACTTAAGAGTTCAGACACCATTATGTTGGAATATCTTGACTTTGCACGACCCCTGCTTAGAAATTTGGTACAATCTATCTCCAGCCATGCCAAGGCAAGCTGCAGCTGTTTTGCAAGCCAAATGTGTTATTGAGTAGGTGGTCATAATTAGTTTGACTCTTCAAGCACTAAAATCAATAATACATGAAAATACATTTGTTGGTAATAATATATGAAAATATACACATTAAATTATTCAGTATTAATAAATAATGTTGCGTGCGTACGGGTTCGTTTGAAATGAATGCACAAGTCCGATAAAAAATGAACAAAAATTTATTATTATCACATGAAATATGCTTAAATTTCCTCAAATATTCATGCAGTATTACAAAATCTCACAGTAGTTATCTTTTATCTACTCAAACATTGTAAAGAACTTAATTCAACACAGCTAAAGAAAGCTAATCCGCGAATTCGCTACAATCAACAAGAGCAGTTTTCTAAACAACAAACTAAGCAACTACTATGAACTGAGATGTTTTTCTCCTTTTATAAGATTTTTAAAATCACATGCTAGAATTTTCTAGTACTTTCTCGAAATCAAAAAGAGATATTTATTTATTTAATGCACGCGCTCTTGTATTTTCAATTTTCCGGCTTAGCTTTCTTTTAATATTCGTCACACGCTCACTGCGTGAGAAATAAGACCATTTAATTTATAATTGAACTAACATTAGCTTTTTAAATACCAAATTTGTAACAATAATAATTAAAAAATTACTTTAAAATCAACTCAATTTAAAAAATATGAATATAAAATGGATATCAAGAAATACAACATTATTAAAGTAGCTTACCTTCTTCTTGAAATGCACCATCTTTTACAAGTTTGAATGATACAAATGTTGCACCTTCTTGAAGTAAAGATCTTGAATGAGGAGGCATAGACCCTGGAGTCAGGCCACCAATGTCAGCATGATGGCCTCGGCAGGCGACAAAAAATACAGGTTTCTTAAATTCACCATAAAATACCTAAAACATTTTAAAATGCCATGATGATACATTAACACATATATTATTTTCATTGAAAAATACAGTTAAGTATAATCATATTTTACATTATTACTCTATATACCAGGCATCGGCAACCTATGACACGTACTCTATAATTATATACACCACTCTACAAAGTTATAAGATAAAGTTAGATCACCCTCTTTACCTTCTCTGTGCCATTCCACCTGATTCACTTTCTCTCCTTTTGGCTGGGTTCATCATGCCAATTCATGAGTATGATTTCAGTCGAAAGTAGAATTTAGTTTGATGCACATCAAACACTACAGGCTACTTTTAACTTTACGACATGTTCTTGGTTTTATTGTGAAAACTTGTACTTTTTAATTATTGTGATAATTCATACCTTAACATTTAACCAAATGGCCACTAAAAAATGAAAGTTTGATGTTTGTAGTTTTCAAGACTCTTGAATGCATGAATTTGGATTCGTGCAACAAAAGAATCATGCTCTGTGTTTGTGTGTTAGTGTCGTATGTCGCACATCAAGTTTAAAAAGACATCTTCAAACTAAACATTAGTCCACATTTCAGAATTCCATTAAAAAACATGAGTGTTATAAAGAGAGCTGTTACTGGATGTAAGAAACAAGTTAAATTTTTTGGTCGAACAATTGGAACCAAACCTAAACTGACCGTAGTTTTGTAATTGCTGATTGAGCAGCTGCCAAAGGCAAATCTACATATCTCTGTGAAAAAATATTTTCTCATATGAAAACTATTTTGAGTTCACAAAGAAGCTGATTAGCAACTGAACATTGAGAATCATGTGTCAAACTGAAAGTCACAAATTTTACCCGATATTGCGATACTCAGTCCAACAACAAGGTTCTCATTAAACTTTTAATTTAACTATACTGAAGGAATCTTATATTACATTTATATTTGTTTACTTATATATTTGTATTACAGTACAAAGTCGGTAATTCGGACTTGTCGGGACTTCGGCGATTCCGGGTTAGGGGTTTTTTCGGATTATAGATCATAAATTTAAATCTCGCACGATAGCATGCAGAAATTATACAATTAAAAATATGAAATCGTAATTTATGAAGTAAAGAACAATTATGATCTAAAATGTATCAAAATTTACAAAAAAAACTTAATATTTATTTGTTTACTTTATTTAACATTTCTTTCAATGGAAGTTGTTTAAGATGCTTCTACAAAAAATTCAAAAAGTTCCTTTTTCTTGTGTCATATATAGTGGACTTTCCAATGCCATACTTCTCGCATAATTTTGAGACAGATAAGCCTTTGTCCATTTTTTGGAGCAATTCCACTTTTTGTTTGATGGACATCGAAACATGCTCTCGCTTTGTAGATTCTTTGGCAGCTCCAGAATCGGAAACTCTTTTTGACATAATCGAAAGTTCAAGCTTACTTTTTATAAAATTGCTCTAACAGTCTGCAAAAAATAATAAGCAATTAGAAGATTAAGGAACAACGCAATCTGCAACATTAACTGAAATAGATAATTGGATAATTTTAGCCTAGCTTATACCGTCCGTTATACATTAAACGCGCATGCGTAAACGTATTATGTGCATGCGTAAATGCATATGCACATGCAGAAAAGCTACGCATGCGCAGAAAGTTTGTAGCTTTGAGGTCCAGATTATGGACGTCTGGATTACAGACTTTGTACTGTACTTACATGTTTACTTATATGATAATTATATTTATTTTCATGCTAATAAATGTTCCATAATTAATATATAATAAAACTCTAAATCTGTATTCCTGACCTCTATTCCCTAACTCTGCATGCACTGTGGTGGGAATCAAATTGTTTCAATTATTCCCTTGTGTTGCACCTTGAATCATACTGTTAGAATGGTCTGGCAAACCACAGCTACAAGGCTGCCGACCCTGCTATATACCATTAAAAAAACAGAAAGCTGATTACTACAAACAATAGCATTTTACATAGCGGGCCATAATATTAACAAGCTAACATTTGCCATTATCATGTGTCAATGGATATATAAAAATAACCGGAATTATTTTTAAGCAATTATATAATTATTTAAGCTTTCATATTTTAGTCTCCATTCAAAGCATTCTCCACCAACGTTGATACACTTTTCCCATTTTGCCCACAGGTGGCAATATACAAAATTCTGAAACTATTGACACTGAACATTGTTAAAAGCAGGTAAATAATTTTCTTATATCCATATTAATGATTTGCCTTTTGAGAGTTTTTTTTTACCCACAGAATTTGAAAAAGTCTCACTGACTGAGAAGTTATGTGAGTAACACACAATTATCAAATGACATTATGACACATGATTATTAAGTTGTCCTTCCCTAAAAATTGTTAAATGGAAAATTCTGGTCATGATATTTTAGTGAACTATTAATAGAGAATCACATCTTTTTTAATGTACTCTTCATTTCTGTTCATCAAACAGATGTCCAAATAATAGCAGTCTTTTACATATAATTATGTTTTAATCTGGAAAACAATTTCCATACTCTGGTTTATTTACAACATCATCTTTAAAGGTCTTCCAAAACATAATAATTTCCTCAGCTGCAGTTTTTCTCAGTAAAAAAATATTTCACACACACTTTGTTCTTTATATTTGCACATTAAGAAAAGACACAGGATGATGTGAGCAAGAACACGAGTCATGCAAATCAGTATGAGGACAAACTACTCTAATCAAACTGATGCCACATGCTAAAGAGGCACAGGAAATTCAAAGATAACAAGCTCTAGTGCCACGATCTGTGAATATGCAATTCTCATATTAAGTACCAGTTGTACCCATGTTAAGTACTGCCATTCCAGTTATTTTTCATCATCATTATACGGGTAGAATTAAAGCAAAATATAAAACTATTCCCTTTATTTTCTCTCTCCCATTTTCAGTCCAAAGGGACAATTTGCCCAGAAAGACCATTATTTTTGTTTTGGCCGTCGATTCACTACAAGCTTGGTTTCATTTTTCAAATTGTTGCCATCAAATATTACAGTCCTGCGTTATATTTAAAGAAATTAAATAATGAAAAATCTGCATAAATGTATGTATGTTTCTCGCACTGTGATAAAGCAACAGTACCTAGAGCCATCCAATTTTGAATAACGTAATCCTCCTGTGAATATAGGCATCTGGAAGGATCAAATTTGAAATTAGGAATTTGTTTTATTACTCATAACGTATATTTAATTAACAAACTCAACAATTTCAAAGTGAGCAATGACAACATTCTATGATAAAAAAAGACATTTTTATCTACAGTGTGCGAGACTGTGTATTGGAAATTCTCAAGATATGCTCATTTTACAATTATTTTGCGATATTGCTGTTGAATTGAATTTTATAGTTTAAGAACATGATGTAACACACAAAATGTTAAAAAAAGGCCCCTGTGAGCGTAATTTAAAATCTAAAAACCTTTTTTTTTTTTTTTTTTTTTTTTTTTTTTTTTTTTTTTTTTATTGCTTTGTTTTTAGTTTAAAATGATCATGGCAGAAATTAATTCTAATAGGCAATTAATGAAATAAAAAAATTATCAGACACAGCCATGGGATAGTGGTTAGTTTCTCTGACTTTCTGCAACGAAGGCCCAGATTCGAATCCCGGCGAAGTCGCAGATGTTTGTAAGCATATTGTGTCTTTGCGGCATTGGGAAGGAGAGCCACTTTAAATATATGGTGAGCTAAGAGTCCTCTCATGTGGTTTGGTGGTATGGGAAGATGGAAGTAAGACCCTCAGACTCATCCCCTAGGATGCTCTCCCTGAATATTGGGGAGAAGTTGGGCAAAATTCTACAGTCACCTAAATGGTGGCCAAGGCTTTTGCAAGAAAGAGTCATAATGCTTGCCATGGTGAATTTTGTGGGTTTGTTCTGACGAGGTCAGACAAGTGAGATTAGCCACAGCAATAACAGACACAACCATACCATAAGGACAGAAAGAAAAACTAAATAAAAGAAAATCTGAAAACTTTAAGAATTTATATTACACCCAAAAAGGGCGTCTTTTTTAACGTTTTTTGTGTTACCTTTATTTATTAAATATTATGTTCTTCATACTTAAACGACATAAAATTGCTCGCTTTGAAATCATCGAGTTTGCTAATTAAAAATTGGTTAAAATATTACAAAAATTTGATATAGATAATGAAACAAATTCAAAATGTGGGCTGCCAAGTGAACATGTTTGCTTGGAGGACCCTGTTATTCAAAATTTGATGACGCTAGGTACCGTTGTTTCTACATAATGCAAGAAACATTCATACAAATTCTTCATTGTTTAATTTCTTTAAATATACATGACAACAATAATTGGTCACAACAGTGTGAAAAGTGAATCAACACAAAATGCTGTTTTGAAATTAATAGTCCTTTCGGGCTAACGCCTTTTGGGTGACCGTTAAAATGTGAAACCTTTGAGACTTTTATTTCCGATATACAGTTTTGTGCGCTGGAAATAAAAATGCCCTTTTTCAATATCATGCTGCCACTGCTTGCTTTGAAAGCATTGCGAATGTTAATGAAAAATTAATAAAGTTTTACAAAATCTGAAATAGATAATAAAACAAATTCAAAATTCAGGCCTCCGAGTGCCCACGTTTGGTTAGAGGACTACATTATTCAAAATTGGATGTCTCAGGTACCATTGTTTTTTCACAATGCAAGAAACATTCATGCAGATTCTTCATTATTCAGTTTCTTTAAATATAATACACGGTAATAATATTTGGTGGCAACAATATGAAAAATGAACCAACGCAGAAAGTGAAGCAATGCAAAATGCCATTTTGAGATTAATAGCCCTTTGGGCTAATAATGAAATATATAAAGTTATGTAATAAATATAATGGCTGATATATATATACAAATGTAGAGAAAATTATATGAAGAAAACAACAATATATACTGAAGCCATGAATTTTATTTAAAAAAAATGAGTTAAAACAAGCTGCTTACAAATGGTTTGAGAATATGTGGAAAACAGGCATATACTGCAAAATTTAAGCTACACATGAAGACAGTTTTCAATCACTCTCATATAATTTAGCAACAATAGTCTATATTCTAACACCAGATAAACAATCTATTTATCTGTTTCAAATTAATAAAATAAAAAATTGATAAAAATTTAATTTTTGCCTTGTAGTTCTTATCTTTATCTAGAACTGATATCAAGGGAAGTACCAAAAAGTACAATTTACAAATGACCTTCAGTATAACAAAATGTAAAACCTGAACATAAAAATATAAAATGTATCTGGGGAATTGTAAAAATTTATGCATACTTTTTACACTGCAATATATGCAAGTTATACATAAAATTTAGATATATCCAAACAAATCTTTGTGCTTAATTCATAGATTTTATGAACATTTTAATTGCATCTTTTCATATACTGGTGCTGTTAGTTACATACAAGTAAAATAAAATGAATATGCATCAGATATGTAGGTCAGTGGCAAATCCTGAATTTTCATAATTTCATCAGTTGTATACATTGTAAATGATACTTCCAATGCTTTGTAACTGTTCTATATTGGGAATAGCCAAACAATAACCACAAGCTAGATCAAATGTTATCCATCTACACTGATTTATAAAAGATAGGCAACAAATAGAAAAACTGCAAAAAATCAGCTACAATTAGTTTGAAAGTCTTGAAATTTGGATATGTTACAAACAAAAGTAAGCTGCATCTAGTAGCTGCATTATGCAAAAGAGTGGCACTGCCATCACTTTACATGAACATGATACAGTTAAAACCTGCTGTTTAATATTGAATTGTTATTCAATGAATGATAGATATATTAAATAATTTCAAGCATAAAAATGACTTCAAGGCAATATTTGCCAGCAAAACTACTTTAGGTCATAGGCTGATTTGAAGCAGGTAACTGACAATCTGGCACCGTAAGATGGCTATATCTCGATCATACCATGGTAAGTTGGTTGTGGAACCAATTTCTAACTACTGGTTCAGTCTCTTGAAAGCTTAAAAAAAGTAAGCCAAGAGCTACCACTTCTGAAGATGATCAGTAGTGTGTGTGACAACATCATTGCAACTCCATCTCAGCTTAGACCCGCGCTTACTTCTACAGGAAGAGCAGCATCAGCCATGATAGAATGCAGAAGATGGAGAATGCTAACTCTATATGCTAGGCAACTGACATTTATGTGTCTCACTTACCTTCCGCCACCAAAGGAAGTATATGAATTGGGTACACAGCCATAGATTAGACTTAAAATCATTGAAGCTCTGTTCTGTTTATTGATGAGTCCCACTCTGCTTTACAGAATGATTCTCAGTATTAATTTAGAAGTCAAACATTCAGTATCTTTGCATATGGAGAGAAGCAAACAATTGATATCTTCTGCCTAACGTATGGGCAAGGGATATTTGTGAGGAAGATAAAATTCTTGCATGGGAAGAAGTATCTTTAGATGGGCACACAGACTTGTATGTGCTTTCACATGCAACTCTCAATGCTCAGAGGTACTGAGACAACATACAGGATCGAACTGTTCATCCGTATGCAACTGGAGATAATGCCTTCCCTCACACTACTTTCCTAATGCACCAATTTCTTGAAGAAATCAAATGAAACGGCCAGCACATTCTCCACCCTTTATCCCATTCAGCATGTGTGGGATGCTCTCAGGAGGTGAATTGCTGTCTATCCCCCTCCTCAAATCCTAGAAGGGCTTAGAACTGCTTTAAATGATCAGCGGGAATTGCTACCTAAGTAGCTTATAGACGACAACATGAGGCTGTATGTTTTCATGGTGATCACTGAAGTGGTAGAATAAATATCATCATCAAGTTTCATCTAGTTTGCTTGTATGCATTTTGAATTCTCATCATTTCTATTTGCTGCTTAAACTTTTCGAAACTAGAAATTAATTTACCTCACAATTTTCATACAGTAAAATTGGTTTAAAAAAAAAAAAAAAAAGAGAGAGAGAGGAAGAATACGTGAATAAATATGGCAAACAGTTTTTAGGCATACATATTTTAAATGCATAGCAGAATACTGAGCATCATAATGAAATTTATAGAATAGAAAAGATAGTTTATTCTGTAGAAATCTACTTTATATATATCTTTAATCTTTAATATCTGAGTTATTACGTTTTTATATCTTTAATATCTGAGTTATTACGTTTTTATATCTTTAATATCTGAGTTAACGTACTTACATATGTATACTACATAAACTAGCGCTTATATTTCATAAATCACAAAAATACAATAAACTATCATATCTTGTTTTACAAGCTCTTATTTTAAGAAACTTAAAAATTATGAAATCATTTTTAACATGAAATTATACTTAGGTTCATATACGTATATAGAAATTTCCATATAATATAAATTTCCCACCTAGTGAAAACCAATAGCACAATATCCCACAGCAACACCATTTCAGAATAGCAATAGCAGTTATACCCTGCTTTATGAATTGCTGTTATAAACTAATAAGCTTAAACTAATAATTCTTGTATTCATAAAAATCAATACATGCTTTTTTAAGTATTTTTTAATTTAAAGTACATACTGGTGTGATAACAGTCAGATCTGGAAGATGACTGCCGCCTGCACATGGATGATTGGATAGAATAACATCACCATTATGAATACTGTCGCCTAAGTATTTCAACTGCAAAAATTAAATTAAATTTAAAACATTGTTTGTACCAAAACCAAAATACCAAGACTAAAAATGAAATAAAAATTAATTTATGTTGCATAATAAACACTAGCAACTAAATAAATATTCATAAAATGTTTTCAAAAGGAACACACAAAATCTAATTAAAAAAAGGTGATTACATGCATGTTCTATAAAATATGCAATTACACAAAAAATGCTAGCATAAAGAATTAATTAAACTCCAGATTAATTTATTCAAATATTATTTAAGAATAACAGAATAATTTACTCAGTGCATTCATTTATTCATTAGCTAATATCATCATAAATTACCTGAACAATCACCATCATTATTTATTAATTGAATAAAATAATCAGTTTAATTAATTCATAATTAATGACTAAATTAACATCAAGCAATATGGACAAAAAAGCTATAAAAAATTCCATGTTTTTAATTTTAAAAAAAAATTGATAAACAGAAAAATAGTAGCAATTTCTATTTCTAGAAAAAACCCTAGCAATGATAGGAATTAAATTAAAAGTATTTTCTAATGGTTGCAACAAAAGCTTTGTGTGCCTTGTATGCATGCAATTCATAAATAATGGAAACAATTTCAAGGCACATGTAAACTGACAATGGATTTGCCAAGATCTAGCCAGGCACAAGGTTCCATTATATTGGAAACTACAGCAATGGACAAATTGGTGAATGTTAATCATAAAATAAATTAGCCAGTTGGCAACTGTAAGAAATATTTGTTGCTATTGTCAGCATGATGCTCAATCTTTCATTAAAAAACTGGAATATATAATGCATAAAGAGTTTCTTGTTTATCATACCGAGAGATATCTTCCTTTAACTTCTCTGTTTCAAGCTTCTTGAATGCACAAAGATTGCTGGTTTACCTTACTATGGAAGTTTGAGAAAATGTACATGTACATGTATACATATGTATTGTACACATATGTTAACATGTATCTGTTTTGAATTCTTTATTTCATGCTTTTTGTATATTATAAAAACATGAGTACAGTGTATCTTATAAAGCTGTGTAAACAGGTTCTGCATAGTTGCCTGTTTTTTTTCACATCTAGAAGGAATCTACAAATTTCCTCACAAATAGATTCCTGCCTAAATGTGAGGAATACACATTTCTGAGATTACTGAAATAGTGTGTTGCAGAAATTTATGTTTGCTTTTTCTTTTGCAAAAATATTTAACTCTCGGCAGCTTGCCCAAGGTTTGTTAGGACGGTTTTTATCATAAACATTTTTAAACAGTGGAGGTTAAAATGACAGCCATTTCCTATTCAATTGCTGAATGTGAAGAATTATAAATAATGATAAAATAAAAACAAAACAGACAAACATGCTACTAGCATGCATTTCAATATAAGAATGTTACATTTACAGTTCAATTATAATCCCCTTTGAAATTTGAAAAGTATTTTTATGTTAAAATTAACATTTAGCTCTTAATTTATCAACACTGATTGATATGAAACTACAAAACTAATAAGTTACAATAAATACAATATTTTTCCACTTATGCAAAAAGTGGCAATTACTTTTTTAAATTTCTGTGCTAAAAATAGCAAAGCTATTTAGGTTGTTTTATTGATTTTACAATTTACAAACAAAAGTGTTGTATCAGTACTAATGTATGCCATCCCATACACATGGATATGTTCAATAACTCCTGGAGTTAACATCTGTCCAAAAAAGCAAAAATTAGTTCAATTTTTCCCCAACTATTTTTTATACAAATGAAAAGCTGTCAACAACTGCATCATATTATTATGAATTTTGTACTTAGATATACAGTCAAAAGTCGTTATTTCGGACACCCATAATCCGGAATGATCTATGATCCGGACCTCAAAGCTACAAACTTTCTGCGCATGCGTCGCGTTGACGCATGTGCGTAAGACCTTTACCGCTGCGAATTTGGGTGTGCGCATGCGCAAAATACGTTTACGAATGCACGTTTAAAGTATAACGGACGGGATAAGCTAAGCTAAAATTATCTAATTATCTATTTCAGTTAATGTTACAGATTACGTTGTTCCTTAATCTTCAAATTGGATCCGGATTATTATTTTTTGCAGACTGTTAGAGCAATTTTACGAAAGTGAGCTTGAACTTTCGATTATGTCAAATAGAATTTCCGATATATATTTACTAATATGTAAAGGATATACAAAGCGAAAGTATCTTTCGGAGTCCCTTAAACAAAAAGTGGAATTGCTGCAAAAAATGGATAAAGGCATATCCTTTGTTTATCTAAACTTTAACGTTTGTTTATCTAAACTTTGTTTATCTTTAACACCGCAGCGGCGTGCAATGAATTGGAAGTTGATCTGCCAGCACTATCCTTACCTTAAGGGCAGATGTTTTTATTTTATTTGGCTTATAATTGCTTACTCAATGTAGTATTTCATCTCGATGTACTCCGTCTTTGATAGGATTTAAATCAAATGCCTCATCATTATAATTCACTTCCGATAGCGAAGAAAGTGACAGAGGTTATTGAAAACGAAAAAATTTCGATTGACAAATTAGTCGGTATTCTTGACACAGCAATTTTAGGACTTGAACAGCGGAACTTTGTAACTGAACAAGAAATGATGTCTGTTTATAGAATTAAAGAGAATGTATTATCACATAAAAAATGAAGCAACTTAAACAACTTACATTGAAAGAAATGTTTAATAAAGTAAACAAATAAATATTAAGCTTTTTTTTGTAAATTTTGATATCCTTTAGATCATAATTGTTCTTTATTTCATAAATTATGGTTTCATATTTTTAATTTTATAATTTCTGCATGCCATTTTACCAGATTTAAACTGATGATATATAATCCGGAAAAATCGATAATCCGGAATCACCGAAGTCCCGATGAGTCCGGATTAACGACTTTTGATTGTATAATTTTAGTAGAATTATAAGTAAAATTATTGTATTTTTCTGTGTAATGCAGCGCAAGACAAATTTTAAGAGAAATCTCAGCTGGAAAAGTAAGAATACAGGGGTGCGTGCTTTTAACATTGAGTAAACAGGTATCTCGAAAATTTGTATTGAAACTGAATTAATGTAATTGACCACTATATTAACTGTAACCATAATTCCAACATCTCATTGCTTTCAGGTAATTTTGAGAAGCAGAAAGTACTAGAAATATCTCACAACCGGTTATATAAAAAAAAAAACTATAAAAGACCGGAGAGAGAGCATCCAAGTATAGCTGCTTAGGTATTGTTGCAAGTTCAGCATGAGATTAGCTTTCTTTTCAGATGCACTTTGCATTGTGTTTTTTAATGTTCTTAGTAGTGAAGTACAGTGGAACCTCAAGATACGAGCACCTCTACATACGAGAAATTCATTATACAAGGAAAGTATGAGAGAAAAATTCGTCTCTAAATACGAGCAAATGGAAACAGAATTCCAAATTTATATGTTAGCGTCTGGTGGTATTACTAAATCACCTGAAATTAAAGTAGCTATTTTATTGCATATTATTGGTGAAGAAGCACTTGAAAAATTTAATACTTTTAATTTAAGTGAAGAAGATAAGAAGGATGTTGACAAAGTAATTGAAGCTTTCGAAAATTTTTGCATACCGAAAGCAAACGAAAGTGTTGATAGACATATATTTTTTTTCGAACACAACATGTAGGTGAATCGTTTGATGATTTCTTAACCGATTTAAAGAAATTAAGTAGCAACTGTGGATTTGCAGAATTAAAAGATAGTTTAATAAGGGATAGAATAGTAAGTGGAATTCTAAATAAAAATCTCAAAGATAGATTATTAAGGGAAGATCAGTTAACATTGGAGAAATGTATTAAAATGTGTAAAGCTTCTGAATAAACAGAACTTCATCTGAAAACTTTAACTGAAGAAAATAAAATAGAAGCTATCAAACGTAATAAATTTCGACCTTCAGAGGAAAAAAGTCAGCCTTGTAAGAAAGACTTTCATGTAAAACAAAAGCAACAAAGTACTAAATCTTCTTCAAACTATCAAGGAAATAAGTACAATAATCCAAAACCATGTAGAAAATGTGGAACTTTTCATAAGTTACACAACTGTCCTGCTTATAATAAGATTTGCTTGCACTGTAAAAAGAAAAATCACTTTTCTAAAATGTGCACTTTTAAAAATGTTAATGTTGTACAGAATAATTTAGAGCATGAGTTACACAATAATGGTAATGAATATATTTTAGGGTCAGTAGAAGATATAAATCCGTCTTCTAAAAATAAAACCGAATGGTTTGAAAAACTAAAAGTAAACATATCTAAATATTTATTTGTTAAGTTGGATACTGGAGCTCAGTGTAATGTGCTACCATTGCCTAAATTTAAACAATTAAATTTAAGAGAGAAATGTTTGACTAAATCAAAAGTCCCTTTAAATAATTACAATGGTACTACAATTGATGTAGTTGGAAAATGTAAATTATTATGTGAAACATCGAAAGGGGACAAGGATGAAGTAGAATTTCAAGTCGTAGCATGTGATAAAACTGTTCCAGCTATTTTAGGTTTACCTACATTGCAAAAATTAAACCTAATACAAAGGATTTGTACAGTAAATCCTGATTCTAATGAAAAGTTACCAAAACTTTTAAAAGGATATCAAGATTTGTTTAAAGGAACTGGAAATTTAACTGGATATACATATCATATTAAATTAAAACCAGCAGCTGTTGGTAAAATAGAACCCTGTAGGAAAATTCCACTTAGCTTATTAAATCCATTAAAAAAGGAATTAGCAAGAATGGAAAAAGATGGTATTATAAAGAAAGTTAACCAACCAACAGAATTCGTGAATTCATTAGTGGTAGTAAGGAAAAAGGATGGAAATTTAAGAGTGTGTTTAGATCCTCAGCACCTTAACCAAAATATACTGAGAGAACATTATCACATACCAACCTTTGAAGAAATTTAATCTCAAATGACAAATGCAAAGGTCTTTAGTATTTTAGATGCGAACAAAGCATTTTGGCAAATTAAGCTGTCAGATTCAAGTTCTGAATTTACTACATTTAACACTTTGTTTGGAAGATATTGTTTTTTGAGGTTGCCATATGGACTGCGTTCATCACCAGAAGTTTTCCACAGAAGTTTTTCTGAAATTTTTAGTCATTTAGAAGGAGTTCAAATATATATATAGATGACTTATTAGTTTGGGGTAAAGATAAAAAAGAATATGATTTAAGATTAAAGAAGTTGTTGGGCAGAGCCAGAGAAAAGAATGTTAAATTTAATTTAAATAAATGTAAATTTGGGCTGAATGAAGTGAAATATATGGGACATATATTTTCTAAAGATGGTTTAAAACCAGATGAAGACAAAATTAAGGCTATTCTAGATATAAAACCACCAAAAAATGTGAAAGAATTAGAAACTTTCCTAGGAATGATTACATATGTTTCTAGATTCATACCTAATGTATCAGAATTGACATCATGTTTAAGAGATTTGTCATTATCTGGAACTGGAATGCAACACATGAAAAAGCATTTAAAAGACTAAAAGATGTCTTAGTAAATAAACCAATTTTACAGTATTATGATATAAAGATGCCAGTAGTTTTATCTGTAGATGCATCTCAAGAAGCACTAGGAGCAGTCTTACTGCAGAATAATTTACCAGTGGCATATGCATCTAAGGCATTAACAGATACACAGAAGAATTATGCTCAAATTGAAAAGGAAACTTTAGCTATTGTATTTGCGTGTGAGAAATTTCACCAATATATATTTGGAAAAAATATTACTGTGGAAAGTGATCATAAACCACTGGAATCAATTTTTAAAAAGCCATTAAATAAATGCCCTGTAAGACTACAAAGAATGCGTATAAGATACAAGCCATATCAGTTTGAGATAAAATATAAACCAGGAAAAGAACTTTTTATAGCGGATGCATTATCAAGATCATTCACTGATAAAGGATCTGATTTCTTTGAAGGAGATATAGAAGCTCATGTTGGATTAGTTGTAGAATGTATACGAATGTCTAATGGTAAAATGGAAGTTTTTCAACTGGAAACAGAAAAAGATGAAGAACTACAAGTTTTAAGAAAATTAATTAAAACTGGATGGCCAGATGAAAAATGTATGGTTCCAGAAATAGCAAAACCATATTTTAACTTCAGAGAAGAACTATCAGAAGCAAATGGATTAATATTTAAATATTCCTGTGTTATAATAAATAATTCCTGTGTTATAAACAAGAAGTTTAGAAAAATATATGTTAAGCAGAATTCATTATGGTCATTTAGGAGCAGTAAAATGCAAGATCAAAGCAAGAGAAATATTATACTGGCCAATAATGTCGAAAGAAATTGAAGATTTGGTAAAGAATTGTCAAACATGTTTAAGTTTACATAAAGCTAATACTAAAGAACCAATGATATCTAAAGAAATACCTAATGGTCCATGGGAAGTATTGGGAACAGATCTCTTTTACTTTCAAGGAAGGGATTATCTAATAGTAATAGATTATTTTAGCAAATATGTTGAAATTGGACATTTGGAAGATTTGTCAAGTGTAGCAGTGATAAAGCAATTGAAATCAATTTTTGCAAGACATGGTATTCCGAAAATAGTATATTCGGATAATGGTCCACAATGTAATTGCAGGAAATTTAAAGACTTTGCAAGAAGATGGAATTTTGAAACCAGAACTTAATACCCACAATCAAAATACCCACAATCTAATGGAATGATTGAAAGACATATTCAAACGGTCAAGCGAATGTTAGAAAAAGCTGTAGTTGATAACAAGGATCCATATTTAGTATTACTGGAATATCGTAACTCTCCTATTTCAGATGAAATTAAGTCACCTTCAGAATTGATGTTTGGAAGAAAAGTAAATGGATTGATGCCTATAAAAGAGAATTTCGTCCAATCTAAACAATATGAAGACCATAAACAACATTTACTGAAGAGAATAACCTTACAAAAAAGCTATTATGATAGAAATGCAAGACCATTAAAAACAATGAAAATAGGAGATCATGTTTACATAAAAGAGAAAGGGAAAAAACTAAATGAAAGAGAGAAAATTATAGAAGAATCAGAAAGACCATATTCATATAGGATTATAAGAACAGATGGAAGAATTGTAGAAAGGAACAGAAGAGACCTTCTTAAAGGAACTAATCAGAAAGAGTTTGGAATACAAAAGAACTATGATAACGAAATTATAGATGAACCCGAGATACCTGAGAATAGCAGGAGCACTACAAATTTAGATGTGCCTGTTAGTCCTTCAAAACCTAACAGAAGTGTTGCGTCACCAAATAGTGAAAGAGTTATAGTATCATCAAATTTTTCAGATGGACATAACTACGTTACTGGATCTAGTAGAACTGTCAAGAAACCTTATCATTTAAAAGAATATGTTTAATTTTACTATTATTATTATTTTTGATTAAAAAGGGAGATGTTATATATGTAACTGCATCTATTATTATCTTTAATCATAACTGTAATATAGAATAGTGGATGAGCAATGTAGAATAAACGATGTTTGTGTACATCTTGTAATCATCACTAAGCATATACCCAACATATATATATAAAAAACAACACACCATACACACACAATATTCTCAAATTACATAATCAAAATTTTTAAAATCTAGTTTTATTTATATTCTTTGCCATAAAATAAAAAATAGCAAGGCTGTACAAGGATTGTTAGCCTTATAAATATGAAAACCTGTCACGCAGGTCAAATTTATAAAAATAAAAATTTAAGTTCACTAGCAAAGCATTTATAAAAGAAAAAACTGGGGAAAATAATGCCTTAAACATAAATTACATTCATGGTAGTCAAAACACAAATGATACTTAAAAAATTGCAGTTTTACCTGAAATTGCACCGCTTCTTGCATTGCCCCTAAATGCACAGGAATGTGAGGTGCATTCGAAACTAAGCCTCCATCAGGACCAAAAAGAGCACAAGAAAAATCTAGCCTCTCCTAAATAATAATTATAAATTAATAATGTTAAAAAAATTATAGATACAAAGTCTACCAAATCAGTATATGCACACTTTAACAAATGAAAACATTATGTTCTAAGTTAATGCTAAACTTATTTTCTAAACATCACAAGATGACTATTAATTATTTTCAAATGGTATAATTAAAGGAAAGGCTCAAAGTAGCAATGCTTAATGGTAGATACTTTATAAAATAGCAAAAAGTTGTTTGAGCATCACTGCTAAAATGCTCATGGAGATCTCAGCACATAAAATTCTAATTTATTCATAAGGTCTACCAATACAGCCTTTTGTGTGACACATGACATGCTTTAGATTGCTTAGACAAACTGTCACCATCCGGCGATGAATAGCTGCAGGTTTCTCACCTTCTGCTGCCAGAAATCGGATAACACCTCGCTGCTCCTCAGTCGTCGAATTTTGCAACGCGAACGCCATCCTGTCCTCATACGGACTGCTGCATCATTTGGATGTCGCTTTTGATAAGAGCCTCTGCTCTTTCCTGCGCATGCGGCACCTTCACATGCTTCGATCCCAGTCAGAGACTCCAATCGCATCCCGAGATGTCTCGCTACATTCTCCCATGGTGGAATATGCAAATATTTAACTGTTACGTGTTTACGTCATTTCGTACCTTTTCATTTGATCAACCCTTGTTATCTTTATCATTATATGAATATTTTCTCATATATTTTACAACTGCTTATTTCTGGAAAATAATTTCTTTAAGAATTACCTATATGTCCAATTATGTTACATTTCTTTCAGTTGATTTTGTTTTATTACAAAAACGAGCAATATGGCCAATATTTTTTTAATTTAAAACATGTTTTCTTCTTTAGCATTAAATGCCACTAATTTTTTTATATAATCTGCTTTATTTCTAGGTCTTCCCATAATTAATCTAACTGTTAAAATTGGTAATGTTTTGTTACTAGTTTGCAGTGATTCTCAAGCATTAATAAAATCCTTGTATTTACTAACCTTGTTAACAAAATTTTAGAAATTATTACCTTTTCATCATTTTTTTCTTTCAAAGAATTTAACCTACATTACTAGTTTTCTATCTTACTAATATAAAAAAACTATATCCATTCCTTCTTGGTATTTAATATTTAAAAATTCCTCCAGCAAAGTATACTTCTGTTTGTCAGAATATCTTAGAACAGTTTATTAAATATGTATTTTGAGTTAATTAATATGCAATTTAATACATGCATCACTGAACTTTTATTTCTTAGCTTTGGGACCTTTCTTAATCCATTTTAATTTTTCAGATTCCTTTTCCATAGCTTTTAAATTTTCCTTTCCTGTTACCATGTCATTCATTTGCACTTTCAATAGCTGAGGAGGTTCGGTAGTTAAACCATCAAAAACTAGTCCTGGAGAATTTGCAAATATAATGCTGATTTTTGTTGTTTGATTTTTAAAATAAGTTTCTAACTTCTTGATATAACTTACTTCATTTTCATTCACAACCACTTTACTTATTTTGCTTATTTTAAAACAAATCTTTTCACATTAATTCCTTACAAATAACTCCTAACTCATTCAAATCATCTGAACCATGGACTTCTGCTACCATGATGAGGGTTTATTATTATTATATGTAAAATGCTTTCTCCAGAATTAAGACATGTTTAACTGGTCATGATTGCAGTTATAGCTTTAGCATCTTCTACATCTGATTCAAAATCTTTTACATATAAATATAATCCGGACACACAGGTAATAAATATTTTTATAAAACACTGCTCATATTTCAGAAAGTGATTCATACCTCATTATCCATAATGGGGTATAAATCATATACCCAATTATGGAAAACGAAAAAGCATATAGCTATCATATCAAATGGATATCTCTAAAACTTCTTTTTAAAAGAAATGAGTTAGAAATGTAACCCATGAATGAACCATATTGCGAAAAGTAAAAATTTTATGTCAATACATAAAATTTTTACTTTTGATTTTTGTCAATGGTAGTTATTGTCATTGGCTGCAGATTAATTGACTTGCCAAGGGTAACAAACCAATGTACTATCAATTAACAAAGTCTAATTGATTTTATTTTTTGAATTTGAGTTTGAAAATGAGAATGTCCAGGAATATTTCTTTTAAAGTAAGGATTTCGTTATGTTCTTCATGAGCAACTTAAATTTAAAAGATTATCTTACTGATTTGATTTTGGTTATGAAAGTTATTAATGCTTCAATGGACTAATGTCTTTCTATTGATCGAGTATTGTTCGTGATTTATGAATCTGGCTCTAGCATAAGAATAATAATTTTGTCCTTGCTTGGAAGGACAAAACACTCTCACTTAATTTAGTTGTTGCTAATTGATAGCAGATTGGATTGTTCCCCTTGACAAATCAATTAATATGTGATCAATGAAAATAACAAATTTTTCAATACATAAAATTTTTACTTTTGATTTTTGTATTTTTGAGATTAAGGATTTTTCTTTACAGACTTCTATGTTTTTACCGCAATAGAGGTCCAGAAAATTTTAATTTAAAATACTAATTAAAATACTGACTAAAAAATGTGTTTTCTTACAATAATTTATGGTGTTAATTGAATTTCTGTTTCTTGGAGTTGGTATGCGAAATGTTATAATATATGTAATTTTTAGCAGTGCTTTAATTATTAATTTTTTCTTACTTTAATATTTGTAGACACAGATGTCCTTTGTAGAATTCTAAATAAAAAGACAAAAGTAAACATTGAAATAGAAATATGAAATTTGTAATTAAAAGCATTAATTAGTCAAATAAACACAAAATATGAGTTTGGCAACTCACTTTCCCATCTGCTCAGCAATACTCATGAAACGATGTGAAAATATTGACAAATGGATCATGTCAAGTTCCAGAGACAAAGTTTTATGCTCATTTTCATCTCCAACCTAAAAAAAATAGTTACAATGATTGAAATTAAGTACTTAATAATTAATGTATTTCCTTACATATTCTCCCCCCAGTCGCATTTTTAGCACTAAGTTCTGAAAATTTCAAAATTATTTGCATAACTTCCCTCTTCCTTAATGCATTCAGAGAAGAAGCTCCCCTAAATTTTAAAATGGATTGGTCCACCTACAGATTGTTTTTATCTTACCTGCAAAGGTCATGACAAGCCTCTCCCTTCTAATTGATGAACTTTATGCCAGCCTAATACAAGAAAAGTCACAGCAAAGCAAGCACTAACTCGCATTCAGTCCATAAATTTGTTCAGTCACATACAAATTCACCTTTTCTAATTATTCACAGATGATTTAAGAAGAAGCAGGGACAATAAGAATGAGCGAGATTCAAGTCACAAGAAAGCAGAAATGAAGATAGAGTATAATATTAATATTACTCTGTATTCTTATTCGAATGCAAGTTTCTTTTAAAAAAAGTAATATTGTGATTGTTATTGTAGTTTACCAATGAATACTTTTCATTTGTTATGCTCTTACTTTAACTGTGTCCTTTGGAAAATTAAATTATATACATAATTTTCTCCTTGATTTTCAGATGATCAAATTACTATGAAAAGAGAGAAAATATGCAAGCAAATACAGTATTTTAAGAACAAATTTTTCAATTATCAAAATATAAAATTTGATTTTAAAGTGTCTTTCTCTTTGCCTGCTTCATGAATACAGCAAAGTACATAACAGTGATCTACCTAAACACAGCGATGCTTTCATGGAGGACTTTCTAAGAGGAACTTCCTTCTATTTATGTTACTCATGAGGAAACCACAAAATACCCATGCAGCCAAACCATTCACCAAAATACAAATCCAGACTAAATTATCAACATTCTGCAGTCTTATCCTCTCAACCAATGTTAGATGCTCAGTTTTAAAAAGTTATTAAATTTTATTTCAATAAATATTTACCTCACCTATATTGTGTGAAATTCATGAAATTTACTATTCAATGAAATTTACAACTTCTTTTACAAATATTTTATTTATGCAATGCAACTGAAAGTCAAATGGCACAACTGAAGCAATATTTTACTTATGAATTAAATATGTATCTTATCAAAATAATTTTCTTTTATATACCAAGAGCTCCATAATAAAACCCCTATTGTTATTTCGATACAGATAAATAATGATGTCAGATAAACAGTTTTACTATCGCACCATACTTTGTTCCATATCACTTCATAATTCTCAGAAGTTATTTGGCATAAAAAATAAAAGATAATAGCATATTTTTTTCATTTTTCAGCAAGTTCAAATTAAACATGGAATGCAGATGTAATAATCTCCAATAATAGTATAAAGATGATGATGAAAGTAGGAGGAGAGGACAATGATACCCAGTGTTATATATCTTCTCTTCTCCTATCTCTTTCCACCACTTCTGCAAAATTATTAATAATTGCTAAATCATTATTGGGAGCACAATCAGAAATTGATAATCATACTACTATCTTTACCATTCATAGTTAGCCCTGCAATAAGCAAATTTCTTGAAAGATTTATACAATGGCTTAGAACAATGAAAAAGTAAAATTACCAATCTAGCATTGTTGAAAGGATGTTGGAATAACAAAAGTCATTATAGACAATAACCAGTTATGACACAAAAAGAGAAGGGCTATAGATTCAACTGTATCACTACTTTCTGGTTTTTAGATGTTTCGGTTTATTTGAATACTATCAGAAGTATCCGATGCTAGTTAAGTTAGATTGAGAGTAATGTACCTAACAACAAAGAGAACGATACCACTGTAATCCTTCTCTAATAACGATGCAAAAAATACAATTCCTAGTCATACATTTTCCAGTCTGATGCGACATTGAACCCACATAAAAAATTTCGATAGAAAAATAAACTAATTCTCTCTCATATCTGCAACAATGGCATGCTGCCTTTAATGATTTTCATCTTTCTAATCAAATGGTCGTAAAAGCTCAAGTTCCATCCAATATTTCAAATAGATTCAATTTGAGTCAATTAAATGTGACAAAAAATGGATTACAATTGATCAGAAATCAATAACGCAAACAAACATTCTTCCTTATATATATCTATATATAGAGAGATTTTGCAAAACTTACAAAACTTTGAATAACAAAGTCTAGGATTTAAAAGCAAGTAGTAGCAACACTTTTTGAAATAAAGCATTTTTATCTCCAACGTGCAAACTGTTGCCACTTAGGAAAATCAGTGCAAAAATTAATTAAATTTTTGGAATTTTTAATTAATATCTTGGCTGAATAAAGTCATACGCAATCGCAATTGCTTCTCACAAATTTTTGTAATCGGAAATAATGCATTTAATGTTCGGTAATGCTACTTTTATATCATGGTAAAACTCAGAAATTTTTTATTAACAAACTCTACAATTTGAAAGCGAACAGCGGCAACAACTTTCGAAATAAAGGAGATTTTCATCTCAAGCTTCCAAAATTGTTGCCATTCGAAAAAATGAGGACAAAAAAGACCGTTTTTCCGAGTTTTTAATCAATATCTCTTATTTTAGCTACTTTGTTTTGGAAAAAAGTGGACATCAACCTTTTCCAAGACCCAGAAAAGAATCTTAGAAAGTTTGCCGACGATAGCTGTAGTAGTGGATGAGTTATTAAAAGACAAACAAGCATACCTTCTTCTTTATACATGCAGATTATGACAAAGCCCATGATGGCTAAGAAGACAGATGTCTTCATGAAGGATCAAGGAAAACTGGCTTTTTAATATTCACATCACACATGAAGAAAACCAATTGGTTGTTTAGAAGGTGACCTACAATTAAATACTTAATATCTGTATACAATACCACTGTTTACTGGTTTCTGCCAAAATGATTGTTAGTGGGCTCTTTTCAATGCCTGCCATCACCTTTTGAGATATTTCGAAATATGTGATGAATGCTAAAAGAAGATTATGTTGCATAAAAGTGCTATAAAGTATGTCTGAACTTGTCAGAAGATTCATAGAAAGGAAGGCTGATGACTTTCGTAAACCATAAAATTTTCATTTAAAATTAAATATATGATGACAAGCCGACATCAAATATCGACCACGAACAAGCAGGAACAGTACTGTAGTACTGCAAGCAAATGTTAAAATATAAATATTCTAGCTGGAATGCAAATACTCCACCATAAGCATATAATTAATGCAGAATAGTATGACGCATTTCAAACGGATTACATGCAAGTAAACTACAACTGTAATTTATATGCTCATAATTAGCAGCAAAATACAATCAGAAACTTGCATATTGAGAAGAGGCTTGAAATACAGAGGACCCATTGAAATCCTCTCTACTTCTTCAGTTAAAACATTTCTATCCCATTACATCACAAAAAGAACATTAAATTGAAGACATTTCTATCCCATTACATCACAAAAAGAACATTAAATTGAAGACATTTCTATCCCATTACATCACAGAAAGAACATTAAATTGAAGACATTTCTATCCCATTACATCAGATTTCTATCCCATTACATACATATAAATCATATTTATAAAAATAAGCTTATTTATATTTTAACAGTGATTTAAATGAGATTCATTTGGTATAAATTAATAAAGTCAACCACTAACCTTTATAAAAATACTACCATCTTTTGTCACAGATGCTACACAGTATGGTTCAACAAGGATAGTACTAATAAGAAGAAATCACAGTAAATACAATCAAATGCTAATTAAAATATATAGTAAACATAAATAATTTAACAAATAAAGAAATGAACAAAAAATATACATTCCAAAGATGCACTGCTACACATACCAATTAGCATCGATAATAATTGCTGGTCCTGTGATTTCATGACCATAGCATAGGTCATCCAAAACATAAATATCGGTATCTGCATATCCTTCTTCGAAATAGCAGCATGTAACCTGCAGGGAATCAAAAAAATTTATCACACATTTTATTTTCGATAAATGAAATCCATTGCTTGAACTTTATATACTGCTAAAGAAAATATTCCCTTTCCTTCAAAACAAGCACAAAAGTGAAGATGGTACAATTATGGCAATGAAGTATATTGGGTAACATATGATCATCTTTAGCTGCAAATGGAATTTATTTACACGTTTATAAATAAAACTTCTACAGTGACCATTGTTCCACCTTATTGTGAGGTCTCACCCTTAATTCAAGCCTCAGGTTACTTTTTCTTCAATATCCTCTGTACTTTGACCTTGATTTCCATCTCACAAAACACAAGAAAGATATGTTTTCCCACCTATTACTGACCTTGTTAAGTCAGATTCTTCATAGAGATGTTACAACCGTACATTAAGTTGTATATCTTTGTGTGGAGCTTGCTGCAGTAAAAAAGGGCACAGGTTCGAATCTCGGAGAAGGCATGGATGTTTGTAAATGTATAGTGTCCGTGCGGCATGGGGGCACTCTAAATATGCGGTGAGCCGAAAGTCCTCTCGTGTTGTTTGGTGGAAGGGAGAGGGGTGGGAAAAGCCTGTACCCCCTCGGGGGTGGAAGGGTCCCTGAAAATTGGGGTGGAAAACAGAAGTCCAATCTCTTTTTGCAGTAGGCTTTGGCAACCATTGTTCCATGTGGCATGGACACAACATGAACAGGTAAAGAGTCTGACTACAATTTACAGATAGTTGTGCTCATAGAGATACAGAGCATTGTGTATATAATGCACATTTAGTATATTTTACAAAATGGATTCCTGCATTTTTTCATATTAGATATTAGTTCATAGGTATAATTATACAATCTCTTCTAATGAAAAAGACGAGGAGTACACCTTATTTATCTACATCACACATAATGCCATTTGTGCAACATGGATTTCCCAAAATCAATATTCTTACAAAATGCCCAGCTGCAGCAAGATAGCTCTGAAGCAAAGTGGGCTCAGGGTTACCAGAAAATTGCAAGGAGAAGCAGGGTTGCCAGATTTGACATGAAATCGCCCAGAGTGAGAACATTCTAGAACAGACCAAAATCACTTGGAGTTGTAGCCTTGGCTACTAATGTTTAAAATTAATTTATGACTAGGAACAGCATGAATTATAAACAAATAGCTAAGTTATTGCATTTTATTTTCCAGCTATCGAAATGCGACGCTATGAGCAACGTTTTGAAACCAAAACCTAGCAATCATGAATCAGAACTAGAACTAGTTGCCATTCAGCATAAAGAAATTTAAATATAAACATGAACTACTTATTGCCATTCAGCATAAAAGAAATATAAATATGAATATTAACAAAATATTAAAGTTAATTTTATAAAATAATTAAACACATGAACAAACATATGAAATAAAAAATAATTATTTCTCATGCAATAACTGCGCCACTACACTACTCCCCCACCAGTAACTAAGTTACGTAGCGAAGATGGAGAAATAGGTAGTAACTAGTATCGCAGTGTTAACCACTATCAAAATAATTTAGTCAGTCCTTGAATCTAACAGGTAAACGTATAGTTCTGCCTGTGCGAGAATGTTTTTGATTCACATCCGAAATTGAGTCCGGTCTCTGCAAATTAGTGTAGTCAGGTTGTATCAACTGAGAATTTTCCTCAACTAAAATATATGCTGGTTTCAAGCGATCCAGCGATACATTAACACATTTTCCTTTTATGCTAATAGTAAAATATTTGTCCTTGCGATCAATAACAGGAAATGGTCCTTCATAAGGAGGTTCCAGAGGTTTTTTTACCCGATCTATTTGTTGAAACACATGAGAACAAGTTTTTAAGTCTTTATGTACAAATATCTGTTCAGATGAATTTTTACGAATTAGTCTCGGTCCAACAACTTCAATCTGTTTCTGGAGTTTATTAGCAAAAGTCTCCGATGCTGTCTGGATACTTCGTTCGCTGAAAAACTCTCCAGGAAGTCTGAGACTCTGGCCATAAACTACTTGCGCAATAGAATGATTGATATCTTCTTGAATAGCAGTACGCAAACCCAAAAGTACTGTTGGTAACGTGTCCGTCCAAGATATGTTGTTGTGGGCTTTTAATGCTGTTTTTAATGTTCGATGAAGGTGCTCAACTTTGCCATTACATGAGGGGTGGTATTAAAATTAGAAATTAAAGCTAATGACATAAAACTGCAACAATATATTACAGTACAAGTGAAAAATTGACAGTTTCACACATGCGTGTGTCTGATTTGTGCAATGCTTATGGGAGTCACACACTTGCTGCTTTGATGCATGCTTGCCGATCTGCTTTGTCTCCACTGTCTGAGAATGTAAGCTTTTAAAATTGTGCGGATGCATTATGCACCTATGACAATACATGAACCTGTTTAATTATGAAATTGTGCTGAATAAATGCCACCATGGCTAAAGTTTTTCTTCTTCATTATTTTGTCACTAATAGATCAACGCCATCTTCTAACCCACAAGTCTACAAATTTATTATAGTATTAAAATTTATTTTATCATAGTATTAAAATTTATTTTATCATAGTATTAAAATTAATAGAGATCACACACACAATTAACAGATGTATGTACTTGCTGTGAGATCTGTTTTTACATCTATGAATTTAAACAGATTATATAGAGCCAAATTTCAGTTCATATAAATAACAAAAAATGCAAAATAATAATTATTCAGAAGAGTAGAATACAAAGTTGAATTCAAAAAGAAAATTAAATTATAAAATTGAATCTACACTACAGCAAAAGCAAAGTTAACTAAATGATTTTTTGTTAGCGCATGAAATAACCTATTTTGTACTTTTGAATGCAAAAGTACTCAAAAACTAAACATGATATTAGTTAGCTAATTTTGTATCATGATTTATATATCACTGAATCTTATTAGTAAAAACTAAATAAAAAAAATTTCATGAAAGGTGAGTAGAACTTCTTTTGCCAAGAGCTGCCAATTAAAGGTAAGAGAAGGAGCTGTTGAACAAAGAAAAGAAGTGAAACTATGGCATAAATAGGAACAAATTTAAGACATTAAAATGTTCCTAAAAATTATTACTATCAATTTTTTAAAATTATTTATGAAATATTAAACTGTAATTGTCACATTCTTATACAAACATGTTTGACAGAATATAATTCAACAAAATATTATTTAAGTAATAACAGAATAAGAACTCTACCACACTTTTCAGGGTGGTAGAACTAGTTCAGATATTTAGAGTGGGAATTATTTAATTATTTTGCATTTTATTGCAGAAATAATAAAACATTTATTTTCAAATAAGTAAAGCTGCTATTAATAAATTTATCATCTTTAGCACCCCAAGGATGCACCGTAATTAATTTCTTCCAATTTCTACTCTTTTCTACCTTTTATCTAATTTTTTCTAATGTCCTACAAAAAAAAAAAAAAAAAATGTTTCTTTTGGGAAAAACTTATTCTTAGCATATTATTTCAAATGCAAACATAATTTCAAAAAAAATTTTATATTTTTAAAAAACTTACCGTTTTGACTTTAGGTGGTCCATCAGCACTTTTAATATTTTGACTAAAATCAAAATGCTGGTTTCCTATTCCACGAACACGTATATCATCTACTAAGATAGGTCTATCAGGAATACAGAATCCAAATTCTCGTTGATAGCTAAAATTTTACATAATAAAATTTAGTTAGTTACTTCACAAGTAATAACATTAAAATGTATTCAAATTGGAAAAACTGGAGAAAACCTTTAACAAACAAAATTATTGATGATTTATATTAAAATTTTCAGAAAATAAAGCAAATCTAACTTGCAAGGTTAATCCATTAATGATCACCCTACCTTTCACTTGAAGGAAATGAACAAACATAATTTGTTTGACATATTAGAGTCTAATTAAGAAAAAAAAAAGGGTAATAGGAAAAAAATATTTAATTTTATTGAAGGTACAAAATTTTGTGAAAACACAATGTCAGTCAAAACTGATTACTTTTAGGATACATGGAAATCTTTGAAATATTTGCTATACGAAGACGCATAACATTTATTACAAAGGGACACATAACATTTATTACACATAAAATTTATTATAATTATTATTTATTATTATTATTATTTGAATACCACAGTATTTGCATCTTTTAGTTTTGTTTGTTAAATTCTTCTTGATAGTGGGATTCTTTCTCATTTCGCCCATTTTATTGTAAAATGGTGTCCAGTTCTTTGAAACGTTATATAGATGATTTAGATTCTTCAATCGAAGATGAAGATTTTGAAGGCGTCGATACTAGTGACGCAGGTGAAACTGAGGAGAGTGACATTGAAAGTAGCAGTGAATCAACGGATAATGGTGATGATGATATAGGGAATGCGAGAGACTGGTGTGAAATAACTGCTTCTGGCCGATCAGGGCCACCACGGTTCCCTTTTATAGGTACTCCAGGTGTAACTTTTCTTGTAAACATAAACTACACTCCTTTAGATATTTTAGAAATGTTTCTGGATTCAAATCTAATGGATATAATTGTCAAAGAAGCAAACAACTATGCAGAACAAGAAAGAAAAGCAAATTGGGCAAAGATATCAAGGTGCTCCCACAGTCAAAAATAGATCCCTACAAATGACAGAGAAATGAAGCTATTCTTTGGGCTAATAGTTCTTCAAAGTATTGTCCAAAAACCACATCAGGCTATGTACTGATCTGATCGAAGGATTTTGCATACTCCAGTTTACTCAAAAGTAATGCCCGTAAATCGTTTTATTTTGCTTTTTTGATATTTACATTTTTGCAATAATGAAGCTGAAAAAAAAGATGATTTTCCAAATCCAAAACTTTGGAAGCTGTATAATGTGATAGAAAATTTACGGGAAAAATTTTGTAATTTTTACATACCGGAAAGTGATGTATTGGTTGATGAAAGCTTGATGCCTTATAAAGGAAGGTTATCTTGGAAACAATATATTCCTATCAAACGTGCATGATTTGGAATCAAATTTTTTATGCTTTGTGAGGTGGAAACAGGGTATATTTGTGACTATACAGAAATACAGAATTTGTTATCTATACAGAAAATAAAACTGTCTTCAATCAATTGTATACAAATTATGGACTTTCTACAAAAGTCGTCATGCACCTATTGCATTGCTTTCTTGGAAATGATTATTGTGTGACTGTAGATAACTACACTGACTACCAATAAGTATTTGGACACCTATGCAAATGATGATATCTGTGATCCTAAGGTACATCATGAACTCCGCCGGTATATATCATGTAGGAAACAGCATCAGCTTTAGTCGCATGCAAGATGCCTCGCAGTTCGGAGCTCTCCGATTTCGAGAAAGGTATAATTATCGGGTATCACAAATGTGGCCGATCCTTAAGGGACATATCTAATGATCTGAAGTACATCGACAGTGGCCTATGTGATTAAGAAGTGCAAAGTGTGCAATGATTGTCGGAATGTGCCCCGAGTCGGCAGACCAACGAAACTGGAAGATAGAGACCGACGAGTGCTGTCCAGAGAAATTCGGAAGAACCACACCCAACCAATGTCCCTCATCCGCGAGGAGTTTCAACAGGCATCCGGGAGTATTGTTTCAATAAATACCATCCATAAGGAAGCACATCTGGTTGGTTTTCATGGTCGTGCTGCTGCCCATAAGCCTTTGATCACAAAGTCCAACTGCGCTGCTCGGTTAATGTGGTGCCAAAGCACATCGAAATTGGACCGTAGATCAGTGAAAACGGGTTCTTTGGAGTGACGAATCAAGGTTCGCCCTTTACCGTTCGGATGGCAGGGTCTGGGTCTGGCGTCTACCTAGAGAACGTCTCCTGCCAGAATGCATCGTGCCAACAGTCAAGTTCGGCGGAGGTGGAATTACGGTCTGGGGGTGTTTCTCCTGGTATGGGCTGGAACCCTTGGTCCCCATTCATGGTAAGCTCAACTCTGATGCCTACTGCACTATTTTAGATGACAATGTGCTTCCTACGTTGTGGCAGTTTTACGGGTTGGCCCCCTGTTACTTTCAGGATGACAATGCCAGTTGTCATGTTTCGACGTTAACCAAGGCTTGGTATGGTGCCAATGAAGTTCATCGAACGGACTGGTGGAATTATGGTCTGGGGGTGTTTCTCCTGGTATGGGCTGGGACCCTTGGTCCCCATTCATGGTAAGCTCAACTCTGATGCCTACTGCACTATTTTGGATGACAATGTGCTTCCTACATTGTGGCAGTTTTACAGGTTGGCCCCGTTACTTTCAGGATGACAATGCCAGTTGTCATGTTTCGACATTAACCAAGGCTTGGTATGGTGCCAATGAAGTTCATCGAATGGACTGGCCTGCTCAGTCCAGACCTGAACCCTATCGAGAACCTCTGCGATGAGTTGCATCGCCAAAATCAAGGGTGCACTACCCATGCAAAATCGGTGAAGGAACTTCTATGTCTTCTCCAGGCTGAGTGGAAGAAAATACCACTAGCTGTCATATGAAGACTTGTGAAAAGTATGCCCCGGAGGGTCCACACTGTAATTACCTCTCATGGAGGCTCTACCAACTATTGATTTTGAATAAAGTTAGTTTTTCTCTTCTACCACAGGTGTCCAAATACTTATTGGTAGTCAGTGTATTACATGTCACCCGAGCTTGCAGATTTACTTATAGCCCAAAAAACAGAAATTTATGGCACAGTAAGGATAAAGAGACGAGATTTACCTACGGAATTCGCTAAAAGAAAATTACAAAAAGGTCAAATCATAATTTTCAAAGAGGTAAGATTTTGGCTATAAGGTGGAAAGATAAGAAGGATGTGTGTTTGATGAGCAGTATTCATGATACTTCCATGGTCAGCCTCAAAAATTTAAAAAAAAAAAAAAAAAAATGAAGATATACTCAAGCCGAAGATTGTTTCTGACTACAATCTAACTATGGGTGGTGTAGATTGCTGTGATTAGGAAATATCCTTTCATCCAACAATCTGAAAACGTCAGAAAAAATATTATAAAAAGATATTTTTACATTTACTAGACAAGGTACTCTGGAACTCATATTTGCTCTATGAAAATGTAGTTGGGAAACGTATTACCTTTTTAGAATTTCGAATCCAAGTTGTAGAAGAGCTTTCACATAAATATGATGACGCTGCTTCTGGACAAAAGAATGTTGGCAGACCACCTACAATTGATAACCCTGCCCGTCTTACTGAACGACATTTTATATCCCATATTCCTCCTACTCCTGCGAAACATGAGCCTACAAGACAGTGCAAAGTGTATTGTTCGAAAAAGGATAAAAAAGGGGAAAAAGATAAGGAAGAAAACACGATTCCGGTGTAGTGATTGTGGAGTTGGTTTGTGCTTGGGAAAGTGTTTCCAGTTGTACCACACAAGACTGAATTACTGAACTACTAATAGGTATTCACTTTTATTTATTTATTTATTTATTTTTTTTTTAGAAAATAATGCTCCACTAGAAGCAAACTTTACAACTGCCATGTTGATTGGCAGCTGCCTCAAGCAAATATGCAGTGGCTACAAAACTTTAAAAGTTTTACCCATGTACTTCATAATATCAATTTTTAACTACTAAGTATATTTTATTTTGTACTAAACATTTGATTTTTGCAATAAAAAAATTTGACAATTTGTGTACCCAAATCATCAAAATAACTTGAAAGTTAAAGGGTTAAAGAGCCACTGGGAATTAGGGGACCCAGTCACCAAATTTTGGTCGTGAAGAATCATAATCCACCACCTTTTAGTTCCTGCTCCAATGTAGAGTCACGAGGTTATTTTGAAGTAGAAGGCATACAAAATGTGCAATACTCTCGCTGGAACTCTCAAATAGGCGCCAAGTGTGCTACCATTACACCACAAAGGCATGCAGTAAGGAGGGAGAAAATACCTTATATACTCCTCCTTTTACGGTGTGACTGGGAATTAGGGAACCCAGTCGCCAAATCCTGGTGGTGAAAAATCATCATCCACCACCTTTTAGTTCGGGTGACCATGTAGAGTCACAAGATTATTTTGAAGCAGGAAACATGAAAAACGTGCAATGCTCTTGCTGGGACTTGAACCTGAACCTCTCGAATAAACGTCAAATGTGCTACCATTATACCACAAAGACATGAAGAAAGGAGGGAGAAAATACCTTATATACTCCTGTGAAGTCTGCTCCTTCAAAACTGCTCCACATTTTAAATAAATACATTTAATTACATTATATTACATAGTACAGTTACACAGCACATACACGTTACACAGCTCTTCACACTACATTCTCAAACCCCACGCTAACTCTGACTCAAATCGAAACTTTTCTCACATAGTTGAGGGGTGCTACAATGCCCTCTATGGGAGATCTCAACACACTCCCCACGGATGACCGTTCAGGACATCAAACTACCTCTTACATGAAATTATTACTTAACATTATTCTTAGTAAACATATAATTTCTAGATTAAATAGTTCTTGCTTATAAATGAGTAATACTAAGCCTAAATTAACATATAACTATAAACAATGAATTACACAAATTAATATAATAAATGTGTACAATAACATTAAAACTAAAGAATTCAAATGAATATAGATAAATATCAAGTTAAAGTTCAAAATTTTTCACGATACTTAACAGTCTATTGGTAACACACACAGTTTGTGAATGGGTCTTTTGAATTCACCATCAGCAGTTTTTACTTTTACAACACGCACTCTGTAATCATTACCTGGGTAAATTTCGGTGATACGTCCCAGTTTCCATTTTAAGGAAGGCATGTTATCTTCCTTAATGATTACCAAGTCATTTACTTTAATATTTGCTGAAGCATGATGCCATTTTGTGAGAACTTGCAGTTGAGTCACATAGTCCTTAGACCATTTCCTCCAGAAGGACTGTGACATTTGCTGAATTAGTTTCCAACGATTGCGAAGTGTTAGTGTCTCGTCGCACACATTTGTTCTGGAATAGCCTTTAATGATGTTCCTATTAAAAAATGACCTGGTGTAAACACGGAAAAATCATCTGGATCACTTGAAATCGCTACTGTTGGTCTTGAGTTCAGACATGCCTCAACTTCTGCTAGATAAGTAGCAAATTCTTCAAAAGTTAGAACTTGAGAACCAATTGCTCTTCTCATATGATATATGGACTATGGGAAGCTGCGGTAAAGGCTCTATATATATAGCCTTTACCGCAGCTTCCCATAGTCCACCAAAGTGTGGCGCAGAAGGCGGATTGAAATTCCACTTAATTTCTTCCTCTATTAAGTATCTAGATACCCTTTGGTCCGAACGATATGATTTCAGTTGTCTGTTGGCACCTATAAAATTAGTGCCGCAATCATTATACATTTCCTCCGGTCTTCCACGTCTGGCAATGAATCGTTTTAGAGCTGCTATGAAGGAATCTGTCGTCATGTCTCCAACTTGTTCTAAATGCCTTAGTACTAAACATACGAAAACACAAACGCAGATCTTCACTGTCCGAACACCGCGCCCTTTCTTCGGTTTAACTTGGAAAGGACCCGGAAAATCCACACCACATTTCGAAAAAGCTCTTGCGGGATTCACTCTGGATGCTGGAAGATCGCCCATTGCTTGATATGACAGCTCACTTCTGTGTCGACAGCATGTCACACATTTACGAATGATCTTGCGAATGGCTGCTCGTGCATTAATAATCCAATATCTCTGCTTGATTTCTGAATGGAGCATTTGTGCTCCTCCGTGAAGATATTTATAGTGATAATATCGTATTATCAGTTCTGTAATATAGTGTGATTTAGGCAGAATGATTGGATATTTTACATTCTGTGCGATGCTAGCATTTCTTAGTCATCCTCCCACTCTTAGAATACCCTCATCGTCTAAGAATGGATTCAACATATTGAGTTTACTGCGAGGACTCACCAGTTTTCTCTGTTTTAAATGATCGATTTCTTCACTAAATTCTTGCATTTGCACTGACTTGATTACCCAAGAATGTGCTACGGCTAGCTCTCCAGTCTGGAGAAAATTTAATTTTGTCCTTGTTATTGATGATCGTTTCACATTGGCAATAAATCTGAGACATCAAGCTATAACTCGTAAAAGTTTTGTCCAAGAAGAATATTTATGAAGCAGTTCATCAATCACAAAATTCTTAATCACCAGTAGTATGTACAACGCATCCCTTTCTCTTAGTTTCTACTACTTCCAGTGGGATATCCTTCAGTGGATGCTGAGGGGAAAAACTATCTTTTCCTTTAAGCCAATATGGACCACACCACCAACGATCACCTTCCAACAAACATTGAGCTGGCACACCCCTACTAACTAAATCAGCAGGATTTTCCCTTCCACTGCAATGATTCCAAGATCTGGGATGATTTTTCCTGCACCTTAACCACTCTATTACCGACAAACTGTTTCCATTGCTTCGCAGAACCCTTTATCCAAAACAAGACAATTAAGGAATCGGTCCAATACACAAATTTATCAATAAGATCCTTAAAAACCTCTCCCAGACACTTTCTTATTTTAGCTCCTATGACTGCTGCCATTAGTTCCAATTGTGGCAACGTCAGTTTCTTCAAAGGAGCTACTCTGCTTTTCGACATGACAAACAACACAGAAATGTCACCCTTATCATTTAAGTAACGACAATACGCTACAGCACCATAAGCTATAGTAGACGCATTGCAAAATACGTGTATTTCCATTTTTGAATTTAAGTTATCACAACACACAAATAAATTTCTCGGAACTGAAATATCCTTCAGATATTTAACCTTAGAACACCAGCTAGTCCACTTGATTTTAAGGTCATCTGGCAATTTCTCATGCCAACCAATACCACGTTCCCAAATTTCCTGTAGCAAACACTTAATCCTAACTACAAATGGAGTTGCAAAACCAATTGCATCAAAAATCATTGCTGCAACATGTAAGACATAACGCTTTGTGCTCTTCAAACTCTTTAAACTATCCATTAATCTTGCTATATCTAAAGAAAATTTATCATTTACTGGGTTCCAGTTCAAGCCTAAAACCTTCAACTGACAATCAGAAGTACAAGTATCATTGCTAAGTCCATTCTGCATCCACAATGACCTCACTTTCTCAGAATTAGTTTTTAATTTTCGCAAACATCCGGGTTTATTATTCCTGTACTGCTTTAAGTGCTTTTTTATTGTTGCACTTAAAATAAATGGCGATGACTTACAACCAAACGACAAACGTGTCATACGCATTATTTTGTAGTCTTCATTTGCATTTTCTGATAACCACAAGAATTTTAAAAATTTCCTATCCTCTTCTGAAATTCCAATCATCAAAAATGCTTTCTCTATATCAGCACAAAATGCAATTTTGAATTTCCTAAAATTTAAAATAACATCCAGTACACTGGGATTCAAACTCGGCCCAGTCTTTAAATAATCATTCAAAGAGAGATTTAGTTTCGCTTTCGAACTACAATTGAAAACCACGCGAACTTTAGTAGTATCCTTATCGGTTCTCACAACTGCTCTATGTGACATGAAATATTCCTTCGCATCCCTAGAACATTCTTCAATTATTCCTTTACTTTGTTGATCTTTAATTATGTCCTTGTATTCATTCGCCAACCATTCATTATTTTCGAAATTGTTTTTCAAGTCCTCAAGTCTTTTTTTAGCAAGAAAAAAGTTATTTTTTAAATCCGTTGGCTTTATTCCCCATAACAAACAAGTTTCGTATCTTTCTATCTACAAACCTCAAATTATCTTCAAATTAGAATCTGTAATTCGTAACGATTTTAAATTCCATAGCATCTGCATATCAGTGCCAGTGCAAAAATTTGTTGATACTATGTTTCTCCAAATTTTATCCTCAGAATTATTTTGTATGCCCTGGAGTGTAAGGCCAAAAATAGTTTGTATGCAGTTTAGCATTTTGGTTATTTTTTCTACTTTCGACTCTTTAATGACGTCCCAAAAATAATATGCTCCTATTAAAATGTGAATACCTTCATCTGAATCCGTGCATGCCTCAGCTAAATTAAAACCCTTTTGCTCAAAAATATTTTGAATATTTATATTGGGAAATGCAGTGGGTGCGGCAGTAATCATTTCAGTAACTAATGCTTCTATCTCAATATATTTCTTAGGATCCTTCCTATTCCTCAATGTTAATTTTACTACACTAAGTTCTATTATTATAAGTTCTATTTATGGCTTTCGTACACCCAAAAGCATAAACTGACAATTTTTCCTTTCGAATGGTTTTAAGGCTAAGGGCATATGCCGAAGATTTTGTTATCCAAGATCTTTCACTCCCGTTATCCATTAACACACAACATAGTTTAAAGTTTCCTTTTGAACAAGCCAAGACAGTACAAGTTTGCAGTAAAGCACTGCCATTTGACCCCCGCTGAGAGGAGCTGCACTGAGTCACCGCGTTTGAATTCTCTTTTCCCCCTTCGACTTCAGCTAATTTATTACTTTTTTCGCATAGCAAGGAGTGGTGAGCTAAGCTGTTGCAGTTCTTGCATGGGTCAAGTTTATTTTTATAGAATCGCGCTAAATGGAATTTTGAAAAACAGCGAAAACATCTATTATCTCTTCGTAATCTATTTTTCCTTCCCGCGACACTTTCAAATTTGCAAAATTGATATTCTTTGCTATTACAAAATATGCAATTTCTTTTAACACTTGTAGTATAACTAGCAGTTGATATATTCCTATTAGTGTTAAGCTTTTTATTTTCAAATTTCCTAGAATTACTTTTATATTCATTACCAAAATTATAATTTTCAGTTTTGCAACTAAATAAATATGTCCTTTCCCTAGACCGTATCTCTTTGTCTAGAAAGGTAAATAAATCCTTAAAATTCCAATCACTATCTGGATACGCTCTATTGAATTCTAAAACAAGTTCCCTTGGAATTCTTTCTAACAAAATGGGAATCAATAAAGTGCTGAAAGATTTTGTTTCAACTCCTAACGACTCTAAACTTCTAATTTGAGTATCAGCTTTGTCAAACAACCTTCTCAATCCAGCTAAATCATTTATACTTCTAATAATAGGAATTTTAAGTAACTCATTCAAATGTGTCTGTATAAGAGTATTCTTATTACCAAATCTACCTTTTAATATATCCAAAGCAGAATCATAATTTTCTTCTGTTAACGCAAAACCACTTATACAATTAGATGCCATACCCCCTAAATATGACTTTAAATAATTAAATTTATCTATCTTTGTAAGATTACTGTTATTATGAATAGCGATTTCAAACTGGTTATAAATTTCTAGCCAAGAAGCAGGATCACCATAATATTTACTGATTATCAATTTAGGAAGTTTTAACTGTCTTGGTTTCTCTAAAGGTTTGGTTTTCTAGTGTACCTTGAGCAGTTGCAGGAATAGAAAAGGATACGTTACTAATATTCATTTCATCTTTCATTAATCTATCAATTACATTAGTTATCTTTTGTTTCCAGAGGATAATTTTTTCTGAATATTCCTCTGACACAATAATTTCCTCTTCTATATCATCACAATTACAAAGATTTTTCACTTCATCATTTAATCGTTTTAAATTAGTTTCCTTATCTATTATTTGGGCTCAAAATTCCTTTAAAGTATCTACCTTATTCGTAACATTTATCTCGGTAGAATCCTCCTTAATAAAAGCTTCAACTTTGTTAATTAACTTAGTTAATGTAGACCTAACTGCGCTAATCTCCTTTCTCAACTTAGGTAATTCCGACATTTTACAACAATTCAAATTTCAAACAAAACATCAAAACAAAGCCTACCTTCACTTCCTGCAAAATTCCACAACAAGTTAAATTAGTTTCACATGCCTTCAGTGTCTTTCTGCTGGGCGAGACCAAAAGTAAACATTCAGTTTTGTGCACCGAAAATTCTGTCTTTTTGCACGGCAGTCAAATTGCTTGTTTTTGCGTAGAAACTGTAATTTTATTTGTAATTTTTTTTTTTTTTTTTTTTTTAAATTTTTAACTGTATTTGGTGTTTTATGTTCTTCAATATCTTTAAATTTTTAATGAAGATATTTTGAGTTTTTATAATTTTTGCCTTGCCACGAAGTGAAAACTGAATTAAATGAGAAATACTTGTCTAATAAAATTAGAGGAAATAAGTGTTTCATATCAGCAAAAAATACTGTTGCCAGTCTGTTTCCTACAAAGCAAAATGTTTATGAGTAGTACATGTGTATTAGGTAAGCAATGCTGAATCATTTATGAAAAACTGCTTTTGTTTAATTTCTTTTATACATCATTTTAGATTTATTATAATATTTGAATAGAACATGTGGCAATGATTAGATAATTTTTCAGATGAATTTTTTTTTTTTTCATTCTGAGTTATACAATGAATGAGATGTAATGCTGATAAGTGAACCTAGTGCCAGAGTCTTGCTATGATATGATAAATAAATATAGTGAATATTAAAAAGTGCATTTATTCTATTGTGGTTTATTCACTATTGACAAAGTAGAGTTAATTCAATTCAATAAATTTAAATGAAATGCAGGGGAAAATGTGCATAATTTAATATTCCATACAAGAAAGTGATGTGGTGTACACATCAGATATTTTTTTCCCAGTTTCAGAATATTGTTTAATAAGTTTCCAAAATGGAAAGTATTGTCACTTTATGATAAGACACAGAAAATAAAAATATTTTACTTTAATGTTATTTCTTAAATATAAATTCAATATATTACCATTATTTATAAAGTTTAAAAAAATCGTCAAAAAATTCCAAGATCTCTGAATTAAAAGCATTCTATAGAAACTAATCTTAAAATCTGAGAATGTTGAATATGTTTCCAAATTTAGAACCGTTTAATAAAAGAATTCACATCCCTATAAGTGAAAAGTTGTTTACCAGCTCTTCATTAGAAAAATGAAATAATTTCGAAATGCTTATGTTTCACTTCTTGCGCAGAAATTCGAGTATCCCACCGTTTATATTAGAAATAGGAACAAATTATATCCCATGAACCCATTTACTCATTCAAAAGATAATCATATTTGTCAGTAAAGCATCAAGAATGTTTCCCCAAAATGTTAATTCACTCTCAAAATGGCAGTCGTAAAAACAGACAGAACTTTCAGATGATTAAAATTAAGGACCCCAATTTTGGCTAAAATGAAGGACTTCTAAGAACAAAAATCTATTCCAAAAAACCTAAGGACTCATAAGGAATACCAATCCTGATGTATGATTGATCTAATTTTAGATTACTTACCATACCCATTGAGTTCTTCGAATTTAAAAATGAAATACTTTAACTTTTTAAAATAGAGACAGCATTTTAAACAACTAAACACATGCACAGAAATATATATATATCCATATTCTTAAAAAGAAATTTTGATTATACACATTTTTCATTTATAAAATCCTTCTTAGTAATGCTTGCAGTTTAGAATGTTTTACTGTATAATAAATAGATCTATTAGGAATTTACAGATGTAAACTATATGCATAACTAGCAAAATATACAATGTCTAAAAGGAAAAAAAATAACAACATAAAAATATTTTTGAAATATTTACCGATCTGTGAATGATTTTAAAAAATCACCATTCTCTCGAATAAATTTTGGCTCAGTATCAGCAAATGATGTGGCAGCTCCACTGCACATAAGAGCACAATCTGTTCTTTCATATCTCATGTTTAAAAACACTTCAATATTTATTTCCTGCCTGAAACAAAAAAAAATGAACATAAGTTTTATAATTGCGTTATGTTAGCTACAGAGACTGTTTACACATTTTTGTAATGGTTTTGCAAAGATTCATACATAAACAAATATTAGAATTATATTTTCCAATATGTTCAATCTGATAGCCCTTTTGTTGAACTATCATATTACATCTGTATTTCCAAGACAAAAATCCTTCTCTTAAAAAATCAAGGTTGATTTTATTCCACTCCTCCTTCACAATCTTCCAATGTCCATCCAATGTTTAGGGATGCCGCTTATACACAGCTTGTTTTGGAAGTCCAAATGCACAGTAATCCATCAGAGACACATCAGGGGACTTAACTGAGATGCATTTAAAAGGAATAGCTTCAACTCCAGTTTCATTTCTCATTTTTTCAACGGCTTGGAGCCTTATTATCACGGAACTTAATACAGTGAAGATTGTTTGGATAAAGAGATGGAATTTGTTCTTCAAAAATACGTGTTAAAAGTTATTTCTGATAGTACCGTAATTCGAATTCTTTTTTTCCACTTTCCTTATTTTAAGTTTTCTGTTATAACAGAATCCAGTAATAACCATAAAACCTTTAGAAAAACTTTCCTTGTTCTTTTGAGCCAATATACGATCTCTTTTTTTCTCCTCTTTTTCGGTAGTAAATCGATTTTTTCTATTGCGATCAGATAAGCATATCCAAGTCCCATTAATCGTAACAATACAGTATGGCTAAAGTGCAGAATTGCCCTCTTATTTGTTTGGCGCTTTTTACAAGAGTAAGAAGAAATGGATTTTTGTCAATTTTCTTTGACCTTTTTAAATGAAAACAGGTCGATGTGTACATGGATAAAGTCAAGGGAGTACACAATGCCACTGCCATTTTTGTGCAATTCTGGGTTTTTTTTGGGGGGGGGAATAAAATGTGTACATGGATACTGAGTATGAGCAATTCTTAAAAACGCGCCAAGCAGTGGGCGATTCGGCATTTTCCCCCAATATATTTCCAATTTTCACCTGCCAAATAATTTTCATACTGCAATCTGCACTAAAACATGAAATGCGACTTAAATTTATTAAGAGATATACGCACCTTTGTCAGGTATGCATTTGTTGACCTTTTCCCAATCAGATGTAAACTTTGATGTTTCTTTCCTTTCATATTAATTATGTCACTTATTTTACGTCTAGAAATATTAAACCATGCTTTCCACATCTTTTTTTAATAATTGAATAAAAGTATTTCTCCTCGGACAGCGCAAGAATATACCCTTCGATCAATGGTTTTTTTACAGCAATAAAAGAATATTTTTAATGCTGCAGACGATACTTAAACCTTAATCCAATTTGACGCACGTATCCGTTTTAAAATTAATATTAAAATTCATGGAGAAAATCAAAATCGTTACAAAAATGTGTAAACAGCCTCTGTATTTATAAAATATTTATTTTAAATTTTCTTTAAGTCTCTATTCAACCTTTAAAAAAAAAAAAAAAAAAAAACTGAAAGGTTTCAGATTTTAAATTACGTCGAATGGGGAATTTTTTTTTTAACATTTTGTGAGTCACCTTTATTTATCAAGTATCATGTTCTTTGCACTTAAACCATAAAATTCAGTTCAAGAGCAATATCGCAAAGTAATTTTAAATTGAAAATATCTTTAGAATTTCCGATACACAGTCTCCTGCTCTGGAGATAAAAATGTTTTTTTTCTGTACGACGTTGCCATTGTTCGCTTTGAAATCCTCGAGTTTGTTAAATCAAAAATTCGTTAAAGTTTTACAAAATATGACATTGATAATAAAACAAATTCCAAATTTAAATTTGGGCTTTCAGATGCCCATATTCGCAGTAAGATTACATCATTCAAAATTGGGCAGCTCTAGGTACCGTTGTTTTATCACAATGTGAGAAACATACATGCACTTAAGCAGATTTCTCATTATTTAATTTCTTCAGATAAAATACATGACGATAATATTTGGTGGCAACAGTTTGAAAAGTGAAACGGACATTGAGAGTGATTTGATGCAAGATCGCAAAACGAAAACAATAGTCCCTCAGAGACAAAGGCCCTTTTAAAAAACTGGAGAACTAATTCTTATTCATTATAATTAAAACACAACATCTGTAACAAAAACAAAGCAAACTTTCTTATTAACCCAAATACGAGGGCTATCCAGAAAGTAGATTACGTTTTGGAATAAAAAAATAAACAAAGTATAGGAAACAAATTTTATTATATACAGATGAAAGCCACACTCAAATACTACTTTTCTACATAGTCACCATACAAATTAAGGCATTTATCGTAGCGATGTACGAGCTTGGAAATTCCTTCGTCGAAAAATTCGGCCGCCTGCGCCTTCAACCACTTCGTTACCTCTTCTTGCAGCTGTGCGTCGTCATCAAAACGCTGCATAGCCAGCCACTTCTTCATTGCTGGGAATAGGTGGAAGTCGCTCGGTGCCAGGTCGGGACTGTACGGCGGATGAGGAAACAACTCCCACTTAAAAGATTCAAGAACTTTACGAGTGACATTTGCCGTGTGGGGCCGGGCGTTGTCGTGAATCAACAAGATCTTAGAGCTCAACATTCCTCTGTGCTTGTTTTGAATTGCTCTTCTGAGTTTTTGGAGAGTTTGGCAATACCTTTGAGAGTTTATTGTAGTGCCTCTTTCCAGGAAGTCCACCAAAATTACACCTTTTCTGTCCCAAAAAACAGTCGCCATCATCTTCCTTGCCGACATTGTTTGCATGCATTTCTTGGGTTTTTGGGGAGAACTTGTGTGCCCCCACTGCATTGATTGCAATTTCGTTTCACAGTTCACATGTTTCACCCATGTTTCGTCACCAGTAACGATGCGATCGAGTAAAGAGTCACCATCCTTATGGTAAGCGTCCAAAAAGTTCAACGCTGCAGCCATTCGCTGATTTTTGTGGTCCTCTGTCAAGATTTTTGGAATCCATCTTGCACAAAACTTGTGGTAACCAAGCTTTTCGCTGATGATTTCGTGCAACAAACTTCGCGAAATTTGTGGAAAACTCAAAGAAAGTTCCGTTATTGTGAAATTTCGATTTTCACGGACTTTAGCATCGACTTTTTCGAGAAGTTCGGCGGTCACTATGCTGGGTCTCCCACTTCGATCTTCGTCGTGAACATTGGTTCGGGCATTTTGAAATCTTATGACCCACTGACGCACTCCACCTTCAGTGATAATGTTGTCCCCATACACTTCACGAAGCTGCCGATAGATTTCTATCGGTTTACAGTTTTTTGCAGTCAGAAACCTTATTACTGAGCGCACCTCGCAGCTCGCGGGATTTTCAATTAACGCAGACATTTCAAACCGTCACAGTATCTGAACGGAGCACAGCACGAACTTCTCACTAGCACGGCTAGATGCAGACTGAGCTGCGCAACGCTCTGACCCCAAGATGGCCGCGCTAGCCCCGCCCCTAGCGGACACAGACGGAAACGTAATCTACTTCCTGGATGGCCCTCGTATTTACGTACAAAGCTACATACAAAGCATCAATTCGGAACAAACTGTCCTACTATAAACTCTTAAAATACTGCTTCGGATTGCTTAAATACTGATTCGGAACTCACTTAGATTTGCATACTACCTTATTAAATTTTACATTCTGGCAGGAAACTGAAATCAGAAGGGAAAGGAAAGTTCTAAAATTTAAAAATAATTGGTTAGAATAAAATAAGGTATTTACAGGGTAATGCCATTTTTTAGACTGATCCTTCATTTCTGGAGCTTAACAGCAAGAACAATTTTCATGCCTCACAAAATTAGGAAAAATATGTTTTTATTGGCTACAAGAGTTCCACTAGATGAGACTACACTAAATGACACCCTTTTCTCTTTCACACTTGATGCCAACTGTCAAGGTATCCAATTTTGCACACAATTTATAGTAACTTAAGTTTTCCACTTTTTTTTTTTTTTTTTATTTTACTTTATTTTTATTTATTGCAATGTGACCCAGCCAACCCATGCAGAAAGCTACTTGGTTACCAACCTGATATGAATTTGGTCACCTGTAGAACATTAGTATCACCATTTGCCTATTTATGGGTTTTCATTATTGTTGGTTAAATTTTTCTTTTTTTTTTTTTTTTTTTTTTTTTTTTTTTTTGTAAACACAGTTCTTATCAATGATATCATTTGTATAAACATCCTGAAGCCTTTCTAAGGATTTCAAACAGTCTGTAACCTCTTTCTACCTCCCGCAAAACTACATACATAGGTAAGAAAAGTAATGTTTTCGGCCCACTGTGAGATTTCAGAGAATTAGCATGGATTAAGATCCCCACAACACATTTTTATTATTTTTACAATGATGTGTGTCTATTAGTGAGTTTTCATGAGAATGACAATTTTCCATCCACAATAACTCTTATACAGAACAAAATCCAAAATTTGAAAATCCTGAAGTCCCGACAAATCCAAAATTTGGACTTGTCGGGACTTCAGGATTTTCAAATTTAGGAATTTTCCGGATTTTAGATCATCAGTTTTAATGCAATAAGATATGCAGAAATTATAAAAATAAAAATTTTAAATAATTGTGTAAGATGTTCAAGTATTTGTTTGTTTGTTTTGAGTAAGTAGTTGTTTGTTTGCATTTATAGCCTTAAGGGAATCAAAAATCACAAAAGAAAAACCTCAATACTTATTTCTTCAATTTATTAAATAAATGTTATTATTTCTTTGCTTTATTAAAGTGTCCAGCTTTGAGTCTCAATGAGGGCATTCCTCATATTTTAGCCTCCCTCTTCAAGATAATCTAATGACTCTACAGCGGCGTCCAAACTAAAAAAACAGTGGTTGATGATGATTCTTCACCACCAGGATTTGACGATTGGGTCCCCTAATCCCTCAGTCGGTCTTTAAAAGGGGATTTTCTTCCTCCTTTCTGCATGCCTTCATGGTGTAATGGTTAGCACACTCGGCACATACTCTAGAGGCCCAGGTCCGAGTCTCAGAGGTTTACACTGCTCATTTTTCATATTTCGAGCATCAAAATCCTCATAACTCTACACATTTCTCTACGATTCCATTAATTGGAAAATTTTGCTTTTGGTTCACAATATCCAAAGGTATCATGAGGTCGGCAACTAAAAACATGTTGTACAGCTAAAATTTGTCTTTGTAATACGTGATTTGCACGCTGAAGAAGAATTATATTATTTTTATTATACATTATACTTATGTCTGTTTCCCACATATGCTTAAAATTTATCTGTGCTCCAATGAAATAAATTTCAACATCTATTTAAGGCAGTATGTTTCCATTATGCATCTACTATGCATGTTGGTAGGTTTTTTTTTTTTTTTTTTAGGTTGTAAATGATTTTTCGTTATAAGAACACTTGGTAGATGGCAAATACACATATCGAATGCCAGGTAATCAAAAAACAAATCAGTTATTCTTAATTCAGTTGCTGTTGTTGCTTTTCCTTCGTTTTCAGACAAAGTCAGACAACACCCAAAAAATTGTTGATTCTAAGAAAGTTGAGCACAAGGAGGGAATTTGAGTAAATATCCTCCCTAGAGAGGCCCAAGTAGCTTAATATGTGCTTGGTAGATGCTTGATGTTCTTGGCACTTGCTGCAAGTGGCAAAGATTTTCATCCTTCCTTGAGAGAGAGGCTCATAATATGACCGCCTGCAATACGTGAGAGTGCAGTTCCCACTGGGGTTTATCTGAGCTAACGGAGTCAGTTCCATGTGTTGACTAGCTGTGCTATGACTGCAGTTCAGATTCTTCAACTTGCTACCCTATTGAAAAAAAACTGGTTTGGGAGATGGGTCGGCTATGTCACTTGTGTCCATTAGCTCAGATAAATACCAGTGGGAACGGCCCTTTAAAGTCCAACCAGGCTTGCTGCCCAGGCACCAGAGATGGGTGGGGGGGGGCTCCAACCACTCCACCATGATTTGTGATATTTTCAGAGAAAATAATTCTCATGGAGTAGGAAGTAAGATGGAGTGGCCCTAACGGGTTTTCCCTATACCCTGTTCTGAAGAACTGGCAATCCTTACGTGGTGACCAAAACACTGGGTAATTTGCCATAAAGTTCAATGGGTTTTGACACAATCGGATGTAAATACGTATTTTGTAATTATGTCATAAATATACATATAAATGTATATATTTTCTTTTTCTACAGTACTTCAGAGTCCTAAGTATATGAAAAGAATACATTTTTAAACAACATTTCATTCTGAACGGAATTAAATGCTATACTTTTCGCAGAACAGTTTGCTCAGAGTGGTTTAATTTGAATATTTTCACAAGTTTTTGTTAATTGCATTAGAAAAAAAAATTTAAGGTAATCCGATTTTATTTGGTTAAAGATTACAAAAATTAAGATCAAAGTTTATTGTGTTATTAATATTAAAATTATGCATTATTTTTTTCTTTTTATGGAGCTTCTTCCTAAAATACTTTCTCAAATATGACATATTTTAGCTTCTGAGGCATTTTTAAATGGAAAACTATTATAATTAATGCTCTATTCAGTCCATTTCAAATAAGAGCACCTTTTATTTTAATAGCAAAATACTTTAAATAGTACTTAACTTTCTCTGAATATTTCTGAAAGAGAATAAAATGAGGATTTATATATATATATATATTATTTAAAACTTGTAACTGAGTTATAAAATGTAAGGGGAATAATTCTTTTAATTATACTTATCAGATTTTTTTTACCCATAATTTCAACAATACGTATTCCAAAACTCTCTTAAGTACGCATCTCATAGAATTTGCTTTACAATACCTTTTAACAGATTGCTTTTCAGTACGAAGTATTCTTGCTTAAATAGTTTTATAACGTATTTGTCAACAGGATTTCAATTTATGTTTACAATTCAATGCTAAGTTTATTATATATTTAGATAATATTTATAATCATTATAAATTTTGATACATTTAATAATTAGATTTCTTGACAGTAACTTTCAGTTGTTTATGAATGAATAAATCCTTCATTTCAAATACATTTATAAATAATTTAATAAATATTTACGTATTTTGTTAAAGGCAGATACATGCTTTTTACAAGTACATGCATAAATACACATACATATTTCCTATTTTTCATTTCGGGCATGTGCAAATCTTTAATTTCTGTGCATTCACTATATTTTTCGAGTAAAGTAATTTACACTAATTTAAAATATACCCGAAAGTTTTACATAAAACATGTGTATAAATATAATTTGAATGAAAATTATATGCATTTTTTTAATACCCAAAGGTAAGTTTTTCTTGAAAATTCTTCCACGAAGTCATCTCTCCCTTTAGACAGATAGCCCTTGCATGCCTTACTCTATTTCATAAAAACTTAACCTGACCTATGTCCCTAATTACAAATATTTTAACGTGCATAATTTTATATTTACATTTAGCCATTAAGTTTCAAACTTTTGACTTAAAACATGTTTTAGGATACATTCATCATTAAATTCAAATCTTCTAGTAAATATATTTTGGCAGAGCACTCAATACCTCTTTTATCGATTTTACACAGTTTAATAATTCTCTGATAATATAATAAATAATAATAACTAAGTAAAATGTGTAAGCCCAAAATGTTTATTTTTCAGATATATAAAAATAAAATGATGAGTTTAAAATGAGCAACAGTAAAGCCTCTCCTCTAAAATATTTTAAAAAGTACCTGTTATTACAATAATATATGGATGTGAAAATTTTTATTTTTTTAAAACATTTTGGCATTTGGAACATAAAATAAAAGTAGCGAATGCTCTATCAAGGGTATTGAAAGATGTATACAATTTTAAAGGTACCATAAAGTATTTTTTATTCTTTAAGCATAACATTTTTGTTAAAAATCTGTATTTTTGTAATTCAACAGCTTAGAATTTTATAAAACAAATTCATAATCAAAATCGCTGTTGTTAGTTATCGAAAAATAATCAAGATGTGATTTTTGCATAAATGTCACTAAACTATACAAATTGCTATTATCCATCACATTATGAATGTTTCTTTCATGTGAAAGTGTCCCGTTTTTCAATTTGTACGGAACTGTCGTGTGTCGAAATACTATCAGAGCACTGTAAAGTGAGCTTCTGAATGTAAACAAAAATCACCCCATTTGGTGACCGAACCTTCGAAGCAGTGCTTCACTTCTATTGCTGGTTTGGCCACTCCTTCCTTTCTTACCTCCATGATAATTCTAGATAGGTAAGGGTGGAAGAGGAGGGAGTTAAAAGGCCACAGCCCTCTTTTGCTAGTTTGTTGTTTTTTGTTGCCAAAAAGATAAACATGGGATGGGATCCACTGAAAATAGATATCATGATGCTGATAAATTAGGTGTCGTTTTTTCAGGACAGAGATACTAATCTTATCGCCTACATAAATCCAGTTACTGAGGTGATGGAGTGAGCTTCGGCTATCAGATAGGATCCATAGATCTTCAAAATTATTCTCCGTTCACTTCTGAAAACTGGACAGAGTGTCATTTTTCCTCGGAGGGGCCTCAATATAAATACCGCTACCTGCACAGTCAGCAATTTTGCTGCCGTCACTGAAGATCTTGATAGCATTTTTGGGGATGTTGTCTATTACCTCCAAGGCCAACTGTTTAAGGTGTCAGTAAAATAATCTCTCTTATTTATAGGAGTGGATAAGTTCCAGTGAAAGTGAACCTTGGAGAGTCCCTCTGATGGGTTTAAACAGTAAGATAGTAAATGAGGTAGAACATTGCAGAATAGTAGGTTCTTGGAATCAACAGTGCCAAAAAGGGTGTTTTTCTTTAGTCTTTGTTTTTCCATTTATTTAGGTACACTGAAGTTTTATTGAATTGGCCATAATAAGTTTGTTAAAGTACTTTGCAAGACCAGCTAGTCTTCTAGTCTGAAGAGGCTGTAAATTGGCCTCAAAAAGGGCTATTTCCATAGGGCAGTTGCACCTCATCCCAGTAGTAATACGGGCAGTACTTCATTCACCTTTTTCTAATTTCTTAAGGTTTGAATCCTGATTCTTAATTCATACAGCATTAAATGGCTTACGAAAATCATTAAAAATCATTTTCAAAATCTTCTTTCAGAAATTTCTCGTGGTCAAAGCATTTCACTAAGTAGCTGAAGTCTAACTTTTGCCAAGCATATAGCATAAAAATGTCAGCATAGAAAGTTACTGCACTGTTTGGTATTCAGTCACTAATATTTAAAATAAAACTGTTTTAGATATTTCTGCAGATTCATTTCTCAAGCTTCTGTGAAAGGATCAGCAAGCAGTGATGACAGCAACAGTATCAAATGTCCAGAAATTTATATTTTGTGTGTTTAAGCTTTTGTTATTCATATAAAGAATTTAATAGATTTGGGGTAAAATTGGACAACCAGGAGTGGTACTTTATTTGAAGACCAAAACAATTTCAAAACTATATTAAAATACAAAAATAAATAAATAAATAAAGATAAAAAATTTTAAAGTTTTCAGATTTAAGATTATGCCCAAAAGGGCTTTTTTATACGTTTCACGTTACCTTTGTTTATTAAATATCATGTTCTTTGCACTTAAACAATAAAATTCAGTTCAACAGCAATATCGCAAAATAATTTTTAAATCAGCATAACTTTAGAATTTCCTATACACAGTCTCGTGTGTTGGAGATAAAAAAAAAAGTTTTCAAAGTTACAAGTTTCTGTAAGTTCTTCAAAACCTAACAGAAGTGTTGTGCCACCAAATACTGAAAGAGGTATTGTATCACCCAATTGTGCAAATGAACATAACTACGTTACTCGATCTGGTAGAACTGTTAAAAAAACCTCATTTTTTAAAAGACTATGTATAATTTTATTTTTATCATTATTTCTGTTAAAAAAGGGAGATGTTACATATGTAACTGTAACTGTATCTATTATTAATCATAACAGTAATATAGTAGCAATGTAGAATAAACGATGTTTGTGTACATCTTGTAATCATCACTAAGCACTTATCTAACATATAAAAATAATACAGCTCTAGGTTTTATCACAGTGCGAGAAACATATATACATTGGTGCAGATTCTTCATTATTTAATTTCTTTAAATATAATACAGGGCGATAATATTGGTTGGCAACAATTTGAAAAGTGAATCGGGACATTTATAGAGAACCAACACGAAATGCCAAAACCTTCAGGACAAATTGCCCCTTTGGTCTAATAAACTGCATTAAATATAAAAAGATATTAAAATATAATCCAAAACTTTTGAATTTTAGTATTTAAGACTTTTATATCCATAAGAACATACTAGATTTCGGCTAAAATTGACTAACTAAGATGATACTTAACCTGAAGCTCTGAACAGATTTTTGTGAAAAAGTATCATATAAGATAATCCAAAATTCCTCAAATTTGGTATTTAAAGCTCTTATATGTATATACAATGCACATACAATAATTAATGACAACAAATATTAGATTTGATTATCGATAATGAACCACAAGTGGTACTTAACTTGGAACTGTTAACAGATTTTTGTAGAAAAATCAAGAATTATTATAATATACTCATTTAATCTAAAATAATGTGACACATAGTGATGAACATCATGTCCCTCCCCCTTTAATTAGCTTTAAATCAGATTCTATAGTTTTGTTCACAGATCTTACAGAGATATTTAAAATTTTTGTAATAGCTCTTTGGGAGGTTGCATTTTCCTTTAACACATGAGATCTAACTTTAGATTAAATGAGAGCTGTATGTACCTTTGTTGGGTATGCATTTTTTGCCTTTATCCCAGAAGGATATAAACTTTGATGTTTCTTTCCTTTCATATAAATTAAGTCCCTTATTTTACGTGTAAAAGTATTAAAACCATGCTTTTCACATCTTTTTTTTTCTTTTAATGATTGAATAAAAGTATTTCTTTTCGAACAGCGCAAAAATATAGCCTTCGGCCCATTGTTTATTGTACAGGGATAATTTAAAGAAAAGAATATTTTTAATGCTGCGCCCGATAATTAAACCTTATTCCAATTTGATGCCAGTCACATTCGCATTTTAAAACTAATATTTAAATTCATGGAGAAAATCAAAATCATTACAAAAATGGTGTTTACACCCTCTATGTTTATTTATCTTTTTATACCATTATTGCTCAAGGCTCAATATAGTAAACTGCAGAATATGTAATTAGTTTTTGGTCAAGTAAATAATGAATTACAATTATTATCCCCCCAACCAAAAAAAGCACCTAATAAATATCAAATATTGAAATGATTTAGCAAAATATACGAACATCATATTGTTAGGTTACTCTGATCAGTACTACAAACTGAAAAAATAGACACTTGTTTAAATAATTATGCATTCTTTTAATATATGAACATTTGAGCAAAAAGTTATTTTTGAACACAAAAACTGCAAATACCAAATTACCAAAAACTTTTTTGTATGTGAGAATAATATTAATATGCTCATTTACCTGAATATTAGTATACTATATTTCATATCCTTGTGTATTTTTAGAATTTATATATATATCTAGTTTTAATGATAGTAAATGTACCTAAAACATCCATTAAACTTTTACATTAAACACCCCTTTCAACTAACAAGCATTTAATTTTTGAAAATGAAAATTTTAACACTATTTCTCATCGAATCTACAAAATTTGTCACAGAATACACCTTGAATTTTTCACCATTTTAGGAAACTATGAAAAGAAAACGGTTTAAAATAATAAAAGGAATATTTAATTCTTAAGAAGAGTTCTTCAAAACTTTACTATTTTGCCACTACTATTTACTAGCCACTTTAAATTTAAGAATTCCCTAAATAAATGCTTTATAATTAACTCCTACACGATATTAAACATATTACTAGTAGAAGGAAAAATTATTTACAGGAATGTAGTATTTTGCCAATGTTTTCTGAGGGTTACAATTCACAGGCAATGAAACTGCCCATGATGGAAGATATGCCACACTATAACCAGTAATGTGTTAGAATATGAACCCAGAACTAGTTGAAAGAAGGCAACTGACCTTTTATTTAACTCTGTTCACACAAACACAGAGACATTGTTGGTGTGAAGTAGTCATATAAATTATATTCTCTACGAATTACCTACTTCTAATTAAAAAAACATACTATAGTAATATATAAAGAGAAAACTTCATTAAATAAGATTAATCACAACAAGTCTTATCACATTCTCCAAAACCATAATAGTCTTCTCGAAATGCCAGATATATTTTTAACTCTTTTACCATCAAAGAAAATATCAATGCTGCCAAAATATTAAAACTTAAAATTATACTTCATAAACAAATACTATCAGATATGCTGCAGAGAAAAACAAGCTGATATAATTTAGAAAACGATTACTAAACATTACCTGCTGGAAGTCAAAAAACTTGTTTCATTAAACTATTGATCCCAAAAACAAACTTCACTAGCTACTACCAGATAATATACAAATACCATAAAATTTACAGTTGACAAAAAATGCATCAAAATAATATTTAGAACTGCATGCTGATTTTAAAACAGTTCATCCTGTTAACTGTTGATAAACAACATACTATCATTATTGAGGGGGAAAAAATTAAAAATGTATGTCATCTGAATTGGCAATCACCAGACTATATATTTCTTTATCATCTCATTGGGCTTTCTTCTTTTGTTATTGTAAAATAATTGGCTAAGAAAAAGTTTATCCATGTATGTAATACTGACATTCCAAATTGTAAGCTTTTCATGGTTACACCTTTATTTATCATTCTGTCAACAGAATGTTTTTAAATTTTTGTGCTGCAAGTACAGCATTATCACATGGACAAATCAGTAACAGGTATATCACCAATAACTGAAAAAATTAAATTATGACCGATTGAATGCTGGCATTTGATTTCTTTACACACTCTATTCTTTCCTTTCATAAAAATTTAACCATTATTAAAGGCTTTTAGAGTCTTGTACCAAATTATTTTATAATTCCTGCTATCAAGGTACACTTTGCATACAAAAAAAGGGGAGATAGTTCTGTATCTCCCCTTTTACTGGACTGCTTGTCGAAATTTAACTTGAATTTTCCATGTCTCGAAAGTGCGACTTAGGATATATGTTAGATTTATATATAGCATTATTCTAGCATAGGTATTTTAACATAAAATCGGACTTCTTCTAAAATAACATACCATTTTTTCCATATTTTGATTCTATGATTCAAATTAAGCCTGGATGTTAAATTCTGTAATTTTTGTAAAAAAAAAAAAATTATGGAGAAATTTAAACTTTATCTTGGCACATTTTTTTTCAGTTTGCCCCAAGAATAATTCACTTGGCGAACTTCACGAATAGAGAATATTTGTTAATTTATAGCAACCTATTTTCCTTTCCTTTTTTTCATTGTATACAAGCAGAAAAAAGCTCATTGTTCATACTTTCAAATAATTTTAACAAAGTGCCTAAACCACATTTGGCATTATTGCTTATAACAAATATGCCAAATTCCAAAATGTGCCAATATGTAAATTCACATATATCTTAGGAAATTCTGAATTAAAAAACTCTAATTTTTAGCAGGTATGCAAAACACAGCTATTCTAAGATGATGGTAAAAATTTTATAAGTTATAAATCAAAATTTTTTCGGAAAATTTATAAAATTATTTTAAAATACAAATTTAAAAAATAAATTATAAAAAAATGGGCAAATTTTATTTAGAATGAACCTAAATTTCGAAATGTGAAAGGAAGAATAAAATAAGTTTAATAAAAAAAGAGATATTAATAAGTATATACCTAATTCAATTAACTTAGAGGAGCTATAATTTTGAGAGCTAATTTTTTAAAAAGCACTTGTGCAATTTTTACTACACTTGGCACTTAGGTATACTTTGAATCATGGAATCAGAATATGGAAAAAAATAGTATATTATTTAAAAAAAAAGTTCAATTCTGTGTCAAAATACCTATGTTAGAACAATGCTATGGAATTAGAAGTAGAATGGGGAAATATATAATATAATCCCAGTAAAATGGAGATATAGAATATAATCCCAGTAGAATGGGAGATATATAACTGTCCCTTTTTTTGTGTGTGTATAAGGTGTGTGTTATATATGTAACTGTAACTGTATCTATTATTATCTGTAACTATAACTGTAATATAATATAGTAGATGAGTAATGTAGAATAAACGATGTTTGTGTACATCTTGTAATCATCACTGAGCACTACCCAACACATATAAAATACAATGTTTGTGTACATCTTGTAATCATCACTGAGCACGTACCCAACACATATAAAATACAACACATGGCGCAGCTGGTCGTTGATAAAAAAGAAAATTTTTTTTGAAGAACCATGCAGCCTCCGTAAAGACGTTCTAAACAAAAACATCATGAGAAGTTGTTTACTGTGAAATCGAAACTTATATGGCTGGTAAGTGAGTTGTTTATTTTTATTGGCAGTGGCTAAAAATATGTATATATAAACTATTTAAAGTCCTAAATTAAATATGGATGGATTAAAGCCACCAAGTAATCTAAGTTTCGAAGGAAATTTAAGCGAAAATTGGAAGAAATGGAAACAGAATTCCAAATTTATATGTTAGCGTCTGGTGGTATTACTAAATCACCTGAAATTAAAGTAGCTATTTTATTGCATATTATTGGTGAAGAAGCACTTGAAAAATTTAATACTTTTAATTTAAGTGAAGAAGATAAGAAGGATGTTGACAAAGTAATTGAAGCTTTCGAAAATTTTTGCATACCGAAAGCAAACGAAAGTGTTGATAGACATATATTTTTTTCCGAACACAACATGTAGGTGAATCGTTTGATGATTTCTTAACCGATTTAAAGAAATTAAGTAGCAACTGTGGATTTGCAGAATTAAAAGATAGTTTAATAAGGGATAGAATAGTAAGTGGAATTCTAAATAAAAATCTCAAAGATAGATTATTAAGGGAAGATCAGTTAACATTGGAGAAATGTATTAAAATGTGTAAAGCTTCTGAATAAGCAGAACTTCATCTGAAAACTTTAACTGAAGAAAATAAAATAGAAGCTATCAAACGTAATAAATTTCGACCTTCAGAGGAAAAAAGTCAGCCTTGTAAGAAAGACTTTCATGTAAAACAAAAGCAACAAAGTACTAAATCTTCTTCAAACTATCAAGGAAATAAGTACAATAATCCAAAACCATGTAGAAAATGTGGAACTTTTCATAAGTTATACAACTGTCCTGCTTATAATAAGATTTGCTTATACTGTAAAAAGAAAAATCACTTTTCTAAAATGTGCACTTTTAAAAATGTTAATGTTGTACAGAATAATTTAGAGCATGAGTTACACAATAATGGTAATGAATATATTTTAGGGTCAGTAGAAGATATAAATCCATTTTCTAAAAATAAAACCGAATGGTTTGAAAAACTAAAAGTAAACATATCTAAATATTTATTTGTTAAGTTGGATACTGGAGCTCAGTGTAATGTGCTACCATTGCCTAAATTTAAACAATTAAATTTAAGAGAGAAATGTTTGACTAAATCAAAAGTCCCTTTAAATAATTACAATGGTACTACAATTGATGTAGTTGGAAAATGTAAATTATTATGTGAAACATCGAAAGGGGACAAGGATGAAGTAGAATTTCAAGTCGTAGCATGTGATAAAACTGTTCCAGCTATTTTAGGTTTACCTACATTGCAAAAATTAAACCTAATACAAAGGATTTGTACAGTAAATCCTGATTCTAATGAAAAGTTACCAAAACTTTTAAAAGGATATCAAGATTTGTTTAAAGGAACTGGGAATTTAACTGGATATACATATCATATTAAATTAAAACCAGCAGCTGTTGGTAAAATAGAACCCTGTAGGAAAATTCCACTTAGCTTATTAAATCCATTAAAAAAGGAATTAGCAAGAATGGAAAAAGATGGTATTATAAAGAAAGTTAACCAACCAACAGAATTCGTGAATTCATTAGTGGTAGTAAGGAAAAAGGATGGAAATTTAAGAGTGTGTTTAGATCCTCAGCACCTTAACCAAAATATACTAAGAGAACTTTATCACATACCAACCTTTGAAGAAATTTCATCTCAAATGACAAATGCAAAGGTCTTTAGTATTTTAGATGCAAACAAAGCATTTTCGCAAATTAAACTGTCAGATTCAAGTTGTGAATTTACTACATTTAACACTCCGTTTGGTAGATATTGTTTTTTGAGGTTGCCATATGGACTGAGTTCATCACCAGAAGTTTTCCACAGAAGTTTTTCTGAAATTTTTAGTGATTTAGAAGGAGTTCAAATATATATAGATGACTTATTAGTTTGGGGTAAAGATAAAAAAGAACATGATTCAAGATTAAAGAAGTTGTTGGACAGAGCCAGAGAAAAGAATGTTAAATTTAATTTAAATAAATGTAAATTTGGGCTGAATGAAGTGAAATATATGGGACATATATTTTCTAAAGATGGTTTAAAACCAGATGAAGACAAAATTAAGGCTATTCTAGATATAAAACCACCAAAAAATGTGAAAGAATTAGAAACTTTCCTAGGAATGATTACATATGTTTCTAGATTCATACCTAATGTATCAGAATTGACATCATGTTTAAGAGATTTGTCATTATCTGGAACTGGAATGCAACACATGAAAAAGCATTTAAAAGACTAAAAGATGTCTTAGTAAATAAACCAATTTTACAGTATTATGATATAAAGATGCCAGTAGTTTTATCTGTAGATGCATCTCAAGAAGCACTAGGAGCAGTCTTACTGCAGAATAATTTACCAGTGGCATATGCATCTAAGGCATTAACAGATACACAGAAGAATTATGCTCAAATTGAAAAGGAAACTTTAGCTATTGTATTTGCGTGTGAGAAATTTCACCAATATATATTTGGAAAAAATATTACTGTGGAAAGTGATCATAAACCACTGGAATCAATTTTTAAAAAGCCATTAAATAAATGCCCTGTAAGACTACAAAGAATGCGTATAAGATACAAGCCATATCAGTTTGAGATAAAATATAAACCAGGAAAAGAACTTTTTATAGCGGATGCATTATCAAGATCATTCACTGATAAAGGATCTGATTTCTTTGAAGGAGATATAGAAGCTCATGTTGGATTAGTTGTAGAATGTATACGAATGTCTAATGGTAAAATGGAAGTTTTTCAACTGGAAACAGAAAAAGATGAAGAACTACAAGTTTTAAGAAAATTAATTAAAACTGGATGGCCAGATGAAAAATGTATGGTTCCAGAACTGACAAAACCATATTTTAACTTCAGAGAAGAACTATCAGAAGCAAATGGATGAATATTTAAAAATTCCTGTGTTGTTGTACCTAGAAGGTTACGAAAAGATATGTTAAGCAGAATTCATTATGGTCATTTAGGAGTAGTAATAAAATGCAAGATCAAAGCAAGAGAAATATTATATTGGCCAGGAATGTCCAAAGAAATTGAAGATTTGGTACTGAATTGTCAAACATGTTTAAGTTTACAAAAAGTTAATACTAAAGAACCAAGGATATCTAAAGAAATACCTAATGGTCCATGGGAAGTATTGGGAACAGACCTCTTTTACTTTCAAGGAAGGGATTATCTAATAGTTATAGATTATTTTAGCAAATATGTTGAAATTGGACATTTGGAAGATTTGTCAAGTGTAGCAGTGATAAAGCAATTGAAATCAATTTTTGCAAGACATGGTATTCCGAAAATAGTATATTCGGATAATGGTCCACAATATAATTGCAGGAAATATAAAGATTTTGCAAGAAGATGGAATTTTGAAACCAGAACTTAATACCCACAATCAAAATACCCACAATCTAATGGAATGATTGAAAGACATATTCAAACTGTCAAGCGAATGTTAGAAAAAGCTGTAGTAGACAACAAAGATCCATATTTAGTTTTACTGGAATATCGTAACTCTCCTATTTCAGATGAAATTAAGTCACCTTCAGAATTGATGTTTGGAAGAAAAGTAAATGGATTGATGCCTATAAAAGAGAATTTTGCCCAAGCTAAACGATATGAAGACCATAAACAACATTTACTGAAGAGACAAACCTTACAAAAAAGTTATTATGATAGGAATGCAAGACCATTAAAACCACTGAAAACAGGAGATCATGTTTACATTAAAGAGAAAGGGAAAAAACTAAATGAAAGAGGGAAAATTATAGAAGAAGCAGAAAGACCCCATTTATATAGGATTATAAGAACAGACGGAAGAATTGTAGAAAGGAACAGAAGAGATCTTCTTAAAGGAACTAATCAGGAAGAGTTTGCAATACAAAACAACTATGAGAATGAAGTTATAGATGAACCCGAGATACATGAAAATAGTAGGAGCACTACAAATTTAGATGTGCCTGTAAGTCCTTCAAAATCTAACAGAAGTGTTGTGTCACCAAATAGTGAAAGAGGTATAGTTTCATCAAATTTTTCAAATGGACATAACTACGTCACTCGATCTGGTAGGACTGTTAAGAAACCTTATTATTTAAAAGAATATGTTTAATTTTACTACTATTATTATTTTTTATAAAAAAGGAAGATGTTATATATGTAACTGTAACTGTATCTATTATTATCTGTAACTATAACTGTAATATAATATAGTAGATGAGTAATGTAGAATAAACGATGTTTGTGTACATCTTGTAATCATCACTGAGCACGTACCCAACACATATAAAATACACAGTGTGTAGAGGTACTTCTCTCAAAGAGCTGAGAATTGCTCTATTAAAGAAACAAGAAGTTTTTCCTCTGACAGATTTGATTATTTAATGAAGGAGTTGAATGTATCTACAAAGCTTATATGAAGGTGCACGGTGGTCACATCTTTCATTAAATTTTACTAGTTGGCATCCCCCCCCAAAAAGAGGGAAGAGCAAAAATTACTACTGTTATACTCAAAGCTATACTCATTTACTACAATTTTTTAGTCAGAATATGTAATCAAAATACTTGCCATCAGATGAAATTTTGAGTCCATTTAAAGCATAACTTCTGCAATTAAGTCAAATTTACTTATTTTCACATGCTTTTAGAAAACAGACAGAAACCAGATTACATGTAAATAAAGAAAGAAGGACCTACTCTTGAAACCCTTGCTTTTGTAAATTTTCCTGGCATTTGCATGTCAAATTCTTAATCCTTTCATCTAAGTACTCAAAATTTTCTGCACAAAAAAGGAAAACAATCACTTATTTTCTTAAAATTATTAAAATCATCTCATTATTAAGAAAATTTCATGTTTTTTCTACAGACAAATGACTCAAATATATTTCAAACCAGTTTACATTATCAATTTAGTTATAAAAAATAAAAATTAAAAAACGGGGTTGCAAAAAAATCATTCAATATGACATTTTCTGATTATCCGCACCCCTACTCAAAGGTCATTAACTAATTGTTAATTAATTTTTTGACAAACTAATACATGAAAGACAACAGCCATTATCAAAATAATGGTACAGTGGGCAAAACGAAAAATGGGACAGTTCTATATCTGACATTCTACAGGGTCGATTGACGAAATTCAAATCATGTTTTCCATGTCTCGAAAGCGCAACTTAGGATATATATAAGATTTATATATTGTTCTAACATAGGCATTTTGACACAAAATTGGACTATTTCTGAAATGACATGCCAATTTTTTTCCATACTTCATTTCTGCGACTCAAATTATGCCTAAATATTAATTTTGCATGAAATTTACGGAGAAATTAAAAAATTTATCTTGCTGTATTTTTTTTCAGTTAGTGCCAAGAATAATTTACTTGGCAAACTTCTTAATTTATAGAAACCCAATTTTCCTTTTCTGCTTTGCATTGCAAACGAGTGGAAAAAAGTCATCTTTCATACTTTCAAACAATTTTAACAAAGTGCGTAAACCACATTTAGCATTATTATCACTCAAAAAAAAAAAAAAAAAAGATGCCAAATTTCAAAAGGTGTCAATATGTAATTTCAAGTATATCTTAGAAAATTTTGAATAAAAACCTCTAATTTTTTGCAGGTGTGCCTAGAAATACATCTACTTTAAGAAAGTGTTAAAGATTTTATAGGTTATAATACAAAAATTGTTTTGAAAAATTTATAAAAAATATTTTAAAATACAAATTTTAAAAATAAATCATAAAAAATGAATGTGCGAATTGTATTTGGATTAAGCCTAAATTTTGAATTTTAAAGAAGGAATCAAGTAAGTTTAATTAAAAAAAGATATTCATAAATATACAGGGTGTTTATAAAGTCCTGGACCCAGTTTGATGTTTAATAACTCAAATAATAAAGATAGATTAAAATTAATAAATTAAATGGTTAAATAGACTCAAAAAGTTTCATGACCCTTGTCAATGAACTTCCACGTGTGCCCCCTTCGCACGGAGAATATCAAGTAGGTATTCAATTTCACGCTAGGTACCGGCAAGCATGTCGGCATCCACAGAGGCTATTGAGGTTGTAATTCTGGCTTTTAGGTCATCAATGTTCGACATTCTCCTCCTGTAAACATTGTCCTTTACAAATCCCCAAAGGAAAAAGTCCAGCGATGTTATAGCAGGTGATCTGGGTGGCCAAGGAATTGGACCTCCTCGCTCAATCCATCCTCCTGTAAAATGGTCATTCAAAGAATTATGAACAATGGTACCCCAATGAGGTAGTGCACCATCTTGTTGCAAAAAGACATGTAGCTGAAGCTCTTCTAATTGTGGAAATACGAATTTTTCCAACATGCCTAAGTATACGACTGATGAGACCATCTTTTCTGTAAAAAAGAAAGGCCCAATGACTCGGTCATACATTAATCCACACGACACATTAACCTTTGGGGAATCCCTTTGTACCTCACAGTATACATGGGGGTTTTCAGATTCCCATATGCACACATTATTGCAAAAGTTGCCAAAAACAAAAGAGAGAAAAATGCAATTAATAAGCAGATGATATTTAGAAAAGTACAGATATTTAGACTGGAAAATGAAATTATCTGAAATTAACCACACACGCAGACGATATTTACAAAAGTAAAGATATTCAAACCTGAAAAGGAAAATATATAAGTTATTACATCAATAAATGCCATAACTTTGTTTATATCTTCATTATTTTATGAGTTATTAAACATCAAAATGGGTCCGGGACTTTATAAACACTCTGCACATCCAATTCAATTAACACTAAGGTGATAAAATTTTGAGAGCTAATTTTTAAAAAAACTTCTTGTGCAATTTTTCACAAAACTTGTAAATTTGGCATCATTTGAGTCGTATAATCGAAATAATTAGGAATTAAATAATAAGGAAAAATTGGAATGTCATTTCAGAAAAAGTCAGATTTTGTGTCAAAATACCCATATTAAAATAATGCTATATATAAATCTAATACTATATATCTAAGTCCCGTTTTCAAGACATGAAAAACGCAAGTTGAATTTCGTCAATCGGGGCAGTAGAACGGGAGATATAGAACTGTCCTCCTTTTTTTGTGTGTGCACTGTACACTAAGAATTTTTTACAAGACCAATCAATCAATAAAACTGGAAAAAAAATCTTATAAAACTTTAATTAAATTTTGATACTTAAAATGGCAACCAAATTTTAATATAACATTTTTTACGAGTGAATATTTAATGCAAATAGCTAATAGTTTCTGCAAATGGCAAAATATTTTTTTTTTAAATATTTTTATTGAGAAATTGAAAAAATAATCATTGTGAAGTGTAATGGTGGTACTAGAGTTTTTCAATTTTTCTTTATATGGTATGTGTTAGTCTAAAGGTTGAGAACCAATGTTCTAAACATTTGTCCTCATTAAAAATGACAGTAAAATGATTTTTTACAGCTACACCAATGCAAAGATTGTTTTTTAATAATAATAATAATAATAATAATAATAATAATAATAATAATAATAATAATAATAATAAACATGAACAAAAAAAAAAAAAATCTACCAAAGTGGAGCTGACCCCTTCTTGCTGCAAGCCCTTCAATTGTGTTTAGTGTTTTATTAACTGTCTGTTTTTCACAAAGGCTGAAAAGAACTCATTTTAGTTTCTTTTTAAGACAGCTACAATATAAAAATGCAAATAACATATTTACTTTTGTATTCCCCCTTTTATACTAATTTAATCCCGTGAAAATCAGGAAGGGAAATTATGTGAATAACTGAATTTCGAAGAATGCAGTTAGAATAAAAAAGTAAAAAATGGAATATATTCATGGATGAACTACAGATTGCAGTATCATTTGTTTAAAAGGAACTACATTCCCATAAGAACACATAGTAATATAAACATCACAACATCTAATAAGATATCCTCATTTCTACTTCCCTGTATCTTGAATCTGTTGTTCATTGTTACTCCCCCAAGCCTGAATTTACTTAATATTGTTAGAACTGCAATTTGTATTATGTGTTACAGCTTAACATGTCATTGCCAACTTCATGGCTGCAATCATTTTCATCACCATTCAGTTTGTGTTATCATGTGCAGAACCAACAAAAATATCAGATATCTCCCTTCCCCTTTTTTTGAAACAGTTTACTATTATTACTTCACCAATCAGAGTCAATGCACCCAAAATTCCCAAGCAAATCAGTTAATAAGATGCAAATAAACACTATGTGGACAAATCCATTTTAAAATTTAAGGAAGCTTGCTTTATGAACACCTTAAGGAAGAAGAAAATAATGTGAATACATCATGTAAATACTTAAGAAGTATTATGCTATAAAAGCTGTGAGGAATATGCAAGTAAATATGGCATGTTTTTCAACAACTGCTTATATCATGCAAAACAAAAAATAATGAATGCAAGAGTTAGCAATAGCTGGACATATAAAAAATTACAAGAAGTTGCACAAATCTGATCATCAAGAGTGTAAAAATAAAAATATGCAAAAATTATTTAAAATACTAATAGCGTTTCAATGTAGAAAAAGATGGATTTTTACAGCAGTTGAACACATATTCATGTACAGTCAAACCCTGCTATAATGAACTTTCAAAGGATTGGATGCTCGATTTGCTATAACCAGTAGTTCACTATAAGTCCAATAAAGAAAACTGATTATTTCAAAAAACTTTTATAAAAGATGAAAGAATTATCATCTAAAAAAAAAAGGTTTTATTTGTTGCATCTACCAAAAAAGTGAATAATAAATCTAATGTTTAAAAAATCATATTAAGATGTAATTATAATTATTATTCTGCTCAGTTGTTAAATTTGTTAGTTGCTTTCCTAGTTTCACTAAACATTAATAATTTTACTTGCTAAGTTACTCAGCATAAATGTAATTTTGACTCCTGCTGAAATTACCCATTTGTAACTACAAAAAAATTATTTTATTCACAGCAGTATAAAAACACTAGTAACAAATACTAAATAAATAAATAAATCTGACAGTTTTCAGATTTTATTTACGCCAAAGTTTTTTTTTTTTTTTTTTTTTTAATGTTACCTTTATTTATTAAATATCATCGCACTTAAACCATAATATTCAATTCGATGGCAATATTGCAAAATAATTTTAAATTGAGCATATCTTTAGAATTTCCGATCTCGTGCGCTGGAGATAATCCCCGCCCCCGGTACAGTGTTACCATTGCTCGCTTTGAAATCATCGAGTTTGTTAATTAAAAACTCATTAAAGTTTTACAAAATATAAAATAGATAAAAAATTCCAAACAGGGTCTTCCAGATGCCCATATTCATCTGGAGGATTATGTTATTCAAATTTGATGGCTCTAAGTGCCGTTGTTTTATCACAATGTGAGAAACATGCATACATTTATGCAGATTCTTCATTATGTAATTTCTTTAAATATAATTTAGGACGATAATATTTGGTGGCAACAATTTGAAAAGTGATAAAGCCTTTTAAAGTTTTCAAAGCAAAATGCCAAAATGAAATTAATAGTCCTTCTGGGCTGGACTAAAAAAAAAATATATATATATACACTGGTGTGCAAAAATTAAGGACGAAGTTGAAGAATTAGCATATCAGCTGACAGAAGAGGCACAGCGGACAGAAAGACCAATCAGGAGATTAAGTAAGGTGATGTACGGTAGCACATGCGCAGATATGCAGGTAGACGTAATGGGGGAGTGTCTGAGTAGTATAAAGCATGTTGATGGTGTAAGATCAGTATTTCTGGCAAAGAGATTCCATGCCGTATAGCATTTAAAATCACAGAGTTGCTGCCTCAGCAAGAAATGGCGAATAATCAATCTGTTAGACGCCATCTGGATGCTTTTACCCGAGGTTGAATCATTGGGAAGTTGGAGGAAGGCCACAGTGTGACAAGTGTGGCTGCAGAGTTCGGAATTGCTTACAGCATTGTTTTACAACTTTGGAGACAATTTCAAACTACAGGAACAACTATCCGGGGGTTCAGTAGTGGTCGTCCACGAGGAACCACACCCGCAGACCGGTATATTGCCTTACAGGCCAGAAGAAACAGGCGGCAGACAGCGGGAGAAATCGCTAGACACACGACACAGGCGACTGGACGACCGATATCGTGTTTTACCGGGGCCAGAAGACTGCACGGTGGTGGTCTGTTTGCACGACGCCCTGTATGGTGTGTACCTCTAACGCCTGCCCATCGGAGAAGGCGTTCTCTGTGGTGCCGGGAACACCGGAATTGGAGAGACAATGAATGGGGACGAGTACTCTTTACAGATGAGAGCAGATTCAGTCTGAGTAGCGATTCTCATCGCATACTCATCTGGAGAGAGCGGGGAAGCCGCAATCATCCCTCGAATATCATTGAAAGGGACAGGTATGGAGGTGGCGGTGTTCTCGTTTGGGGAGGCATCATGCTTGGTAGTCGTACAGACCTTCACATCTTCGACGCAGGTTCAGTCAACGGGACCCGTTATTGTAACGAGATTCTTCTTCCATACGTGCGTCTTTTTAGAGGCGCTATGGGTCCGTAGTTCCTTTTCATGGACGACAATGCACCATGTCATCGCACAGTAGCTGCCGAACAGCTCTTAGAGAGTGAGGATATTGAACATATGGATTGGCCGGCACGATCTCCGGATCTCAATCCCATCGAGCATGTATGGGATTTTCTAGGCAGACGCTTGGCAGCTCGTACCTTACCACCAGTAATGATTCCGGAGCTTCGATTGTCACTGCAAGAAGAATGGGCAGCAATGCCAGAACAACTCACTGACACCCTCATTCTCAGCATGGGCAGACGCTGTGAAACCTGCCTAGCAGTCAGGGGAGATCATATCCCCTATTAAAGACCGGATGTTTTTTGCTGGACACCCATCACAGGGATGTTTCAGCCTTCAGTCGCATTGCGCTCCATGCTACTTTTTCAATAAAGCTTCTTTTTATCCCTCTGATTTCTCTTTTAGTAAGTGTTGCTTACATTACTCATGTCCTTACGTATTGGGGATCTTACGGTATTAAATGTGTTGATCTGGAAAGCTTTTGTACAAAGTTATATTGAAAAAACCATCTCGTCCTTAATTTTTGCACACCAGTGTAGATATAATTTTCATTTTCTGAAAGACAAATCAATCTTTAACTCCAAGCTGATATGATTCAGTACTTCTTTTTTCCCTGAATAATGAAAATTTCAAAATTTCCTTGAATGCAGCATCACCCTTGAATACAACTGCCTGATGGCTCAGTCAAAGAATTTAAATGGAATAAAAGAACCCATTCATGTTCCTTGGTTCAATATCACTAACAATATATGGTATCACAAAGCAAGCTGATTGTATCATCGTTCCCCTAAAATTGGGTTCACACCTGTCTTGCAAAGCATTTGTTTGTCTTATCTTTTCCCTTTGCTTAGAACAGAGGAACTTACTAAATATCACCACTTTTTACTACTGGAAATAAAGTCTCTTTTAGATTCCAGACATGAGAATGCATTATTTCTTTTGCAAACTCCTATTGAGAGTGTAGAATTAGCCAGAAATAGATCAGCAACAGGAAAACCTAGTAAATTCAGCATTCAAAAACTATTGCATGGAGATGGTAGACATTTTATCATAAAGTCCATTGATAATAAAATACTTTGTTGTAAAGAGTACCATAGCCAGACTGTTTATAGATGCAAAGTATGTAATGTAGCTTTACATGATGATCGTAATCAAGCTTTTCATGCTTGAATCTTTCAAATGAAATAATCTGTATTTGTAAAAGAAATACAATGTATATTTTAATATTAAATTAATTACAAGTAAAGTGATTTGTAGATTTATAAAACGCTATACAGCTAAAAAGTAATCCTGCACTCCACTCAAAAGAAACATCACACGAGTACAATCCTACTCACTAAACATCCGTAGTCTTATTCCGCTGACGTTGCGCAAATGCAACACTCACTTTTTCCACAGGTAAGAGCATTTTTTTTTATTTTCAATGTAAATTTATGTTATAAATGCTTAATTTAATATTTGTTATTATTTTCATGAGAAAAGAAACATCCTTGTAGTTTTGGCGGTTAATGGGTTAAACAGGAATGATTTTAAAGATTAGCAATTTTTTCATTAAAACTTGCAGAAATTTTATTAAAAAAAATTTCAGTTCAAATTATCTATACAGTCTCTTATACTTTTGTAGGTTCACTATAGCAGAGTAAAATAACATTAAGGTTACACAAAATTGAACAGGACGAAAAGGTTCATTGATTATATCTGCAAATAGCAGGGTTTGATTTTATCATATTTATATAACTTACAACAAAAATTTAAAACTAGCAAAAAGTTATAAATGGTATGAAACTTAGTTAACATACATAAAATATTTTTAAAAATTTTAAATATACCTGGAGAATATATTTTTGCACAGGATTCTTGAACTTCAGAAACTACATCAGCTAATGCCATACCAAAAGCTGAAAGAATACCTGCATACCTTCAAGAGGAGATAAATAAATAATCGAGACTATATTATTTAAATTTAACATATTAAAAAAATACTATTTATATCAAATTGAAAATATAATAAACTACTGAATATTAAAGGTAATATTTTTATTGTGAGGAATAATAGCCTCTAAAAACTGGTAAATGTTTTCAGAAAACATAAGTACAAAATGTCCATTATGAACACACTAGCATAAAAATAATTTAAAACAGAAGTTTCCACACAGATACAGTAAAGTCCAGCCTTGTATACATAAGATTTCTTTTATGTTCGTTACAAGGCAAATGGCAAATATTTATTGTTAAAGATATAATTAATACAGAATCTGTATGGCTTTATAATTGTATGTTTTATTAAAAAAAAAAAAAAAAAAAAAAAAAAAGATGTTCTTAATAAATATTTCTATTAGCTTTTTGTTCATAAATGGCAGTGCCAATGGTACTTAAATAAAATATTTATTTATCTGATTATCAATTATTAAAGCTTGTTTTAGCTTTTGGTACTTGGTTTAACTGATGTCAATCAGATAATCCAAAAGCATGGTAGATTAAACTAGTAGATTAAAAGTATCACTGGTTCACTGGTAGAGAGTACATTAGTTCACTGGGCACTAGTAAGAAGATGAGTAACCCACATTATACCTAGCAAAAAAATAGTATTAATCATTTGCCTGAAATCTCAAGCAGTTTAATTTCAATAATCAGTTGGTTATGTAAATTAAGTCTGTATTGAAAACAAAAAGAATGTACAGTAAATATTGAAAGAGATCATTATGAGAAATGAAAAAAAAAATTATAAATGGAATTAAAAAAATAATGTTTCAGAGAGAACTTCAAATACCACACCACCGAGTTCAAACCTGCATAAAATAGTTAGGTAGAATTTTTTGTTTTTTCTTACAAAGTTTACACTTCTTAAGTTACACACAATTAAATTACCTACTACACTAAATAAAAACAGCTCCCAAAACATCACATATGATCACTGCTGTCGGCCTTGGTATTTTCCTATTTGTATTTTTCCCTAGACTATTTTGTTTTACACTGATATTTTTATAGTAACTTTTTATCATTTTACAATTAATTTTTTTATTATTTTGCCTTGGTTAATCTAGAGTTGATCATACTCCATTAGAGACAAACTATGTTAATACTAATTCATTTAGAAATGGCATGTCAGAAATTTATTTTTCAGTTTAATTTCATAAAAACAGACGTATAAAAAATTGTGATGTCTAAAATCAATAAATTTGGTGTATTTTAATTATGGCAAAGCACATTAGGGCTATCTGCCTAAGGGGAGGGATGCCTTCGTGGAGGACTTTCTAAGGGAAACTGGCTCGTATACATGTTACACATGGGGAAAACCACGAAAACACCCATGCAGCCAGCCCGTTCGTGGGATTCGAACCTCGGACCGAACTACCAGTGTTCAGCGACTTTACCGCTCGGCCACTGGTGGGCCAAAATCAATAAATAAAAAACATGAACAGGCCATTATTAAATAAATGTGAACATCAATAAACAAGAAATTACCCATAACAAAGCTTTTTGCAAATTTTAATTATGTTCAAAGCAAGCCCTTTTTATCTATTAGTTGACTGATGTGACCAACTAAAAAAAGAAAATCCAACCAAAAAAATTCTCATATTTTTTTATCATTTTATCATATTTATTTAGCATCTTCACCTCTGATATTTCTTTAACTCCCCCCCCCCAAGATAACCTAGTTCCACTTGAATGTAAAGAAATGGCAAAAAATGAAAATAGCCCAAATGCTTTGAAAAATGTTAAATTAAAATTATCAGTTAATATTACACAAGAAAAAAATTTTCAAATAACCAACATAATATATTTTTCATACTAATTTACCTTTTCCAAAAACATATACGTATCTAGATATAAATTATAGTGCCCTTACTTGTGGATAAAAATAGAGGATATTCCTAGAATTTTAGCTATCGCACAAGCATGCTGACTTCCCGCTCCTCCAAAGCAGGCTAAAATATGCTGAGAAGTGTCAAATCCTTTCCCCTGGGTTAAGGCACGAATGGGCCGGCACATAGCTTCATTGGCAACTTTTATGAAGCCATACGCAACTTCTTCAACGGAAAGAGTCTCTTTCTTAACATCTACTTGAGTGGAATTAAAATCATTTATCTGCAATGAATTGTGATGATGCAAATTAATTTTCATATGTTAGAAATATTCAGGCCAGTAAGTAATTGACATGGCTGGATCAAAAAGTTCGCAGATTAACAACAATATGCCAAAAAATATTAGAATAAGTTTAAGAATAATCACACCCGTTTGTTTTGGAGGAACAACTGTTTGAAACAATTTTTCTGCTTTGTCACAACAGCCAACCGCCACTGATCGTTTTAGGGTTAACACAGAGGAAAGTGGTTCTCACTTACAAACAAACTGATAGCTGATTGGTTGAAAACGAACAACTTCCAATTTTTTTAGAAAGGAAGGAAAAACTCGCGCATCATTCTTTCAATAGTAAACCAAGCATAAAAATTTCCAAAACAGTTGTTCATGTGAAACATATGCATGTGTAATATGGTCCTAAGATTGCACTAGGTGTTGCGCAATTACATCATGGATGGAAAGAAGGAACAACATAGAATTCTGCATCAAACTAAGCAAATAACCATAGAGACACTGAACATGCTTCGGCAGTGAATTTGAAGGGACATCAGGCTACTTTGAAGCAGGAGTACATGAAAAATGAGCAATGCCTTCGCTGAGGCTCGAACCTGGACCTCTCAAATACATACCGAGTGTGCTAACCGTTACACCACAAAGGCGTGCAAAAAGGAGGGAGAAAATACCTTATATACTCCTCCTTTTAAAGAGTGATTGGAGATTAGGGGACCCAACTGACAAATTCTTGTGGTGAAGAATCATCATCCACCACCTTTTTTTACTCCGGGCACCACTGTAGAGACATTAGGTTATTTTGCAGGAGGAGTATATGAAAAATGAACAATGTCCTCACCCTGACTCAAACCTGGACCTCTCAAATATGTGCCGAGTGTGCTAACCATTACACCATGAAGGCATACAAAAAGGAGGAAGAAGATATCTTATAAATTGTATGCAATGTTTCAAATTGCACAGACACTTCAAAGGCAGAAAATTATCTCTTGAAGATGAGGAGTAATTTAGAAGAACTTTCACTTGAACTACCTCCCAAAATGTGTGATGAATTCAGAATTTTTGTGTGTCAAACATCAAACGATAATCAACAATACTGCAAATACTGTTATTGTATGAGTCAATCCTAATGTCTTGAACATGATGCATGTGCATTGGATTTTGCACACTAACAAAGCTCCTCTGACTTCTGAGTTTCTCATTACACACAGTATGCTTCCATATCCATACTTATGCTACTTGCCAGACTAAGCTCCTGCCAAGTTCTTTCCTTTTCAAAGCTAAAAAATGATTCAGCTCAAAAGGTCATGATTTTCCCATCATTACCAAGACTCTGCATAAAGAGCAACACATTCTGGGCTCATTTGCGCAAAATGACTCAGAGGTCGCATTCCAAAAAAAAATCTGAAAGTTTTCAGATTTTATATTATGCCCAAACAGGCCCTTTTTTTAAACATTTTTTGTGTTGCCTTTATCTATTAAATATCATGTTCTTTGCACTTATACCATAAAATTCAATTCAACAGCAGTATCACAAAATAATTTTAAAAGAGTATATCTTTAGAATTCCCTATACAGTGAGCTAAAGATAAAAATGTTCCGCACAGTGTTACCATTGCTCACTGTTAAATCATTTAGCTTTTAATTAAAAATTTGTTAAAGGTTTAACAAAATATAAAATAGATAATAAAACAAATTCAAAATTTGGGCTTCCAGATGCCTTTACTCAAGTGGAGAACTACATTATTCAAAATTTGATGTCTCTAAGTACCATTGTTTTATTACAACACAAGAAACATGCTTACATTTATGCAGATTTTTCATTATTTAATTTCTTTAAGTATAATACAGGGCGATAATATTTGCTGGCAACAATTTGAAAAGTGATATGCCATTTATAGGGATTCAACACAAAATCTCAAAACAAAATTAATAGCCCTCCTGGGATAATGTCCTTTGGGCCTTAAAAAAAAAAAAAAAAAAGTATACTCAAACTTCGGTATTTATTTATTTTTTTTTTCCTAGTCAACAGAGTTAGCATAGAAACTTTTGGATCCACCTATGTCAATTAAGTCTGTGAAAAATAAAATACACCATGGTGATGAAAAACAATTAAAACCTGTTAATAAAATAAAAACTTTTTTTATATATACAAAGTGCATCATAAAAACTGACAGTAAAACTCAAAAATTCAAGATATAGAATTATAGTAAAAATATGTTTTTCTTTTTCAAATAAATCTTCCCTCACATGCAACACTCCAACTCACTAGCAGCTTTTCAAAGCATGTTGTGAAGGCATTTTGTAAAATCTGCTTTGTTGAATTTTCCACAGCTAAAATAATATTACCATCTGAATTGAAGTCACACATAGTAAGATCAAAATTGCCAGCAAATTGTGAAATAGTTTTAATTACATAAAGGTAATTTTCATTAAATAGACATTAGCATGCATTGTATCCTATCCAAATTCCTATCACCACTTTCTAAATATGTGTTACCACAGGCATATCAGGACTGATATATAATATGTAACATTTAAAGCAACTTTTGAAGGAATAGCATGTAAACAGATCACACCTTTATAATTAAAAATGAGCATCACTAGCTTTCTAGCTGATTTATTCAATAGATGTTTCGTAAGAAAAACATCTGCACTTCCTCAAATGCATTTCTTATAAATTAATGACAATCTAAGGATAAATTTTACCAATTTTAAATCAAATCATACTTTCATTTTTACATAAATTCTGATAACAGTTTTTTTTTAATTATTATTTTTAAATTTAAGCAACAATAAAAATGTTTTCCTAAATTAAAATAGCATGCAAATAATTTACAATGATGTAAAAGATTCTAAAATCAAATTTCTAATGGCCATCAAATAACACACATTCACCAACAACTTCAAAAACCAAATAATACTAAGTATTTTTATTAACACACCTCATTAGTTAATTTTTGAAATGCTTTGAGAGTTGAAGCTTTGTCAAGAGATAATCTTATTAAAGTTGATGACAATCTAAGGTTAAATTTTACCAATTTTAAATCAAATCATGCTTTCATTTTTACATAAATTCAGATAAAAGTATTTTTAAATTTAAGCAACAATAAAAACACTTTCCTAAATTATAATAGCACGCAAATAATTTACAATGATGTAAAAGATTCTAGAAATGGCCATCAAATTACACATAGTCACCAACAACTGCAAAAACCAAATAATACCAAGTATTTTTATTAATACACCTCATTAGTTAATTTTTAAAATGCTTTGAGAATTGAAACTTTGTCAAGAGGTAATCTAATTAAAACCAATGAAAATCTAAGGTTAAATTTGTCAATTTTAAATCAAATCACACTTTCATTTTTACATAAACTCAAATAAAATGTTTTTAACTATTTTAACAATAAAAATGTTTTCTTAAAATATAATAGCATGCAAATAATTTCCAATGATGTAAAAGACTCTAGAATCAAATTTGTAAAATGGCCATCAAATTACAGATAGTTACCAACAATTGCAAAAACCAAATAATACCAAGTACTTTTAGTAACACACCTCATTAGTTAATTTTTCAAATGCTTTGAGAGTTGCAGCTTTGTCAAGAGGTAAATCTTCTGTTTCCCCAAATATCTTGGGGAAAAAATCTGGCTGAAGTCGACCAAGGCAAAGATTAGCATCAGTAACTGTCAAAGGTCCCCCTTAAAAGAATAAAACAATAACACCAAGAAGTTATTAAAGAATAACGCTTTTCTCAAGACATGTATTTGAAAAAAGTAAAAAAATAAACGGGGCAATAAGTATGTCAGTTTTTTAAGCAATACTGCAATGTAAAATAATCCTTTTCAAAGTTCTTAACAAAATATTTGAATTATTATTATTACTATTATTATATATATATTTTAACATTTGTAAACATTTTTGTAATACATTGAAATTATGTTAGCTCATTCAATCAAGAGGCAATTTTGAAATGTTTGGTCAAACACAGAGCAATTTATTTTACACTTTTTTCTTACATAAATAGAAAATCCATTCTTTCTAAAATCTCTTCATTTCTGCAGTACAGCACCATTCATCATAAGAGTTTGGCAAAGATCAAAAGGATTTAAATAGCCAAAAATTGGTAGTTTTTTCCACGGTTATATTTCAAAAACAGAGTTGATTTTGTATATCCCAATAAGCCTATTAATCCAGATGCAAAATATCTGTCCTTGTAGCACAACGAAAGGGTTAATTTAGAAATTTCAAAATAAATTAATTACTTTCCTTATTTTTACCTTTAATTATGCTCAATAGTTTTTTCTGTGTCTAATAAATTACTCTGTTTTTTAAGATATGAAGTTTGGCAGACCGATGTCTGCCAAACTTCATATCTTAAAAACAGAGTAAATTAAACAGCAACACATTTTTGCTGTTTGGAGAAGAAATTCAATTTTAAATTTTCTTAAAATTTAAAAAGCATCTAACTAAAATTAAGGCAAATAAGGCTTATTTATTGGTTTGTCTGAAAATTCCTGACATGCCTTTTTTTATGTTCTTCAAAGGTCCTTTATTTATATAAGAAACAATAAGCAGTTAACAGTATATTGTCCTTTTTGCTCGATAACTGTTTGCTTTCTTTTAACAAGCTTTATAATTCCTCATTAACAAAAGAACCTGGCTTTATCGGTGAAAAGCTAAACAAAGTGCTGATTGACAGTGTCATTTGATTTGAATGTTGTTGTCCAAGGCGTGAGTGCAGAGGAGTCAAATAGGGCCAAAAGTATCCAAAACAGCTGCAGCAACATTAATAATTTTCAAAGAATAGAGGAGTTGGTGCGGGGGAGCTATATCAATACTGAAGAGTTTGGCCAAAATAGCAGGAGAATCGAGGAGATGGTTTAAAGAAAATTTGATATCAATACAGTAAGGACAGCTTTTATAATTTCATTGAATTTGATTTGAATGGCACACTGCAAAAGAAATTTTGAAGACAGCAAAACAAGTGAAAATCTGATGGCATGAGATCATGGGAGTATGTTACATGTGGCAACACTTTTCATCCATACTCCAATAATTTATTTATCAGTGATCAAATTTGGGTGTGGTCTTGGTTCCAAGTTCCTACTAACTAGCCAAAAAATCATTTCGAATGTTTGCTGTCACCAACTGGACAGTTTCAATGAATCTATCTTCCAGAAACTTCCGGAGCTCATGAATCATATAGGAACTGCATTCCATCCCGATAACGCGAGACCACAAACAAGTTTGATCACCTGAAAAAAATAATTGGATTTTGCATGAAAAGTGTTGCCACACATATGATATTTGCTTGATCTTGTTTCTTAAAATTTTCACTAGCTTCGCTTTCTTCAAAATTTCTTTCGGAGTATAACATTCAATTTAGACAAAACCATAAATCGGCACCTTGTTCACCTTTTCTCCCAAATAAAACTAGGCTCTTTTGTGATAATGAGGATTAGTGAAGCTCATTATCATAAAAGAAAGCAAACATTTATTGAACAAAAGGGGCAATGTACTATCGACTGCTCATTGTTCCTTTTACAGGGTTCGTACACATTTCTGCACAAGGAAATTAAGTACTTTTAAGGACCATTAATGAAAAAATTAAGGACCTATGAGCCAATGGGAACTGAATAATTCAATTAAAAATATTATATCTATGCCTGAACGTGAGTAGGATGCATTGTTATTAAACATAACATAATTATTAATATGTTTGAGAATAAAATTAATTTTATGAAATTTATCAAGTAGCATAAAATATTTTAAATGAGCATTAAAATCATAATCAGCATGATTCATAACAAAAGACTGGCTGTTGTCACCGATTCTGCTTGCCTAGAGAGAGACCTGCTCATCAGAACAAACCTGAAAGGCCTGATGTAGGCACAGTTAGCAAGTTTTGAAAGTTAGCTGACCTCTAGACTGAGTCTGATGCTGTTAGTGTCTACTCAGTCTAGAGGTCAGCTAACTTTCAAAACTTGAAAACTGTCTGATGCTGTTAGTGTCGTAGCTTCGTGTAGAGTTCCAGGGGTTGTAACTCAGTTAATATACTTTAAGGTTCTATTAAGCCACTAAAGCATTAGCGGTGATAAGTTGTTTTGCATTAAGTCTTACTAGATGCAAAGAATAAGTTTCACATGAATTTTTATATTTTTGTGTTTTACCTTGTGACCACGGTAAAGATTTAACACGTTGAGCCCAGCGCAGAATTTGCTGTCCTTTCTGTTCAGCCGGTGGCAATATTGAAATCAAGCGGTGCAATATTGCCGACTTAAATTATTCATAAATTATACAAAAAGGAAGGATATAAAGTCCAAAAGTATTGTTCAAAATGTTATGATGACAATTCAAAACTATTTGGGATGCAAGATAGCCAAAAATGTTACCAAAATAGTTGTTTCGTATTGTAATATGTGTAAAGCTAAGCCGCATTTTTGTTTAGAATGTTTCAATAAATTTCATTAAAACTACATTTGATCTCATTTCATTGAGACTATACTTATTTTTTAACTTTAATGCTGTCGGTCCCACGGATCGACGGCAGCCAAACGAAAATTCCAGTGCCGGTTCCCAGGGACCGACGCCGGGCTTAGCGTGTTAACAAAAGGCAATAACTTGCTTTAATATAGAGAGATAATTTTTAAGATAATGCATTTAGTTATAATTAAATTAGGTATTAGATAACCTTAGTTATTATGGATTTACAAGGCCACTATTAAATTAAATTTATTTTTTAATAATATTTGTTAAAAACCCTATTAATATTATAATCTCATAAAATTTAACAGTTTAAAAGATATGCAATTTATGACATTGATTTTTAAAAAATATTAGGATAATTACACATTAAAAGCTACAAAACATAAAACTCAACAAAATAACTATGCGTCTTTTTAATTTAAAGGCCTGCCCAGACATTTTGGCTAATTTATATCAATTTCCTTCTTCTTAAGCATGTTTTCTAACAATTAGAAACTTGTCTCAATAAGCAAAACAATGTTCCCATTAGTTTCTGCATGTTTTATCTCCTAACTGCCAACCTCTCCACAATGCACCACCTATGAGAGTTGACTTGATCTGGTTAAAGTTGAATAGTAATAAGAAACATGCATCATGACTTTTCAGGCAACCCAATATTCTAATTGGAGAGCTTTCAAAACCAACTTTGAAATTCATTAATGTCTCAACTTTTAAATTTATTAATGTCCCATGCAAAACAATGTTCTCATTAGTTTCTGTGTGTTTTATCTCCTAACTGCCAACCTCTCCACAATGTACTACCTGAGAGTTGATCTGGTTAAAGTTGAATAGTAATAAGAAACATGCGTCATGACTTTTCAGAGAACCCAATATTCTAATTGGAGAGCTTTCAAAATCAACTTTGAAATTTATTAATGTCCCACCTTTTCTGTAACAAACAGGTCCTGGATGGGCACCAGCAGATTCTGGACCTACAACTAAAAGACCAGATCTGAAGAATAGCATAGATCCACCTCCAGCTGCAACTGTGTTAATGTCAAGCTTAAAAAGCAATAAAATAAATAAATTGACAAACTATCAAATTGTTAAAGACAGCCATATAAATTTATTTTCAGATCAAAATTTTTTCATTTCTGTTCTTTACATGATTTTTACATTTACTTTAACACTACTACTACTACAGCAAAAACAGCTGAAAACAAACCTGTGGTGCCTGCACACTAACACCAGCAACTGTTGTGTCATACACGTGATCATAGCGACCATCATATCTGCTCACATCAGTAGAAGTTCCTAAACAAAATTTATGAATGAGCAAAACATTTCGTAGAGTTTCTCAATAATCATATTATTCTAAACAAAAGGAGGTCATCATATTAATGTGTGAATACTTGCCTCTTCATTGCACAGAATAAAACATATTATTCTAGCAATACAAAAAGGGACTGAAAATTCGCACAGCTTGGACCCTGAGGTCATGAGGATTTTAAAGTTTTATGCATTTCAAGTTATAAAATCACTAGATTTAGATTTAAAGTAAGAATAAATGAATATGCATTTTAAAAAAAGCCAAATTAAAGCAGTTAGTATCTTTTTGACATTTTTATAAGGAAATAAGGAAACTTCTGTACAGCATAACCACCTTAGTAGACAATGCCTAAATCTGGTAACCATGCACATAATGGTTCTTAATTTTTTTTTTAAAAAATGTAATCATTTTCATAAGCATTATTGTGTTTCAAATTCCAACAGTTTTCATAGTTGCCACAAATTGTTAATTTTTTGGTCTTAATTTTAAAATACGCATTAATGGGATTTGCTTAAAGTGAAAGAAACTGCAATAAAATTTCATTATCTTGCAGCAAAATTGTTAAAAAGAAAAAACTGCTTTGAATCTATTCTTAAAATGTCATGAAATTTTCACCAGAAGAAAAAAAAGAAATATTCATTTGTAAATAAGTTTAACCATCAATTTTGGGGATAAACACTTAATTAAAATATAAAATACGCATGCATTTAATAAACAATTTTTGCAATTATAAGTCGCCATTCTTTTTCTCATCTGTAACAAATAAAGATGCTAAAATTGTATAAGTACTTGTGCATTAAATATGTTTTAATTTATATTTAATAATAATTTAATAATACATTCATTTTAATATTTTAATATATGTATTAAGTATATTTTAATATAATATTCTGCAAAGCAACAGTGTTTGGCTTCGATTTTAGTTAAGACTCTATCAACTTTGAAGGCAACAGGTACAGGTTCCTCAACATCAGGAGCAAAGAAATCTGCCACACTGCAGAACCAAAATCTATGCCACATACAGGTTGTTGCTTTTCCTAATTTTATGTTTTACTATGGCAAATTTTTCTTCTCTCTTGGTATTTTAATCTATTTACTAAATATTTTAATATAATAATGCCAAGAGTGCTACCATTATACAAAAAAAGACATGCAGACAGGAGGGAGAAAATACCTTATATACTCCCCCTTTTAAAATGGTGCCGAGGATCAGGGGACATAATCACCAAATTTTAGTCATGGAGAATCATTATTCACTACCCTTTTTTAGTTCGGGTGCCACTGTAGATCTATTAGTGTGTTTTTTTGGGGCGGAGGGAGGGGAACAGGAGACGTGAAAAATGTGCAATGCCTCGCCAGGACATGAACCTGCACCTCTTTGAATATGTGCCGAGTGTGCTATTGTTACACCACAAAGGCATGCAGAAAGGAGGGTGAAAATACTTTATACATAGTAGTTTGCTTTAAAACTTTAAAATGTTTTAATCTGAATTTTTATCCTTAGAAATTATACAGTGTCATCATTTCTTGACCAGTCACACAGCTTAGCTGCTCTAAATTCATTTTTTCATTAATACATGCAAGAAAATCTTGAGTTTATTCAGAACTTGCCATTCTGATACATCAAAAGGATACTATTTTTAGATCAATTCTAACAGAATTGAAATTCTGGTACTTTTCAATAAAGAAAAATTTTGTTAGCACTGTTATTGCCCAACATAAATGTTGATGTGATATGCAGTGGAAATAGTAATAACACTTTTAACAGAACACTTAACACCAAATGCAGCTCAAATTACTTATTTATTTATACAAATGCCAGACATTTAACCACTAAGCCATTGATCTTGCTTCTCAAGACCAATAGAATTAAAAGATAATAGTGCAATGCATTCGTCAGCATGGTCCTTATCCATGGACAGTCCAGAGTTACACAAAAAGTACAGACTGAAGAGGCCTTAAGTCAAATTTTAAAAGGCTGGGCATTCAAATAATCATGCCCAATTAAAAGATGAAATAACTCCATGGTTACATGACAAAGAAAATCTGGAATAACTGGCTTTAAACTAGTGAGACATTCCCAGACCTTTCCCTTGGCTATGTAGAAACATTGGGTTATTTCTAAACAGAAAAGATGAAAAACTAACAATGCCTTAGCCGAGAATCGAATCTCGGAACTCTCAAATACGCGCCGAGTGTGCTGGCCACTACACCACGAAGGCATGCTAAGAAGGAGAGAGAAACACCTTATATACTCCCTCTTTTAAAGGGCAACTGGGGATAAGGAGACCCAATCGCCAAATCCTGGTGGTGGAAAATCATCATCCACCACCTTTTTTTAGTTTGGGTACCACTGTAGAGACATTAGGTTATTTCGAAGCAGGAGATGTGAAAAGTGAGCAATGCCTTTGCAGGGACTCAAACCTCGGACCTCTCGAATATACACCGAGTGTGCTGGCCATTACATCAGGAAGGCATGCTAAGAAAACAGAAGAAATACTTTATAGCTTCATTTGATAGGTAGGAGGCAAACCTCCTCATAAATTCTAATTTAATTAGGAGTTTTGCAGAGTTATAAGTCATATGGTTATTAGTCATTCCTTTTGTTGCCAGGAAATCGGCTCTTTCATTCCCCTCGATGCCACAATGAGCAGAAATCCACTGCAAGACAACTGAGTCAGCCAGAGTTTTGAGAATCTTTCTACATTTGTAAATTCATTTGGAAATGCAAATTTTATTGCTAGAGATAAACATGCAAACCAGTTTTGCTATGGGACAAAAATGACAGCCCGAGGTAAATTACTCTTCCGAGCATTTAATCGATTTAGAGCAATAAATATAGTTTCAACTTCACCATCAAAATTTGTAGTATCTCTTCCCACTGCCTTATAGAATGCAAAATAGTTATAATAGATTCCTTCAATAGCTACAGTACCTCGCTCAATCATGGATCCATTGGTGTAAACATGGGTCCATAGGTTGTTGCAACATCTTCTCTCAATAGTTTCATAAGCAATGACTGTGATTTGGATGGTGGGCACCTCACTCTTATAAATTTTCTCGTCAAGTTTAAGATATACACAGAAGTTCCCGTATTCAAGAGAATACGAAGCCACATTCATTTCTCGAACAAGGTCTAGGGGTCTTCTGATAATTGATAACCAATTTAAAGACCCACTGGTGTCTTTAAATTTCGATCATTGTTAAAATTGTAATTCCTCCAATATTTATTATTTGGGGGCCTGCAAAGCTTTTTAAACAAACTGCAGCATTTTTACGAATGTCATGCATGACAGGAGAAATATTGGTTAATGCTCCAATAGCCACTATGGGGGTGGAGTTAACTGGACCTGTTACTAGGTGAAGAGATTTTGTAATCTTGCCAACAAGTCAACTATACTGATGGAAGCAGTCACCATAACTTCATTACAGTAATAAAATAATGGTTGAATGTACATTTTATATGTATTTATTAAAGTTTTTCTGTTACACCTCACATCAGTAGCCCACCAGATCATTATAAATTCAACCATATGTGGAAGAAACAAACTCCAAAATTTTAAGCAGCTTAAAATATATAACTGTAGTTTTTCAAGCCTTTTACTGTGAATAATAACTTTCTCAAAAGAATTTAATCACACATACTTTACCATACAACTGTCAAAACATAAAATCCACCTCAGTTCTTTCATCAACATCTAACACAAAAATATGTGTCTAGAATAAAACATGGCAAATCATAAAAGTAAGAACTACATCATTATAAATTTTAGGATAAGGTTGCTATCCTTGCCATGGTTGGGCATAATTTTGGCTGCTGCTCACTAAATGGAAGACAACCAAACTTATAAGTACTGAAATATTGCTAAAATAAAACACCTCAGAGATTCTTTTGAGTTGCAAGTACTGTGATTCCTGATAAAACAATTATTTGCCAATAGTTATAAAGTGATTATCATCAGAATATGGTAACTTGCTTCAACACTAAAAGGAAACTTGTTGTCAATAATTAGTCTACATCTCACCAAAAATCACCACAGACATCTGCATTTCACTACTGATATTTGAAAGGGTGCAAAGATTTCAGGCAGATTTTACATTGGAAGGTTTTTTATCTTATATTTTTAAGTAACAAAACTCAACTGAATTGTATTTTCTTCAGTGATTAGAAAGTTGAAACAGTGAGAATACTTTGTTTTTGTTACATAAGAAATCGATGGTGTGGTGTATTTAATTATGGCAAAGCACACTAGGGCTATCTGCCTAAGGGTAGGGATGCCTTCGTGGAGGATTTTCTGAGGGAAACTGGCTCGTATACATGTTACACATGGGGAAAACCACGAAAACGCCCATGCAGCCAGCCCGTTTGCGGGATTCGAACCTTGGACTGAACTACCAGTGTTCAGCGACTTTACCGCTCGGCCGCTGGTGGGCCTCATAAGAAATCGAATGTTCATCATTACACAGATGACTGTACAATTTACTGAATACTTCAATACATGTATACCTTGCATTTTCATAGTCCACATTTCAATAATACATTCTTTTCTTTTAAGATCTATTCTATATATCTGATGCATACTGATTCTGTATATCTGATGCACACTTTCTACATATCTAACTTAAACATTAGCTTCCTTTCATTTTATTGCATTTTTGTACATAAAATTATGCTATATACAAAATAATTCAGAAAGAAGTTTGAATTACTTTTTTTTAATTTTAAGAATTAACAAAATAGAATGATAAATATTATGTGAATAATACAGGAATACCTAAGTTTTAATACACTAATAATAAAGATGCTAGTTTGTCAATTAAAACATTCTTTTTGAGAAAAAATAAAAATGTCTAAACAACAGGAAGCTTTTTACATATTTTTATTTGCACAATGTTGGTTAAATGCAGAGAAAAAGATAGAAATAGTCTTCAAGAGCCTAGATCTCCAGATACCAGCTAATGCGACGACTTCTTTTAGATGAATGTATAATACCAGGTGCTTGTGCCATGTAAGCTCACACGGAATAGAATCATATTATTGGAAAAATGGAACATGTTTGCTGTAATTTTTACATTCCTTTATATATGTAACAAAAGAATACATGTAAAAGATGGCATCAACACTTTGCCAAAGTAAAGCCACGACAACTGATTACAAACCCACAATTAGTGCACTTTGTTTCAGGTCACGGATCTTTCCTGAATATTTCGAAAGATTTGGTATTTCAAACACAAGTACTTGTATTTGCGGCCAGCTGGGAACGCCTAAACATTACATTACTAATTGTCCACTCACTAAAGATTTTCATATTAAAATGACAACAACAAATATTCATGCTTTTAGTAAATTCTTAGTAAAACAAAAATACATAGTGCAAAAAATCACAAAAACAATGGACATCTTAACAAAATTGGGCACATAGTATTTATGCCAAGTAATATAATTTCATATAACAAATTAAAATAAAGATATAATAGTATAATAAATAAAGGAGTAAAGTAGTACATGCAATCTATAATAGAATAAAGGAAATAAACAGCAGTGCTTTTCATCTGAAAAAGTGATTAATTTCTAGCAAAAAGTATCATACATTTTATATTTAAAATGTACATGCATTTAATATGTACATGTATTCAAATTACAACAAATACTGACTTTTTGCGATTATGAAAACATGACACATTTGTTGCTAAATCGTCATAAAGATATTATAAACTTTAAAATCAAGTTACAAGAAAGCATACTGATATTGTTTCGGTGTGATCAAAGAGAGATAGGATTCAGCAACACACAAAAGAAAAAGACGAAAAACTTTGGAAAGAAAAGTGCTATTCTGGAAGACATTAGCACAATATATAAGGTATAATATGAGGAATACAATAGAAACCTTGAAACTGAGAAACTCATGTAAGAACTACAGCAAAATGAAAGGAATTTTGCAAGAGAACTTAGACAACATTCTAGTTGAAATAGTGCAAATAACAAAAGAGAAATTTCACGATAAAGAAATAATATATAGACTGCTTAAAAATAAAGAGAAATTACAAAAGAAAAAATTCATTAGAAAAAATTCTCCAACCAAAATTCATGTAATAAGTTATGATATTAATGCGAATACAATTATTGCGTAGACTTTATTTGTAAATCAGCCACAATATGTGGCAATGTAAAAATTCTAGAGTTATTAATAAATACTAGACAAGGGTGGACGTGGGCAGAATTGATTAACCGCAATAATAGAGGGATGGTGCCCACGTCTTCCGTTAATACTACTGCTATACATGTAATAAATGGAAATCATAAGGAATAAAATTTGGACATTTTCCCATTACATTTAAGTTTACTTATTATTCTGTGCTGTTAATCTTTTAAATGATAAGACTTTGAAATTACACAATTCTTTGTGAATTACCTAGTACCTTTTCAAAGCTTTATGCAGGGTGTTCCACTCAAAAGAGGACCCAGGAAAAGTATGATAAAAATCTTACACCAGAAAGAAATGAAACCAATTTTTTACATAACATGTCTTTAAGTTTGAGAAATGAAAGTGCATTTAGAAAAGGTGTTGGAAGTGACCTCCTCCTACCTGTATACAGAGTTCAACACAGAGTTGCATTTTCATGCGTGTTGCTCCCAGATTACACATAGTAAAGTGATGAAGTGTGGTTCCCCCTGTCAGAATATGTGAACTAATGAAAACACATTGAGGAACCCTTTCATCCACAGAAGATGGGTGTGCTTTGTGCATTACCACAGCGGTGCATCACAGGGCCAATTTTTTTACATTATTGTTACCAGTGTGTGAGAATAGTAATTTCTCACACCACGCAGTTTGCCAGCATCACAATTTTAATCTTAATCATGGAACTGCACATGTGTATATAAGCACCGGTCAGACTGGCTTCTTCCCTTCTTCTCCCGTATCCTACCTGCTGTCGCTTGGCAATCAGCGAGTTGCATGATGTGTGGGGCTCTGCCCCTGCATATCTCACTGATGGAGTTCCATCAGGCCTGATAGTCGCACATGGAATGTCATCGTATTTTTGCATAAAAAGAAGCAGAACACAAGGTTGCAATATATTTAGATGAAAATGCTCAGCTTAAAAATCCATCTGCCACGGTAACATTCTAAAACACCTCAAGCAGATTATCAATACGTGTTCGACTCCAGAATGTGCATTACCAGCAGTGTGTCACCACGTGATGATGTTAAGTGTGTTAATGAAAAGTGAGTGAAAAAAAAAGATCTTGCCCGTGTACTACAAAGATGAGGGCACTGACGAAATTAATATGAGAAAATTTCGACTACATATAAGTGAGATGTGACTGAATTTGATGTGTTAGCTAACGGACATGTGTTCTGCTTTTGTTTACTATTCCATTTTAGGTTCTCACGTTTTTGTGTTCTAAGTTATGATATTTTGATATTTTATATGTGTGTGATAAGTGTTCCATATTCAATACAGAAAATGTGTTTTGATAAAATAAATGTGAGATTAGAAAAAGAAATGTGTCTCCGCAAGTCTCATGCATGTGGGTTATTGGGTAAGTGAAATATTTAATTATTCTTGATGCTAGGGTTTAATTTGCAATGTACGCTCACTAAGAATTCAGGCCAGTAAATATTTGGGCACATGTAAATTAATTAAGGATTTCTAGATAGATATTTGGATAGATTGTCACATTACAACTCTTGCTAGTAGTGCACACCACCACACAGTGAAGTGTGCCAGGCATTTTTTCATGAATTTGTGAACCATTTGGATGATGAGGAGCTGCCACTTGGCTTACCAGTAAGATGGGGCAACATGCCATACATCTGCAGCGAATATGAATGTCGTGGAATCACTTTTCCAGACTTGATCTCCCTTCAGGTATTTTATATATATATGGGGTTGTCTTAAAGGAAATACCAGGGCTTAGGTTCTAAAATTAGAAGTGCCAGAGCCCTATGGAAGACCATGAGCAAAGAGGAACAAGAGTAAATAAATAAATAAAATGACTGTTAAACTCATTAATAATTTTAAAATTAAATAGTTAATTATTATCAAATTAATTAAATAGCTATTTAATTAATGTTTATTTATTGTTTTTATCAATAATTATTATATAATTAATTATAATTTAATTGATAATTATTAGATAATTAAATAATTAATATTTATTGAAATAACTAAACAATTAAAGATTAAATAATTAAATAATTAAAATTAAATTAAATGTAAAGAGATAAATTAAAATTGAATACGCTATTTTCAATATAATTTTATTGCTAAAAATAAAATTTTCGAGATAAAATTTCTACTGAAATAGTTATTCAGTTACATAAAAAAAGTGCTGCAGCATTTTTATTTAGGGCTTCAGTGCGCTCCGGCTAGAATTATGATTTATTAGAAAAACTAAGAAGCTCCTGCCCAAAGCTCTGATCGTAGGAAGAAAAAACACTCTTTTATCAGCGCAAAAATTATATATACTTAAAGCATAGATGATAAAACTTCAGGTAATGCTAAAAACAGGATGAAACAGAATGAGAGCGCGAGGGTATGGATGGGTAGAAACAAAAAATGAGGGAAATCTTGATGAAAGAGAATGTTCTCTTTAACTGCAGCTCTCTGTGGATATAATCATAGCTATCAAACAGATGTGTGTCAGGGGTAAAATGAGTCCTGAATCTGACTCCTAAGAATGAATGTAAAGTTGCTGGTTACACTTTTCTCCCCCTGTAGTTGGTTATATCAGTGGATACTGTGGGAAGATGATGTATAGGATGTGCTTGAGCAGTTTATCTCAGTATTTCACTCTTATTATACTCGCTATCACTTAATGCACATTTAAGAACACAAAGTTTCCTTCCTGAGAGGATAACTAACTGTAACCATTGATAACAATACACTAGATACGATGGCATGATGAAAAATTTATGTATTCCTAAACCAACTCCCCAAAATTTATTGCCCTTCTTAAAGGGAAAGGTTTCCACATGTGAGTGAGAGGACGTTACTTGAACGTCTCATGTTCTCATGAGGTCGTATTTCTAGGGAAATAAGAGTATTGCAAGGTCTGCTTATTGTTAAACTAAAATGTTAGGAAGTCTAATTTTTTTTTTTTTTTTTTTTTTTTTTTTTTCATTGAAATTGTGGCTCAGTTTTATAAAAAGAAGTACCCGAGCTCATCTTATTTACGGCTTCGGCTAGAATAGTCATTTATCTTAAAAATTGAGAAGTACTGGCGCAATTTAAGCACTGGGTATATGTAGAAGCACAAACCATGCACATCAATGATTTGCATCAGAACATCTATTGTGAAATCCAAGGAATGATACCCAATGCTCTGGCAGCAACATAACACGAACATGCAGCGCCATGTTTAACTGTGTGAACAGGTAGGGAAGATCACTTCCAGCACCTCTTTTAATGCACTTCCATTTTTCAAACATAAAGGTATGTCATGTAAAAAGTTGGTTTCGTTTCCTTTTATTGTAAGATTTTTATCATACTTTTCATGGGGCCTCTTTTGAGTGAAACACCCTGTAGTAAAGTTCAAGTGTACTGAAAAAAATACTTGTATTCATTATTAATAAACCAAATATTTAGAATAACTGCACTCAGTATTATTCAGCTCATACAGTTTTAATAATCTGTTTTAAAAAAATACTTAATAAATGTGTATAAGTAATGTTTTCAAAACACACTGCTTTGTGAAATACATGAAAAGTAAACACTTATATTTCTCAAGCCAGTTTTCAAATCGTAGAAATATTTTCTGTCTGAAATAGCTTTTTTTTTTTTTTTTTTTTTTTTTTTTTTTTTTTTTTTAAAAAAAGAAAGATTTTAAGTTAACTTACCACCCATATCAAATCCAATAACAGGTAGACTAGAAATTTTATTATATGTAGTTTTGCTATAACCAACAACACCACCAGCAGGACCAGATAATATTGCTCGAGAACCACAGAACCTACACAGAATACATAAAAATATTAATATAAAAAGTATATACAAACTGCACTGTAGCTATTAATGCAAGTTGAGTAATTTAAATTTCCCTTAAACAAGAAAATAACTGTTTTTAAGTTGTTTACAACTATCAGCTTAAAAACAGGTTAGAGACAGTACTGTAGATGAACAGAAACTTGATTCGATGTCATATAAACAAATTTGTATCCCTAACTTTAACAAAGTCATAATATTATTGAGCTCATTCTAATACTCACAAGCTCATGGGCGTTAATCCTCCATCTGATTGCATAAATAACACATTCACACCCTAAAAAAAAAAAAAAAAAAAAAAAAAAAAAACAGATTATTTAATCAAATTTCTTTAGAACAATTTAAAGATTCAAAGTATTTTTCCCCAAGTTTTCCCCACTCCCTGATGTGGAGAAAGTTTAAGAATAAATTCACTATAATAAATAAATGTACATATATATATATATATATATACTGCATTTTCCAGTGTATAATGCACACCAGTGTAGAACACGCATCTATAATTTCAAGCTACTTTTTTTTTTTTTTAATTTTTAGGTATATTTGCCGTATAATGCTCACCCAATTCTTAATGAAGAAACCTAAAAGATACATGTGCAATGCTCTTATCTTTTGAGGTCACTTATTCAAACATTCGTCCCAACCTTTTGAACAATGGTAAACCACACTGGCAAGCGGTAACCGGAACAATATGTGTGTGGGTTAAATCCTTGAGAGAGTAAATATTCTGGCAAATAAGGTAGACTGTATTCAATGCAAATGTCCAAAAGAATGCTATTGTAAAACACTTTTCTCTTTCTGTAGTCATTTGAAGCTGAGATTTTGAAGTGAAAATCAAAGGCTTAAGTGAAAATCAAAGGCTTTAGTAAATCGCATTTGCTTTAGTTGAAATATGGTTGATCTAGTGCTACTTTCAGAAGTAAATATGGTTCCTGTGAGAAGAAATAAACACAGTGCTGGTTTCAAATGCAAAGCCATTCATTTTGCGTTAAAGAAAATGGAAATTGTGCTGCAGCAAGGCTATTTGGTGTTGGTGAAAGATGGAACAGATAATGATTATTTTTTTATGGATCAAAATGATAATGAGCATGAAGCAAAACTCGATGAAATGCCTGAAGATATAACATAAGACGAACTCTGCATGTTAACATATAATGAAAATGTTCAATTTAACCCTTTGACGGTTAGGAAAATGATCATTTTCATTTATTGAATTTGCGCAGTATTACGAGTAAACAGTAGTCGAAAGTATCAGCTCCATTTCGGTCGAAATCTTGCTCCCGAGCGGAACTCGTTTGCGCACATTATGAAGCATGATTCAATTGCGAGCTGAACACGTTCATAACTATCAAAGGGTTAAAAAGGTATGACATTTCTTTCAAATAAGAAACATTTTGGTGCATGTAAAAGTCTAGTTTTTTCCCCTTATTTTTAAGCTCTCATTTTGATGTCCGGCGTATAACACTCACCAGTGAAATTTAGTCCTATTTCTTGTATTAAAAGTGTGCATTATATGCCAGAATATACGATGTATACATTCTCAAAAATGTTTTAAAAAAGCAATCGGACATACCTCCAGTTTATTCTGAAAGCCAGCAGAAAAATTTTCAACATATCTTTTAATGCATGGCGTTAAATAAGCATCTACACAAGCTGTTAAAAAATATATATATATATTTAGATAATAAAACTTGACTAGAAATAAAAAAATACAGAAAAATAGCTTTTTACCTGTATGGCCTCGTGGCACCATTCGAACCATAGGCATTACTTCTGATGATAAAGACACATGATGAAAGCCCATATCTTTTGCAATTTTCCCAATGTACATCTCATGATCAGGAAATCTGAAATGCAATAAGCAAGGAACAAAAGCAAACAAATTTTATTTCTCATAAACTATTGCAGCATAACCTTGGTGATTAGTAGTTTCTCTGGTTTTTAAAGGGTATCAGCAAGTCCTATACCAACAATAATAAAGTGGCCATTTTCGATGTACATTTTTTCAAAATCTGCTGTAGATACACACTTGAAATTTTTTGTATAATTAAAGTATACCTACTTGATTATACTGAAATGAGCTTTTGAAACATTTTGAATTTTAGAGTAATTTACAGGACACTTTGTTAGGCATAGTAAAATTTAGTTCTTTTTCTCATACAAAAAATTCTTTTCAATTTTTTTTTTTTTTTCTTAGTTTATCAAGAAAAGCTCATTTCAATAAATATTAGGAGACCTAATAAATAAGTCAAAAAAAGTTTAGATACCTGCGAGCTGTGTGCGTTCCTGAGAAAAGGTACATCAAGTATAAAAAAATCACGTTTGGAGAAAAAACTTTTTATGTAAAAATCCTCATTTATCAAAGCAGTCAATTACAAATTAAAACTAGATTTTTTACAGTTCTAATTTTCATAGATATTAAAGAATGGTATTTTTAGAAAGATAAAAGTGTAGAGAATTTGAAAATGCAAAAATCTGAAATCAGCATTTTTTGAAGATTTCTGGGTTCCAACACGCCTTAAGGTTATTTGAAATGCAGAAATTTAAACACAGAGGAACTTAACCCACAGATGAAGGGAGGAAAAGAATAGAATGGCCATGCTATTCCAATTTCAGCTAATGAAAAAGACAAGTTGTCCATAAAAGCTAACAATGAATGTTTTGCATCATTCTAAATACAGGGTGTCCTAGAATTCTTTCCCTGATTACAAATACTCATAAGGCATAAAATATGGCACATTGACACATACTTTTAAGCTTGAATTGCATGTAACATATTCAAGTTTTAGTGTACACAATTAATAAATTACTACATGTGATTCTTTCATTCCCAGAAGGATATCCAAGCAATATTCCAATTCCATCCATGTGTTGGTGAATATTACATAAGGGATGGATCTTCTAGTAAACCTGGTCCTTGGCCTGGTCCTTCCCCAAAGGAAGAAATCCAGTGGTTTTATGTCCGGTGATCATGAAGGCCAGTTTACGGGACCATCACAGCCAATCCATCTTCCCAGAAATTTTGTAAAGGCATGGACATCTAATCCCCAATAAGGTGACCCACCAGCTTGTTGGAAAATTAAGTCTGGAATGTCCTGAATCTGAAACACAACAATAACTGCAACATATCAAGGTAGGTATTGACTGTGATCATCTTTTCATTGAAGAAAAAAGGTCCTATGTTTTTACTGTGCATAAGACTGCACCACATATTCAGCTTAGGGTTGTCTCTGATGATCTTAAACACATCGTGGAAAATCTTGCACCCCCCAGATTCTAGCAATGTGTCAGCTGACACTACCATTCAAATGAAATGTGGCCTCATCTGAGAAAAGGACATGTTTAAGATCTCAGACAGCATGGCAACATAATGAGTATAATGTCATAATGAGCATTGTAATCCAACAAAGAAAGTAACAATACGTATGCACACCAAAACTTGAATATGTTACATGCAATTCGAAATTTAAAAAAATTTGTTTATGTGTCATATTTTGTGCCTTACGAATATTTGTAATCAGGGAAAGAATTCTGGGACACCCTGTAAGTTTTCAACTGCTCAAAATTATTCTACAGGACTTATTTCAAAAGTTTATTTAGAAATTACACATATGGGCATGCATTATACATTTTTTAATTTTATGTAATACAGTAGACTCCTGATTATCCGCAGGCGGATTATGCGCGGAGCGGATTATCTGCGCCTGCCGCACAAAGTTTTTTTTTTAAAAGCGTAAAGCAAAGAAAATAAAAATGTTCACAAAACTGAGCGAAACAAATTTGCTAAACATCATGCTTATTTATGGCAAAAATATCCCAGGCCTTCTCGGAACCTTCCCCTCTGATGAGTAAGTGATTTCTTACTCACTCTTGCAGTGCCCACTCCACGGCCCTCTCTCGTCTTAATCTTACTGATACGTCTTACTTAATCTTACTGATTTTACAGTTATGCTTTGTAATTACATAATACATTGCATTATTAAAACAGTACATATGTTTTAATTTTTCTGTGTATTCTTGACACCTCTCGTAAGTACAAAGCACTTCTGTTTTCATTAACAAAATGCATTTTAGGTTAGTTTTGAGTGATATACTAAAATATTAAGTGTTAGTTAAACATTTCCTGCTGTTTATCTTACATTTTATTGTACATATACATTTTTCAAAATTGGAATAACTGTTTTCTCTTTTCCTATACCCATTTTTAGCTTTTTTCGGATTATCCGCGATTTTTATTATCAGCAGCAGTTGCGCCACCCAATTCCGCGGATAATCGGGAGTGTACTGTATATAATATTTATATAAAACTGCACAACACACTTATATATATATGAATATACAATTCTCACATTAGCTTGGATAAACTTTCCATATTGGCCTCTTAATTCCATACTGTTCTGTAAGGATTTATTTTAAGTTTTCCTTTCCTATCCCTCCTGATTTTAGTTTCCTGCCGGAATGTAAATTTTTAATGATGTAGTAGTATGCTAATCTAAAAGTGTTTCAGAAGCCATATTTAAGCTGAGTTTCTCAAGTTCGTAAAGAGTAGCCGCAGAGTTAGTTCTGAGTTTTGCTGCATGTTTGAAATTAGCTCTATTAGTCATTGTTAGACACTCATCAGATTTATACTGCTATTCCTGGGCTCAGCTTTGCTATTTTCAGCTGATTTAGCATTAGTTAAGCAAAGGATTTGTTACATTTTTGTCTTCTATTAAATTTAAGTTAACCACAAGTGGTTGTGAATTGTGAGCACCAAGTGCATGCATCTGTTTATTTTGGTTCAAATAAAAAGTTTATTTAAACCTTCTGCAGTACTTATTCTTCAAAGACATAGTGAGTATTCACTACTTTGTCTTCTATGTAGAGTCAACAAAGAACACACCGACTCTACAGTTCTTTTAACGAAAAAAGAAAATTTTTTTATCCTCAGATGTTTTATGACAAACCTCTTCTGCTTCAGGGTCTTTAAAATGAAATTTGAGCTACAAAATGTGAATAAGTTTAGATGCTTATTTACTTTGATGTTTAAATTATATCATCCATCAGTATCCTTAAAAAAATAAAAATAAATAAAAAATAAACCTAGAACAAATTTTTAATGGTCCTTTCTGCTCCTCTGTAGCAAAATAAGTAAATAAATAAAAAATATTTTTATTTCAAAACACTTACAAGTAAGAGTGCATCAGTACTACAGCTAAACTTTTTATCCCCTTATCGAGAATCTTTTTCAAATCATTTCTTAATTTTTCCTCATTTAGTGGCGTCCACACTTCTATCTATAAAAACAAATAAAGCTTCATTCGTGTGACTTTGTAAGTAAAACAGCAGAAACTCTCTATTTTGAAATTGGGATCAGCAAGAATACAAATGTACTATTAACACTCAATTGGGATGTTGTATTTTTTAATATATTATTATAATTATTTTTAAAATGCAGTTTTATTTACATGGAATTAATTGTAACAACAGACAAAACAGAATTTAGAATATTTTGCCTTGTAAGGCCATTACTGATAGTCCACTAGTGATTACTTACATTTTCACCAGTAGTTCCAATCAAAACAGGACATGATTTTTTTATCTGACACTGATCTTGCTGTAACACAATTCTCTCTTCAATTTCAACAATTTCTTCATATAGGTCATCGGGGCAGTTAATTTCCTGAAAATTTTTTTATTATATTACTTATGTAAAATATTTTCAAACTTAATTGAAACATTTCAAATAATAAGTACATTTTTGTGCTTCAAACTGGTGTTCAGTTGCTTATCAGAATTATAATGAAAAATGCCACCCAACCATTATAGCGGTTAGAGTCGCTGACTGCGGTGCCAAAGGGCCCGGGTTCGAATCCCAGAGAAGACATGGATGTTCGTAAATGTACAGTGTCGGTGCGGCATGGCAGCACTCTAAATATGAGGCGAGCCAAAAGTCCTCTCGCATGTTTTGGTGGAAGGGAAGAGGAGTGGGAGAACCTCCGACACGTCCCCCTTAGAGTGCTCTCCATCAAAATTGGGGGCGGAACTAAGCTAAAGCGCACTGTCACCTAAATGATGCTAAAGACTGTTCCAGTAGCAGGCATAATCTAGCACTTCTTGCTATGAGGAATTTTGTGACTACTTCAGACAAGTGAGCATAAGCAACAACAAAATGAAAAATAATAATTTTTTATGTTCCATGCACTTAAAACGTTTAATAACTTTTAATGTACCATACATAACTCATTAAAATACAGATATAATACTTTTTCATTGTTCTATCAGTTATTAAAGATTGAGGTGAAATACTGAAATCTCTGCGAAATAGACAAACTACACTCTACATTGCAAATGACTACTCTGCAACCCCCAGATCACACTGAAGTTTTTTTTTTTTTTTTTTTTTTTTTTGAGGGAAGTTGTTTGTTTTTTGCCTGCAGCAAGATTAATAGAACTTATCATTATTGATTACATTTCTCTATGCCTATATATTTTCCTAATTTTTAACAACTAAGGATGTTCTTCAGATTTAACTGAAAATAGAGCTAGTAGAATTGATAAAATCTAAACAAGAGCATTGATCAATCAATGGTTTCTAATAATTTAAATTTTTGTTAATAACTATGGTTTGGTAACTAGAAATTGGCAAAGCTCCTGAGGGCCATATGCCTAGCAGAAGGAATGCCTTCATGGAGAACTTTCTAAGGGAATACCCCCACAGTTTGCTTTTATAACTATTATTTTGAAATTTCTGTATAACATTCTTACAGCTTTTACAATAAATATACTGCTTGTCGCTCTTTTATTGATCTTTGTTTTCAAGATTTCTAATACTGAAATCAGGGACTCTTTTGCCGAATACCTTGTATACAGTCAAAAGTCGTTAATTCGGACACCCATAATCCGGACCTCAAAGATACAAACTTACTGCGCATGCGTCGCGTTCACGCATGCGCAGAAATTATGGATGCGTAAGACCTTTACGGCTGCGAATATACGTGTGTGCATAATACGTTTATGCATGTGCATTTAATGTATAACGGACGGTATAAGCTAAGCTAAAATTATCTAATTCAGTTAATATTGCAGATAGCGTTGTTCCTTAATCTTTGAATTGGATTCTGCTTATTATTTTTTGCAGACAGTTAGAGCAATTTTATAAAAGTAAGTTTGAACTTTCGATTATGTCGAATAGAATTTCTGATATATATTTACTAATATGTAAAGGATCTACAAAGCGAAAGTATGTTTCGAAGTCAATTAAACAAAAAGTGAAATTGCTGCAAACAATGGATAAAAGCATATCCTTCATTTCTCTAACCATTCCGAAATCTGTTTATCAATTTCACTCTGCTCTGCGGCGGGGGGAGGGGGGGAATGCCACGGCGTGCAATGAATTGGAAGTTGATCTGTCAGCACTATCTTTATCTTCAGGGCAGATATTTTTATATTATTTGGTTCATAATTCCTTACTTTCATCTCAATGTATTCCGTCTTTGATATGATTTAAATTAAATTCCTCGTCATTATAATTCGCTTCCGATAGTGAAGAAAGTGACACAGAGGTTATTGAAAACGAAAAAATTTCGATTGACAAATTAGTCGCTATTCTCGACACAGCAATTATAGGACTTGAACAGCGGAACTTTGTAACTGAAGAAGAAATTATGTCTGTTTATAGAATTAAAGAGAAAGTATTATCACATAAAACGAAGCAACTTAGACAACTTACATTGAAAGACATGTTTAATAAAGTAAACAAATAAATATTAAGCCTTTTTTTTTGTAAATTTTGATACCCTTTAGATCATAATTGTTCTTTATTTCATAAATTACGGTTTCATATTTTTAATTTTATAATTTCTGCATGCCATCTTACCAGATTTAAACTGATGATCTATAACCCGGAAAAATCGATAATCTGGAATCGCCGAAGTCCTGACAAGCCGGGATTAATGACTTTTGACTGTATATATATATATATATATTATTATTAAAGTAAGAAATTTAGAATTAATTTTTCACAAAGACTAACAACTGAAATTCATAATTAATAAATTTCAATTAATCCATTAAATGTTACACAGAATTTAATAAATATGTCAGCCATCAACTTTCCGTTTAGGCCACCATTCTCAGGTCATGCCATTCTCCAACAATCTCCTCCTCCTTGTCAGAAGATGATAAAAATGCATCCACTCTGGGCAGTTTTCTAGCAAGAATAATTTCACTGCTGCTATCGCTTTCACACTCTCGGACTGACAAGATTATTAAGATTAATAGTTTTTGTTGACTGCTGCTTTGACTTTTGAAGAGAATATAGATCGTTGTGTACATGGATACCGAGTTTGCGCAATTCTTTGACTTGTTATTTGGATAGAGAGCTGCCATTGTTCGCTCTGAAATCATTGAGTTTATTACTCAAAAAATCGTTAAAGCTTTGCAAAACATGAAATAGATAATAAAACAAATTCTAAATTCCAAATTTGGGCTTCCAGATACCCATAGTCAGGTGGAGACGTACGTTATTAAAAATTCAATAGCTCTAGGTACTGTTGTTTCACTCAGTGCGATTAACATACATACATTGATGCAGATTCTTCATTATTTAATTTCTTTAAATATGATATAGGGCAATAATATTTGGTGCCAACAATTTGAAAAGTAATACAACCTTTTAAAGTTTTCAATGCAAAATGCCAAAAGAAAATTAATAGCCCTCCCTTCTGGGCTAATGCCCTTTGGGCTAAAAATAAAATAAATGTAGAGAAATAAATAAAAATAGAAACACTCTTTGCTAATAATCTTTCGAGGTTTCTGAGGCAAATTTGTACTCAGTGATAGGAAGTTGCATGACAAGAGAACAATAAAAAGAAAAATTAATCCTTCTTTTTTGAAAACTGCTTTTCAGTAGGGAGAAGGGAAACACTACATAGGAAAAAAATGCAAACTGTGATGCAATCAAAATATTTCACATTCATAAAATTCAAAATGCAGTTATTTCTTCTATAGTTCTTGGTAGGGGAAAGAAAACAATGGCACAGGCAATGCAAGACAGGGATCAATGGGAAAGAAAGGCAATGCTAAAGGATTGAGAAGAAATAAAATTAATATGGATTACTAATTCAAATAAACATTCCAACACTGTAAAACTTACAAGAATTGAAGAATGCGAAATTGATACAGTAGTGTTCAATTACAGATACAGTAGTGCTGTTCTTTAAGAAGCCAACAGTATTCTTGTAAATAGAGTATTATTGTAAGAAAAGACTAAAGAAGTTTCAGAAAGTCTGGGACTACAGAATTTCTAAACACCAAATAATCAGTTGAACAAATTTAAGCAAAGACATAACAATTTGTAGAGACATTAGGATTTCTGAAGGCAGGAAATATGAAAAAATTAGCAATGCCCTAGCAGGGATTCACACCCTGGACCTCTCGAATACATGCTGAGTGTGCTAACCATTACACCACGAAGGATGGAGAAAATCCCTTATATACCCCCTTTTAAAGGGCAACTGAGGATTAGGGTACCCAATCACCATATTCTGGTGGTAAGGAATCATCCTTCATCACCTTTCTGTTTGGGTGCCACTGTAGAGTCATTAAGTTATGTAGAAGCATGAGACGTGAAAAATGTGCAGTGCCCTCACCAGGACTCGAACCCTGAACCTCTCGAATACACGGTGAGTGTGCTACCATTACACTGTGAAGGCATGCTGAAAGGATGGCGAAAATACCTTATATGCTTCCCCTTTTAAAGGGCAACTTAGGATTGCGGTAACCAATTGCAGAATCGTGGTGATGAAGAATCATGATTCATCACCTTTCTGTTCAGGCACCACTATAGTCATTAGGTTATTTTGAAACAGGAGACATGAAAAATGTACAATGCCCTTGCCAAGCCTCAAACCCTGCACCTCTCAAATATGCACCGAGTGTACTAACCAGCACGCTGGAAGGAAGGAGAAAATACCTTATAAACTATAATTACTCACTATCTTTGGTGAAGAAAATAGATATGCAACATGTAACAGAATGGATAAAAAAGCTAAATGAAATTTCTAAAGGATATGAGGCTAAACACATCTAAAATGCTAATGAAACTGGATTATTTTAATAAATTTTGCCTAACAAAACACTATGCTTCAAAGGAGAAATATACTCTGGTGTTAAAAGCTGTAAGGAAACGCCAATATTGTAGTAACATGGAAGGAGAGTTTGAGCAATCATTTGTAATTGGAAATGCTAAAAATACCAAGATGCTTCAAACACACCAATCCAAAAACTTTCTGTCGATTGGCAACATAATAAAAAGCATGGATGATGCAAAACATAATGTCAGAATGGTTGATTCCTCTTGATGAAACAACGTCTAATAAAAATAAAAAGATTCTGCTATTTCTTGACAATTTGCAGCTCACCCACCATATGTGAAGTTGAGATCAGTGTTTTTTTCCACCTAATGTAACATTAATATAACAGCCTTTGCAAAAAAGGCATAATTAGAAGTTTCAAGGTTCATGACAAATCTGTTTTTATGGCATGCTCCTAGTCAAACTTCTTGTGGAAATAATGATCAGCTTGTAAATGTCCGATTACTTAAATTTCAGTTTGTCTACTTTTTTTTAATTTTACAGTAAATACAATTCTATTTAAAGCATGCTTAGTATTAAATATTCCTTATTGTTCTTAGTAGTAATTTAAATTTTTTAATGTCAAATTTAAGAAATTTCGAATAAATTCTTTTTGTGGCATATATTGTCCCTCTCGTATTGAACAGTGGGTTAAATATGAAAATTTTTGTTGTATATGAACTGGTGCATGTGGCAGAGTTTTGTAATATCCATATTAATATTACCACAAATTTTAGTTATGTTCCTGAGAAAGGGTAATGGGAAAAGTTAAAAACTTTAAACTCATATTACACTTCTTTTAAAGTAGGCTTTTTAAAATTCCAGTTTCGAGTGCCCTTAGTGAAAATACTACTGATAAAAACGAATTGTTTCAACTTGTCAAAATCAACAGCCCTGCTCAAATGCAAATATATTTAGATATTAATAAAAGCTTGTGTACATTGATGACATAAAAAATATTTTATTTCAACCACAGTTGATGCGGTCAGCTTTAACAAAAATAGCTTGAAAAGTAGTAATAAGAGCCAAATGAAACGTGCGACATAAAAAAGTACACACATCTTAAAATACACCTTCCAATTAAAAAAAATCATGTTAATTGTTGGTGACAAAGAAGGGTTTAAGATCATTAGCAGTTGCCCAGACGGTATAGTGGTTAGAAGAGGTACTTATAGTATCGAAGGGTCCGGGTTCGAATCCCAGAGAACACATAGATGTTTGTAAATGTATAGTATTGTTGCACCATGACAGCACTCTAAATATGCGCCGAGCCAAAAGTCCTCTCGTGTGGATTGGTGGGAGTGGAGAGGGATGGAAGATCATTGAATTCCCTCCCCCCTGGAGGTGCTCTCCCTCAAAATTGGAGGTGGAAAATAGAAGTCTTACCCCTCTTAGGAATAGGCTCTGGTAACCATTGTTCCATGTAGTAAGGACAAGACAACAACAGATCATTAGCAACTTTAATATTCAAGAGGAAAAAATGCTTGCAATGCACAGACTTTGAAACAAAGCTGGGTAAAGTATTTTCATCGAATTTATGTTAAGTACAAAACTCTATTGTTCATTTCATACATTTTTCCAATAATTAAGCTTTTTAATTAAGACATGCATGCCAACCTATGACACTCAAAAATCAAGAAATTTTTCTGAAGGGCAAAAAAAGATTTTTAAATGATAAAAACATATTTTTTAATAATGAATTAACTTTAAATAGTTACTAATTAATATCTGAAAGTTCAGTTACTAATTCTTAAATGCAAACAGTACATTCTGCATTAATAACTTTCTGGAACTTCGTTTCCACAGAAAGAAAAATAATTTTCCTTTTTTTTTTTTTTTAAATAGAATGCATGTTATCCTTGTATTTTTATATGTATGCACATATTTGAGAACATTGGCCTTTCCACCGTGTGAAATCAAAAAAATGCAATGACAAATGGTATACGTCACAAATGTATTACAGTTCCTTGAGTAAATTATAGAAGGAAAATCATTTCCCGAAAGCATGTGCGCTGACACACAGCTTAGGGATGAAATGAATGAAATAACAACCTCGATCTTGCTCTGTGCTCATTGGCTAATATGTGCCAGAAGACGCGCAGTGGCACTCGATGCTCAATGGAGAAATGGAACATGACGTTTTTGGACATGTGTTCTCACTCACAAACCAGAAGTGTGCCAAAATTTCTCATCGATGAAACTAATTTGGTTTTTTATGCAGTCTAGAGAAAAACCATGTGCTTTCAGACATCCAAAATCACTTTTTGGGGATTGCAAAGACAGAAGTATTAAGCCAAGCTACATAAAAATTGTGAGAAATTTTAAGAATAAGAGAATGTCAGGAGAAATATGTTATAAATCGGATTGGTGGGAGAACGATCAGAAATCTGCAGAGTTGACAACTTTGTTAAGAATTTTAATTTTTTACTACCTTCAAATTTGAAAAAAAAAAAAAAACTGACTTCTTACTTATTTATATCATTTATTTTATTTAGAGCTTGATAGAACATGAATTTTTAATTAAATTACATTTTTAGTATGTATCTTCCGAAGAAGATATACCTCTTTTTACAGGACAAAATATCTGGTCTGCTGGGTGTCTCTTACCGGGAGATAATACTGTATTTGTTCTTTTAAAATTGGCATATTTTTGTTTTCATTGATATAAGAAAATCATACCAAACTAAATATTTTCGGTCTAGATTGGTTTCCAATATGTAAAGTGTCTTTAAAGCCAGCACTTATGACTAGGGCTATTCTTTCTCCTTTCCTTTCTAAAAGTGCATTGGTGGCAACAGTTGTTCCCATCCGTATCCAGTCAAGCTCACTTGTACCGATGGGCTTACCTGGATCATAATTCTGACTCGAAACCTAAAAATAAGTAAAAAACATTAAATTTTATACTTTATATACATGATCATAAAGCATTAGTGTAACAAAAGGGGTAACTGAAAACTGAGATAACAGAATATATTCAAACTCAAGACTGTTCTCTAAACATAGTTGCCAAATGTAAGTGAACAAACAAAAATTTTAAAAATCCGAAAGTTTTCAGATTTTATATTATAGAAAAAGTTTTTTTTTTTAACAGTTTATCTATTAAATATCATGTTCTTTGAACTCCAACCACAAAATTCAATTCAACAGCAATAACACAAAATAATTTAAAAAGAGAAAATCTTTAAAATTTCCGATACACAGTGTTGTCCACTGGAGATAATTTTTTTCTTCCACACACTGTAGCACTGCTCGTGAGTCTGTTAATCAAACACGTAATCATTTACAGTAATGTCTCATATTTGAAAATTTTTCATGACAAAATTCACTTTTCATATGATCCCTAAAGTAATCACTTCTTTTCCCCTATAATTCTTGCTTATTCCCTCCCCCCCCCAGCTTTCAGCCAGAGCATCTTGCATGATAATGAGCAACTTACTTATTCTTTGTCCATATCTCACATAAAAATTAAAATTTTCTCTATTTCATTAAAATAGCTCATGTGATTAAAATAATTAATCTGAAAACCTATATTACCTAATTCCTTTTTCAAGCTAGCAGTGAGGATCTATGACTAATTGTTCAAGAAATATTTAGTTGCAAAACAGTTTTTAAAAAATCTTCCATATTATAATAATTTCTGAATATAAAGTAGTAAAAACTGCAGTCAAAACTCATTAATCAGATTACATTATGATGATAAAGGAGATGACCTATTCCATTTAAAGACAATACTTATTCCATTTTTATTGTAGTGTTTAATGATTGCTCTTTCCATAAATTCTGTCACATCTAAAAGGCAAAAGATACAGAGGGCCATTTTCAAATTTTGCTTACATATGCTGTCCCAGAAGAAAAGAAAGGAAATTCAAGATATTTTAATACTTAAAATTTAATTTGAGCAATGCACTGCATAAAGATGAGTATAATATATTTCTAGAATTTAAAATATAAAAAAATATTTTAAAAACATTTAAAAAATCCATTGAAATTTTTTAGATATAAATTTAGCAAATCAATAAAAATGATTTGTCTTCCGCTTCATGTCAAGTCCCTTACCTTGCGATTATTTTACCCACAATTAGTTTGTAAACCTGCCTAAAAGGGACAGTGCATATTCAGTGGCATTGATAAACTAGTCAAGCTAAGCTTGACTACTTTGAATACGTACTGCCTCCTTCAGGCAGATTTACAAACTAACTGTGGGTAGAATAATCTCAAGGTAACGGATTTGACATGAAGCGGAAGACAAATATTTTTTATTGATTTGCTAAAGAAAAAAAAAAACTTCTGTAATTAATTTCTATTTTGAATATAACACATTAATAGTTCACATTTAAAATAATTAATCTTCTTCATTTAAAAAAATTAATTAGGTTACAAAACAAAGAGGTTGAATATCGTAAAACTTGAAAGGGATAGGTATTTTTGCTTACGATCACATTTTTTTAAATTTATATCTAAAAAATTTCAATTCATTTCTACAATCTTAAATTGTAGAAATATATTTATAGTCATCTTTATGTAATGCATTGCTCAAATTAAACTTTAAATATTAATATATCTTGAATTTTCTTTTTCGTCTTCCGGGACAGCATATGTAAGCAAAATTTGAAAATAAGCCCATAATAAATTGTGCAAATGATCAAATTTGAACTAAGTCATATGCAGGACATTTGGAAAATAAAGAGGTCATTTTACATTGAATTTGATGAATAATACCAACAATTTATCAATGCTTCATTTCTGATATCAAAGTTCATTCATATAACTCATAAACACCTGAAAAACACAGTTGCATAAATTTGAAACATCACTAAAGAAAAGAGAAATATCAGAATGCATAACAATAGGGTTCAAATCTAGACTTCTGCAACTCTAAATGATGAGATGCTAATAGATGCTTCAGATGATAATAAAGTAGCTGAACAGACAAATTCATCAAACTTATTAATAGTGGAAAGTTATCTCTATAACAAATTTAAAATACTGAAAAAACTGGTCTTTGCTGGCAATATGTGCCCAGAAATACCTTGACAACTTCTACAGAAAAGCCCAATTTATGTCAGATTATAAGGCAAAACTAACAATTTTGACATGTACAAATGCCACGAGAATGCAGAAAGAAGTTAACTTTTCATAATCATAAAAATATGACTTTGGGTATTTAATGGAGTAAAGAATTTCCCTGTTGAATAAATTGCCAAATGTCATCTTTCAAATAAAACAGCATGAACAACATAAACAAATGCTTGGTTTGAAATTATTCATACCAGAAGCTTGGCAATATTTAAAATTGACTGGTTTACATGATGATGTAAAAAATACTTCTCATCAAGGACAACTATTTGACTTATACTTTATTTTAGCAAAAGATAACCTCTCTGTCTTATCTTTTCTTCCAAATTATGTATCCACCATTCGTCCAATGGATATCAGAGTGCTGCACATCGATATGCAGATATTAAGTACTGTTTTTAAAGTTTACGCTAAATTTTCTAAACAGTGACAAGACCATTCAAGACTTTTTTTAACATTTTAATACAAAATCTCTTATGTGAAGTACTGAAAGCAAATTGGATGTCACAATCAAAAGGCGAAATTTTCCAATTAATGGAAGAAATCTGGGTTGATCTTTAGATTACGGTAACATGGCGATTTTTGGGCGAAAATCTGGCGACCAACTCTCCTACAGCAACCCACTATTTTTTTTTCCCTGCCACCATTTTGTCTTCACGAAGTAAAGACATGTTTCTTTTCTTTTTATCTACTGAACACTTCTTCCAACAATCTACTAGCCGAATTACACATATGCTATAAATTTTATCAAACAAAACTGCTTAATCATGACAAATATTCACTGCAAAATTGAGAAAAAGTGCACAATACCATACTCCTTACACGTTTTTCAAAATAACGCATACACATAAACCATGTACACGTCGACTTATTTTTACTTAAAAAAACATCCCAGAATTACACAAAAATGGCATTGCGCACACTCTTCAATATATCCATGTACTCTGCTTTTTTCTCATAAATTAGAAAAATTTCACGAAAATACAAGACAATTTTCTGAATCTTTAAACCCGGTAAAAAGAACATATATGAAATTACCTGATCGCAAAAAAGTATATACCCTTTCCAAATATGAACATTTCCACATATAAAATAAATATAATATCCAAAAACTTTTACCTCTAAATCATCTATTATATTATAAACGTCAACAACGAATTCATACCGCAAGCATTACAAATACTTAGTGTCAAATATTTAAATTATTTCCATGCCCGTTTACTTCAACTAAAACGCATACCAAATTCCTACAAACATAAAATTCACAAAATAGCTATCATTTAATTAAAATATCACTAAACCATGTACACGTCGACTTATTTTTACTTAAAAAAAAAATCCCAGAATTGCACAAAAATGGCATTGCGCACACTCTTCACCATATCTATGTACACTGCTTTTTTCTCATAAATTAGTAAAATTTCACGAAAATGCATGACAATTTTCTGAATCTTTAAACCCGTTAAAAAAAAGATATATGAAATTACCTAATAACGAAAAAGTATATACCCTTTCCAAATATGAACATTTCCGTAAATGTGCATGGAAATAATTTAAATATTTGATACTAAGTATTTGTAATGTTTGCGGTATAAATTCGTTGGTGACGTTTATAATATAATAGATAATTTAGAGGTAAAAGTTTTTGGATATTTTATTTATTTTATACGTGGAAATGTTCATATTTGGAAAGGGTATATACTTTTTCGTTATTAGGTAATTTCACATATGTTCTTTTTAACGGGTTTAAAGATTCAGAAAATTGTCATGCATTTTCGTGAAATTTTACTAATTTATGAGAAAAAAGCAGTGTACATGGATATGGTGAAGAGTGTGCGCAATGCCATTTTTGTGCAATTCTGGGATTTTTTTTTTTTTTTAAGCAAAAATAAGTCGATGTGTACATGGTTTAGTGATATTTTAATTAAATGATAGCTATTTTGTGAATTTTATGTTTGTAGGAATTTGGTATACGTTTTAGTTGAAGTAAACGTGCATGGAAATAATTTAGGCTGATCTTTAGAATATGGTAACTGGTAGTTTAGGGACATTTTGGAGGCAATAAAGGTTACTACCTGGGACTTTGGTAATAACGTCAGCAGTACTCAGTTCCGATTACGCATTATTTTGTGTCAGGGAAATGAGAGATCATGGGATATGTCATGTGATATTAATGGACGAATTACGGTTCTTTAATCGGAAAAGGGGGGAATTTGAAAAAATATCTGTGGCTGTATATTATTTTGTATTAAGCTTCATTGTGTGTTGTGTGAAGTAGGGTTGAATAATTTTGGGATTGTATGGCGCTGTCTAAAGTGAATTCTAGATGTGATAAAGAGAATTTTGCTTTTTATTTAGCGGAGGAAGTGTGGAGGAAAAATTCGCAGAAAAAATCGTTCGGTTGATCTTTAGATTATGGTAACTTGGTGATTTTTTGGCGAAAATTTGGCGACCAACTCTCCTACAGCAACCCACTATTTTTTTTTTCCCGCCGCTATTTTGTCTTCACGAAGTAAAGACATGTTTCTTTTCTTTTTATCTACTGAACACTTCTTCCAACAATCTACTAGCCGAATTACACTTATGCTAGAAATTTTATCAAACAAAACTGCTTAAACATGACAAATATTCACTGCAAAATTGGGAAAAAGTGCACAATACCATACTCCTTACACGTTTTTCAAAATAACGCATACACATAAACCATGTACACGTCGACTTACTTTTACTTAAAAAAACATCCCAGAATTACACAAAAATGGCATTGCGCACACTCTTCACTATATCCAGGTACACTGCTTTTTTCTCATAAATTAGAAAAATTTCACGAAAATACAAGACAATTTTCTGAATCTTTAAACCCGGTAAAAAGAACATATATGAAATTACCTGATCGCGAAAAAGTATATACCCTTTCCAAATATGAACATTTCCACATATAAAATAAATAAAATATCCAAAAACTTTTACCTCTAAATCATCTATTATATTATAAATGTCAACAACGAATTCATACCGCAAGCATTACAAATCTTAGTGTCAAATATTTAAATTATGGCTAATCTTTGGAATATGGTAACAGGCAGTTTGGCAACATTTTGGTAGGTGATAATGTGAGACTTTGGCAATAATGCAAGAAGTACCCAGTTCCAATTACGGATTATTTTGTCTAAGAGAAATGAGAGATCATGAGATATGTCATGTGACATTTATGGACGAATCACAGTTCTTTAATCGTAAAAGGGGGGAAATTTGGAAAAATATCTGCGTACTTTATAGCATTTTGTATTTAGCTTCATTCTGTGTTGTGTGAAACAGTGTTGCTTAATTTTTGAATCCCATGGCCCTATCTAAAGTGAATTCGAAATTTTTATTGCATTTATGTGATAACCAAAAGAATTGCTTGAATGGTGTACGAGTGTAGGATTAATTGCGGATAAGTATGAATGTCCGACATGTGGGAATGAAATGAGATTGTGTGAAAGGAAGGATATTACAGATAAGTTTGCATGGCAGTGCACGAAATCTGGTGAAAATGGACATTTTGTGAAACGGAGTGTAAGGAAGGGTACCTGGTTTCCTGAAAGTCATTTGAGTATGGGTGAAATTTTATTAATTTCTTACTACTGGGTGAATAGACTGCCAGTTGACTACTGGATTTCGGATTTAGAAATTAGCAGTAGTACTGCAGCCAGTTGCAACTCTTTCTGTAGGGAAGTGGGCGTGGAATTTTGCAAGGATGATATGGGTATGCTTGGTGGTATGAATGTTATTGTTGAAATTGATGAAAGTAAGTTTGGGAAGCGCGAGTACCAGAGAGGTAGGAGAGTGGAAGGAAAATGGGTATTTGGTGGGATTGAAAGGGGTAGTATTAAGTGTTTTTTTTTTAAGGTTGTGTGAGATAGAAGTAAAGATGGCTAATCTTTGGGATATGGTAACAGGTAGTTTGGCAACATTTTGGTAAGGTGATAAAGGTTACTAGCTAGGATTTTAGCAATAATCTGAGAAGTACACAGTTCAAATCACAGATTATTTTGTCTCAGAGAAATGAGAGATCATGAGACATGTAATGTGACATTTGAAAATGTCACCGCAAAATGTACGAGTTAAAATAAGCAAAATGTATATCATATTCAAGCAACACAGCGAAAACCTACAGGTTGCCGGCATTCATTGTGATTAAAAGGAAAATGAAAAGTTATCTTGCCATTCCCGCATTCGGGAGAATATCTCACTAAAGCTGGGGTTAAGCCGACATTTTTCGAATAAAATGTATGAGAGCATGAATTAAAGTTACCTCCGAAAGGACTCTTCGTATACCTTCACGAGGGGCATCCTCATAATTTGCGGGATCATCAGAAAGAAGCTTTAAGACTCTTACTTTACCTCCAGGGCAAACAGCAAAAACATCAGTAAAAGTACCACCCCTATCAATAGCAAAACAAAATTTGTCGTTCATAATTTTCACTCAAACAACCACAGCTTTACCACCCACACGTACATCCCGCGTGATTACGAAAGAACACATGTTTTATGTTTTAGGTGTAAACATTGCCACGTCTTCTTCGCTTGATACAAAGAGCTTCTTCTTCTACCCAGAAGTTCGTTGCTGGATGTTTAATGCATGAAAATTATGATTTCTTAATAATTCATGACGCATATGCATAAACAAAAAAACAGAAGAACAACAAAAAAAGAGCTTTTTTGTGGTCCTTAATTTAATTACGTAAAATGTCAATATGAAACTAAATAAATGTTTTATAATTTAAAATGTGCAAATAAAAACTTGATGTTTTACTTATTTAATTATTTTCCAAATTTCAGTCCATTATTTTTCATTTCTTATTTTGGAATATGAAAGCAATATATTCTTATTATTCTTGTTGTAGTTGTAACCGTTAATATTTCAGCTTAAAAACCAGGAAAGTTAAAAATTCATGTAAACAATCATTTCTGATCTGCAAATCTTTTGTCAGATTTCATGAGCAAAAAATAGGAAGAATTTTTAAAACATACCTTGAATGCACTTTTAAATTATTATTTTTCTCTTCAAAACCTGTACGATGATATGTAATTTTTGGAAGGTTAGTATCAATGGAACAAAATAACGAATTAGAAAAATTAAAAGTTGAAATTAAAACATGGGAGCAAGATTTTTTAAAAAGAAACTTAAGAAAGCCTGGCAAAGTGAGTTTCTGTATTTAATTATTATTATTATTATTATTGGTAACCAAAATTTATTCATTACATATTTTATTATCTCTTTTCTTCTATTTTTACTTTTAGGACGATATTAAAAATGCCTCTAAAAATATAAAAGGTAAGTTGATTGGGTCATATATTCATTTACTACAGTGTAAATATCTGTACAATATAAATGTGTGAGTATACTCTCTCCTCTTTTTCAGATGCATACCGAAATTATTGGAAATTACGAAATGAGAAATCTGAAGCCATTCAACTTTTAAAGGTAAGCTTTTTTTAAATGCATCTATCTCTCTTTTTTTTTTATCTGTCTTTTAAATGCATCTATCTCCTCATTTGCTCAAATAAAATTGTCTAATTCTCTCATTTCTGTATTTTGTGTTGTTTTCATTATTTTTTTACATAAATTATTCATGAAATAGGATGATGTATGGAGTTACAAGTTAAATAAGTCTAAGTTAAAGACATCCAGAGTGAAAGCTTCTGACTCTGCAACGAATAAAATCTGTGATAAGATAAGAAGAAAGTCTTCTACACTAAATTTTAAAGTAAAATATGTTTATTTCAATTATATAAAAGAAATTTTTTATAATTCATAATTTCTTATAACTCATATAATTCTAAGAATTTTATATATGTGTAATAAACCAGATAGTGAATCTCTTAAATTAATTTTATTTTATTTCAGGCAGTTTCTTCTGTTCATCAAAAAAAAGAAATTTCACAAAATGGGAACCATATAGATTTAAACAATGCTGATCCATTAGATGAAAAAGGTAGTTCTGAATTAACCGAAATTAATTCTGACCTGGAATATAAAGCAGACAGTGTGACTAAGAAGAATTTAATGATTTGTTATGATGCACCTAAACAAGTCAAAAGTATTAATATATTGTCACCTGCTATTAATTTAAATAGTTCTAAAAGAACTTTGCATTTTAATCAAGAAATTGATAGAGAATGGTTCGAAAGGTGTCTGAACAATTCAAATAAAGTACTTTCTCAAGAAAATAGTTCTGGGGAGGAAGAGGAAAAAATTTTATCTGTTTTCAGAAACATAAGTACTGATGTTCCATTGCATGTTGAAAAAAATGAAATGTGTACCTATTCTGAATGCAAAGCTCCAAAAGATGAGATTTCTAATAGCCAAAATAATGAGTCAGCTCCCTGTAGTGAGAAAGAGAAGCAGACAGATTTTGCTACTTCAGATGATGTCATATCATGCAGTTTTATCAGATCTAAAGAAATGGATTTGAAGATTGAAAATAATGTAAACAATGGGCAAAATTGTATGCCACGTAATGAAAATGGAATTTTAGATGATCTTTCACAAACTTTAAATAATGGTCATAATAAGGATTGTGGAAAAGACATTAAAATAAAAATTTCCAAGAAAAGAAAATTAAAGAAAGAACACTCTGAGGATTTCCCTGTGCTTAAAAAGTCAAAACAAACTGCTCATTTAGAAAAGTATGTGATTTCAGTTTTATTTATTTTTTTTTTTTTTAACAAAGCTATACAAATTTGAATACCTAGAGTAATTGAACATGTAATATGCAAATATTTATATATAATTGAAGGGATCACTTACAGTAATAAAAGCAACTGAATATTAGAAATTATTATATATTAAAATATTTATATTAAAAATATATATTCATTATATATTAAAATGCTGTAAAATATTATGTAAATTCGACAGATATTAAGTTTTTAATAATTATTATTTTAAATTCTCTCCGCCTCTCTTTCTCTTTTTTTTTTTTTTTTTTTTTTTTTTTTTTTTTTCCTTCCTGATGTTATATATTATACAAAAAAAATAAAATTTTTTATTTCTTGGTTCAGTAATGTAATACAGTACTAAACACAAGATCCAGACTTGGAATTTCAGCAATTCCGAATTTGGGAATTTTTCTGGTTATTGTATTATCAGTTTAAATCTAGTAAGATAATATGTAGAAATTATAAAGTATGTAATCATGAAGCATTTATAAACTTAAACTAAACTCAGTGGTGTAACAGCCCTAATGGGACTAGGTCTGCAGTGTCTGAAAATCTGCTTTCTTGACCATGGGCCCAGGGTTGCGTAAGCATATGCCCTGAACAAGTGATCAGCTTGTCGCAGGACCAGTGTTTAGTCCCCAAGCAAACTTGGTTCTCATTTTGTCGACGCAAGTGATGGAAATCGAGGGATGAAAGGCTGAGTCGACCTTGCCCAGCCGGGGAATCGAACCCCGGACCTGTGGTGCTGCTGCGCGACACGCTATGCACTGTGCCACCAGGACTCTTTATAAACTTAAGGGAATCAAAATTTAAAAAAAAAACCTCAATACTTATTTCTCTGTTTTATTAAACGTTTCTTTCAATCTAAGTTGTTTAAGTTGCTCTGTTTTTGTGGTAATATTTTCTCATTAATGCTATAGATAGACATAATTTCATGTGTTGTTAAAAGCCTCCGTTGTTCAAGTCCTGTAATTGCTGCCATGTCAAGAATTTGTACTAAATTTTCTCGTTCTAATATCCTCTACCTGTTATCTTACGGCCTATGCCTCCATTTCATTTACAAAATATTTTTGCATATATGGAAATTTATTGTCTGTTTATCTCAATTTCATTTAGATGATCTATTGTTTACATGGGGAAAGAAATTTCGGTATAACTCTGATATACGCCCTAATTTCACCAAATGTGGCGATATGTGTTCTGCGCTGGTTTTTGGCGCGATTGCATGTTGTATGGCAACCCTGTTGACGTTGAAAAATCTTTCACTGGAGTTCGTTGGTTCCCGTCATGCTTTGTGTCTGAAAAGCTAAGGGGGAAAGATTTTAATGGTGAAAATTGTTGAATTGAAGTTCGGCATAAGGAAATATCGTCGTGGCCATCCTGTTGAGGGGCAATAGGTATTTGGAGGTGTGGAAAGAAGTTATGAGAGATTATTTTTAGTGGCTAGGCATGATAGAATTAGGGATTTCTGATTATTTGTTATTTTATTTATTTGTGAACCATAGTATGAATTTTCTGGATAGTGTGTCTGGCTGTCATATAAATACGATAGTGATTACGTGGCGGTATGTTAAAGGCGGTATGAAATTGGTATTTTTGTTGTTCGAAAAAGCATTAATGGTAAGTGCATTTTATTTTATTCTTGTTCTTATTTTGTAGAATGTTATGTTCATTGTTTTTTTTAGTATGAATTTCTGTCGTTATTGTTTTTTTCAATTGTTTGAAATTTATTTTAGTTATTTTGTTGATTAGTGCGTACCGTCTGAATTGTGCAATTCGTAGATGTTTTTTAAAGTTGAAACAGAACGCTGTGTACATGGTATTCTTTGAAATTTATTGTTGTTTTGTTAATTTATTAAAGCGAGGTGTGCGTAGTTCGTAAATTCGTTCGTTGCCTAAATGGTGCCATTCGTAGATGTTTTTTTAAGTTAAAACATATCGCTGTGTACATGGACTCTTGTCAAATAATTTTGGTTAGAAACTTCACGGTTTTGCTACTTAAATTTTTTGTTTGGATTTTTAGCTTAAATTGTGTGTTCAAAACGTGGTTTTTGCATTCGCGAAAACCGTGTTTTTGGAGACATTTTTGGCTTAAAGTTCGAAATGTAGACAAAAAGTTTAGATAGCAATATGGCAGCGTGGAGTTTCTCACCAAAAATACTTGGCGAGAAATTTGGCGCCTTGAGGGCGCATATCAGAGTAGTTCCGAAATTTCTCCTCATCAGCACAATGACCATTTCACAGCGCAGTGAGCCGAAATCTAACAATTGCAAAGCAAAAAATATTAAATAATGATTCACCAGGTTAAAATCAGGGATAAATTATTCAGTAGCTGTTAAATTAATGATGTTTCGATTTCAAAAGTATGACAAATGGAAAGGCAGCTACAGATCCAAATTATTGAACACACAGTTTTGCTAATAAATGGTTGTTTTGTCAGTATGGAGGCATTTTATTTAGGGCAAAAATTAAATTAAAAATTGGGACTCTCACGTGTTTTATTACAAAAAGACGTCAAATGCACATGCGGTTGATCTTTACATTATGGTAACTTGGCGATTTTTTGGCGAAAATTTGGCAAACAACTCTCCTACAGCAACCCTCTATTTTTTTTCCCCGCCGCCATTTTGTCTTCACGAAGTAAAGACATGTTTCTTTTCTTTTTATCTACTGGACACTTCTTCCAACAATCTACTAGCCGAATTACACTTATGCTAGAAATTTTATCAAACAAAACTGCTTAATCATGACAAATATGCAAATTGGAAAATTGGGAATTGGAACACTGCAAAATTGGGAAAAAGTGCACAATACCATATTCCTTACGCGTTTTTCAAAATAACACATACACATAAACCATGTACACGCCGACTTATTTTTACTTAAAAAAACATCCCAGAATTGCACAAAAATGGCATTGCGCACTCTCTTCACTATATCCATGTACACTGCTTTTTTCTCATAAATTAGAAAAATTTCACAAAAATACATGACAATTTTCTGAATCTTTAAACCCGGTAAAAAGAACATATATGAAATTACCTGATCACGAAAAAGTATTTACCCTTTACAAATATGAACATTTCCACACATAAAATAAATAAAATATCCAAAAACTTTTACCTCTAAATCATCTATTACATTATACACGTCACCAACGAATTCATACCACAAGCATTACAAATACTTAGTATCAAATATTTAAATTATTTCCATGCACGTTTATTTCAACTTAAACGTATACCAAATTCCTACAAACATAAAATTCACAAAATAACTATCATTTAATTAAAATATCACTAAACCATGTACACGTCGACTTATTTTTGCTTAAAAAAACATCCCAGAATTGCACAAAAATGGCATTGCGCACACTCTTCACTATATCCATGTACTCTGCTTTTTT